>NC_138176.1:214868668-216154205 GCF_964165515.1 Mesoplodon bidens
GAAAACGTGCATCATGCCATCTTTCTCCATTATGCTCAAACATGGGTAAGAGGTGGGATCTTATTCAGAAAGAAGAAAATCTGCCAATCTGAGCTGTGCATATATAATAGGAAGGATTTGGATATACGGCCAGTCTCATTCTTTTGGCAATATGTAGTATAATTCATTCTCAGAGCAAAAACAGTTCTTCATATCAGTTATTAATACACATTTTCTTCAAGCTTGGAGATTTGTTCAGTATTTTGTAAGATAAATAAATAAGGCATCATTATGGAATCTGAAAGAACACTTTATAGTAGTTAGATCTATTTTGCTCCTACCATTGTAGTATAAGCTGTCCTTTACGTTGCTAGACTTGAGATTTACATTTTAAATAATTTATTTGCAGACCTTAATGGCATCTTTAATAACGATTTCCCTTTATCTTGATGACGCTTTCCAGGAATGAACATTCCGTGCTTCTATATTTCAGGTTCATCCTTTATTGTTTCATTTCACAGCCTATAAAATCTGGCCAACATTAATGACAGTAACTCTCCTTAAACAAGCAGAATAATGATTTAGGTTTGATTTAGTTTAAGTGTATAAAACAAGTGCATTGCAAGGCCAGTAGGCTCCTCTTGAGAAATCATAGAGAACTATTGTTGAGTCTACAATGTAAATGTTACTCAAGGCCAAGCCATTTTCTAGAATAAGGCCCCTTTATTAATTTTTTGTATTTTGACCCAACATGCTTTCATACAAAAAGATTGGAAGGTAACATAAAGACTAATTACTATCTTCATAACCGTGACAAGTTAATCAATGTGATCATCAGTAAAATAAAAATAACAAGGCCAACTCCATACAGTTTTATGAATATTAAAAGAAGTAGTGCATGTTAAATGCTTAGGAACATACCTGGTACATGGAACATCTCAATAAATAATATCTGAGAAAATTAAAGAGTAAAAGCCTGAGATCATTTAATCCATAGAAAAGAAAGGGCTGACATTTAATGCTAGTCTTAGTTTCTGAAAACTGTCAGAGTTTACTAAGTACAAGTCAAATATAAATTTTAAAGGAAGGCACAATTTCAGCACAAGAAAAAATGGCCATAGAGTATGTGAGAGACTTCCTGTCTAATTTTCTTGGGAAGTTTTGAAAGATAGGTTATGATTGTCTTTAGAATTGATTTCCTATGGTTGTCTTCCTATGGTAGTGTGATATCCAACCATATAATGTGGCAGTATTCATCCTGTACTTCAATACATTCTCATAGCCTAATGTATAATTTTATTGATTTAAGTTTTAGAGTCAGGAAGGAAGTTCTGTGAGTTCTTCATAGACAACGATACTCTTGGAGTATATGGTTTATTTCCTCTTTTTTCCTTGATGGGAAACCAGAGTCCTAGTGAGCTTTCACATACTTTGCATACTTGATATTAACTTGTAGGCTGCTTCATAGAGACTAATCTAGTTCATATCACTGCAAAGAATCTATTTTAATCTTTTAGATAATGTTACTGTGGCCTCTACTGTTAAAGGTTAAAAGTACAGACTGTAGGGTCAGACTGCCTGCGTTGGAGTCCTAATTCCGGTACTGATTCAGTTTTCCCATCTGTAAAATAAGAGTAACATTAGTACCTTAAAAGGGTAAATTTTGAGAATTAAGTGAAATAATATGTATAAAACAACAAGAGTCCTAGTTTATTTTAAGCACTCAATAGTTTATTATTAGTTTTATATTTACCCTAATTATTTTATGACTAAACAGCAGCTTACTCTGGCTGTATGGAATATAAGGAAAACTCTTCCTCTGTTGTTCCTCAAACATAAAAATACTGAATTATGACACTATATTTGTGTTTGTTCAATAACTATTTATTTAGCATTGAAGCTAGGTGAAACACTACATAGAGAATAGCAGAAATATGCTGATGATTCCTACACAACTCGTGTATGATTCCCATATGTTTTCTGCCAGATATTTTTTTCTCATTCTGTATATGTAAATCTATTTTTAAATTTTTGTTGAATATCTGTTCAAAAAATTGTGCTAGGCATTGTGTAGGAATCAGTGAGTTGAAGGAGGCAGCATCTTCCTTGGGGATACTATTTATATCATGAGAAAAGATATAATTCAATAAAAATGCAAAAGCTCTCAAAATCATTGTGGTGGTAATTGGTACATCAGTGGTCTAGAAAATACATGCTCTATATCCAGAGTGAGAAAGATAAGTGTGGAATATAAGAGTTTTGGTGTTTTGTTCTTTGTACTCATGATAATACCTTACAAACTAAATTTTTAAGAATGATTACTTTGTTTTATACAGTAATACAATTTTACAACAAAAATATAAGCTGTATGGAAGAGTAAGAAAAAGGAAATCATACCTCTCTCAAAATTTTATCTCTCATATACAACTGTTGCTAACAGTCAATGGAACTATGGTGTATTTTCAGTAGATGGGCAGGGTTATTTAAAAGTGAGAAATACTCTATGTGCTCTTTTTAAAATAAAATAACTTATTTTAAAGTAATATAAAGTAAAACCAAAGGACGTTCATTTTCAGATAAAAATTTTTTTACTCGGAATACTTTCCAAGTTGATTGTTGCTTAAGAAAAATGATGATACAAAAAATAGTAGAAGAATTGAGTCACTTTTTATTCAAATTTAGGCAGTGTTAAATAGCTGAATTCTATGAGAGATGATGTTAGTGTTTTATACTTTCTCCTCCACAAATACTCAGTTTTCCCATTCTATGGATACTTTCATTTCATCAAGATTTTTAACATTTGCATTTTGTAGTGCCATCATAATCCCCTTGATTCTTAGTCTTTGATCCATATGTATATGTATTCAACTTACCACATGTTCTTTTTTCCAAAGTTTTTACATTTTCATTTTGCTTACTTTGGTTCTTCTATTTGCTGACTGGGTTTTTTTTCTTTATTTAAATTTTGATTATAGTTACACAGGCATATTGAACAATGATAAAACACCTATAATGAAAAGCAGCAGTTCTCTGCTCCCCCCCTCCTTGTTGTTCTATTCCATGTTTCTAAAAGATGCATTTATACTACTATTTCTTGATTTGCTAATTCTATTACCTGTTGTTTTCTGTAATATGCTGGATAAAGATTTCAATCTATTAGTCTATCAGACTCTTTCTTTATTCTCTAGTATATTTAAATCTCAACTTGTAGTTAAATCATTAGTCATATTTTAGATTATTATGATTGTCTTAGTCCATTTAGGCTGCTTTAACAGGATACCATAGACTTGGTGGCCTAAACAATTAAATATTTATTTCTCACAGTTCTGGAAGCTGAGGTCACAGTGCCAGCAGGTCAAATTCTGGTGAGGTCCCTCTTCTGGGTTGCAGATTGCTGACTTCTTTCTGTGATCTCACGTGGCAGGAAGTGCAGGGGACCCCTCTGGAGCCTCTTTTATAGGGGCACTAGTTCCATTCACAAGGGCTCCACCTTCATGACCTCATCACCTCCCATTGGCCCACCTCCTAATACCATCACACTGGAGGTTATGATTTCAACATATGGAATTTGGGGGAGGACATAAATATCCAGTCCATACAATGATTATGTACACATTCACACTGTTGATCCAAATAGTATACAATGCTCCTGCTTTCTTTTTTGTTTTGTTTTGCTTTGTTTTTCTGCAATTAATTTTTCTTCTTTCTTTTGTATTTTACATGTAAAAGATTATAATGTACCTATCTTTAATTTTTTTCAAAATGTCCAGTCAGAACTGTCAAACTTCTGTTAGCATTTTTTCTCAAATTTTCAAATATATGATACAATCTTACGATTGTTTTATTTTCTCTGGATCTCCCTCCCAAAATGCTCTGTTCATCTGTTATAAGTCCCTATGCCTCTTGAATAGCTACCATCCTTAAACTTCCTTTTTTCTTCTGATATTTTAATTTACTTTTTAATTGCCATATAATTTACATGCACAATCTAAGTTATACAGATGAACAGATTTTTATATATGTATACTTTGTGTAACAACCACTCAGATCAAGATATAGAACATTTTCAGAACCTCAGCAGGCTCCCTTTTATCTGCTTCCATTCATTAATCCCACTCCCAAATATTCTGATCTGTATTGCCATGAATTTTTTTTCTATTTTTGAACTTTTAATAAATACAGTCCTTCAGTATATACTTTTTCTTCTTTCAGTCAACATTATATCTTTGGATTCATCCATGTTGCATGTAGCAGTGGTTCATTCTTTTTTATTGCTGTGCAATATTCTGTAGTATGAATACACTATAAAATTATTTTTGTAAGAGCGGTTTTATAATTTATTATAATATGCCTTTGAAAGTGCTCTGAAAAAATCTACCAACCTAGTATTTTTCTCCTCTTGAATGACTTGCTTTTCTTTCCTAGATATATGTAGAGGTTTTATAATAATCGTTAAACCAAGTGAAATTTAATCAAGATGTTTTCTCTAACAATTTTTCCATAGAATTGTTTCAGTTTTCTTCCGTATTTTAAGGATTTTAAAAATTATATTTTAAAACTTTTAATGCATCTTTTGTTCTCTTCTACTTCAGGTTTTTGGATTATCTTTATATTGAATCTTTTCCTTTTTTGGCTCTTACCCATATATATCAGATTTTTCACCAATTGCTTTAATTTTGTTCTCTCTTTTTGTGTTTACTAGGAAAATATGAAGCTTTACTTTGAGGCCTGAAATGAAAATATTACCTGTGTCTAATCTAGTCATTGCTTTTTCTAATTTATTATCTGAGCAATGGTATTGCTTTGGCTCTCAACTTGTCTTTTTATCTATTTGTTATACCCTTTCAAATGATTCTTTTAAAAATATCAAATCAATATGTCTTTAAACTTTGGTTTTATTTAATCAGTGGTTTTTTAATACTGTGAAGGACTGTTCTTGTGTTTTTCTTCCCTGCTTATGATTTCTGCTAGTCTTTTCATGCTGTGTAACTTTCATTATTATGATGATCATATTATTATTGTTAATTTTGTCGTCATCATCTCTTTCAGTAACTATGAATTTGTATTGCTAATCCTTTCATCTTGCTCATGATTCTCTTAGCTCAGTCTAGGCTTTCTATTTGCTTAATATTGTGTGGGTAAATTATTCCTTAAATTCCCCTCCCTAATTGCTACTTTTTATTTTCCATCCAAGCTATAGTTTGAGAGACAAAATCTACATTCCAGTCAGTTTTTATGGCCTGAGAGAAAAGGGGAGGAGAAGAAGATCTGTCCGTGTGACTCTCAAGTTGGAGGTGGTGGATTGTAGTCTCTAATGAGACCCTGTCCGCAAGGCCTCTCTCCAGTGCCTAGGGATGCTCTTGAGTTCCTGTGCAATTTGACTGGCTTTACTGACTCAGCTTTGAGCCTTGGCTTGTTTAGGATTCAGCCTTTCCTGCTTCTGCAGACACCCCCGATCAGTTTCCAGCTGGGGAAGAGATTCATGACCACCCTGGTGGTTTTGGTGGTTTAAAAGTTTTTCATCAGTGCTGGTTTAGGGTGTGAGATAGGTTTAGGATTAGTACTGCCTCACCAGAACCTCCGATTTATTTCATCAACAACAACTTTTTAGTTTATGGCATGAGATGATACCCCCTTTATTTGGTTTTTGCTATTGAATTTTTTTCTTTAAAACATTTTTTATTTTGTTGGTTTTCTGGGCATGGAGTTATGTAATCTCTCTTGATGTACCCATCTTTACCTGGAAGAAGTATTTTAAAGTCCTTTAATGTAAATTGTCTTATTTCTTCTCAGAATAATCCGATTCATTAGGTAGGGCTTATTTTTTTTTTAAACCTTCATTTAGTTGGTGAAGAAACGATGGCTGAAAGGAATTAAGTAGCATAATCTAGGTAAAATTTTGTGGTTACTGGCAGAGCCATGCCTAGTAGCCCAGCATCCCTAATCCCACAGAATATTCTTTCCATTCTATCTCAAGGTCTCTGATTTATTTCTGTTGAGCTTCCTAGATTAACATTTGTGCAGTGAGTACAGTGTACCCTTGCACAGAGCATGAACTCTGTGTTGCATCTGAAGGATTACTTTACTCCCATAGGATTCTGATGGGGACAATATGAATTATATTATTGGTCTCTGGTATCAGCAAATTAATATATTCCCTAAAGAGTACATTTAATTCTTTGAAAAATAATAATATAACCTGCTGTTAGCATGTCAAATATAAGAAAATTAATTTATTGTTTTCTCCTTTCCAGAAAATGCAAAAGACATCATCATGATATATGAAGAAGATGCTGAAGAATGGGCTTTGTACTTGAGAGAAGTTTTTTCACATGTTGTGAAAAGGGAAGCAATCCTGTTATATCACTTGGAGAATTATTCTCTTCGGGATTTGGAATTGCTAAGTTTAAACTCTTACAAGTGTAAACTTTTGATATTATCAAATAGCCTGCTTCAAAACCTATCTTCAAAGAAATGTCAGTTTCTAGAAAACATACTGCATTCACCAGAAAGTGTGGTTACTCTGCTGTGTGGGATGAAGAGTTCAGATCATCTTTACAAATTATTAAATATCTCTGGAGGCAGATGGGAGATCTCAACTGAGCAGGAGCCTGAAGACTACATCTCTGTAATCCAGAGTATCATATTCAGAGGTAGTGTTGCCAAACCTTATTTGTTTGTTTTTATTTACTTATTTTTATAATTAGAAATCTGAAGTTTTTTGAATCAATGAATATCTGATGTTGGGATTAACAAAAGAAAAATGAAAGCCAACTTTATTTAATGGTATGTTACACTTTCCTCAAAATGCATGAAGGTTCTTAATTTTTAGCTTTATTCCAGTCAAGGCTTATCAGTTGTTCAAAAAATGGTTTAAAATTATATTTCTTAGGGCAGCCTGTATGAGATCATACTTGGTAGAACAAATATGGTATGCTAGGTTATATGTCAGTTTGGTTCTGGAAGCTGATTTCTTAGTTAAGTAGTGAGGCTTGAGTCAATGTTGTCTACCCTACTATTGGTACCACTCAGTAGCAGTCCAAGGTTTGAAGGTCTGAGTTATTATAGAACTGTAGAATTTCCCTTGTGCTGATAATTGTATGATATCATTACTGTGGTATGATATACTGTTATTTTCATTAATTTTAAATAACAAATTTAGTTTTAATCATTGAAGCATTGCGTTAAAGGGCAGAACACAGGGACCTGTTCATTAATTAATTAGTTTCATGTAATAGTCAAAACTCTGAAGCTTCCTAGTGTTAAAGCTTCTCCCTCCCCCAGGGCTTCAGCCTTGGTGTGGGAGGGGTGCTGTGCTCAGCTGCTTGCCTGGTTTTCTCACCTTGCCTCTTGCCTTTAACTTCCAGTGTTCCAGCTAGGGTTTCCTCTCCCACAGAAAAGAGGTGGAGTTCTTAGCTTCTCCTGGCCACATCACATATTAAGTGCTGGCTCTTTTTCTTGGAGCATATTTCTGGGCTCTGTGGAGATCCCTCATTCCCTGGGGGTGTCTCACCTGCAGTTCCTTAATGAGACAAATGTTTCCTGTCCTCTAAGATCCTAGTTGTGGTGGCCCACCCCATATAGAGTCTTAATATTAATTTCTACAGCTTCTTCATATGTTTCTTTTGGTCAAAGTCACTGAGATATCTCCCTGCTGGCCCTTTCTCACACCTGGCCTACATCTGTCTGTAAAATCATTCGTTTTTCTTCTGCCGTAACAAACTCTGGGCACACAAGCCAATCCAAATAGAGCCACCACCATCCTGCCCTCAGAGCAGCAATGCATCACAGCCTCTTGCCTTTAGTCATTTCCAAGCATGGGTCTAGCACGAGTCTTGGTGTCCTGTAAAGCCAGAGATCACCTGTCAGTCCCAAAGGCTCTACTAGAAACCCTTGTCCCTCTGCTTGAGGATGACGATATCCCTCAGTCTTCCCTGTGGAGGATGGTGGGACTCACAGCACATCAGCAACTCTCTTTAAAAAATCCTCTCCCTATTCTCCAGCATTCCAGCCTCTTCAAATTCAATACTTCTTAAGCCTTGTTTTGGTTCTCTGTTGTTGCATAACAAGTTACCTTAAACTTTAGCAACTTCAGACAATGATGCTATCACAGTGTCTATGGCTGAGGAATCTAGGAGCAGCTTAGCTGGGAGGTTCTGGATCAGGGTATCTCCAGAGGTTGTGGTCAAGCTGTCTGGAGCTATAATCCCCTGAAGGTTCCAGTGTTCACTTGGGGAGGATTTGCTTCCAACAGGAGCTTACATTGCTGTCAAGTTTGTTATTGTTTTTTAACCAACTCTTGGATGAAAGTCACCGCTAGTAGATTCCTGAGGAAAAGCAATGTTTCTGAAATCTTGCATCTTCCAAAGTGTTTGTCTCTGGCCTTATACTTGAAGTGCAGTTTGACCATGTTGCTCTTCTTCCTTCTAGCATTGTAGAATTTAGGGAATTCTTATTTGCCTGGCAGACTAAAGGATTCTTCATTTATATGTGAAGACTAGTGACTTCACTAGAGTGTTATCCTTGTGCTGACTGTTCGGGACCGTTTTGCCCAGGGATGTGGTTACTTTTTGTCTTTATTTTCCTTTCTTTTGAGGGGGTCTTTGCCCCAAGATGTAGATTCAATATTCTTTTATTTCAGGAACAATTTCTTGACTCATATCATTAAATGTTTGCTCTATCTTATTATTATGGTTTTCTTTTTCAGGGATTCCTTTTACATGTATGTTGGATTTATTTTTGTCTGTAATATACCCTACAATTTCTCTCTAATTCTTTTTGATTCTTTATCAATATCCATTTGCTTAGCTTGTATTTATTATTTCAATTCTTGCTACTTTCTTGTGCTTTCAGTACTCTCTCTTCCCCTGTATTATTTCAAATTTCTCCTTCATTTTTATGTTGCTTTTACTTTTTTTGTTGTAACATTTGGTTGAGCCCTGGAAACTTACAATGCATTTCTTGCTCTTATCTTACCAACCTCACCTTGACACCCTGTATTTCTGCACTACATAATTGCTTTAAAAAGGTGATTGCAATTCATTACATTTTAAAAATTCACGGTGAAATGTTTGGTCACAATTTTCCACTTCTTTTATGGCAATATGTTTTTAGTATGTGATTCTCTATGTGTAATTGATTTTCTCTCTTTCTCTCTCGTAGCATGTTTATATAGATCCTGTGCTGGTCCAGTTTTTCTTTTGTATCACTGAACAAAGTGAGTTTTTCTTGGTCTAGCTAAGGGAGATAGAAAATGTGGGTTTTGTTGTTTGTTCTTTTTTTTTCTCCCCCTCACAATGAAAACTTTACTTCTCTGTTTGTTTTCACAGATATAGACTACTTTCTACACATATGTCTTTTCTATATAGTTCCTCATTTAGCCTCACTTTTTCTGCTTTTTGGAACCAAACCACTTCCATAGATGCTTCTACCTGAAACTATTGCATCATGTCTACAATATAAAAAGGCATGGCCCCTAGCCTTAGTGAAAGCTATGTTTGTTAGTTCTTTTTGAAATCTGATTTTGGAACCATTCTTTTTTTTTTTTTTTTTTTTGCGGTACACAGGCCTCTCACTGTTGTGGCCTCTCCCGTTGTGGAGCATAGGCTCCGGATGTGCAGGCTCAACGGCCATGGCTCACAGGCCTAGCCGCTCCGTGGCATGTGGGATCTTCCCGGACCGGGGCATGAACCCGTGTCTCCTGCATCAGCAGGCGGACTCTCAACCACTGCGCCACCAGGGAAGCCCTACTGTGGTATTCTTGTCAAAATTACATAATCTGAAATTTGGGAGGGTTCAAGATAGCAGTGTAGGAATATCCTAAACTAATTTTTCCCATGAACCCAACAAATCTACAACTATATATGGAATAATTCCTTAAGAAAGGGACCTGAAAACTGGATGAACAGAGCCTCTACAACAAAGGGTAAAAGGACAGTACACTTGGCTCAACAGGGAATATGTCCAAGAAAACTGTTGAACTGTAGGAAACAGAAAACCTGCTCATAAAGGGCTCCCAAACAATGCACTCAACATGAAAACCAGTGCAAAAATACCAGATCGAAAAGCTCACTTACTAATGGAGAGGCCATTAGTGGAGTGGAGAGGGTACCCACTTACTAATCTTAAAGCATCTGAAGCATTTGCCAGAGAGGCAGGAACCAGTTTGGATGCTCCACAGAGACTAAGACACTGGCAGGAGCTTTTTTTTTTTTTTCATCTCAGGCTACCTTTCTAATGCTGGCACTGGTAGGTGCCATTTTTGAATTCTCCTGACCTGTTACCACCAGTGGGCACACCCTGCTGAGAGCCACACCTACCCCTGTACCTCAGCTAGTCCTTAAAGCCAGGCCAGGGCTAGCCCTGCCCACGAGTGTGCTGTAGCAGTGTGGCTCTGCCACAACAAGAAGGTGTACAAAGCCCACACAGGGGCATCCCTTGAGCATGTGGCTCTCTTGGCAAAGAAAGACTATGTCTAAGCCCCACAGGACGTCTCCTCAGTAAGGCCACTCCTTCTAGACTGGGAGAGATAGCTAATTTACCTATTACATAGAAACACAGAGAATTAGGCAAAATGAGGAAAAAGAGGAGTATGTTCCAATCAAAAGGATGAGACAGGGCTTCTCTGGTGGCGCAGTGGTTGAGAGTCCGCCTGCCGATGCAGGGGACACGGGCTTATGCCCCGGTCCGGGAAGATCCCACATGCCGCGGAGCAGCTAGGCCTGTGAGCCATGGCTGCTGAGCCTGCACGTCCGGAGCCTGTGCTCTGCAACGGGAGAGGCCACAACAGTGAGAGGCCCACGTACCGCAAAAAAAAAAAAAAAGGATGAGACAAACTTCAAAAAAAGATCTAAATGAGATGGAAATAAGCTATATTTGATAATGAGCTCAAAGTTATGGTCATAAAGATGCTTACTGAACTCAGGGGAAGATAGGAGGAACACAGTGAGAACTTCAACAAAGAGAGAGAAAATACAAGAAAGTACCAAACAGAAGTTATAACTGAACTGAAAAATAAACTGGAGGGTTCAACAGTAGACTGGATGAGGTAGAAGAATGAATCAGTGAGCTGGAAGACAAAACAATGACACTCACCCAGGTAGCGCAGCAAAATGAAAAAAGAATTTTAAAAAGTGAAGATGCCTTAAGGGACCTTTGGGACAACATCAAGAAGATGAATATTGATATTTGCATTATAGGAAACCCAGAAGGAGAAGAGAGAGGGAAAGGGCCCAAAAATTTATTTGAAGAAATGGTGGCTGAAACACTTCCCTAATCTGGAGAAGGAAACAGACAACCAGGCCTAGGAAATCCAGAGAGTTTCAAATAAGGGAAATACAAAGGAACTCATACCAAAAGACACATTACAATTAAAATGGTAAAAATTAAGGGTAAAGAGAGAATTCTAAAAGCAGCAAGAGAAAAACAACTTGTTTCATACAAGGGAATTCCATAAGGTTATCAGCAGACTTTTCAGCACAAACTTTACAGGACAGAAGGGAGAATGGCATGACATTCAAAGTGCTGAAAGGAGAAAACTCCCATCCAGGAATTCTCTACCTAGCAACATTATCATTCAGAATGGAAGGAAAGATTAAGAGTTTCCCAGATAGGGGCTTCCCTGGTGGCGCAGTGGTTGAGGGCCCGCCTGCCGATGCAGGGGACTCAGGTTCATGCCCCGGTCCGGGAGGATCCCACATGCCGCGGAGTGGCTAGGCCCGTGAGCCATGGCCACTGAGCCTGCACATCCGGAGCCTGTGCTCCACAATGGGAGAGGCCATAACAGTGAGAGGCCCGCGTACCGCAAAAAAAAAAAAAAAAAAAAAAGAGTTTCCCAGATAAACAAAAGCTAAAGGAGTTCATCTCCACTAAATGAACCCTATAAGAAATATTAAAGAGACTTCTTTAGGCTGACAAGAAATGGCATTAATTAATAATAAGAAAACATGCAAAAATAAAATTCTCACTGGAAAAGGTAAATATAAAATAAAGGGAGTGGATCAATCACATACAAAAAAAAGAATGAGGGTTAAAAGACAAAAGTAGGAAAATTAACTAAATTTACAATAATTAGTTAAGGGATGCATAAAATAAAATGATGTAAAATGTGTCATCAAAAGTATTAAGTGTGTTGGGATTTGGAAGGCCATTTTTCTTTCAGTAATAAACCATTATCTTGTCACAGTGGAAAAAAAAAAGTATTAAGTGTGTGTTGGGGGGGTGGATAAAGAGATAAAGCTTTAGAATGTGTTCAAATTGCAGTTGCTAGCAACTTAAAAAGGCACCTACTTAGAATTTTATATGTGAACGTCACAGTAATAGCAAGGAAAAAAGAGTAAATACACAAAAGAAATGACAAATGAATCTAAGCATAACACCAAAGAAAACTACCAAACACAAGGAAAGAGAGAAAGAGGAGAAGAAAGGAAGTTAGAGGAACTACACAAACATACAGAAAACAATGAACAAAATGGCAATAAGTACATGCCTATCAATAATTATTTTAAATGTAAATAGACTAAATTTGCCAATCAAAAGGCACACAGTGCTTGAATGGATATAAAAAAAAGATTCACCTATATGTTGCCTACAAGAGGCTCACTTCAGAAGAAAGGACAGACACATACTAAAAGTAAAGGAATGGAATAAGATAATCCATGCAAATGGAAATGAAAAGAAAGCTGCAGTAGCTATATTCATATCAGACAAAATAGACTTTAAAACAAAGACTGTGATATAAGATAAAGAAGGGCATTGCATAATGCTAAAGGCGTCAATCCAGCAAGAAGATATAACGTTTGTAAATGTATATGCATCCAACAGAGTAACAAGATATATAAAGCAAATATTAATGGACTTAAAGAGAGAAATTGAAAGAAATACAGTAACAGTAGGGGACTTTCACACTGCACTTACATCAATGGATAGATCATCTAGACAGAAAAAGAAATAAGGAAACACTTTCCTTAAATGACCCATTAGACCAGATTGACTTAATAGATATATATATATTGAACATTCCATTCAAAAGCAGCAGAATTAACGTTTTTTTTCAAGAGCACATGGAACATTCTCCAGGATGGATTACATGTTAGGTCACAAAATAAGTTTCAGTAAGTTCAAGAAGAATGAAACCATATCAAGCAGCTTCTCCAATCATAATAGTATGAAACTAGAAATCAATCACAAGAAAGAAAAATGAGAAAAAATCCCCCAAAACCTGGAGATTAAACAACATGCTATTGAACAACCAATGGGTCATCAAAGAAATCAAAGGAGAAATAAAAAATACCTAGGGATAAATGAAAACAAAAATAGAATGTATCAAAATCTGGGATACAGCAAAAATGCTTCTAAGAAGGAAGTTTATAGCAATATAGACCTACATCAGGAAACAAGAAAAATCCCCAATAAATGAGCTAACTTTACACCTAAAAGGAACTAGAAAAGGAGGAAAAAATAAAGCCCAAAATTAGTGAAGGGAAGGAAATAATAAATATCAGAGAAATATATTAGAGACAAAAACAATAGAAAAGATCAATGAGGGCTTCCCTGGTGGTGCAGTGGTTGAGAGTCTGCCTGCCAATGCAGGGGACGCGGGTTCGTGCCCCGGTCCGGGAAGATCCCACATGCCATGGAGCAGCTGGGCCTGTGAGCCATGGCCGCTGAGCCTGCGCTTCCGGAGCCTGTGCTCCGCAACAGGAGAGGCCACAACAGTGAGAGGCCTGCGTACCGCAAAAATAAATAAATAAATAAATAAAGATCAATGAAACTAAGAAATGTTCTTTGAAACAATAAAATCGAAAAATTTTAGGTAGACTAACCAAGGAAAAAAGAGAGAACTCAAATAAGATCAGAAATGAAAGAGAAGTTACAGGTGATACCACAGAAATACAAAGGATCATGGGACTACCACTAAAAATTATATGCCAACAAATTGGACAACCTAAAAGAAATGGATAAATTCCTAGAAACATACAATCTTTCAAGACTAAGTCATAAAGAAATAGAAAATCTGAATAGACTGATTAGTAGTAAGGAGATTGAAACTATTAAAAAAAAACAAAAAAAAAAACCCAGGACCAGACAGCTCCACTGGTGAATTCTACAGAACATTCAAAGAAGATTTAATACCTATGCTTTTCAAGCTCTTACAAAAAATTATAGAGGTGAGAAACCTTCAAAACATCTTTTACAAAGCCAGCATTATCTTGATACAAAAACCAGACAAGGACACCACAAAAAAAGAGAAAATTACAGGCCAATATCCTTGATGAACATAGATGCAAAAATTCTCAACAAAACATTAGCAAGATTAATCCAACAATAAATTAAAAGGATGATACACCATGATCAAGAGGGATTTATTCTAGGAATGCAAGGATTGTCCAATATCTGCAAATTAATCAACATGGTACATCACATTAACAAAATGAAGGATAAAATTCATATGATTATTTCAATGCATACAGAAAAAAATTGACAAAATTCAAAATATATTTATGATAAAAACTCTAAACAAAGTGGGTAGAGAGAGAGCATACCTCAACATAATAAAGGCCATATATGATAAACTTGTAGCTAACATCATACTCAACAGTGAAAATCTGAAATCTTTTCCTCTAAGATTAGGAACAAGACAGATATGCCTCTTTTGCCACTTTTATTCAACATAGTACTGGAAATTCTAGCCACATATTTAGGCAAGAAAAAGAAATAAAAGATATCCAAAGCAGAAAGGGAGAAGTAAAACTGTCACTATTTGCAGATGACATAATGCTATATATAGAAAACCCTAAAAACTCCACCAAAAAAATTCTAGAACTAATAAATTAATTCAGTAAATTTGCAGGATACTAAATCAATATACATAGATGTGTGGTGTTTCTATTCACTAATAAAGAAATAGCAGAAATACAAAATTAAGAAAGCAATTCCATTTATAGTTGCATCAAAAAGAATAAAATTCCTAGTAATAAATTTAACCAAGAAGGTGAAATACCTGTACACTGAAAACTATAAGACACTGATGAAAGAAATTGAGGAGGACACAAATATATGGAAAAATGTTCTGTACTCATGGATTGAAAGAATTAATATTGTAAAAATGTCCATACTACCCAAAGCAATCTACAGATTCATTGCAATCCCTATCAAAATACCAATGACATATTTCACAGAACTAGAACAAATAATTCGAAAATTTGCATGGAACAACCAAACATCCCAAATAGCTAAAACAATACTGAGAAAGAAGAACAAAGATAGAGGTATCACACTTCCTGATTTCAAGCTATACTACAAAGCTATAGTAATCAAACCAGTGTGATACTGGCCCAAAATAGGCACAGATCAATAAAACAGAATTGAGAGCTCAGAAATGAACCTACATATATATGGACAATTAACTTATGGTAAGGAGCAAAGAACATACAATGGAGAAAAATACTTTCTTCAATAAATGGTGTTGGTAAAACTGGATAGCCACATGCAAAAGAATGAAATTATCAATAGATCACTGTCTTACACCATACACAAAAGTTAAATAAAATGGATTGGAAACTTGCATATAAGACATGAAACCATAAAATTCCTAGAAGAAAACATAGGCAGTAACATCATTGACATCTGTCTAGGCAATGTTTTTTTTCCATTTTTTTTAACAGCTTTATTGGAGTATAATTGCTTTACAATGTTGTGTTAGTTTCTGCTGTTCAACAAAGTGAATCAGCTATACATATACATATATCCCCATATCCCCTCCCTCTTGTGTCTCCCTCCCACCCTCCCTATCCCACCCCTCTAGGTGGTCACAAAGCACCAAGCTGATCTCCCTGTGCCATGTGGCTGCTTCCCACTAGCTATGTTTTATGCATCTGACTCTAAAGGCAAGGGAAACAAAAGCAAAAATAAGTAGGATTACATCAAATTAAAACACTTCTGCACAGTGAAGGAAACCATCATCAAAACTAAAAGGCAGCCTATTAAATGGGATAAGATAATTGTAAATTATATATCCAAAGAGGGATTACTATCCAAAATATATAAAGTAACCATACAAGTCAATAAAAATACAAATAACTCAGTTAAAAATGGGGAGAGGATCTGGATAGACGTTATTCCCAAAAAGACATACTGATGGCCAACAGGCACATGAAAAGTTGTTCAGCATCCCTAACTATTTGGAAAATGCAAATAAAAACCACAATGATATATTACCTAACACCTGTTAGAATGTCTATTATCAAAAAGATAAGAAATAACAAATGTTGTAGAAGATGTGGAGAAAATGGAACTCTTGTACACTGTTGGTGGGACTGTTAATTGGTACAGCCAGTATAAAAAACAGTATAGAGATTCCTCAAAAAGTTAACAATAGAACTGCCATCTGACCCACCTGTTCCACTTCTGGATTTTTATCCAAAAAATACAAAAACACTAATTGAAAGATACATTCACCCATATGTTCATTGCAGCATTTTTTACAATAGCTAAGATATGGAAACAACCTAAATGTCCATCTGTGCATGAGTGGATAAAGAAGATGTGGTATATTCACAATGGAATACTACTCAGCCATAAAAAGGAGTGAAATTCTGTCATTTGTAACAACATGGGTGGACTTGAAGGTATTAATCTAAGTGAAATCAATCAAACAGAAAAACAAATACCACATAATCTCAATCATATGTGGAATCTAACATAAAAACCTAACAAAATAAATCCAAAACAAACTTGTAGATACAGAGATCAGATTAGTGGTTACCAAAGAGGAAGACAGGGTTGGAGGTAGGTGAAATGACTGAAGAAAGTCAACTATATAGTGGTGGATGGTAACTGGACTTGCTGTGGTGATCACTTTGTGGTGTATACACATCATGTTATAATGCTGTACACCCGGAACTTATATAATAATAAAAAAGCTGAATCTAATCATAAGGAAATATCAGACAAACTCAAACTAAAAGGAATTCCACAAGATTATTTCTTTGTACTCTTCAAAATATTAAGTTCAAGTACCTAGAAATAAACCTACCTAAGGAGGCAAAAGACCTGTACTAAGGAAACTATAAGATACTGATGAAAGAAATCAAATGTTACACAAACAGATGGAGAGATATACCATGTTCTTGGGTTGGAAGAATCAATACTGTCAAAAAGATTATGCTACCCAAAGTAATCTACAGAGTCAATGCAATCCTTATCTAATTACCAAAACCATTTTTCACAGAATTAGAACAAAAAATTCTACAATTAGTATGTAAACACAAAAGACCCCAAAGAGCCAAAGCAATCTTGAGAAAGAAAAGCGGAGCTGGAGGAACCAGTCTTCCTGACTTCAGACTATACTACAAAGCTACGTAATCAAAACAGTATGGTACTGGCACAAAAACAGAAATATAGATCAATGGAACAGGATAAAAGGTCCAGAGATAAACCCACGTAATTATGGTCACCTAATCTATGACAAAGGAAGCAAGAATATACAATGGAGAAAAGACAGTCTCTTCAGTAAGTTGTGCTGAGAAAACTGGAGAGCTACATGTTAAAGAATGAAATTAGAACATTCTCTAACACTGTACACAAAAATAAACTCAAAATGTATTAAAGACCTAAATGTAAGACCAGACACCATAAAACTCTTATAGGAAAACATAGGCAGAACATTCTCTGACAAAAATCGCAGCAAGATCTTTTTTGATCCACTTCCTAGAGTAATGAAAACAGAAACAAAAATAAACAAATGGGACCTAATTAAACTTAAAAGCCTTTGCACAGCAAAGGAAACCATAAACAAAACGAAAAGACAACCCTCAGAATGGGAGAAAATACTTGCAAATGAAACAACCAACAAGGGATTAATCTCCAAAATATATAATGCAAACAGCTCATGCAGCTCAATATCAAAAAAACAAACAACCCAATCAAAAAATGGGTGGAAGATCTAAATAGACATTTCTCCAAAGAAGACATACAGATGGCCAAAAAGCACATGAAAAGATGCTCAATATCACTAATTATCAGAGAAATGCAAATCTAAACTACAGTAAGGTATCAGCTCACCTGAGTCAGAATGGCCATCATCAAAAAGTCTACAAACAGTAAGTGTTGGAGAGAGTGTGGAGAAAAGGGAACCCTCCTACACTGTTGGTGGGAATGTAAGTTGGTACAACCACTATGGAGAACAATATGGAGGTTCCTTAAAAAACTAAAAACAGAGCTACCATATGATCTGGCAATCCCATTCCTAAGTGTATAGCTGGAGAAAACCATAATTCTAAAAGATACATGCACCCCATTGTTCATTGCAGCACTATTTACAATAGCCAAGACATGGAAGCAACCTAAATGTCCATCGACAGAGGAACGGCTAAAGAAGATGTGGTACATATATACAATGGAATATTACTCAGCTATGAAAAATAACGAAATAATGCCATTTGCAGTAATGTGGATGGACCTAGAGATTGTCTTAGTGAAGTAAGTAAGTCAGACAGAGAAAGACAAATATCGTATGATATCACTTATATGTGAAATCTAAAAAAATGGTACAAATGAACTTATTTACAAAACAGAAATAGAGCCACAGATGTAGAAAACAAACATGATTACCAAGGTGGGGAGAGGGGAGAGGGATAAATTTGGAGATTGGGACTGACATATACACACTACTATAAATAAAATAGATAACTAATAAAAACCTACTGTATAGCATATGGAACTCAACTCAATACACCGTAATGACCCATATGGGAAAAGAATCTAAAAAAGGGTGGATATATGTATATGTAAAACTGATTCACTTTGCTGTACAGCAGAAACTAACAAAACATTGTAAATCAACCATTCTCCAATAAAAATGAATTTAAAAAACCCTAAAGGATGAGTTATTGTTCCAGATGAAAGGAATCTAAAGTTACATGAAAACTATATACAGTGAATAATCCTGACTTGAATGCCGAACTAGGAAATAAGGAAATTAATAAGACAATTGATGAAATTTGATTATGGACTATATATTAGATAGCAGCATTGCACAATGTTCAGTTTTCAGAGTTTTAAATTGTTAGATGATATGCAAGAGAATATCCCTGTTTTTAGGAAATACACATTGAAATGTTTAGGAGTAATGGGGCGTGATGTCAACTGTCATGCATATACACAACACACACACACACACACAGACAAAATCATCTATTTGCAAAGACATGTATGTATACAAATGTGTGTGTATGATTATTGGCTAAATATCCTGAGTTATCTCCTACACATATCTGTAGTTCTAAGAGATGAACAAAAAGCAAAATAAGCACATTCTTGTGATACATGCTGATAGTTGTGCGTATTTGAGAGGTGGTGGCTTTTGAAGGAGGACATAGTTCAGTGCATGCACTGTGACACTAGACCTAATTACCCTGTGGTTGGCATTCATGGAGCCTCCAAATGTCTATTTTGTATGTAATAATATAGCCATTCTTACTGTGGGATGGGGGAGGGGGGGTCATCTGGCATGAGAAGTCATGTTCACTCTGTATTGTTTACTGATACTTTTCTTCTACATAATATTTTAGCCCTTTATGTCAAGTACCATGTCTTATGTCTTATACTCTGGTTTATTGTGTATTGTGTTTCTTAGTTGAGTAGTTCAAAACCATAAGATGATGATTAGGAATCATAAACTCATACTGAGTTTCTCCCCCAGATTTCCTGCGTTAGGGTGAATGTTTAAAGGAAAAACTTATTATTTTCCATTAAACAAATGTTAAATAAATATATTTCCCACAGAAACCCTATTACTTGCCTTTCCGTCTAGAATAATAGGCATAGCTAAGAGCTGACTTAATTAATAATACTTTTCACCTGATATTATTGTGATGATTCAATTATTTAATACATTTAAAGTACTTACAAGAGTTCCTCACAGAGAATCCGTGCTCAATAAATATAAACTAGTTTTATTACTTTTCTGTCTATACATTAATTTAGAGGATGGGAGGGAGGGAGGGAGAAATAGAGGGAGAGAGGAAGGACAAAAGAGGAGAGGGGAAATAAGGGAGGAGGAGGAGAGGGGAGGAAGCATCTGAGAGTGGGGGAGAGATGCAGAAGGAGAGAGACAGGTACTCTAGGACTGCAGATAGAGGCCAAGGTGTTATTGATTGGGCAAGTAAGAGAAATCAGAGTTGTGAATGGAAAGCTGAAGGTTGAAAGAATATCAAGGAAAGAAGTGAGTCAAATACCAGGTAAACCGTAAAAAATCTAGGAGAGGTTAGAGTTCAGGAAAAAGAAAACAGGTGGGAATTGAAGTAGGATGAAATAGGAAGAGGAGAATTGATTTAAGTCACCAAGGCAGATAACAAAGAATAGCTTCATTTATTTTGGAATTTACACCTACTCCTTGGGTGGGCCCAAGCCAATCAGCAGGTGAGGGCCTGAAGGCTTTGGACCTGCTCAGAAAAAAATACCTTCAGGGAGTAAGAAGGAGGAGATTGGAGAGAAATGACGTTTCTGTTTCTGTAACTGGTCAGTTAGATAACAGCTTGTTTTTCTCACTAGCTAGATGTGGTAAATATGGACAAAAGGATATATACGTTAACAGCAAGCAGGAAGTCTGTTTTCTAGTGGTTCTAGTTGTTCATTTTCACAATTTGACCTGTTTGGGCTTTCTGTAATAAGATGGACGGATTAGAACCACACTCCTCCTAGTTTATTGTTTGTAGTTTTCAAAGTTTAACTTTTTTTGGTAAGAACTTACAAATGTTAAATTAAGTGTTCTGGTTTTATGAAGTAAAGGAAGTCTTCTCAAATTATTGCATGAAGTGAAGGGAGCCTTCCTACCTTGTTCCAACTTTGTGTACTAGCAAGAGAAATAAATACACATCATTATTCACTGTGTGGGTCTCTGTACATCTCCATCAGATTCTTCAGAGTAGTGGGGAGGGGGCTGTGGCCAAAACCTCAGATACCTGGCTCCCTCTAGTTCTACTGAGTAAAATCTCTGGGAGTGAGTTGTGAAGAGCAAGTAGCAGAGGCCATGGAAGTAAACAATAAATGAGTGCCCCTGTGGCTAGTGCACTCTGAAGCTTAAGAACCACTGATCTGGACTAATTGTCTCATGAATATAATCCTTGTTGATGGATAATTAAGTATCACTCAAAGAATTAGAAATAGTGGCTTTGTGCATTTAAAATCAGTATCTCTCCTCTGTTGTTTGAAATAGTTGGAATGCACCTCAATTTATGAGTTTTATTATCCACATAAATTGTGACTACCTATAGAGGTTTTTGGTTTGGGTTTTGTTCAATTAATGTGATTGCAAGTGTTGTTGTATGAACATTTTTTGCACAGGTGTTATTCTGGGGGCATAGGTCCAGGAAGAAAGTTGTGGTCACAGGGTTTGTGCATATAAAAGTTAATGCAAATTGTCTCCCCAAGGCAGTTGTACCAACTTACTTGATAGCAGTATAAGTCCTCAATGCTTCCCATCCTCTTCAATATTTGGTACGCTCAGAATTTTTAGTTTCCAATTTAGTGGATGTGAAAGTGTATTTCATCATAGATTTAACTTGCATTTCCTGGTTACTAGTGAGCATTTTCTCATATATTTACACATTTATATTTTCATATACTTCAGTCTCTAATTTTGTTCTGTGAAATGTTTCCTCATGTCTTTTACTCACTTTGTCTTTTGGTTTATTGGATACTTTAAATTTATTCGGTTATATAGCTTACAAATATCTTCTCAGACTTTGAGTTTGTGGCTTAAGTTTTTAACTTTAATATTTTTGATAAAAAAGTTCTTTATCTAGTTAAGTGTATCAATATTTTTCTTTTAGCTTACTACTTATTATATCCTAAGAAATCTTTGCCTCTTAGATCGTACAGATATCTTCTAAAAATTGGAAACTTCCGACATTCTCATTAAATGACATCCATCTCCATCTGGAATTAATTCTGTGTGCAATGTGAGGTTGGACTCCAGATTATTTTTTCCATTGTGAATTAATTACCTGTTCTTTGAATGTTTCAGTTAAATATATTTAAGAGTATTACAGTCATTCAGGTTTTCTGAGTCATTTTTGTTGTTTTATTTTTCTAAGAATTTGCTGATCTCACTTGTTTTCAAACTTCAGCATTATAAAATTGTTCATAACATTCCTTTATTTTTAGTCTGCTCTATATAAAATTGTGTGCTCTCTTTATTTTTAAGATCATTTATTTCTGTCTCCTTTTGTTTTATATCAGTTAATCTTCCCAGAAGTTTGTCAATTTCATTTGTCCTTTCAAAGGACAACATTTTAAATTTAAAATATTATTTTCTATTATATATTTTTCTATTTTAGTTATTTTTTATATTATACTTAATATTTCTTTTTTCTACTTTCAATTTTTGGAATACTTAGCTCATGGATACGTAACCTTTTTGTTTTTCTATGATAAACATTTAAGGCTATAATTTCTCTCCAAGTACTTCTTCATCTATACCCAACAAGTTCTTACAGTGCTTTTCATTACTATTCAGTTCCATATGTTCTCTAATTTTATTTTGATATCTTCTTTAGAAGTATTATAAATAAACAGAAGTACGAGTTTTAATTTATCTTCTTGTCATTTATTTCTAAATTTTGTTGTGTGATCAGAGAATGTGGTCTCTATTATTCAGGTAGTTTGAAATTTATTGAGTTCTATTTATGGCCTGGTATTTGACTAATTTTTTTAAAAATTCCATATGTGCTTGTAAAGAATGCTTATCTCTATATTTGGTATGCACTGTAATTTATGGCCATTAGACCAAACTTGTTATGTATATGGTATAGCTTCTTACCTTCTTTTATTTTGTGCTATCTTTATATCTGTGCTCTGTCTTTATATATTAGGTGTATATTTTATAAATGATGCCTAGCTGGATTTTAAAAATTCAGTCTTAGAATCTTAGTCTTTTAATGTATAACAATAAATTTATATTTATTGTGATACCTGATGATATGGATTCAATTCTACCATCTTATTTATTGCTTTCTATTTGTTCCATTTTTTCATGTTTCTTTTCTTTCATCTTTTTTTGCCTTTTTTTGGCTTGAGTCCCTCCCCATTCCATCTGCATGCTACTTTATTCTTTCAGTGATATTCTAGAAATTTCAAGATGTATACTTTACAATTAAGTTATTTTTTTTAAATAATTTTTATTGGAGTATAGTTGCTTTATAGTGTTGTGTTAGTTTCTGCTGTACAGGAAAATGAATCAACTATACATATATATATATATATATATATATATATATATCCCCTCTTTTCTGGATTTCCTTCCCATTTAGGTCACCACAGAGAATTAAGTTATTATTAATAATTATTTTTAACTACTAACTATTGTCTTTATTATCTTTCCTTTCCACTGAAAAATAAAAGCACCATTTGTAATGTTCTAACTGTAATCATCTCCATTTCCAGCTTTTCAGGATAATTATTCTTTCCTAGTTTTTTCCACATTTTTGATGTTTATAGAATCAATATTTGTTTAACTTGAACCATCGATTTACAATTTTCTTTCTATGCCATTATTTCTTGCATCTTAAACTATCTTCCTGGTATCATTTTTTCCCCCATAAAGTATATCTTTAAAGCTTCTCTTTAGTGAGCTCTGTTGGCAATAAACCATCTCAATTTCAATTTGTGCAAAAATGTCAGATTTGCATCATTATTGAAGATAGTCTCACTGGATATAGAAGTTCAGTTATTTTCTGTCAGTTCCTGAAAATATTATTCTACTCTCATTTCACATCCATTTTGCTGTTGAGAAGTTGGTTATCTAACAACTGTTCATCTGTAGGCAATCTATTTTTCTCAATAGCCAACTGTTAAAACCTTCTTGTTGTATTTGAGTTTCTTCAGTTTTATACTGATGTGTCTAGATAATACCATTTTTACTTATCCTGTATGTAATTATTTGAGCTTCTTAGATCTGAGATTCCCTGTCTCATCATAATCTGATAAAGCCTTTACACCTTCAAGTATCTTCCCTCTTCTCCATTCCTCCAGTTATCTCCTGCAACCTGATTAAGCACACGTATGACCTTCTCATTCTCTGTGTGTCTCTTCACCACCCTTTCACATCTGCCCTCACTCTGTTCCTCTTGCTTCATTCTACTTAATTTCTTCAAATTTATCTTTTGGATAACAGATTCTTCAGCTGTTTCTCATCTGCCTTTGAAAATCTTCATTGAGTTTTTAATTTCAGTTATTATATGCCATTACATTTTTCATTTCTTAGAGTTCCATTTGGGTGTTTGATCACAGCCTGGCCCATATTAATAGTCTTTGATTTCTTTACAGCCTCATTTTCTTTTTAAAATTTCTTTTATTAACACTTTTTTTTTTTCCTGAAAATAGTAATATGTGGATTGCTGGCCTGGTTCCGTAAGACTTTTATTCTTTAAATATTTTTTTCATTGTAATTGTTGTAACATGGAACTTTATCTATATAAATCCACTGAGCCCTGATTTTAATGTATTTTGCTAAGAAAAAAAGATTTAGGTCTGTTTCTGCCAGGAAGTTGTATTTCCACCTGGGATTACTTTAAACTAAATTTTTGGCTTGCAGTTTTTTGGCAGTTTTTAAGGTAGACTCTATCCAGGTCCTAAACCCACGTGAATGCTCTTAGTTTGGAAAATCTCAAGAAATAATATTTCTACTTTTCTATTCCACCCAGGACCAAGGCTGAAAAAGAAAATTGAGTGTCTCAACTTATAAGAAGATTCCTGGTCTGATCTCTTTCTTTCCTCATGCCTTGACTTTGTCTCCTTTGCAATGAGTATGGTGTTCCTTAGAACACAGTACCGCAGGGATCGGCAGAAAAACTCAGAGAAAATATGGGTTCCTGTGTATTCCCTTAACACTATGAATTTGTGCCTATTTATTGTTTTGGCCTCTGAGAAATTTTCTTATCTTACATTCAGCCATTCATGAATGAAAGATTATTGTTATTATTAATATTATTATTTGAAGTGTTTGAAGTAGGTTTGGCATACAGCGGTTGATAGAGATTGAATCTCTAATCTGTTATATCTCTGTAAACAGATTACTAGAAACACTATTTAAAATTGAAAAAATAAATTATCAGTTACAAGTATAACAAGGAGTGTGAACAATTAGAAATTTCAACTAAGATTTCTGCCATGCATCTTGAGACATGGCCTCCAGGAGCCTTTGAACCAAACCCCTAAAACTGCCTTCTTTCCTTGGTTTACCTTTACATGTTTCATTTTCATTGTCAAAATCCACCCATGAAATAAAAAATCTGTAAAGCTTCAGTGGATCAATAGTGAGAAAATTTTAGACATTCCAATTTAAGAGGAAAAACATGTTCTTAGTGATTCTAAAAGGCTGTATATAAAAATTATTTTAAAAAACTCCAGTGAAACAGGAAGTTGTACTTAAATATGTGAGATAGGGATTCCTTAGAAACAGTTGAGATTTAATCAATTTTCAAAATAAACCATACAGGGTTCTGTAACTGAAAAGTAAAAAAATATTTTAATAAATAATGACTGTGTTCTACTTCTCCCATCATACACCAGTTACCAAAGATAATAAGTAGGCACATATCATTATAGAAAAGATGTGATTTAATTAATTTTCATGTTTTGTTGGCATGCATGACCCTGGATTAGGTGTTTGAATTCAGAGTCATATCAAAGAAAAGACTAATTTTTTTAGTGGACTTCATGGTGTAAGAAAACTTACTGATTTATGTTTATAATAACAGCAAATTAGAAATAACTTTGGTATGGCACATTAATTAAATTGAAACATTTGAATTATGGTTCCTTTGCAGATTCATACTCTGGGGATACCTTTTGTGGGAGCTTCTTTTATTAGAAACTATGGTGTTCTGTATTCCCAGTAATAAACCCCCTGGAAAAGATGTCCATTAACTGTGCTTCTTTGTGCTGGCCTTTGGTCAGATGTGGTTAGGGAAAATGTGGCATAAAATCTACTTTTGGCTTTACTGGGTGTTCTTCCTTCTAATGCCTTCTCCTTCAATTTAGTGAGTCATAAAGGGGTTGGGACAGGAGAGGCCATATTATGAAATAAAAGCATAGCCGAAAAAGCATGTTGTAGATAAATCCATCAACCTTAGATTATGTCAGTTACATAAATAGTAACAATGAAGTTCATTACCTCAGTCCATTACAACTTTTCAGTCAATTGCAATGATCAGAAAATGTAAACCTTATATAGGGTGATTGTTTTTCAGCCATTTAATCACCCCATTCAGATGATTTCTGATCAGGTTTATTGTTGCATAATTGCTTACTAGCTTAGAAAGAAAGCCTTTGAGTAACTCTTATCTAGTCACATATTTATAATAATGTCTGTTACTCATAAATATAGGGTGATAAAAATGACGAGAAAAGCCCAATTACTTTTATTTATTTAAACTCTTCCATTTGGGGTGTATGTGACAACATGGACAAGTACTGTGAGGCTAGTGAAAATCTGTTTCACTGAGAAAACTCCATGTAGCTTTGAATGACAAAAATTCATGTGTCTGTGTTCTTGTGTAATGAGGCTGGAGAGATAGCCTGGGCTAGATGCAGTCTGAACGGCTTTCTCATGCTTCTGTGGAGTTTGAATTTTAACTTCTAGGCACTGTTTTCAAATCCCTTTCAAATGTGGATAAGATATAACCAGACTAGGGTGTTAGAAGAATTATTCTGGCAGTGTGGTATACAGGTAAGAGCTACAATGACTAGGCAAGAAGATACTGTAATGGTATAGGAGAGAAATGATGAGGGCCTGAATTAAGGAATTAATGGGGATATGGATCCGAGAGGACAAATTAAAATGCTACTTAAAGGATAAAATAAACACGTCTTAAGGACAGATTTGATGAAGGACAAATTGGATGTACAGACATTTGAGCGACAGTAGGAAGGTGAGGGTATTGCTCAGATTTCTGTCCTTGGCCCTTTTAGCTCTCCCCAAATGTGGCTTAAAACAGTTTCTCTAAGCTAGGACATATATGTATGTATGTCCAAATATATATATATATGATTCTAGACTAGAGATTGTTAAACTTTTAGTTCTCAAGAAACTTTATATTCTTTATATTCTTTGAGAACCCCAAAGAGCTTTTGTTTATGTAAGTTAAATTCATTGATTTTTATTATGTCAGAAATTAAAATGTAGAATTAAGAATACAGATTCATTTTAAAATAATAAATTCATTACATGTTAACATAAATAACATTTCTATGTAAAATATTTTGAAAAAAATTAATGAGAGAAGTGGCATTGCTTTACATTTTTGCAACATTCTAACGTCTAGTTTAATAGAAGTCATTTAGATTATCATGCTGGCTTTGGCAACATGCTGTATTTGAAAAAAATTGTCTCCAATTTTTAGTTAGAAAAGAGAGGAGTTATTATTCTTTAATACTACACTCAAACTTTTTTTTAAATAAATTTATTTATTTTATTTATTTATTTTTGGCTGCATTGGGTCTTCCGTTGCTGTGCACTGGCTTTCTCTAGTTGCAGCGAGCAGGGACTACTCTTCGTTGTTGTGCAAGGGCTTTTCATTGCAATGGCTTCTCTTGTGGAGCACAGGCTCTAGGCACGCAGGCTTCCATAGTTGTGGCACATGGGATTCAGTAGTTGTGGCTTACGGGCTCAAGAGCGCAGGCTCAGTAGTTGTGGCACACGGGCTTAGTTACTCCGTGGCATGTGGGATCTTCCCGGACCAGGGCTCAAACCCGTGTCCCCTGCATTGGCAGGCAGATTCTTAACCACTGTGCCACCAGGGAAGCCCTACACTCAAACTTGACAAGTGATAGTTTCTTAAAGCTTAGTTGCAATGTGGACTCAAAATCTTATCAGTGGACTTTTGTACTCTGTTGAATGTACTCAGTTCTTTGTCCTGTCTTGCACCTTAAATGCCTCTTCTATCCATGCATGATTTTGTAACATTATACACTGGTCACATAGAAAGTATTGATTTACTTAGCTACAGATCTTCTAAGTATTGGCATATTTCATTATAAAGTATCCCTAAATCACATCCATTAATATCACCATTGATCTAATCAGAAGAGTATTAAGTATTGGGAAGCTCTCAAGTTCATGGTGTGGATATAAGTTTTCTAATGTTCTATATGTTGCTTGAAGTACAAATTTTTTGCTCGAAGTGCAAATTTCTCATTGCCAACCATATTGTCAATGAGTTTTCCTTGAAGTGACAAGTTCACTTCATTGACTTTCAAGAAAATGTCTGCTAGTGGTCAAGTCTGGATAACCATTGTTTGTCTGTTGGTTGTTCTTTCAAGTACAACCGTTGTTTCATTGGGAAGAAGGGGGAGCCTATTGACTTTTTTAGCAGCAAATCGAATCACACAGACACTTTTCCTTGAGATAACTACTGAACTTCAATATGTAGCAGAAGTGCAGTATACATTTTGCCACACAGAATTGTAAAAAGACATGTACTGGACTTTCCCTTCTCACCAAAGGCAGTAATTAGGATCCAGTATGGCTAAACAAAATGGACAACATATATGAAACAACCATTTTCAGATATTGGATGGGAGGCCGTTCCAGAATATCAATGCTGAGAGGGGAAACAGTAAGGTGAGTCCTATAATTGCTCCAGCTTTACTACCTGGAGAAAGTTTCCAGGCCACAACAGGGGAAGGGGTAACCCAGGTGGAGTCATTGGTTTTCTAGAGTTCAGGAGATGGAGGTGGGAGTACGGGGAGGCTGAAGCATCTCGAGTTCACCAGGCAGAGTACTGAAGTGTAGAGAGCTGTGCAGAGGGGAGCTTTGGAGAGCTGCAGAGGATTGAAGCTGCTTGAATCTTCAGCTGAATACTAATCAGGCCATGCTTGCAAGGAAACTACTCAAGACTGAAGAAAGAGCCATCCTGAGGGAGCAGGGGAACCTCTCAGGAGTTCACTCAGATCTGGGAATTGCTTGTGTATCCACCACCAAGAGTGGAAAAACCTTATAGTCCAAGAAACATCAGGGAAGACACTTAACAAGGTATTGCCTGGCCAGTGAGGGCAAAATCAGCCCTCAGTGAAAGACTGTTCTGGTCATGCCTAACAAAATTTAAAAGCAAATCTTAAAATATCAAACTGTTTTCAAGTAATGTAGCTGCATCCTAGAACAAAGTTCAATTATATCTATAGGAACACAGCACCCAAGAAGATAAAGTTCATAATATCAAATCAAAAATATGGATTTTTGATTAATTTGATTTTTAATTAATATCAATATCAAAATAGTGATATTCAACAGCAAATCAAAAACTATCTGGCATGCAAGGAAGCAGGGAAGCTTTATGCGTAATCAGTAGAAAAATCAATCATAAAGGACTTCTATCTAGAATATATAGAGAACTCTTAAAACACAGTAATAAGAAAACAAACAATCCAATGAAAAAACTGGGCAAAAGACTTAAGTGGATACTTGACTAAAAGAGATATCGGGATGGCAAGCAAGCACATTAAAAGATGCTCAACGTCATAAGTCATTGTGGCACAAACCACATAACTATTTTCCAAAGTGGTTATACCATTTTACGTTCCCGCCAGCAGTGTTGAGGGTTCCAGTTGCTCACCACCCTTACCAACGCTTGGTCAGTCTTTTCCATGTCAGCCATTCTGATCATTATGTTGTGGTATCTTACTGTTTTTTTTTTCTTATACAAAATTAACATTTATTTTAAGAACAAGTGTGTTGTGGTTAATAGCACAATTTGGTGCCACTGCCTTTATTATTCATACTTAGGCAAGAGTTGTCTTACTCTCCATTACTTTTGCACCATCTTAGGCAAACTGTATCTTAGTATTATTATGAAAATTGTTTTGACCTCGTGGACCCCTTGAATCACGGTTCTAGTCTGCACTTTTCACCCAGACTTCACATTGTTAATATATGTTCCATCTTCAGATTTGCTAAAATCAATATTTTCTTCTGTCTTCTCAACAGCAACAAAAAATTTGGCCCTATTCATGTGTTTCCTATCCTAGTTAAAAGCATCACTACTACCCCTAACACGCCAGGCCTATCACAGAGCCCTCTCTTTCTCCCACATTCAATGAACTTCTCTGACTCAGAAATGTCTTTGCTTCCCCATTCTCCATCCCCATCGGCTTGGATGATCATCTTCTCTTTTACAGGCTGCTGCTGGCCTGTCTCCTCGCTGTCTTTCTAGAATTCACACTTCATTATGGGGCTCTACATTGCCTATAGAATAAAGTCAGAATGCCTTAGAGTAGCTGACAAGGTTGCTCAAAATCCTACATTATGTAAATTTTAAAAAATCAGCAGCATGATTTAAAACGCTGACACTGGCCACTAATTTAGACAATAATTAATTCTAACAGTAAATGTGTAATGACAACAGTACGTTTAGGACAAAGGCCAGTAGAACTGTTTTTGTACTTCTAGAATGTATTAAAGTTTGAAAAATTATTAGCTGCCAACCTTTAGATTCAAGGATTGGATATCTGCTTTTTTTCTTTCTCTAAGAAACTAATAGTTCATTATAACTTCAGAATTCCAATTAAAATGATGGATTGTTTGAAAAGTACACTACTCAAAAAGTCTGAATTATAAATGTGAGTTCAGGTATGTGATGCTTTACACAAGGGTTTTATTTTGTCCCAAAGAGCTTCTGTGACTTGCATGATTTAATAAAGCAGCTCAAATTATTTCTGAGGCTGCAGAGACTAAGGTTTCAAAGTGTTTTCCTCAATTTATGATACATATTGAACTTCTCTTTGAAGAAGTTAATCTTTTTTATTTTAATCAGTTTATCTTTTTGAATTCTATTTGTCATTATTATATTATATTTTACTTTGTTTGCTAAATATCATTTTTTGTCATTCTTATGTATATTGAAGAATGAAACTCAAACAGCAAATTGTTAGTAGAAGCATATTAGTCTTAGACCCTAGAGTGTAATTACAAGTTATTTATTGCTAATGAAATAAGATAAAGGCATTTGGTCAGGATATTTTTAGTTGTACTGGTAATGGCATTTTGAGTAGCTTTTTACCGTATTCATGAGTGTAATGCCCCCATTCCAGATTTTTGCCACGTCCCTTTTTGTATCAAAACTAAGGTGTGCTGTTCTGTATTACTCAGGATCATTATGCTGCTAACCACATAATAGCTAGCTTATGTCATTCCTTGCTGCTTCAAAATATCCCACCTCCCCTTAGATGATTTCCTCTTCATTTTTGCTAAAAGCTGGTCTTCTTTTTCATGTTTCAGTTCCTCATGGGAAATGGTCATCTGCTGCACTGACAGCACCATTCAAAGGCATCTCTGAACATTAACTCTAGTGTTAAAAGGAAGAAAGAGCCCATGAAAAAGCAAAATACCACTGTGTCTTATTGAATAAAATATCTAGCTCTGAAATCTATGTCAATACAATCAATATCCTGAAGCCTATGTATCTGAGGTCCATAGAACTCCATCCTCAAGTGATCTTCATCAAATTTGGAAGGAAATGTTACAAATGAGCTGTGTTTGACTTAAACACCCCTTACTCTAGCTAGTAACCAAACATTTCCTTGTCTCAATAATTATTTTTCTAGATAGACACTTTAAATTTTATTTTCTTAACATCAGTAACATTTTCTCATTCATACTCAGGTTTATGCTGGAAGATAAAAAAAATAAGATCATATCAGATCAACAAGCAGCTTGATACAAAATGATGCCTCTAACACTAATTTATCATATGTTTATATTTCACATAGGGAATAGAGCAAGATGCCCTTATATTTTAATTCTTAATTCTTCTCTGAGAAACACAATAGGCAGTTTAAATTATATGGAGAAATAAGTGAAGATTTAAAAAGTCAGACATTTTATGTTACCACCAAATGGGAATTCACTTACATTCATATATTTAGGATATATAATTTTCACTTTAAGTTTGCATAAGACATTTCAGATTACTCTTACTAGTGTCTTAATATTCCTATATATTGGGAGAGTTGAACTTTTTTAAATCCGCATTTACAAATTGCATAATAGCAGAGTTGGAATTACATTTGTTCCCAGGAACTATATTTATTTGTTAAATTTTTATGATTTGTACTATTTACTAGGCAATTATGGTTTTCTTTTGAACTGTAATAGGAATGCAGGGAGCAGGTGGAAATTGACACAAGTTCATCTTGTATCCATAATTTTTTTTTATTCTTAATAGTATCATAGTGCTATAAAATGTATTTGTAGGGATATAAATAATGCTCATCAATTTCTTTAGTAGCTTCCCATACGAAGAAGCTTAGCTTTTATTCAACTTTTTGTTAATTCAACTTTTCCTTTTATTCAGGTACCTCAACAGGAATTCTCTTTGACTAATGTTATGGTAATTGAGAACATTAAATTTTCAGCTCTACTAGAATGCCACCCAGTACCCTAACAAGTACTTTATCATTCCTTCCTCTAGTCCTGGAGCTTCTTAAGCAAGGGGAATTTTCTCAATCATTGTTCCATTAGTCAAAATGACTAGAACCATACACAATAATTTTCTTATTCAGTTGGCCAAGTTCTTTACAACGCATTGAAATTCTTTTAAAATATGAGAAACTGTGGTTTATATCTAATCTGTAATTGTTAGTCTTTCAAAGATATTTAGAAGTTACGAAAAAGGAGCTATACAATTTTTTTTCCTACTTTCTTTCTTAAGAAAGATACTATATGATTTCAAATATTTAATTTTATAGATTATTTGATCTCAACAAATATATGAAACCAACTTTGAATTATGGATAAGAATTTTTAAATCCAATTAAAAATATTTTTTAAATTAAAAATTTTTCTCTAGTTATGAAAATAAGATATGCTCATTATAAAATGTCTAAATTGTACAGAAAATATAAAAGAAGCCAGAAAAATATGTCACTCAGAATGACAATACCTGGAGGCAATCACTGTTGACATTTATTTTTCTTTTTGATTGCTTTTAATCTTAGATAGCATTTGAAATTGTAAAATTTTTTAAAATTAATTTTTATTGGAGTATAGTTCCTTTACAATGTTGTGTTAGTTTCTACTGTACAGCAAAGTGAATCAGCCATATGTATACCTATATCTCCTCTTTTTTGGATTTCCTTCCCATTTAGGTCACCACAGAGCACTGAGTTCCCTGAGCTATACAGTAGGTTCTCATTAGGTATCTATTTTATTGTTAACATTTTGACATTTTCATTCCAAAGATAAATTCTTATAAGTGTAGAATACAGGCTGTTTAATAGTTGAGAAAGTACTTGCCAAATATGTATGTAGAATCACTTTAAAACAAAATCATAGTTTACGTTAGAGGAAAAGGCGAAGTGTAAGTGGCAAGTATCTGACTATACTGCTGAATGAATGTGGGAATAAAATTTCTTAAAACTCTGAAATGATAACCCAGGATGTCAAATTTTGCCATTGGCTCAGGAATGATATGTTAATAACTGTTCCATGAGAAAATGAAAATCTCGCCAAAATCAATGTCACACTCTAATGAAAAATTCTAATATGGGCCAAATACCTCAAAACAATCACACGAAATATTAATATATGGAAGCATAGATTTAAATGGTAATGATAATCTTAGTTACACAGAATTGGGCAAAATATTGATGTAGGGAGAAGCAAAAATAAGCTATAAACAGATGAACTATTAGAAAAATGGAAGAAGATACAAATTTATAATGAAGATTTTTCTGGTACTTCCTATAAAGAATTATTTTAAAAATCCTCATGGGCTTCCCTGGTGGCGCAGTGGTTGGGAGTCCGCCTGCCGATGCAGGGGACGCGGGTTCGTGCCCCGGTCCGGGAAGATCCCACATGCCGCGGAGCGGCTGGGCCCGTGAGCCATGGCCGCTGAGCCTGCGTGTCCAGAGCCTGTGCTCCGCAACGGGAGACGCCACAACAGTGGGAGGCCTGCATACCGCAAAAAATAAATAAATAAATAAAAATAAAAATAAAAATCCTCATAAAGAAATCATTGACTAGTTCTAGAGTTAAAAATGGTCTCAATATCTTGTCCAACATTGTTATTTGACAGATGATATAATTGAGACCTTGAGACATTACGTTGTTTATGTAGTACCCATAGTATGCAAGTGGGCAGGAGTCTGGGAACATCTGTGCTGAGTCAGGGTGCTGACTCCTTCCCTCTGAATTCCAGTTCTCCAGTGGCACTAGTGCCTGCACAGAAAGCATATTACTTCTCTTCCATTATTTGTTCATGACTGATCCAGTCCTTTACGCCTTACATTTTAAAAGTACTTATTTTCTAATATTCAATGAATTTCTATGAGTTATGAGCTTCTGTGAGTCAAGCACTGTTATAAGAACCTTATGCACATTTTAAATTTAATCCACACAAAAACAGTGAGGTCTGGGTACTAGTACCATTCTGATTCTTAAGTAAAAATACAAACATGGGAGGGTAGGCAACTAGGAAATGACAGAGCTGGAATGTGGATCAGATACGTCCAGCACCCAATTTTAAATACATAACTACTGAACAAATTTTTGTTTAATTTGTAAAAATTATTTTTAGAGTCTTTTGGGGGTACCAGCCCATTTTTAACTTCTTAGATGGTTACATAGTCTCAAGTCTAATCAGCGTGTTCTTAAAATTGTCAAGGATTTTCTATTTCAGAGTCTGAGATGAAAACCTGAGGTGGCAATAATTGGAGTGAGCTTTGCTGAGGATAGTGCTGCCACAGGCAGTGAATCCTCTTCTTCTCCATCATCATCATCATTTGTAGAAAGATTTTAGGCTTTCATAGAACACCTCCACATTCTAGATTTAACAGGAGGGTCACACTTGAACATATTTTACATCTTAGGCCATGTGTCTTAATTTACATGTACAGACTTGCAATATATTTTATTTGAAGACAATATTATACAGTCTTTCCATTCCGTTACTTTCTCATGCTAAGTGAAATTCCAGAGTTTTCCTCTCTGGAATAGTATAGCAATACTTAAAAACTTAAAACTTTTAAAGTAAATAGGTTTCTGAGTTTTCCATTTGAAACATTTCCTTTTTTATCCAAAATGTATTCTTTTTCATTTTAGGCATCATATTTCAAAATTGCAACCAAAAATCACTATTCTCTTGTCCTGATCTATCATCTTTCCAGTATGCATGCCTCTTTTATTGGAGTTTGTTTTCATGTTTCCTTGGCAGTATTACCTCCCTATTTTGTGCTTTTTATGATAAATATTCTATGATATTAACCTTGATTTAATAACATAAAATGATACCCCATAGTGTCTTCTTCATCAGCATTTTAGTCATACCAGATTACTCTGATCTTCATGAATGTAGACACTTTTTTCATATTAGCCTTTTGATCGCTAGGATATATTTTCACGTTGTTAATTGAAGCATTTTATCATTTTCCTCCTTTATTGTTACATTCAGATATTAGGAATGCTTTTTTTCCCCACAGTCCTGAAACATTTAGATATTAGGAGTGCTTTTTCCATAACCCCCCAAATTCATATACTCCATGTCTAATATGTTTCCCCAGTTCCCATGGTAGTTAGTGCCATATCTGTATAATTTATTTTTCCCCATTATTCAACTTTGCATAATTTTCTTTTGAAATATATGTATTGGCTATAAGGAACAATTACCTTCCTTTGGAATACATGGTTTTTTCTTTGTCTTAGTTCAGTTTCCACTAAATAATGGCTTTAGCCAACTGACATTTATTGAGCTTCTACTTTGCGGCAGGCTTAGAGTTGAGGTGGAAACAAAGATCATCAGCTTCTGCTATCAAGAGCTCACTATCTAATGAAAGAGAGAGGAAAACAAATAACTTGTAAATAATATGATCCATGTGACACTTTCTAATGAAGTGTAGTACATCCAAAAAGCTATGATCATAGGTAAGTTGGAAAAGGTCTTCCACCAGGAGCAACTGTATGATGGGAGTGTTGAAAATTAATTAGGAGGAGAAATGGGGCTAGGCACAGCAGGCAAAGGAAAAGAGCATACATGAATGAATCTGAAAGACGATGGTTACGTTCAGGGGCTGGGAGATTGGAATGGCTACAGTGGGAGTGGAGCATCCTCACAGATGAAGCAAACAAAGTGAGTCATTAGCGCCCTTCTCCAGTCTTAACAGAGGTGGGTCTGCCAATGAGGCAAACTTGCTAGAACTTTTTGTGTGTGAGACTGGGGACCCGCGAGGTGTATGTGGACCAGCCAAAGGACTTTTACCTTCAGTGAAAAGTATACCTCTGTGGCAAGAGCACAGGGTTTGGAGTTGGATACTCCTGGATTTGAGCCCAGCTCTGTGACCTATGGCAATTTATTTAACTTTTTAAAAACTCCATTTCTTTATCAGTGAAATGAGAAAATAATAGTATGCATTTTAAGACAATTGTGAGGATTAAATGCTATTATGTGTAGAAATCTCTACCTAGGGCACTTGAGACTTAATCTGAACTCAATACATATTACCTCTTATTTTTACCCCAACCTAAATAGCTTCTTTTAGGGTCTTATCTATCAGTAAGGTGAGCCCCAAGGCAAACTTTCCTAGGCTTAACTGCAGAGTCCTCTCATATTAGTAGATCTCACTGAATAAAAGGGAAAGAAAAAACCACCCAAACCTACTTCGGCCCCAAAGGTGTACAGACTCAGTTTCTATAATTTTTATTCAAGTTGAAAAAAAGTTATGCTTATATACACTATTTCTGAGAGAGTGAAAGAAAATGAAAGTATTCTTTAAAAGGTTGCCTTTATATGGAAGCAGGTAATTTCAAAGTCATTTTGTCTAGTCACATGAAAATCTGACACTAAAAACTATAATACATACTAAAATTATTTACATTTTATTTAATTTGGAAATTAAAATCCTCACGTACAGAGTCCTTGGTATTTTATGGAAATAGTCTTGGATTACAGTTTAAGATGCTGATTACTATTTAAAATGTGTAAAATGCTGGGGGACATTTTTTAAAAAAACATACCGAAGAAAGTCTGCTGTCAAAGTTCATGTTCGACTCTAGATGATTGTAAAGAATTTGAAGATACTTGAAGGAAAAAAAAAAAATCAGAACTGTATCTGCTCCTTCAAATCCAATTTGGAGAAGAATCATCATTACCTACTGATAATGATTCCACATGTTTGGCAGTATAAAAAGAGTCATTTTCTCTGGCAGTGAGAGTCAATCCAACAACATACAGACCTCCCCTGGGAATTCTTTGTAATGTAAAACATCCTTGTGAGATAGTTCAGTGAGCAACAAGACTGGTAAACATATACACTCGCATATAAATTGCCCTTTCTATGTAAATTAAGGATCATCAATTTAATGTCAAATGGAATATAATCTTACGCTATCACAGGAATTAATGCCTTAGACATTTTCACTGGAGTTTGGGGCCATATGTTGTTTTTAACAGCTCTGAAAATTGTGCGCCTTTGATTCTATCAGCTCATTCCCCGTGATAAACTGACTGTCATATGCAGGGATTTAACTGTGGGGGGCGAAACAGTATAGTGTAGTGATTATGGGTCTTGGAAGTCTGACTAGCTAGTCCTCTTTGACTTCAGCAATAACTAGCTGTGTGGCCTTGGGAGAGTTCATTTATTGCTCAGAGCCTTATTTTCCTCATTCAAAACATCACCTCCCTCCCTACCTCCCTGAACTCCCAACCAGCCTTCCTGGCTTTAATTACCTTCCCAGCACTTGCCAGCATTGCTACACTCCATATTTTATGCCTGTATTTTTTGCCTCCACCCCTTTAGCTTGCAAGTGCTCGGAAGGAAGGCTCACCTCGGCTCCCTGTATATCATCTGGTACTTAGTTGGTGCTTCATAAATATCTATTCAAAGAATAAATGAATGAATCTATAAAATGAGGATAATATTAGCACCTACCTCATGGAATCTTAGACATTAGAGCACATTAATTGTGTGTTAATGTATGCAAAGCACTAAAACAGTACTTAGCACTTAGTCAATGTTCAGTAGTTTTAGCTGTTATTCATTAATATTCCCGAGGAAGTTTGTTCATAAGTTTGTTAATAAAATCATGGGTATTCGTTTCAGAACAAATCTGTATTTGAAATTCTTTTCCTTTTAGCCCATGAATTGATTATAGCATCCCTTTTCATTTGCTAAACTAGAAGACATCATCACTAAAAACTTTCCAGCTTCCTGATAGTAACTTGTGGCTGACTTTGCTATATTGGGAGTGGAGAGGTCAGGAGTTAGATCCACTTGTTAAAATAATGTAGTCACCCACTGAGGGTTGAACAGAAACTCAAGTCCAGTGGCGAGGGCCAGGGGTTTGAAGTGAAGGGTAGTCTTTCATGCTTTTATTATTTAATTAAATTATTCATTCACAGGAGTTTAAAAGTATCCTATTTTTATTTAAATTTAGGTGATTCAAACATGAAGCCTCTTTTTCTTATTCTTTCCAAGGGCAGAGGTCTCTCACTAGGCATTCTGGGATCCTGCTCTCATCCTTCTAGTATCTTCTCTCCTTTCCTTTCAGCCACTGAGTCATTCACCAAGTCTAGCTACTCCATTAGCTGATGCCCTCCTCCACTGAGCTGTTGAGGAGATTAGATTAGACACACATGCCTTGTTCTTGCTTCCCTGTACTTACCACTCTGGATTCTCCTGAAACGCTAGGATCTGTAGCCACGTCTAAGTTTTTCATTAAAGGAATAATCAAAAGTATGATGGTCAGTTTTTGTTTGCAATTTTATTCAATAGATATTGATTTTATTTCATTATGGATAATCTGTTGAAAGTGATTATCATCATACATCTTGAACTTCTTTAGAGAGGACATAATTAGGGTTTGTTTCATTAAGTGACATTTCAATTCTTTCATCTAAGTGCTTTGTGTATGCAGATGCAGGAAATAACTGTTGACAGCATAGGTAATGCTAATATTGCCTTAGCAACTCTCAGAAAAAGTAAACAATGAAAATGCGTAGGAGAGCAAGAGGCAAGCTTCGTGCTTTCTAAGCTTTGGTGATTTTCTCTAGCTTTGTTCTTTGTTCTGTCTTCAGGGTTATACTGATTGAAGTACAGATGTACTTCCTTAAGACAGTCAGGCAAAGACTGTGGTAGATAGAACAAATTACTGTGCTTCAGATACAAGCCACTCCTCCCCCAGCCAAAAAAAAAAGAAGCTAGGTATGGATTTATTCAATCATTAAGTCAGGCAACAAACATTTACATCTGAGATGTATATGAATACACAACATATTATTATGTGTACTCACATAAATATTGAGCATCTACTACGTTAAAAGCCCTGTTGTATGCATCAGAGATAGAGGGGGAAAAAAGAACTAATTACTTGACCTCAAAAACTTGCATTCTAGATGGATGGACAAGAAACAAGGAAACATAAATATTTACATGATATGATTTCAGTTACTGGCTTATGCTGTGATAATGTTATGGAAAGTTAATCACATCAAGGTACACGTTGTTACGCCACACTGCTTCTCAAACTTCAGCATGTATTCAAATCACTTGGGATCCTTTTAAAAAGCAGATTCTGATTCAGTGGGTCTAGCGTGGTGGCTAGGAGTGTGCATTTCTAATAAGCTGCTGGTCTGAAGACAACTTTAGCTGCAAGATACAGTACCATTTCTGTGTAGCAAGTTTGACTAAGAGGTTGGTAGGAAAAGGTAGCTTGAAGAGTGGGTAATGGGTGATGGAATAGAAGGGGAAAAGGTAGGAAAAAGGAGAAAATATAATAAACAGAATGGAAATGGAAATGCAGGTAAAAGTGGAACACACAGGCCACCAAAAACAGCATCTCCTTACATATACTCTGCCTTGGAACTATTCCTGCATGTTATGAACTAAAATTAAAAGGCTAAAGTACCAAGAGTAAAATATAAATATACATTGATGCTAACGTTAGAGAGAACTTTAGCTGGTAGAGTTTGTGCAGTTACAGTGCCAGGATGAATGTGGGTGTTTCAAACAAAGAGGATTTATCTTATTATTGGAAACCAACATTTGCTTGGCTATATTGAGTATGTTCATTTTTATATATATTTGTTAAGTAAGAAGTTTTATTATGACCATTATTATTTTTCTTTGGACGTAGCCTTAAATGAAATATTCCTTATTTTGTGCCTCTTATAATGTACCACAGACAACAAAGGTTGTTTAAGAAAGTTGAGGACTAGACTAAACGGTTGGTAAAAATTACATCTTTTTGTACAGTTTATTTGTTTTCTTTACCTCTTGGAGAAATACCTGTTTAACTTACCTGAGTGGTGCAGAGTGCTGTAGTCTTTGGTATGACATTAAAACTCCAGGAAAGCACGCTAGAATCTGTACTGCCTTAAGCATACATAATAAAATCAGCTACATTGTGATTATAGAATCATTTACTAAATTATAAATTTGACAGAAACAAAGATGTTCAGTGTTGAAATTCCACGGGTATGTTGCAGTCCTTTCTGAATCATAGTTGGCTATACAAACTGAGAAAGATGGATTTATGATCTTTTGGTTTTTGTTTTGTTTTTGCGGTACGCAGGCCTCTCACTGTTGTGGCCTCTCCCGTTGCGGAGCACAGGCTCCGGATGCGCAGGCTCAGTGGCCATGGCTCACGGGCCCAGCCGCTCCACGGCATGTGGGATCTTCCCGGACCGGGGCACGAACTCGTGTCCTGTGCATCGGCAGGCGGACTCTCAACCACTGCGCCACCAGGGAAGCCCTGATCTTTTGAAAATAAAAAAACATTGCTTTTATTCAATTTGATATCAGAAATTAGAAAAGAGAAGGAAACTAATATTGAGTGCCTATCCTAGGCCTGACACATTATACATATTATTAAATGTAATCAAAACAATGCAACAAGGAAGTCATATTTACCCCATTAAATAACTGAGGAGATTGAAGCTTAGAGTGCACAGTACTTTTTCCAAGGTTGCATGAGAAGACAGGAAGTTTCTTTTTTAGCAGGAGACATGTATCTTCTAGATTATTGTTTGCCTATCTCTCTTTCTCTGTTTCCAATTCATTTATGATAAAAGCTGAAACCTGCTTTGTCTGTTAACTGTTGATAGGTTTGAAGGGTCATTGGGCATTGAGGAATAACTTTTCATCAAATCACTATAATGAAAGCAGTTCAAGTGTGATAGCAATAAAAGATTCTACCTTTTTTCAGTCTTCACCTAGTTTTGTTAATTATCAGAAAACCTGTCCTCATGCCAAATGAGGATTAATCCATTGAAAAACAAATAAAAACAAAGTATAAAAAAATCTACACTAAAATTATACTTTTTTGAAAAAACAGTATTAAAAAGTTTTGATTTTGAAAAGCATACGGCATGCTTTAAAAATTAAATATATAACAGATTTTGCAACTTAATTCATAAAGGAAAATTTATTTTCTAATGCTTAACTATTTTATTATTTTACTCAGCTTACAATGTAATTTGATTGGTTGCTAAAAAAATTACACAAAATTATCTTGCCTTAGGATATCTATGATTTTTTCCCCCTAGCATTATATTTATTTTACAAGAGGAAAGACACCCTTATTCCGGGTGATATTTTTGGAGATTGCTTAGATCACCTGAACATGAGGTGATTTGTGATAAGCTGGTTTATTTCACATATTATCTGCAGAGCAGTGCTTCCTAACAATTTTTACATCATGATACATAAAGAAAATAATCTTTTCTGTAATTTCATTTGCATGTTGTAGAGGAGGGGTAAGGACACATGTGCTCAGTCTGTAAACTTGATCAATTCATTCCTCTATTTGAGAAATGTATATAGTTCAATCTGTAAAACAAATATATTTTCATTATAGAAAACCAGAATAAATATTATATTATATATTAATAATAACTGATATTATTAGTAATACATATAGATATAATAAAATTACTCATAACTCCACCAGCCAGAAATAACCACTCTTGCTATTTTGGGTTTATATAACTAGTCTGTTCTTATGCATTCAGTAATATGTCTTGAATTTCTACCGCATAGTTCTGTATATGTATACTTTTAAAAAGACTGTTTTTTAGAGCAGTTTTAGGTTAACAGCAAAACTGAGAGGGAGATAACAGAGATTTCCCGTACACTCTCTCCCTTCCGCCCCCAACTATCAACATCACTCATCACAATGGTACTTTTTTTTTTTTTACCGTTTAAGGATGAACCTACTTTAACACATCATAATCCCCCAAAGTCCATAGTTTACCTTAGGGTACACTCTTGCTATTGTATAATCTATGGGTTTGGACAAATGTATAATGACATGTACCCATCATTAATAGTATCATACAGAGTATTTTCACTGCCCCCCCCAAATTATCTGTGCTCTGCCTTTTCATCCATTCCCCTTCCACCCCAGACCCCAGCAACACCAGATCTTTTCACTGTCTCTACAGTTTTGCCTTTTCCAGAATGTCATATAGTTGGAATCATACAATGTGTAGCCTTTTCAGATTGGCTTCTTTCACTTAGTAATATGCATTTAAGTTTTTTCCATGTCTTTTCATTGTTTAATATCATATTGCATTTTAGTGCTGAATAATATTTCATTGTGTAGATGTACCACAGTTTGTTCGTTCACCTGCTGAAGGACATCTTGATTGCTCCCAAGTTTTTATGAATTATGAGTAAAGCTGCTCTAAATATCTATGTGTAGATTCTTGTGTGGACATAAGTTTTCAGCTCATTTGGATAAATACCAAGGAGTGCATTTGTTGGATTGAATGTTAAGAGTATGTTTAGTTTTGTCAAAAACCACCAAACTGTCTTCCAAAATAGCCATACCATTTGTATTTCCACCAGTAATTGATGAGAGTTCTTGTTGCTCCACATCCTTGGTAACATTCAGTATTGTCAGTGTTCCAGATTTTGGCCATTCTGATAGGTGTGTAGTACTATTTCATTGTTGTTTTAATTTGCATTTCCCTGATAACATAAGGTGGAGCATCTTTTCATATGCCTATTTGTTACCTGTATATCTTCTTTGGTGAGGTATTTGTTAAGAACTTTGGCTGATTTTTAAATTGATTTGGTCATTTTCTTATTGTTGAGTTTGAGTTCTTTATAAATTTTGGAAAACAGTCCTTTACTAGAAGTGTATTTTGCAAATATTTTCTCCCAATCTATGGCTTATCTTCTAATTCTCTAGATATTGTCTTTTGCATACATAAGTTTTTGATTTTAATGAAGTCCAGCTTATCAATTATTTCTTTCATGGATCATGACTTTGGTGTTGTGTCTAATAATGTATCATCATACCCAAGGTCATCTATGTTTTTCCCTTACATTATCTTCTAGGAGTTTTATAGTTTCGTATTATACATTTAGGACTATGATCCATTTTCAGTTAATTTTTGTGATGGTTGTAAGGTTTTGTGGTGGTTGTAAGGTATCTAGACGCATTTTTTGCATGTGAATGTTTAGTTGTTCCATCACCATTTGTTGAAGAGACTGTTTTTGCCCCATTGTATTGTTTTTGCTCCTTGGTCAAAGATTAATTAACTATGTTTATGTGATTCTGTTTCTTGGCTCTTACTCTCTTCCACTGACCTATCTGATTATTCTTTTGCCAAGACCTCACTATCTTGATTACTGCAGCTTTATAGTAGGTATTAAAGTAGGGTAGTGTCAGTCCTCCAACTTTCTTCACCTTCAATATTAAGCTGCCTAGTCTGGGTCTCTTGCCTCTCAATATAAACTTTAGAATCAGTTTGTCCATATCTGTAAAGTAACTTGCTGAGATTTTGATTGTGATTGCATTGAATCTATAGATCAAGTTGGGAAGAACAGACTTCTTGACACTATTGAGTTTTTCTATCCATGAACATAGAATATCTTTCCATTTATTTAGTTCTTATTTGATTTTGTTTATCAGAGTTTTGTGGTTTTCCTCATATAGATATTGTACATATTTTGTTAGATTTATACCTAAGTATTTCATTTTGAGGGGGTACTATTGTAAATGGTATTCCATTTTTAATTTCCAATTCCATGTATTTATTGTTAGTATATAGGAAAGCAGTTGCCTTTTGTATATTCACCTTATATCCTGCAATTTAGCTATAGTCACTTCCAGGAATTTCTTTGTTGATACCTTTGGATTTACTAGACAGTCATGTCATCCCAACAAAGTCAGGTTTATTTCTTCCTCCCAGTATGTGTAACTTTTCTTTTTCTTGCCTTAATTGCATTAATAAGGACTTCCAGTATGATAATGAAAAGGGATGGTGAGAGTTACATCCTTGCCTTGAACATGATCCTAGTGGGAAAGCTTTAAGTTTTTCACATTAAGAATGATGTTAGCTGAAGGGTTTTGATAGATAGTGTTTATCAAGCTGAGAAAATTCCCCTTTATTCCTAGTTTACTAAGAGTTTTTATTATGACTTTGTGTTGGATTTTGTCAAATGCTTTTTCTGCATCTATTGATATGATGATATTATTGTTTTTATTCTTTTTTGGCTTTGATTTGCTAATATTTTGTGAGGATTTTTGCATCTATTTTTATGAGTGATATTGTTCCATAGTTTTCTTGTAATGTCTTTGTCTGGATTTGGTATTAGGGTAATGCTGGCCTCATAGAATGAGTTACGAAATATTCCTTCTGCTTCTATCCTCTGAAAGAGATTATAGAGAATTGGTATAATTTCTTCCTTAAATGTTTGGTATAATTCACCAGTGAACCCGTCTGAGCCTGGTGCTTTCTATTTTGGAAGGTTATTAATTCTTGATTCAATCTTTAATAGAAATAGGCTTTAGGCCTATTCATATTGTCTATTTCTTCCTCTGTGAGTTTTAGCAGATTGTGTGTTTCAAGGAATTGGTCCATTTTATTTAGGTTATCAAATTTGTGGCATTGGCTTGTTCATAGTATTCCTTTATTATCCATTTAACATCCATGGGATCTAGAGATCTAGAGTGATGTCCCCCTCTTTCATTTCTCATGTTATTAATTTGTGTCTTCTGCTTGTTCACATGCTCGCTTGCTCTCTGTCTCTCTCCCTCTCTCTCTCTTCCCCTTCTGTTAGCTTGGCTAGAGGCTTATGAATTTTACTGATCATTTTGGAGAACCAACTTTTGGTTTCATTGTTTTTTTTCTTTTTTCTCCAATTTTCAATTTCATTGATTTCTGTTCTAATTCTTATTTCTTTTCTTCTGCTTACTTTGAATTTAATTGGCTCTTCATTTTTAGTTACCTAAGGTGGAAACTTAAATCTGGTTTTAGATCTTGCTTCTTTTCTAATACATGCACTCAATGCTAACAATTTCCCTCTAAGCACTACTTTTGCTGCAGCTCACACATTTTGCTGTTATATTTTTATTTTCATTCAGTTCAAAATATTTTTTTAATTTCTTTTGAGATTTCTTCTTTGACCCATGTATTAGTTAGAAGTATGTTGTTTAATCTCCACATATGTGGGGATTTCTCAGTTATCTTTCTGTTATTGATTTCTAGTTTAATTTTATTATGGTCTGAGAGAAGACATTGTTCAATTTCTTTTCTTTTAAATTTGTTAAGGTGCGTTTTATGGCTCAGAATGAGTTCTATCTTAGTGAATGTTCCATGTGAGCTTGCAAAAAAATGTATATTCTGTTTTTGTTGGATGAAGCAGTCTATAAATGTCAATTATATGCAGTTTATTAATGGTGTTGTTGAGTTCAATTACATCCTTACTGATTTTCTGCCTGCTGTTTCTGTCCATTTCTGAGACAGAGGTGTTGAGGTTTCTAACTGTAATAGTGGATTCATCTATTTCTTTTTGAAGTTCTATTAGTTTTTGCATCGCATAGTTTCACACTCTGTTGCTAGGTGTACACACATTAAGAATTGTCATGTCTTCTTGGAGAATTGACCCCTTTATCATTATGTAATGTCCTTCTTTATCCCTGATAACTTTTCTTACTTTAAAGTCTGCTCTGTCTGAAATTAATATAGCTTCTGTTGCTTTCCTTTGTTTAGTATTAGCATGGTGTATTTTTCCATCCATTTACTTTTAATCATTATATGTTTCTATATTTAAAGTGGGTTTCTTGTAAACAACATATAAGTGGGTCTTGTTATTTGATCCACTGTGATAATCTCTGTTTTTTCATTGGTGCATTTAGACCTTGACATTCAAAATGATTACTGATATAGTTGGATGAATATCTACCATATTCATTACTGTTTTCTGTTTTGCTCCCCTTGTTCTCTATTCCTATTTTTGTCTTCTACTCTTTTTCTGCCATTTGTGATTTTAATTGAGCATTTTATATGATTCCATTTTTCTGCTTTTTTAGCATATCGGTTATGCTTAAAAACATAATTTTTTTTAGGGTTTATCCTAGAGTTTGCAATACGCATTTACAACTAATGCAAGTCTACTTTCAAGTAACACTGTATTACTGCATAGGTAGTATTATTACCTTATAATAATAAAATGATCCTAATTCTTCCTTTCTAGACTTTATATCATTGCTTTCATTTATTTTATTTATATATAAACATACACAAGCGTATATATGTAAATATTTATATAAGATATGTACATAAGCATACATTATTGAATATATTGTTGCTGTTATTATCTTGAACAAACTGTTATCTTCTAGATCAATCACAAATAAGAAAAATATTTATTTTACCTTCAGTTATTCCTTCTTCGATGCTCTCCCTTCATTATGCAGATCTGAATTTCTGATCTATATTATTTTTCTTCTCACTAAAGAACTTCTTTTTTCTTTCAGGCAGGTCCACTGATAATAAATCATCTCAATATTTGTTTGTCTGAGAAAATCTCTATTTTTCCTTCAGCTTTAAAAGATAATTTCACAGGGCACAGAATTCTGAGTGAGTGGTTTATTTCCCTTATACTTTTAAGTATTTCACTCCACTCTCTTGCTTGCATGGTTTCTTACCTTTAATTTACCTTTCTTACCTATAATTCTTACCTTTGTTCCTCTATAGGTAAGGATTTTTTTCCTCTAGCTTTTTCTCAAATTTTGTTTATTTTTGATTTTCTGCAGTTTGAAGATGATACCCCTAGGTATATCCCATTTTTGGGGGGGGGGATTTTCCTAGTTGGTGTTCTCTGAACTTCCTGGATCTGTGTTTTAGTGTCTGACATTAATTTGGGGAAATTCTCAGTCATTACTTTTTGAAATATTTCTTCTGTTCCTTTCTCGCTTTCTTCTACTTCTGGTATTCCCATTATGCATATGTTACACTTTTCATAGTTGTCCCACAGTCCTTGGATATTCTGTCAATTTTTTTTCTTTAGTCTTTGTTCTCTTTGCTCTTCAGTTTTCAAGGATTCTATTGCTATATCCTCTAGCTCAGAGATTCTTTCCTCAGTCATGTCCAGTCTTTACTAATAAATCCATCAAAGACATTCTCTGTTTCTGTTACAGTGTTTTTAATCTCTAGCACTTTTTTATGGCTCTTCTTAGGATTTCCAACTCTGTGCTTACATTGCCTATCTGTTCTTGCATTCTGTCTAATTTTTTTTTAAACATCTTTATTGGAGTATAATTGCTTTAGAATGGTGTGTTAGTTTCTGCTGTATAACAAAGTGAATCAGCTATACATAAACATATATCCCCTTATCTCCTCCCTCTTGCATCTCCCTCCCACCCTCCCTATCCCACCCCTCTAGGTGGACACAAAGCACTGAGCTGATCTCCCTGTGCTATGCGGCTCCTTCCCACTAGCTATCTAGTTCACGTTTGGTAGTGTATATATGTCCATGCCACATTATAGCCCTTAGCATTCTAATCAGTGTTGTTTTAAATTCCCAGTCTGATAATTCCAACATCCCTGCCATGTCTGATTCTAGTGCTTTCCCTGGTCTCTTCAAATTGTATTTTCTACCTTTTGGTATGCCTTGTAATTTTTCTTGATAACTAGACATAATATACTCTATAAAAAGAACTGCTGTAAATAGGTCTTTAGTAATGCGGTGGTGAGGTGTTGGCAGAGAGGAGGCTTTCTAGAGTTCTGTGATTAGGTTTCAGTCCTTTAGTGAGCCTATGCCTCTGGACTGTGAACCTCACAAGAGTTTCTCAGTTTTTTTTCTCCCCTTTGGGTGGGAGAGGATTATTCCAGTGGGCTGCAGTTGGGTATTTCTCTTCCTCTGGTCAGTTAGAATGTGGTAATACCCCAGTAGATTTGGCTCTAATTAACTAGTTTCCGCCTAGGGCAGGCCTTGTTAAGAAGAACAGAGTGTCCTGGAGTACTTAAAGATGTTTCCGGTTCCACTGAAGCAGGAGGGTATGTTCCCCAGTATTTGCTGTGGGAATCTTATCAAGCTCCTAGAGGTAAATTTCAAAGTATTGTGTTCCCCCCACCTTTGGGCTGAATTCCCCTGGAGTTTTTAACTCTCAGACTTGTCCTCATTGAGTGTCCGGCAATTTGTCAACTACGGTTCAGGTTTCTCTACCCTGGCACTGGCTGCTGGGGCCATTTCCACTCCTGAGTTTCTGCTGTGGTAAGCTGAGACTCTCTATCCACCTGCCTGTCTCTCCAGCCTTGGGGGCAGCAGTTTGTGCTGTGTCCACGCCTCTCTTAAGAATCAAAGAAAAGTTATTGATTTTTTAGTCTGTTCAACTTTTTGTTTGTTAGGTTGGAGTGGCAACTTCCAAAGCTCCTTAAATATGGAACCTGCAGGAAGTCCTATGCTTCTTATTTTACTAAAACGGGAACCTACAAAATTGACAGTTTTGTAACTTGATTTTTTTTCATTTATATCATAAACTTGTTCCTTGTTGTTAAATATTCTTTGATGGAATTTTAATTAGTGACAGTATCTTTTATCACATTACACATTTTTTATCTGGTCCCTTGTTGCTTAAACTGCTCCCAGTTTTCTGCATTATAAACAGTGCTTCTGTGAATATTCATAGAGTTAAATCTTTTGTACATCCATGATTGTGTCCTCAGGGTAAAGAAAATAGCTCTTCTTAACCTAATAACAGAGATGAATTAGCAGAAAACATCCTAGATACTGCTGCAGTGGAACAACTTACACCTTTTAAGATATATAAAATGAGATCAGTTTCCTTGTTCTTTCATCAATTTACAAAGTGATTGAGCCAGTTCTATACCACCTTTCACTAATTTGGTGTGTGTGTGTGTGTGTGTGTGTGTGTGTGTGTGTGTGTGTGTGTATGAGAGAGAAAGAGAGAGTGAGAGAGAGTGAGACTGCTTATGGAAGTGTTTAAAATTGTTAGAAAAATAAAGGCTGTTTTTCATTTCATTTCAAGCAAGACTAGTACTGGGAGAATCTGGAAATCCCAGGTGCTTTTGTACTTTTATTCTGTAACTTCCGTAAGACGGAAAAGAAAAAAACCCAAAACAAAACTCTCTCCTTCTTAGATGTGACATGGAGACAGCTCCTCTCCAGAGGACATCACTTTTGTTACTCTGCTTTTCTGATAGAATTACCTTATGAAACTGCTGACTTCACTTTCTGGATGCAGTGAAACTAGAATTCTAGCCAACTTCATCTATATTGCCTTGACTCTTCTTCCTTTTTATCCTGTCAATTCCCTTTTGCCAAAGACTACTAGGACACACCTGTCCTTGAACTATTTTTTTTCTTGCTAGTTGCAATGAAGAGAAGGCCACCATGGAGAACCATGGGACACCTCAGGAAGACTGTATTAAGAAAAGACTCATTGTAGGATTTAGGGTTGCATTTAATGATTTGAGGAAGGGTTCATGGAAGCAGGACTTTGCTATAGTTTGCTTGCTGTCAAAAAGCACATGTAATTTTATGGTTTTGTGTATTAACGACTTATTGAGAAGCAGAGTAACCAGCTATACCAGTATACTTGAAACTGAGAGGGTTTCTGGGCCACAGCGTTTTCAGTGCCCAAACCAAAAATATCCCAAGCAAACTGGGAGGAGCTGGTTACCCTACCCGGAAGGCGAGAGAAGCGAAAAGAGGCTGAGACTGGAATTGGTAAAGAAGCAACATCACTCACAGGAGCCAGGATTCAGGATGTTTGGTTATTTTGTGGTTTGGACAGTATTCGTGTTTTTGCCTGGATTCAGACATGATTACAAAGTGGTCTGATCTCTGACTTGATCCATCATGGTGACAGGTGGCCTTCCGATGGTGATGTTCTGCAAAATTGTTGATGTTCCGTAGGAGAACAGGAGGCCACCTCCTAGCAACACCAAGGCCTTCACACAGTATCAGGCCAGTATCTAGCTGTCAGGAGCTGTTTTCCTTTTCTCCAATTCCCTTCTTTGAGGATTTGAGAGATACATTTGAGGTTGGCCTAAGATGACAGTTGTGAGAGTCTCTAGTGGTGAGAGCCTTGGTTCCAGTCATGTTGGTTCTGTGCCCTAATGAAATGCTCTGGGCTTTGAAACATTGAGTAATAAAAGTATTATCCATCTCTCTTAACACAACTCTTCTTCAATAGAGAAAAGTGTCTTAATGATTGAGACGATGCTAAGTTAATAAATGTTAAATGTTTTAAAAATCAAATACTCTTTTCCCTTCTTTGAGATTCAAAATTCACATTAGCATATTTTAGTGTTCTTAGTAATACTGCCATAAAGAAACCCAACTTATTTAATTTAGGACATTTTTTTCACAGAACACATTAACATTTTGATGAACACTAATATTTCACTATTAAACTAGTGTTTCATAGAAATACTAGTTTATTTAGTGATTGTCTCCTAGTTATGCTTTTTGTTTTTAAAATTAGAAATATATGTGAAGGGTAAATAATTGTTCTGATTTAAAATGAATAAATTTTCTTAATTATAGGCATTGAAAAATAGTTTCATGTATTTCAGATTTATTGGTTTAATATTAAGAGACAGTATTAAATGGTGGTTGGATTTTTTTGGGGAAAATACTTAACTAGTGGATGAAAATATTATTATGTATTTGATTTAGTTTAGTAGCTTAAGGTTATAATACTAGTTAAATTATGAAGCATTATTTTAATTCTTAACATTGGTTCATTTCCTTTAGCTGTCTTAAACTCAGTTTGGTTGTCCCACATATTAATTGTTTAGCAATTATAAATAAATCAATTGTTTAGCAATTAGTTTTTATAACAATGGAGGAAATAATATGGCCTTAGCTATATTGTAATCTACATTCATGAACTTTCCTCTAGGTTCTGAGGACTACCTTGAGGTCATTATTCCAACAGACCCAAGAGTGGAACATTCTGGGCAAATAAGTGAGAGAAAGGAAATTGAAGAATTATCAGAAGCTTCAAGAAGCACCATATCACAGGCAGTGGTGCTTCCCGCTGAGATTCCATGTGAGGTCAGTAAAGACACCTTGTTATTTAAGTGACTGCATTATTTTAATGGATACTGCATTTCACTAGAATGTAACTAACACTAGAAGCTACAACATAGAGGCATTTTCGTCTACTCTGTTCATGGCCATGTCCTCAGAACCCAGAACAATATCTGGTAGTTAGTAGGCATTTGATACATATTTGTTGAATAATAAAGTATTGAAACATATATGAAAGCATCATTTTATTAAATGTTACTTGACGCGTTACAGACAGATTTACAATTGCTATATATATCAAGCTATTTAAAAGAAAGTTGGATTCATATTAACCAGATCAAGGATTTTATTTTCATAAAAGGAAATACATTCTTGAGTAGACTTTGAAAATACTTATGTTTTATGACCACTGATTTTTAAATTATAAAACATATATCAAAGGCCTACATTATGAAGTGGAACTATCATAGAGCTAGAAGAGCTGGTCCTTTGGGGAATAAAAGTATAATGTTAGAGGGAGTGGATTTCTCAGGAGGTGACTATATGAACACATGTTGCCAACATTTCTTCCTTCTAAGTCTTCATTGGACTGAGCCACTAAAATAAGCCTACTGCTAGAGCTTGACCAAAACTTGGGCTACGTAATCTCCAGACAATAAAAAGATGCTGGTCCTCAGTGTCTATGGTATGCTTGACCAGGAAGAGCAAAAGATACAGGACGACCTTGAGAGCTGCATGAGAGGGTCCTTCAGGTGGACGCCAGTAGGTTAATGTGATAGGAGCTGCACTTGTCTGCTTACTGGGAGGCATATTTTGGGAGAGAATCCCCTGATCCTGATGATACCAGCAGCCCTGGGAGAAGCAGAACGTTCTGTGCAGTTTGGGAAAGCTTAATTCCCTCACCTCCAGACCCCACGCCCAAGCAGGAGAATCGCCGTTTTATTATGTTATCAGTTCCAGAGGAACAAAATCTTCTTTGACACTCCCTTAAAGACCCCAGGAACTGAAACTGTACAGGTTTGAGGGAACTGAGATAGAGGATCAGGCAAAGAACAATTACAACCTACTTGAGGAAGGGAGATCAGGCCAAACAAGCAGAACCAGTGGCTCCTATTGAGTCAGAAATAATGGAAGAGACAGAAATAAATAGCAGAGACTATAAAATGGAAATCAGAACTGTTCTCAAGTAGGTAAAGTCAAAGCAAAAAAAGCAAAAAAAAAAAAAAAAGCCCTCTGGAACTAAAAATTGCTCACCAGGAATTATGCAATGAGTCTAAATAGCTGCTTTCAAAAATATCTGCAAGAGTAAAATTTGAACAATATAAAACCTTTCCATTATTAAATTGCAGAGAAATCAAAATCCAAAAATTAAACCCCACTGCCCTCCAAGCAGAGATAGCTCACTCAGATAGCTGAGCAGGATGAGAGTTCTTTCGGTAACAGAACTGTGGGCTTTTACTGACATGGATACAATTCTTTCAGACCCTCTGCAGTTACATTATTTCAATTCCAAACCTCTCTTGGGTACCCCACTTTTTAAACAGTCCTAAGAGTTGAAAGGTCATATAAGATTATTTTGGCATCAGACCTACACATTAAAAAATTGAAATAAATCCCTGGACCAAAAATAGTCATCCCAGTCAAAACCTTGTATTCTCAGAACCTAGATCTTAGTAGAGTCTGAATCCAAGTCCCAATTTCCAAGCACCACAGGAAAGATTATGTATATCCAAATGAGTGAAAATCATGTTTCAGATTTGCCAGGATAACGTTCAGTCTATGCCAATTGTCTGAAAGCACAACCTTTGAACATTTCTGAGAAGTCTTTGAATTACTGGGTAAGTAGAGACCACTTAAGGATACGGCCTCCTTTCTCTGGAAGTGATATTTTGAGACTTCCCTGCCATCATATAAAAATCTAGAAATTTACAAGACTATCCTTGCCAGTCACCAGGTCATATTTGAGATGTGCCTCTTTCTCACCCAGTATCTTCAATATCTATGAATTTCCCCTTATCGTTTTATGTTTCCAGCATGCCAGTGCTGAGTTGACTGGTTCAATCTAATGGCACCGTCTTCATTCTCTCTGATGACCAGAGAATTAGCTTTAATCTCACCTGTTGCCTCTTGCTGCAGAACTGCTTGGGTCTGTGGACCTGCTCCTGGAGAAGTGCTCTCCCTGTTCCCTCCTCCGCTGTGGAGAAGCAGCATAAGTAGATAGTTTAACTGAGGATGCTGTTGCTTTTGACCCCAGGAGCCTGGCAGTATTTTTTTTTGTGCGTGTGTGTGTGTTAGTTTCTGCTTTATAACAAAATGAATCAGTTATACATATACATATGTTCCCATATCCCCTCCCTCTTGCGTCTCCCTCCCACCCTCCCTATCCCACCCCTCCAGGCGGTCACAAAGCACCGAGCTGATCTCCCTGTGCTATGCGGCTGCTTCCCACTAGCTAGCTATTTTACCTTTGGTAGTGTATATATGTCCATGCCTCTCTTTCGCCTTGTCACAGCTTACCCTTCCCCCTCCACATATCCTCAAGTCCATTCTCTAATAGGTCTCTGTCTTTATTCCTGTCTTAACCCTAGGTTCTTCAGGACTTTTTTTTTTCTTCTTAAATTCCATATATATGTGTTAGCATACGGTATTTGTCTTTCTCTTTCTGACTTACTTCACTCTGTATGACAGACTCTAGGTCTATCCACTTCATTACAAATAGCTCAATTTCGTTTCTTTTTATGGCTGAGTAATATTCCATTGTATATATGTACCACATCTTCTTTATCCATTCATCTGATGATGGACACGTAGGTTGTTTCCATCTCTGGGCTATTGTAAATAGGGCTGCTATGAACATTTTGGTACATGACTCTTTTGGAATTATGGTTTTCTCAGGGTATATGCCCAGTAGTGGGATTGCTGGGTCATATGGTAGTTCTATTTGTAGTTTTTTAAGGAACCTCCATACCGTTCTCCATAGTGGCTGTACCAATTCCCATTCCCACCAGCAGTGCAAGAGTGTTCCCTTTTCTCCACACCCTCTCCAGCATTTATTGTTTCTAGATTTTTTGATGATGGCCATTCTGACTGGTGTGAGATGATATCTCATTGTAGTTTTGATTTGCATTTCCCTAATGATTAAAGATGTTGAGCATCCTTTCATGTGTTTGTTGGCAGTCTGTATATCTTCTGTGCAGAAATGTCTATTTAGGTCTTCTGCCCATTTTTGGATTGGGTTGTTTGTTTTATTGTTATTGAGCTGCATGAGCTGCTTATAAATTTTGGAGATTAATCCTTTGTCAGTTGCTTCATTTGCAAATATTTTCTCCCATTCTGAGGGTTGTCTTTTGGTCTTGTTTATGGTTTCCTTTGCTGTGCAAAAGCTTTTAAGTTTCATTAGGTCCCATGTGTTTATTTTTGTCTTTATTTCCATTTCTCTAGGAGGTGGGTCCAAAAGGATCTTGCTCTGATTTATGTCATAGAGTGTTCTGCCTATGTTTTCCTCTAAGAGTTTGATAGTTTCTGGCATTACATTTAGGTCTTTAATCCATTTTGAGCTTATTTTTGTGTATGGTGTTAGGGAGTCATCTAATCTCATACTTTTACATGTCCCTGTCCAGTTTTCCCAGCACCACTTATTGAAGAGGCTGTCCTTTCTCCACTGTACATTCCTGCCTCCTTTATCAAAGATAAGGTGACCATATGGCCGTGGGTTTACCTCTGGGCTTTCTATCCTGTTCCATTGATCTATCTTTCTGTTTTTGTGCCAGTACCATACTGTCTTGATTACAGTAGCTTTGTAGTATAGTCTGAAGTCAGGGAGCCTGATTCCTCTAGCTCCATTTTTCGTTCTCAAGATTGCTTTGGCTATTCGGGGTCTTTTGTGTTTCCCTACAAATTGTGAAATTTTTTGTTCTAGTTCTGTGAAAAATGCCAGTGGTAGTTTGATAGGGATTGCATTGAATCTTTAGATTGCTTTGGGTAGTAGAGTCATTTTCACAATGTTGATTCTTCCAATCCAACAACATGGTATATCTCTCTATCTATTTGTATCATCTTTAATTTCTTTCATCAGTGTCTTATAGTTTTCTGCATACAGGTCTTTTGTCTCCTTAGATAGGTTTATTCCTAGATATTTTATTCTTTTTGTGGCAATGGTAAATGGGAGTGTTTTCTTGATTTCACTTTCAGATTTTTCATCATTAGTATATAGGAATGCCAGAGATTTCTGTGCATTAATTTTGTATCCTGCTACTTTACCAAATCCATTGATTATCTCTAGTAGTTTTCTGGTAGCATCCTTAGGATTCTCTATGTATAGTATCATGTCATCTGCAAACAGTGACAGCTTTACTTCTTCTTTTCCAATTTGGATTCCTTTTATTTCCTTTTCTTCTCTGATTGCTGTGGCTAAAACTTCCAAAACTAGGTTGAATAAGAGTGGTGAGAGTGGGCAACCTTGTCTTGTTCCTGATCTTAGTGGAAATGGTTTCAGTTTTTCACCATTGAGGACGATGTTGGCTGTGGGTTTGTCATATATGGCCTTTATTATGTCGAGGAAAGTTCCCTCTATGCCTACTTTCTGGAGGGTTTTTATCATAAATGGGTGTTGAATTTTGTCGAAAGCTTTCTGTGCATCTACTGAGGTGATCATATGGTTTTTCTCTTTCAATTTGTTAATATGGTGTATCACGTTGATTGATTTGCGTATATTGAAGAATCCTTGCATTCCTGAAATAAAACCCACTTGATCATGGTGTATGATCCTTTTAATGCGCTGTTGGATTCTGTTTGCTAGTATTTTGTTGAGGATTTTTGCATGTATGTTCATCAGTGATATTGGCCTGTAGTTTTCTTTCTTTGTGACATCCTTGTCTGGTTTTGGTATCAAGGTGATGGTGGCCTCATAGAATGAGTTTAGGAGTGTTCCTCCCTCTGCTATATTTTGGAAGAGTTTGAGAACGAGAGGTGTTAGCTCTTCTCTAAGTGTTTGATAGAATTTGCCGGTGAAGCCATCTGGTCCTGAGCTTTTGTTTGTTGGAAGATTTTTAATCACGGTTTCAATTTCAGTGCTTGTGATTGGTCTGTTCATATTTTCTATTTCTTCCTGATTCAGTCTTGGCAGGTTGTGCATTTCTAAGAATTTGTCCATTTCTTCCAGGTTGTCCATTTTATTGGCATAGAGTTGCTTGTAGTAATCTCTCATGATCTTTTGTATTTCTGCAGTGTCAGTTGTTACTTCTCCTTTTTCATTTCTAACTCTATTGATTTGAGTCTTCTCCCTTTTTTTCTTGATGAGTCTGGTTAATGGTTTATCAATTTTGTTTATCTTTTCAAAGAACCATCTTTTAGTTTTATTGATCTTTGCTATTGTTTCCTTCATTTCTTTTTCATTTATTTCTGATCTGATTTTTATGATTTCTTTCCTTCTGCTAACTTTGGGGTGTTTTTGTTCTTCTTTCTCTAATTGCTTTAGGTGCAATGTTAGGTTGCTTATTTGAGATGTTTCCTGTTTCTTAAGGTGGGATTGTATTGCTATAAACTTCCCTCTTAGAACTGCTTTTGCTGCATCCCATAGGTTTTGGGTCGTCATGTCTCCATTGTCATTTCTTTTTGGTATTTTTTGATTTCCTCTTTGATATCTTCAGTGACCACTTCGTTATTATGTAGTGTATAGTTTAGCCTCCATGTGTTTGTATTTTTTACAGATCTTTTCATGTAATTGATATCTAGTCTCATAGCGTTGTGGTCGGAAAAGATACTTGATACAATTTCAATTTTCTTAAATTTACCAAGGCTTGATTTGTGACCCACGATATGGTCTATCCTGGAGAATGTTCCATGAGCACTTGAGAAAAATATGTATTTTGTTGTTTTTGGATGGAATGTCCTATAAATATCATTTAAGTCCATCTTGTTTAATGTATCATTTAAAGCTTGTGTTTCCTTATTTATTTTAATTTTGGATGATCTATCCATTGCTGAAAGTGGGGTGGTAAAGTCCCCTACTATGAATGTGTTACTGTCGATTTCCCCTTTTATGGCCGTTAGTATTTGCCTTATGTATTGAGGTGCTCCTATGTTGGGTGCATAAATATTTACAATAGTTATATCTTCTTCTTGGATCGATCCCTTGATCATTATGTAGTGTCCTTCTTTGTCTCTTCTAATAGCCTTTATTTTAAAGTCTATTTTGTCTGATATGAGAATTGCTACTCCAGCTTTCTTTTGGTTTCCATTTGCATGGAATATCTTTTTCCATCCCCTTACTTTGAGTCTTATGTGTCTCTAGGCTTGAAGTGGGTCTCTTGTAGACAGCATATATATGGGTCTTGTTTTTGTATCCATTCAGCCAATCTGTGTCTTTTGGTGGGAGCATTTAGTCCATTTACATTTAAGGTAATTATCAATATGTATGTTCCTATTCCCATTTTCTTAATTGTTTTGGGTTCGTTATTGTAGGTATTTTCCTTCTGTTGTGTTTCTTGCCTAGAGAAGTTCCTTTAGCATTTGTTGTAAAGCTAGTTTGGTGGTGCTGAACTCTCTCAGCTTTTGCTTGTCTGTAAACGTTTTAATTTCTCCATCAAGTCTGAATGAGATCCTTGCTGGGTAGAGTAATCTTAGTTTCAGGTTTTTCTCCTTCATCACTTTAAATATGTCCTGCCACTCCCTTCTGGCTTGCAGAGTTTCTGCTGAAAGATAGCTGTTAACCTTATGGGGATTCCCTTGTGTGTTATTTGTTGTTTTTCCCTTGCTGCTTTTAATATGTTTTCTTTGTATTTAATTTTTGACAGTTTGATTAATATGTGCCTTGGCGTATTTCTCCTTGGATTTATTCTGTATGGGACTCTCTGTGCTTCCTGGACTTGATTAACTATTTCCTTTCCCATATTAGGGAAGTTTTCAACTATAATCTCTTCAAATATTTTCTCAGTCCCTTTCTTTTTCTCTTCTTCTTCTGGAACCCCTATAATTCGAATGTTGGTGCGTTTAATGTTGTCCCAGAGGTCTCTGTGACTGTCCTCAGTTCTTTTCATTCTTTTTTCTTTCTTCTGCTCTGCAGTAGTTATTTCCCCTATTTTATTTTCCATATCACTTATCCGTTCTGCCTCAGTTAATCTGCTATTGATCCCATCTAGAGTTTTTTTTTTTTTTTTCGTGGTATGCAGGCCTCTCACTGTTGTGGCCTCCCCCGTTGCGGAGCACAGGCTCCAGAAGCGCAGGCTCAGCAGCCATGGCTCATGGGCCTAGCCGTTCCTCAGCATGTGGGATCTTCCCGGACCGGGGCACGAACCCGTGTCCCCTGCATCGGCAGGCGAACTCTCAACCACTGCGCCACCAGGGAAGCCCCCATCTAGAGTATTTTTAATTTCATTTATTGTGTTGTTCATTGTTGCTTGTTTCATCTTTAGCTCTTCTAAGTCCTTGTTAACTGTTTCTTGCATTTTGTCTATTCCGTTTCCAAGATTTTGGATCATCTTTACTACCATTATTCTGAATTCTTTTTCAGGTAGACTGCCTATTTCCTCTTCATTTGTTAGGTCTGGTGGGTTTTTATCTTGCTCCTTCTCCTGCTTTGTGTTTTTCTGTCTTCTCATTTTGCTTATCTTACTGTGTTTGGGGTCTCCTTTTTGCAGGCTGCAGGTTCGTAGTTCCCGTTGTTTTTGGTGTCTGTCCCCAGTGGCCTTGGTTGGTTCAGTAGGTTGTGTAGGCTTCCTGGTGGAGGAGACTAGTGCCTGTGTTCTGGTGGATGAGGCTGGATCTTGTCTTTCTGGTGGGCAGGTCCACGTGTGGTGGTGTGTTTTGGGGTGTCTGGGGAGTTTTTATGATTTTAGGCAGCCTCTCTGCTAATGGGTGGGGTTGTGTTCCTGTCTTGCTAGTTGTTTGGCATAGGGTGTCCAGCACTGTAGCTTGCTGGTCGTTGAGTGAAGCTGGGTGCTGGTGTTGAGATGGAGATCTCTTGAAGATTTTCGCCGTTTGATATTATGTGGAGCTGGGAGGTCTCTTGTGGACCAGTGTCCTGAAGTTGGCTCTCCCACCTCAGAGGCACAGCACTGACTCCTGGCTGCAGCACCAAGAGCCTTTCATCCACACGGCTCCTCAGTTTGGGATGATTCGTTGTCTATTCATGTATTCCACAGATGCAGGGTACATCAAGTTGATTGTGGAGCTTAATCCGCTGCTTCTGAGGCTGCTGGGAGAGATTTCCCTTTCTCTTCTTTGTTCTCACACCTCCCGGGTCTCAGCTTTGGAGTTGGCCCCGCCTCTGTGTGTAGATTGCTGGAGGGCGTCTGTTCTTCGATTGGACAGGACGAGGTTAAAGGAGCAGCTGCTTCGGGGACTCTGGCTCACTCAGTCCGGGAGGGAGGGAGGTGCACGGAGGGCGGGGCGAGCCTGCGGCGGCAGACGCCGGCATGACGTTGCACCAGCCGGAGGCGCGCCGTGCGCTCTCCCGGGGAAGCCGTCTCTGGATCCCGGGACCCCGGCGGTGGCGGGCTGCACAGGCTCACCGGATGGTAGGTGTGGATAGTGACCTACGCTCGCACACAAGCTTCTTGGCGGCGGCAGCAGTAGCCCCAGCGTCCCACGCCCGTCTCTGGGGTCCGCGCTTTTAGCCGCGGCTCGGCCCGTCTCTGTAGCTCCTTTAAGTAGCGCTCTTAATCCCCTCTCCTCGCGCACCAGGAAACAGAGGGAAGAAAAAGTCTCTTGCCTCTTCGGCAGGTCCAGCCTTCTTCCCGGGCTCCCTGCCGGCTACGCCTGGCAGTATTGATCCCTCTGCTGAGTTATCTTTCCCAGCATTGTTCCTTTCCATGGATTTTGGATTTCCTGGACCTTGAAATTTTGTGCTCCTTCAAAAACAGCAGAAAAAAGGATTTTTTCTTCAACAGTTTTTTTCATGCACTAGTGAAGATGTGCCTCCAGTGTTATATTTATGTAAGTTATTTCCTATCTTTTTAAGAAATACCTAAATGAGTTTTAACAGTTTAATTCTGCTGCTTAATTTTGCTTCTTTTCTAGGATTAGCAATATTTGTTCTATTTTAGTATGTGTTAATTTTTTTTTCGTTGGTATGGGCCAGGATATTTGCTCTTCTAGCATATTCTTCCTGATTTTGTCTTGTATAGGGTAATTGATCATGAGAGATATGAAATCAGTGAATTCTAGGCCTGCTAATAATAAGCACATCCATTGTTCAAATGAATCTTATCCAGTTTTTGTCCTTGATGAATAATCCACCTGGGAGGCGTTCTTCCATTGGCATAACATCTAAATCAGAACTGGACCTGGTCTATGATTTGCTAGCTTCTTTTCCCTTTGCTGTGTATTTACTCCAAAGTCCTAATTTCATTACTTTCTCAGGCAAATTCCCTCAGAGTAGTGGTTCTTATCTGGGACTGATTTGGCTGTCTCTCCCAAAGGGATATTTGGCAAAGTCTGCAGTCAGATTTGTTGTCATAACTGGGGGGTTGCTGCTGGCATCTGGTGGGTAGAAGCCAGGGATGCTGCTAAACATCTTACAGTGTACAGGGCAGCCCCCACAGCAATGACTTCTCTGGTTCAAACATGTCAGTACTGCCAAGGTTAAATCGTGCCCCAGAGCACAGGAAATACATTCGTGCCTCTTAATAATAGGTCACCTTCACATCACCTCGTAATGGCATCAAGGAGGCAGTGCTCTTCCTCAGAGGCTTGTCTGCAGTCCTGTCAGTTGTTCTATGATCACCTGTTAGAGCTGCATCATCTCTCAAAAGTGATTCAGTCACTGGATTTTTTTTTTTAATGGATTTGACCTGAATCTTTAAGAGAGAGCCTGTGAATGTTTTCCTCAATGGCCCTCTCGGAAGTACTGTCGTTTGCTCCCAGATGCCTCTTGCCTCTCCTGTGATTTCTCTGAGCCCCAGTCATGGGTCAGTAATGGCCTCTCTATTGCTTCTTCAGTAGCACCATCCTAAAGAGCAGTCAAGAGTGAGCTTATTTTTTCTATATTGTTTTACCTGTGTAGGCAGGACTTCAATATGTCATTCTCCCTTCCTTTTGATAGAATCTGCTGCAATCGCAGCTTTTCTCCACCCCAAACCTCTTACTTCCTTTGGTATAATTAACTGATATTTCTTTATGTTATTCTCCCACTGCTACTGTTCTGATAAGACTGGAATATGCTTTTAAAAGTAGTCTGGTCACTTGTTGATTTCTTGAGCAAATTTAGTTCTTAAAGTTATAGCATAACCAGAAAAGGCCTTTTAAGGGGACTTACCAGCATTTGGATCTCTATTAATTTCATTGAATCCTTTTTCTATCTGAATCCTAGAACATGGCATATTCCCTAATAAACACCTTCATTTTCTTTGACCTTCACTGATGTTTAGCTTTGTGGCTGCAACCATAATGTGAGACTCCAAACCTAAATCTGTATAGACCACAGATTATATAACCAGTGACTCTAGAGAAACTCTGAGAATATATAAAGGGGTGTGACTTGTAGAAGGGCCCACAGGCAAACTACAAAAACTTCAGAGATTAGCTCCTACCTGTTCCTTGGCACTGAATACAGTTTAAAACAATACACAGAAGCTAACAGCACTGCCCCCCTATTTCTGACACCAAGTCACACACTAGTCCTTGGTAGCCAACCTTAACTTAAAGTCAAGTCCTGTGATTTAATTGAAAAATACAGTTAAAGCAGCAAAAGATTATTGTGTGTATCAATGCCTAAAATGTCTATGTTGTGAAGTATTACCCCTTTCGAGATAAGGTTTTACGATGACAAAAGATGTTTTTTCCCTGTAACCAAGTGGTTCTCAAACTAAGCAGCATATAGAGATTACTAGGGGAGGTTTTAAAAAGTAATAATATCTGAATCCTACCCCCAGAGATTCATATGTAAATGGTCTGAGTTACGGCCTGGAGATTGGGAGTTTTAAAAGCTTCCCAGGTGATTCTGAAGGTGAGAATTAGCAGCTAACTTTGGAACGTTGCCATAACCTAATCCTTGCTCTGCTGTCATGGGTCAGATTAGGGTCAGCTGCAGGGACTTGCACAGTGCTGGCTTAATGAGGCCCCTGCACCTGTGCTTGTAGAGCTAGTGCCTATTAATTATGAATATGAAAAGAGCCATTTGTCTGTGTGCAAGTCATAGTAAGCTGAATGATCCACTAAGATCAAAATCCTTTGTTACCGGTACTTAATGATTCATCAAAGCCTAAAGACACCCATCCTGACAGTCTAGAAACTCCACTACCTGTGTTGTATTGTAGACAGAGTTCCAGCCCTTTTGGTGAGGTCTCAAGGGTTGTGACCATTGCAGCGAATCTGTAGAGTTTGGAAGTGATAATTATTATATCTCTTTCTGGATGGTCAGAGCCAAATAAGGGATAAACAGAGAAGTCAGAAAGATTGAGAGCAAAATAACAGCTTCATAACTGATAACACTCAATTTATGACCATTTGAGTGTCCTAATATTTCCTCCATTGAGTTAAATGTGCCCCAATAATTATATCTTTAATTAAGACGCCCATAATAATTAAGAACAGGGCTGGACGAGTGCAGTCCTTCCCTCCCCGAAGCCCCCAATAATTATATCTTTAATTAAGACGCCCATAATAGTTAAGGACAGGGCTGGACGAGTGCAGGCCTTCCCTCCTCCGAAGCCCCCTTCGTGCATGGAGATGCAGGAAGCAGATGAAGCTGTGAGTCCTAAGGGGGATAAGGAGTTGAGCTTGCTCAGTGTAAAACATGTCCTGTGTTTATAGAGGTATTCTATCTGAATTGAAAAATATATACAGATCATCTCTTATGTACCTAATTCTTACAAGATGCCGCAACGATATGAAAAAATAAACATACCTTCGGGATGTTTAAAATCTATCTGGGAAGCCTAGACACAGGCATGAAAAGCGTATTAAGACCAGAGGGCGTGGCTTAGAAGGGGTCAAATGAGGAGTACAGGTGCGAAATGTTTCACGATTCCTTCAGAAGTTGTGCGCGAAACCTGAGTTGGACCTCGATGGAGAGGATACATGTGGGGAGATGGAGGGAGAGGAGGAACTCAAGGGCATGCCAACGTACGTACAAACAGGATCAGCTACCTAATTAGCAGGGCCCGGTGCAAAATGAAAAGGTAGGGACCTCTGTTCAAATTCTTAAGCATTTCAAGCTGCAACAACAGAACATTAAGGCAAGTGCAGCGCTCTTCCAAGTGCAGGGCCTGTGAAGCTGCAGAGGTTACATGCCCATGAAGCTGGTCCCGGGTACAAATGAGGTGTCAGTGCCTCCTTGGGGGTGGTCTGTGTGCTTGTCTTTTGTTGAGAACTCTTCTCTGGAAATGGTTGAAAGGTGGAGTCCTGCCCTCTATTAGGGAGAGAATCTGATGCATGAGAAGCAGCCTGTGTGAGCCCTCATGAATGAGAATGAGTTCTCTAGGTGAATAAACACTGGGAGAGGATATCCGCTAAGGCTCACTAAGTTTGGAAAGCGAGAGGTCAAAGTTGTACAAGAAGAGATGTACTAGGGAAGAGAACTCCGAAGAAGTTTGAAGCCAAGGATCTTGGGATCTGAGCCAAAGTGAAGTGGGAAGCCATTAAAGCTTCAGAGTAAGGGGTGAGATGTGAGCAATGGAGGAATTGAAGAACTGTGCTGGCAGTGAGGTCCTGTGAAGAGGAGGCGGCAGACGTGAGCACCAGGAGGGCTCCCATTCCTGACCTCAGCCCTCAGATGAAGCAGCGTGGGGAGGCACAAGCAAAGAAACAGAGAAGTGTTTTCCGACATGTAGGGTGTGTGAGGCCAGGGCAATAGGTGGAATTGGGGGATCTTTTCTCGATGAGCAATTTACTCAGTGTGGAGAAATTTAGTGCAAAATAATCTGTGGACAAATACTGGAGAGTGCTAGACTCCGATGGAGAAATGCCTGAAGTGGATGTGTATCAACTGAAATGATTTTTTTAACATCAGCATATTTGTAGAAACTCTTTTTTTTCAGAGCTTTAAAAATGTAAGTTTTATTGGTGGGATTTATGCTTAGGGAGAGAATATTTAATAAGAGAACTTTGAAATTAATGACTTTTGGATAAACACAATTTTATAAGAGCATGTAACTGAGGTTTCTGTTTATTTTGTGAAGGACTGAAATTTAGTTTGACTTTGAAGAAAGCCTTTGAAGGGTGATATCTGAGATAACCATAAAAATATATTTCATTTTAGTTATTTTGAAGGGTTTAAACAGCAAGATGTAAAGAGTAGTACAGATTTTAAATTTAGATAGTTCTGGTTGATCTTCAGAATGTAACTCTCTGTATTAGTTACCCTATTTGTAAAAGAGAAAATGATAGCCTTCCATTTTGGTTTTGGGGTATGTGTGTGTTTGTTTTGGTTAGGATTAAAGGAAATGGCTTTATATAAAAAGCATAATTCCTAGTATAAAACAGATGCTCAATAAGTGTTTATTCCTTCTTTTTTTCTATATTAATTCTAATCTTCTTATCCTTAATTTTCTTTCTGGATTGTTTTCAGAAAAGGTTTTCAGTAACCCTTTATATCTTATGTATATAGATTTAGCTTTTCCACCTTAATAAAATCTTGAAATTTTTAGATTTATAACCGTTGTCAACTCAATAGCCTTCACTGATACTCATTGTCAAGAGTAACCAGAGAACCTCTATTAGGTAAGATTAAAACTACACTTGACCCTTGAACAACAGGGGTTTTGAACTGCATGTGTCTACTTAAACATAGATTTTTTTGTTTTTAACATCTTTGTTGGACTATAATTGCTTTACAATGGTGTGTTAGTTTCTGCTTTATAACAAAGTGAAGCAGCTATACATATACATATGTTCCCATATCTCTTCCCTCTTGCATCTCCCTCCCTCCCACCCTCCCTATCCCACCCCTCTAGGTGGTCACAAAGCACCAAGCTGATCTCCCTGTGCTATGCGGCTGCTTCCCACTAGCTATCTATTTTACATTTGTTAGTGTATACATGTCCATGCCACTCTCGCACTTCGTCCCAGCGTACCCTTCCCCCTCCCCGTGTCCTCAAGTCCATTCTCTACATCTGCATCTTTATTCCTGTCCTGCCCCTAGGTTCTTCAGAACCTTTTTTTCTTTTTTTTAGATTACATATATATGTGTTAGCATACAGTATTTGTTGTGAACAGGGGTTTTGGACTGTATGGGTCCACTTAAACATGGAGTTTTTTCAATAGTAAATACCCCAGTACAACATGATCTGTAGTTGGTTGAATTGCGGAGGGCCTAATATCAATTATACATGGATTTTCCACTGTGCATAGGGTCGGTGCTCCTATGTTGTTCAAGGGTCAACTGTATTAGACATTTAAAACAATTCATCATAATTAAATTATAAGAGGTCTTAAAGCTAAACCTGTTCAGTCCTCTCATATATAGATAAATACACCAAGTTCTGGAAAGGTAAAGGAAAGGGATTTGGAAAAAAAAGGATTTGGTTAGCAGCTGAATTACATTCCTTGGAGGTCTGTGAACTGATGCTCATCACCCTCAGACAGAACCTCACACACAGGGATGAGGTGAGAGGAAAGGGAGCTGCTCTGTCCTCACTGTCTTTTCAGTTGCAAAATCTGGTGTTGGGGAAAAAAAATTGAGTATTCAATAGACATCAAGTGGATACACTTAAAATGCTGTGAGAATCACCTTTATATATTTCATTTCTGAATATGGCTGAAACTACGGACACAATGGAGATATATAATTATCATGTGCGACCTTTATCGTTAATAAATGCACTGGGTTCTTTGGTTAATGAAAACTTTTTAAAATGCCTAATTGGGTTCTATTTTTCATCTTATAGAATCCTGGTGAAATATTTATTATTTTGAGAGATGAAGTAATTGGTGATTCTGTGGAGGTTGAATTTACGTCAAATAGTAAATGCATTAGAACACGGCCAGCCCTCTGGAATAAGACAGTCTGGTGTATGAAAGCTTTAGGTAAGAAATTTTTTTATGCTTTAATAAATATAAAACATCATTCTGAGTTTCTTTCAAAAAATTTATGGTAAATGGTTTCAGTTCTCTACAGAAACTAATATTGTTCTGCAGGTGTTTCCTGTGTTTAGCTTTCACATACCCATAGCTGTTATTATTAATCTGGATTCGCAAAAGCACAAATGTGTAAATTATGAGAACTTAGTTTGTGTACCATGTGGTAAAATGACAGCCAGTAACATCACATACTTTATGTCAGCAGAGAACACTTTAATATGTCAGCTATTAAATATGGAACTAAAATTATTTGCTTTATTTTAACAGGATTAGCAGACTTTTGGATTTTCATTCATGATTTTCTTTTTTCTTCTTTACTTTCTTTGCCATGCAAAAAAAGTATATTTTTTGAGTATATTTTTGTTTTGGAAAGCATAGTTCTTTTTCACTATTTTATCATCATGGTACCATTTCTATATACAATCTTCCCTCTTTTCCTTATTTAAATTATGAACTTAACCATTTTATTATCCAACTTTGCTTCAGCATGATAAGTTGCATTGGATTTAAAATTCCAGATGGAATAGACACACTTGCTGTGATAACTGTACTAAAATCAAAATTTAATATATTTCTGAATGTTTTGATATAAATGCAGGACTACTTGGTTTTTGAATTTATGGTGTCCTTTTATAATTAGAGAATAAAATTACCTAACTTTATAAATGTGGATTTCATAAAATATTTTAAAGTACAAAGATATTCAATCTTATTATAAATTTGGAAATATAGTAAAAATATTTAAAATTAAAGAATATATCAAGTGTATCCTGAACTTTTTTGTTTTCTTTTTAGACTGTAGCTATAATGAAATCCATTTACAGCGCATTTACAAATCTTTTCTGTTGTGTTGTGTGAAGCATGTGTCCCCTCTATGGATTTCCTTGCACAGCTTAGGTCAGAGTTGGATTATAGAAGGAAAGACTTTACACCGATCATTTATAAATGTCTTAGACACTGCTTCCTGTCATGGACAAGGATATGCAAAAGTGAGATAAGAAAGAATTCTTTCTGTTTCTTTTCCTTTTCTTCCAAAGCCCCTTACTTCCTTATGCCACATTTTTAAATGATTTAATGAGGAATAATTTTTAACTAATTAGTTTAGAAGTTAAACTAAATCTAGTTAGACTAAATCACTACAGAAAAATCAATATTACAAATTAAGAAGTACTTAGATAATACTTCCCAAATAGCAAATCAAAATGTCAAATAAAATTGTTCACATTAAGATTTTATGTTCAGTTTACCTAGTAGCTAAGAGCAGCGCAAAGAATAAAATGTCAAAGTTCAGTTGTTTTTCAGAAAAGGAGGAAACTGTAATTCCAAATTTTCCAATATATACCAGGCCATAATATTATCCATGTGGTTGAACAGAAAATTTGTAGTAAAAATAAACCAACCAACCAACCATTATTTACCAGTTATGCTAATTAAACCTTTCTAACTCTTTTTTTTTCAACTGGTGTATTATCTAAGTTAATGACAGATTGTCTTACAAAATGTTCGCTGCTATGTAGCAATATACAGGATAGTTCCATGAATAATTATGGGAATACGTATGGGACATGCCTCAGCAGAAATGGTCTTACTTTCTCCGTCTCAAGGCACAGTTTCTTGAAATTTTTTGAACCCTAGCAAGAACTACATTTTACATTATGACCCAGTACATATTCATGAAAACATAAAACAAAAGTTTTAAAAGCAATACTTAGACTTAGCCCTGACATATAAACAGCTTGGAAGTTGCCACTCCCATCCTTACAACAAGAAAAAGCCGAACAAACTGAAAATCAGTGGCTTTTCTTGAAGTCATTGGAGAACTAAGGTTGTAGGGTAAACAACCATCCCAAAATCTGGAGAGAAAGGTAAATCAAGACTGACATCTAAGATCTGCTTACCTGGAGCAGAAGTCACTGGAGCCATAAACTGGTAGGAGCACTTAAATGGTAATTCTGATGAATTGCTGGAAGCTGAATGTGGACTAGCTTGAAAGTAAGAAACTCCTGGGGGATGTAGTCTTAAGAGGCACCTATAATTTTGTGGAATTTACCACCAGGAACCTCATCAGGTTCACACAGTGAAGATCTGAGAAAGATCCCCTGAAGGGCTCTGCTAGATCACAAGAAGACTAATGGTGAAATACTCCCAGTATGTTCTCCATAACAAAGGTCTACTTTTCAGGGGAAACCACTTTACCAGAGCCTCATCCCAGCTGAGGAAGGGCATCCATCCTGTTGTAACCCCCTCTAGCCCTCAAGTCTCACTTAAGGTGGGGAAGGGAAAGCTATGCCACAGCAGAAACACTTGTGACGGTCACAGCTGAAAGACACAGGCCCACTAAAAGACTGATTTAATCATAAGATTAGACTGCTTCCCCTTCCCCCAACCTGACCATCACCACAGCAGGGTTCCAGTGTAATGGCAGTGGATTACAGTTGAAAGTATGCAAGATGCAGAATCTTTCTGAGGAGGAGTACTTACGGAAGCACAAGGTTAGGAGGGAAGACAAGGACAAGGACTGTAGAGGAATTTGAAGACTCTGGTACCCACAGCTACAGCAAACAGTAAATACAGCCTAACTCCTAGACAGATTACTCTCAGTACACACTTACCTGTTTCATTTCTTATATCTGATACAGCATGTCTAGTTTTCAACAAAAAAGTTACAAAACATGCCAAGAAGCCAGGAAAAAACATAGTCTAGAGAGATGAAACACACATCAGCCCAGACAGATGTGACACAGATGTCGGAATTATCAGATAGGGAATTTTATATAACTATGATTAATATGTTAAGGGCTATAATGAAAACTAGACAACATGCAGGAGCATTTGGGTAATATAAGTAGAGAGAAAGTTATTTTATTTCTTTTCATTTTTTCAGTGTTAGAACCTACTAAATTGATGTCGTGATGAACCAATGGGTCACAAACCACAGCTGGAGAAACTACTCTTTGGAACCGCACTGCCCACATCTGGTTATTTAAACTTCGTTATAATTCAATGAAATTTAAAATTCAGTTGCACTATCCATATTTTAGGTGCTTCATTGGAACATATCCAATGAACATATCTCAGGAAGTTTGATTGGACAGGACTGACCATACAGTAGAGTTCCTTTTTCTCTACACCAATTACAGAGTAAGAGGGCGTGCCCAGTGAGCTCTTCCAGGCTAGTGGTCTGTGCAGAATCTGCAGTGTAGTTAAGGAAACACTTAATTGGTGGCCAAGAGGGCTGTTTTTATTCTGTATTGAACCATTTACTGGATAACTTTAGACAAGTCTCTTGATCTTTCTGTGCCTCAGTTTTCTTACGGATAAAAAAGCTTCTCTACTTACATTTTAAGTCCTCCTTTATAGGATGTTTGGAGATAAGGGAGACAATGTATAAGACAACACTGAACATCCAACTGAGGAACAAAGTGTCAGTCTCTCCCTCTAGCAAATCCCTTACACATGAGTGGCTTTTCTGGAATAACTCACATTCAGCTTCTGAATGGGGTGTGATAAACCATTTCAAAACTTCCTTCTCTTCCTTTTGGGGAAAAGAATTGAGGGCACCGTCTTTCTCTATAAATACTATACTCCTCATTTTGCCCCCCTCTCTCCTCCTAGTCTTCTGTTTACATCTCTTGATATAAAATTTGTCCCTTTTCATTCTTGGGCAGTCATGCTCAGGAGCATTCCTAATTCTGTGTCATCTCATGTATAGTCCCTGTACCCAATGGTGACTTCCAGGACAGGAAATGATCTCAGTCAGTATCTCAGACCATCTAATAATAGTCTATAAAGATTTAAGCCTTTAAAATTTGTTTGTGCTACTTCTTTGAATACCAAATTAAAATGGAGGATCTAACCCTAAAGTGGAAACATACCAGGGACCCTTCCCCACTCTCAGGGTTCTCTGGAAGAATATTGATGCCTCAGGTTCAGGAGATGGCCTCCATCTGGCAGTCTCTTTCCAGTCTAGGAAAACTGCTCATGTGACTTCATTTCTGATCACCTGGCTCGTGGCTTAATCAGTCACATTACTTAAAATGTGGTTTGCTCTCTGTAAGTGTTCTCTTGTGCTATACCCAGAGCTTCCTGTACTGAGTCTAGCTGGTGTTGAGGGCTGGTAGAGCAACTTCACAATACTGTCGCAGATGCAGGCTTATTTCTAGTCATCATTCCATAGTCCCTAGGGTGTGGTCACAATCATCATGGAACAAGAGGACCTCTAAGCCTCTTGCTATCACACCTGTATTCCAAGCAATGTGATGAAGCTAGGTGTGCTGGAACCATTGCATTTCAGGTTGCAAAATGCAATTCTACACACCTCTTCCCTACTTCACATTCAGTGATATTCCCTTGTGCACTAGTATTCTTGGGCTGCCATAATAAAATACCACAGACTGGATAGTGGCCACCTTCTTGCTCTGTCCTCACATGGCCTTTTCTCTGTGCACATGCACTTCTGGTGTTTCTTCTCATAAGTCCTTATTAGATAAGGACCCCATCATTATGACCACAGTTTAACCTTAATTACCTCCTTAAAGGCCTTATCTCCAAATACAGTCATATTGGGGGTTAAGGCTTCAGCATATGAATTTGGGGGAAACACAATTCTGTCCATAACACCTTGGTAGCTTGAAATTGGCCATGGTGGGAATATTTATACCACAGAAGTTGGCAAAACTATGCATCAGTGCTTTTTTTTTTTTTCTTTCTGAGAATCCATTTATCAGCGCACCACTGGGATAAAGAAATGGAGAGGGCCTCATTAAACTAAGAAGGTTTCTGTAAGATATATCTGCTGGTATTTCATTAGTCAGAACTTAATCCCAAGGTCATATATAGCTGAAAGGAAGAATAGAAAAACTAGTCTTTTTAGTTGATCAGCAATGTGCCTAGCAAAAAATAAAATCAGAATTCTGTTTCTAAAAGGAAGACATTGGGGTAGGCAGCTAGCATTTTCTGTTAGAGAAGGATACCCGTCTAAGACCAACTAGAATTCTTCACTTCTTTGGAGACCTCCTCTTAACCATTATAAATAAGTGTGTATGTGTGTGTGTTAACAGACTTTCAGCATTGAGGTATAGCAAATACTCTGAGGTCTTCTTTTTATCGTTCTCAGAACTCAAAATTTTCTCTACTCAACCCAACATTTTGCCATACTAATATACTTTTTAAATGTATGTCTCTTTTTAGCTTGGTAACAATTCAAAGAAAAACAAAATTATGTTGAAGTACAATTATGCTGACCAAGATATCAGGAATAAATAAGTTTATTCTCATGTTAACTTCTAAAGAAATTAGAATATTTTAAGTATCCTATATCAAAGAAGTACCAAGCAAATATTCTCACCATATATCTTTCATGATTTATCACCTGACTTTCTTTCAGAAGGTTAACATCCCATCATAAAACTCCTAATCTCTTTTCTGATAAACAAAGTCAATATTTTCTTTCAAAATCATCTTTATGAAATCTACTGAAATTGATTTCATTTCACTCCAGTAACTCCAGAACCCCCTTTACTATGTGCACACAGCTGTAGCTGATGAGGTGGACTTTACAACTTTCAGTTTTTTTGAGATTTCTCTTACATTCTCTGTTGGATGAATACTTACTTTTGGAAGAGAGAACTTTTCTACATATATTTTCTTTATAATACAGGTTAAGTGTCTAGTCAAGCAATATGAGAGGAGGAAATTTTAGCTTCTTGATCTAGTTAAATATAAGATTGTTATGTTGGCTTTAAATTTTCCTGAGCAATATTATAAGAGGTCCTTTATCCTCTTCAGGAGATAAAGTAAAATTAATGCTTAAACCTTAAGAACTTTTAAATATTCAACATTTCATCAGGTGGTTTCATCAGGTGCCTTGTACTTAATGGCTTATTCCAAACCCCAGATGTTTGCATGACAATTTTCCAGGAGAATTTGGGAAATATCTCTGTGACAAAGAGTGAAAGTTTTTAAGTGTGTTCTGTGAATGAATTTAAAGAGCTAAATTTTCTTTAATTTTGTTACAATAAAACACAACCTTTCCATTGAAGTGATTATTTAGTGTTATTCTTTCACAGAGAGCACAACAGTCTCGGGTAACTTTAACTTTCTTGATGTGTTACAGCAACATTTACAATGGCGTATATCAGTCACCTTGAACAACTTGTTCACAAAAAGGATGAATGGGTGGGGTAAATAGTACTTAAATAACAGGGCATTAAACCTTGCCTTCCCAAGGGTTTTTCATTGTTATCAATTGAATAAAAGTTCTATAATTTCAATCAACTCTCCTCTTTCTTTTTCCAAACAATTTTAAGAAACTTTCCTGTAATTAATGGGAACTTTCTTCCTCAGATTAACAACAAATACTTAACTTTTAATGAATGACTTTACTGTTGTAAATTCAAAGTATTACATAGAGATGATTATAGATTACTCCAAAAAATGGAGGTTAGAAGATAAGGAGAAAAGATTTAGTGTTTTGCTTTTATTATAATTTTAACATGTTTTAATCCTTTAAGTTTTTTTAAACAATTAAGTGCAAAATTACATATTCTATTTTGTGGTTTCTAACTACTAAGGATAAAAAAAGAAAACAATTAAGTGTTAAAAGCTAGTAAAATTGTTATGAATTCTTAAAGCCTGACTTCATATTCTCTAAGAGATATAATACTGTGGTACATGCATTTATAGACTCAGCTCCTAACTCTCTCTTTGTGTTTTATAAGATTTTCCTGCTGGCTCTGTCAATGTCATTGTCTACTGTGATGGAATCATTAAAGCCACAGCAGAGATTAAATACTATTCAACCCCAAAGTCTATGAAATGCCTATTGGGAGCAGCAGGTCCAGGAGATGGTGTGTACCAGGTAAATCGATCTTTCCATGAAGTCGACAATAAGCTAAAGAGCTAATGTGGAATAAACGAATGCATACTTTGGTATAAAGTCTGAATGTTGGTTGAATAAGAATGAATTACTGATCATTAGGAAAGGAAGAAATTGACCTATGTGATGCAGAAATGTAGATGAATTAGTTTGTGTAAGTCAAGTCATTCCAGATAATGTCACTGGGAGACAGGTTATCCATTACACAATAGCTGTTGTCATGGGCTCATTTTCAAGCTGTTGCACACCAGATAAAGAAAGACAGAAGGATTAAAGAGAACTCTTAAACAATGAATTTCCTCTTTATCCAGATGTGGGCAATACAAGATAAAAGAAGGTTTGAGGTTAAGCACTCAGGAAAAACAAAGAGTACCACCAAAAAGGAAGTGTGTGGTGTTAATCTAGTAATTGTTATTTTCATGAGGAAATTTCCAAGCTCAGTGTATGTTTTTCTTAGTTTCATTTATCATTGTTGTCTGACAGTGAAAGTTATTCCTTTAAATTAACAACATTTATTTGGAATTCCAGAAATGCTACACTTTTCTGAGAACTCTGCAAAGTGGCATTGCAGGTTTTTTTCTCTAGTGTGACAAAGTAGTCCTCAGCAAGGATGACTTGGTGAGAAGTTTCTAATCCTCTCCAAGGCCCTGAGTTTGGACCTTCTCCAGTGAGTGACAGATGATGTGAGTGCCCTGCCCTAAGGGACTCATGGACTTAGAATGTCAAAAGTGCATTTTGATCAACTGTAAGCCATTAGTTTAATTTCTGAATTCTGTTTTATTTTTTGTTACCTGACCTACTTTCAGTGGAGAGAAAGCTTGCTTAATGTGGAACTTCTTTATGTGCTTATTACATCAGATTTTCAGAGTGAAATAAATGTCATTTCTTTTAATAGCTGCTTGATAATTAGAATTATAACTTTGCTTAATGGCCTTAGTTTTTCTGTGGGCATGGGAGGAGACCAGAGGAGAGGCGAAGAAAGAGGTAGTTGAATTGAACATGCGATCTTCAGATTTACCACAAAACACTCCATAAGACTTGTAACAGAACCATCAATGATAGGAATGTTGACAGGTTGTCGTGAAGCCTTATTGTTTAAACCAGTTTGGAACTGGAGGCTTTGTTATTTATTTTGTGTGACATATTTTTCTATTAGAGTTCTCCTTTGTGAATGATACATTTTAGAACAATAGAAAAGGTAAAAATGTCTTAGAGAAGGACAGGGAGTAAAATACCATTTGTCAAACTGAGGAGTCTGAGGACATTCGACAAAATATCTATATTGTAACTGCAAAGCAAGAATAAAAGTAACACACTGAAATACAGATCGTTTCACTTTCCTGTGACACGTCTACCTTATCCTCTACTTAAAAAACTTTATTCATTACACAAAGACTAATAACAGCATTATATTGCATTATCAGTATTCAGTCAGCATAGAAGTAAAGTAGCCCCCAAAACACCTTTTTGTGTTGGTTTTGCCTTTGGGGAGGAAAAAAATCTTTGTTTATAGTGAAAATTAAATGTAATTTTTGACTCAAACAGTTTTTCAGAATGTTGTAACATGCAAGTCATGATTTCTTCTACAGCTTTGAATGAATAAAAACTTTTTTGAGTAGTTTTTAGGTAACTAGAAAATGTTTTGGTTCATTTTTACCCTCAGTGTCAGAAATGAGAGGTGAGGAAGGGTTTCTCCCCTCCACTGAGCCTTGGTTCCTATAGTAAAAGGAAGATTGTTGGACAGTCACAGCTTGATTCAGACTTTGACTCTCAGGAAAGAGGCACTTTAAACCTGAGGTTTGAGTGTGGAGAGGTAGAATTACTGTAAGCTGGTCACAGCAGACCACAGCTTGGTAAGATGCATTAAGAGATTTGGTTTAATATATACAATTTAAGATGGGTTTAGAGGTTCTGCTATTGTCATGAGGGGACCTACACATATTGTGGAATTAGATTAAACAAATTCTGAGTCTGAGATCTCAGACCCGGCAGAGCTATACCATCACAATCCTGACACACATGGAAAAGGCTGCAATTCACTCAGTCGCCATCACATCTTGGACTAGGTATGACACGGGGTTCGTCTCATCCACTGACATCTGGACCACATGAGGCTTCCCTACCTTGAATTTACCAAGATGGTGAAAGTTGGACTCCACCCTTGATTAAAAAGAAGGATCTGGGCTTTCCTGGTGGAGCAGTGGTTGAGAGTCCGCCTGCCGATGCAGGGGACACGGGTTCGTGCCCTGGTCCGGGAGGATCCCACATGCCACGGAGCGGCTGGACCCGTGAGCCATGGCCGCTGGGCCTGCGCATCCGGATCCTGTGCTCCGCAACGGGAGAGGCCACAACAGTGAGAGGCCCGCATACCGCAAAAAAAAAAAAAAGAAGGATCTGCAGGGACACAAAGGAACCTTGTTGTGTTTTAGGGTTACTTGGCCTCAATGGTGGTGTCCCAGCCCACACTGTGCTTCTCCTTGTTGGCATTTGGTGGTTCCTTTGACATTTGGCTTTGCTCTCGTGTACATTACATTTTAAAAGTTGTCTAAAAAGCTGTGCTTTTCCTCTCCAGCATACAACACTGCAGTAATTGTTTCCTTCATGTGCTTCTCTACTACTTTAATTGGGCGATTTGGATATGTTGCACATAGTCCGATGAACATCTCTATTCAAAGAACAATGTGCGTTGTAATTTTATTCACCATATTTATTGTGTATTTGTCAGGACATATACCAGCAGATTTAAGGTTGTGTGTTTTTTTTTTTTGCGGTATGCGGGCCTCTCACTGTTGTGGCCTCTCCCGTTGCAGAGCACAGGCTCCGGACGTGCAGGCCCAGCGGCCATGGCTCACGGGCCCAGCCGCTCCACGGCATGTGGGATCTTCCCGGACCGGGGCACAAACCCATGTCCCCTGCATCGGCAGGCAGACTCTCAACCACTGCGCCACCAGGGAAGCCCTCTCTTTTTTAATATATGTATTTTGTGCTATAAAATTTTCTCTCAGCCCTGCTTTAGCTGTGTTTCACAAATTTTTATATGTTATATTTCACTTTCATTGAGTTTAATCTACTTTTTCATTTCCCTTGAGATTTATTATTTGATTCTGGATTATTTAGAAGTATTGTTTGCCTTCCAAATGTTTGGAGACTTTCCCATTATCTTTATGTTATGGATTTCTACTTAGATTTCATGTAGTCAGAAAACATTTATGATTTAAATTGTTTTAAATTTGTTGAGATTTTTTTATATCCCAGGAGATGCTCTATCATCCTTTATGTTCCACAGGCACTTGGAGAGAATGTGTATTCTGCTATTGTTGGATGGAATGTTCTAAAAATGTTGTTTAGTTCCTTGTTGGTTAGATCATTGGATGATAGTGTATTGAGTTTGTCTATATTCTTGCTAATTTTCTGTCCATTTGTTCTATCCATTTTTGAAAGACATATTTATGTCTCCAACTACAGTTATAAGTTTGTCTATTTCTCCTATCAGTTCTGTCAGCTTTTACCTCACATATTTTTGCAGCTTTGGTGCATACACATTTAGGATTATTATGTCTTCTTGGTGGATTGATCCTTTTATCAGTATATAATGTCTCTTTCTGTTTTTGGTAATCTTCTTTGCTATAGTGTCTACTTTATCTAAAATTAATATAGCTACTCATGCTTTCCTTTGTCATGATTCCATGATCTATATTTTTTTTATCCTTTCACTTTTATCTGTCCATACTGGTGATTTGAAGTAAGTTTCTTAAAGAGAGCGTGTCACTAGATCATGTTTTTAATCCACCCTACAAATCACTGTCTTAATTGGTATGTTTAGACCATTTACATTTAATGTAATAATTGGTATGTTAGGGCTTTAGTCTGCCATTTAATTTTTTGGTTTTAGTTTGCTCTCTGCTTTTTATTTATCTAGGGTTTTTCTTGCCTTACTGCATTTTACTTAAAATTTTTAAAAGATTTCTATTTTGATGTATCTCTTGTGTTTTGAGTACATCTCTTTGCACATCTCTTTTAGTGGTTGCTCTAGACAGTGTTACATATTCATAACTTATCACAGTCTACATATGTCCTCATTTTACCTGTTTGAGTGAAGTATTGAAATCATCTCCCTTTCTTTCCCTCTACCCCTACCCCATTTATGATATAAAAGCCTTAGATATTCCATCTACATACATTTAGAACCACATCAGATAGTATTTTAGTTTTTGCTTCAAACACTGAACATAATTTAGAAAACTCAAGAGGAGAAGGAAAGCCTATTGTATTTACCTATTTTTTTAATTTACTGTGTTCTTTCTTCCTTACCCCTGTTCCATGATTCTTTTTTTTTATCATACCCTTACTGTTTAGAGAATTTGTTTATTTTTTGTTTTAGGGTGTATCCGCTGGCAACAAATTTCCTAAGTTTTCCTTCATCTGAGAATGTCCTAATTTCCGCTTCATTACTGAAGGATGTTTTTGCTAGGCATAAGACTCTTGGTTGAGAGTTCTTTTTCTTTTAGCACTTGACAAATACTGTGCCTCTTCTTTCCTACATCGATGGTTACTACTGTGTTTCTAATTGTTTTTACCCTCTAAGTAAGGTTTTGTTTCTCTCTCCCTTATTTCAAATTTTTTTCTTTGTCCTTAATTGTTGAAGTAACTTATGATGTCTCTCAGCATGTAATTCTTTGGGTTTAACCTGTTTGTGGTTTGCTCAGTTTCTTGAATCTGTATGTTTGTCTCTTGCTAAATTCAGGATGTCTTCAGTCATTATTTCTTTGTGTACTTTTTCATCCCTACCCTCTTTCTCCTCTCCTGGGACTCTAAATTACATGAATGTTAAATTTTTTTGTTATACTCTCACAAGTACCTCAAATGCTATTTATTTTTTTCAGTCTATTTTCTCTCTGTTATACAGGTTGAGTATTTTTTATTGTTCTAGCTTTAAGTTTACTGATTCTTTCCTCTATCCTTTCCATTCTGCTGTTGAGCCCATCCACTGAGGTCTTATTTTGATTATTACATTTTTCAGTTCTAAAATTACAAATTGGTTATTTTTTATACCTTCTCTTTCCTTGTTGAGGCTTTCTATTTCCTTGCTGAGACCTTCTATTTTTTATTTATTTATTTCAAGAATGAGTGTTATTGCTTGTTGAAACATTTTTATCATGGCTGTTTTAAAATCTTTGTCAGATAATTACAAAATTCTTCTCATCTGGTTTTGGCCTTTATTGATTGTCTCTTCATTTAGTTATGAGATCTTTCTGAGTCTTGTTTCTTGTATGATAATTGATTTTCTATTGAAATCTGACCATTTCCGTTGCATTTAAGGAGAAGAAAAGGAGAAAGTGTAACTCTTCCATCTTCCCAGAAGTAAAAGTCCATAATTCTAATATCTTTTAAAATAGATATGTTATGTATTTTTCTCTCTTAGGAAGAAATATTCATTATAATAAAGTTGCTTATAGAAATAAGTATATATGTATATAACATCTTCATATTCAAATAGAATTGTGATCTATAAATATATATACAAATTACTTTTTAAGTACATTCATCAATCCCACATTCCATCACAGGGCACTGAAAAAATTCCCTTGGAAAAAGTCATATGTTTACTTCATTATTTTGTAATTATTCTTCTATTTAATTTTTTTGTCTATTTCGTATATTAGTTTTTCTGCTTTCTTTTTCTCATGTTCTTGATAAATAGAGATCTATGTGTGCATGCTTATGTATATATGTTTATATTATTTATGTATATTTAATTTTTCCTAAAACCAAACACTATTGCCAATATAATTTTATCATTTTATTCTGCTCTTATTTTTGTATCAAGTTGCTCATTTATAACTAATGTCTTAGGTTGGTTGTGAATTTTGCTGAACAAATATTAAACTACTCCATTTTAATTTTTCTGCTTGGAGAACAGTTGTGCCAACCTCATCACGTATTCTTAGGGTTGCACAATTTATTTGAAGGAGAGAAAAATTTATGGCATTTTCCAATTTCGATGCCAGTGTTTAGAAATGATGCCTATTTTCATCCTTGAAATTTAAAAAGAAGCATAACTACTCAAATCAGGTTTTTCTAGTTAGGGTATCTTCTGGGGAGAAATTCTTTGGGGATTATGTTAGTAACCATTTCTGTGATTTTTCACACCTTTGTTTTGTGTTCTGTACAGTTTATTTATATGCAGGTATAATACTAGTAGCATGATGATGAAATTGAAAACAGAAATGATTCAGCTAGTTATCATAGGCTAGAATATTAAATGGTATCTGCACTCTTTCTTAATTAATTAAATATCCTTTTCTGCATAGTGAGAGCTTTTGTTCTGATTCTAAGAACGCTGCTACTTCATTTTAAAAGTTCAATGATATAAGCTGTAGCATTTCTCACATTAAAGTGTCGTAGTTCCTCTGTGTGAGAAGTTGTACTTCTAAGATTCCTCCTGGGAACTCATGCTCTTTTGAATTCTCTATATCTCAGAATTTCAGAGCTGAAGGAACCTGAGAGGTTATCTTATGCCTAACTTATACAAGAGTGTAGTAACTGTATTGACACACTAATCTCTACTCATTAAATCTTGTACACTTTGGGGAAGAAATAGTAAGTTTATCTCTTTATTTTTAAATGTCAAGGACAAGATAATAGCCTATGCAGAACTCTCATGGCCATTGACACAAGTTTTGTTTGTTTGTTTGTTTGTTTTTAATTATCTTGACTTTTTTTTTTTTTTTTTTTTTTTTTTTTTAAATTTATTTATTTTTATTTTTGGCTGTGTTGGGTCTTCGTTTCTGTGCAAGGACTTTCTCTAGTTGTGGCAAGTGGGGGCCACTCTTCATCATGGTGCGCGGGCCTCTCACTGTCGTGGCCTCTCTTGTTGCGGAGCACAGGCTCCAGACGCGCAGGCTCAGTAGTTGTGGCTCACGGGCCCAGTTGCTCCGTGGCATGTGGGATCTTCCCAGACCAGGGCTCGAACCCGTGCCCCCTGCATTGGCAGGCAGATTCTCAACCACTGCGCCACCAGGGAAGCCCTTGACTTTTTTTTATAGTGTTTATTTTTACTTGTTGACAGTTTGCTTTATTTATTTATTTATTTTTGGCTGTGTTGGGTCTTCGTTTCTGTGCGAGGGCTTTCTCTAGTTGTGGAGAGCGGGGGCCACTCTTCATCGCGGTGCGCGGGCCTCTCACTATTGCAGCCTCTCTTGTTGCGGAGCACAGGCTCCAGACGCGCAGGCTCAGTAATTTTGGCTCACGGGCCCAGTTGCTCCGCGGCATGTGGGATCTTCCCAGACCGGGGCACGAACCCGTGTCCCCTGCATCAGCAGGCAGACTCTCAACCACTGCACCACCAGGGAAGCCCGACACAAGTTTTTAAGAAACTTTATAAACTAATGTTAGGGTTTTTATAATTTCTTAATTCCTTTTATCAAGTCCTATAGCTAAAACATATTCTTTTTGAGCTTTAGCGTAAAGAATGTGCAAATACATTGCCAGTAATGTTTTGCCCCACTGTTCCTATCAAAGACTTCCTGAAAAGACTGAGTAATAATTACTCTAATATAAAGTTTTCACAACATTATTAATAGAATAGGTCCCACTCATATCAATATTCAACTGCATAAGCAGTCATAGTTATGCTGATACTTAAATAAGCTTAATTTAACCCACATAACAAACATATCCATGTTACGTATTATAAGCCTTAAACAACTCCTTGTTGCTTGATGAATTAAAATCTTTTTGTCAGACATACAAGGCACTTTTTTGAAATGCCCACTTCCTCTCTCTCATTCTTCTGCAGTCTTATGGAAATTCCTGAAATCCTTAACCAGGTCATGCTCCATGACACCTCCCTGACTATATGCAATTTGTGCCTTTAGTCCAGAGCTCCTTATTTGCATAGCAATCTCAACTTTGGTCATCTCTTCCATAGAGCCTTTCCTGACTGTTTCTTCCTCTGTGGAATTGAGCCACTTCCCTTTTTGCCTGCCCTGTACCTGACCTGTAGAGATTTTGTATAATAGTACCTAGAACTCAGTTCATTGCCCCAAAACAATGACAAGTCCCTGAATGTCTTGATGGCAGAGCTTGTTGTCTCATCTCCCCTCCATCTGCTTTTTTGTTTTTTTTTATAAATGATCTGGATGAAAGGGCTTCGCATAGTTCATAGCATTAAGTCGATTAATGTTGGGTTTTGCTATGCATTCCATAGCTATAGGTTGAGAAAAAGACTTTCATCCTTTCTCTCCACTTCTAGGTAGGACTTTTAGAAAATCCAGAAAGGCCTGAACCACTTTATTATTTGAGGTGCCCAGATTATTGAAAAATGAAGAAATAGAGTAACATCTTTTTTTTTTCAATCCAGTCATTTAATTTCTGTGACTCCGTATTGGCGTTATGTATAATTTATTTGGAAATCATTTCAAACGTCTTTATTGGACACTTTTGTTTCACAGTTCTCTCTCCACCCCATGGCTTTGTTGATTGGCCCACTTCCTCAGCTTTAATCAACTATGTCACACGTCGATTTGGTCCCAGACATTGCTTCACAAAACTCAGTTCAAAAGAACGGTGGCCTTTGCAATAGGTTATGTCATTGGTAGTAGAACACTTGGATTCTGCATGGCTCCTCCCAAAATGTTCAGATTAGGGAAATAAAGTTGATATATAGTTATTTTATATTTAAAGGGGAAAAATAGGCCAAGATGAATATTCTCCCTCACTTTGACACAGAAATAAAATAATCTATTTAAGACTATTCCATTGCTAACCCTTAAGGTAAAGAATCAGACTCATCATTTTATTATTTCATTTATTAAAATGTAACATGTATTTTAACAGAATTTATTATTGAAACAAATTTCAGTGTTATCATTGACCTCCTGTTATGCTCTTCTAAAATTAGTGAGTATTTAAGTAAATTAACTCATCCAAAAGCAAAGACTTATTTCTTGCATCCGTTCTTCTATTATTCTAATAATTGGCTTTTAGGCAAGTCCCTGATGTTTTGTATTATTCTTTTAAAAAAAGGTATAAGTATTATTAAAGATTACTCAGTATTTCCTCCAGTCAATAATTTTCTATTATATTACACTAAGATGAGTTTCTCTGTATATACCTTAACTAAGAAAAAATTTCCTTTTCATTTGAAAACAGAATGACATTGATGAACTTGATCATATTCTCACATCAACATTCAAACAGGAGATACCATATTATGAGTTCCAATCACTCCAAACTGAAATCTACCCTCAAAAAGAATGTGAGTATTTTCCAAATGCATCAATTATTCTATTTGTCACATTTCAGTGTATGTAACTACTTAATAAATATTATAGCAATATTTATAATATAAATATTATAGCATTGCTGATGAAATGTTTTGACAATCCCCATCCCTGGTGAGAGAAGTGGTTTTTATTCTAAGGAAATATTTAGATAATGTGTGATGAAAATTGTTCATCATAACATTATTTATAGTTACCAAAAATGGAAATAACTTCCAAAGATAGGTAACTGGTCAAATAAATTTTGGTGCATCTGTTAATGCAACCATCATAAACAAATTTTATCATAAATTGATTTGCTGGCTGGAGTGATGCTTTGATATATATTTAATCAAATAAAAGCAGGGTATACAGCAGTAGATAGAGTGTGATCCTCTGTTTTAAAAAGTATATATGTTTAATAGCATATGTTTATATATATGTATATATATATACATATATATATATATAAATTGATGGTCTGGACAGATATGCCTCTGCTAACAGTTATGTTTGGGTTGTGCAATTTCGGAGATTACGTTTTTTTAGTTTGCTTTATCTGTATTTTGTACAATGACTACATATTATTTTTATCATATAAATATATATATACATATATAAAGAAAAGCATATATAGGAGATACTATAAAAAAATCATACTTTAAATTTTATCACGAGCTCAGTAGCATACTTTCTATATTAGTTTGTTTCTGCGTAATTGGTTGACACATTGTTTATAATACGTTTATATGCCCAGTATGTGCCAATCACTATGATGGAGATGTAATGGTGAGTAAGATAGGCATGGAGCAAAAGGATATTAGAGGTCTCCTGTAGGCATACTGTAGGACTAATGAGCAGAGATTTTTTTCTGTGCTATTTGAAGCAGTTTTATCATCAGGCTGGCAGGCCTGAGGGAAGCAGGAAGAAAAGAATAGGAGCCTTAAGGGACAGCCGACTGTGATTCACCCAGATGTGCTAGAACCTGCATTATGTATGGTGAGGTTACATTATGGGGAAAGGTCAATGGTAGGCTAGTTTTGAATAACTAATTTGTGATAGTAGTGCAAACTTATTTTTATTTCCCATATACATTTTAACAACACAATTCACTACAAAGGTTAGACATTAGGTTGGGATAGAAAAGGAACATGACATGATCTCTCACTTAAGACACTCATCATTTAACTGGAGAAACAAGATCATATATATGTAATAATAGAAAGAAACAAGGTGCTACACTTCATGAAATTCATTATACTGACAAAAGAATTTTAGAGAAAAGCTGGATTATTCTTCAGGCTATGCTTCCTAAAGGAGGTGGGATTTTACCTAGGTCTTGAATTATGTGTCTCAGTGAGAAAAGAGAAAGGAAACAGGAATTCTAAGGAAGAGAAAGTGTATCCAAAGGTATGAAGATGGAGTTATTACACAACTTTACAAATACCCTCAGCATTATATTTGTTTAGGGTTGTGGAACGAGAATTGTGGGGTTGGAGAGGAGAGGATGGCTGTGCTCTCTCATTTTATAGATAAAGAATTCAAGGTGGGATTGAAAGTGCTTCTCAGTGTCTCATTTAGGTTGTAGGATACGAATTTTAGAATTGGAAAGGATGGAATAGACTTGGTCCTTTATTTTTATAGAAAAGGAATTCTGGATTGGTTAAATTGGAGCACCTGATCATGTGGATCTGATTCAGTAGGTATGGGGTACAGTCAAGCTTCTGCTTTTCAAACAAGCTTCAAGGTAAAGCTGATGCCGCTCGTGCTCAGACCTTTCACTGAGTATCAAGGGTTTAGAGCAGTGGTTCTCAAACTTGGTGCATATTATAATTAGCTGCAGAGCCTTCAGAATATCCCATGCCTAGGCCACACCCCCCAAATTAATGAAGAATCTGGGAGTGGGTTCCAGCTATCAGTACTTTTTAAAGTTTCCCAGATGATTCCAGTGGGCAGCCAAGTTTATCGATCCCTAATGGCTTCATATTACTCTCTCTTTACAAAGGTTAGAAAGTTAACAGCATATGAAAAATTTGAACCATTCTTAGAAAGTAATGACTATTCTGTATTTGAAAAACTATTTTTATAAAAAATTGCATTTTTAAAAAGAAGCTAAAAATGGAAAGTTCAATATAATCTAGGTGATTCATTCAGAAACCATATTGCTGGGTATTGCTAGATGGCAGATGCTATTAAACCCATAACAAGCAAATAACATAACATTAGGTTCTAATTCGTAGTGGAAGTGCAAAATAATATAACACAAATTACATAATAAAATATGCAAGATAGACATGAATATGGCTGAACTCATGTTTTGCTTGCCTCCTTGGCCCTGTAATCTTGGATCAATGTCAGCCTCAGAATATCTGGTCTTTAAGACCTTGCACCTATATTTTCATAATGTTTAAGTTGAATTGATGATAAGATTTGAGAAGCCTTTATACATAAAGTGGAATTAATGGTAGGTTATTGAAGAACTTCTCTAGAAACACCACTAGAGATATTCTGAGAGGTAAATTCAGCAAACAATGAATTGGGTATATTTCCAAATGTCTGTCCCTGAAGACAGTTCTCCAATTATTTGGTGAAATGTTTCATTTATTAAACATTTATTTATTACTCTATATTTTAGCTGAAATAAATTGGAGGTTAGGACATTGTGAGGGGAAATAATCATAAGGAACTGACAGAGCATACTTTAGTACTGACCGGTCCTAAGGAGGAGACATGGAACTACCCTCAGATACCTATTGTTCTTTAAAAATATGAAATTAAATGCTATGTTAATCAAAACTATTTATGTTATTATTATTCCATCCTCTTTTCTTTTCCAAGTTGATTCTGGTAAATTCTGGATTTAGTCCCTGTCACTTCATTTATAATAAGTAAACTGCTATTCCGTGCCACTATGTCTTGGTCATTTTCACTTCTGTCTAGCCAATAAACTTCCTCATTTACTTTTTTTTCCCTTAGGCAAAGTTGAGGGGGGTGGGAGTGTTGCAGAGATAAGATAGAAAGTGTACAGGAAGTCAAATCTGCTTTAATGTTCTCTTACCCTGTAATGCTTCATTATTGAATTAAAAATACCATTTTCCATTGATAAGAATTTTCCACTGAAAAAGTCCTCCCTGGAAGTAGAATATAATAAAAGGTTTCCAAATGAACTTGATATATTAATGCAATGTATCATACATGCACTTTGAACATAATAGTCATAGAAATAATTCCTAACAACTTTCTAGTGTGTGAATCATCAGGGCTTGTGAAATCGATATAGGAGATCATAACAGACAATGTTTCTGATATATAAGACACTAGAATAGAAGATATCAGAGTGCATCCCTTAAAATAAGAGTATCACTGTGAGCAGCTTCCATTTTGGTTGTAGTTGTCTGTATAAACACACATGGTCTGAGCCACCAGGAGATCAGGTTGAATGACTTGGTGTAGTGGTGAGGTAGAACAGCACACCTGGACTAACACAATTGCTTTAGTCCTTCTGTAGCTCTCCCCTATCCTGAGTTTCAAGCCATATTCCAGAGTCTTATAAGTCTTAAGCTGCAGCAGCTATGTGAATTTCCCTAACTTCTCTTCCGAACCCTTTCAAAGGCTGGGTAATGCTGAGGATCTCTTGTTATTGATAGGAAAAAATAAGTTGTATCGCTTGTTTTTATTTTTTTTTTATTTATTTATTTTTATTTTTATTTTTTTTTTTTAATTTTTTAATTAGTTTCTGCTTTATAACAAAGTGAATCAGTCATACATATACATCTGTTCCCACATCCCTTCCCTCATGCATCTCCCTCCCTCCCACCCTCCCCATCCCACCCCTCCAGGCGGTCACAAAGCACCGAGCTGATCTCCCTGTGCTCTGCGGCTGCTTCCCACTATCTATCTACCTTACGTTTGGTAGTGTATATATGTCCATGCCTCTCTTTCGCTTTGTCACAGCTTACCCTTCCCCCTCCCCATATCCTCAAGTCCATTCTCAAGTAGGTCTGTGTCTTTATTCCCGTTTTGCCCCTAGGTCCTTCATGACTTTTTTTTTTTTTTTAAATTCCGTATATATGTGTTAGCATACGGTATTTGTCTTTCTCTTTCTGACTTACTTCACTCTGTATGACAGACTCCAGGTCTATCCACCTCATTACAAATAGCTCAGTTTCGTTTCTTTTTATGGCTGAGTAATATTCCATTGTATATATGTGCCACATCTTCTTTATCCATTCATCCGATGATGGACACTTAGGTTGTTTCCAGCTCCGGGCTATTGTGAATAGAGCTGCAATGAACATTTTGGTACATGTCTCTTTTGGAATTATGGTTTTCTCAGGGTATATGCCTAGTAGTGGGATTGCTGGGTCATATGGTAGTTCTATTTTTAGTTTTTTAAGGAACCTCCATACTGTTCTCCATAGTGCCTGTACCAATTCACATTCCCACCAGCAGTGCAAGAGTGTTCCCTTTTTTCCACACCCTCTCCAGCATTTATTGTTTCTAGATTTCTTGATGATGGCCATTCTGACTGGTGTGAGATGATATCTCATTGTAGTTTTGATTTGCATTTCTCTAATGATTAATGATGTTGAGCATTCTTTCATGTGTTTGTTAGCAGTCTGTATATCTTCTTTGGAGAAATGCCTATTTAAGTCTTCTGCCCATTTTTGGATTGGGTTGTTTGTTTTTTTGCTATTGAGCTGCATGAGCTGTTTATAAATTTTGGAGATTAATCCTTTGTCAGTTGCTTCATTTGCAAATATTTTCTCCCATTCTGAGGGTTGTCTTTTGGTCTTGTTTATGGTTTCCTTTGCTGTGCAAAAGCTTTGAAGTTTCATTAGGTCCCATTTGTTTATCTTTGTTTTTATTTCCATTTCTCTAGGAGGTGGGTCCAAAAGGATCTTGCTGTGATTTATGTCATAGAGTGTTCTACCTATGTTTTCCTCTAAGAGTTTGATAGTTTCTGGCCTTACATTTAAGTCTTTAATCCATTTTGAGCTTATTTTTGTGTATGGTGTTAGGGAATGATCTAATCTCAAACTTTTACATGTCCCTGTCCAGTTTTCCCAGCACCACTTATTGAAGAGGCTGTCCTTTCTCCACTGTACATTCCTGCCTCCTTTATCAAAGATAAGTTGGCCATATGTGCGTGGGTTTATCTCTGGGCTTTCTATCCTGATCCACTGATCTATCTTTCTGTTTTTATGCCAGTACCAGACTGTCTTAATTACTGTAGCTTTGTAGTATAGTCTGAAGTCAGGGAGCCTGATTCCTCCAGCTCCGTTTTTCGTTCTCAAGATTGCTTTGGCTATTCGGGGTCTTTTGTTTTTCCAAACAAATTTTGAAATTTTTTGTTCTAGTTCTGTGAAAAATGCCAGTGGTAGTTTGATAGGGATTGCATTGAATCTGTAGATTGCTTTGGGTAGTAGAGTCATTTTCACAATATTGATTCTTCCAATCCAGGAGCATGGTATATCTCTCCATCTATTTGTATCATCTTTAATTTCTTTCATCAGTGTCTTATAATTTTCTGCATACAGGTCTTTTGTCTCCTTAGGTAGGTTTATTCCTAGATATTTTATTCTTTTTGTTGCAATGATAAATGGGAGTGTTTTCTTGATTTCATTTTCAGATTTTTCATCATTAGTGTACAGGAATGCCAGAGATTTCTGTACATTAATTTTGTATCCTGCTACTTTACCAAATTCATTGATTAGTTCTAGTAGTTTTTCGGTAGCATCTTTAGGATTCTCTATGTATAGTATCATGTCATCTGCAAACAGTGACAGCTTTACTTCTTCTTTTCCCATTTGGATTCCTTTTATTTCCTTTTCTTCTCTGATTGCTGTGGCTAAAACTTCCAAAACTATGTTGAATAAGAGTGGTGAGAGTGGGCAGCCTTGTCTTGTTCCTGATCTTAGTGGAAATGGTTTCAGTTTTTCACCATTGAGGACAATGTTGGCTGTGGGTTTGTCATATATGGCCTTTATGATGTTGAGGAAAGTTCCCTCTATGCCTACTTTCTGCAGGGTTTTTATCATAAATGGGTGTTGAATTTTGTCGAAAGCTTTCTCTGCATCTATTGAGATGATCATATGGTTTTTCTCCTTCAACTTGTTAATATGGTGTATCACATTGATTGATTTGCGTATATTGAAGAATCCTTGCATTCCTGGAATAAACCCCACTTGATCATGGTGTATGATCCTTTTAATGTGCTGTTGGATTCTGTTTGCTAGTATTTTGTTGAGGATTTTTGCATCTATGTTCATCAGTGATATTGGCCTGTAGTTTTCTTTCTTTGTGACATCCTTGCCTGGTTTTGGTATCAAGGTGATGGTGGCCTCGTAGAATGAGTTTGGGAGTGTTCCTTCCTCTGATATTGTTTGGAAGAGTTTGAGAAGGATGGGTGTTAGCTCTTCTCTAAATGTTTGATAGAATTCGCCTGTGAAGCCATCTGGTCCTGGGCTTTTGTTTGATGGAAGATTTTTAATCACAGTTTCAATTTCGGTGCTTGTGATTGGTCTATTCATATTTTCTATTTCTTCCTGAGTCAGTCTTGGCAGGTTGTGCATTTCTAAGAATTTGTCCATCTCTTCCAGGTTGTCCATTTTATGGTCATAGAGTTGCTTGTAGTAATCTCTCATGATCTTTTGTATTTCTGCAGTGTCAGTTGTTACTTCTCCTTTTTCATTTCTAATTCTATTGATTTGAGTCTTCTCCCTTCTTTTCTTGATGAGTCTGGCTAATGGTTTATCAATTTTGTTTATCTTCTCAAAGAACCAGCTTTTAGTTTTATTGATCTTTGCTATCGTTTCCTTCATTTCTTTTTCATTTATTTCTGATCTGATTTTTATGATTTCTTTCCTTCTGCTGACTTTGGGGTGTTTTTGTTCTTCTTTCTCTAATTGCTTTAGGTGCAAGGTTAGGTTGTTTATTCGAGATGTTTCCTGTTTCTTAAGGTGGGATTGTATTGCTATAAACTTCCCTCTTAGAACTGCTTTTGCTGCGTCCCATAGGTTTTGGGTCGTCGTGTCTCCATTGTCATTTGTTTCTAGGTATTTTTTAATTTCCTCTTTGATTTCTTCAGTGATCACTTCGTTATTAAGTAGTGTATTGTTTAGCCTCCATGTGTTTGTATTTTTTACAGCTCTTTTCCTGTAATTGATATCTAGTCTCATAGCATTGTGGTCAGAAAAGACACTTGATACAATTTCAATTTTCTTAAATTTACCAAGGCTTGATTTGTGACCCAAGATATGATCTATCCTGGAGAATGTTCCATGAGCACTTGAGAAAAATGTGTATTCTGTTGTTTTGGGATGGAATGTCCTATAAATATCAATTAAGTCCATCTTGTTTAATGTATCATTTAAAGCTTGTGTTTCCTTATTTATTTTCATTTTGGAAGATCTGTCCATTGGTGAAAGTGGGGTGTTAAAGTCCCCTACTATGATTGTCTTACTGTCGATTTCTCCTTTTATGGCTGTTAGTATTTGCCTTATGTATTGAGGTGCTCGTATGTTTGGTGCATAAATATTTACAATTGTTATATCTTCTTCTTGGATCGATCCCTTGATCATTATGTAGTGTCCTTCTTTGTCTCTTCTAGTAGTCTTTATTTTAAAGTCTATTTTGTCTGATATGAGAATTGCTACTCCAGCTTTCTTTTGGTTTCCATTTGCATGGAATATCTTTTTCCATCCCCTTACTTTCAGTCTGTATGTGTCCCTAGGTCTGAAGTGGGTCTCTTGTAGACAGCATATATATGGGTCTTGTTTTTGTATCCATTCAGCCAATCTGTGTCTTTTGGTGGGAGCATTTAGTCCATTTACATTTAAGGTAACTATCGATATGTATGTTCCTATTCCCATTTTCTTAATTGTTTTGGGTTCGTTATTGTAGGTCTTTTCCTTCTGTTGTGTTTCTTGCCTAGAGAAGTTCCTTTAGCATTTGTTGTAAAGCTGGTTTGGTGGTGCTGAACTCTCTCAGCTTTTGCTTGTCTGTAAACGTTTTAATTTCTCCATCAAATCTGAATGAGATCCTTGCTGGGTAGAGTAATCTTGGTTGCAGGTTTTTCTCCTTCATCACTTTAATTATGTCCTGCCACTCCCTTCTGGCTTGTAGAGTTTCTGCTGATAGATCAGCTGTTATCCTGATGGGGATTCCCTTGTGTGTTATTTGTTGTTTTTGCCTTGCTGCTTTTAATATGATTTCTTTGTGTTTCATTTTTGACAGTTTGATTAATATGTGTCTTGGCGTATTTCTCCTTGGATTTATTCTGTATGGGACTCTCTGTGCTTCCTGGACTTGATTAACTATTTCCTTTCCCATATTAGGGAAGTTTTCAACTATAATCTCTTCAAATATTTTCTCAGTCCCTTTCTTTTTCTCTTCTTCTTCTGGAACCCCTATAATTCGAATGTTGGTGCGTTTAATGTTGTCCCAGAGGTCTCTGAGACTGTCCTCTGTTCTTTTCATTCTTTTTTCTTTATTTTGCTCTGCAGCAGTTATTTCCACTATTTTATCTTCCACCTCACTTATCCGTTCTTCTGCCTCAGTTATTCTGCTATTGATCCCATCTAGAGTATTTTTTATTTCATGTATTGTGTTTTTAATCGATGCTTGATTCATCTTTAGTTCTTCTAGGTCCTTGTTAACTGTTTCTTGCATTTTGTCTATTCTATTTCCAAGATTTTGGATCTGGGAAATAGAATCTTGGATCATCTTTACCATCATTATTCTGAATTCTTTTTCAGGTAGACTGCCTATTACGTCTTCATTTGTTAGGTCTGGTGGGTTTTTATCTTGTTCCTTCTCCTGCTGTGTGTTTTTCTGTCTTCTCATTTTGCTTATGTTACTGTGTTTGGGGTCTCCTTTTTGCAGGCTGCAGGTTCGTAGTTCCCGTTGTTTTTGGTGTCTGTCCCCAGTGGCTAAGGTTGGTTTAGTGGGTTGTGTAGGCTTCCTGGTGGAAGGTACTAGTGCCTGTGTTCTGGTGAATGAGGCTGGATCTTGTCTTTCTGGTGGGCAGGTCCACGTCTGGTGGTGTGTTTTGGGGTGTCTGCGGACTTTTTATGATTTTAGGCCACCTCTCTGCTAATGGGTGGCGTTGTGTTCCTGTCTTGCTAGTTGTTTGGCTTAGGGTGTCCAGCACTGTAGCTTGCTGGTCGTTGAGTGAAGCTAGGTGCTGGTGTTGAGATGGAGATCTGTGGAAGATTTTCGCCGTTTGATATTATGTGGAGCTGGGAGGTCTCTTGTGGACCAGTGTCCTGAAGTTGGCTCTCCCACCTCAGAGGCACAGCACTGACTCCTGGCTCCTCAATTTGGGATGATTTGTTGTCTATTCATGTATTCCACAGATGCAGGGTACATCAAGTTGATTGTGGAGCTTTAATCCGCTGCTTCTGAGGCTGCTGGGAGAGGTTTCCCTTTCTCTTCTTTGTTCTCACAGCTCCTGGGTCTCAGCTTTGGATTTGGCTCCGCCTCTGCGTGTAGGTCGCCGGAGGGCGTCTGTTCTTCGCTCAGACAGGACAGGGTTAAAGGAGCAGCCTCTTCGGGGACTCTGGCTCACTCAGGCCGGGCGGGAGGGAGGGGCACGGAGTGCGGGGCGAGCCTGCAGCGGCAGAGTTCGGCGTGACGTTGCACCAGCCCGAGGCGCGCCGTGCGTTCTCCCAGGGAAGCCGCCCCTGGATCCCGGGACCCCGGCAGTGGCGGGCTGCACAGGCTCCCGGAAGGGCGGTGTGGACAGTGACCTGCGCTCGCACACAGGCTTCCTGGCGGCGGCAGCAGCAGCCCCAGCGTCCCACGCCCGTCACCGGGCTCCGCGCTTTCAGTCGCGACCCGCGCCCGTCTGTGGAGCCCCTTCAAGCAGCGCTCTCAATCCCCTCTCCTCGCGCATCAGGAAACCAAGAGGGAAGAAAAAGTCTCTTGCCTCTCCGGCAGCTCCAGAGTTTTCCCGGACTCCCTGCCGGCTAGCCGTGGCACATTAGCCCCCCTCAGGCTGAGTTCTCGCCGCCAGCCCCAGTCCTTTCCCTGCGCTCTGACCGAAGCCCGAGCCTCAGCTTCCAGCGCCGCCCGCCCTGGCGGGTGAGCAGACAAGCCTCTCGGGCGGGTGAGTGCCGCTCGGCACCGATCCTCTGTGGGGGAATCTCTCCGCTTTGCCCTACCCAGGTATGTGGGGAGTTTCTTGCCTTTTGGGAGGTCTGGGGTCTTCTGCCAGCATTCAGTAGGTGTTCTGTAGAAGTTGTTCCACGTGTAGCTGTATTTCTGGTGTATCCGTGGGGAGGAAGGTGATCTCCGCGTCTTACTCTTCCGCCATCTTACCCGGAAGTCCCCGCTTGTTTTTAAAAGTGGCTGGAATTGCAGGTTAAATCTCCGGAAGTAACAGTCTGGGGAAAAGGAAACTAGGTTACTTTGAGGCAGATCATGTACCTTCATCCAGAAAGGAGAATGGTTTAACAAAGCCCATGCCAGTTTCTAGAAAAGCATGTCAAAACGTTTAACCATTTACAAAAAGTGGTAATATCTTAATCTGAAACAGGACAGCGTGTGATCACCAGCGACATGTGGAAATATTAATTCAGTATATTATCTCCTAAAATGTCTGTGAAATGAGGAGCATGTAACTGGATATTCAGTACACATGTAGTAGTCACTGTGGCCCTAGGATTTATCTTGGACTTGTAATATCTTTAGGTTCACAGAAAATAGCTCATTTGCTATCTGAGTAGAGGAGAACTGAATGTCACTGAGTTGTTTCTTTTTATATCATCAAATAATTTAAACATGCAGAAAAATACAGAAAATAATATAAACAACACCTGTACCTGTCATTTAGGATTGCCAGATCTTAACATTTTGTCACATTTGCTTCAGATCTTTTTTTATAAGAAGTAAAATTCTACAGATATAGTCAAATTTTTCTGTTTCCCTTTGTGATTCCATACACTTGAAAAGTAACCATTACTTTAATTAAACTTATTGATGACCATTCCCTTGCAGTTCTTCATTCTTTTACTACATACATTTGTTTCCTTAATTCATATACAGTCATGTGCAATTTTGTAGATTTTGTGTAAATGATAATCATACTTTTTCTTCAATGTACTATTTTTGCCCAGTGTTAATTTTTTTATATTTATACATGTCTTTATGTAGATCTAGGTCATTCATTTGAAATATTCTATAGCATTGAATTGTTTGACTATACCACAGTATGTATTTGTTCTCCATTATTACCCATTATTATTAATGGGTAATAATGTTTTCAAATGTTTTATTGTTGCAATTAATTCTATCATGAACATTCTTACATATGAATTCCTATGCATATATGTTATAATTCCTCAGGAGATACAATTACCAATAGAATTTCTGAGTTAAACAGGTATGTACTTATTCTGTAGTGCTAGATATTTTCAAATTTCTGTGGAAGATACTTTTACTAATTTATAAATAATTCTACCAGCAGTATTGTGCCATTGTTCCACATCTTTTCTATGTTAAGAACTGTAAGTTAAATATATTTTTTGCAGTCTAACAGGTGGGAAGTGGTATCTCACTTTTTAATTGACATTGTCATTACAGATATAGTTGAGCATTTTTCTTCTGTTTATTTACATTTCATTTTTCCTCAGTGAATTTACATTTAATAGTCTTCATTTATTTATGTTGGTTATTTTTTTCTTACTGAATTTTGGGAGATTTCTCTCTCTCTCTCTCTCTCTCTGTCTATATATATATATATATATATATATATATATATATATATATATACTGGATAGTAACATTTGTCAGTTTTATACATTGCAAATGTCTATTTAATTCATAGCTTGTCTTTTAATTTATATGTTATATTATGAAGCATATAATTAAATTCATCATAAAACTTGGTATCAGAGCTGATCCCCACCTCATTCTTGAAATTATTTTTGCTCTCCTTATTCCTTTAGTTGCCCTAAAGTTTAGTTGTCCTTTAGTTGTCCTATATTTAGAATCAATTTGTCAAATTCCATGAAATATTCTAATAAAATTGAAAGAACATTGTAGATTAATTTAGTAAAAACTGTCATTTTTATTATACTTAACTCTCTGTGTCATAAGCATGATATTTATTTGGGTTTTTTAACATCTTTCCAAAAAATATTTTTTGAAATTCTTAAAAACCGTTGTTAGCTTTATTTCTGTTTATTTCATGGTTTTGTTAACATCAAAACTATTATTTTAAAACTATTTGTGACTACTCCTTTTCTTGATACCTATGGGACTGAGTGAGCCAGGGATCTTCTAAATGTAGCATTGTTCTACATGGAAAGAAAAGTTTTTGAAAATGAGGAATTACTAATCTTATTCCCTGAAAAGAAAATTAGGAACAGATGGAAGCAATTATCAAGGATATTTTACAAAAAACAATTTTTAATGTCTTCCCAAAATATGAATTTCACAATGCATGAAGTTGTGTGGACCTTTCTAGTTTTCATTTTAAACCACTGGAGAAGAAAATTGGGGCAATGAAGAAATCAATGCAAAAGAAAAGAAATGGTGAAGATTATTTCGCATTCTGACATGAGAAGTAATAGATGATAGGAAAAAATGTAGTCATGTAAACTCACTTCAAATTAGTAACAAACGCATCACTGTTGGTAAATACACAAAATTAGGAACAGATTCACACATAACACATTATCAAAACTTGTAGAGCTTGAGTGAATTGGAGCTTTGGCATGTAAATTGACTGTAAAATGATGGATTCTTCCACTTCATTTTTTTTGATAACACAACCTACCAGTACAGATTTTCACATATCCTACCAAGGATATTTTAAGCATATTTTCAAGTTAATTTCATGAATTGATGGTTTAATTTGTATCAAATAATAATAAAATTAAACAACCACTTTGAATCCTGCAAAATGATTTTTTACTTGATTAACCAAAAAAAAACACCCATTTTTTTCAGTATTATACTGCTATTATTCACTTTTACAGTGTTTCTTCAAGGAGTCTGTATTTCTCCAGATGTGAAGTTTGAAAATGAATGCTTATAAACATGACTATGGTTTAAGGATATAAGTAAAAATTAGGGAAGGAGGTGGGGGGAAAGGAAGAAAAATTTATATCGGAGCTAGAATTTGGCTTTCTCTATATTTGAGTTATTCCTCAGACCAGGAAGCACCTCTGACCTTGAGTCTACTGGGAACGTAGAGAAGACAGAGCAATATGTCTTGCAGAATCAAAGAAACTTCCCTGGTCTCAGGCTGCATTGTAACACTGTAGAGATTGGCCATGTGCCATCCTGAGTCCAACAAGCATTGAGGCCAACCCTTGACCACTTTGACCAATGAGTGGTTAACCTTCTCCACCTTCTCAACAACATTCATAATTCGTTTCGCATTCTGCTCATTGCCATCACTGTAACATCACATAATTGTGTTGTTACAGTAAGGGAACAGTTGTGTAATAATTGAGGGCTCTGTAGTTATAGATGAAGAAGGTGAGTCTGCAAATGTAATATTTTCTCTCAATTAAGAAAACTTTGATCAAAAAAGATTCTGTTAAGCAGTCTTATTTATTCATTTATATTACAAGTGTAAGCAAAGTGTCAGACACTCTTCTAGGCACTCCAGACACAGGGGACCATTATAGAAAAATCTGTTTTTATGGAGTTTTATTTTAGTGAGGGCAGCAGAAAAACAATAACAAAATAAGCAGTTTTATTTCAAAAGGGATACTGGTAATGACAAAAATACAGTAAAGTGAGCGTATAGGGAGTTAGGAGGTGATGAAAAGTCATGCAAAGATTTTTAAATGGTTTGGTATCATCTAATTTACATTTTAAAAATTGTTGCTATAGAGAACAGATTACAGGTGTATGAGAATGGAAGCAGAGAAACCAGATAGGAGGCCATAGTGGTCTCAGGGAGACATGATGGTGGCTGTCACCTGGTGTTGGCCGTGGAGGTGTTGACACTTGCTCTTACTTGGTAGATATTTGAAAGGGACGATGGTGACATATTGTCAAAAGCCCAGGAAGGAGGTCATATGTGGTATTCACAGCCATGGACTGGATGAGATCATTCGATAGAAAAGTATAGTTCAGAGCAAAAGTCTGAGTCCTGGGCAATGCAGTATTTAGAGATCTGGAAGAAAAGTTTCCATAAAAGGAGACTGACAGCAGGAATGCCGGCTGAAGTAGGAGTATGGTGTCTTAAGAGACAAGTGAAGAAAATGCTTCTGAGGGAAGAAAGTGATCAACCATGTCACATCCTACTTCAGAGAGTAAGAGTGGAAAATGCCACAAAATAATTTGTGATTTACAAAACTATTCATTAATACCAAAAATGCCCCCCAGTGGATCCAGGTGTTCCCCAAATCTTTGTACCAAGAATACCATGTAGATCTTTTGGTTTCTCCTTAAAGTCTGTATCAATGTATAGTGTCTCTAAAGCAAATATTGCGAAGATAAAGAAGTATAGTTCTGATTAACTGCCCCCCAAGACCCCCCAGATTCTGTAAAATATCTAAAAGTAATTGAATATTCAGACCGATTGAGAGCATGCAAGATGTTAACAAGTGAAAAAAAAAAAAGCACTATCCAGAAGAAACAGAGGAGAGGATTATGTCAAGTTTCTATTAACTGCCATTTGGACTCATTTTCTTTGGAGTGAACCTAAATTTCATTTGGTATATACCTTCCTTCATTTTAAGCATCTCCAGAGTTGAAGACTGAGTTTAGGTATATAGATATTTGGATAAGGAATGAATAGAAGCCTACAGGACAGATTATGAACAGGGCAGCATAAAATACAAGGACCAGGATAGCAGATGAGGAAGAAAAATGTCACAAATTAGTCTGAGACTCCAAAGTGTGTGATAACAGCAGGATTAACAGCACACGATAAAGAACGAGCTTTCAAGTTCAAGCACTTTGCTCCATTGTCTCAGTTACTTTCACATCATTCCTGTCTAGCTGAGAACCAGTTTCTGACTGGAGTCATCCTGGAAGCCAGAAAGATGAGCTTTCTCACAGAAAGTTGAGAATTGCACTTTTACAGAAGAAATTCTTGGCAGTAATGGCAATCTGGGAAATAAGCACGACCTCTGCCCATGATATTTGACTGACTATAAGAAATTGTATCCTCCATGATCATTATCAACAGAATCCAAATGGAGATTCCCTCTGTAAGAATATAATGTGTGATGTTTGGTTGAAATATTGTTTCTAACAATGCTTTACTTCTCACAGTGCTGTCAGATTGTGTTTCTCTAAGAAATAATTAAGGGAAATATCTGTTAGCATTAAACTGTCTATTCTATTTGAATCTTTTCTGTTTACTACCCATGAGAAGATATTTTTAAAAATGTAAACCATGATAAAAGAGGGACACCCTTAGAGAAACTGAATAGAATGGAGAGAAAGTCTAGTCCAGACATACTTTGTATCCTTTGCAGTTTTATTTCACTCTCTATTAGGTTAATCTCAATTTTATTGGCTATCTACTCTTGCTTATTTACGCAAACCAAGCCCCATTCTTTTTTGTATTGATACTTTTGCTCTCAAACTTTAGTGGGCATCCGAATCGCTTGGAAGGTTTGTTAAAACTCGGATTGCTAGGCCCCATTTAGAATTTCTGATACCACAGATCTGGGGTGGGCCAAAGAATTTTACATTTTTCACAAATTCATAGATGATGCGGATGCTATCGGTCTGTGAATCACCAGGAAACCATTGACTGAACACAGCAGTAAAGGGTGGTACAATTTCTTTTCTGTTCTTTCCTTTCCTTTTCTTTGCTTTTCTATTCCTTTCTTTTCTTTTCTTTGATAAGTTAAGTACCTGAATAAAATTGACATGAATAACATTAAAGTCAAGATAGCAGATTTTTTTAATTCAATCACTCCATGTCCCAGGACTAAAAATCATGGATACAGAATGAAGTAGTCTTAGAGTGATTGTTTATCTCAAAAATGCATTTTTTTGAGTATCATTATTAAAAATAAAAATAAACCCTCATGAATTCTTAGAAGTTTAACACACTTGGCTTCAAACTAGATACTCTTCTAGATACTGAGGGAAGATAGAGGAATGTGAGATAAATAAAATAAATAAAACCCATACACTCAGCAGGCACCCAAGAAGAGGGAAGAGAAAATAAAATCACAAAGATAAGTCTCACTAATGCAGTGTGTGCTGTACTAATAAGAACCAACACTTGCATTTTGTGTACTCTGTGTCAAGAATAATTCTAAGCACCTTACTTACTTTATCTCATTTAATTCCTCTCAACAAACCCATGGTAGGTAACATTTTAAACTCTGATTTACAGATGAGGCATTGAGAGTTTATATCATTTGCTCAAATGGTGGCAGGCCTGGGACTTGGATCCAGTCAGCCCGGCTGAGGTTATTGACCACTCCTCAGCCACTGCAGCCCTATACATTGTAAGGAGCTATAGCTCCAGGGGGTCACAGGAGCCCAGAGAAAGAGGGACAGTTGGAGGAAGCTTCCCAGGAAGATAATCTTACATTTAGAGGAAAGGTTATGAATTATTTCTGCTAAATTATTTAAAATTACTACTTTAATGAATAATTTATAAAGGCAAGTTTGAAATTATCTCAGATACTCTTTATGTTATTTTTTGCAGTCCCAGAAACATGGTGATTTTTGTTTCACAGTGCGTGATTTCCTTCAAATCACCACTTTTGCCTCTATGGGCAAATACTGTCCTTTAGGAAGGAGCCCTGTCTCTTTTTCTCATGGATTTATTCCTAGCGCCTAGGAGAGTTTCTAGCACTCAATAAATATTTACCACATTAATTTGATAATGGCAGCAAAGTTAACCATAGACTAAAATCATTGAAACCCTGGTAGGCATCAGGTATTAGACTAGTATTATTTGAGCCCCAAAAATAAAAGAGCTCTTCTTTGTAGGAATATAAGGCAGCTATACATAATGTCACTTTCTTTTCTTTTCTTTTCTTTTTCTTTCCTTTCTTTCCTTTCTACCTCTTATCTATGGCGTCTGCCATTAACAGAATGAAACATTGGCATATGAGCCTTTTGAATGTGCTGCACTGAACTGTGTGCAGTGAATGAGACACAGATGCTCACCTCCTCTGGGTTGACACAAAAAAATGTAGGTTTTTCAAGGTCAAAAGTAATAAGTTTAAATCTATAAGTTTATCATAGGGTTAGGGAAAAAACATAAATAGTGTCCATTACTAACTGATAACAGGAAATAGTCTCTGTAATATTCACTCTTTTTTTTTTTTACATCTTTATTGGAGTATAATTGCTTAACAATGGTGTCTTACTTTCTGCTTTATAACAAAATGAATCAGCTATACATATACATATGTTCCTATATCCCCTCCCTCTTGCGTCTCCCTCCCACCCTCCCTATCCCACCCCTCCAGGCGGTCACAAAGCACCGAGCTGATCTCCCTGTGCTATGCAGCTGCTTGCCACTAGCTATCTACCTTACGTTTGATAGTGTATATATGTCCATGGCTCTCTTTCGCTTTGACACAGCTTCCCCTTCCCCCTCCCCATATCCTCAAGTCCATTCTCGAGTAGGTCAGTGTCTTTATTCCTGTCTTACCCCTAGGTTCTTCTGGACTTTTTTTTTTCTTAGATTCCATATATATGTGTTAGCGTACGGTATTTGTCTTTCTCTTTCTGACTTACTTCACTCTGTATGACAGACTCTAGGTCCATCACCTCACTACAAATAACTCAATTTCGTTTCTTTTTATGGTTGAGTACTATTCCATTGTATATATGTGCCACATCTTCTTTATCCATTCATCCAATGATGGACACTTAGGTTGTTTCCATCTCCAGGCTATTGTAAATAGGGCTGCTATGATCATTTTGGTACATGACTCTTTTTGAATTATGGTTTTCTCAGGGTATATGCCCAGTAGTGGGTTTGCTGGGTCATATGGTAGTTCTATTTGTAGTTTTTTAAGGAACCTCCATACCGTTCTCCATAGTGGCTGTACCAATTCACATTCCCACCAGCAGTGCAAGAGTGTTCCCTTTTTTCCACACCCTCTCCAGCATTTATTGTTTCTAGATTTTTTGATGATGGCCATTCTGACTGGTGTGAGATGAGATCTCATTGTAGTTTTCATTTGCATTTCTCTAATGAGCAAAGATGTTGAGCATTCTTTCATGTGTTTGTTGGCAGTCTGTATATCTTCTGTGCAGAAATGTCTATTTAGGTCTTCTGCCCATTTTTGGATTGGGTTGTTTGCTTTTTTGTTATTGAGCTGCATGAGCTGCTTATAAATTTTGGAGATTAATCCTTTGTCAGTTGCTTCATTTACAAATATTTTCTCCCATTCTGAGGGTTGTCTTTTGGTCTTGTTTATGGTTTCCTTTGCTGTGCAAAAGCTTTTAAGTTTCATTAGGTCCCATGTGTTTATTTTTGTCTTTATTTCCATTTCTCTAGGAGGTGGGCCCAAAAGGATCTTGCTGTGATTTATGTCGTAGAGTGTTCTGCCTATGTTTTCCTCAAAGAGTTTGATAGTTTCTGGCCTTACATTTAGGTCTTTAATCCATTTTGAGCTTATTTTTGTGTATGGTTTTAGGGAGTCATCTAATCTCATACTTTTACATGTCCCTGTCCAGTTTTCCCAGCACCACTTATTGAAGAGGCTGTCCTTTCTCCACTGTACATTCCTGCCTCCTTTATCAAAGAAAAGGTGACAATATGAACGTGGGTTTACCTCTGGGCTTTCTATCCTGTTCCATTGATCTATCTTTCTGTTTTTGTGCCAGTACCATACTGTCTTGATTACTGTAGCTTTGTAGAATAGTCTGAAGTCAGGGAGCCTGATTCCTCTAGCTCCATTTTTCGTTCTCAAGATTGCTTTGGCTATTCGGGGTCTTTTGTGTTTCCATACAAATTGTGAATTTTTTTGATCTAGTTCTGTGAAAAATGCCAGTGGTAGTTTGATAGGGATTGCACTGAATCTGTAGATTGCTTTGGGTAGTAGAGTCATTTTCACAATGTTGATTCTTCCAATCCAACAACATGGTATATCTCTCCATCTGTTTGTATCATCTTTAATTTCTTTCATCAGTGTCTTATAGTTTTCTGCATACTGGTCTTTTGTCTCCTTAGGTAGGTTCATTCCTAGATATTTTATTCTTTTGTTGCAATGGTAAATGGGAGTGTTTTCTTGATTGCACTTTCAGATTTTTCATCATTAGTATATAGGAATGCCAGAGATTTCTGTGCATTAATTTTGTATCCTGCTACTTTACCAAATCCATTGATTATCTCTAGTAGTTTTCTGGTAGCATCTTTAGGATTCTCTATGTATAGTATCATGTCATCTGCAAACAGTGACAGCTTTACTTCTTCTTTTCCAATTTGGATTCCTTTTATTTCCTTTTTTTCTCTGATTGCTGTGGCTAAAACTTCCAAAACTATGTTGAATAAGAGTGGTGAGAGTGGGCAACCTTGTCTTGTTCCTGATCTTAGTGGAAATGGTTTCAGTTTTTCACCATTGAGGACGATGCTGGCTGTGGGTTTGTCATATATGGCCTTTATTATGTTGAGGAAAGTTCCCTCTGTGCCTACTTTCTGCAAGGTTTTTATCATAAATGGGTGTTGAATTTTGTCGAAAGCTTTCTCTGCATTGATTGAGATGATCATATGGTTTTTCTCCTTCAGTTTGTTAATATGGTGTATCACGTTGACTGATTTGCGTATATTGAAGAATCCTTGCATTCCTGGAATAAACCCCACTTGATCATGGTGTATGATCCTTTTAATGTGCTGTTGGATTCTGTTTGCTAGTATTTTGTTGAGCATTTTTGCATCTATATTCATCAGTGATATTGGCCTGTAGTTTTCTTTCTTTGTGACATCCTTGTCTGGTTTTGGTATCAAGGTGATGGTGGCCTCGTAAAATGAGTTTGGGAGTGTCCCTCTCTCTGCTATATTTTGGAAGAGTTTGAGAAGGATAGGTGTTAGCTCTTCTCTAAATGTTTGATAGAATTCGCCTGTGAAGCCATCTGGTCCTGGGCTTTTGTTTGTTGGAAGATTTTTAATCACAGTTTCAATTTCAGTGCTTGTGATTGGTCTGTTCATATTTTCTATCTTCCTGATTCAGTCTTGGCAGGTTGTGCATTTCTAAGAATTTGTCCATTTCTTCCAGGTTGTCCATTTTTTTGGCATAGAGTTGCTTGTAGTAATCTGTCATGATCTTTTGCATTTCTGCAGTGTCAGTTGTTACTTTTCCTTCTTCATTTCTAATTCTATTGATTTGAGTCTCCTCCCTTTTTTTCTTGATGTGTCTGGCTAATGGTTTATCAATTTTGTTTATCTTCTCAAAGAACCAGCTTTTAGTTTTATTGATCTTTGCTATTGTTTCCTTCATTTCTTTTTCATTTATTTCTGATCTGATTTTTATGATTTCTTTCCTTCTGCTAACTTTGGGGGTGTTTTGTTCTTCTTTCTCTAATTGCTTTAGGTGTAAGGGTACGTTGGTTATTTGAGATTTTTCCCGTTTCTTGCGGTAGGATTATACTGCTCTAAACTTCCTTCTTAGAACTGCTTTTGCTGCATCCCATAGGTTTTGGGTCGTCGTGTCTCCATTGTCATTTCTTTCTAGGTATTTTTTGATTTCCTCTTTGATATCTTCAGTGACCACTTCGTTATTAAGTAGTGTATTGTTTAGCTTCCATGTGTTTGTATTTTTTACAGATCTTTTCCTGTAATTGATAACTAGTCTCATAGCGTTGTGGTCAGAAAAGATACTTGTTACAATTTCAATTTTCTTAAATTTACCAAGGCTTGTTTTGTGACCTAAGATAGGATCTATCCTGGAGAATGTTCCATGAGCACTTGAGAAAAATGTGTATTCTGTTGTTTTTGGATGGAATGTCCCATAAATATCAATTAAGTCCATCTTGTTTAATGTATCATTTAAAGCTTGTGTTTCCTTATTTATTTTCATTTTGGATGATCTGTCTATTGGTGAAAGTGGGGTGTTAAAGTCCCCTACTATGAATGTGTTACTGTCGATTTCCCCTTTTATGGCTGTTAGTATTTGCCTTATGTATTGAGGTGCTCCTATGTTGGGTGCATAAATATTTACAATTGTTATATCTTCTTCTTGGATCGATCCCTTGATCATTAGGTAGTGTCCTTCTTTGTCTCTTCTAGTAGTCTTTATTTTAAAATCTATTTTTTCTGATACGAGAATTGCTACTCCAGCTTTCTTTTGGTTTCGATTTGCATAGAATATCTTTTTCCATCCTCTTACTTTGAGTCTGTATGTGTCTCTAGGTCTGAAGTGGGTGTCTTGTAGACATAACATATATATGGGTCTTGTTTTTGTATCCATTCAGCCAATCTGTGTCTTTTGGTGGGAGCATTTAGTCCATTTACATTTAAGGTAATTATCGATATGTATGTTCCTAATCCCATTTTCTTAATTGTTTTGGGTCATTATTGTAGGTCTTTTCCTTCTGTTGTGTTTCTTGCCTAGAGAAGTTCCTTTAGCATTTGTTGTAAAGCTGGTTTGGTGGTGCTGAACTCTCTCAGCTTTTGCTTGTCTGTAAACGTTTTAATTTCTCCATCAAATCTGAATGAGATCCTTGCTGGGTAGAGTAATCTTGGTTGCAGGTTTTTCTCCTTCATCACTTTAAATATGTCCTGCCACTCCCTTCTGGCTTGCAGAGTTTCTGCTGAAAGATCAGCTGTTATCCTTATGAGGATTCCCTTGTGTGTTATTTGTTGTTTTTGCCTTGCTGATTTTAATATGTTTTCTTTGTATTTAATTTTTGACAGTTTGATTAATATGTGCCTTGGCATATTTCTCCTTGGATTTATCCTGTATGGGACTCTCTGTACCTCCTGGACTTGATTAACTATTTCCTTTCCCATATTAGGGAAGTTTTCAACTATAATCTCTTCAAATATTTTCTCAGTCCCTTTTTCTCTTCTTCTTCTGAAACCCCTATAATTCGAATGTTGGTGCATTTAATGTTGTCCCAGAGGTCTCTGAGACTGTCCTCAGTTCTTTTCATTCTTTTTTCTGTCTTCTGCTTTGCAGTAGTTATTTCCACTATTTTATCTTCCACGTCACTTATCCGTTCTTCTGCCTCAGTTATTCTACTATTGATCCCATCTAGAGTATTTTTAATTTCATTTATTATGTTTCTAATCGTTGCTTGATTCATCTTTAGTTCTTCTAGGTCCTTGTTAACAGTTTCTTTTATTTTGTCTATTCTGTTTCCAAGATTTGAATCATCTTTACTATCATTATTCTGAATTCTTTTTCAGGTAGACTGCCTATTTCCTCTTCATTTGTTAGGTCTGGTGGATTTTTATCTTGCTCCTTCTCCTGCTGTGTGTTTTTCTGTCTTCTCATTTTGCTTATCTTACTGTGTTCGGGGTTTCCTTTTTGCAGGCTGCAGGTTCGTAGTTCCCGTTGTTTTTGGTGTCTGTCCCCAGTGGCTAAGGTTGTTGTTTCAGTGGGTTGTGTAGGCTTCCTGGTAGAGGGGACTAGTGCCTGTGTTCTGGTGGATGAGGCTGGATCTTGTCTTTCTGGTGGGCAGGTCCACGTCTGGTGGTGTGTTTTGGGGTATTTGTGAACTTTTTATGATTTTAGGCAGCCTCTCTGCTAATGGGTGGCGTTGTGTTCCTGTGTTGCTAGTTGTTTGGCATAGGGTGTCCAGCACTGTAGCTTGCTGGTCGTTGAGTGAAGCTGGGTGCTGGTGTTGAGATGGAGATCTCTGGAAATTTTTCGCCGTTTGATATTATGTGGAGCTGGGAGGTCTCTTGTGGACCAGTGTCCTGAAGTTGGCTCTCCCACCTCAGAGGCACAGCACTGACTCCTGGCTGCAGCACCAAGAGCCTTTCATCCACAGGCCTCCTCAATTTGGGATGATTCGTTGCCTGTTCATGTATTCCACAGATGCAGGGTACATCAAGTTGATTGTGGAGCTTTAATCCGCTGCTTCTGAGGCTGCTGGGGGAGATTTCCCTTTCTCTTCTTTGTTCGCACCCCTCCCGGATCTCAGCTTTGGATTTGACCCCGCCTCTGCGTGTAGATCGCCGGAGGGCGTCTGTTCTTTGATCGGACAGGACGGGGTTAAAGGAGCAGCTGCTTCGGGGACTCTGGCTCACTCAGGCCGGCGGGGAGGGAGGGGCACGGAGGCGGGGCGAGCCTGTGGCGGCAGACGCCGGCATGACGTTGCACTAGCCCGAGGCGCTCCGTGCGCTCTCCCGGGGAAGCCGTCTCTGGATCCCGGGACCCCGGCAGTGGCAGGCTGGACAGGCTCTCCCGAAGGTAGGTGTGGATAGTGACCTGCGCTCGCACACAGGCTTCTTGGCTGCGGCAGCAGCAGCCCCAGCGTCCCACGCCCCTCTCTGGGGTCCGCGCTTTTAGCCGCGACTCGCGCCCGTCTCTGGAGCTCCTTTAAGCAGCGCTCTTAATCCCCTCTCCTCGCGCACCGGGAAACAAAGAGGGAAGAAAAAGTCCCTTTCCTCTTAGGCAGCTCCAGACTTTTCCCCGGACTCCCTCCTGGCCAGCCATGGCACACTAACCCCCTGCAGGCTGTGTTCATGCCGCCAACCCCAGTCCTCTCCCTGAGCTCCGACCGAAGCCCGAGCCTCAGCTCCCAGCCCCGCCTGCCCCGGCGGGCGAGCTGACAAGCCTCTCGGGCTGGTGAGTGCTGGTCGGCACCGATCCTCTGTGTGGGAATCTCTCCGCTTTGCCCTACCCAGGTACGTGGGGATTTTCTTGCCTTTTGGGAGTTCTGAGGTCTTCTTCCAGCGTTCAGTAGGTGTTCTGTAGGAGTTGTTCCACCTGTAGCTGTATTTCTGGTGTACCTGTGGGAAGGAAGGTGATCTCCGCGTCTTACTCTTCCGCCATCTTCCTAAAGTTACTTCACTCATTTTTTAAAGAAAAATGCAAGCAAGGGTTAGCTTCAGTTACACACACACACACATGCACAGCAACTTGCTTTTTTTAATTGTAAATTGAATAAATTAATCCTTAAGGAACTCTCTCTTACTTTTGCAGCTGTTGTGCATGATAATTTTCAAACCTAGAGTGTCTATCCTCTGAAACTCTTGACAGGTCAAGAACCCCCCCCACCCCCATACTACCCAGTCACTACCCTACCTGCAAGCCATCTCCCTGTGCTTCCTAAAGGGACTCCTTTGCTCTCTGGATTATGCCATTACCAGATAGTTACAGAATATCTTTTTAGTGTCACTGCAGGTGTAAAGATTTACTGCATGACTCTGGGAAGAATAGGAACTCAAAAATGTAGAAGAACTTGGTTTTTTATGTCTTGTTATGGTTTACCAAAAACACCACAGTCATTTTCCTCACTGAATTAGTCAAGATTCTCCAGAGAAATGGAATGAAGAGAACAGACTGAGAGAAAAAGACAGAGAGAGGTTTACTTTAAGGAACTGGCTCACGGGATTGTGAGGCTGGCAATTCTGAAACCTGCAGGGCGGACCAACAAGCTGACAGGTCCAGCAGAAGTTGATGTTACAGCCTTGAGTCGAAAGGCAGTCTGGAAACTGAATTCCTTCCTCTCTGGTGAACCTCAGTCTTTTCTCCTAGGGCCTTCAACTGATTGGGTGAGACTTTCCCACATTATGGAGGGTAATTGGGTTGGTCACATTCTACTTACTTAAATATTAATCACATCTAAAAAAATGCTTTCACAGTAACATCCAGGCTGGTGTTTGACCAAACAACTGGGCACCATAACCAAGACAGTTGACACATAAAATTAACCATCACACTCCCCATCATCCTATTGTTCAGATGTCAGCAGCCCTAAACAACTGTAATCCACCCACACACATTTTGGGATCCCCAGCAATCAGTTTGAAAAATGCTGGTCAATAGATTTGCAAAGCAACTGTAACCCAGTGGATAGAAAACTCTCTCAAAATAACCTATCCTGGTTTACAGACTTGAGGAAGTGTTGATGGTGTGGTAACAGCTGCAATTTGGGTCATGTACATAATATAAACTCTTGGTCAAGGAACAGTAGATATTGATTACAGTGTTAAGATATGTTGAATTGTAGCACTATTACCACTTTCCTATTTCCTGAGAGTGCCTTTCCTGTTTCCTGAGAGTGAGGTTACCACGTGTTCCTTAGTGTAGAAAACTAAATAATTGCCTCCTAAAGATAGATATCCACATCCTAGTTCCTAGATCTGTGACTTTGTTACCTTACATGGCAAAAGGAGCTCAGCAGCCCTATTTCAGAATACGTCCTCTTCCACAAAACAAGTGTTCTGTGGTGATTATTAATGTTTAGTGACACAGGAGCTACGTTCATAACTAATGTGCTCTACTCGAAGACACACATGTCTCGTTTGATTTAGCGCTCTGTAATCGTGTTGCCAGCAGCCACCCCATCAACACCCCCACCTGTGCTGCTCCGTGACAGTGGTCTGTCCCCTTCTCTAATGAATACTCTTTCTCTTCTGCCTTGTAACTTTGTAGCCATAACCCTGAATGGTATCTTAAACCACCTCTTTCCTTCAGAGCTATAAAGTCAATCATCTAGTCCCGTTAACTTTTCTTTGGGAATGTCTGGCATCTCTGTCCTTGTCCATTATTACCGCCACCACTCTCATTCAGGCCTTCCTCCTGAAAAAGCTTTCTAGGAGGTTTCCCTAACATGCTTCACCTTTCTTTCCAACCATCCTACACTTAGGTGCTTCCCAAATCACTCTCAGATTCCATTTATATTCTGTCCCTATATTACATATGCTGGTGTTCCCAAAGCTCTCTCTCCAGCCCCTTTATTGCCCAAAAAATTTTCCCGGATTTTTTCCTGCCTTAGTTCACGTTTATTATCAAAATTATTTAATATTGGGCTTCCCTGGTGGCTCAGTGGTTGAGAGTCCGCCTGCCGCTGCAGGGGACACGGGTTCGTGCCCCGGTCCGGAAAGATCCCACATGCCACGGAGCGGCTGGGCCCGTGAGCCATGGCCACTGAGCCTGCACGTCCGGAGCCTGCGCTCCGCAACGGGAGAGGCCACGGCAGTGAGAGCCCCGCGTACCGAAAGAAAAAAAATTATTTAGTATTTTTTAAAGAATAAATCAGGTTCTCAAGACTCCAAGAAGTCCTTAAAAAATGCCAAATACGCCTTACTAATGAAATCACGCATCTCTGCCAGATAAGTTGATTTACTGCTTGGTGGTATTACATTCCTTGGCTTTCCATGTGAAACCCATACAAGGACATTGGGTAGCTTTCTACCTGTAAGGCACGGCCTGGTGGTAGTCAGCCATCTGATCCCAACCCAGCCCAAGTTGTTTCCACACTCTTGCTGTTCCAGGTTTCCTGGATCTTTCTAGGCTCTTTCCTGGCTTCTTTCTAGGTTCTTGGTCCCTTTGCTGTTAAGAATCAGAAGAGACAAAATTGGTAATTTTCAAAAGGTATTTTTTAAATGAACACAGAGGAACACAGTACAATCACACATGGATATACATAAGGTTTCTAGAGATTTCTTATTTTAACCAGCGGTTAGCCACAGATTGGGCTGGTTAAACGTGGATCAGCTCCACTCTTTTTATTTCCTCATCACTGTCTGGGTTCAGTAGTGGAAAGTGGACTATAAACAACCCTATTCAAATGCTGTGAGATTTAATTTTAATTAATACCAATTCCAAGAACTGCTAATTAGAAATGCACTTGCCTCTTTGCTTCCTCACATTACCTCCAGACATGGACTCCAAGCTTCCCACTCTTATATTTTTTGTAATATGAGAGATAACAAATTGCACCAAAGGCCTTTAATGGACCATTATTTCCCAAGTGCATTTAATTTACAGTATCAAGATTTTAGAAATACGATAATCTTGGTAGTATTTTTGGTTGCTTGAAATTCTAAATAGGATTAAATGTCTACTCTTTCAACAGACGGGAAGAGTGACACCTCACATGTTGTATGTGTGCTTCTCCTGTCACAGAGCAATCAGATTCATAAACCCAGCAATGCTCTGTCTTACAGATCCACAGAAATACTAACATTTCATCAGACTCCAAATCCTGTGATGAAAGGAATGAAAATCGTTACCTTTCTTCAACCTTCACAAATATCATCCTTACTCCTTTAGTTGGTATCTGATTAGCATCAGGGAAAATTACCCTAAAACCATCTGTGGCACGGCCTCTAGCTCAGAAGAATGTCCTAAATCCTACAATTCTGTAGGAATCCAACCTTATAATTTTATAAATGAAGAAACTGAGGTGCAGGGAAATGAAAGAACTTTCACAAGCACCACGTAGTTGCTGGGATTAGAATGCAGATCTCCTGACTTTTTATCTTCTCTTTTTTGTGTGCTTCATTGTTTTGTCCTATAGTGGTCCTCACCTGGTCCTCATACATTGAGTGAATAAAGATTTACTATTCCAGATAGTGATTTAAGAGAACAGTGGATTACATGGTCATGCACTTCCAGTTTGCATACTCATCTTACTTAAAAATTTTTAAAGCTAACCCAGGACATATTCCCATTTTATTATTCTGGTGAGCTAGGTTAATGTTTTGGAAGCTTGGTTTGATAACTTCAATCTAATTATTGGCCGTCGTTTATAGGGATTATATGCAACTGTTGGAAATGGCTCAGCCCAAACAAACATTTCTTTACTAGGTTCTAGCTCATCTGTTTATTTTTATTTGCAAAAACTAGTGAAATTGGATTTTCATTGAAAAATTCCCCTGCCAGACACTTAATTCTGTTCCTCTGAAATTACCATTTGACAGACATTGGCTGAAACAACTGAAAACTGAAAATTTATTTTGTCCGGAAAAAAAGTCAAAAGCAAATTGGTCACACCTTAGTGTGAGTTATGACTTCTTTATTCACACCTTGATAACAAAAACAGATATAAAGAATTATATCTTCATTAATTAAATGAAAATTTCCGTGAAATGAAGCAGATGTTATACTGCAGATTAAACACATTCTAAAAAGTTTTTTTAAAATATCTTCTTAAGGAATCTATTATTTTAATCTAATAGGTAAGATTAACAAACCTTGCAAAAGAAATGCTGTGAGTTTAAGAAAATAACTAAATGGTTTTTAGGTCTCATAGGACTTCTGCTTCTGATTAAGATGTACAACATCATAAGAGTCTGTTGTTCTTATTGTAATAGTAAGAAACAAGCAAGATGATCTTCAAAATCACAGTTTCTTTTTTAAATACAGCAGAAAATGAATGACGAAAGAAATCTAAATGAACTAAATTCCAGAAAGGGAAAAGTCCTTCACAAAAGAGAAGAAACTCATGACTTCTTTCATCCCTTACAAAGCAGGAGGATAAGAACTCACTATAGATGAGGAGTAAAGAGAAACCACCTGAACATTTAGCAAACATTTAATGGCTATACTTAGGCTACTGTGATGGATGAAAATCCCAGAGTCCCTGTTACAGAGTGGGTCTGTATCACCCACTAACTCTCTTTTGTAGGCTGTCATAAGTGCACAGAGCTAGTATACCAATGGCTGGACAAGGGCAGTAAGGTTGAGAGATATCCTTAAAATCCCTGAGGGCCACTAGTGGCTGCTAAAGAGTGAGAGTGGGACAGCGTTGCTGAGACAAATCCCATCAAAGCTTTTGCCATATGGAAAGCAGCAGCAGACAGATCCTAAATACAAAGAGGCATAAAAGTGGAAAAAACACCTCCAAGCTATTGGGATAATAAGAGTCTGCCTTAACTGAGTGTATACAGAGGCCCCCCAAAATCTGAGCAAGATATTCTTTAAAAAAATTTTTTTTTTATTTTTAACATCTTTATTGGAGTATAATTGCTTTACAGTGGTGTGTCAGTTTCTGCTTTATAACAAAGTGAATCAGCTATACATACATCTCTTCCCTCTTGCGTCTCCCTCCCACCCTCCCTATCCCACCCCTCTAGGTGGTACAAACCACCGAGCTGATCTCCCTGTGCTATGCGGCTGCTTCCCACTAGCTATCTATTTTACGTTTGGTAGTGTATATATGTCCATGCCACTCTCTCACTTTGTCCCAGCTTACCCTTCCCCCTCCCCATATCCTCAAGTCCATTCTCTAGTAGGTCTGTGTCTTTATTCCCGTCCTGAGCAAGATTTTCTGATGTGAAAAATTCTGGAGGCAGAACTGGAGAGAAAAAAAAGAGCCATCCTGTGACCCAAAGGCTGGCAGCCAGTCTGTAGAGCAACAGAGATTTCTTGAGTCTCACCAAAGCTCAGATCCCAAGCTGTGCTGAAGAAAGTTATGATTCTGCCCTCAAAATATTTGAAGCCAGTGGTTAACTAAATCGAAGTAAAGCCTCAGAAAATGACCAAGTTCTTCTCACTTACAGATTAATTTGAATCAGCTTCCAAGTCTAGTTGTCTGACTGAAGAAAGGGTATGCCTTATTCTGGGGGTAAATATTATTTATTTCAGTCCTTTAGTACAATGTTCAGCATGCAATATAAAATTACAAGGAACACAAAGAAGGAATGAAAGATGACCTGTGGTCAAGAAAAGAGACAGTCATTAGAGGCAAACACAGAAATGTCCAGATGGTGAAATAATTCAGATAAGAACATTAAAATAACTATGATAAATATGTTACAGAATCTATTGTAAAAGTTGCACAACATGCATAAAGAGATGGAAATTTCATCAGAGCATTGGAAATTATAATAAAAAACAAAAGGAAATGCTAGAAACATAAAATATCAGAAAATTTTTAGATATTTCATGGGCCTAATTGTAGAAAGAACAGAAGAGAAAAGAATCAGTTTACTTGAAGACAGTCAAAGTATTCAAGCTGATAAAGAGAGGAAAAATCCAGAGTCTAAGTAAAGCCTTAAAAAAAGAACAAGCTCAGCTCATCTACATATTAATTTGGCTCAGTTTTGACTCAAGATCTATGAGATAATACTACATGATCAAACATGTATAATTGAATTCTCAAAGTAAAGATGAGAGAGAATGAGGCAGAAAAATATTTGAAGAAATAATGGCTGAGAATGATCCAAAATTGAGGAATGACATTAACCCACAGATTTAATAAGCTCTGCAACCCCCTAGTAGAATATATACAAAAATATTATACCTACACATACCATAGTTAAAGGTGTGTATAGGTATAATAGTTTTGTATATATTCTACTAGGGGTGAAAATCAAAGATAAAGAGAAAATTTTAAAAGTGCCTGTGGTAGGGGTGGGGATGAGGATGCGTGTGTTGAGGAAAGCACATACCATACAGAAAACAATTATAAGAATTACGTCTGACTTCTCATTAGAAATAGAGGGCAGAGGACAATGGAATACAAGAGTATATACTGTATGATTCCATTTGTATGAAATACAAGATGAAATAAAATTTATCTGTGTTGATAGAAATTACACAGTAGTTGCCTCTGAAGTGGAGAATTGACTCGAATGGAGCAGGAGGGAACTTGTGATGGTGATAGAAGTTTCTTTAGCTTGTTTTGGGTGATGGTTACATGGGTGTATACAACTGTCAAAATGCATGAAACCCATGATCAGTGTACTTTTAAATATAAATTATACTTATATATTTTTTTCAGAAGCCAATCGAAACATCAGCATCTTTTAGCAAAAACGTTAGTGATCATGTGATCTAGAATGAAATTAAGCACTGAAGAATAGCAAGGGACAGCATGTAATACTCCCCTGGGTCACAGACACATTATTTGATCAGCACTCCTTCTCTGACACTGAGTCTATGCCCATAAGAGAGTATAGCCTCCCCCAGCAAGTTTTTATTTTTTAAGATAAAGAACTTCCTTATCTTATGCTGTTACAAACATGCTTGTTCCCCACACAGAGCAATCCATTCATATCTCAAATTCTCATAATAATCCAATCAAGGCTAAAATATAAAAGGTATGATTTTATAAAAAAGCAGGATACTGAAAAACCCAAACTATTTCTTAGCATAATCATACTTCTGTTGATATGAATACCTTTATTCATACATAAATTTCATATGTATAGTAATATAATAACATATGTACATACTGAGTGTATTTAATTTGATGTTCTGGAAAAAACAGTGCTAGAGATCACAATCTAATTAGTATTAAAATAATACAGCTCCTGTGAATCATTTAATTTTTTGAAATGTTAACTCTGTCATATACTAATATAAAAAATACCTTAAATTAGAAATTTTCTAGTTATTGGTCATGTATATTAGCAAGCTGAGCATCTCCTACATAATGAAGATAAGCAGGCAGAATAACCTCATCCAAGAAACTGAAAGGTACTGCTGTAGTGATGACATTGGGGCAGGTTTGAAATGGATTCATCATTTTGTAAAAGACCAACTATTCCGGGGTCAGTCTCTCAGGATGGTAACTACTTTGGAATAACGAAAAGAATGAGTGATCATAAGGTTGGGGCAAAGGTGAGTTAGGACAAGGATGCTTTAAACTATTTGATGCAGAAGAAGGAGAAGGAAACTAATAATTTATTGAATACCTGTTATGTTTCAGACACCTTTCTGGCCACTTTTTATATGTTGTCATTTAATTATCTCAGTAGCCCTACAAATGTGGATGAGAAAGCTGGGCTCAGATACTGAGTGTCTTGCTGAAACTTCACATAGTGAATATATGGCAAAGCCAACTAACTCTAAGCCCATGCTTTTGTAACTGTCATATTCTGTATTGCCCAAAGGATATAAAGATACGGTAATTTAGAGGAAATTTCACCTCAACAGAAGTAATAATGTCTAATGATCAGTGTCGTCTAATCAAGAAACAGGCTGCTTTAGGAAGTAAAAAACACTCTATCATTAGAGCTATGCCAGCAGTAACTAGAAGGTCATCTTTTATAAACTCTAGGAATGGAATTCTGTTACTGGGTAGGAAACTGGAAAAATGTCCTCCAAAACTCTTTCATGTCTCTGACTTCACAAAGCATTCTAGAAGATTAATGGCTTTTCAGCTACAACTAAAAATGAAATAAAGAAATGGAAATTGAAGGAGCCAGCCTTCAAACCTGTACTCCCTTTTAGTATCAGCAGCATAATCTTAAATCAGCAGAACTTCTTGGTTTTTTGTGCCAGAAAGCATGGTTCAGAGTATCAAAACTGTTAAGAAGTGAGCCCTGGGAAACCACGTCCACTTGGTTCTTTTTATTCTCCCTGGTGTACAAAAATAGAGAGACTTTTAATGAAGTTTATTGTAGTTGTTTCTAATATTATATTACCTTAAACTTGAGGAGTTTACTGACGGGAAATTGGTGAGGTTAGAAGGTGAATGTATTCCTATAATGATTAAACACTTATGTAATGAAAATATATTTTAAGCTGCATCAAGAGTGATTTCAAAGTACAACAGAATAACAATGTGCAAGAACAATGCATAAGGCATTTATTGGCAGGTGATGATGTTTTTTGTATATTGTATGGTATGACAAAGAGAAAGATGACCAAGGGCATGTAAAAATCTGACATTATCATGCAAATATTTTTCTTTATTAACTGTGGTTTGGTTTAATTGTAGCAGAAATTATTTTATAATTCATTTAAATGAAAATAAATAGATTATATCTTAATTCCTTTTGGAGAAAATACATTATTTTTATTTTGAAAATTGGTACCTACCTTGAACAGTTTCAGCTTCTATAAGCTCATCTTCATAAAATATTTGATAAGTTTTTAGTCACTGCTCACCATATAAGAAGGGACAAGTGCATTTATCATTGAAATACTATCCTAGATTTACCTACAGTCATTTAAGTTCTAACACATTTTGAAGGATAAAATATTTCCTTACTGTAAGTTCTTAACATGTCCTGAAGGTTTTTGTTTTGTTTTGTTATGTTTCCTGTTAAAACATACAAACTAACAAACTAGATAATTTATTCAGCCCTGAAACACCCAAGTGAATTGAAAACTCCAGGTTTAAATCCTTTCTCTTTTCCTTTTTTTTTTTTTTTCTCTTGGTCTACAAAACAGCAAAGAAGTAAATGAGGCCAGATTCACAGTTTTCCAAAACATTATGAGGTGGCTGTTTACATTGCTTTAGAATTTTGCTGGAAGACAATTGACTTTTGCTTTGATGCCTTTGTTTCTGTTGCTCTAAGTCTTCACATTGCTTGCTTCTAATAATGCCAGAGCTATTAAAGTAAGCAGGTGTGTAATTTCTATAACACAGTTTTTCTAGCTAGGTGTGAAAGTGTAGAATAATAACAAACCATCACTCATCGGCGTGTGTGTGTGTGTGTGTGTGTGTGTGTGTGTTTTGGCATTGTGATAGCAGTATACATTCATCGTTTTATAGTTATGCATAATTAATACACGTCTTATAACTAATAGCTAACATGTAATTAGGAAATTCAAATTCCAGAACATTGATATGAAACCTGTAAAATCCTGATGGAAATTTCCATATTAAAGATTTGTATAAAAGTGCCTATTTGCTGTTACTTTTTGAAAGAAAAATTTCACATAAAAATCTAACATAACCCACACCCCCAGGAATTTCATGTTCACTTCAACTTCAAAGAGAAGCAAACTAGGCATGGCAGTTGAAAACACAAAAAGTTTTATAGATGATTTTATTTGTTATTTAGTGTTTGGTTAATGTTGCAGTACATTGAAAGAGGAGTTATTACAATGTAATGTTTTTGTTTTGTTTTACATTTAGGAGGTCCATATGCCTTTCTAAATTAAACCTACCCAACACATAAGGGGGAGGCACTAATGCTAGTGAGAATATTAGTTTATATTTGCTTTAAGATGAGAAATAGAAAGAGGGAGAGTCTGCATTGCTAAAACCACTGACAGTTTCTTATTTGCAAAATCACACTAAAAGTCTGCTCTGCTTTGTGGGAATTACTTTTAGGAGTAGATTGTGTTTGACTTTTTCTTATGCGGTTCGAGATAGATAAAAAATTATCCTATTCTTATGCTTATAGATTCTTATTTCAAAGAACTTCCAACTCTTCTCCACTGTGCAGCAAAATTTGGCCTAAAGAACTTGGCTATTCATTTGCTTCAATGTTCAGGAGCAACTTGGGCATCTAAGATAAAAAATTCGGAGGGTTCAGATCCGGCACGTATTGCTGAAAGGCGTGGTCACAGAGAGCTCAAGAAAATCTTCGAAGACTTTTCAGTAAGTTTTTTTTCCATTTTATTTCTAAAACTCTTTTTATAAAATTAATATGTATGTATGTGTGTGTGGGTACCTGCACATTGCTCTTGAAAATGATGCTACTATACAGCTCGTTTTTAGCGTCTGTTGGTCCTGAGTCACTCCTTGTCTTAAGCATTTTGCAAGATTATTCAACTTGTTTTCATATGCCGTAAACCAGCTCTGACTCCACACTCCCACCCCTAAATAGCCTCTTTGAAACTTATCTGGTCTTTCTGGCTTCTAAATAACCTGTTCAGTATTGGATAGGAGATGTTAGGAAGGAAATGAAAACCTATTACTTTTCATCTTTTGTTCAAAAGTCTAAGTAAGGCGCTGTTAGGCACGTAAAATGAGATAAATATTTACTAGGTTAAAGGAATATATTTTGGTAATTATTCAAAAAGTCTACCCAATGAAAAGCTAATTCATGTTATTTAACTTTGTTTCTGATATGTGATTGATTCCCTTTCTCTCTCTGTTAAGTCCCCGTTCTTTATTGTGTGTGTTGAAACTCCAAATTTCAGAATGCCCTTTGAAGGATATTAGTTCTGTAAGAATGCAACCAAGGGACGATTGAAGGAGGGGATACTACCTTAGTACATAAAACACACTTTGTGTTTCCATAATCAACCTTAGAAAAGCAATTATTTTCTGTTTGTAACAAAGGTATGCACATTTTGCTCGAGAAAGTGAATTATACTTCTGATGACTCTTAGGAAAATATAATAGGCAATTATTGTGTTGGTGAATATGTCAGAATTTGTCGTTGGATTCTCAGAAGATAATTTTATTGCCAAAGAACAGTTAATATAGAACATTGAAATGCTTCTGGTCATTTTAGCATATATTCCGATTATTAGGTTAAGTAAATGTAATATTGGACTTCTAAAAACCATCGGTATTTCTGATTTCCAGAGAGCAAAATGACAACCAATCTAACTTTTTTCTCCACTTTTAAGAAATAGCAAATAGTTATCAGAAGAGCATGGGTATCATCCACCATCTGGAACTACTTGTATTTAAAATACAAGTATTTATTTTATTTACAATAAATACAGAAATTAAGTTTTGTAATAAAATTAATAAACTACTTTTTTATATTCTATGTCCTTCAAATGAGGAATAAGCATAATTTTTATTCATGGAAAGGTTTTAGATAGTGATTGTCATATATCTGATGAATGTGTTCATTTTCGTTATTATCCACTGTACATAGTCATTGACCAATGTAACATGGCACCTATCTCAGGTAAGTCGATGAATCAATTCAGCCTTGTAAGTTGTCCCACAGTAGTCCTATTATTCCTACATCCTGGGTACTCAATTCTCTACAACCTTATTCTCGAATTTTTAACCACTGGTGGACTGAAGTTAAAATTTCCCCTAGAAGTCTTCAACATCCAGGGTTACTTTCCAAGATGATCCCTGATTTTCAAAGAGTGACGCTTCCACTTATGGTTCTCCAATGAGGACTCAGCTTTTAACAGATGCAGCCCCTTGCAAAACTGCACATACTTCATAAATAACATAGTACTAAATAATAATGACAGTAGATAAGAAAGCAACTATGAGGGTAGGATTTGATGGATGTGGGAAATGATTTTTTTTCTCTCATCCTCTGGGTATTTATACCTTTACTCCTGCAATAATAGCATTGATACAAGTAGATTGGTATCACTGTCTTTAGGTGACTATTCTTTCATAGTGGTTGCATTCTAATTTTGCAGTTATACTTGATAGTTATTCTATGAAATTTGTTAAGTTATTTCATGTATTCTGTCTCGTTGTGAGCTGTTACATTTTGCCAGCATGTCTATAGTAGACATTGACGTTATAGGTAGGACAGATCAATTATTTTGCAGATGTTCTGCTGTCACTAAGGAAGTGACTATGGAAGTGTGTCAGATAAACACGTGTTGAGACTTTATAGTATAAATCATAGTAGCTATGTCTTTTTAAAATTATATCTAAACTTAATAGAGAAAAAATGTGCAATCTATTTGCATTGCTGAAATACTTTATTGTTTCTTTCATAACATTTACATAGCTTTAATGTTATAACCACATTCTGATAAATCTCAGATTTGTCACATATGCATTCAAATTTTCCATGAACTATTTTTCAGAATTGTTGAAAGGAATAGATATTCTTTCAGTTTGCAGTTTATAATCCACCAATTGACCATACTTCTGTACTGAAGAAATATATATTTTTTTAAATTCAAACATACCCCCCAACTGATTTACTGATTTCTTCATTTCTTCCTAATCCTCCATCAGTGAAACATTGTTCATTTTAGAATCTCACGGGGAGTTACAACACAGTGAGTTTGGTCATTGATGAATAAAATGGGTAGGTAGAAGGAAAAAGTCGCTCATGACTTTTTAAAATAAAGATAAAAAGAGAATCATTAGCAAGCATTCATAAACGAACAAGTGCCATCCATATCTTACGTTAGCTAGATGAATAAGGAGAAAGAAGGAGGAGCCTCAAATCACATGCTTGATATTTCTTCATGGCGTTTTTTACTTTGAAAGGTTAGTAATTTATGTACAATCTATGAATAGAGACTTTTGATTATGAATGAGTAGCTTTCATGTTTTGATAGTTATCTAATTAACAACTACACTTGTTTCATGTTTTCAGTACTATTATAGATAATAATACCATACATTTCTATAACCCATAAAGTCTTTCAAATAAACTACTCAATTTTCAGTTTCTGACAATGCCTTCTAGAAGAATTAATATGAAAGGCGGATGGACAAAGAGCAACAGGATTGGTGTTTAATTCCACAATTGAGTGTGAACCACAGTTTGCTTCATAGAATTCTTGAGGAAATCTCAGACTATTTCACATAACAAGTAGCAATACTGACAACTAATGCAGTCCTCTAAAAACTTACCTTTTAAGTCAGAAATACCTGAGAATTTGCAACTAAACTGGAACTTGGCCACAAATTACAAGATACTTTGTGATTTAAGATAAAGTGTACAGCAACAATTAGAATGTGTTTTAAGCAAAATAATATGTGATATTTCTTTGTGTTATCTTGAGTATGTCACCTAGTTTACCTCCATCAGTTTTAAACACTTCAGAAAATGATTAGATCACGTGTAAGTACACAGGGAAATACATCCTCCTCTGGGCCGGCTATGGAATTGGAGAACCAACAGATGTTTACTAGGAACAGTATCCACTTAGTATCTTTTCTCTTCCACCATAGTGTTCACTCGTATAGTTTGGTGTATATATTAATAAGATCTTAATCATACTTAATCTTCATGAAAATTTCAGAAATAGAAAGTCACTTTCTCTAGCTGACTTTTCAGGAGGACTCCTAACTGGGAATGTTTCTGTTGCTCACGTCTATGATGGGATTCTTGTGACAGCCTGCTCTCATTGACTTAGCCTGACACTGCTGTTTGACCCTGTGGACGGTGGGCTAGTGTGGGCTAGTGTGTGTGTGGGTGTGTGTGCGTGCGCGCATGCGCACCAGAGAGAGAGAGAGAGAGAGAGAGAGCGCGCGAGCGAGCACGAGGTTGGTTCTGTCGCCCTCTAGTGTCTGCCTGATAGACAGTGACCCTGATCCTTTTCAAATGGTCAAGCGTTTGGAATGACAGTACAGGAGAGGTAGATGTTGAAGCACCGGGAGTATCCCTAATATAGAGCAAAGACTGACTGATTGGTGTGGGAACCCCTTACTCGGAAGTTAGGCTTTATGCTTAGACCAATGAACATTCACCTTTCTTGGCCCATTATTTCTCTCAGTCTTGGCTTTGCTCATTTGGTACTTCCTCTAGAGCAGCGGTCCCCAACCTTTTTGGCCCCAGGGACTGGTTTCGAAGACAGTTTTTCCATGGACGGGGTGCGGGGGAGGGAGGGGGGACGGCGGAAGGTTCAGGCAGTAACGTGAGCGATGCGGCGCGGCAGACGAAGCTTCACTGGCTCTCCTGCGCCGCTCGCCTCCTGCTGTGCGGCCCGGCTCCTAACAGGCCCGGACTGGTACCGGTCCGCAGCCCGGGGGTTGGGGAGCCCTGCTCTAGTGGATTATTCCATTTAATTTAGTAAATATTAGTATATGCTAATTCCCTCTAAATGGCAGCATACCCTGCTTTGCTTATGTAGTTTTTCTTTCTCGTAAGTCTAGAAGCTAATGATGAGTAGTGGGCTCCCTTCCCCTCCCACCATCCGGTGCCCACGAGGTGCTCAGCATGTATTTACTCATTGATGGGACGGAAGGCAAGTGTCACATTTAAGGACCTGTTTGATCTCACTTACCCAGTAATATGCTTAACTGGATCCCATGTTTTTAAACAATATTGCTCATATTTTTCTATATTCAGGATATTTTTTAAGTTTAGGTTTAGTATATTCACAGACAAATAACACAACTGCTATCTTCAGCATTTATTTTTAATACGCCAGCCTACAATGAATTTTAGAAGTCTGGCCTTTGTTCAGTACTGATGTTCTGTTAGAACTGAAGAAACTGGAACAAGTCACATAACTGCACTTGAGTGCATGCATTACAAATTCATGTCTCAGTTATGCTTTTGGAGCTACTTAGCAACCTCTTTCTAAAATCCCATTAAATGCACCATAGCGGTGCATTACAGAAGTTTATTCTTCCCCAAGTCCTCAAACTCAGTTTTGATGCCCAACTCTGCAGCTCTAAGCATCCTGTTAAAACTCCCTCACCTCCTTCCTCTTCTTTTTTCCTCTAGTCATGGGGTCTTGGGATTCAGCCACATTGGATTTGAATCCTAACTTCATCACATAACACATTTGCATCCTTGGGCAACCTCTTTGTTTTCTCTCAGCTTCAGTTTCTTTATTTGCAAATAGGAAAAATAATTCCTTGAAGGATGTTTTTAGGACTTGATGACATAAATATGAAAACATTAAAAGTATAGTAGATCCATAATAAATGATATTGCATTCACCTTATTTTCTTTTGATTTATTGTTATTCATATCAACTTGAGACCTCACCATCAATCATATCCTCTCTTTCTCCTGCATCATTAATCTCTCCCATTATACTGACTCTTCCCTGAACAAGCATGTTCAAATACACACACATGCACACACACACGCTCCCAACAACCCTGCCTTCTCTTTGATCTCTTTTTCAGTACCAGAACTAACTGAAAGAATGACTTTTCGTTTCACTCATTTCTTTCCTCCTAACAATCCAAGCTTTGCATTCAGCCCACTACTGAAGCTGCTCTGTCAAAGGCCATTAATAAGCTACCGTAGATCAGACCCATTGGATTCCTCTCAGATGTTCTTTGGCTCAAGCTTTGGCACTGGATTCCCTGACCCTGTCCCCTTCCTAAATCTCCACTCACCCTTTGTGACTTCCTTCTCTTACCCCATCAGTTAAGTTTCTTTCTACATAGTCTCCTCTGGTGATTGATAGCTAAATCATTGTCTTTAACCTGGACCTTCCTCCTGACTTAAAGTTCCAGTTTTAGTTGCAAGCTGAATGTGTCCACATGGATATGTTACAGGCCTCTAGAGCTCAGCAGACCCAAATGATCTTTTTCTTTTCTCCTGGCTAATGGCATAATTATCTGCCATATTTACTTGGCCAAAATTTGAAAGTCATTTTCAACTCCTGATTAGACAGCCACAAATGCATATACTATTTCCCATTTTTCAGATGAGGAAACAGATTTATAGAGATAAAGTACCTTGCCCAAAGTCACCCTGCTAAAAATATGTCTGAGTTAACCCTGAATCCATTCTCATAGCCTCCCTCTCCCTCATACGACCCTGATCCACACCATCCATCCAGTTACCATATCTTAACAGTTGTATTTGCACATCATCTATCATATCTGTTCCCTCTTTTTCTTCTCTCTGTGGCTCCCTTGGTTTGTACCTTCATTATCTCTCTTCTGGTCAGCTGTGCTAAAAAGCCCCCTAGGAGGTCTTTCCTTCCCAGTCTTTTTGGCCTCAAACCATCCCATATCAGGCCGCATACTGAGGACCCACCACAGCATAGCCCAGCTTACTCTTTTAGCCTCATCCTTAATTGCACATCTCAGCTGCCAAAGTCCATTTGTCCTTCCTTCATTTCATTATTTCAAGCTATTCCCTTTACCTAGAAGTCCCTTCCTCCTTAACAAAATATCCTGATCTCTTAACCATGCCCCAGTCTCAGCTCAAACCCCACCTATTCCAGGAAACTTTCACAGAAAGAGGCTGTAGGTGTGTACTTCCACTGTCTAACTTTAATCCCCATCACAAATTTTAGCCTAATCTAGGAACATTATGTGCTAGAGTCTGAGAGCCACCTATCTGAGATCGGTGGCTCTGGAGCCACCTGAGTCTAAATACTGACTCTGCTACTTTCCAGCCATGTGCCCTGAGTAAATCACTTAATCTCTCCTTGCTTCGGTTTCCTCATCTCTAAAATGGAGATGAGCACCTTTTTTGGTACAATTGTTATGATAAATAAATATAAATACGTGTAAAACATGTACAAGAATACCTGACAAGTAGTAAGCACTCTAAAAGTTATATGTAATTATGTATTGTTCTCCTGTTGTTCTGTTTCTGAGGACCCATTCTTTTGTGGGACTTTTGATAGTTCAAAGTATTAATAAGTACTGGTGAACGGTTATTTATTTTTATTTACTTGTTTGTTTTGCATGTCTGTCTCTCCAATACATTATGAATTCCATGAGGGCGAGGACAGTTTTATCTCTTTTACCGCAGTTTCCCTAATATCTAACACAATTTTTGTCCAACACTATGGGTTCACTACATAAGTGTTGAATGAATGAATTAATCAATCAGTGTTGATTACATTAACTTTCCAGTTCCTGGAGGCAAGTGTCATGCTCCGTTTATTCCATATTTCCCACAGCATCTAATATAGTGTCTTCTAGATTGTAGATAATAAATGTTTATTGAATAATAACAATAGTAAAGGCTCTTACCCTAAGGAGAATTGCTGTATGCGGGCTTCTCACTGTTGTGGCCTCTCCCGTTGCGGAGCACAGGCTCCGGACGCGCAGGCTCAGCGGCCATGGCTCACGGGCCCAGCCGCTCCGCGGCATGCGGGTTCCTCCCAGACCGGGGCACAAACCTGTGTCCCCCGCATCGGCAGGCGGACTCCCAACCACTGCGCCACCAGGGAAGCCCCGTAAGGAGAATTTTTTTAAGTGTTATTTGGATAATTTTATCCAAGATGAGAAATAAATATTATTTTCTTGTAGTTCTTTAAGACAAGTGACTATGGGGAAAAAAATCCGGATAGAAGAAAAATAAACCAAAAAAAAAAATTCTTGTAGCCTCCAGGAACTTACCATTAGTGAAAGAGACATTTAAAGCTGTTCATTATCACAGTACAAGTGGTTTTGATCTTGGCAAATATTCCAGTGTTTTAGTGTTAATACCCACACTTAATCTTCTTGAGTCTCTCTTCAAATCCTACACAAACAACTTTTGTCCTTTAAGAACTAGATTCAGGCCAATGCAATACATTAAAACATTATCCACCACATTTATCATCTTTTATCTAAACATCTAGAGGTATTTTGTGATTTTATTTCTATATTGTTCTTACTAAAATTTATTTTCTTAGGAATAGAATATCTAGATACTCCAGTTTTCTAATTTGTAAACTATCTGCCCTAGCAACAGTAGGCATTTACATGGCAAGGACCACTGGATAAATTATGTGATTGTTATTTTATTGCAAATGAAAAGAGAGGGAAAGAGATCATATGCTTCTCTTGTGAATATGAGAGAAGTAAGCAGTTTCATTTTATATTTGTTATTGTCAGTTTAATAAAGTAGGTAGTTAATGAACAATTACTAAGCATGAGGATACTATTCATTGCATTCGTTAAGTAGTAGCATAATTATTGTGAATGACTTTAATGAATGCTTTTTGAATAATGGAATTATAAATGCCGTTGGTTTGGGGGAAGTCGTAAAGAACATTCACATGAGAATACACAACTATGAAAATACACAAGATCAGAATAGAGGTCGTTTTGACTTTTCTTGATTGTGAACATGTGCCATGAAATTACGAATTGGCTGTTCATATTAAGTGTACTGATTTAGGATGCATGATATTAGTGGCCTTGTTTCTATAACATAACCTGAAATGTGTCTTAAAGTTCATTCAGTGCAAGCTCATTCTTTTTGTTCCATATAGATCTGACTCAAGAAAGGAAGGGAAAGAAGAGAAAACAAGCTAGCCTTTATTGAGTACTTCTGTGTCAAGCATTATGCTTGGTGCTTCCACATTAGATCAGTGTACTAATCTGTGTGAATTAGACATTTTTACTCCCATTTTACAGATCAGGAAATTAAGGCTGTTGATTGGGGATGTGCACTAATCTGGCAGAGCTGTATTTCTCATCTAAGCCCAAATAAGTTCCATTTAATGATTTTTTAAACTACTGCTTATCTCTTTCTTCCTTAAAATCAAATACTACCAATGTATTACCTTTTATTTTTCATCTTTAGTATTTATATTCTGGTAATACACAAGTAGACTGATGACTCTGTTGAACTTTATATGAAAAAAAAATAAATGATGGTAAGCATTGGAGCCTAGGAACCAAAGAGGAGAGAAAACTGTCCCTACGGGAAAGGGATTAAATTCAATTGGGAAATTATTTAAATTGTGGTTTTAAACGTTTTTGTTTAACTATTTTGATTTTTAAAAGTGACTTTTTAAAACAAATATTAAGACTTTTTCCTTCAAAGCAATTATGTAAGAAGTAAATTGATATTTATCCTGTATTATAGTGTATTGTATTTAAGTGAAAACAGTGTCTAATGGAGCAGGGTGTAGGCATTTCTGCTCGGAGTTAGAGGACTTGTCTGGAAAGAAGCAATTATGGGATTTGTAGGGAAACACACAAATTCAGCTCCCGATTATAATTACATTTTCATTTAACAGGAAAAGGATATTTCTTTGTAAAAGGAAAAATTGTGCAATAATCTCACTCCGTAAATCATGAATGCTTAAGGCTGAAGCCCCTTGGTGGCAGGGTGCTCAATGAGCAAAGTACCTCAGGCAAAAGAAAGTCTCACTGGTGCTGAAATTGCTCATGACAAATAAAGTGATAGCTAGTGTCCCAGAACATGATGAAATAGATGAACATAAAAATGTCCAAAACATCTTCATAAATATTAAAGACCCTGAAATGGCAGGATGGTAATTGGAACAGTTGAAATCACATGGAATTTTTCCTAAGAAGATAAATCATGAACAGAATTTTAAATAAGGAGCATTTAATGGAGAAACATGAAGGATGCATCTGGGTGAAAGGAATGGAATGTACAATTGTGGGGAGAAGGCAGAGCACATGTAACCTCTGAGTTCTTGGACCAGAAGACAGTCATTTTATGTGATTTTTTTCATGGAATACATATTCTCCTTTGCCTTGCGTACAATAATGACCTAGGTAGGACCATAGATCTTTTTTTAAAAAAAACTTTAACATTTAATATGGGATTTTAATAAAATATATAATAAGGAATCCTGTTTTTAGAGCCTAAAAGAGCTTTTACACACATTCATGGTAGGTATTTAAAAATCCAGACAAAAGGTTTTTTGGTTTTTGGGTTTTGTCTTGTTTTTTGTTTTTTTTTTTACTAAAAATAAAAGTGAAAAATGCAATGAAATAAATCAAGATATTTTTCCTTCCTTTAGTCTACTCTTTTTGTGGAAAGATTTTCTTTTCTAAATGTTTGTCATTATTCATCACTTCAAGGGAGAGAAAAAATAACACAGAATAGGAAGAAAAAAAAAGATTGCAATTTAGTGGTACTTTGATTTGATCAGAATATCATAAAATAAAGCACCTTGTGAGACATACAGACACACACTCCAACTGAGAGGGAGAAAGAGAAACAGCAGTTGCCATTTAAAGGAATTATTAAGAGAATTCCCTGGCGGTCCAGTGGTTAGGACTCAGTGCTTTCACTGCCAGGGCCTGGGTTCAATCCCTGGTCTGGTCAGGGAGCTAAGATCCCACAAGCCACAAGGTACGGCCAAAAAAAAAAAAAAAAAGAGATTATCATTATTGTCCAAATTATTATTGGCAATAATAAAAGTAAAATTTTTGAAAATAGATTTGTTGAATTTTATAACTTTTATCTAGTAGCAGTCAAGGTAACTGAACATCTGCTAAAGATCTGTTTTGTTTCTCTTACCATATGTTATATGTATATTTCTAAGAATTTAATGTGGTACTTATTCTTTATTCAGTTCTTATTCTTTATTTATATATTCAACTTCAATATATGAACAAGTTGTTGATATTTTAAGAACAAAATATGTGACTATGCATCCATTTTAATTTCTGAGAAATGACAAAGTTTGTTTTCCTTTCTTAAAATGATTAGGTTATGAATGCCACATAAATCAACATCCACATTTTTAAGCTCTTACTAGATCAGAAATTTCTTTTTAGTGGATCACTTATCTATGCCAAGCTGAGATTTTCCTTTATAGACTTAAACCTGATTATACAGAGATCCTGTCCACTGTTTTATAAATCTGTGTCTGGGCATGCAATCTGAATAAACAATACAGAAGACAAAATTCCATGATAAGTATTTAAAACTGAATACCCACTTTCTTTTATGTAGCATTCATAAACCAACAGTAATACAGAAATAAATAAATTTTATATTTGCTATCTTCCAATGAGAAAATGCATCTATTTACATTTTCCTTTTAATTTAAAAATAACACATGGTTATTTTAGAATATTTGGAAAATACAGAGAAATATAGAGGTTATTTATAATTCCACTGACCACTTTAAACATGCGTTTCCTTACATTCATGTTTGGAAATTTAAATAAATTTAAATGACTCAAAACCCATTATTTAGCTAAAAGGTTCTCATATTCTAATTACCCCTAGAACTTTTAGAGTAAGAGATTTCTTATGTCTTTCCTAATAGTGCATAACTCCATGCTCTGGCTTCTTTTTTATACTTCCACGTTCTGGGTGTAGCATCCTCTTCCAGTTCTCCCAGATCCCAGACAATGTTGACCTTTTCCTTAGATTCCCACACAAACACCACAAACACCATTCACAGAGACCTCTGTGTCAATAGCAAATTTTAGTGAAGGTTTAGAGGCATAGAGGGAGTTTCTCTGTAGCAATGACCCTGGCACTAATCTTGACCCATAATAATTAGCCTTTTTGCCTCCAAATACTGCCCCACACAGGCCTTACGTCTCTGCTTTTGCAGACTCTCAGGAGCTTAGTCATCTTCTTTCATTCTTGTCCATTTAGGTCTTTAAAATATCACTTTCCTTCTTCAAACAATTTATCAAGGAACTCGAAGAAAGTCCTCTTTATCCTCAAGAAGAATCCTGGTGTCAGCTGTTAGGAGACATATATTTGCTCCATTTTATTCTTACAAATTTGTTGTATTGCAAAAACGTTTTATGTCCTGCTGTTTTAATTCAAAATTATATTCAACTCCTTTATTTATTATTATATACTTCTTGTAAACATGAGAGCCTAGTTTTTAGTAGAAATATAATATGAGATGAATCCTTTTTGGGGATAAACCCAAGAGGTTACTGCTTGCATTGTTTGCCTTCACTTGCTCAAAATGTTCATCAGAGAAGAATCAATCAAAACTCCGACATCTGTGCCAAAAAGTAAGCATGGCCCTACCTGAAATGTGTAAGAGATTTTGAACAAGTTAGAAACCCCAAATGATGCCCATCAGATGCAAAATAACAAATTTTGATATATCAGGGCCACAGCACCAAGCACAGCCCCAAGACTGGCTCTGGGTGCTGAGCCTATGCAAGTGGGAAGTGGCTGAATTTCCCTCCCTAAGGACAGAAAAATCACTACATCCAAGTCGAGCAGCTTTGCTTTGGACCTCTTAGAATTCTGACTTTTGGACTAGAAGCGGATTTCCTTGATAAAAATTTGCTACCCTAGTTTGGATTTAATACCCTTCTTATAAGACTGATATTTACTTCTAGGGAGTAATCCCTGACTGATTTGAGGAAAGGAAAGAGAAATCATGACATTTAAGAGCACTTAGCAGTCATGTTTATTTAATCACACAATGTGCTGCTCTGATAACGTTTGAGCCTAGACAAGCATCACCATAAAGAGAAGAGAGGTTTTATCTAACACTTACTTGATACTGATTCAGTATGAAAATTGATTCAAAAGTGAAAAATCCAGCCTATCGGTGAGCTGCTTGATATGCATGATACCAAAGTTTACTAGTTATTCATTAAAATTTTGTATAAATGCCTTAGGTTTTAGAGATTGAAATTACACAAGAACAAAAATTCTCATCGTTTTGATTTTAGCATTTGCCAGAAACATGCCCATTAAACTCTAAAATCAGATGAAACATGTATGGGGAAAAAAGAAGAGGAATAGAGGGGCAGGTGAGAGAAAGAAACAGACGTCTGTAGAACAGAAGAAATGGGTAAGGCAGCTGTCTGTGGTATTTCTGCCTACTCTGTTACCCTGAGAAAATCCTTGACTTTTAATTAGTATTTTTTTACATGTTTTTCAGGAAAGACATTTCTCCTGGCCACTAAGCCCAGTGTATGTCACTGCTTAAAATAGACTTGCCCTGAAATGGTGTTAGTTTGGCTTAACAGAGTCAAGCAAAAATCCCATTTGTAATTCTCAGTAAGAACTATTTACAGATGTCCCAGCTGCTGTTTCTTCACTGTGTTGCTATATAATAAATGATTCATATTTTCATAAATTCCTAGAAAAACTAACAGTATCTGTATACTTTCTCTTTATATACACACAGGTTATAACCCTAAAAAAAGTTTTCTCGGGTTTTTATCCCTTATTCTGCTTCCCATACAGAAAGAGACAGAATCACAAGGGTCGGGTCCATACCCAGATAGTCTCCACGGCATTCTGATTTGGGGTGGGGGGGGAATTGGGGCAAGCGCCCTGGGGAAAGCAAGATGAGTAAAGTATGTGAATAGTCTTTGAGTGTTTTTTTTCCAACTCAAGTTATTGCATTATCAGTTTGTGTTACCCTAAATGAAATGAGCTCTCGTTAAACTCCAAGAAAGCAAAGATTTTGTAATACAAATACAGTACACGTTTTATGTTTCCAACTTTTTGAAAAGGCACAATGTATTATTTCCATGATTTGGGTTTTCTACATCAGATATGCTATATTTTCATTAAAAACGTGTATACACACTTTTCTCAGAATATCAAAATTTTCATCCTCCTTATTCCAAGGTCTGTTTTGTCTCCTCTGTTTCATAATTGTGAAATAATTTTTTTGCTTCAATTGTATAATCAGGATTTATTAAAATGTTTTATTGTTTAAAAAATTGTTTTCAGAATTAATTCTGAAATTATATATCTTTTGATAAACACTAGATATAGATATAGATATAGATGTAGATATACAGATATATCTTTTGATAAACACTAAATGGCACTTTGTCCTAGCAACAGCTGAACCCTGAGAAGTCACACCTCATCATCCCAGACAGAGAAAAAGCTTACCCTTTTGAGATGTCATAATACCATTCCTGAATGAGATTGACCTTGCAATATTTGGTTTGAATATCTATGTACCCTCATTTTTGGGAAAGTATTCTTTATATCCACTGTAAGCCCCCCAGTCTACAATTTAAGCCCATTTCCCATTGTCCTAATGTCATATTTTATGGAAAACAGCTGGGCAGCAAATTCAGCCACAGCAAATGCCTATTTTGGAAGAACTTATAATATCTCTGCTCTCATCTTCATTGTTCCAAATGCTTAGAATCAGTCATGGTCTATGAGAACAAACAACGATATTATTTTGATTACCTATTGACTCAGTACATAGTGATTTTAATGCTTATTAAGTTAAAAGTAATTGAATACCCACAGGTAACAAGGCAATCCATGAAAGTAATAGAGGGAAGCAGTATATATGTGCTTACAGTTCTTCTGGAATAGGGATAATTAATATGTCATTAAAATTTTTTTCAAGGTTGAAACAATATCTCATTCTGAACAGATAATTCATTATCTTTAACGTATTTGCTTCAGACACTGGTGGTCTTCAATATCCTACCAAGGGTCACACTCCTGCATGTGTTGGCTAAACGGTCTTTAAAGTTCCATGGAGCCCTATGTTTTTATAATCCTTAGACTTCCAATTTCTTCTGAACTTAAGTTCTTTTGTTTTTCTCTGGCTTCTTTCAAACCAATTAGCTTGTGTAGAACAGAGTAATCTAGAGCTGTCACTTGTACGCCTGCTGGTCAAAAGGAAATGCAGTTTCAGTGAGGACACAATTAATCATAAATGTTAATTAGAGCAATCAGTATTGACATTGTAGCTTTAGAGAGTGGACCTCATGAAATAAACACAATGGCATTGTGCTTTCAGAATAAAAGTATGCAAAGGCAAATTAATTAAAATTTCATTGGAAAAATATCCCTTGGAATTTCTTCTCTGTTAATTGGCTTGAATTCATTCATTCTTGATGCTTGAGGATAGAAAAGGGTGTTTAATATAATTCAATGTAGATTGGGTATGTACTTTTCTACTGGTATCATGGCATGGTTTCTACTTTAAATTTATATAAAGGTCTTTCCAAGGTCAGATTACTTATGAGAAAAGTGCAGAACTAAATATGTAAATATTTTTAAAGGAATATTCAAAAAATATCATAGCTCTGAGCCAAGCTATATGATTTCTTCTTCATCTCTCCTATGTAGCAACACCTTCCTTGTGATATATATGGATGTGAGAAATTAAAGATTATGTCTGACTTATTTTGCCTCCAAAAATATAATATAAAAGGAAAATAGGTGGTACCAGATGAAAGCTAAATTTTTGGATTTGTTTTTTAAGTAAATTAATCAGCTCTCACTTGAGCCCAAAAATCAATAGTCTCTCCAATTTTAGTTTGGCAAGTCAATGTATTGATTGATTTAACAAATATTTGAGTACCTATTAGATTCCAGGTATTGTTCTAAACACAGGGATTTCAAAATGAACTAAAACTCCTGCCATCATGGGACTCAAATTCTAATGGGGAAAAAGACAGATTGTAAGCAAATAAAATTTAAAATTTAAGACATATAATGTGTCAGATGGACATTACTGTTTAAGGCCAAGAAGAAATAAGAAAGACCACCTAGTTTAGGGTGGTGTTTGGGAGGAGTTGGGGAGAGGGCAGTTTTGAAATGAGTAGTCAGAGGAGTCCTCACCAAGAAGGCAGCCTTTGATAACAGCCTGAAAACCATGAAAGCCATGCAGATATCTGGGAGAAAACTGTCCCAGCAAGAGAAAAGAGCACGACAAATGCAAAAGCCCTGAGGTGGATGTATCTGACATGTCCAGAACAGAGCAAGTTGGCCAATGTTCCTGAAGCAAAGTGAGTGAGAGAGAAAGAGAATAGTTGGGGTCAGAAAGGTAACAGACGTGTAGGGCCTAATAGGCAACGTTGAGGAACTTGGAGAAAGAAAGCCATTAGAGAATTCTGAAGAGAGACGTGTTCTGATTTGACACTTCGGCTGCTGTTTTGGCAACAGACTGTAGAGGGCAAGGGCAGGACGGATGAGACCTGATTGGAGACTATTCCAATATTCCAGAGAATAGATGATGAAATGATAATAGCTTAGACCAGGATGACGGTGGCAGAGATGGTGCGAGGTGGTCGATTTGAAATATACTGGTGTTTTATAGGAGAGCCAACAGATCTACTGATTCTTTGGCAGTGGGATATAAAAGAAATTGAGTAGTTACTGACATCTCCGAGGATTTTGGTAGAAGCAGTGGAAGGCATAAATTGCTGTTGTGTTGAGATGAGGAAGGTTGTGTGAAACGCTGGTTTGCTGAGGAAGATTGGTAGTTTGGTTCGGGGCATAATAAATTTAACGTGCCTGTAGGTATTCCAGCGTTTAGAAGTTGAGCTGATGGCAGGCACCAGCAGAAAAGACCAAGAATGAGCAGCCTTTGAGGTGGGAGGAGACATCAGGAAATCTGTTGTCCTGAAATTCAAGTGAAAAAATAACTTGACAGAGGAGACGGTAGTCACCTGGGTCACATGCTACTAATGGGTCAACTAAGATAAGGACAGAGAACCAGCCTTTGTATTTAGCAGTGTACCTGTCAAGAGCAGTTTGTGTGAAGTGCATTGAGCGGGGGCGGGGGAGAGGTGGGAAAGCCTTAACATTGACCCTTAGAGGCTCAAGTGAGGAAAGAAGGAGTGGAATCAGGGACTAATGAGGATAGAACAATTCTTTGGGGTGTAAAGATAAAGCACAGAAAAGATACTGTAGCTAGTAGGGAACATGGGGTCAATAGAGGTCTTTGTTTTTCAAAAAATCAGAGTGTTTTCATCTGTCAGACATTAATATCCACTCACCTTGACAAATCTTATACTCAAATCCTTGATTTGAGCCTATGGCTGAGACTTCAGCCTAAGCAAGCACATTTCTCCGTTTATTAGCGTTTAATTTGCTTTTCTCAGAACTGCCGAGTCCACTTATTGAAATCTGGCTCTCACTAAAACATCAGTAAGCCAATTAATCCATTTCCTTAATGAGAACTCTCTATTACAAAATGGGTAACTGCGTAGATTCCTATTGAATCTATCAATCTTGCATTTGGTGGAGAGAATGCCAATTATCCAAGCAATCTGGTTCATTACTGCAGTATTGGACTGCGTTGCTGAACAAGCCTGCAGCTCGATTACAATAGCACTGCGGGGTGGAGGGCTTGGAGTTGATTATTTGTTGAGGACCTATTACATAATAGGTTGGGCTGGAAACTTTGTGCACATTCCCTCGTTCCTCGTTTACCACTGGTCTCTGAGGAACTGCTACTTATTTTACATTTTGGGAAACTGAGACTCACAAGTTGGAAAGTTAGTCAATTCTGGGGCCAGAATTTTCATCCAATGGCCTTGAGAAAAGATGTCTAGCTGTAAAAATAATAAGAACCTGCTAACTTCAGGGTCCCACTGCATGAATTCTGTAATGATTAAAATGATTCTTTCCAAGTTTAGCATAGACTTTGAGTGGATCAGCACAGAGGGAGGCAGGGTGAGCTAAATTTAATAATAAATACTCAGAGAGTGAGTCAGGTTCTCACCTCCCATCTTCTTAGACGTTCTTTCCTTGACATTCCAACCTTATGTCTGGACCATGCTCCTAAATAGAATGTCAGCCTCATCATTATATTATTATCATCATAATCATTCCCAGTTATTTACTGAGCACTCATTCTGTATCTAATATGATAGGATTGTTAGAGAGGGAAGGAGAAAAGAGAAAACTTTGTACTTTTATTTCTCTCTGAAATCTACTTCATCAAACATCAGAATGTTGTAAGGTTCAAAATATATATATGAATGGTCTTTGGAATTTGTAAAGCTTTAGCGATGTTTTTTGTATTACTGTATTATCATCATCTTTAAATTTCCCCATGAATATATTTTAATATTTCGATCACTTTGTGAGAGAATTATTTTAACACTTAGTCTTTTCTAACTAAAAAAATACATATATGCTCATGAATATTCCATATTTTGAATTTTTTTCTTTCCTGGTTAAGAGAGAGCTCCTGAAGTAAATATAGAAAATAATATTCATCAAATTTCTTCTTAAACAGGTTAAATTGTAATATCCCCTCAGACATAATAAAATGGATATGTTTATTATGTTTTATTTGAGTCTGTCTCTTACTCATTAAGTTAATAGAGGTCTTCCATTCCCAGAAAAATTTAAGTGACACTAATTTGAGTAATGGCAATTGGCATTTAGCAACATTTAACTACCATTAAAAGCCCTTCTTGTTGCTTAAAAGCTAGTTGGTTGTGGAGAGATAGTAAATGAATAAATAAACAATGTAATTTCAGAAAGTGATAATGCTGTGAATATTTTAAATTAAGGAATAAAATTCAGTTGAACTCCAGTTATTAAAAAAAATGGAAATTTGTTAAACCATGCTCAATATCACTTAATATTAGGTTTCATGGCATCTTCATAACAAAATCATTTATTAATATAACTAATATATTAACAAATGCAAGCCTAGAATCCATTTCCTTTATCACACTATATATTTGATGAGTATATCAGAGTTTATAATTACCTATTAATGTATGTGGATATTTGTTTAATATCTCTCCCACCAAAGCGTATGTTCCACAGAAGTAGATGTTTGTTCACCACTGTATCTGCCATGCCCAGTACAGTGATGGTCTCAGGGCAGAAGCTGTCTCTCTCTCATACACACACACACATGTACGTATATGTACATTATATATATGTTGCATAAAAGAATGAATTCTTTCTACAAATATTAAGTGTGTACTATGTGTTGGATATTGTTACATTTATAGTAATATAAGACCGACAAATCATTCCTCTCATGAACTCCCATTTAAATAGGGAGATAGACAATAAACAAGGGAAAAGTGTTCTTTATTATCTGTCTTTCTTCAAAGTTCTACTGTAAACTTTACCTCCCACATTCAATCTCTAGCAAGCAATTAAGTACTTTGGAAGAAAAGAACAGGTTAGTATAAGAATCAGAAATAATAAAATTAGCAAAAAGTTATACAGAACTTACTCTGAACTGGTAGCGATTTTTACTGCTTTATGATAACAGCTCTGTTTTATTATCCCCACTCACAGATGAGGAAATGAAGCACAGAGTGGTTAAGTGACTGCCCAAAGTCACACAGCTGGTAGGAGGTAGAGCTTAGAGCTAGGATGTGAACCCAGGCGGTATAGTTCCAGCTTTCATGCTTTAACACTACGCTAGACTACATCACAATACTTAGGAAATGCACACTTAACCATTTTTTAGTGTGTTCTCTGACAACTTATCCCACCCTAGATCTGACAGAAGATCTTTCTGCAGAAAATTATTGTTGTATATCACATAGGATTCAGTTCAGATGGGTCCAAATTCAGTTTTACCTGTGTTCTATGCAGATAGACTAAAGTGCCTCTAAGAATACAGAAAAAGAAAACACCAAATTCTAGTTTTAGTAGTTCAAATTAAATTAGCTAATGGCTGTTATATGCTTAACTTTCTACCACTATCCTTTGCTCTTTTCTTGAACTACTTTATCACTATAGTTTTACTGACTCTCAAGAGTATTGTGATGGTTAACTTGACTGGACTGTGGGGTGCCTAGATATTTGATCACACAGCAAATGGGTTTTTTTGGGTGAGATTAACATTCAAATGAACAGGCTGAGTAAAGTAGGTTGCTTTCCCTGATGTGGAGCAGGGGGCCTCATCCAATCAGTTGAAGGCCTGAGTAGAACAGAAAGACTGACTTGCCTTTTAACTGAGACATCAGCTTTTTCCTGCCATTGGACTCAGATTGAAACATCAGTTCTATCTGGGCCTCAAGCCTGTTGGCATCCAAACTGGAACCACACCGTCAGCTCTCCTGGTTTTCATGCCTTTGGAATCCAACTGGAACTACATCACTGGCTCACCTGGGTTTCCAACTTGCTGACTCACCTACAGATCTTGAGGTTGCCAGCCTCCATTATCATGTGAGCCAATTCCTTGTAATCAGTATCTTTCTCTGTAGATGTACATCCTATTGATTCTGTTCTCTAGAGAACCCTGTCTAATACAAGTATTAATTTTATTTTAACTCTTTCTATAATCTTTTTTTTTCTGAATTCCTCAATGGTACAAATCAAGATGAAGAAATAATACGAGTGCTAGATAGTCCTATCACGTTATAGTTTGCTGTTGAGGCTGTAACCAGGTGCTGAGCCCTTCACGTGGTAAGAAAGGGCTAGAGGGCTAGAGATGCAATGAGGGATATACAGAGTCCAGAAGGCAGAAAGAGAGGAGACAGGCGGGCCACAGGAGAAGCAATAAAAATCCATAACAATTCAAAAGTAGCTAACTAAAATTTTCTAGGAAAAGATCATGGAAAACAGAATGTTCCCTTAAAAGAAAATGTAATTTAAGATTTTCATAGAGGTTTTCAGGTACCTCCTAGGAGGTGTTTGAGAAAGTAAGGGAACCTATTTTAATGCCCAAAGAGTTTTACTGACCATCAGTAGATGGATGAAGAATGAGCCTGTCCAAAATACCAGTGGAACTTTTAAGAAATAATAACAAAAGATTTTCAGCTAATCACACACTAACCTCAGTAAACATAGAATTCAACTTTTTTCCATATTCTCTATGATTTCCTTAACCCTTTGGTAAGTAGATATATGAAATGGAATTGAAACATATCACATATGTTTTTATGTGTGTGTGAATATGTCTGTATATCTTTCTTGTTAAAAGATAAACTGGGGGGGCTTCCCTGGTGGCGCAGTGGTTGAGAGTCCGCCTGCCGATGCAGGGGACACGGGTTCGTGCCCTGGTCTGGGAGGATCCCACATGCCGCGGAGCGGCTGGGCCCGTGAGCCATGGCCACTGAGCCTGCGCGTCCGGAGCCTGTGCTTCGCAATGGGAGAGGCCACAGCAGTGAGAGGCCCGCGTACCGCAAAAAAAAAAAAAAAAAAGATAAACTGGGGCATGATCAAAAGTCAATTCCAATCAGGCAGCACCAAAGCAGGAACGGTTAGGAACACTCCAGTGACAGGAGCTGGAGGAGCCACTATTACAGAGAAAAGGCAAAAGGGAATTACTGATTGGCTATAACTTAATGACCAGTTGGATGTGACTGGTCGTCCTTTTTGATTCTGTACCCTCGAGGCGTTTGCAGGCTTAGGCTTTGGTTTGCCACAAGTAGGGCACAGTGGCCCTGGAGCCACCTCAGTGCAATGGCCTCCTCATTTACTTACTTAAACAATCTATATGTGTTCATAAAATTTCTCTCAGGTCCTCTGACAGTGAAGTCAGAATTTGGACTTTTACACAGGGACTTTTTTTTTTTTATGGTTTCAGATGAGTTGTCCTGTTGGAATTCCATGTCCTTAAATATTTACGTATTAAATGTTTTAACAAATTGTAGTATGTCAGAAGGTGGAGGGCTGTCATTTGGCAAGATACAACTACCACCAGCAGCATTGCCGTAAAGCACAGCTTCACCAGCTTCTGAATGTAAAACTGAACATGAAATTACAGCTGATGTTGTAAATACTTGTCATCCACTAAATGGCCATTTCCTACCTTAATGAGCCATCTCTCCTCCATGCCAGTAACGTTTTTATATTTCTGAGAGAAGAAATAAGGTGAGCCCACCCATTCTTCCAGGAAATATATACATGTACTAGAGGACAGACATAGAATATAAAGGTGTTTCTTTTCAAAGAGAGTTAAGCCCACCCCTCAAATACAGATAAGAAGCAAAACAAGAGACTTAGTGGATAGGCAAAACTTCTAGGATAAGATTCTGAAGCTACGTGATAAGAATAATCATTAACATAGGTCTGGTAATGATATTTCTATAGGGCTATCTGATATTATTGTCTTTTTCCTGTGATTTTGAACTGACCTGTGATGTGGAGCTACCATAATATAATCTGGAGAGTGTACAATGAAAATGTACACTTGCCTCCATAATTTATGCTGTGAATTAGTTATACCATAAACTCTGCTCGCCTCAAATGTAAGTGTGGGTTCTAGACATACTGATCCCATGAGTAATTGGCAAATGGCTGTTGTGAAATTTATCAAAAACAATGGTCCATGGTGGGGATAGGGCTATAGAAAGGGAGATTATTTGGAGACACTAATGGAAACAATGCTTAGAGTTTTATTTATGTTGGAGCAACAGGTAGCATATTCAATGATCAGAGGAGAGTCAGGTAAGGAAAAATAAAAAAGAGTTAAGCATGAGAGCACCCACTGGGAGTAATTTCTTTTTCAGAGAAAACAAGTCAGTAGAAGAAAAACATATTAAAAAGCTGCAAGGTTTTATATGGCTGTAGCATCAGCACCTCTGGCCTAATACAAAAGGTTGTTAACCTTAATGAGAAAGGTGCGTGTTTCCCAAGGCAGCAGTTCTCACTGCTGTGTTGCAGTCTCTTCACAAGGATATCACCAAATTTTGAACCACGTGTATTTTTAAAAGTAATTTAGTATATGTGGTGTTACAGTGATGACCGTCAAAGAGAATGTTGAGCCAGGTAGCACAATGTAATATAGAGGCAGAAACAACTTACTGCAAAAGTAAGAGTAAAGGAAGTAACATCAAGACTGTACTAATGGAAGGTCGAATATTTATTGAAAGAGTGACAATTCTTCCCCATCAGTTCAGTGGGGAGCTCGTCAGGGCAGGAAATAGTTCCACTCAGACCTCATGACAGTGCTGAAAGGCCACCAAATGGACAGCTCCATGACTGTGGACACTTTTATAAACTCTGTGAGACACTGTCATTCTGCAGTCAGGATTCTCCTGTAAGTATGGCTGGCTTGTTTAGAGTGAGTTGGGTCTTTTTATCTATTCCAGTTTGCTGCCAAAAAAGCTGGTGTCTGAAAGTGTGTTTCAGTGAAACCACATAAATACCGTGGATCCTGCCTCAGGACCTGGATGCCACCAGCAGGCTGCCCAGTGTATATGTGAAGGTAAAAGGCAAGGGCAAAGCCATGGACATGGAGGTGGAGCCTCTTTCTGCTAGAAAGAAGGCCAGGCATGTGTTAGCATTAACTATGGTGGAGCTTCCAGAACGAATTATAAAAACCTTTAAGAGTCTACTGAACACGGCTTTATAGTCACCAAAGGAGACTGTCACCTGCAACTTACTTGTTTAAAGTGGGTCTTCTCATATCTCTCTACCCAGTAGTAACTAGATGAGTAAACTGAGGTGTGTATGGGACATGCTAAAAGGCTGTAACAGGAAATAGACAAGTGGGAGGAGTAAAGGGGAAATGACTTGATGGCTGTACTCTTTGAAAGAGAAACTCTTGATCTTTTTGATGGAAATGAAAGAAAGTTATGAGCAGTGAGAGCCTCCATGACCTGCATTCCAAGTGAACCTTAGAAATCAGAGCTACTCCTTTGTTGTAGGTTTATGAAGAGATTTTTAAATGTCATTTCTGTCAAAACAAGACAGTCAAAGTTTAAGAAGCCTTCTTGATTGCTGTGATCAGTGGCCTTATGGCCATAGCTTAAAAACAACCAAATGAAACCTAAAAAATAAAAAACCACTAACTCACCTACACACTTTAGTACAATTCACTGATAAGTTGAAGATTCCGTATGTAGCACTGTAACAGGCACTACTGTGACTGCACCGACATTATAAGGCCACTTTAAAACAACTTTGTTGGGGGAACCTCTTCCAAATTTCATATATATTCACCAATACCACAATTCTTCATTGGCCACTTATTTTATGAGCACGTTTACCTACCCCTTTCATAATCAGGACCATGGTTAACTCGCTCACCTTCTTTGGGAACTTGCTAAAATATCATCTCAATGAAGGCTTCTCTGATCACTCTTACTTAAAATCGCCAACCCCACTCCCCCTTCACCTGGTACTCCAGTTCCCCTTTATTCTGCTCAGCTTGCCCGCTTTCTATGGCACTTATCACTTTCTGAAATACTATGTAGCAGTATTTATTATCTGCTTCCATCCTTCTCCTTCCCCTATTGAGAATGTAAGTACTTATGAGGACTTTCATTGGATTAAAAAAATTTCTTTTCTTTCATTGAATTAAAAAAAATCTAAAGTTGAAGAAAGCAGATTATCTAAATTAGCATAGTAAAATTGAACACCCACACTGAAATTCTAAAAGCAAAGCAATGAAGAACTTACAAGCAAAGTTCTTAAGGAGTCAATCAGGAAAACAGCTGTGTCAGAAAATTGCCTTGTGGATGTAAATTGAAATGTAAATCTTTTGTGAGCTGTTAATTCTCTGAAAAATACATTTGGCTCATTAGTGGGGCAGTGGGACTCCTCATTAGCTGAGTGGAGAGAAATGTACCATCAGTGCCCTAACCCAAGGCCCATAATCTACTTCTTGAAAATTAAACCTACTATTTTAATTTTTAAAATAATTTACCAAGATAAAAGAGTGGGGGAGGGTTGAAAGAAAAGGGTTCTTCCTTGAATTCAACACATTTATTTTTCAATTTATCATCACATGCTGTTGAAAATTTCATATATGTGAAACATTTGAGAGAACCCATCATAATTCCCTCAAGTAATTAGTTTATGGAGGGCCTTAGGTTATAAATGAAATGTGGAACAAACCCACTCACTACAGTCATATTAAGAAGTTTAATTACCCAGAAAAAAACTGACAACACTTGTAATCAGGCATGATTAAGTGAATGGCAGATAGCTCTTGGGGAACTTTTGTCTGTAAAACCCATTCCGTGTATTGACTAATGACTGACGACACTGTATTCCAAAGCTGGTCTCTGAGGCCTTTGCGTGCAGAGTGTGAATATGCTCTCTGTTCATACTCCCGTGCTTTTTAAAAATTACACATGGCATCTAATAGTCAGTCCCCAAGATACAACACCCGTCTCTCCTACTTCCTGTGCCACATGGCCTAAGTTCCCTTATGCCGTGTTCCTGAAACTCAGACCAAGCAGTAGGTACTTCTTACCCACCCTTCTACCTGAGATGTATTCTTTCCTGAAATACTATGGAATGAAATCTTAAATCTTTTGCCGAAATCATTCTTTCAAGATTTTGAATTGATGTAGTTTTTGTGCCTTGACAAGAGCCACTTTCTTTCCCAAATAGGTTCTACAAAAGTCTCTGTCCCTACTCAGAATCTCTACACCTGCTGTCTTTTAAATGTTCCAATATTCCTTGTGGTATAAGGCGTTGTGATTTGGGGGTCTGTGGCAGTAAACCTTACGGTAATCTCAAAAGTAACTTCTGACTGTCTATAACAAGATTGCCTAAAAAGTAATAATGATTTCTTAAGAAGCCCATCAAGTTTTCCTTACTAGTTGTAACAGGGTAATTAACACTAATTATAGCAACAGACAGACTCCAATGTCTTATGGCATAATACCCTATGTGATACATATCACTTGTTCAACATAGGCTGGCGGGGTTTGGAGAGAAGGAGCTGCTCCACGCAGTGACTCAGAAACCTAGGCTAATGGATGCTACGCCATCTTATACCAGCAGCACATGGAAACATGGCTTCTGAAGTTGCAATGGCAGGAGAATAGAGAGATGGAGGTTTAGAGGCCTGGGCTCTTAACTGTCTCTGCCCGGAAGTGACTGACATCACTTCCTCTCACAAATCATTGGCCTAAACCAGTCACATGGCCCCAACCCAACTACAAGGGATTCTGAGAAATGTAGTTAAAATCATGGAATATTTGGTGAGAACTGTCTCTGCCACAGATGTTTTGCCCATCAGCTATGGGCACAAACTTAGGATAAAGCAAACTTCAAGCTTAACGTCATTTTAATAAAAATGCATATCAAATGTGTATAGAAATTGTGAAGGCATAATCAAAGATAAAATAAAATACATCAATAAGAAATTTTCAAAAGTAACTCTAAAACTACTGAAACCCCTCTCCTCTGACAAGTTAGTTTCTCTGGTGCTACTCAGATATACTCTAAATGACACAATTAAATGAGCAAGAGCAAATTCAACTCCCAGTTTCCCTATTGACCATTGGACATGTCTGTAAACCAAACTGCACAGAGCTCGTTTTTCTGTTGTCAACTCATTCTAATTTATTTTTTCGATTATTGTCCCTAAGAGATATATTCTTTCAACTTTCTCTCCCCTGCATATCATTGTGAGGCATTTACTTATTTCTCTAGATAAATGAATGTAATTAGAGCGATTAATGATTTGTACATTAAATATTACAATAGAAGGGATTTTTCCCTTCACTTTTTCAGATAGAAAAAAGCTTGATTTGTAAAGTAATTTTATTAATTAAAAAATAACCTTTATATTTTAGAATACTTTTAGATTTAAAAGTTATGAAGATAGTACAGAGTTTCCATATACTCCCCATCCAGTGTTCTCTGTTATTAGCATTCTATACTAGTATGGTACTTTTGTCCCAATTAATAAACCAATATGGATATGTTACCATTCACTAAGGGACATACTTTATTCAGACTTCCAGATTCCCTTAGCTTTTACCTAATGCCCTTTTTCTGTTCCAAGATCTCATTCGGGATATTACAATGTGTTTAGTTGTCATGCCTCCTTAGACTCCTCTTGGCTCTGACAGTTTCTCAGGCATTCCTTGTTTTTGATGACTTCTCAGTGTTAGGGATTCCTGGTCAGGTGTTTTGTAGGTCAAGTCCCTCTCAGGATTAGACAGAGGATATGGGTTTGGGGAAGGAAGACAAAGGTACAGTGCCAGTCTCATCACATCACATCACATCGATGGTACAGACTGTCAATGGGACTCACTGCTGTTGTTACCCTTGGTCACTGGGGCAGTGTTTGTCAGGATTCTCCACGGTCACGTACACCCCAGTCCTACTTCATACTGTCCTCTGTGGAAGGAAGTCACTAGGCACAGCCCCCAATAAGGGGTGGAGATTGATGCTTCACCTTCTTGTTTTCCAAACCGAGTCCTCACCAAGGCCTTCCACCCCAGTCAGGGTCACAGTGCGGCGGTGACTCACCCCAGGGGCATGGCCATGTGTCTACACTCTACCTCCTTGAGGGTGCAGTATTTATATAGAGTATCAGAATCCTTCTGCACAGGAGGACTGCCTGTTTTCCCCCATTTGGTTATTTTATACAATCATTTATATCAGTCTGGACTCATGGATGTTTATTTTATACTTTGGGCTATAATCTAATACTACTTTATTTTGTGTTCAAATTGTTCTGCCTTTGGCCATTGGGAGCTATTTCAGTTGGTTTCTTTGTCCCTTTGATATACCCATCATTATGCCTTTTTTTTTTTAACACTTCTTTACTTTCTGGCATTATATTTTGTATATTGTGCTGTGTGTTGCCTGTCCCTGTCCTAGTATCAGCCACTTCTCAAGGTGCTATGGTTTCTTATATTAGAGAATGGTACTAGAAATCGAGATCTGGGTATAGCCCATTGCTCCTGGGTTAGCGTTCCTTCTGGGCCCTCTCAGCTGATAAAGCAAAGAAAGATATGTTCATTTAGTTTTGACTGAGGTCGCCCTCAGGTTTACTGGGATTCCCAACAATTCTTGTCTAGAATAAAAGACTTTTCCTTATCTGAGTTACTTCGACATTTGTGGAAACCCACAAGAGGATAAAAAAGAATTGCCAGTGCTGAAAAATAACTGTGGGAGTCCTGTCCTAGAGGATGGTGTCCTTCATTCATCAGAAGTATAAAGTGGGACTATGGGACTATATATAAAGCCAGCATTGAAAGTGTGAAAAGTGTGATAACCATATATATGTATTTATATAGTAATATATGTATATATTACTATGTGTATATATGCTATATATACATACCAATATATATTTTATAAAGGTGATAAACATATATATACAGCTTATATATCTTAAATGTATGTTTGATTTATATGTATTTGATAAAGGTGATAGTGAGAAATTTTCTTTCAAATAACAATAGGAAGGTTTAAATTTTATTACAGAATTTTCTTTTTTTTGACAATTGAATTAATACTGCTGTTATTTCCCTGGTATTTCTTTGGAGTTGTTTTTCCTCTTATTCTTTTGTGTTACTGGTATGGCCCCTCCTGATGATCCACTTGTGGGGTGGCTGAGTCTCCTGAGCCATGAAAATGGAACAGTGGAGTATGGCTTTTACTGTACTATTTTGAGCCCCTCCAGTAACTGGCTTCATGTGAGAGTAAGAGAAGTACTTACTTATATCATGAGGTATGCCCAAGAACCAAAGAGAGATCAGGAAGAATGAACACTGATGTGCCAGTCAGCAGGGCTGAAACATCTGGGTGACTACCCGCCTCAGCATTTTCATTTTTCTGGTATTACTAAAATTGGCAACCGGGGACTCTATTCAGTCTAATTGACTGTGCAGCTGCATCACCCACAGTCATTCCATAAAATTTTTCTCCCTCCATAGCCTCAGAGCCTGCTTTTAGCGCCGTCAGGCAGTCCTCTCCATCACCACAGTGGGAAACACCTCTGATAAACCACATAAGAGGATGTAGCCTATGGTGGGCATCTTGAGCCTGTTCTTCTTCAGAGAGTTCAAGAGGCCCAAAGTTCTCTGTAGACTCTTATATGCTGAGGGTTGAGCTACAGAGCTAGAATTGAGAAAGTAACATAAATAAGTGAAACAACCATGCACACATCTCGACATTGCTCTCTTATGGAAAATAAATGTGTGCAAGTTGAAAGGAATTCTGAAATTGTTTTACATTCTGAAGCTGTCACTGTATGGAGAAAAGTTGAGCTCTTTCTTTAAAAATATGAGTCCTAAATAATGTATAATTCTCCTTATAATTCCATAATTTAGGGTAAGCATTAATATAAAATCAGACTTTGTAACTAATTCTGTACATAGACCTCGGAGATAGCATGCAGGGAGATAAAAGAGGGAAAAGGCAGGAAAAAAAATGGAAATGTGTCATTTTTTAAGCATTTGAGATTCTTTCTATTAAAAAGGAATTATTTCATTCAACAAATATTTATTGAATATCAGGGTGCCAGCTACCTTAAGGATACAAATATTAATGAAGTGGACTCTGTCTTGAGTGATATGACAATCTGGTATGTTTATAATACGTGTGATAAGTATTGGTAATAAGGACATCATCCAAACACTCTCAGGCATCATCCAGCCTCTAAATTGTTTTCTGATGAACCAATCGGAGTAGGCCAAGAAAAGAAGTAAAGAATGGACATTCTAGGCACAGTGAGTAGGATGAGCAGAGGCTAGAAGTGAGAGAATATGATTTCTTTGAAAAACTGAAAGTGTCTTTAATAGCAAAGTAAATACGTAGCATGTGACAGGAGAATTTGCAAGAAAAAAGGCTAGAGAGGTGAGCTTAAAGTCAGCCTTACCAATACGTTCATACTTAGTCCTTGGGACAGTGGAGACTGTTAGGGGGTTTGGGGAGGAGAGTGATAGATAGTCATCAAGATGCAGAAAGCACATTCTGGCCACACTGTGGAGATGTGTTGTAAGGGAAATCAGATGCAAAGGGACCAATTAGGTGAATGATGAGCAGGCTGAACTCAGACAGCTACCGAAGGGAAGATGGGACGTGATCCAGTTAGCAAGGCCTTAAGGTGCCAGGACAAGAGGTCATGGTGGCTGCATTGATATGGGGGTTGAGGGGCAGAAAGTTTCTGGTGTAAGTGCCTGGGTAAACGGTGGGGTAGAGTGAACAAAGGGGAAAGAGAAGATCTGAGAGGGAAGTATGGACTCAATTTGGGACAGGGACAGGTTGAGTTGAAGTGCCTGTTCAAATTTAGACCCTAGTGGGAAGTCTGATACCGAGATCTAGATCTAGATTTCAGGTGAAAGGTCTAGCCTGCAGGTAGTGGTGTATTGGAGATAGTGGAGAATTTAGTGGGAATCAGAAAGGTGACCTTGACAAAGCATGCTTGAAAACAATGAATAGAGAACACATAAAATATTTCATAGCACAGTGATTAAATGCTCAAGCTCTGAAGCTTTACTGCCTGGTTTTTTAGGTATTCAATACTATTTAGTAGATTTTCTGTTTGAGAAAATTAATTTCTTTGAGCTTTAGTGTCCTCTGTAAAATGAGGATAATAGTTAAGAGGATTAAATTATTTAATATATGCAATTTGCTCTAATTTGTGCCTGGTATTTGCTGATAACCAGTAAATGTGTATGTGTGCATAGACCCTAACAGATTTGAGACGTCTCAATATGCTGAGTTTCTTTATATAGGCAATGTGTCAATTAACAAATTTTAGTGTGTGGAATATTAGTAAAAACTACATGAGGACTGTAAGACATGGTACCTGCCAGGAAATTCAATATTTTCAAGGGTTGCAAAAGAGTAAAACAGTGGTGGATGATGATACATTTTCCCAGTCTCCCTCTTCCCCTCAACTTCAGCCACATCAGACTTCCCTTGGCTCCTGCGGTGCCGTGGTCTCCCCTTCCTTAGGAAGGGCCTTAGGACCTTTGCACCTGTTTCTTAAGACACTTAACAACCCTGTACACTTGGCCAACTTCCACCATCCATATCTCAGCTTAAGCATCCCTTTGTCTGACTCTAGACTTAATTAGGTTCCCTGTTATGTTTCCCAGAGTCTCTTATTCTCCTCAGAGCACTTTAGTTATTCATAGCTATTCAAGAACTCTAGGAAAGGAAAAGAAATCTGTGTGTATGAGAGGAGCCAGGAAGAAGCCAGTGTGGACAAAAAAATGAAAGCATTTCAAATGAGTAGTAGTACGCAGGTCCCAGACATTTTCTTAAAAGATGCTTCCGTTTTCCAAAGGATGTGGCAAACTTGTAGATGGGAAGAATCTTATCAGAGTTCCCAGAAGGCTGCCTTATTATACCTCTCCTCTAGCTTTTGAGGTTGAGGTGCTGTGCTGTTGATATATGTACTAAGAGCCTTTCACATTCTGATTAAGTCAAAACCACTTGGAAAGTTTAAATAAGTACAATACTATGATGGATCATGACTAAGCTTGCTTCATTCATAGTTCAAAATGATTTTTATTATGGCCACATGGATTTAACTTGAGTTGACTTTGGGAAGTTCGTGTCTGTCGCTGATAGTAATTATTTTTTTCTTCTATCATTGTGCGGATTATTATCACAAATTTTCATTTGTTTTAGGGGCAGGAGGGACAAATATTTTTTGCATCCCTACTGTGTCCCAGGTGCTGTGTCATGTACTAAGTATATGCCATTTTATTCACCATTCAAAACAAACTGATGAGGTTTTATTATCTCAATTTTACAGATGAAACTCACTCTTTACTTAAATGATATAGCATTTATGCTGAAAGATTAATTCTTTCAAGTCAAAAATGATTTAGTGAACCATGAATCAACAGAATTCACGAATCAGTAACAACAAAAAACACAGCTAGAAATCTAATACCAGAGTGAGTTGTATGGGCTAATGTTCTAAATCAACTCAAAAGAGAACTTTGTGTCAATATTTTTAAGGCTCTTTTTCAGTTTTTGAGGATCCTCCATACCTTCTATGCTCTGGCATTGTACTAGGTCTCATGAGGAATATCAAGTAGTAGCAATAAGGAGACATATAGGTTTTGCTTGTAGCACCTCATACTTTCAGAAACTTCTCATTTGATAGTTCATCATTTGGAGGGGAGCAGAACAGCATTTTATTATCGTATGTAATTCTTTATTCTAACAAGAAACAGAAGCATTTGGGAACAGAAGCATTTGGAAGCCTGTGTGTTATTTCTGTCTTTCCCCCAAGTTGATGTTTGTGACTTTGGAAAAGAGATAAAGCAGATATGAGAAGTGAACAGATAAATACACTAAAGCCTTCAAAGAACAGACTTTAGTTTTCTTGGCCTGCTGCATGATAACATAATGCCTGTCTGCTGCAGAGGGATGAAGTATCTCATGGAGACTCAGAAAAAAACATTTAAAGCGGGTACATCCAGTGTCAACTCAAAACTACTGTAATCTGATATTTGTTGGGGAAGGGATGGAGGAAAAAAAGGAAGGTGAAACACTAAAACTGAACATTTGAGATGTTAAAGGCCAGTGCATTTTGGATATTTCAGGACAAGAATATTCTGAGCAAGAATACAGCACTTAGTCAGATAGTGACTGCTTCCCTGTGTTTGTCTCCTTTACCTTTCCTGTTCTCAGGGTGTCCCATCCTTAGTGGATACCTTTGTGTTTGGCTGCTCCCTTATCTGCCAAACTCTGCCATCCCGTGTGACAAGGAGGACACTAGGTGTGATGTTTATTGCTCACAGTAAACATCAGTGGTAGAAGAGAGCCCCAGTGATTTTCAAGAGAGAGAGTCCAATGGCCATGTTCATAGAATGTGTAAAACAGAGGTTTTAATCATGTAAAATCAAAGCACTATGTAAAATTCTGCCACATCAGGTGAAAACAATGAAAAAGATTTTACCAGATAGGATGCACAAGTGGAATATGGCAGTGGACGGAGGGCAGGTAATAAGAGGTGATATAAATGACATACCTAAACGGAACATTTCATATTGCACTGTCCTCTCCACTACACTTGTACTCCTGACCCCTCTTACCCTGCTGGGGTTTTTTTTCTCCTGTATGCCTATTACCTATTAACATAATAGACAGTTTTCTTATTTATGTTGATCATTTCCCTCCGTTAACCTATAAGATCCACAAGCACAGAAATTCTGCTCTATTGTGTTCACTGTTATATCCAAGTATGTAGAATAGAGCCTGGGACAAAGGAGACTCACTGTGTATTTGTTGAATGAATGAATGAAGGCGAGAAAGCTGAGACTAGCAGCCTATTGAAACATATTTGGGCAAGCACAAGAGACGACAGCGATACAATGACATCGACACATGGCCTCCATACCACCCAGCCAGAAGAATGTGGAATACCCTCTCCTAATGAGTATTTAAGACTGGCAAAAACACAAGGTATATTAGTGAGAGGGGACTTCATTTATCCAGATAGCGTAGGACCCTGTTCCTTTAAAAGTAAAACAGGATACATTCGTCCCTTACCCTGCAGGAAAATTCATCCCTCAGAAGTTTGAACTAAGAACAATAATAAGCAAATTTAATTTCATATTATTAAATAGTAACAATAACCACAAGCAGATAATAAACATAATCCAGTAATTAACACAAAACAATGAAATGTTAACCTTCCAATCACAGTAAGAAAACATAGAGAAGAAATTTTGTAAATAAGTAAATGAAGTTTTATAGTAGTTCTCCAATGAGCTCATATTTTAAAAGAATGTGTAGAGAAGATCAAAGGAGAGATGACCAGGCCAATAAGGCCAAGTTTTAATAAAGATTAGTGGAATTGGGAGATTGGGATTGACATATATACACTACTGGTACTATGTATAAAACAGATAACTAATGAGAACCTACTGTAAAAAAAAATTAATTAATTTAAAAAGAAACTACTGGCATGAGTCTATGCATGTACCGCCTTGTGTTTGGCACGTAGCAGATGCTCTGAAGGATTTGTTAAGTTGCATTAATTAAGCCTATAATTGAGGAAAATATTAAAGCCAAGCAGAGGAATTTCTTTACCTATGTTTTGACATAGAAAAATAAAGAAAGGCCGCGTACTCTACTTGGAGTAGTTGCTCTGATATTAGCAGATGACAAAATACAGAGACTTTTGTTTCCATCTCCTCTGACACGGTGAGGCATATTCACACTAAAAAAGTCAGAGCAACATGAAGGATTTAAATACCTAGAAGGAATTAAAAACCATCTCACTCTTTTAAATGAATCCAAGTCTGCAGTCAGTCGGATTACATGCCAGGTCATCAAGACAAAGAGATCACTCCTGGTAATCTTTGAGAAAACATGGAAATTGGAGAGGTGCCAAGTTTGGCAAATATCTTGACTTTCCAAAAGTAGCCTCATACCTATGGAATACCAATACAATATCAAGGGCTTCCCTGGTGGCGCAGTGGTTGAGAGTCCGCCTGCCGATGTAGGGGACACGGGTTCGTGCCCTGGTCCGGGAGGATCCCACATGCTGCGGAGCGGCTGGGCCTGTGAGCCATGCCTGCTGAGCCAGCGCGTCCGGAGCCTGTGTTCCACAACGGGAGAGGCCACAACAGTGAGAGGCCCGCATACCACAAAAAAAAAAAAAAAGTACACACGGCTTACCAAAATGAAATGCTGGGGGAAAATAAAAAGCAGTAACATGCCACATGACTTACCTGGGATCAACTTGTCTCTAGAGCATCTTATTAATTTAACCATGGACAGGAACACCTATAAAATAAATTTAGTTTAAGGAAGTAAAGTGTATGTGTGTGTGCCTGCACAGGTGAGACCCTAAGAAATATTTTTTCCCAGTGTTGCCGGGATTGCTGGGTTCCTTGCCTCTGGATGAGCTGACTGATGAAGAAAGGTGATAAAAGTTGTGACTGGTTGGACCCACTGGTGGAGATTTTCCATTATTACTCTGTTCCTAGTTTCTTTCAGTAATAACTCTAAAATACAGAAGCCACACAAGAGAGGCAATGAGTATTAAATTTCAGGAAGGTGATTTTTATAATGTGCACTGTGGGTGAATATTTGAAGAGTAGAGTAAGAGGTACCGGATGCACATTAAAAACGATGTGAGTTCCTGAGTTTCTGCAAGTTTAAAGAGAAACTGAGACCTAAACAGATAAAAGTATTGAGGCTGGAAATTGTCCAGTGACTCCTGTCATCATCTGGCATATCACCCCCAGCTGTGCTCCATTAAGGGAGGACACCTTTGTCCTGAGCATAAATGTTCTAGCTCTTTCTTTGAAAACCAGCCAAATTACAGCATCATAGTGGGAAACGTTGAAGTCAAATTTAAAGTTTAAAAAAAACACTAAATCTGCACCCCTAGTGTGGGCTGCACATAGTATAGTGAATTCCTTCTAAAAACTACAGAATGAAATAAGGGCGTGGAGTACCTTTTACAGTGGAGAAACCTGGTAAACACCAAGTCAGGTGATCAAGGATAACACCGACCTTGGTGAGTCATGCTGCTGGTCTGCATCATTGATGCGATGTGATGTGCTGAGGTTGGCACTGCATCTCTGTGGTCTTCCTCCCCCAGACCTATAACCTCTGTCTGTCTAATCATGAGAAAAACATCCGACAAGTCCCTCTTGAGGATCATTGTACAAACCACCTGACCAGTAATTCTTATCACTGAGGAGTATATACACTACCAAATGTAAAATAGATAGCTAGTGGGAAGCAGCCGCATAGCACAGGGAGGTCAGCTCGGTGCTTTGTGACCACCTAGAGGGGTGGGATAGGGAGGGTGGGAGGGAGACACAAGAGGGAGAAGATATGGGGATATATGTATATGTATAGCTGATTCACTTTGTTATACAGCAGAAACTAACACACCACTGTAAAGCAATTTTACTCCAATAAAGATGTTAAAAAACAAAAACAAAACAAGTAAAGTTTGAGAAATGGTTTCACCCAGGAGGAACCTTAGGAGACATGACAACTAAATGTGATGTAGTATCCTGCATGGGATCTTGGAAGAGAACAAGAACATTAGGTAAAAACTAAGGAAATCTGAATAAAATATGGACTTTAGTTAATAGTAATGTATCAGTATGGGTTCACTAGTCAAGACAAATATACCATACTAACGTCAGATCTCAGTAACAGGAAACTGGGTGTAGAATACATGGCAACTCTCTCCTACCTTCACATTTTTTCTTTAAATCTAAAACTGTTTAAAAATGAAGAGATTATTTTAAAAGACTGATTCTAACTTGCACTTTGGTTAAGAACTCAGATGTTTTTTTTAAACAAAACATAAAAAATGAGTTTTTAGAACAATGTGGCTAATTTTTTATTGCTAATTATGTTATTTTTCTATTTACCAAGGACTGTTTTCATAAACTTCAGCCCAAACACCAATGTACAGGGAGAAGTTAGAGATAATTAGAAGCATTTGCTTTAACAATTAACACTTCATGTTGAAGTATTTTATAACTTTTTTCTCATTTTTGCATTATTATTCTACAGTTCCTTGAACAAAATCTAAAATATTTTTATTTTTACCGTTTGAAATTCCGAAGGTCTTAGCTTAGAATATCCCTTTGTAAGAAACACAAATCCTTAGATTCACTCACTTATTTAATATAGACATAGACCATGAGGAGAAATCAAAGAAAGAAAAATGCTGGTTTTGACATTTTTTACATATTGTTTTTGCTGTGATTAAGCTCAAGTCCAAGAGGATACCTAGAATTGTTCCTCCACTCTTTCAATGTGGAGACTAAGGATAATTATTAAATTGCTACAAAGCAATAGAAAAAAACCTAAAAGTATTTGTTGGGATTTTCCTTTGGCAATCTAGCCAAAATTAAATAACTGTCAATACAAATGATTTGTTTTTGTTTTTAGTTTTTATACTCCGAGCCTATTCACACTTATAATAGAATGATAAATTCATGCTCATCCATAGGAGAATGTAGAACTTCTTCTATTCTGAGCTCAGCTATAGCAAGTGGATGGCCATGTGTTCATTTAGTATATCTCCCTCTAGAACAAAGTGAGTACCTGATGGATGCTTCTTATCTGTGTAGTTTCTAGGCCATCTACTTGTGGCTTTAATCTATTACAAAAATAAATAAAGGATCCAAAGCACTACAGTACATTATATCTAAGTATGCATGCCTTTATATGGGTTCTAGTAGAATAACAGTAATCCTAATTACTGTGATTATCTGTGTTTACCTTCAGAGTGAAGTTTCCTGAGAACAAGAACCACCTCGTATATACAGTATATTCCCAGGAACTGCTCTTAATAAAAAAATAAGACTTTAGCAAAAAGGACATTTATATTTAGTAATTCTATAGTAGTTATCATGAAAATGGTAATAACAGTAGAAATAAGTATCATTTATTGAGTGCTTAGTATATGCTTATAGTTTGGTAAAACATCCATAATATCATAAGGCCTGAAGACAGAAATTTGTCTATTTGGGTTACTGTCCTGTCTCCAGCATCTAAAACATTAGCACATAAATATTTGTCAGTAAATATTTGCCAGATAAATGAATGTCAGGTCTTGGTTACAGCAAATTAATGAAGCAGGTGTTTTGTGTTGGACATATTAGTGAAAGTGGGATAAGAGCAGTTAATAAACCTTTTCACAGTTAAAGCAGATCCAAATCCACGGCTTGATGATGTCAATCCTGTACTCTTGCCACATTCTTGCATTGCCTTGTCCCATTCATGAGAGGTGATTTTTGAATATAATTAAAATTAAGTCAATCATTTTCCTGGCTTATTATTTTATTTTTTAATGAACTGACAACCAAAGAAAAAGAACAAAAATCCCTATACTAAGAATTAATGGTCAGTGAGTGGCTAGGAAAGGCCTTTTGCCTACCTCTGCAGCAATAGAGGGAACCTCAAATCTATTTAAACAAGTGAAATGGAGAGGTTGGAGGTGAGTTAGGGTTAGTCAAGGTTAGTTCCTACACCAAGGCTTAGATGACAGAAATGAAATGAAATAAACAGATTTTGTTACCTGAAGCTTTACTATGTGTAAGAACCCTGGGGGTCATAATGTTCTTTCATCCATAAAGTTGATGTTATTAAGATGAGAACAAAGGTAGCATAAAATAATAGGTGAGTAGAGATTGAAATGTTCCCACCTGTTTTTTCCCATCTCTTGTCGTATTTATAGAAAATGCCTTGTGCAGAACACTTAATCTTGAAAGCGTGAACAATGAGAAACCTGCCCACAATTACAGCATCTCTGTTCTTGCTCAGTGACTATCAAGATCACAGTATGGCAGGATTGCTAGGAGAGAATACACTGATTAAGAGATTTGTAGAGCAAATGATCAAAGCATTTTGAAATTTTGCAGCAGACTTGCTAGCCTGCATTTTTACTTGTTTTCTGAATCCATTTAGCAAAAAAAGCCAAGTGTTCTGAACTAGAGCAGATGAAGTATGCCACCAACCGCCCTTCTTCTAATACACCTCCCTCCCTCCCATCTTGATTGCGGACACTCGATATCTAATAATTCATTTTCATATGAATTTGTAAGTTCTGACTTTTAAAAAGTAGACAGATTGCCTTATGTTTTTTGAATGACAATATGGTACATTTGTTGAGCCTCATATTTCTCTGCTATCTTGTACCTCCTGCCTTCTATATTTGTGTCCTATGGCTGTTACAACAAATTACCACAAACTGTGTAGCTTAATACAACAGACATTTATTCTCTCATGGTCCTGGAGGCTAGATGTATGAAATTAAGCTGTCGGCAAGGTTGATTCCTTCTCAAGGCTCTGAGGGATAATCTATTCCATGCCTCTCTGAGCTTCTGGTGGGTGCGGGCAATTCTTGGTGTTCCTTAACGTCCCATGATGTTCTCCTTGTGTGTATCTCTTGTGTGTCTTTGTTGTCATGTGACCCTCTTAAAAGGACATCAGTCATTGAACGTAGGACACACCCTAATCCAGCATAAACCCATCTTAACTCTATTACATCGGCAAAGACCCCATTTCTAAACATGGTCACGTTCACCATGGAGTTAGGCCAAGTACCAGGAGTTAGGACTGAAACATATCTTTTGGCAGGGAGATAATTCAACTCACAGCACCCTCCCCATGAAACCTCACTTTGAGGAAATAATGAAGGTGATTTTTGCGTTCTGGCAAATTTAAGACTCGTTTGTGGGCTCTTGCTCTTATTTCTACACAGAGTGAGAATGTCAAGTTCAAACGAAGCCCTTGGTAAACATCATGATGCCTGGAAAAGGTGATGGTAAACTCCAAGGTTGCAGAACTCTTTTGTCAAAGGGGCAAACTAGGAAGGATTGAGAGTGGGGAGAAGCTGAGTAAGGACTTGGAGGGCTGGTATGTTGACAAAGGAAATACCAAGATGGTAGTAGAGAGAAAGAGATATCCATAAACATAAATGCACTGAGTTTTGTGAATTTTTCTAAGTTGATCGTCACCACAATTCATCAAACATGTGATCAGTTTTCTGAGAAGAATGTTTGAAAACCACATGCAATTACTTGAAATATAATCGAAGCATTTCATTTAATGCCACACACATTACAATCACCAAGGGAGGGAATCTTGCGTTTCATCAAAAAGGAATCTCCTACCACTAGATGAGACAGCGGTTTTGAGCACCAGGAAAAAAAATTCTAAATTTGTGTTTGTCTTTCATGGAGAGCCGTGTATGGTTTATAGAGCCAAACATTCAGAATGTGAAGGTCGATGGTGGGTAGGCATGAGTTGAATTAATTAATGAAAAGGAAAGAAAGAAACCTTTCTTAACGAGGGATTATGTTAATAGGTTGGCTCCATGGGTATAAGCTGTGCAGTCTCATTTACAGCTCATAAATACTACAGTGGCAGGTGCTCTAGAAAGGAGGATGACAGATGAGCTACTGCACATGCGGGCGCCGGTGCAACAAGGGAGAGCATGTTAGAAGTTAGACCAGCCAGGGCTTCCCTGGTGGCGCAGTGGTTGAGAGTCCGCCTGCCGATGCAGGGGACACGGGTTCGTGCCCCTATCCCGGAAGATCCCACATGCCGCGCAGCGGCTGGGCCCGCGAGCCATGGCCGCGGAGCCTGTGTGTCCGGAGCCTGTGCTCCGCAACGGGAGAGGCCACAGTAGTGAGAGGCCCGCGTACAGCAAAAAAAAAAAAAAAAAAAAAAAAAAAAAAAGAAGTTAGACCAGCCAGAAACGGCAACGAAGTCATTACCAAGAGAGACTCTGTAGTTAACACAGGAATACATAGCTTTCTGACACAGCCATTGTATTTACTGATGGACCACACTTTCAAATGGATTGTTCAAGAGATCGATTCTAGATTTATTGAGAAAAAATAATTTTATCGGGTCTAGGACTAGGTCTCTTCCTGTTTCTTGGTGTTACTGACATAAACTTGATTTTCATTTCCTAGTACAGTTTAGATGTCCTCCTCTCTATCTGTAATTCCAGCACGTCACTAGAGCCATGTATTTTACCACTTCAGTTGTTATTCCATTATATGAAACAAGAAAAACGGTGCCCTGTGTGTTGTCCTAACATCAACCTCTTGAAAGATGATGCAGTATGGTTATGTAACAGGAATTTGATATTTGGTTTCTTATTAAGGAGAAAATTGTCTCTTTCCAGGCCCTTTCCTTAGTTAAAATTATGTAAGATCATTGACGTTTTTGAGTTCTAAAACGTCTCCTCTTAGAAGTAACATATAAGAATCTATATATAAGGCAAAATGAGCTAGAAAATTATTGAATAATAGCTTTATAATTAAGAGTCTGTGTTTATATCCCAGTTCCATAAATTAACCATAAGTGTTTCCTGAGACAAAGCACAGAGTAACTTAATCTTCAAAATGGACATAACAGTGCCTATTTCATATCTCATTGCGTAAATTAAATGAGATCATTGATGTAAATTGTTTACCACAGAGTCTGTATAGTGAGTGTTCTATAACTGTTAAAACAAAAAGAAAACTAGAATATTTCCAAAATAAGCATTTTAAAAATAATTTCTATGGGATTTTTAAAATGCTTTCCATTTCATGAAAAATAACATTAAACATTTTAAAATATAATTTTCTATATGATATTTTGGGAATAAAACAAAATACAATCTGGGGGCTCAAAATAAGCAACACTTTTCTAATAACCAAAGTGATACAACTGGAAATGGTTTTCTTCGCAAGGAACATGTTCCTCGTCACTGGAACGTTTGTGCAGAAGCGGAAGGGCCCATGTGCAACCCCCTTGTAGATGGAAGGCAGAACTAAATGACCTCTGCCTCCCCTCCTCCTGTCCTGTGTTCCATGGAAACCAGGCCTGTCATCTTGATTTTATCATCTGTGCCTTCAGAACATCCTAAATATTCAGGCAATTTTAATACCACCTTATTTTCGCTCTAGTTTTTTATTCTTCTTTTTAATTACAGTTTGAAAACCCAGAGCAGAGGACTAAAACAAATGGTCCTCACTCACATCTAGGAAGTCCTAGACATGATCTATTTCAGGCATTTTGGGCAATCCCCTTGGTAACACCGCCACCAGTAAAAGTGCATCTAGCTGGTCGCAACCTGGAATGTAGCACTTTTTAAAGACCAAGTCCAGCCCTGGAGAAGTGCCAGGCTAACTCAGAAGCTTAACTTCTCTCCTTATCTGGAGAGCAAACCCAAAAACATTACAGCATTCATCACTCCCGCTCAGTCTCCGCCTTGCTCTGCCTAATTCCCACTGTAGAACAAAGAGAATGATGAAATCTGCCCACTTGAACTTTGCAGGAAAAATGCTCAATATTTTTTTTTTTACTCTTGGGAGAAGAATCATGTAGAAAGGAGAAAGGAGAAACCTGAAGAGTCCTCATAGTACAGATGGAAAGTTGACAATTACAGGGGGTGCACGTGAGTTGCTCGATTTAACAGCGAGGTCTTTGCAAGAACCCAGTTCTCCTGACGTCTTGATCTTTCCAGACCCCGTTGCTGCTCAGTAAGAAAGAGCATTGCCCATCATCTCCTTCCAAAGGTCCCATGGCCATTTTTTTTCCCTATGATGACATGGTTAGTGAGTTCGTTCCCTCCCATCAGTTATAAGCTTAATTTTACCAGAAACCATATCTGCTAATGAGACGATAAACACAGAATCTCCTTTAGCTCTGTATTGTTTTACTCAAAGTAAGAAATGTCTTTGATGAACTGAACCGTTTGAGCTGTATGTCTGCATTTTACCTTTCTTTATTAAGCAGTATAACTACCTTGGTCTGTTGTGTTCATCCTCTTCCTCCTTCAGTCTCATAGCCACTTTCAGGGTTCCCTTGACTGGAAGGATTACCGCACTGAAATTAGCTGTATTCCTGTGGTCCCTGAGTCCTGCTACCAACAAAGCAGCTTTACTCTTCTAAAAAATAATAAGAAGTAAGCTTTACTTATGTGATTATTCAGGGCCCAACAGACACTAACTGCGTGTCCTTTCTCCAAGGATGGCACCACTATTCGGGCAATGCACAGCCCTTTCTCCATTGAGTTGTGGTTTGTGAGTCTCCCATGACTCATTGGCTGAGGGCAGTTTTACACATCAGGAAGAAAATGTTGGCAGAACTCACCCTAGGAACTTAGAAGGGAAGCTACTGTGGTATTGTCCTTCTAGTTTCTCAACATTGCGAGATGATGTGGAAAATGTGAAAGTATTCCAGTTTTCCACTTAAAGTGAAAATCTTTTTTTTTTTTTTTTTGCATTTTACTTAATGTATTGACCTTTGTGTTTGAAGATCTTGGTGCTATAAGTGCAATTAGAAACACAGACTTTGAAACCAAAACTTCTTTCTCCACTTCATGCACATGGAAACTATCCTTAGGTTTGCTATATAGGCATGGATGTTTGTTTATTCTTACCAGTTATTTTTTATCTGATAGGTGCTGGGCACTAGGCTATGTATTTGATTTATTGAATCCTCACAGTAACCTACAAAAAATCCACTGCTAGCCCCATTTTTTATAGAGTCTTTCAAATTAAGAAAGAAACACAGTTGCTAGGTAGTTTCCTAAAATAGACTTGCCAGTTAAATAGCAGAGATTCAAAAACAAGTCTCAGATTAAAACCAAGACCCTTTTTACTAACTGATGCTAAAAACACTCACTGTCTTTTTCTCTTTGCTTTGCAGAATGCCCCAATACTTTTTTTTTTGCTTAAAATAATTCTTGCTGTTTCTGATAGCTGTATGCCAGCTTGGCCCATCTGGTGCTATTTTCCCAGAATTTCACAGTACTGCCTTTCTATTCAAGATATATTTTAGCATTCCCTTAAAACATTTCTTATTCTCACCTTGCAGTGGTCACTCTACCATGGTCACCTTGCTGCAAACTGAATTCTGACGAGCTGACCATGTGGGCATGAGGATGTCAGCAGGAACCCGAGCAATTGTGTGGGTAATGGATACTGACATCCATCCTCTACACATGCTGGGCTCGGCAGAGTTCTGATGCAGCAAGCACTGCTTCGCTGCTAGCACAGTGGCTGCATTCCACAACTCTAGTGCTAGACTGAACGGCAGTGCAGGTATTTTGAGAAACTCTTACACCTCAGCTAGCTGAGAATATATATGATCAGAGAGTCCTTGAGAGGACTAAGTGATGTGTTGATAATTCCCTTTTGATGTATAAAAACTCATGGATTATCTTATAAAATCAGCATTCTCCTATGGATTCATGATTAGGGCACAGAAAGTTGAAGGCACACCCTGTACAGAAGAGAAACATTATGCCTAACTACAGATGTTTACTTTCCATACTAAGCTATTATTATATTCTGCTTTCTAGAGAGTAGATTTCTGATGTTCTGATTCACGCAGACAAGGAAAATTGAGATACGGCATCTTTTTAGAATTTGAGAAATCAACATGAAAATGGCCGTAATGCCAAGGCAAGACTAAAAGTGTAACGAGTAACAGCAATACCCATCACAAGATCATAAAAAGATCTCCAGGCATTTCTCCAATATATTTACCTGTACTACCTGCAAGCACCCTTAGCATTAACAGGAAGGGCATCCTTGTGGGCTAGTTAGTCAAATGTGGTCAGTCAGTCCACCAGAATGGAAGTGATGCTTGCTCCCACACAGCTTCTCTGATCAAGGCTGCAGACGCAAAAGTCTATCCATCATGAACCAAGTAACAAGAAAACCCTTATGTGGGGAAACTGCTGCACAATTTTAAAAAACAGCATACAAATCATGGTGTAAGTAGCAGAGATTTTAAAGTGGAGTACACCCCCTCCCACAGCAGCACTCGTGTCACTTTTATAAAATGTACGCATTACCATTTCTGATCTCGTCCTCAAGCATCAAGATTCTGACATTGACCCATTCATTATATGTTAGAACAGGAGGGGACTGTAGAAATGGGTGAGTGTACTCCCTCACTTTATAGATGAAAAGCATGAAGTCCAGATGAACAATTACAGGCAGACCTAGCAGTAAAACCGCTAAGTCTCCTTCGTTGTTCATTTTAGAAAGGAAAATAGGAAGACATTTTTACTGGAAATTGCTAAATCACCATAGTCTGAAAATGCAAGCGGAATTTATTATGGAGTGTCTGAATCCCTTACTACGCTGCAGTAGGTTGACTTGCAAGAAAAACGGATGACAAAAATTGGGTCATCGTGGTCCTTCTGCTTGAAGACCTTAAAATAAGGTCAAGGTCTACTCAAGGATACATGTAGATAATTTACAAAGCAGTACATAAGCAAATACCAATTGATACGGTGAGCCTGAAGGCCACAAACAGTAAGAACCTTTGGTCACTGAGAGCTTGTCTTTGGTTAAGAATGGTGGCAGTTGCGTTGAGTTCCTTATCTATGCATGTTCACAGCCCACAAGTGTGGTGCTGACCATGCAGATGATTATGCAGTGGGTAGTGGAGAAGCGGCAAAGGTCTGAGGGGCTACAGACTGCCCTGGAAAAATTAATAGAGGTAAAGCAGAGGCAAAGGGAAATTTCTTCTACCTGTGGTAGAGGAAAGTGGAGGTGATGGGCAGAATCTGCCTTCCCTGTCTGATTCTAAGCTATCCTTTGATTGCTCTGTCTACCTTTGCTCAAACATACCAAGTTTTCAGGAATAATTAATCTATCGGCATTTTTAAAGGCCTAAGTATGTCCCATTAACCATCAACAAGCCAAGTCCTTGTTGAATTTATCATGTATGTAGGGAACAGGGCCTGAGAGTAAAGAGACAGAAGTTGAGTTCTGCCTCTACTACTAGCAAGCCCTTTGACCCTAGGCACCTCTCAGAGACTCAGTTTCTTCACCTATAAAATGGAGAGATTTAACTGGCTGATCACTAAAGACATTTTTACCATCTCATCTCTGTCTTTCTGACTTGACAAGGAAGAGGAGGTAACATTGATCAAATGCTAAAAATATATGGAGGGTAAATAGTGATGCTCCTTCTTAAATCCCTTTCCCCCCGTCTTTGATCACCTGTGTAGGATTACATGGAAAAAAAATTATGTGCCAGTAAATGTGAAACTGTAAATAAAAGCATTGTGTGGAGGAGATCCATAATGGAGTTAATATCTTTCATTATTAACAGCAGTATCTTGAGCATTCTATATTCAGGATACAGTATTTAATGAGCTCGGTTAGGTGAACGGACATATTTAATAAAATGGTGACAGTGACATTGCTTTGAGAGCACAAAGGTAGCATTTCAGCGTCCAGACTCTCATGTTGCCAAATCACCTGCTATGATGAGGGTCTTCTTATTCAGCTACTCAGGGGAAGTCTCCCATGCATGCAGGCATTAAGTGCCCACCCTGAGAGGACTGACAGATTCATTTCCCTGGTGAGTTAAATCACATTTGTTTTAGTCACTCCCTTTATTCAACTAAGAAAATTTCTCCTCCTCTGAGAGCCTCCTTAATCCCCTTCACAGTCACAATCTCCCTGCTTTTTCTGTGATCACACTAATCTCACTGTCAAACGCTTATTCTGAATTAGATTATATTGAAGAAAATCTAAAGCAAATAAATGATTTTTTTAAGTCAGTTTGCTTTAGGTGAAAATGGAAACCAAAGGCTTCAGATAGATTAGAGAAATGTGTCTCGTTTCATTTATGTTCTTTACTAGAGAGAGAAGGTAATAAATACAGCCCCTGCAGTGCAATTTAAAATAGCATCATCCCCTGCCTTCTCCTCCATGTCTCAGCTCCATCCAACTGGATCCCTTAAGAATGGGAAGCAGTTTACCCTGCTTCGTGGTAATATTGAAATGTCTCCTGAACAAATTGGAAAATTGTATAGGCAGGCCTATAGGTGCCTCTTTATGTAGATTCAGTCACCAGAAATAATTTTACTATCATTGCTGTTTCATCCTTTTAATTCCAATTCACTGCTGACGCCTCACTGATGAAATAATTAGAATGGTTACAAGGCAAGTGGAGGTATAAGTCAAATACATAATTGGGGGGCTATCACCCACTCCCTTGTAATCTGTCTTCTCTTATCACTCATTCCCCTCGATTGTCGCCTCAAAGGTTATCAGCAACTCCAGTGTCAATCACCTTTGCTCAGGTTTGCCTCAAGTGGCCTTCTCTGTAGCATGTGACATGGCTGACGTTCCCTAGACTCTCTTATGTCAGCCCAGTGGGAAGTTTTCCTCCATTGTCTCTGCTTCTCTTACTCTGCATTCTTTCCTGCCTCTCCTTGCCTAAACACACAGGTATTGCCACTGTTTGCCTTTGGACAATATTTCTTTTCTGCTTGTTCCACCACCAGAGGAATACTGCCCACTATGATTCAACTCTCCTCTTTAGGCAGATGACCCCAAGTATTTGTCTCTCTCAAACTCTCTGGTGACCTTGTCTTCCAATCGCCTGCTTAATGAATTCATCAATCTGATCAATTTACATTTAAAAAATTAGTTCAGCATCTCCACCAAACCAGTTCCTCACTCCTGTTTCCCTCTTTCTTTTAATGACTCCACCATTTTCGCAGTCATCTGAAGTTGAATGGATACTTTTGAACTGTCTTTGATTCTTGCTTTTTTTTCACCAGCTTTGACCAATTAAAACCATGCTGTAAACAACATTCTGCAGTTTGCCTTTTTTGATTTGAATATATGGTCAACATTTGCCTTGCCAATATTTTCTTTTTTGATGAATGTATAGTATTCCAGAGCATCAGTATACGGTCATGTTTCTTTAATCTCCTGTTGGTTGTTGTTTCCCATCTTTTTTATAAGTAATGCTACAATTAAATCATAATTGACATATTTATATGGAACTGCTGTGTCTAAAGGTATAAACAGTTCAGTTGTGGAGAAAATTGTCAAATTTACCCTCAAAGCATACAAATTTTTCCTGTTCCAACAGTGGCTTTGTTATACGTACTGTCTCTAGTGATCTGAAATACCATTTGGCTTTCTAGTGTACATGTTAGTCTTTTGTGGACTTACAATATGCCTTCACTGATCTTTGTTGAGACTTTTGCTAGTGCCATACAATCCTACTTACTATAGTTTTATAGCATTTTCATATCTGCTTAGCAGTGTAGTCCTGTATTAGTCTTTCTTTTCAAAACCTCCATAGCTGTTTTCTAAGAATTATAAGGCCTCCTGCAGTTACAACTATTAACTGATATTTTGACTTACCTGCATTAAATGTACACATTTTTGGATGTCCACAGTATTGAATCTTTCCATTCAGAAGTAGGATATATATTTTTCCAATTATTTGATTTCTCATAACATCCTTCATTAAAGATTTATAATTTTCTCCACTTAGGGCATGGACTCTTTTTTTTTTTTTTTTTTTTTGTTTTGCGATACGCGGGCCTCTCACTCTTGTGGCCTCTCCTGCTGTGGACGCGCAGGCTGCGGACGCGAAGGCCCAGCGGCCATGGCTCACGGGCCCAGCCACTCTGCGGCATGTGGGATCTTCCCGGACCGGGGCACGAACCCGTGTCCCCTGCATCGGCAGGCGGACTCGCAACCACTGCACCACCAGGGAAGCCCAGGGCATGGACTCTCGTTATTAGACTCCTATCTAGCAACGTTGTTTACACAATGAAATTTTTATTATATTTTCTAACTGGGTATTATTGACGTATAGGGTGGGTTTTGATGCTGTTAGTTTAATCATGGATTTGCCACCCAACCTAACTCTCTTGTTTATTCGCTGACTCTTGGGCTTCCATATTTTTCATCAAAAGATTCTGTGTATTTTAATTTATTTTACTATGAGATCTATTACTTCTCAAACCGTAAACACAATAGCGGCACCAATGATTTTCATTTTGGGAAAAACAAACCTTCAACCAAACCAATTATCTGAGGCCTGTCCTCGTCCCCTGTACTGAATCGACTCTCCTATGTGCTTCCATTCACCTGCAGTGCTCTTGTCCTCACTTCTCCATTTCAGTCTGCCAGAAGTCTGTCCATCTTTCAAGTTCTTTCTCTCTCATAATGCTTTCTTAATATTCTTAACATCACTTCAATTTTTCCTCCTCTGAAACCTCATCCTACGTTGACAGCTCCCATAGCTGTGTAGGAGTTGGAGAAGGGGGCTATCTTTTTTCATCTCCGAATCTTCTGCAGCATCAAGTGCTGCTTCCTTATATGTTGTTAGAGAGCTCAGTAGACATGCTTTATTCAGTCTAATACATCAAGTGTTCAGAACCTAGAATCTTAGCCAGGGGTACCATTATCTATTCATTCCATTGCTGTACCATAAATCATGGATGGACCAAAGTTTGTCTGGCCATCCATCACCGATGGGGTAATTAGATGATGAGGTCAACAGAACACAGGCTTCTTATATGCTCATAAAAAATGCTATTTGATTTCTTCCTGGTGAATAGTCCTTTCCCTTTACCTGAAAAATACACCCTCACAGCCCCACAGAAACAAAAAATTCTCAAAAAATCTTGACTGATCTGTAGAACTGGAATTGTAATTCCTTTCTCTTCTGGATATTAAAATGTTCTGCTTTGGGGGAAAAAATATTCATTTTATTTTTACAATTTAATTTTGTATTTTATAGGTACATAATGTTATTGTATATTGCAGGTTTAGCTAGTATGTATCTTGGAGTTCAATTATGGAACTTACAAAATCCATTTATATTAAAAGCTGTAATGGTATCTTTTTTTTTTTTTTTTCCGTGTGCGGGCCTCTCACTGTTGTGGCCTCTCCCGTTGCGGAGCACAGGTTCCGGACGCGCAGGCTCAGTGGCCATGGCTCACGGGCCCAGCCGCTCCGCGGCATGTGGGATCCTCCCAGACCGGGGCATGAACCCACGTCCCCTGCATCAGCAGGCGGACTCTCAACCACTGCGCCACCAGGGAAGCCCCAGGGTATCATTTTTCACAAACACTCTGCATTAAATGATGTCTTTACTGAAACAATTTTTTCCTTTTCCTTAGGGATGGAAAAGCTCAACTATTTTTTATTAGCTCAACTAAATAATAACTATTTTATTTAGCTCAACTAAATAACAACTTTTTTTTATTAGAGATGAGATTAAGTTAAATATAAGTATTCTAAAGAAGGGATAGACAAAATGCTGACTTAGTTCTATTTATAATATTTGAAGCCGTCTACTTTTTAATCTGCTTTTTTTTCTCAGAAACATAGGGAAAGCATTTTCAGCCTAAAACAACAGGCTCGTTGAAATCCAGAAGGAACTAATAGCTTTTGCCACTCTCCATTGCAGTGTTTCTGCATTACATAACCATCTAAACAAAAAGCAGTGCCACAAAGTATACAAACAACTAGGTCTGGATTCAAGCAAATATGTCAGGTAGTGTTATAACCCCGGGTGATGGCAAAGCCTGTTCCTTCTCAATTAAGTGGCACAATACCACAAGTATAAGGTTTTCTTGAGACCTCAAGAGGGTTTCAGACTAGTTTTATATGCCAACCTATTCTTCATTTAAAACAAGCCCCTAGCTAAGGCACTGAAAAACACTAGACACATTTCCCTATGAAGCCACATAGAGTGCCTGTGAAGCAACAATTTTTATGGTCTGTGAACCTCAAGTCTCAGCAAGTGGTTCATATCATATCATAACGTTGTGGAACTTCTCTGCAAAAACCGCAGCTCCTCATTTTGATTGGACACTCATGGTGATAGACCTAGAGGGTCTATCTCTATAGACCACTGAGCACCCACTGAGCTTTCTGATTATCTGCCAGGGTTGTCATATAAGTTCCAGTAATTTCCAGCTGTTATATGGAACTGATATGACCTTTCTTCAGAATTTTTCATTTTATAATAGTGTAAGACATGCTGGAATAATGCACTTTCAACTAATTATAGCCTTATGATCTTTGGGAAGGTTTGATAGCCCTCTTACTGCAAAGGTTCATGTCTCTTTGTTTTGTGGCATGCTGTTTAATCAAACCCAAGTGAAAGGATAAACAAAAAATACCAAGAGACAATTTGCTTTTCCTAACAGAAGTTGATTTTTCTTACCCTTTCGTTCTTCTATTAGAGTGGCAATAAGATTAAAATTCATACTTCCTGAAAATTATGAGATACCAGTCAAGAAGCAATTTTATTTTTAGTCAGCCGCTTCAAGGAGGCTGTTCAAATATAGTACCTGTAAACATTCACTGAGTAATTTACTCTACTTTCCCTTTTTCTAACAATCTTTTTCTCTTCCTTTTCTTTTTTACAAAACAGTCATGATATAGGGAAATTTTTAAATGAGCGCTTGATTTTGGTTTAGGAAATGCTTATTAGTCTTGCTTTTAATTCCAGGAATCAAAGCAAGAGCTTGTTACTTAGGAAAGTAATAAATGGACCACAAGAGTGTAATTTAAATAATAAGAAGAATAATGACAGATTATTTAATCTGGCTATGATAGACATCATGGAAAGTGGTTAATGTATCAATAGAATGTGGTTAATGCAATTCTTTGACTTTTTAAACGTTCTAAAAGGGTCGATAGGAACAGCAAGTAGTTTTCCATTTGTGTATCAGGGCTTATTTATTTTTATTCAATGATATTTCATTAGGTCTTTGGTTTAGAAGTAGATTGGAACTTCATGTGATCTCAGACATACTTCGGACTGCCAGTCACAGCTCACCTTGTGCCTTGGCTCACAAAGCCGGAATAAATCACATGAAAACATCTTCAAAGATAAGAAGTATTGACCATTAGCCAAGCTGTGAGACTTGAAAGATGGGGGCTCAAGACCCAGAGTCAGCTCCGGAAACAGTGTAGCTTAGCCTGTCATTGAGAACACCTGGGTTTCAGTGCACTTACATTCCACTTAACAGGCTACAAAATACACACAGCTTTTCTATGACAAACATTCTCCAAATCAGGATAAGAGAGCTTGTTATAAACTTGTCACAAGGAAAATAAACATTTTTCAAGTCCCAGACATGAACCACAGAACAGTCTAGATGCTTTGACTCAATTTGTCCAATTCATTAAACATTAATTGAGCACATATTATATTCTAGACAATATGCTTGCTGCTAGGAAGAACTAAGTGGGTGGGACTGAAATGTTGCCATCAAAGAGATTACGGTAGAAATGAGAATCATAATTTTAACTAAGCACTTACTATGTGCCACGCACTATGTTGTCCTTTACACGCATTAAAAAATAATTTATTCTTACAATAGTCATATGATATAGGTGCTATTACATTCCTCATTTTATAATTGAGAAGACTGAGACACAGAGAGGCCAAGGAAATTACTAAGGGTATTCAACAATTTAGAACCAGGATTCATGCCCAAGATTATGGCTTGAGAATTCACATTCATAATCACTTCACTGTCTCTAGAGAAATAGTTACAATTCAATGGTGTCTGTCAGTGTGGTTCTAGAAAACTTAAGAGGCACAGAGCTGCACAGAGGAGAGGAGAGACTGATTTCATCGAACTGAGGCTGGGGTATGGAGGAGGTATTCAGAGAAAATAACATTAAATTCAGTAAACCCACAAGATCTTTATAATTACCCTTATTGTGTTGTTTTACGGAACAAGATGTTGTTACTCTGAAAGTTTTACGGTCACATAGCTCACATACAACAGAACCAAGCCTCAGATCCCAGGCTGTATGAATTCCATTCTCATGTCTCTTGGTTTGAAACTTAACTCAATTGTTGCTGGTGAGGAAAGGACCGAGCTGAGGTAGTAAGCATGAAAAGTAACTGGGGGAATAGAAGGAAGAGCATTGTTGGGAGACGTGAAGTTAAAATTAAGCAGTCCTTTGTTTCTACACTTTTAGAAACAAAGGACTTTTAGGATGAGTCAGAATAAGATACAAAAGCATAAAACTTAGCTGTCTGCAAGCAACCGATTGCAGACATAGCATTTTGTGAAAGCAGGAAATGGAGGAAGCTGGCGGTGGCCTGGCCTGGAAGTAAGGGGAACGCTGGTAAGCAGGGGAAAGCATATGAGTCTCTGGAGGAGAAAAGACATTCACACAACCTTTGAAACAACAGTTGCGTGTCAGTGTGAGATACACAGATAATAAGAAGACATCCCCACACAAGACTACGTGTGGGAGCGGGTGGTGGCATTAATAATTCATTGAGAATTATGTCAAAATGTCAAAATTATGACATTTTGACATATGTCAAAATATGTCAATCATGCAGTTCAAACTGCCGGCAAAAAACAATTTGATATAACTTTGGGGGATAGAATGATACATGACAAATGTTAAAATAAGTATATAAGGAAGCCACAAGTTTGCTGGGAGGCATTTGCAGAGAAACTGTTAAACAGACACAGGATGAAAACGGTATATTCACTTTAGGCACAAGATGTAAAGAACATTGAGCTGTGACTACAGAAATGGCACTCTACTGTTACAGACTCTCCCAAGCAGGGCTTGAATGGATTTGGGTTTATGTAGAAAACTTCAGGGGTGAAGTGGAAATGTGCAGAAAAGTTGCTTTTTTTTTTTTAAGTGGACAAAATGTAGTGTCAAAAGTAGACTGCAGAGTGTAGCATCAGACAGAAAGGAGCTTTCAGGCTGAGGTCGGGTGCTGTGCAGCTTTGTAGAGTCGAGTGTGACAGGATGCCCCACTGAAAAGTAACCAGAGAAGTAACAGGGTGAGGGGTAGCGGGGGTCTGTGCTTCCGGGAAACAAGAGTTCAGGGCATTGCTGAAGAAGAAAATGAGACCAATTTGAGTATGAAAGGGAAACTTTTTAAATTGCAGAAAATTACAGAGAAAAGAAACAAAAGTGCATAAGGATTCTTCCCTCGCATAGCATGAAAATGCTAGACAATTTCTTATGTAGGAGGCAGAGAGAGGAACATCCAAATAGATAAAGCTCTCACCTGAGAAAGAGAAAAACTGACTGCAAAATAATGAAAGAATCTTTTGAAAAGAACGTGATGCTAAAATGTTACTGAGAACGGGAACGCCCAAAGGTGATGGCAGCAATACAGAGTAGATGAGAACTCATGCCCCTTTCCCACACCTGTGTGACGGTTGAAGGTTTCTGACAGCAAAGAAACCTGTTCTGAGATAATGTCTGAGATTTGAGCTCATCAGAAGGAGAGCGGCCTCTACCACAGACTGTTCTCAGTATGCTTGGGAATGACTTGGATTTTATCTTTATCTTGTATTTGATAAAGATTAGATATCCCACCTCCTCTGGGAATTGGATCAAAATACAAAAAACAGGGTAGGGCCGGGGTCCTAAACTATATCCTTCTCTATACTTGACCTCGAAGAAGTGGAAATGCAAAGACCTGGGGGGGAAAAAAAATCAAACTAGAAAGTTAAGTCATCTGAAATATATATGGAATTTGTATTTTATCGTTTGCTAATATAAGTGAAATTGGAAGGAAATTGTATCTTTGGCTAATGAAAATGCTTAGACGACTAGTTATGAATTAATTTGAAAGTTGGCATAATGAAAAGCATATGGATAAAAACGAAGTTTCAGACATCATTTGATTAGTGTAAATAGCTAAATGTATCATGATAAACGTTCTGTGAACTAAGAAAATTATAGTAGGTTATTAAAAGTTAACAATTTTATAACAACACACTACCTTCCATTCCAGATGCTGTAAGATATGTCCAAATTCCTAAAGTTTTTCTCTGAATAACATTTCACTGAGGCAACTAGCCAGTTGAATAGGAAACAATCCCTCTCACTAAATTTGGTGTCCAAATTTATTTGAGCTAAGCATACAAGAGTAGTTAGAGTCTAAAGAATTATATTACTGAGTGAAATAGACACCCTGTTGTTACTAGGAATGACTGGAAACAAATCTTCCTTAGTGGGTAGATTAAGCAGAGAGAGAGTGGTAGTGTTTCCCCCTTTCCACATCAGCAAAACTGTAGGTAGGGACCATGTCAGACTTCCTCTATCATGCTAACGTACAGATAAATACAATCAGAGGTCAGCAAAATTCATCATTTCTCTAACTAGGCCATCACGAAAGGAGTGTGTATTTAGGGCCTGTTATTTGCATAGAATAGTTTTAGATACTAAGCTAAAATAGCTTCAATAAGATGCCTTCTTTGCCTTTGCACTGCTCTAGGTCTGGAATAGAAACAGAGAAGGGTGATTTTAAGTAAGATCGTACAGGAATATATTGTTGTATTAGAGAGGGAGAGTACTGAGCCCTGTCTTTTAAGTCAGGGAGTGTTGAGTTTTAAAGGATTTTACTAGCTATGTGACCTTGGGTAAATTTCATCCCTTTCAGCCTCCATTCCTCTGCTCAGTTGCCTACCATTCCACCTGACTGGCCTTCCCATTGAATCCCTGCTGCGGTCAGGCAGTTACCCCACAGAACTCTTGTGAAGATTGGAGGAGCTGGCACATATGAGGAATTCAATAAATAGCTACTTGATATTATCATAGCAAAGTAATAGAGACTGGAGTTTTAGGATTATGGAGTTTTAGGATTATGGAGATGGTTTTAGAATAGTTGAGGAAAGACAGTTTGGCAGTTGCGTAGTGAAATATGGCTAAAATATTCAGGTATTACCTATAAGAGTCAGGAGTGGGAAAATTAAAAGAAGTTAGTGTGGAAAAGTTTCAGAAATGAGCAGTCCCCAACCTTATCATTTTCTCATATCTTTGTCCCATTGCCACCATGAACTCTCAGGCAGGGGACAACAGCGACAACCAAACAAACAAACCTGGAAATGAAACCTTGTTTGCCTCATTTTAGATGAATATTGACTTTGAGAAAGTCATCTTGGCCTGTGCAGCTTGACATTTTAATTAATTAGAGAATGGGAAAGGAAGACTAGAGGTCAGCGCATTCACTGTATTGAATTTCCACCGAATGTGTTTGCATAGCCTTCCAGCCAGTCTCCACAATCCTCACTTGGGGAATCTCTTGGGACCCCACCTTATTCCCCAGATAGATAATGTTGGCTTAGAGAAAAGCAAACTGCTGGCAAGGGAAAAATCAGTAAAATCTGGTTGTCCCTTCCTTAGGTTCAACCTAGAGTGAGATAGGATAAGGAAATGTGATTTTCTTAAGCCTTTGTTTTGTCTATGATTAGTTAAAAATTTTCTGCATAATAGTATTCTGAACATCAGCCCCCAGTAACTGGCTCACAGCTTGCCCCACGTGTGCCCAGCATGCAGGTGTGTAGTGAAGCTGCCACATGATGGATGACCAGATGGAATGTTGAGGTGAACAGCTCATGCCATGTGAAATAGACTATGCTGTACAGTATAAAAAGGAAGTGGCAAGAAACACAGTATAACTGAACAGTGTTACCCAAGAAACCTCGAGCTTTCTCAGTATTCAGGGGACTACTCTCTGGGCCATAAATAATGGTGAAGGACAATCAAGTAAATTAAAACTTTATGGGACACTGAGACAGTTGGTATCTTTTACAAAAAATGCAAATGTGCCTCCAAATATTCTATTAAGCAAAATGTCTCAAAAATAGAAAAAAACATTTTAAATAACAGATCTATTTTGTAGAAATTCTAATGCAGCAACATAGACATGGAAAACTTCTGAATCAGCCAAAAATCGGGTTATTAAAAACAATAAGACCAACTTGCTTAGTATCTTCTCATCTAAAACTCTCTTTGATTTTTACTTTATAGAAATACTTAATCTTCAAAAAATGTACAGAGCAAATTTCATTATGATCTCCATTTCACAGAATAGGAAATGAGTTTATATTAAGTGACTTGCTCAAAGCTATATGGTTAATAAGTTGCATAGTTGAAATTTAAACATGACTAAGTCCAGAGCTTGCTTAACCACTAAAATCTACTGCCATAGTTGCTGGACTCTTCTGCCTGAGATATTTTTCAAGGGAATAGATAATCAGTAAATAGAGTGTTTCATGTTGTGGAAATTCTAGGGAGTGTTAAATTCTCCTCTGGTGAAGGAATGTAGTCATTATGCATTACTTTCATTAAAAGTTTGAGTTCACTCGCTCTTTTTCATATTATGTAAAAATCCCTAGGGTGACATATAACCTAGCTCATTTTGGGGTGATTGTTACTATGAAATATTATTGATATTCACAAAGGGAAACAAAAGTAATATTACTTTTTGTATCTAAAACATTTTCACACAGTCTGTGGGTTGGAAAAGACAATACTATTATATTAGTTCCATTTAAATATGGCAAAACTGAGTCACAGGGAAGCTCATTGACTTCCCTAATTCTAACTAGTCATTCAACTTAAGCTCACTATGCTCTTAAAGAGTTATATTCCAGTTATTATAAATTATTTAACAATGAAGGGTTTTAACAGCACAGCTTTTTTACTTTTCCTTCGTATTAACAAATATTGCTTTGCTAATTGAACTCAGTGCCTGGTATAGGGCAGGTGCTTAGTAATGCTTATTTTCTTAATGAGAGAAAGAATATATATATTAAACAAATTTAAATAATAAATATCCCTACTTATAGGTGTTTAAATACTTTGCTTCCTTTCCATGTAATAATCCTGGTTTATGTCAAAAGACCTGAATTTAACTGAAACAAGCTAAACTATTTGCTTACTCTTCTATTTATCATGGGGACAATTAGCTGTTAGCTCCTTTCACTCCTTTCTACTTTAAATATTCCTCTCTTGACAGTACAAATATATTTCTAAACATCCTACCCAAACAACAACAAATTTCTAACATACTGGATAAGAAGCAGGGGAATGAGTTAAATGTTCACGATACCCCCTGCTTTTTCATCAGTTTAGTCACTATAGACAGTGTAAGTTTATCTCATTTCATCACTGAATTCTGAGCTTGAAATTAGGTTTGCCAACAATGGACAGATAATAGCAAACTTCCACTGCAGCAAATAATTCTGTGGTCTCAAATGGTGTGTGGTAATGGATTTTGTCAGTAATGTTACGTGACCCTACATCTAATACTTTAAACTGAATATCTCATGTTCCATCTTATCAAGATTCTAGACTACCCCTGATGGTGCTGACTTTTTCATTTATGACAACTTTACCTCGAGAACAGAACTCTCTAAAAACTGAAACATTTAGGTATAGTACCTGAAACATTTGAGGTCTCTTTCATAGCCTAGAGACCTGAAAGAATAAACATGTCTCCCTAATTGTTTAATATAAGTGAGAGATACTAGGGTGGAGTTTGAGGGGAAATCTGCTTCATTCTAAACTCACTTTCAGGGATGTGAATGAAAAATTCTCCAAAATACATATCAGGAAATGCTGACCTCACAAGCAGTTACTTCCATAACAATGGGAGTGTCCATCTAAGATGATTTTAAATGAAGTGTGTAAGTGGTTTTGGAGATAACGTTTAGATTGGCATGAAACATGTTTAGCTGCTTTCCCTTTTATTCAAATTGGGAACAAGTGATATAAACTACTCATCTGGCGAAGTCCATCAGTTCCCAGATTTAAGACGAGTTCTTCGTGAAAGTGTAGACTAAGTCCTGCTCGCCATGACTGACCCCTATGTTTGCTCTGGTATTGCAGTCATTACAGTTGACTAGAGAACATTAGATAGAGCATGAGATGTGCAGGCCGACTGCTATCGTTCAGAACTTGACTCTGCCTCTTACTAGTTATTTGTCCAGAGGCAGTTCTGTGTCTCATTTTCTCATCCATAAAATGGCAATGCTGGGCTTCCCTGGTGGCGCAGTGGTTGAGAGTCCGCCTGCCGATGCAGGGGACATGGGTTTGTGCCCCGGTCCGGGAAGATCCCACATGCTGTGGAGCAGCTGGGCCCGTGAGCCGTGGCCGCTGAGCCTGCGCGTCCGGAGCCTGTGCTCTGCAACGGGAGAGGCCACAGCAGTGAGAGGCCCGCGTACCGCAAAAAAAAAAGGCAATGCTAATAATAGGACCTGCTTCATAAAATTGCTGTGAGGATTAAATAAGTGAATACATTAAAAGTTCTTCTACCAGTGGCTGGCATTAACACTCAAATGTTAGATATAATTGTTGTCATTTCTTTTATTTACTGTCCTTTCTGATAGGCTCTGAGCTCCTTGAAGACCATTTCTCTTTCTGCCTTTATCCTTAGAAATGAGCACAGGTCTAGATGTAGCAAATGAATAATCACTATTGATTAAATTAATAAATAAATGCACAAGCCTTGTTATAATGAGAGTGGAACCAATGACTGATTATAACCACTAATGGTGTTTGATAACTTTTCTTTTTCTCTGCCAATTTCCTTGTTTAGATATGCTATTCTTTCTTGTAGGCCTTTTTCCAGAAAGTCTTTTCTCAAAGACATTTTTACACAATTTATGTTCCCCCAAAAATGGAAGGAATCAGGATAGACATTAATTTATTCAGTAAATAATTTTTCAGCACCTGGTATGTATATAAACTAGCACTGAAGGGCATTTAAAGAAACATCTCAGGTACTCAGTGTGTCCAAAGGTCTCAAGTATCTGTGGTCTTAAACAGTGAATTAGAGATATTGCTCTTTGCTGCCTCTTTTCAGTATTCTAAGTACAGCGTGGCTGTCTGTGGATTTACACTTCAATGCCACAGGGAAAATCAATAGTAATAACACAAGATGCTGAGAGTAGGGGTTAGGTTTCTCCATTTTCTAAACTAATCTTCTGATACTTTCCTGTGAGCTGGGAAAATATTGAATTATCCAGGATTCAGATTAATGCTGGCAAAGAATATACAAAAATAATACATAAAAAGATGGCTGAAGGTATTTTATTTTAGTCAGTTTAGTGGAATATATAATTTAGTGAGTACGTGTAGATTTGGCATCCTAACATTTTATTTAATTTTCCAACCAAAGTAAAGTGTTGATTTGGCAATTTTCTCCTTTGAGTGTTAATATTTCTAAAATGGAAAATTTGGGTAAGAAAGAATCCGGGTTTATCCCCTTCACATGCCAAATAAACATCACATCTTAATTGTCAGCTACAAATTTCATTTGATTCTCACTAGAATGCCATATGCTTTGTATGAATATCATAAAATTTTATCTCTGAGTTTAATTTTATAACTAATGCTTTTGAGAAGCTTATTCTTTAAGAATAATGGTGTTAATAAAATAAACTGTCTACAAGCTTAGTAAAAACAGACTTTTTTCATAGGTGCAATTTTTTAAAGGTTTAGTAGTGTCAGAGTTTTTATATGCAACCTGAATCTTGCACACTGGAATATTCAGGGTAGGGTTATATTACATGATGCAATATTCAACTTATTCCTACTGTAACAATAAAATTAATCATGAGTCAGGAAATACTATGAATCAGAAAGTCAAATTATTTTAGTGTTGTGAAAATCATCAGGACTTTGTGCACTTAATCAAGATTGGTGCATATAGTCAAAGATGGAGAGAGCCTTTGAGTTCCAAGAAGTGCTGTATCAGTCAAGATGGGCTAGCTACAATAAGAGACAACACCAAATTCTCAATGGCTTAAAACCACACTCATTTACACTGCACGTTGAATGTAGTTTAGGCCGCTGGGGCCCTCTGCTCAGCAAAGTCACTAAGGAACCCAGGCTGGCAGACTCCATCACAATTCATATCTCCATACTTCCTGCCTCTCAGGGTAATTGAATGTGGTGAATCACGCACTGGCTCTTAATGCTTCCTGACAAAGCAAGCCACATAGCCAAGCCTAACTTGAAGAGGAAAGAGAAGTATAGTCCTACTTTATAATGTGCCCGAAACGAGCAGCATCAAAATTTTGAACAGCTCTTATGACACTAATTAACCCTAAAATTGTCCTTGTCAGTGTGGTGATTAAGTGCTGTTATTTGCATCCTTTGATCATATACTCTGTTGTTATTTATAAAATTAAGATATTTCTGTGCTGTGGCTCATTCTTCTACATTATTGGCTGTTCAATTAATTTGAGCAGGATCACAATTCTTAAGAATCTAGTGATTTTCAAACAAGTGAAATAGTTCCTCTAATTTCTTTTTTTCATGTATTTTCTGACCTTATATCAATAAGATCACATGAATTCCCATACTGAGTCAGACCCATGGTCATTGCAGCCAAAAATCTCATCCTTGGCCAAAAATGAGTCACTTCTATTGTTTCTCCATTGTTCTTAAAGAAAAAGGATAGAACTATTACAAGATGTGCTACTTTAAAAATTAATGATTCTGTTTAATGTTCATAAAGATGACTAGGCCCTTACCAAGAGATCAAACATTTCTTTCTTAAATTCCAATGAATCCCAATGAAAAATACAAAGTATTAAAATTTAGTTTTAAAGAAATATTTCTAAAACAGTTTTGAAAGTAATAATGTAAAAAAATAAAATAGGTACTTTTGAACAAAAGTAAAACAATACTTTTACTTATCCATTTATCCAGTTGACTCCATTTATCTAGTGACTCCATTTATCCAGTTTTGTAATTCCAGCCAAAAAAATGATGGACTTTTTTTTTTCTTTAACATCTTTATTGGAGTATAATTGCTTTACAATGGTGTGTTAGTTTCTGCTTTATAACAAAGTGAATCAGCTATACATATACATATATCCCCATATCTCCTCCCTCTTGCGTCTCCCTCCCACCCTCCCTATCCCATCCCTCTAGGTGGTCACAAAGCACCAAGCTGATCTCCCTGTGCTATGCGTCTGCTTCCCACTATGGACTTTGTTTTTAGGATCACAACATTTTAAAACAGAGAATCCCTCTAAGGCCACAGAACTCAGCCCAATAATTTTACAAATGTGAAAACTGAGACCCAAGAAATATTCTGGCGAACAGGATAGAACAAATCCCTGCCTTCCTAATGTTAAATTCTAGGGAGGAAAGATATCAAACTATGAATTCTACAATTATGAATACATACAATAATATATATGATGTGCCTGGAGTATAGTAACTGCTCAATATTGTTGTTACTCCTTATACATAGTCCTCTATTCTAACTTTTCTCCTAATATTTTTGTTCCCAAGTATACTTGACATATAGACGTTTAGCCCCTGATTAGATACTTCCAGGTCTATAGAGCTTTCAAGGCTGTTAGAAGGCTTTTTTGGTTATATTTTTTAAATATGCTGAAAGAACTTAGATATTAGTGAACATAATTTGTCACAGTTTATTCTGTTTCTTCCTAATTTAAAAAAAGGTATAATGGCTTGACCATAATAAAAATGTCATTATGTTTCATTAATTTTATTATTTAATGACCCAGGACACAGAATTCTGCTTAAAATATCTTTTCTATTGAAATACAGACTTAGATTCAATATGTTCCTTGGAAACACTAAAATTAATGTCACATCTAACTGACATCACCAAATTTCAAAAATTGAGGTACTGTGACATTTGTTTTTATCAGCGTGATGAATCACTGTTCCTTTAATGTTTAGCTTTCTTACTTAATGCAGACTTGATAGATATCCTTGGGAAAGAGGCTGGTGGATATTTATGTTTGGAATAACACATGTCTTTTGCATCTAATTAGCTTTTTGGTGAATTATCAAAGAGTATAGGACATGCAAAAAGAATCAGTAATGAAAATATTGGGCACAATCAGTCTTGTAAAATAGAAACTCAGTATACCTGTGAAATATCAGACAAGAAGAAATTCATTAAGTAAATGTTTGCAAGATAATAGCCAATATAAAATCCTATTATTTGAAAAGAATTGTAGCATTGTTATATCTCTCTGCAGCAAAGGTTTTTTTAAGGGAAAAAAAAAGACTGCCTCTGGTAGCATTTAAAATTGTATAACATTGGGTTTTGGTTATATAAAATTAATTTGTATAAATGATCTCAAAGGAAACCAATAAAGCTATGGATATAATCCAGAAAGAGAAAAAAACAGTAACAACCCTTTATTGTTCTGAGTAGAAAAACTACCTGGCTCTTATTAAAATGCTCCAGGTGATTCACACTGCTATTAAATGTTTCCTTTTCATAGAGTCAGTTATCAGCATTTTTAAAGAATAAATTGTTTTCAAAAAGACCTACAAACCAAGAGAAAATTATAAAGAAAGTCTTAATAAATGATGTGAAATTTGCTATTTTAGTTAGGTCATTAAAACAAAATCTCAACTGTCTGATTTTGATTGCCACCTTCTTAGGGGCTTCTAATTTATATATTTACATATAAATGTAAATATAGATTATGTAAATGTATAAATAAATACATGTATTTTGATAGAGATTGCCAGATTGCCTTCTATACATGATGAAGTACTTTACTCCTTTACAGGTCAGTGTAGAAGAGTAGCTAATTTCCTTACTATGACTTATCAAACTTTTAGAATTTCGCCATTTTCATAGAGGTCGAGGGATATCTCACTTCTCTTATTATGAATGAGATTAAACATCTTTTTGTATGTTATCAAACAATTTGCATGAAATTTTCTGTAAACACTATTAATATTCTTTGCCCTTTTTGCTGTTGTTTCTGGACTGTTAGTCTTTTCCTTCTCCATTTTGAGGAGTCATCTAGATTTGGGGGAAACTAGCACTTTGTCTATAATATAAACTGTAAAAGTTTTTCCCAGTTTGTCCTTTGTCATCTAACTTTACTAACATTTTGGTCTATGAAATAATTTAACATTTTTGGGTTGCTAAGTTCATCAATCATTTCATTTTGTTGTTTATAGGTTTTTGTGTCAATGTTAGATTATTGAAGAGATTATTAAAATAATTCTGCCATTTTTCCTTCATAACTTTTATGTTTATGTTTAAATCATTTATCCACTTGGAATTAATTTATCTTGGTTTAATGAGTGAAGCTGGGATCTATTAGATTTTTTTTCCAAATGGATATCTAATAGTCCCAACAATCCCTAGTTCATTTTTCCCTACTGATTTGCTATGCCACCACTTCATGTAATGTTATAAATATCCATGCGTATTTTGGTAGATTTCTGTAATTTTTGTTGTTCTGTTCTGTTGCTCTCTCTTCCTCTTCTTGAACCACTCATTAGAAATGTGTTTTAATCTCCCTCCATCCACTGCTCTTTTTCTTCTCAAAATTTTATTAGATATTCTTATTTAATTTTTCTTCCAAACTTTAGAGAAACCTTGTGTGGTTCTGAAAAATAAAATACCATTGGGATTACTTTGATTTATAAATTAACCTATTTTTAGATTGACATAATTGACACCCTTATGATGTTAAGTCTTCTCCAAAACCACAGTGTCATTCCATTTATCCTCATGGGGTTTTTTTAATGTCATTAAGAATAGTCTTATATTTTTCTGTGTTTTCCTCATTCTTGTTAAGTTTACTCCTCAGCAGTTGTTTGTTTGTTACAATTACAAATCACATCTTCATCTGTATCTTGTGACAAGTTATCATTTATATATAATAGAGATGATTTACGTGTATTGATACTGGTACCTTACTAATTTATTTTTTCAGCTTTATTGAGGTACAGTTGACAAAATTGTAATATATTTTAAGTGTACAAAGTGATGATTTGATATATACTTACATTGTGAAAGGATTCCCACAATCCAGCTAATTAACACACCCATTACATCACATATTTACCTTTCATGTGTGTGAGAACACTTAAGGCCTACTCTCTTAGCAAATTTAAATTGTACAGTACAGTATTAGCAACTGTAGTCACCATGTCATACATTAGATCCTCAGACGTTATTTATCTTATAACTGAAAGTTTGTACGCTTTTACCAATCTCTCCCCATTCTCCCTCCAACTACTGGCCCTGGCAACTACTATTCTACTCTCTGTTTCTTTGAAATCACTTTTTTTTTTAAGATTGCATATAAGTGATACCATGCAGCATTTGCCTTTATCTGTCTGGCTTATTTCACTTAGAATAATGCCTTCCAGTTTCATTCATGTTGTCACAAATGACAGGATTTTCTTATTTTTTAAGGCTAAATAATATTGCATATTTTATATATATATATATATATATATATATATAACATATATCATATCTAGATTGTTCCATATCTTGGCTATAGTGAATAATGTAATGAACATTGGAGTGCAGATAATGATTTCATTTCCTTTGGATATATATACCCAAAAGGAGATTACTGGATCACATAATAGTTCTACTTTTAATTTCTTGAGGAACCTCCATACTGTTTCCCATAGTGGCCGTGCCAGTTTACATTTTCAACAGTGCACAAGGGTTCCCTTTCCTCTACATCCTTGCCAGCGTTTGCTACTTTTTGTCTTTTTAATAATCAACATTCTAATAGATGTGAGGTGATATGTTGTGGTTTTGGTTTGCACTTCCTGATGATTGGTAATGTTGAGGTAATGTTTCATGTACCTATTCACCATTTGTATGTCTTCTTTGGAAAAATGTCTATTAAGGTCCCTTGCCATTTTTTAATTGAATTATTTGGTTCTGTTGTGACTGAGTTGTATGAATTCATTGAATATTTTGGATATTAACCCTTTATTGGATATGTAGTTTGAAAATATTTTCTTCTGTTCCATAGGTGACCTTTTCATTTTGTTGACTGTTTCCTTTGCTATGCAGAAGCTCTTTAATTTGATGTAGTTCTTTTTTTTTTTTAATGCTTTTGTTACCTTTGCTTTTGGTGTCAAATTCAAAAAATCATTGCCAAGACCAATGTCAAGAAGCTTACTCTCTACGTTTCCTTCTAGGAGTTTCATGGCTTCAGGTCTTACATTCAAGTCTTTGATCCATTTAGAAATGATTTTTGTGTATAGCATAAGACAGGTATTCAGTTCCACTCTTCTAAATGTAGAGATCCAGTTTTCCCAACACCATTTATTAAAAAGACTATCCTTTCCCCCATTGTGTGTTCTTTGCACCTTTGTCAAAAATTAATTGACCATATATTCATGAATTTATTTCTGGGCTCTCTCTTTGATTACATTGACCTATGTATCTGATTTTATGCCAATACCATAATGTTTTGATTACTATAGCTTTGTAATATAGTTTGAAATCAAAACTGTGATGTCTCCAGCTTTGTTCTTTTTCAAGATTGCTTTAGCCATTCAGGGTATTTTGTGGTTCCATACAAATTTTGGAATTGTTCTTCTATTTCTGTGAAAAATGCATTAGAATTTTTATAAGTATTGCAGTGAATCTGTGGATCACTGAAGATAGTATGGACATTTTAATACGATTAGTTCTTCCAGTCCATGAACACATAATATCTTTCAATTTATTTGTCATCTTCAACTTTTTTCATCAGTGTTTTAGAGTCTTCAGTGTAGAGATCTTTCACCTCCTTGGTTATATTTATTCCTAAATATTTTATTCTTTTTGATACTATTGTAAATGGGATTGTTTTCTCCATTTCTCTTTCTGCTGGCTTGTTATTAGTGTACAGAAATGCAACAATTTTTTTGTATATTGATTTTGTATCCTGCAACTTTGACTGAATTCATTGATTACTCCTAAATATTTGGTACAATTTTTTGGTGGAGTCTTTTGGTTTTTCTATACATAATATATCATCTGCAAATAGTGACAGTTTTACTTCTTCCTTTCCAGTATGGATGCATTTTATTTCTTTTTCTTGCCTAATTGCTCTGCCTGGGCATTCCAGTACTATGTTGAGTAAAAATGATGAGACTGGGCATCCTTGTCTTGTTTCTGATCTAAAGGAAAAATTTTCAGCTTTTTATCATTGAGCATGGTGTTAGCTGTGGCCTTGCCATGAATGGCCTTTATTATGTTGAGGTTCATTCCATCTATATCTAATTTGTTGGGCATTTTTATCCTGAAAGCATGTTGAATTTTTTCTAGTGCTTTTTCTGTGTTTATTGAGATGATCATTGGTTTTTATCCTTCATTCTTTTAATATGGTATATCATCTTTGTTGCTTTATGGATGCTGAACTATGCTTACATCCCAGGAATAAATCCCACTGGAAAACCAATAAAGAAACATTAGATTTAGACTACATGTTAGATCAGGTGGACTTAGACATATATAGAACATTCTGAACAACAACAGCAGAATACACTTTCTTCTCAACTTCACATGGAACATTCTTCAGGCTAGATCATATGTTAAATCACAAAACAAGCCTTAACCAATTTAAGAAGATTGAAATCATGTTGAGCATCTTTTCTGACCACAGTGGTATGAAATCAGTAATCAGTAACAAGAGGAAAACTGGAAAGTTTACAACTATCTGGAGATTAAATACCACACTCTTAAACAACCAATGGATCAAAGAAGAAATCAAAAGGGAAATAAAAAAATATATTTAGACAAATGAAAATGGAAACACAACATACCAAAACTTGTGGGATACAGCAAACGCAGTTCTAAGAGGGAAGTTTATAGTAATAAATACCTACATTAAGAAAAAAGAAAGATCTCAAATAAACAACCTAACTTTACACCTCAAAGAACTAGAAAAAGAACAACAAACTCAGCCCAAAGTTAATGGAAAGAAAGAGTTAACATAGATCCAGTGGAAATAATTGAAATGGAACTAGAAAGACAATAGAAAAGATCAATGAAGCTAAGCTGTTTTTTTAAAAGATAAACAAATTGACCATCTTTTTAGCTAGATTAACAAAAAAGAAAGAAAACTCAAGTAAATAAAATCAGAAATAAAAGAGGAGACATTACAACTGACATCACAGAAGTTTAGGGATAATAAGGAAACCACTATGAACAATTATACACCAACAATTTAAATAGCCTAGAAAAAATGGATAAATTTCTGATAATATACAACCTACCAATACTGAATCATGAAGAAACAGAAAATCCAAATAGACCAACTACTAGTAAGGAGATTAAATCAGCAATCAAAAATCAGTCCAGGACAGATGGCTTTACTGGTGAATTGTACCAAACATTTAAAAAATTAGTACCACTTCTTCTCAAACTCTTCCCAAAAATAGACTAAATTCAACAATACATTAAAAGGACTTTACTAAATTATTTTTATGTTTGTTTTATACTGTACTTGATCTTCATGAATTTTTCAAAGATACGTCATTTGTAAATGGTAATAGTTTCCACCCTTCTTTCCAATTTTTGTATATTCAATTTTATTCTCATTCATTGTAACTATTAACTCAATGCACTGTTATTTAACAGTTGTGATTGTGGGTATCCTTGCCTTATTTACAACTTTAGTGAAATAACTTTATTATTTTCCCATTGAACCTGATACTCTCTTTGGGACTTAAATAAATATGTTTATCATGTTGTGTAAGTTTTTATTGGTTTTTATCTTGGAGTATTTCATCAAAAATGCATATTCAATTTTTTCAGACACCTTTTTAGTATCAATGGAGAGAAGCATATTATTTTTCTCTTTAGACTAATTAGTGTAATAAATGAATGGATTTAATATCATTGAACTACTTTTGTGTTCCTGGATTAAATCTCTCTTGGTCATGATATATTTTTCTTATAAGGTGCTGATGGAGTCTAACTGAGAAATTGTGTTATTTTAATATTGAAATTCATGAGTATAAATGTTCCATAGCATATTTTTGTGTAGTCATTGTTGGGTTTTTGTACTCAGTATTTAAATAGAATTTGGAAATATTTCCTTTTTTCATATGCTCTGGCACATTTTAGTAACACTGGCATTGTACAATACTTTTAAATATTTATCCTGATCTATGGCAGAGGGTTTTTGGTGAGAGCTTCTTCATATGTTAAAAAGTTCTGCTTTCTTCATCATTTTTTCTTCTGATGTATTTTCTTAGCTATCACATTAGTTCTTTTGTTAAAACTTGACATTCAATGAGTCCAATTTTCCCATAAAACTTTCATCTAATTGCAAAAAGGCCATAGTTGTTTTACAGACTATTCAAGTTTCAACTGCCACAAACTAAGATTGATAGAATGGCTATTCTGTGCACTTCTGGGTATACTCCTACCTGCCCCCCTTCTGCTTTTCTAAACTAGGTATAGTCAAGTGGGGATGAGGAGTATGGTTCTGCTACTTCTCAGTTCCCCAGTGTACCTCCTATTATAGAAAAGGCATTTGGCCCTCAAAGTGGCCCCCTCATCTCAAAGAACTATACTTGTGTGGTTTCTCCCTGGGATCTGCTGCAGCTGAAGTCTCTCCAAACAGTCTCTCCTCCACTTCCCTCACCTTCCTTTTGAAGGCATCTATAAGCACTCAGTAGCTTTTAGCTACCTTTTATATTTTTGGTGTCTTTCTTGTAGTTTCATTAACAATAGAGGTAATTAATTTTGTTTTTCTTTCTTGTTATTTTTGCATGATTTACAGGAAGACAGGGAAGATGATGAGTTACACAGCCATGAACCAGAAGACCTAACTGTAGTTTTTTAAAGATAGGATTTTTAGCAACCCATGTGGCATTGATGGTCTATGACACTGGCCAGTTTTCTTTTAAAAATAAAAAATGATTAGACTCCTTGGTTACTTGAAATTCCTACCATTTGTGAAGTCTAATTAAGAATTGCTTTTTTATCTCTTGTGCTATATATCACACCTAAGGAATACTTTAGCCAAATAGGTACACTTTTACTCTGTGATTAACAAATATGATTTATTTAAATGCCTGTTAACAGAAAGTGTGAGTGATCAATAAGTTTATAAAGCAATTCTTCATTCAACAGAAGTACTTACTACATATTCATGAAATATGGAGCTTCTATCACACATTGGGATTATCATATGTTTTACTATACCTGATTTACTTGTAATGTTTCAAAAACATCATTACTACGTAAAGAGAGAAGCAGTTGTATTATATTGCGTATATTGACAAATATATTCAATGGATATAATCATGAAGTGTGATTTTTAAAACACCTCCCAAGCAAAGCCACAAATTAAATAGATTTTATATAGTTGATAAACTTACTCTAACATTACTCTCATATGCAGGCACAGAATTTCATCAAAATTATGTAGAGACTTTCCCCCAAAATTAATTTTCTTAAATAATGAAAACTTGTGATTGGATCATTCTGTGAGTGATTTCTAAAGATTTCATTTTACTTTACTTTTATTCTAATTCTCTTTCAAGGCACACTGTAGATATTCTGTAACAAGTTGTGATCTGGCTCCACATTTTAGGATGTATTTTTCTTCTTATTCCTAACCAGTAATGGGAATATAATTACTATTTTTCTTCTTATTCCTAACTAGTAATGGGAATATCAAATTTTATCTATCTTAAAATTTTCTGCACATAAAGTGCAAAACCAATTTATAGATAATCTGAAGTTAGAACAGATTTTTTTATTTTAAAATACACATTTACCAACAATTCTCAAATATGGTATTTACATTTAACCATGTTATATGTTAGGGAAAACTACATAAAATGTGTGGAAATCTTTTAGAAGTTATTAGCAAATTAGCATTATGTTCAAAAGCTTGGACTTCTCAGCCATACTGCCTGGATTTAAATATTGTCTCTACCACTTAGTAGCTGTTGTGACTTTGTAAATTAGTAAATCTCTGTATCTTAATTTTCCTTGTACATAAAATGATACCTTCCACAATTTATTCAAAACAAATTTAGACTCAGCCATAAAAGGAAACGAAATTGAGTTATTTGTAGTGAGTTGGATGGACCTGGAGTCTGTCATACAGAGTGAAGTAAGTCAGAAAGAGAAAGACATATACCGTATGCTAACACATATATATGGAATATAAGAAAAAAAATGTCATGAGGAACCTAGGGGTAAGATGGGAATAAAGACACAGACCTACTAGAGAATGGGCTTGAGGATATGGGGAGGGGGAAGGGTAAGCTGTGACAAAGTGAGAGAGTGGCATGGACATATATACACTACCAAATGTAAAATAGATAGCTAGTGGGAAGCAGCTGCATAGCACAGGGAGATCAGCTCGGTGCTTTGTGACCACCTAGAGGGGTGGGATAGGGAGGGTGGGAGGGAGGGAGATGCAAGAGGGAAGAGATATGGGAACATATGTATATGTATAACTGATTCACTTTGTTATAAATTTGAAACTAACACACCATTGTAAAGCAATTATACTCCAATAAAGATGTAAAAAAATAAAATAAAAACAAATTTAGAGAAGGATAAAGTGAGTTAAAATATATAAAGTACTTGCAACAGTGCCTGGCACAGAGTGGTAGTTATTACAATTTCAGGACACCACCTCCAGATAATTAGAGGCCTCCTGTTGTAACAAGACCAAATTATGAATACCTGATTTATCTGAAGCATAGCATAATCTTCACAGATATTTAAAAGCTAGCCATGAGATTAAAGGAAATAGATAGATCTGATTAAAGACTTCCCACCAAAAGAAATTTTTGGATAAAGGAAAGGAAAAAAGCTCTAGATATTTAACACAGAAGGGAATCATTTAGCTTGAAACATTAGATCTGTCAGTGCTTCAAAGCCTCCCCAAATTATCTTATTCACTTTCAACATTATTTTAATTCATTTGCCATCAAGTAACCTAGTTTTGGCATAGGCATAAGAGAAGAGAAGTGCTCAGAGGATAATATAAAAGCCCAAAGTACTTGAGAATTAAAATTACACAGCCAATCATAATATGTTTCTAGTGTATTAAATCACAGTTATGTTTACAATAGGTAAGAAAGGGGAATATATAGTTACATCAAGCCATCCTGACATCAGATATGAAGTACATCCAGTTGGAGTGAGCAGAGAATTTCATTTCCATTACAAAAAACCTAAATATTTATTAGTCATAATTTTACTGAAATGTTGTGTCCAGCTTAGAGTGCCAAATTCCAAAAGGACACAAAAGACCTGAGACAGCTGAAAAAAATAGGAATAAAAAAATTAATAAATCTTTAGAAAAGAGGTCCCAAGATGAAAGTGAAGGGATTATGGTGGTTAGCCTACAAAGTAGAAATCACAAGCAATATCATCCTTCTTTTAAAAATATGGTGGAATTTTATGAAAATGATACCAAGCAATTGTTCTCTTTGTATATAAGACAGCTAATCCCAGCTTCACGGCCACTAGGTTACCATGAAAGACTCGGTGATGAAATTTCCTTATCCAGAAAACAGGGATAATTTTTAGTTTACCACTGACCTCGCAGAATTATTGTACACATAGCATGCAATTTGAAGAAAAAGTACTGTATAACTATGGGATGTTATTATTACTTCCACTGGTAGTTTTATAGAATAACAATCATTCTTAAGAAACCAGTCATTAAAGACAGAATTTCAAATAGATCTAAGATGCTGATTATCACTGTGCTAAACATGAAAAGGAGATTCTGGAGTGAGGAATAAATGCCATTTCATTCTCGGAGACCTTTAAAAACAGAAACTATCCTCCTAAGTTATTTTAAATATCTCTCTACATAAGAAATGGGAGGGTGGAACAAGATCCTTTGAGTATCTTAACAGCTATGAAATCATATGATCATGAATGTGGCCTGAAGTGACAACTACTAGGACAGATGACATCCTATACCACCATTGATCTGATGAAGATTTGCCCATATACACAAGCCAACATTTTATTTTGTTTTTTGAAAGTTATTATCACTTAGTACTGTTGAATTCCCACAGCAGAAATTCATGCTGTTGGAGAAAGAGTGTTAAATTTTAACTTGTGAGCTGGAAATGAGTGTTGCTTGTTAGTGTTACTGTTTTCATCACTGCTGGATTAGTTGACTTTGCCATATACCACAAAAATATTTTTAAACTGTTGCAGGTCAGAATATTGGCATGTGAAATCATGTGTTTCCATTAATGTTATTATCAGTACAAAATATCTTCCAATATGAAAATGAAATTAAGTAATTTTTTTGTGTGTGTGTGGTATGCGGGCCTCTCACTGTTGTGGCCTCTCCCGTTGTGGAGCACGGGCTCCAGACGCACAGCCTCAGTGGCTATGGCTCACGGGCCTAGCCGCTCCGCGGCATGTGGGATCTTCCCTGACCGGGACACGAACCCGTGTCACCAGCATTGGCAGGCGGTCTCTCAACCACTGCGCCACCAGGGAAGCCCAAAATTAAGTAATTTTTAAAGTAAAAAACTGTGTTCGACAAACAGTAGAAGATTTCATGGTCCTGACATTAATTATAATAGCATTTACCCCTAGCAAAATAAGTCTTTGTATATTTTCTGCATTTCTTAAAGATGTATATCTTATCAGATTTCAAAGGACTGGGACAACTTGCTAAAAGTCAAGGAAGTATTCAAGCATCAAAGAGTATATCTAAAAGCATTAATTCATTTATTCCTTCATTTACTTGCTCATTCAACAAATATTTGTTTATCTACCAATCACTGTGGTGGGAAGCTAGGGATAGGAAGGTGAATGAAGTATGATCCTTCCCTTCAAGAAACTTGAAACTCTCTGTATTACAGACCCATAAACAAATAATTTAAGATGTTCCAATAAATGTATTTATAAGAGGTGAGGTATATGAGAAGGCCTTAAATAAATGTATGTAGAAGGTGCTATGGGACCCCTGAGGCAGGTGTTTCAGACATTCAGGATGCACGTATTCTCTGAATAGCCAAAGCAATCCTGAGAAAGAAAAGCAGAGCTGGAGGAATCAGGCTTTCTGACTTCAGACTATACTACAAAGCTACATTAATCAAAACAGTATGTTTCTGGCAAAAACAGAAATATAGATCAATGGAACAGGATAGAAAGCCCAGAGATAAACCCGTGCACCTGTGGTCACCTAATCTATGATAAAGGAGGCAAGACTATACAATGGAGAAAAGACAGCCTCTTCAATAAGTGGTCCTGGGAAAACTGGACAGCTACGTGTAAAAGAATGAAATCAGGACACTTCCTAACACCATACACAAAAATAAACTCAAAATGGATTAAAGACCTAAATGTAAGGCCAGACACTATAAACCTTAGAGGAAACATAGGCAGAACATTTTTTGACATAAATCGCAGCAATATCTTTTTTGATCCACCTCCTAGAGTAATGAAAATAAACAAATGAGACCTAATTAAACTTACAAGCTTTTGCACAGCAAAGGAAACTGTAATCAAAATGAAAAGACAACCCACAGAATAGGAGAAAATATTTGCAAACAAAGCAACCAACCAGGGATTAATTTCCAAAATATACAGACAGTTCATGCAGCTCTATGTTGAAAAAGCAAACAACCCAATCAAAAAATTGGCAAAAGATCTAAATAGACATTTCTCCAAAGAAGATATACAAATGGCCGAAAAGCACATGAAAAGATGCTCAATATCACTAATTATCAGAGAAATGCAAATCTAAACTACAGTGAGGTATCACCTCACACTGGTCAGAATGACCATCATCAAAAAGTCTACAAACAGTAAATGCTGGAGAGGGTGTGGAGAAAAGGGAACCCTCCTGCACTGTTGGTGGGAATGTAAATTGGTACAACCACTATGGAGAACAGTATGGAGATTCCTTAAAAAACTAAAAATAGAGCTACCACATGATCCAGCAATCTCATTCCTGGGCATATATCTGGAGAAAACCATAATTTGAAAAGATAGCTGCACCCCAATGTTCATTGCAGCACTATGTACAATAGCCAAGACATGGAAGCAACCTAAATGTCCATCAACAGAGAAATGGATAAAGAAGACGTGATACATATATACAGTGGAATATTACTCAGCCATTAAAAAGAATGAAATAATGCCATTTGCAGCAACATGGATGGACCTAGAGATTATCGTACTAAATGAAGTAAGTCAAACAGAGAAAGACAAATATCATACGATATCACTCATATGTGGAATCTAATTTTTTAAATGATATAAATGAACTTATTTACAAAACAGAAACAAACTCCCAGATTTTGAAAGCAAACTTACAGTTACCAAAGGGGAAATGTTGGGGGCAGGGATAAATTAGGAGCTTGGGATTAACATACACACACTACTATATATAAAATAGATAACCAACAAGGATCTACTAAATAGCACAGGGAACTCTACTCAGTATTCTATAATAACCTATATGGGAAGAGAATCTGAAAAAGAATCAATATATGTATATGTATAACTGAATCACTATGCTGTACACCTGAAACTAACACAACATTGTAAATCAACTATACTCCAATAAATTTTTTTAAATGCACATATTCTTGTAATTGAACTTAAGTTTTAGACAACAGAAACAAATGGTGTTAATACATGGAATAGACATTTCTAATTGCATTCCTGCTAGTTCCCTAAATAAACCAAATGACCTAGGCAAACACAATTGCTCCCTGTTTCCTGATCCTGCCCCTTACGTTTTCTCATCTTCGTGGAATAACAAATGAAAGAAATCACTAGCTTCTGAGGTCAGACAAATCAAGATTCAAGTTACATGGATCTTGCTGAGCATTGGTTTCCTTATTTTTAAAATGTGGATAATAAATTCACCTCTGTGAGTTGTTTTGAGGACAAGAAATAATAAAAGTAAATGTACTTGGCATCTTGTAAGCATTCAATAAATGGTAGATACTGATATTATTGAGATGTTGTCATGCTGTACTCTCTGTACTGGAATACCTCATCACCATCTACTTGATAAATTTTTTTTTCTGACTCTGAAGGTCTACGTTTCCTGTCAAATTTGCTTCTCACTTACACATTCTTCTCTTGTGATTACTGCTCTGCAGCATAGTAAACTTCTCACATTTTATACACTGTAAGATCCCTAGTACATATATTTTCAGTTGAATTAAGCTCACCTAGCCTAGAAATAACAAAGTTAAGAGTAAAGAAAAGAGATGCCAAGAAAATATTCAGTGATCCACTAAAGTCACACAACTAGTTAGGGGCAGAAGTGGGCTAGAGCCAAGCTTCCTGATGCTTGGTCTAAATGACACTGTCTCTTAGGAAGCATGGCTATTTATCTTCAGAGACCAAACTTGTCCTCAACCCTCACTTATCCAGCCCTTGTAAGGAATTAGGCAAATGGCTAATCAATCCAATTAACTATAGCAAATACTTATAGCATTTACTAATATTTGCAAATTGATGTGTGTATATTATATATAATATATATATATACTTAATCTATAATATATACTTATCTATATATATACTTTATATATTATATATATACTTAATCTATAATATATATATATATGTATACTTAATCCTCATAAAACTATGAAGAGGGCATTAATATTATGTCCCCACTTATAAATGAGGAAACTGAGTCACAGAGAGGATAAATTACTCCCTCAAGGTCATGCTGCTAGTGAATGGCAGAGCCAGGATTCAAACCCAGCCTCCATGGTCTCCACCAGAGTCTCCTGACTCACGTTTTTCATATTATCTTACATACTGATTTAAAAGTCTACAAATACTAAACTATTTCATACCAATAAAGCTTATCTCTTGTGAATTATTCTCTCTCAGTGACCTTGGGGTCCTTGTACGGTCAGTCCCTGTTACTTTTCCAAGTAATTCTTAGCACTTCGTAAGTGCAAGGAAGCCTTTCTGATCACTACAAATATTAAAAACAGAGCAGAAACCATATTCTACCCCTATTGCTCTTATTTTAATTTGAATCTGATACAGGTTTATGGGAGTCATCAGACCTCTTCCAAACATTTACACTCCTTCTTCTGGACAGATGGTAGTATTTTTTTTTTTTACCCACCCCTTTGAAGTCAGGTATAGACGCCAAGTTTGGATGATCAATGAAGTGTGAGTAGTAGTGATGTGTATTGCCTCTGGAAGAAAGCCTGAAGACCCAGTGCAAGATTCCCCACACTTCTTGCGCACTGTAGAGGTGATCATAGCGGCAGACGTTGAGATAAGCCTGAGTCCCAAAATAAGTAGGTAGAGCAGAGGTCACCTGGCAACTCATAGTGAACACATGCAGTGAAAAACAAATCAACCTTTCTTGAGTTAGGCTCCTGAGATGTTTGTGGTTACTACCCAAACTAGTTTATCCTGACTCTTTCAGGGTTTAATTACCATTAGAAACGCTTTATATAGTTTATGTATTTATCTAAAATAGTTGTAGAATAGTTAGCAAATTACATGACATCGTTTGACTCAAATTTTATGATTTGTGCGTTTTCACAACATATGTCTTCTAAACATGTAGAGCATCAAAACACTTCCTAGGAGTTAAGACAGCTTTCAAAGACCTCATTAGAACTGAAATAGCCTGTACTTTCACTTTCAGGGATGTTCCCTGAGATACGAAGTTATGCATAATTACACGTATGATCGTGCCATTAATGTTTTTGTTATTGTGGTTATTTTTGAGTTGCTCTGAATGTTTTGTTCACCCCTCTCCTTTATCTGCAGACTGCTAGGCATAGGGTGCTACACAAAAGCATTTTTCAGAATGTTTCTTTTTTTTTTTTTTAACATCTTTATTGGAGAATAATTGCTTTACAACGGTGTGTTAGTTTCTGCTTTATAACAAAGTGAATCAACTATACATATACATATATCCCCATATCTCCTCCCTCTTGCCTCTCCCTCCCACCCTGCCTATCCCATCCCTCTAGGTGGTCACAAAGCACCAAGCTGATCTCCCTGTGCCATGCGGCTGCTTCCCACTAGCTATCTACCTTACGTTTGGTAGTGTATATATGTCCATGCCACTCTCTCACTTCGTCCCAGCTTACCCTTCCCCCTCCCTGTGTCCTCAAGTCCATTCTCTACATCTGCATCTTTATTCCTGTCCTGCCCCTGGGTTCTTCCTAACCACTTTTCTTTTTTTTAGATTCCATATATATGTGTTAGCATACAGTATTTGTTTTTCTCTTTCTGACTTACTTCACTCTGTATGACAGACTCTAGGTCCATCCACCTCACTACAAATAACTCAATTTCATTTCATTTTATGGCTGAGTAATATTGCATTGTATATATGTGCCACATCTCCTTTATCCATTCATCTTTCAGTAGACACTTAGGTTGCCTCCATGTCCTGGCTATTGTAAATAGAGCTGCAATGAACATTGTGGTACATGACTCTTTTTGAATTATGGTTTTCTCAGGGTATATACCCAATAGTGGGATTGCTGGGTCATATGGTAGTTCTATTTTGATTTTTTTAAGGAACCTCCATACTGTTCTCCATAGTGGCTGTATCAATTTACATTCCCACCAACAGTGCAAGAGGGTTCCCTTTTCTCCACACCTTCTCCAGCATTTATTGTTTGTAGATTTTTTGATAATGGTGTTCTGACTGGTGTGAGGTATTCAGAGTGTTTTAATACAACTTGATGACGTTTTCAACTACATTTCCTTCCCACTATTATACTAGCTGTTGACTATAGGTGTGGCACATAACGTGTGTACATTCATCTCAGCCTCCAAGAACTGTGTTTTGACAAATCTTTAGAGGACTCTTTCAGGGACTGCGTCAGTTGTTGACTCATTCCAGCTTGGATCATTCTTGAACTTCATTTTTATAATGGTCAAGCCCTTGATTATTCAAACTCATTGAAGGAAACAGCACTATCCATAAATTCAAAACCAGAACTGATCCAAAAGGCATTAATATTGGATCTGGAGATCATTTTATAACATTTTATGAAGGCAACATCTTTATCTCCCCAGTTTTGTAGCTCCTGGCCTTCCCTGGACATATATTAAATGAGCGTGGAGTGGGACCCAGCAATGTCCTGGAGGTGGGAAAGGCCACCTGCCCCTGACATTTGCCACCTCATTTTGTCTCCAAGTTGATGTGTCTATTAAGAGGGTATCTAATTCCTCCTTCTCTGCTCTGTATATATTTATCCAGAAGCTTCATCTTCTGGAAAGACCATCCTTTCCAGTTCTCAGAAACATCCTGTATGCCAGGAAGAAGCCATTCTAAATTCAGATTTTGCTATCAGGTTTTATTATGTTTCCATCAAATTTATCCTAAGTCAGGGAATTTCTTAAATGATCGACTCTCTTTCTCCTTTTGTAAACTGTGGTGCTTTATACCAAGTCACACAGTGTTTTTAAACTGATGGGTAGTTGAATGCATTAGCATTTAATGAACATTATAATAAGCATTAGAGTAGAATGTTATGTGAACACCCTAAAGTAGTGATTCTCAACTCTTGGCTGCACATTTGAATCATGTAAGAAGCTTTTAAAATATAGATTCCTGGGCCTCATTTACAGAGATTCTAGTTAAATTGGTCCAACATGGTCCCTGGGAAATCAGTATTTTTAAAGCCCCTTAAATAATTCTCATGGGCAGCCAAGGTGGAGAGCCATTGTTCAGATCATCTCTAGGACAGAATTGCTCTTCATTCCTCACATTAATAGAGTGTTATGGATGTGCTTTGGATCCTCCCAGTTTCAAACATGGGAGATTTTATTCTATTTCTTGCGTAACATAGGTACTCGTTTTCCTCTTGTCTCTGGGCTTAACTGTTTTTCAAGGCGTTGGGCAGCCTGAAGAAACTCATTGCTTACAGCTCCTAAAATTACAGAATAAAATTCTGCTGATTAAAATGACTCTCTAAAATAACATTTACCAATGCCTATCAGGTAAAGAATTCCAGAAACACATCAGTAGACAACAGAGTTAGGTTTATTACTTGCTGTAGCCTGAGAGACTGTGCCTCACGGGTAACAGTGAAGAAGGCATCCCAAAAGGGATAGTGAGGATACTTACAGGATTCAGTCTTGGCACAATTCTGACAATGTTGGTCAGAATTTGCAAACTGGGGAGTTGCTAGAACTGTCCGTGGCCTTATCTTTGGAACTCATCTTTGGGATGAGTTATCATGAGATCAGTTTGTCGATAGTCTTATCTTGTGACAGGAACATTTGGATGAACTGGTGTTAAGAGTTTGAGCTACAGTAGTTTATGATGGACATCACTGTTCTGATTTGGTCCAGTTTACCCTTTTTGAAAATTGTGAGTTTTCAGACTCAGCTCAGCTGAACTGTTTTTCACATTGTAAGATTCATGGAAAAAATAGTTTTCCATCATAAATCGAGTAATTAATGTTTAGCTATCTATAGCAATTGATGTTATATTCTAGGTAAAAATAAAATACATGAGTCATTCAAATCTGTTTAATAGTTTTTTATCTTACTGATTTTTATACCAAGCAAAATATTGTTTGCTCAAAAACAAAATCAGCAAGGTAAGTCACCTTACCTTGTTATTTCTAACTTGAATGTTGATAAAGTTCTGTGTGCCATCAAGGGTTGGGGTTTGCAATCCTTAAGACACTTAGAGAAAAATATCAAGGGGATTGTGCCTCACTGAGAGTGTTTTTCCTATTAATTTACCCTAAAATGCAGAGAAAGGGTATAGATTAGAAGAAAAAAATTGTAATAAATAATTATTTTGTTTTTGGAAATTCAGTATGGCAATTCAGGCCATATCCCTACATATAAAATGATAGGGCCAAATTTAGGAGTCATTTCAAATAAATGGTTAGTACCATTTCCTACTGACAATGGTGTCTTTTATATAAAATGATAAACATGGTGTTCGATGTAGTACTATAATATAAAACCTTAAGTGTGAAACACACTGCAGTTGCTTTTTTCTGTGTTCTCAGCAGCATGACTTTGGAAATCAGGGTGGAGCTCTGAATGGGACACCAGTTACCACTGTGTGATCTTAGCACAGGTCCAATGACCTGTGGTTTTAAATTTGCAATTTTTATTTTAAAAAATTTCAGATTGAACTCACTTCAGACTTGCAAAATATCACAAAAATAGTACAGAGCTTCATAGCTTCCCAAAATGTTAACGTCATACACAACAACATTAAAATTTTCAAAATCAGGAAATATTGATACAATACTATTAATTAACCTAAAGAACTTATTCCATTTTTGTCAATTGCTATCAATATACTTTTTCTGGGCCAGGATCCAACCCAGAATCACAGAGTACATTTAGTTGTTACAGGAGCCTCCTTAATCTGGGACAATTTTCCTTTCCTTTTCATGACTGACACTTTTGAAAAGTGCAGTTATTTTGTATAAAATCTCTTTGTTTGGGGTTGTCTGATTTTTTTCTCTCATGATTAAATTTAGATTATTTATTTTGGGTAGGAGTGCCAGAGCAGTGACTCTGTACCTTCCTCAGTGCGTTGTACCAAGGGACCTGATGTTGCTTATTCTCATTACTGTTGATACTAACTTTGATCAGCTGAACAAAGTGGTGTCTGTTGGATTTCTCCACTGTAATGCTGTTATTTTTTCCAACAAAGAAGTATTTTTAAGTGATCATACATGCTCTCTCTCCCTCCTTTCTTTTTTCTCCAAATGTGATGTGAAGTGGTGATAGCGGAAAAATGTAAGAGCCACTAATAAGCTAGTGAATTCCCTTTATTATTTTTCCTGCCTATTCTATATCTTTTCGAACAGTGAATTATTCTGAATAAAAGACTCTATTTTATAGGAAAGTCTGTATGAATATGGTCTTCTACAAATTGTCCTGGGTAATTTGGCCTGAGGACACATTAGTGCCTTAAAATTTTGGTCCTAAATAAATCCCAGCCCTGGCAGCAGCCAGCATGAAAGAAAAAATAATTACATTCTGCTCCATTCTGAAACTTAAAGCCTTCAGAATAAAACTGAAATATTTCTTTCTAGCTATTTTATTACAAAAAAATAATTAAATAAAGAAAATTGCATGCAGTGCAGCATAGAAATTCATTATAAATTCCTTGTATTTACTTAAATAACCTTTCCCCTGGTTTTCTTTTTCAACTAAAGCAACACATGCTTAGTCTCAACCCATCCTACAATTCTTGAATAATTTAAAGAAAATACCTTGAAAGCAGAATCACTTAGAATCCAATATACATTTGGCAGTGCAGATGAAGGATTCAGGCTTTATACTTGGACAACTTGAGTATGACTGAAACTGATCCAAGGTTCACAGAGGCCAGAGCAGTGATTTGACACTGTCAGAAAATGGGCAATTAATGGCACTTAGGCTGACTGCAACCAGAATACAGTCTGACAAGAGGAAAAGCCATGTGCTTTGCAGCTATGAAGCGAGTTGTACAAGAATGCCTACAGGGAATGGAATGGGCTGGAGCACTCCCTTAAGTCAGCATCATGGGCAAGGAGCGGGAGAGGGATAGGGGAGCCACAAGCGTGTCAGACAGTCAGCACAGGGGGATGCTGAGCCTGAAGCTCCCTCTGCTTAATTAACAAGGGGAAAAGATGGTCAGTGGATTCTGAGCACAGAGACTAAAGATTGCCTGAAATCTTCCTATAAGTCACTCCGTTTAAGTAAGTTATGTCTTAATACATTATTTGGGGCTAAAAAGGTAGTAAAATTTAGGAGCTTTGATTTAAATATTTCAAAACAATAATGAATTATGTTCCCTTCATGCTTAATGTTTTCATGGTGCTTTCATACTTAGTATCTCACTTAATCCTCCTAGCCCCCATGTGAGTTAAGTATACCCACACCCCCTCCATTTTAAAGATGAGGAGCTCCCTTGGAAAGAACTTAAGTGGCTTACATCAGGTGACATAACCAAAATATCAGTATCAGGAAAAATGAAAATTATCATGAATTTTACTCACATATTTTAACACTGAAGGTATTTTTTTAACTAAAGGAGGTTAGAAATACTGAGGTCTGTCGACCAGTAAATTTTGACATACATTTGGCGTTTATTTTGAAAGCTTAAGCACTGACTCAAGATATCTCATCCCATAAAAAGAAAAGAAAAGAAAAGAAAATTAACAATTTCATTTATACCAGAAACTATCAGTCTGTGGATAACAAAATTTGGCTAATTCCTTTGTCAAGAAATTGAATCGTCTGTACAATTCAAAAACAAACTTTTATTAAGTCATCAAAGAGATGCAGTCAAAACAGCATTTTCCTTAAGTATGAACAAATCAGAACATTAACGTAACTAGAAGCAAATGAGTACTAGTTCAGCTCCCTCATTTTGGAGATAAGGAAGCTGAAGCATGGACAATTTAAATAGTTCTTCGCTGAGGCCACACAACCAATGAACTGGACTGGAGCTCAGTCCCCTCTGATTTCAAGTTCAGTATTATTTGCATCCTAACACTGTAGCTTTGCCCATGTATGTTAGCTATGTTAGCTGTAGAGAAGGTCTTCTGAACATAGCATGTGACTCTACTAAGAGTCTCAAATGACAAAGGAATATAGATATAAAGATGCATGACTTTCCAAAAATACTAAATATGTGGCATTAAAATAGGAAGATCTAATAGAACATTGACCAATTTACAACACATTTAATTATACTCTAGGCACTGGAATAAGAAAGCTGAACAAGTTAAGGTCCTTTCTTTTGAAAAGTTCAGCTTCTAATAGGACAGACATATAAACAAATAACACCAACATAATGTAATAATAAATACAAATTGAAGTTACCCAGACTGTTAATGAGCTAGGGTGCATTAGGAATCTGACAGTAGTGGTGGTGGAAGAAGGGGCCAACAAGAGGTGAAAAAAGTGTTCTGGGGCTTCCCTGGTGGCGCAGTGGTTAAGAATCCACCTGCCAATGCAGGGGACACGGGTTCGAGCCCTGGTCCGGGAAGATCCCACATGCCGCGGAGCAACTAAGCCCATGCGCCACAACTACTGAGCCTGCGTGCCTAGAGCCCGCGAGCCACAACTACCGAAGCCTGTGCACCTAGAGCCCGTGCTCTGCAATAAGAGAAGCCACCGCAATGAGAAGCCCGAGCACTGCAACGAAGAGTAGCCCCCTCTCTCCACAACTAGAGAAAGCCCGCGCACAGCAGCAAAGACCCAACACAGCCAAAAAATAATGAAATAAAATAAATTTTTTTTAAAAAGTGTTCTGAAGCTCTAAGCTTTTGAGTTTAAAAACCAAATATACACTGTGTGCTTGTCACAAAATAGAATGGTGATGTGATGGGCAGAAAGAAACCAAAAGACATGATTAAAATCTACATAATTTGTTTATTAAAAAATATGAAAGCAAACACAAAATTTACATAAAACAATAGGCAATGAGATGGTAACCAATTCCCCACATCTCCTCAAAGGGCAAAATACTACTACTGATAACATCATCTACACAGACCGAGGATCGTACCAGTTAAAGAAGTTTGTCTTTTCTATATTTGTTATGGAGTTTAAATTACCTCTAGCCCGTCCTCCATCTAATTGTAATTGATGATTAGAAAGACAGTACATTCCTGCCTAGGAACTAGATTCAGGAAAACAACCCAGAACATATCTGAGTTCTTATCATGAGACTGGATAAACCAAAGGTCAACTTCCTTGGCATAACTATCATTTAGCAAATTCATATTTCAGGTCCGCCTGAAGTCCATTTCACATATGCAGACATCAATTCTCACAGTTATGCAATTTTTCCCCTTTAGTGCCAACCAATCTGTGCAAGGCTATCCTATGTTAATTTCATGGGGCAAGATGACTTTAAGCTGTAACTCGAGATAACAGAGAAGCAAAAACTATAGGTGAGCTAAGGTTAGCTTCTGAGAGTCCATGGGTAGAATGCAAAATCTAACTTAGAAGTATAGAAAACATAAAAAGTGTTAAGAGATGTGGTTGTAAGGCACGAGGAGAAGCCAGAAGTCAGTGTCACATCTAATCTATAGACGTGTTAGAAGCAGAGCAAGACAAACCATCTGAATCTGATGTTGACAGGCCGACTTTGGAAACTGAAGCAGGTATCCAGCCTGTCCAGATGACTTCATCAGAACATAACTTGTTTAGGAAGAGCTTCATCTCTAGACTTACACCTGGAGGTCCATCTCCACGAATAATGAAGGCATGGCCTTTTGAGGCTGGCAAAGAAAAGCAGTGATCAGATTGGCACTAAATTGCTTAGTGGTTGAGCAAGCATGGGGAAAGACAAGGAAATCTGGATTTAAGGGCGCTGAGAAAGACAAGTAGAAGTGATTGACCTTGGGGTCTGCATTGTTTGATGATTGCAGTTTAAGCCGTCGTAAGACCAGCAAAATGGAAGAAAAAAAAGAAATTGAGGGATCACGTTTTTAAATGAGATTAAAGTACAGGAAAGACAGAAACAAAGTGTTCAAAATTATGGAGACAGTAAAAGGATCAGGGTGCCAGGAGTTAGGAAGGAAGGAGGGATGAACAGGTGGATTTTTAAGATGGTAAAATTACTTTGTAGGATACTGTAATGATGGATACATGTCATCACACATTTATTCACATCCATAGAATGTAACAGTGAACCTTTTTTTTTTTTTTTTTTTTTTTTTTTTAATTTTTTAATTTTTTAATTAGTTTCTGCTTTATAACAAAGTGAATCAGTCATACATATACATCTGTTCCCACATCCCTTCCCTCATGCATCTCCCTCCCTCCCACCCTCCCCATCCCACCCCTCCAGGCGGTCACAAAGCACCGAGCTGATCTCCCTGTGCTCTGTGGCTGCTTCCCACTATCTATCTACCTTACGTTTGGTAGTGTATATATGTCCATGCCTCTCTTTCGCTTTGTCACAGCTTACCCTTCCCCCTCCCCATATCCTCAAGTCCATTCTCAAGTAGGTCTGTGTCTTTATTCCTGTTTTGCCCCTAGGTCCTTCATGACTTTTTTTTTTTTTTTAAATTCCGTATATATGTGTTAGCATACGGTATTTGTCTTTCTCTTTCTGACTTACTTCACTCTGTATGACAGACTCTAGGTCTATCCACCTCATTACAAATAGCTCAGTTTCGTTTCTTTTTATGGCTGAGTAATATTCCATTGTATATATGTGCCACATCTTCTTTATCCATTCGTCCGATGATGGACATTTAGGTTGTTTCCAGCTCCGGGCTATTGTGAATAGAGCTGCAATGAACATTTTGGTACATGTCTCTTTTTGAATTATGGTTTTCTCAGGGTATATGCCTAGTAGTGGGATTGCTGGGTCATATGGTAGTTCTATTTTTAGTTTTTTAAGGAACCTCCATACTGTTCTCCATAGTGGCTGTACCAATTCACATTCCCACCAGCAGTGCAAGAGTGTTCCCTTTTTTCCACACCCTCTCCAGCATTTATTGTTTCTAGATTTCTTGATGATGGCCATTCTGACTGGTGTGAGATGATATCTCATTGTAGCTTTGATTTGCATTTCTCTAATGATTAATGATGTTGAGCATTCTTTCATGTGTTTGTTGGCAGTCTGTATATCTTCTTTGGAGAAATGCCTATTTAAGTCTTCTGCCCATTTTTGGATTGGGTTGTTTGTTTTTTTGATATTGAGCTGCATGAGCTGTTTATAAATTTTGGAGATTAATCCTTTGTCAGTTGCTTCATTTGCAAATATTTTCTCCCATTCTGAGGGTTGTCTTTTGGTCTTGTTTATGGTTTCCTTTGCTGTGCAAAAGCTTTGAAGTTTCATTAGGTCCCATTTGTTTATCTTTGTTTTTATTTCCATTTCTCTAGGAGGTGGGTCCAAAAGGATCTTGCTGTGATTTATGTCATAGAGTGTTCTACCTATGTTTTCCTCTAAGAGTTTGATAGTTTCTGGCCTTACATTTAAGTCTTTAATCCATTTTGAGCTTATTTTTGTGTATGGTGTTAGGGAATGATCTAATCTCAAACTTTTACATGTCCCTGTCCAGTTTTCCCAGCACCACTTATTGAAGAGGCTGTCCTTTCTCCACTGTACATTCCTGCCTCCTTTATCAAAGATAAGTTGGCCATATGTGCGTGGGTTTATCTCTGGGCTTTCTATCCTGATCCACTGATCGATCTTTCTGTTTTTATGCCAGTACCACACTGTCTTGATTACTGTACCTTTGTAGTATAGTCTGAAGTCAGGGAGCCTGATTCCTCCAGCTCCGTTTTTCGTTCTCAAGATTGCTTTGGCTATTCGGGGTCTTTTGTTTTTCCAAACAAATTTTGAAATTTTTTGTTCTAGTTCTGTGAAAAATGCCAGTGGTAGTTTGATAGGGATTGCATTGAATCTGTAGATTGCTTTGGGTAGTAGAGTCATTTTCACAATATTGATTCTTCCAATCCAGGAGCATGGTATATCTCTCCATCTATTTGTATCATCTTTAATTTCTTTCATCAGTGTCTTATAATTTTCTGCATACAGGTCTTTTGTCTCCTTAGGTAGGTTTATTCCTAGATATTTTATTCTTTTTGTTGCAATGGTAAATGGGAGTGTTTTCTTGATTTCATTTTCAGATTTTTCATCATTAGTGTACAGGAATGCCAGAGATTTCTGTACATTAATTTTGTATCCTGCTACTTTACCAAATTCATTGATTAGTTCTAGTAGTTTTTCGGTAGCATCTTTAGGATTCTCTATGTATAGTATCATGTCATCTGCAAACAGTGACAGCTTTACTTCTTCTTTTCCAATTTGGATTCCTTTTATTTCCTTTTCTTCTCTGATTGCTGTGGCTAAAACTTCCAAAACTATGTTGAATAAGAGTGGTGAGAGTGGGCAGCCTTGTCTTGTTCCTGATCTTAGTGGAAATGGTTTCAGTTTTTCACCATTGAGGACAATGTTGGCTGTGGGTTTGTCATATATGGCCTTTATTATGTTGAGGAAAGTTCCCTCTATGCCTACTTTCTGCAGGGTTTTTATCATAAATGGGTGTTGAATTTTGTCGAAAGCTTTCTCTGCATCTATTGAGATGATCATATGGTTTTTCTCCTTCAACTTGTTAATATGGTGTATCACATTGATTGATTTGCGTATATTGAAGAATCCTTGCATTCCTGGAATAAACCCCACTTGATCATGGTGTATGATCCTTTTAATGTGCTGTTGGATTCTGTTTGCTAGTATTTTGTTGAGGATTTTTGCATCTATGTTCATCAGTGATATTGGCCTGTAGTTTTCTTTCTTTGTGACATCCTTGCCTGGTTTTGGTATCAAGGTGATGGTGGCCTCGTAGAATGAGTTTGGGAGTGTTCCTTCCTCTGATATTGTTTGGAAGAGTTTGAGAAGGATGGGTGTTAGCTCTTCTCTAAATGTTTGATAGAATTCGCCTGTGAAGCCATCTGGTCCTGGGCTTTTGTTTGATGGAAGATTTTTAATCACAGTTTCAATTTCAGTGCTTGTGATTGGTCTATTCATATTTTCTATTTCTTCCTGAGTCAGTCTTGGCAGGTTGTGCATTTCTAAGAATTTGTCCATCTCTTCTAGGTTGTCCATTTTATGGGCATAGAGTTGCTTGTAGTAATCTCTCATGATCTTTTGTATTTCTGCAGTGTCAGTTGTTACTTCTCCTTTTTCATTTCTAATTCTATTGATTTGAGTCTTCTCCCTTCTTTTCTTGATGAGTCTGGCTAATGGTTTATCAATTTTGTTTATCTTCTCAAAGAACCAGCTTTTAGTTTTATTGATCTTTGCTATCGTTTCCTTCATTTCTTTTTCATTTATTTCTGATCTGATTTTTATGATTTCTTTCCTTCTGCTAACTTTGGGGTGTTTTTGTTCTTCTTTCTCTAATTGCTTTAGGTGCAAGGTTAGGTTGTTTATTCGAGATGTTTCCTGTTTCTTAAGGTGGGATTGTATTGCTATAAACTTCCCTCTTAGAACTGCTTTTGCTGCATCCCATAGGTTTTGGGTCGTCGTGTCTCCATTGTCATTTGTTTCTAGGTATTTTTTAATTTCCTCTTTGATTTCTTCAGTGATCACTTCGTTATTAAGTAGTGTATTGTTTAGCCTCCATGTGTTTGTATTTTTTACAGCTCTTTTCCTGTAATTGATATCTAGTCTCATAGCATTGTGGTCAGAAAAGACACTTGATACAATTTCAATTTTCTTAAATTTACCAAGGCTTGATTTGTGACCCAAGATATGATCTATCCTGGAGAATGTTCCATGAGCACTTGAGAAAAATGTGTATTCTGTTGTTTTTGGATGGAATGTCCTATAAATATCAATTAAGTCCATCTTGTTTAATGTATCATTTAAAGCTTGTGTTTCCTTATTTATTTTCATTTTGGAAGATCTGTCCATTGGTGAAAGTGGGGTGTTAAAGTCCCCTACTATGATTGTGTTACTGTCGATTTCTCCTTTTATGGCTGTTAGTATTTGCCTTATGTATTGAGGTGCTCCTATGTTGGGTGCATAAATATTTACAATTGTTATATCTTCTTCTTGGATCGATCCCTTGATCATTATGTAGTGTCCTTCTTTGTCTCTTCTAGTAGTCTTTATTTTAAAGTCTATTTTGTCTGATATGAGAATTGCTACTCCAGCTTTCTTTTGGTTTCCATTTGCATGGAATATCTTTTTCCATCCCCTTACTTTCAGTCTGTATGTGTCTCTAGGTCTGAAGTGGGTCTCTTGTAGACAGCATATATATGGGTCTTGTTTTTGTATCCATTCAGCCAATCTGTGTCTTTTGGTGGGAGCATTTAGTCCATTTACATTTAAGGTAACTATCGATATGTATGTTCCTATTCCCATTTTCTTAATTGTTTTGGGTTCGTTATTGTAGGTCTTTTCCTTCTGTTGTGTTTCTTGCCTAGAGAAGTTCCTTTAGCATTTGTTGTAAAGCTGGTTTGGTGGTGCTGAACTCTCTCAGCTTTTGCTTGTCTGTAAAGGTTTTAATTTCTCCATCAAATCTGAATGAGATCCTTGCTGGGTAGAGTAATCTTGGTTGCAGGTTTTTCTCCTTCATCACTTTAATTATGTCCTGCCACTCCCTTCTGGCTTGTAGAGTTTCTGCTGAGAGATCAGCTGTTATCCTGATGGGGATTCCCTTGTGTGTTATTTGTTGTTTTTGCCTTGCTGCTTTTAATATGATTTCTTTGTGTTTAATTTTTGTCAGTTTGATTAATATGTGTCTTGGCGTATTTCTCCTTGGATTTATTCTGTATGGGACTCTCTGTGCCTCCTGGACTTGATTAACTATTTCCTTTCCCATATTAGGGAAGTTTTCAACTATAATCTCTTCAAATATTTTCTCAGTCCCTTTCTTTTTCTCTTCTTCTTCTGGAACCCCTATAATTCGAATGTTGGTGCGTTTAATGTTGTCCCAGAGGTCTCTGAGACTGTCCTCTGTTCTTTTCATTCTTTTTTCTTTATTTTGCTCTGCAGCAGTTATTTCCACTATTTTATCTTCCACCTCACTTATCCGTTCTTCTGCCTCAGTTATTCTGCTATTGATCCCATCTAGAGTATTTTTTATTTCATGCATTGTGTTTTTAATCGATGCTTGATTCATCTTTAGTTCTTCTAGGTCCTTGTTAACTGTTTCTTGCATTTTGTCTATTCTATTCCCAAGATTTTGGATCTGGGAGATAGAATCTTGGATCATCTTTACCATCATTATTCTGAATTCTTTTTCAGGTAGACTGCCTATTACATCTTCATTTGTTAGGTCTGGTGGGTTTTTATCTTGTTCCTTCTCCTGCTGTGTGTTTTTCTGTCTTCTCATTTTGCTTATGTTACTGTGTTTGGGGTCTCCTTTTTGCAGGCTGCAGGTTCGTAGTTCCCGTTGTTTTTGGTGTCTGTCCCCAGTGGCTAAGGTTGGTTTAGTGGGTTGTGTAGGCTTCCTGGTGGAAGGTACTAGTGCCTGTGTTCTGGTGAATGAGGCTGGATCTTGTCTTTCTGGTGGGCAGGTCCACGTCTGGTGGTGTGTTTTGGGGTGTCTGCGGACTTTTTATGATTTTAGGCCACCTCTCTGCTAATGGGTGGCGTTGTGTTTCTGTCTTGCTAGTTGTTTGGCATAGGGTGTCCAGCACTGTAGCTTGCTGGTCGTTGAGTGAAGCTGGGTGCTGGTGTTGAGATGGAGATCTCTGGAAGATTTTCGCCGTTTGATATTATGTGGAGCTGGGAGGTCTCTTGTGGACCAGTGTCCTGAAGTTGGCTCTCCCACCTCAGAGGCACAGTACTGACTCCTGGCTCCTCAATTTGGGATGATTTGTTGTCTATTCATGTATTCCACAGATGCAGGGTACATCAAGTTGATCGTGGAGCTTTAATCCGCTGCTTCTGAGGCTGCTGGAGAGGTTTCCCTTTCTCTTCTTTGTTCTCACAGCTCCTGGGTCTCAGCTTTGGATTTGGCCCCGCCTCTGCGTGTAGGTCGCCGCAGGGCGTCTGTTCTTCGCTCAGACAGGACAGGGTTAAAGGAGCAGCCTCTTCGGGGACTCTGGCTCACTCAGGCCGGGCGGGAGGGAGGGGCACGGAGTGCGGGGCGAGCCTGCAGCGGCAGAGTTCGGCGTGACGTTGCACCAGCCCGAGGCGCGCCGTGCGTTCTCCCAGGGAAGCCGCCCCTGGATCCCGGGACCCCGGCAGTGGCGGGCTGCACAGGCTCCCGGAAGGGCGGTGTGGATAGTGACCTGCGCTCGCACACAGGCTTCCTGGCGGCGGCAGCAGCAGCCCCAGCGTCCCACGCCCGTCACCGGGCTCCGCGCTTTCAGTCGCGACCCGCGCCCGTCTGTGGAGCCCCTTCAAGCAGCGCTCTCAATCCCCTCTCCTCGCGCACCAGGAAACCAAGAGGGAAGAAAAAGTCTCTTGCCTCTCCGGCAGCTCCAGAGTTTTCCCGGACTCTCTGCCGGCTAGCCGTGGCACATTAGCCCCCCTCAGGCTGAGTTCTCGCCGCCAGCCCCAGTCCTTTCCCTGCGCTCTGACCGAAGCCCGAGCCTCAGCTTCCAGCACCGCCCGCCCTGGCGGGTGAGCAGACAAGCCTCTCGGGCGGGTGAGTGCCGCTCAGCACCGATCCTCTGTGCGGGAATCTCTCCGCTTTGCCCTACCCAGGTATGTGGGGAGTTTCTTGCCTTTTGGGAGGTCTGGGGTCTTCTGCCAGCATTCAGTAGGTGTTCTGTAGGAGTTGTTCCACGTGTAGCTGTATTTCTGGTGTATCCGTGGGGAGGAAGATGATCTCCGCGTCTTACTCTTCCGCCATCTTACCCGGAAGTCTCCATTTCTTCACAGTGAACCTTAATGTAAACTATAGGCTATGGGTGATAATGATGTGTCCATATAGGTTCACCAGTTGTAACAAATGCGCCACTCTGGTGAGTGATGTTAAGGGGGCAAGCTGTGCATGTGTGGAGGGAGGGGATATATGGGAGATCTTGTACCTTATGGTCAATATTGCTGTGAACCTAATACTGCTCTAAAAAAGGAAGTCGATTTTGTTAAAAGCAAGAGTTAAAAGAGGATGGGAGGATAAGGCTTGAAAATGGGATTTCAGAGTTTCCGATGAAGGGTAAGGATGCAGAACATAGGCAGAGATGGGCAGAAGAGACATGGTTAACCAAGTTATTATCATAATTTTAGTATAATGTGGTTGTGGATTGAATAGCCCACCCCTACCCTGCCGCTTCTAACCTTTCCCGATCTGTAGAGTGATTGCTTTAAAAGGCAAAACCAGCAGAGCATCCAAAAGAACGACACCACTACGTACCACTTTACTTGGGCTATATGATTTTCAGATTACACATCCCTGGGAAAGCTTCCAGAAGAAGATCCGTATACTCTTTAGCCCCAGACCATAGTAATTAATAACTGCATTAGTGAAAAAGCAAAATGTTTGACTCTGACTTTAGAGGATATCAGCATATAATCAGAGAGTATCCTAGGCACTGCTTGGCTTTACAAGAGAAATTCAATTAGTTTTCTTGTTCAGCTCATAAAAAACAAAACAAGCAAAGCAACAAACAAAAGTGGTATTCTTTGGCTCTGAATGAACATGAAAGACTTTATGATTATAAGTTTTTCTCATGTAAAGAATTTTGATGTCCTTAAATGCTTCAAAATATATTGCATTCTGTGGGTTCTCTACAAATCTAATAAATATGTACCCTTTCCCCCATGAGTTCTGAGATACTTCTCTTAATTTTCACCTTGTTTATGTTAAAACTTACTACTGGCTTCCCTGGTGGTGCAGTGGTTGAGAGTCCACCTGCCGCTGCAGGGGACACGGGTTCGTGCCCCGGTCCGGGAAGATCCCACATGCCGCGGAGCAGCTGGGCCCATGAGCCATGGCCGCTGAGCCTGCGCTTCTGGAGCCTGCACTCCGCAACGGGAGAGGCCACAACACTGAGAGGCCCGCGTACCAAAACAAAAAACAAACAAAAAAATAACTTACTGCTACTGTATTTTCACAGAACAAGCGTTGTCATTTGCAAACTTTCCAGAAAAAGAATTGTCATTTGCAAACTGTTTGACATATAAAAGGTGGAATACATTTTCCATCCAAATCTTTTTACTCTTAGGAGAAACATAGGCTCTCCAGAAACATTAAGCAAAGAACATCTAGATCCAAACATCCCATGTTTGAATCCTGGCCTCACTTATAAAATGTGGTTACACCTCTATTAGCTTTTACAAAGTAGATTACAGAATGCAGTATGTTTTGAAACATTGAAGATCATCAAAATACAAATTCTTTATGCAGGAAAATTTAGACAAGATATTTAATTTATCCTTGCCCCCATTTTCTCATTTATAAAAGTGAGATGGTAATGTTATTTAATTCACAAGGTTCTTGTGAAGATAATGAGTTAAATCATGTAATGGGCTTTGAATAGCACTTGGCATATAGTAAGTATTCAATAAAATTAACTAAAAATGCCTTCTTAAGAGTGGCTTTCATATACTGAACCTCAGTACAAGGTAAGTACCAGGATTTTTCATATATTAGGCTGTTAATCTTTATTACAACCATTAGGTAAACAATATCGTCATTTTGTATATGAGAAAATAAAGGCTTAGGATGGTCATGTAACTTGCCAAAGTCTACCAACTGGTGAGGGTCTAAGCTGGGATTTGAATCCTGCCCTCTAGGTTCCAAAGCCCATCTCCTTAGTCCCTTTGCTATCCTGCCTTTCTTAGGCTTGTGCCTGTGAAAGCCTTCTCATTTGCCTCTTGAACGAAAACAAGTGTGGAGTGAGTGATTACAACAGTTTTTTGCAACTGTGGTCACTTACAGTTTAAACTGAATGACTTTGAAGACTGCTGGCAGGCATGCCCACGCACAGTGTCCCAAACAAGCCCTTTGTTTTCCTAGTCAGGTAAATTGTTTTTTGGTTTGGTTTTGTTTTGATTGTTTTTTGCCTTGTACATTTTTAGATCTCATGTCTAAGGGTTAAAGAGAGACAGACAGAGAATCTGAAAGTGTCTTCTACTATATCTCACAGGAGTATCATGTTCTTGACACTGTTTTTAAAAATGAGCCCAGGAAATGGCTTTATTGGCCCATAGGCAAGTGATCATGTGGAACTCTAACTCATACAAGCCTCAACCATGCTCTGAGACCTCTTGAGACTTGCCAAGCATTCCACAAGTGCTTTACACAAACCAGTTCCATGTATACCTGGAAAAAAGAAAAAAAATACCCACCAAGTAGGACTTTTCAAAGATAAACAAAGACGATGCATTTGTTTGTGTACATGTGCATGTATGCGTTGAGTTGGGTCATCTCTTTCTATTTAACAGACCCAGTCTTTAAAGGCTATACAGAGAATAGGTTGCCACAAAATCCTCACCAACACCTATGAGTGTGCAAAACTCTGTCTGAAGTCTGAGAGCAGTTGAACAAGACCCTTCTTGGCACATAGATGCGTAAGATATAAACAATGCTTTCAGCCCAGATTGGTGAAATTCTTCAATTTACAGATGAAAAATTAGAGGCTCAGGGACGTTTAGGGGTTGTTAAAAATTATGTGGCTGGTAGATGGTCAAGAGAGGAATTAAACTCAGGTCTTATTCCAGGCGTGTGCTTTTCTTACTGAACCATGTTGCCATTTTAGTTCAATGAGAAAACAAACAAAAAACAATGACAAAAAATCCCCACGAGACAACAGGAAAGGTTTGGGAATCATATACCGATCACCATATGCAATGGACTCTCAAAATAAACCAATTATAACTGAAAAAGAAGGGTTACAAAATAATGTAGATATTTATTGGTAAATCCTCCCACAAAACTGTAAAAGTGATGACATAGGAAATATGGGCACAAGTATTTTGTTCATTCAACTAAGAATATCTTAGATTTCATGATTTTAAATTCAAAGTTTTTACCATTATCTTATTAGTCTTTTTACAGAACTTGTGTTTAAAGACATACGCATGACAGGCATAGCAATTTGTAGAAAGTATATTAGAATAGAACCTAGAAGCATTATTCAGCATTTGTTTTTCTTTGTACATGTCTCTTTTGAGGATGACTCATTCTGCATTTCACTCTTCCCCACCTGGCTTCTGGTGGAACATTTAAATTTCAAATAAATATAGAGCAAGATGGTACATTTCCCAAAGTCCATAGCATATGCAGAATAACCGGCTAGACATCGAAAGGTTATGAAAGTAAATCTCTATTACTTAAGATTGCAGCACTATTCACAATAGCCAGGACATGGAACCAACCTAAATGTCCATCGACAGATGAATGTATAAAGAAGATGTGGCGCATATATACAATGGAATATTACACAGCCATAAAAGAAACAAAATTGAGTTATTTGTAGTGAGGTAGATAGATGGACCTAGAGTCTGTCATACAGAGTGAAGTAAGTCGGAAAGAGAAAAACAAATACCGTATGCTAACACATACATGTGGAATCTAAAAAAAAAAAAAAGGTACTGATGAATCTAGTTGCAGGGCAGGAATAAAGAGGTAGACATAAAGAATGGACTTGATGACATGAGGTGGGAGGGCTAAGCTGGGGCGAAGTGAGAGAGTAGCATGGACATATATACACTACCAAATGTAAAATAGTTGGCTGGTGGGAAGCAGCTGCACAGCACAGGGAGATCGCCTCGGTGTTTTGCGATGACCTAGAGGGGTGGGATAGGGAGGATGGGAGGGAGGCTCAAGAGGGACGGGATATGGGGACATGTGCATGCTTATGGTTGATTCGCTTTGTTGTGCAACAGAAACTAACACAGTCTTGTGAAGCAATTATACTCCAACAAAGACCTATTAAAAATTTTAGAAAAATTAAAAGATTCAAGCATGTTTTTTATTTTATGACAAAATCTAATCCTATGATTTTCCTCAACTACTTGGATACCTAAAAAACTGTATTTAGGGAAATAACAACACTTTATACAATGGAGGACCAATTGCCCCAGTTTTCCTGGAAATGAGGTGTGCCCTGGGATTCAGGACTTTCGGTACTAAAATCTGGACAAGCTCAGGTTGCTCACCCTATAGTCATACAGATTTGGGAGGTATAAACCCACAGTCCCTCAGAAAGCATTGTTCATTCCTCCAGACAGCTAATCTGGACCACCTGCAAAGGCACAGTCAGTTTTCAAGGAGTCTTGTAGATTATTTTCTATCTTCCTAGATCACAATTTTTATGGAATCTGTTATCTGAGAATCTAGTCATTGATTCTGCAAAGGACCTGTCTGTATACGTTGTATGCATTCTTGAATGCTCTGGGTTTGAAAGAATATAGAAGTAACTCTGAAACAGGACAGACCCTAAAACAATTGGGGAAAGTTTGATAGAGTCTTCTAATACTTTTTGGTTAGGCTTTCACCAGTGGTAGCAATCATGGTTTCTTTCAGACAATTTACTTTATTTGCTCTTAAATTACTAGCTTAGTGAATCCCTATAAAACCCTTCCAGTTTTCTGATTCTAGAGTTCTCTATTACAGAAAGCAATAGGAAGAGAGAAATAACAGCTGAGAGAGTAAGTGTGGTACACTGGGGCATGGGGCTGTAGAGATTTCAGGGCCTGAGATTTTTAAATGTATTGCCAAAGCTGATCCAGCATATTTCGTTGCCAGCATTAATAATTATTTGGCACTAAAGAAACACTTGCTGATAGAGCATTTTATGGTATGGTGTTTTATTATCTCTGTCTTGGAAAATGGTAGCCACTGATAATCTAATAAAGAGGAGAAGCTCACTTCATTAATTTATTATAGCCCAGAATCCTAGGCAGGGTATTTGATTTCAGGGAATATTCTTTATTTCTGCCAAATTAAAAAGCTGGCACAACCCAGTAGATGATGTAAAGCTTTTGGTTAAATGCCTTCCAGATTCTGTTTTCTAACAGATCCACCAAGAACTTGCAGCCTAAGCTTAAGTTGTTTCTTCCATTTTTATATTTACTTTGTTTCTCCCAATTTATTGTACTTTAGTAACAAACTCATACTGGTTGTATTAGGTAGTTTTGTGTTTACCAACATGGTGCCACAGAGTCAGAGACCTGGGCCCTTATGCTGGCAATGCTGCTCATCACTGTGTGTGACCTTGGGCACATCAGTTAATCATCCCAGCCCCCTGATTTCTTCATCTGTGAGACAGAAAGTTTGGACTAAGGTCTCCTCCAGCTTTAATATTTTATGGTTCATGTTTAGATGAAAAGGTTGTGGATAACTAAGTATGAAAGAAAATGCCTTTCAAAAATATCAAAAAAAGGAATATATTTTAATTTTGTTAAATTCCAATTAAAGATTGAGTTATTTGATTTTAGTTTGCCATGTATGTATATAAAGCCTAGGGGCTGTTGTGGTATATGCTGCAGAAATGCTTAATGCAGTTTACTGTTCTGAGGGAAACCTCTGGTGGATTTCCGTAAAAGCTGGGATTCACTCATAACAGGACCTTTTGCTTTTGGATGGGGTTGTACATTATCCCAACTGCTCTGCTTTGTCCTTTGTGAGAATTTTGCCGTCTGCCTGTTAGCAATTATTTGTTTTCTTAATTAATTGATAGATTCTGTGATTTTTTAAAATGGTGCACATCAGTTTTTTAAAAAAAGCAAAAGGATGTGAGCTACATACTGTTGCACACTCTTCATGACAATGGAATCAGAGAAACAGCATGTTACAGCTTAGAGAGGCCTTAGACAGCAGTTAATCCAACTCCCTCATTTTGTAGATGAGGAAACATTTGCTCATTGTTGGCAAAGCAGAGAACCTGTACCTACTTTGTTTTTTCATTATATCACCAGTAAATTATATCTTTCTCATTCTCAGGAGTATGTGTCTTCTGATATTTTTTAATTCCTTTGATTTCATAACGATAGTGAAACTAGAAGAAGCAAAACCTTTAAATTATTTTGTTGTATGAAAGTTTTGTGTGGACACAGTTGAAAAGCCGAATAGTCCTACAAGGTTTATAACAGAAAATAATAGATGTGCATTCTATGCTTTCCACTTGCAATTGTGGTGCCCCAGAGGCACCCCATTCATTTCTTTGAGCTATTCTTTTTTATGTTTGCATTCATATTTCTAAATAAATATTTTATACTATTAGCTCTTGATTATTAGACATCCTCTATTGACTTGCTGTTGTAGAATACAAGAATTTAACTCTTTTCATGCACGTCTCCTTCCAAACTTAACTTTCTCCCCACTCCACCCCCTCCCCATCTTCTCAATATAGTTATAGCATTCATTTTGGTTAGATTATGTTCCATGTTTACATCTTATAATTATTTAAATAATATTTGTAGCTGAGCCATCCAGAGAGCAATTATTACATTTCCTATCTGTTCAACATTTTTCTCCCTGGAATTAATATGACCTAGTTTTTATTGCCGTTATTTGCTTGCTCACTTACTATCCTGCATCACCATCACTAATTCATGCCCAAGCCCTCTGACACAAATGTAAATTTCAACTCAGTATATTCAGAATCATCAGGTAATCCATCAGTTTTATCTGTTCCTGAGCCATTCTGTTCTAATATACCCAGATAGCCTTCCAAGCCCACTCGCGTCTCCCAGCTTTGCTATCCTTTGGTCACTCATTAGCTCTCTCGCATTTGAATTCTCTTTTTCCTTGATCCCATATCTTCTTGTTTCCTTGTTTACATCTGTATTTTGAGAAGTACATTCATAGCATCCTGAGAAAGGATGCATGGAACATACAGTATTTTGATGATCATAGGGCTGAAAATATGTATATTTCAAGAACATCCTTACTTAATAAGTTGGCTGGATATAAAAATCTCATTTGCAAATTATTTTCCCTTAGAAATTTTAAGAACTTGACCCATTATCTTCTAGTTTCCAGTGTTGTCCCAAATTTCTTTGTGAAATGCCATGATTTTGATCTTTATCCATCATTTTTACCAGACACTCAGTGGAACACTCTCAATATCAAAACTCTTGACTTCCAGTTTAGAGCTATTTTGATAAATTATTTTTTGTAAAGTTACTAACTGACTAACCAGAACTTCATCTCACAGCACTGGCAGACATGTACTTTTTCAAGCCTCTGCATGTGTCAGTCTGCTTATACACTAAATTAATTTCCTATGGATGCTATAACAAATTACCGTAAACTTGGTGGTTCCAAATGACATAGATTTATCTTCTTATTGTTCTGGAGGTTAGAAGTCTGAAATAAATTTCACTGGGCTAAAGTCAAGATTTTGGTAAGTCTGTTTTTTTTCTGTGGGCTCTAGAGGATGATCTGTTTCCTTGCCTTTTCCAGCTTCTAGAGGCTGCCTCCATTCTTGCTTTTCTTGGTTCATGGTCCCTTTCTCCATCTTCAAGCCAGCAGTGCAGCATCTTCAAATCTTTCTCTGCTTCCACCTTCATATCACCTTCCATCTTATAAGGACCTTTTTGATTATATCATGCCTCCCCAGATAATCCAGGAGAATCTCTCAATCTCCAGAACTCTAATTTAATCACATCTGCAAAGTCCCTTTTGCCATAAAAAGTAAAAATATTCACAAGTTCTGGGGATTAGGACATGGAGATCATTGGGAAAACAATAATCAACCTACTATACACACCACTGGCTACAACAGATCCCATTCCTGAACTTAGTATCAACTGGTTGTGAAACAGACATTACCTCTATAGTGAGAGGAACTGAAGAATAAAATGGCAAAGGGCATCGATATAACATGGAGTGAAGAAATGGGACCATTCGTGTAATTAATCAGTGACATATGTTGAGTATGTCTGCATTTATTTAGATCTTTTATGATATATTTAAATACAGATTTATAATTTTTACCATAAATTTCTTGCACATGTTTTGTTAGATTTATTCCTAAATACTCAATATTTTGATGGTTTTTAAATGGTATTTTAATTTTTTTCCCATTTTTTCTTTATCGATGGCATAAAGAAATGCAATTGATTATTTTATCAATTTTGTATCCAGTAATTTTCTAAGCATTCTTATTAATCCCAGTTTTTTTTTATTGTTCTTCCCTTGTTTTGCTGACTAAGATCAAGAGACAGTCTTGAATGAAACAGTGGTAGCAAGAAGCCTTGTTTTGTGCCACTGTATTTCAAAATTAAGTATGATGTTTTGTACAGGGTTTTTGTTAGTATTGTTATCTTTTATCAGTTTATGACCATTTTCTTCTGTTCCTAATTTGTTAAGCAAAAGTATTTCTTCTAAGATTAGATTCATTTAAGATATAGAAACTAATGTTTATATTTTGATAAGTAAATGCATTGAATCTCAATAAGTTCTTACTACAAAGCCACTTCAGCTCTTAATATCTTACACATATATCTTGAGGTTTATTTAATTTTGTTTTAAATCACAGTCTTCCAAGAACTTATATGAATCACTCACTAAATGTTCTCTTTAGTTAAAGTGAGGCTCAAAATGGATTGTTAACTGTGTCTACCATTGACAAATAGAAAATAACAACTTCTAATAATATCCTTACTCCATTTACCAACTAAAAAGAACTGCATCATGAAAGAGTCTTGGAATTTTTTGGTTCCCATTTAGAATAGTCACAGCAGAGGACTGCCAAGGCTGAAGTTTCCTAATGAAGTTAACGCAAAAGACTGTGAATATGTTGTTTTCCAGATTTAGAAATGAACAGAATCTTATCCAATTCAAGTGAGCTTCCCCTCTTTCAGAGAAGTTGGAAGTCAATAAAGCATTAATGCTTCAGCAAACAATTTTTAAATTCCCTGAATATACAGCTACTCCAAAATAACTCTTCTTTACTAGAGTTTCAATTTGTTCATTTGTTTATTGTTCAGTAATTTAGCAACTATCTTTCAGAAACCTACTGTGTATTACGGACTATGTATGCTCTGGGATTTAACAGTGAGCCTGACTTATCTGAACATTAAGCAGTTTACAATTTAGTTGGTGAAACAAACAAATACAAAAACAACTACAATATAGAACAAGTGCTACTATAGAACTCAATATGGAATGTTATGGGAACACAAAGGAGACTCAATATCTCAGTCTTGGGAAAGAAGAAAAGGTTTTTTAATTTTCCTAGGACACCTAAAGAATAAATAGGATTCAGCCAGACAAAAAGCAGGAGAAGCCATTTATACAGAGGGAATAGAATGTGCAAAGACCCAGAAGTGAAAGTAGGAATAGTATTTTTAGGGAAATTACTCATATAATCTGAGGCTTAGACAAGTGCAGATAATCCCGGAAAGGCAAAATAATGAAGGACCTTATAAATTGGGTAATCACAGAATGTATTATCCAAACCATTACACTTTTGAAAGTGAAAGAGATGATACTAATAATTATGCCATAAATAAATAAATCAGAAATTGCAACAAATTGGTACTATTCCAGGCAAACCAAGACCTAACAAAGCCATCCTTATAAGTGATGTAAAATTCTCTTCTTTATCCTGAGGCTATTGAAGAATCATTGAAGGGTCTTGAAGTAAGAGGGTAGCGATGTGACATAGTTAGATATTCATTTGACAAAAATTGCTCTTTCTGTAGTAGGGATTACCTGTGGGTTAGGGAAGCAGAGGGGTGCAAAAGAGAAATGGAGAAGGGGAAACAGAGGCATGTGTTGCAATAATTCAAGTAAGTGATGAGGTTGCCTCTGGATGTAATCATGGAGGTGGTAAAAAGTTGATAAAAAAAAATCCTGAGGGGGCTTCCCTGGTGGCACAGTGGTTGAGGGTCCACCTGCCGATGCAGGGGACGTGGGTTCGGGCCCTGGCCCAGGAGGATCCCACATGCCGCGGAGCGGCTAGGCCCGTGAGCCATGGCCACTGAGCCTGCGCGTCCAGAGCCTGTGCTCCGCAATGGGAGAGGCCACAACAGTGAGAGGCCCACGTACCACCAAAAAAAAAAAAAAAGTTGATTAATTTTGTAGATATTTAGGAAGTAAAATTAACAGGAGTTTCTGATTGAGTGTTTGAAGGATTTAGTAGTGAAAGAGGAGGTTGGAAACACAAAGCACAATGTCCATGTTTCTGCCCTGTGCAAACTGATTGGACTATAGGACCTAAAACACAAGGAAACAGCCACTGAAGATGTTGTTTTTAAGGACCTGCACTGTGTTTTGTGTAGAAATGTTGTGGACCAGGGTACTTTGGTGGGGGGGGGGCAGGATTTTTCCAAAGTGTTAGACTAAGACCTAAATTATCTTCTGAGCTGTCCCAGTGAATGGCTACAGTTGATGCTGGAACAGAAAGACCAAAACCAGTAGGTGGAATGCCAAGCCCATGAAGAACATCAAACAAAGGCACACAGGAGCCAAGGAGTGTGTGATTACAGGCTGATTTCTAGAATATCAAAGGAGCAGTCCTGAAGTCTGTGTGAATAAAGCAACATGTCCATTCCCTAGGCACAGACAAAGGACAGGTCACATAATCTGAGTGAGAGTTTGGACAATGTATAGAGAAGTCCCTTAAAAAAAAAACCAAGGTTTTTTCTTTTGTTGCCTCTTCTTCTCTTAAAGGCTCCAGATAATACAGAGGAGCAAGATGAGAGAACGGGTTTTAAGAAACCATAACAACAAGAAAGGATTAAAGGTCAGAGTGAGGATGGCAGTCAACCACAGTGGATCATTGTCAGTCTCCAGGGAGAAGGGGAAGGACTATAAAGAGTTTAAAAATCATAAACAGAAGAACTATGGCCAGAGTGGCTTGGAAGCCAGGATCTGGAAGGATAAAACAGGAACCAGCAGGGATGAAAGTTGGGCCGAATTCCTCATGAAATCAAATTAGGTGACAGGATGTCACTGGCTGAGTCTATCACAAAACCCTGGAAACAAAATTTGGAAGCTCAATGATGTTATCTGAGTGATGGATACAGGACACCAAAACCAAGAGAAAAGCCCCTTGTTTTATTCCTTTATGTTTGCTCTCCAACCCATATCTTGGAAGCCTTACTCTTCAGAGCAGAAATATGGCATTTGGGCTGCCTATCTTCCAACTCCTCCATTTTTTTTTTTTTTTTTGGCTTCACACCTTATAAAGGGGTGGGCAGTGCCAGCAGCATCTAACCTTTCCAAAATGCTTTCTCAATTCATTTCCTGTAGCACTTCTGCTTTTTCGCTGTGTACAAATCCTATCCTGCGTCTTTGTTCACCTACATGTTTTCTGAACTTTATATCTTTCATGAATATGGTCTTACTTGATATGCTGCATAGTGGCTAAAGACCTGATTCTGCTAGCTGAGAGACTTAGTTTTTTTCTCTTTCTTGTTTTTTAGAGTTGTTTTTGGTTTTGTGGTTTTGTTTTTTTTTTAACAATGGCAGGTGGACATAATTGGTGTGCATGAAAGACTTAGTTTTTATTTATTTATTTATTTATTTATTTTTGCGGTATGTGGGTCTCTCACTGCTGTGGCCTCTCCCGCTGTGGAGCACAGGCTCCAGACGCGCAGGCCCAGCGGCCATGGCTCACGGGCCCAGCCACTCTGCGGCATGTGGGATCCTCCCAGACCAGGGCACGAACCCGTGTCCCCTGCATCGGCAGGCGGACTCTCAACCACTGCGCCACCAGGGAAGCCCCAAGACTTAGTTTTTAAATCCCACTCCAATACTTATATTTGATCTTGGGCTAGTTACTTAATCTCTCAGTAACTTGGTTTCTTCCTCTATGAAAAAGGAGGTAACAATAATACCTAAGAAGTTGAACAGTTTTGAGGATACAAGTGATGATGTATGAAAAGCACATGGTACAGTGCCTGCCACATAATATAGACCCAAAATATTAGCATTTATTATTACATTGTTACCTTTGCAAACTTATGTGATAGTATTAATACAAATACATATTTTATTATGTATATATTTAAACACACATACACATAAAGAGATTTTAAAGGTTAAATGACTTGTTCAGGGTTATACATCTCTAACTTGCAGAGCTTCAGTACACAACTTTTGACCTCAGGTTCAGTACCTCACTGGGCAAACCTGAACACAGCACTCAAAGCAATTTCAGGGAAAATGTCCAGACCTTCTCTCAGAATTCAACCTGAGGGTGTAACCCTACTAACAAGGGCCATGCTCTTGCTTTTACTGACAGTGGTGGGCAGGACAATGGGCCATTTCTTGTCACCCAGGTTATTTTCAAGTTCTCTTATTTGCCATCTAATCCTTAAAATTGGAAAGAACACACTCAGTTGACCAGTTATGCGTATGTGTATGTGTTGTCCTGGCTATACATTATTGTGTAACGAACTACCCCAAAACTTAGTGAATTAAGACCATAATGATGACTGATTTCGGTCATAAATCTGAAACTTGGGCAAGGTTCAGTAGGGGAAGTTCATCTTTGCTCCAATGACTTCAGTTGGAATAACTCAAGACAGGGTTGGAGAATATACTTTGAAAAATGGTTCATTCATCTGTCCAGCAATAGGAGCTCTGGGCTGAGAGCTCAGCTGGGCTGTGAGCTGAGGTCTGTTCCTTTCCATGTGGGTGAAGATTGCCATGTTTCCCAGACTACCTCATAGCCTGGTCCCTGGGTTTAAGAGTGAACATCCTGAGAGAAAGTCAGGCAAGAGCTGTATCACTCTCATGGCCTAGCTTCAGAAGTCACATAGAGGCACTTCTGTGCTACTCCTTACTGAAAGAGATCACATTTTTTTTTTTTTTTTGCGGTACGCGGGCCTCTCACTGTTGTGGCCTCTCCCATTGTGGAGCACAGGCTCCGGACGCGCAGGCTCAGCGGCCATGGCTCACAGGCCCAGCCGCTCCACGGCATGTGGGATCTTCCCAGACCGGGGCACAAACCCGTGTCCTCTGCATCGGCAGGCGGACTCTCAACCACTGCACCACCAGGGAAGCCCGCCCACCCCTTTTTAAGGAGAGAGAACGTAAGCACTTACTCTTGGTGAGGGAGTGACAAGGTTCTGCAAGAGCATGTGGAGTGGGAAAAATAGGGGAGGGGAAATATATATGCACACACATACATATATAAATATGTATTTATGTATACATTTCATATTCAAACATACACACATATTTACATATATACTTATGTATTAATAAGTGTTTCATATTCAAATAAGTATGTATTTCATAGTCATATATATACAAATTTATGTGAACTATTTGAGCTATTAAAATAAACAATCCCATTCTGACACTACCAATGTCCCTTTTTAAAAATAATTTATGGGGCTTCCCTGGTGGCGCAGTGGTTAGGAATCCGCCTGCCGATGCAGGGGACACGGGTTCATGCCCCCGTCCAGGAGGATCCCACATGCCGCGGAGTGGCTGGGCCCGTGAGCCATGGCCGCTGAGCCTGCGTGTCCGGAGCCTGTGCTCCGCAATGGGAGAGGCCACAACAGTGAGAGGCCCGCGTACCGCAAAAAAAATAAATTAATAATAATAATTTATGTTTATTTGTTTATTATTTGTTCAGCCTCACTAGAATGAAGTTCCACAGAAGTAGGAACTTCATAATTTATTTACTGCTATATCCTTATTATTCAGAATACTGCCTGGCACATAGTAGGCACTCAACTTATTTGTTGAATGAATGAATGCATGAATGGATACCGTCTCCAATGTACAGGGCCAAAAATTCACCAGCATAGATGCTGGCTCTCAGGCTGGCCACTGGGACACATCTGTTAAAGGAAAGGTTGGTGGTAGTCTCTTCCATAGAAAACAGACTTGGCAAATGACAGAGAAAGAATGTTACTGAAGCTCCTGACACCTGCATTTGCAACCCCATGGAAAATATAACTCTGTAATCACTTTTGCTCTGCATTTTATTTCTCTTTCGTAGACCAGCCATTGCTAGAAGCTTCAGCAGAGGGATTTTTTTTTTTGATGGCAGCTGTGAAGTATTAAGAAAAGGGTAGTGACAGGTATAAGGGTTTTATTTGCCTTCCACAAGATGCAAGGCATGATGCCTCATACAGTCATAGTTAATAAGTTCCCTGTTTTGCCTTGAGGGGGTTTCAGTAGCTCATAATAGTATTTATTTCAGAAAGTATATCTTTTGGCACATTAAGGGTCAAGTAAAAGTAATGTGAAAAGAGCTTGTTTGGCTTTTGAAAAATTAAAGCCCTCAAAGCATGGAAAGCAATAAAAGATTATTATGTGCCTTTGTCAGATATGAGATACGTTATGATGAATCCCTTATGATAAGTACCTCATAGCTTTGGTTGTAAAGACTTATATCGCCTGCTATTTGCGATCTCCAGTTGGATCCCTGACACTCAGAGGTGCATCCTCTATAGGCATTTTGGTTATGATGAAATACTGCCTAATAGTTACAGTGGGGGGACAAAGATTAAATTCATGAATTACGTAATGTTTCTCTGGTACAGTATTTTTTAAAATCTTAAATTTTGATTAAAAGTGCAAAAAGAATAACAAAATGCTAAAATATGATATTTAACACTATCTGAGAATATCAAATGTCTCTTTACTCAAGATCTCTAAAGATGCCATGAAGGATATTTTTTTATTAAATCCCCCAAAAGAAACTTTCATTGAGAACTGCAACATAGCAATAATTTATGGATTCTTTTAGTTTTTTCCATTAATATCAGCATCAGTGTGATCACATATAACCATATGATAGATGACCAGGACACATTTATAAAATAAATGCATATGGAAAGAAGATACTACTTGTTAACCAGTATTAGAACATGATCTTTCAGACCATTTTCAAGAAGTGCTTATGGATTTGAATTATTACTTCCAAAAATTCTGTGAACTTGTAGATAAAGAAGAGAGATGTGAACCTTATCCTTGAAAACTTTATTTTCTAACTTGGTTCTAGTGGACATGGTATGGGAGAACAGCTAAGAACAATGGAAAGATCTAGTTGGCACAGTGTTAGATTTTGGAAAACAGACACCTTTGGTTGAAACATCAGTAACGGAGTTCACTACTAACATCAACAACATTGTCATCACCATGATAGATAACATTTATTGAGTATTTTACAATGTGCTGGGAACATACTAAATGCTATCTGTCTTGTGTATATTAATGCATTTACTCATCACAACATTCCTCTGAGGCAGGTACTGTTAGTAGCCCATTTTACAGATGAGCAAATTGAGGGAAAGAGAAGTTAAGTGTTTGACCAATATCACAGGGCTATGAGAAGATGTAGTCAGTCTTTGAACTTAGCTGTTGGCTCCTGAGTTCATGCTCTTAACCACGTTGCTCTGTTGCTTCAAGAAGGCACACCACTGACTCTAAAGAAAAATATAGAGTTCTAATTCAGGAGGTGATATGATAGTGAAATTCGGAATGCCGTCAGGGATCAGGGTACAGGAAATAAATTGCAATTTCAGACTTGGCACCTGCTATCACACTTCACCTGCACCTGAGGTGGCTTTTCCCCCATTGCATAATAGTAACAATATTTAATCTATGACAAGAATTAGCTCAGGTAACCTTTGAAACAACCCTAAGTAGTACGTACGTGATTTATAGATGAAAACTAGTTCTGAGAAAGATTAAATAACTTGCTCGTAGTCGATAGGAGCCACTTTGAATTTAGGTCATCTCACTCCATATCTGTGCTTGTAATCACTATCTTCATGGGTCTCCCTCATGGATGCAGAATAGGATCCTCAGCAGAGCCTTTCAGAAATACTGTTGGCTGAGTCCCACCTGTAAATATTCTAATTAGTTGATGGTGGGTGGGGCAAGGAAATAGGTAGTTTATGAAAGCTCGGCATGGGAATTTGATGTGCATCCAAAGCCAAGATCACTACACTATTTGATACTGCTCCTCATCTTAAAGTTATCTTTGGTCTCAACCTCCTAAAATGCAACAATCTACATTATTCTCTCCAGGGTGGGTTAAGGTGTGAACAGAACACTTAAGTGGTTGAAAATCTCCAGTGCTTTCTTATATGGGTTTTATCGTATAAGACATGAACATTAGATGTGAAATGGCATTCTTTACCCAGCCACATATGACAAGGTAGTTCTGAGTAGGATGTATTAATTTTAACTTCAGTTTTTTTCTGATGTTCCTGACAGGTAATCTTTCCATAATATATGATCTATTTAAATTGCCTTCTTAACTGTATTTTTATCTTTAGTACACCTGACCCACACATTTTTAGTTAGTGCAGCTCTGATTCACAAAAGGATAACGTAGGGGTCACCTGAGTCATGCTGTATTACATTTGGCTAAAGAAAGTGTCTCATCAAACTACAGCTAGCAGTAGAGACTTGTTAACTCATATAAAAGCCCATCTTTCTGTGGTTTGTATTTATTTCTTTTTAAAAGTGAGAGGAAAAGAAAGAAAACATTGAGCTAATGGGCAAGTCTGAAAATAAGTTAATTTAAGGATGAAGAAATACAATGCCTAAATTATAATACCTGACATCTGGATTATCATGTGTTAAGTATTTGATGAAGTGGAAATGCGTATCTGGATAGCTTATTTGACCAGAGAAAAATAATTGGAAGAAACAAGCACAAATCCAACATCTCTGTTTCAGCAAATGACCTGTCTATAGGCTTTGCACTGGAAGGGTTGATAATAACTACAGAGGCTGTCAAACAAAAGTGGGTACTGTGTTCTGGAGACAAATCAGTGCTAAATGGCTAAGTGCTTTGACTTATCTTTGAAACGTTGGCTGAAGATTCAGGAAGTAAAAAAGAAAGCATGGGGCTTCCCTGGTGGTGCAGTGGTTGAGAGTCTGCCTGCCGATGCAGGGGACACGGGTTCGGCCCCAGTCTGGGAAGATACCACATGCCGCGGAGCTGCTAGGCCCGTGAGCCATGGCCACTGAGCCTGCGCGTCTGGAGCCTGTGCTCTGTGATGGGAGATGCCACAACAGTGAGAGGCCCGCGTACCGCAAAAAAAAAAAAAAAAAAAAGCATGGTTATAAAATTTGCTTTCGTAATGGGGGTCAGTGAAACAAGGTAATCTGAAACCACAATTTTAAATTAATTAATCTTCCTGTCACAAAATGTCCCATCATAAAACAAATGTAAATATAATGTGCAGAATTTTACTTATATTTCTCTTTTTATTACATCTATCAAAAGATAAATAAAGTCTACCTGACAAAAATGTTTCTCCCCAGGAAAGGGTTACACTTTCTGGAAAATTCAATTGCTGGTAAATAAACAGACAGTAAAATACAGACTTTTCTATCATCAGGAATATTCAGAGCTATCTTTTAATGACTTTGAAGTCATAGAGGTCATCCTTCATCCTAAACTGTATAGCAGAATTTTAATTGATTACTAGATTTTTTTGGATTAATGCCATAATTTTCTCTCTTACTCAAATTCTCTAGAAAATAGACTATTAGTCAAAGATAGAGGATATGAATTTCAACTTCATTTTTACCACCAACATAAATTTTTAAAACTTTACTATCATTTATAGAACATTGATCTGTAGTCAGACATGATTTCTTCATTTAGTAAAAAGCTTCATTTCTGAATATCTATTATTTTCTCTAGGTCTCTTTTAATGTCATATGTACCTGGTACAAATAGTTTTAACAAAAAGCACCATGTTTGTAGTATAAAGAACGCTGGACTTGGATCCACTAGATACAAACCCAAAAATCCTGGGTTATCCTAGATTTGAATCTTTGCTTTATATACTGTGAGCCAGTGACAAGCTACCATCTCTTCATCTATCTTCAAATCTCCTCCTGCCTGAATTGCAGGGTTGGTATGAGGATGGTGATACGTGTGAAACTGCTTTGAAAATCATTAATTACTTTATAAATGTAGAGAACTGAAATCAAGACCTTCCTAAATCATGGAATCTGCATCTCTCATTATTTGACAGCAAGACAGAGGGAAGTGCTTCCAGCCACATATCACATATATCTCAGAAAGGAATTGTGGATAAAACCATGATTAGAAGACACTGGCTTCATCTAGTGACCTTGAACAGTCATTTAAAAACTTCCCTGCTTCTGTTGTCCCATTTGTAATATGAGTATAGTAACAGGTAACTGTATATATTCCTTGATTTGGAAGGAATAAGAGCCACACACGTTTAGTTCTGCGCTACCAAGGAGGCACAGCCCATTAAGTTATCAAATGACAAGGGCAGGGGGGAACCTTCTAGATGGCAGAGGAATAAGATGTGGAGATCATCTTCCTCCCCACAAATACATCAGAAAAACATCTACATGTGGGACAACTGCTACAGAACACCTACTGAATGCTGGCAGAAGACCTCACACTTCCTAAAAGGGTCTTGGTGCTCCAGCCGGGTGTCAGGCCTGAGCCTCTGAGGTGGGAGAGCCAAGTTCAGGACATTGGTCCACCAGAGACCTCCCAGCTCCATGTAATATCAAACAGCAAAAGCTCTCCCAGACATCTCCATCTCAATACTAAGACCCAGCTCCACTCAACGACCAGCAAGCTACAGTGCTGGACACCCTATGCCAAACAACTAGCAAGACAGGAATACAACCCCATCCATTAGCAGAGAGGCTGCCTAAAATCATAATAAGGTCACAGACACCCCAAAACACACCACCGGACGTGGTCCTGCACAACAGAAAGACAAGATCCAGCCTCATCCACCAAAACACAGGCACTAGTCCCCTCCATCAGGAAGCCTACACGACCCACTGAACCAACCTTAGCCACTGGGGGCAGACACCAAAAACAACGGGAAGTACGAACCTGCAGCCTGAGAAAAGGAGACCACAAACACAGTAAGTTAAGCAAAATGAGAAGACTTAGAAACACACAGCAGATGAAGGAGCAAGGTAAAAACCTAACACACCAAACAAATGAAGAGGAAATGGCAGTCTACCTGAAAAAGTTCAGAATAATGATAGTAAACATGATCCAAAATCTTGGAAATAGGATGGAGAAAATAAAAGAAACGTTTAACAAGGACCTAGAAGAACTAAAGAGCAAAACAACAATGATGAACAACACAACAAATGAATTTTAAAATTCTCTAGAAGGAATCAATAGCAGAATAACTGAGGCAGAAGAATGGATAAGTGACCTGGAAGACAAAATAATGGAAATAACTACCACAGAGCAGAATAAAGAGAAAAGAATGAAAAGAATTGAGGACAGTCTCAGAGACCTCTGGGACAACATTAAATGAACCAACATTCGAACTATAGGGGTCCCAAGAGAAGAAGAGAAAAAGAAAGGGACTGAGAAAATATTTAAGGAGATTATACTTGAAAACTTCCCTAATATGGAAAAGGAAATAGTCAATCAAGTCTAGAAAGCACAGAGAGTCCCATACAGTATAAATCCAAGGAGAAACAGGCCAAGAAACATATTAATCAAACTATCAAAAATTAAAACAAAGTAAAAATATTAGAAGCAGCTAGGGAAAAGCAACAAATAACATACAAGGGAATCCTTATAAGGTTAACAGCTGATCTTTCAGCAGAAACTCTGCAAGCCAGAAGGGAGTGGCAGGACATATTTAAAGTGATGAAAGGGAGAAACCTACAACCAAGATTACTCTACCCAGCAAGAATCTCATTCAGATTCGACGGAGAAATTAAAACCTTTCCAGGCGAGCAAAAGCTAAGAGAATTCAGCACCACCAAATCAGCTTTACAACAAAAGCTGTAGGAACTTCTCTAGGCAGGAAAAAATAGATAAGGAAAAGACCTACAGAAACAAATGTAAAACAATTAAGAAAATGGCAATAGGAACATACATATTTGATAACTAGTTAAATGTAAATGGATTAAGTGCTCCAACCAGAAGACATAGCCTGGCTGAATGGATACAAAAACAAGACCCATATGTATTCTGTGTACAAGAGACCCACTTCATACATAGGGACACATACAGACTGAAAGTGAGAGGATGGAAGAAGATGTTCCATGCAAATGGAAATCAAACGAAAGCTGGAGTAGCAATTCTCACATCAGACAAAACAGACTTTAAAATAAAGACTATTACAAGAGACAAGGAAGGACACTACATAATGATCAAGGGATCAATCCAAGAAGAAGATATAACAATTGTAAATATTTATGCACCCAAAATAGGAGCACCTCAATACATAAGTCAAATACTAACAGCCATAAAAGGGGAAATTGACAATAACACAATCATAGTAGGGGACTTTAACATCCCACTTTCACCAATGGACAGATCATCCAAAAGGAAAATCAATAAGGAAACACAAGCTTTAAATGATACATTAAACAAGTGGACTTAATTGATATTTATAGGACATTCCATCCAAAAAAACAGTATACATTTTCTTCTCAAGTGTTTATGGAACATTCTCCAGGATAGATCATGTCTTGGGTCACAAATCAAGCCCTGGTAAATTTAAGAAAATTGAAATAATATCAAGTATCTTTTCCAACCACAGTGCTGTGAGATTAGATATCAATTACAGGAAAAAATCTGTAAAAAATGCACACACATGGAGGCTAAACAATACAGTACTAAATGACCAAGAGATCACTGAAGAAATCAAAGAGGAAATCAAAAAATACCTAGAAACAAATGACAATGAAAACACGATGACCCAAGACCTATGGGATGCAGCAAAAGCAGTTCTAAGAGGGAAGTTTATAGCAATACAGTCCCACCTCAAGAAAGAAGAAACATCTCAAATAAACAACCTAACCTTACACCTAAAGCAATTAAAGAAAGCAGAACCAAAAAACCCCAAAGTTAACAGAAGGAAAGAAATCATAAAGATCAGATCAGAAATGAATGAAAAAGACGTTAAGGAAACAATAGCAAAGATCAATAAAGCCAAAAGCTGGTACTTTGAGAAGATAAACAAAATTGATAACCATTAGCCAGACTCATCAGGAAAAAAAGGGACAAGTCTCAAAGAAATAGAAATGAAAAAGGAGAAGTAACAACTGACACTGTAGAAGTACAAAGGATCATGAGAGTTTACTACAAGCAACTATATGCCAGTAAAATGGACAACCTGGAAGAAATGGACAAATTCTTAGAAAAGCACAACCTTCCAAGACTGAACCAGGAGAAAATAGACAATATAAACTAACCAATAACAAGCCCTGAAATTGAAACTGTGATTTAAAATCTTCCAACAAACAAAAGCCCAGGACCAGATGGCTTCACAGGTGTATTCTATCAAATATTTAGAGAAGAGCTAACACCTATCCTTCTCAAAGTCTTCCAAAGTATAGCAGAGGTAGGAATACTCCCAAACTCATTCTACAAGGCCACCATCACCCTGATACCAAAACCAGACAAAGATGTCACAAAAAGAAAACTACAGGCCAATATCACTGATGAACATAGATGCAAAAAATCCTCAACAAAATACTAGCAAACAGAATCCAGCAGCACATTAAAAGGATCATACACCACAATGAAGTGGGGTTTATCCCAGGAATGCAAGGATTCTTCAATATATGCAAATCCATCAACGTGATACACCATATTAAAAAAATGAAGGATAAAAACCATATGATCATCTCAATAGATGCAGAAAAAGCTTTCAACAAAATTCAACCCCATTTACGATAAAAATCTTCCAGAAAGTAGGCCTAGAGGGAACTTACCACAACATAATAAAGGCCATATATGACAAACCCACAGCCAACATCGTTCTCAATGGTGAAAAATTGAAACCATTTCCACTAAGATCAGGAACAAGACAAGGTTGCCAACTCTCGCCACTATTATTCAACATAGTTTTGGAAGTTTTAGCCACAGCAGTCAGAGAAGAACAAGAAATAAATGGAATCCAAATCGGAAAAGAAGAGGTAAAACTGTCACTGTTTGCAGATGACATGATACTATACATAGAGAATCCTAAAGGTGCTACCAGAAAACTAGAACTAATCAATGAATTTGGTAAAGTAGCAGGATACAAAATTAATGCACAGAAATCTCTTGCATTCCTATACACTAATGATGAAAAATCTGAAAGAGAAATTAAGAAAACACTCCCATTTACCATTGCAACAAAAAGAGTAAAATACCTAGGAATAAACCTACCCAAGGAGACAAAAGACTTGTATGCAGAAAACTAGAAGATACTGATGAAAGAAATTAAAGATGATACAAACAGATGGAGAGATATACCATGTTCTTGGACTGGAAGGATCAACATTCTGAAAATGACTATACTACCCAAAATAATCTACAGATTCAATGCAATCCCTATCAAACTACCAATGGCATTTTTCACAGAACTAGAACAAAAAATTTCACAATTTTTATGGAAACACAAAAGGCCCCAAATAGCCAAAGCAATCTTGGGAAGGAAAAATGGAGCCGGAGGAATCAGGCTCCCTGACTTCAGAATATACTACAAAGCTACAGTAATCAAGACAGTATGGTACTGGCACAAAAACAGAAATATAGATCAATAGAACAGGATAGAAAGCCCAAAGATATACCCATGCACATATGGTCACTTTATTTTTGATAAAGGAGGCAAGAATATACAATGGAGAAAAGACAGCCTCTTCAATAAGTGGTGCTGGGAAAACTGGACAGGTACATGTAAAAGAATGAAATTAGGACACTTCCTAACACCATACACAAAAATAAACTCAAAATGGATTAAAGACCTAAATGTAAGGCCAGACATTATAAAACTCTTAGAGGAAAACATAGGCAGAACACTCTATGACATAAATCACAGCAAGATCCTTTTTGACCCACCTCCTAGAGAAATGGAAATAAAAACAAAAATAAACAAATGGGACCTAATGAAACTTAAAAGCTTCTGCACAGCCAAGTAAACCATAAACAAGATGAAAAGATAACTCTTAGAATGGGAGAAAATATTTGCAAACGAAGCAACTGACAAAGGATTAATTTCCAAATTTTGCAAGCAGCTCATGCAGCTCAATATCAAAAAAACAAGCCATTCCAAATATGGGCAGGTGACCTAAATAGACATTTCCCCAAAGAATATGTACAGATTGCCAACAAACACATGAAAGGATGCTCAACATCACTAATCATTAGGGAAATGCAAATCAAAACTACAGTGAGGTATCACCTCACACCAGTCAGAATGGCCATCATCCAAAAAATCTACAAACAATAAATGCTGCAGACGTGTGGAGAAAAGGGAACCCTCTTGCACTGTTGGTGGGAATGTAAATTGATACAGCCACTATGGAGAACAATATGGAGGTTCCTTAAAAAACTAAAAATAGGACTACCATATGACCTAGCAATCCCGCTACTGGTCATGTAACCTGAGAACACCAGAATTCAAAACAAGTCACGTACCACAATGTTCACTGCAACTCTATTTACAATAGCCAGGACATGGACGCAACCTAAGTGTCCATCGACAGATGAATGGATAAAGAAGATGTGGCACATATATACAATGGAATATCACTCAGCCATAAAAAGAAATGAAATTGAGTTATTTGTAGTGAGGTGGATGGACCTAGAGACTCTCATACAGAGTGAAGTCAGAAAGAGAAAAACAAATACCGTATGCTAACACATATATGGAATGTAAAAAAAAAAAATTGGTTCTGAAGAACCTAGGGGCAGGACAGGAATAAAGACGCAGATGTAGAGAATGGAGTTGAGGACACAGGGAGGGGGAAGTGTAAGCTGGGACGAAGTGAGAGAGTGGCATGGACACATATACACTACCAAATGTAAAGCAGATAGCTAGTGGAAAGCAGTCACATAGCACAGGGAGATCAGCTCAGTGCTTTGTGACCACCTAGAGGGGTGGGATAGGGAGAGTAGGAGAGAGACGCGAGAGGTAGGGTATGTGGGGATATATGTATATGTACAGCTGATTCACTTTGTTATAAAGCAGAAACTAACACACCATTGTAAAGCAATTATACTCCAATAAAGATGTTTAAAAAAATAAAAATAATAAAAAAAGAATGCAGGGCAGGAAAAAAAAGTTATCAAATGATGTTACTGTGAAACCCATATATTCTTACCTGTAACATTTTCATCTTACAACAGGTTATTTCTCTGAAAGATTGAGCCTAAAGCAAGATTCTCTGATTCTAACATATCTCCATTCATCCCATTTTTTATTTCTCAGAATACAAGAAATGTCTGTAAGATATTTTCTCTGTACTTGTATCGAAGCCAAATGTGAGGACATAGCTATCTCCTGCTTCTCAAAGGCAGCAGAGAAAATGAAAAGGGAAGCCTGCAGTCATTGTTGCTGAATCCCACCTGTTTTCTCTGCCCCAACCTCACTGTTTCCATTAGCACTCCTCTGTCGGTATCCATACAGCTATGGTATGGTTTTATAATGTCTTGTCTGTGCTTTCAAAGGCCATTGGTGCAGTTTTGCCCATCTCTTCTTTGGGGACTGAGAGTGGGCCTTCTGTTTCCTCGTAACTTGGACAATAGCCAATACAGTATGGCCAACTGGACAGACAGCCTGGCTCCCTGCGACCTGACCTGAGGGCCAGAAATACTGAGGAGACAGAACTGGGCAACTGGGGATTCGTGCACCCCATAAAGAGACATCTGTTGCTCCTACCCTCTAGTCAAACTGAACGATCCAGTGTTTCCCAAACACAGCCTGTGCTTTCCCACGTCCACATTTGATTATGTTACTTTGCCTATGATGCCCTGCCCCTGCTTGTCAATATTTTATCATCTTTCAAAGATGTCTCCAGTGCCAGCCACCACCCTGAGATTTGTGCGTTTCTTGCAAAATTTTGTCAGCTGTCTCCCCTATGAATCTCTATGGCTCTTGATTCATTGCCCTCTTAGGTAACTTGACACATTCTTTCTTGTATACACTTGTTTACTTATTTCCCTATTGTTTGGGCCCTCTAATAAGAGACATTAAGCTGTATAACCTTGGACAACTTATTTAACCCCACTAAGTTTTTTTTGGCTCATTAAATGAGGATTACAATAGTAAACCTATTTCATAAAACCGTTTTGAGAGTAAAATAAATTAACTTAAGTACAGAACTTAGACCAGTATCTAGTACATTGTAAATGTTATGTAAGTTATTATTTTTAATAATAATATCAATACTATTGTACCTATCATATGTATTATAAATATGTATGTGGATGTCTGTGTTTTTAAAGAGAAACAACTTACCCTTCATTATATTCCCATTGCCTAATCTAGTTCTGATGTTTAGTAAGCTCTGAATTAATGTTTTTAAATAAGTAAAGGAAAAAATAAAGCCCTGTTGCCATTGTTGCAATTCTCTAGAGATTGAATTCTGCCTAAACTGAGATGACATTGCTTTAGTATGATGAATTTCTAAGCAATTCAATGTTTTAGTGAGGAACATATCTTTTTAAAACTTCAAAATGTCCTCAAACACAGGGTATAATATGTAATTTTTTATTCATTCACTTAGCTCAGCTGTTAATAAATGCAAATCTCAGATAAAGTAACTCAATCCTTATCTTACTGTTTTAACTACATGATCCATAACAATGTAAAGTGGTTCAAATATCTAAACAGAATGCTAATATGTAACGCTAGAAAGTTAGTTGACCTAGTGATTCAATAATTATATTTGTACGTGCTAACTCATTGTTGGTTTCTATAGATTTTTATCCTAAATAGTTTCATTGGCACTTGCAAACAAAATGAGTAACATTAAATCCACTATCTATTTGCGTGTGAATTTCTTTTTAATTTTTAATGGACTTATTTTTTAGAGCAGTTTTAGGTTTACAACAAAACTGAGAGCAAGGTACAGAAATATTCCATATATCCCTGCTTCTACACATACATACACTCTCCCCCATTATCAACATCACTCACGAAAATGGTACCTTTTTTTTACCGAGGGTGAACCTAATTTGATACATCATAATCACCCAGCATCCATAGTGTACCTTAGGTTTCCTACAGTCTTGGGGTTGTACATTCCATGGGTTTGGACAAAAGTATAATAACCTATATCCAAGATGAGAATATAATACCAAGTATTTTCATTGCCCTAAAAATCTCTGTGTTCTGATTATTCATCTCTCTCCCCACCCCACCCTTGGCAACCACTGATCTGTTTATTGTCTCCATAGTTTTGCTTTTTCCAGAATGTCATATAGTTGGAATCATACAGAATGTAACCCTTTCAGATTGACTTCTTTCAGTAATATGCATATAAGTTTCCTCCATGTCTCTTCATGGCTTAATAGCTTATGTCTTTTTAGCACTGAATAATATTCTATTTTCTGGATGTACCACATTTTATTTACTCATGCACCTACTGAAGGACATCTTGGTTGCTTCCAAGTTTGGGCAATAATGAATAAAACTGCTATATGTGCAGGATTTTGTGTGGACATAAGTTTTCAACTTCCTCGGGCAAATACCAATGAGTGACATTGCTGGATTGTATGGTAACATGAGTATGTTTACCTTTGTAAGAAGCTGCCAAACTGTCTTCCAAAGTGGCTGTACCATTTTGCATTCCTATCAGCAAAGGTAGAGTTCTTGTTTCTCCACATAATTGTCAGCATTCGGTGTTGCTAGTGTTCCAGATTTTGGCCATTCTAATAGGTGTGTAGTATTATCTCATTGTTGTTTTAATTTGCATTTCCTGGATAACATACGGAAAAGATGTGAACCATTTTCTCCTGTGCCTGTTTTCCACCTGCATATCTTCTTTGGTGAGGTGTCTGTTAAAATCTTTGGCCCATTTTTTAATTGGTTTATTTTCTTATTGAATTTTAAGAGTTCTTTGTATATTTTGGATAACAGACTTTTATCAGATGTATCTTTTGCAAATATTTTCTCCCAGTCTGTGGCTTGTCTTCTGTTTCTCTTGATTTTGTCTTTTGCAAAGTAGAAGTTTTTAATTTTAATGAAGTTCAGGTTATCAACTATTCTTTTCATGGATCATGCCTTTGGTGTTATATCAAAAAGGTATCACCATGCCCAAAATCATCTAAGTTTTTCCTGTTATCTTCTGTGAGTTTTATAATTTTGCATTTTACTTTCAGGTCTATGATCCATTTGGGGTTAACTTTTGTGAAGGGTATAAAGTCTGTGTCTAGACTCACGCTCTGCATGTGGATTCCCATTTGTTCCAGTACCGTTGGTTGAAGAGACTCTGTTTGCTCCATTGTATTGCCTTTGTTGCTTTGTCAAAGATGAGTTCACCATATGTATAGGGAAATTTATCTTTAATTTAAGGAGCTATTTTAAACTTTATATATTCTACTGTGAAACCATTCTTCAGGCAAATGTCATGGCCTGCTATTTGGAATTGAAAACTGTCTACATTAAAAACCAGAAAAATCTTTCTCAAAAGATACGTAAAGCTGAAGATAAACTGCATTAGACAAATTTATCTAAACTTCATGTAAGGTTACACACTCATGGAGTTACTTCTAGTGAAAATGGATATTAGACACACCCCGATTTCCATTAGACTAGCCCTGATTTCCTTTAGACTATGAATTTGAAGATTAGGAATTATTTTCACAAGTGACTGGAATCTGCCAAGTAAATCAGTGGAAGCTTGAAAATTCTAAGCTATTACCTCACAAGACAGTTTGCAATTCTCAGTGGTAGAATGAAGTGGGATGAGGCTCTTTTTACAGTAATTATAGAATATAAACAGCAGCACCCTTAGTGTTTTGATTGGGGACCCCACAAAATAAAATTTATTTCAAGTTAAAAGCTTTCAGATTTCTGGGCTAAAGAAAATGATGTTTTTCTCCCAAAGTGAACTTACTGGTTTTATTGATTCTCTTCTATTTTGATTTTACATGCTGGCATAGGGGAAATACATTTCTTTAATATATAACAGTGTTGTTTTTCCTACCACAGAAGTTTTCCATTTTATTTTACCTTAAATGCATGGCAAATTTACTTTCAACAGGTTTGTTATATTTTTAACTTATCAAATCTATTCTTCTACAGCTTTGGGTTGTTTTTGGTACATAAAAATATATTTTTGTCTAATTTTCCTTAAATAGATCTATATTTAGGTAAGATGTAAGTGTCCATCCTGCCAACGTACTCATCAAAATTAAGTGGAATGATAAAGATCTTCTGATAAATGATTCAAATGGAATCTAGTAAATTGAGAGGGGTGAAAATGGCTTTTAATAAGCCAAATTATTTATTGAGGGTACATATGTGTCTCCCAGGTTTCTCTGATTATGAGATACTGCTCTGCTACTAAATAATATTGATAGTGTTGCTAGTTAAATTCCACAGTTTAAGTGTAAAACTGTAAAATGGGGATACTTAAGAGTATTATGGTGTGCTGCAGTATATCAAAAATAATATTAAATCCACATATATAAAATAAGTATTAACACTTTTATCTCTAGTGACTTTTCCCCATAAGAACAGCCTCTTCTGAATTGTAACCTGCCTTTTATTTGCCATCCCACCATGTCTTCATTAATTTATGATTCACCTTTTCTGACTGTTGATCTTTCATGTTTTAAATTCTCTGATCAATAGAATTGACTCTTCTAATTCTGTATTTTAAGCTAGAGATTATTCCAGCCATATAAATTCCTACTGGGGATAGATTTACAACAGTATAAGCTTTAAGAATCTTTATATTTAATTTGTTCAAAAAACACTTATTTTGTGATAGTAATAATATAAACTAAAAGGGTCTTTTGTCTCATTTGTCAAATAACACTTATTATCTAGCAACTGAAGAGTATAATCTTTGTGGGAAATTGCTGAGTCTCTAAGTGGTGTTTTATGTTTGCTTCTGGCTTAAATTTCAGAAACCACTTGCTTTTCTGTTTTTAGATAAATGACATGTGCAACAACTGTGATGATGACAATGCTAACCTTTTATTACTCAGATTGGATTTTTCCATTTCGTTCTCTTTGACCCTCACTCAAGTTATCAAAGGCTCAGAAAAAAAGAAAAAAAAAGGTGGCTGTTAGTAATAGTCAACATAAATGTAAACCCAGCTATCTCTTCACTGACTCCTATCTGCCAACTTAGAAACATGCAAATGTATCAATTATTTAGTTTCTATTTAGTTTTGCTCCAAATAAAAGCATGTTTTTTAAATGTGATTTAATTGGAGTATTTAAAACACTGTAATTATTTATACTTTTAACATAGTGGTATTTTGTGTTTCCTCTACAGAATTTTACCTTTTTTTTATCTTATGATTTTGAAACTAAAACCAATTTGAAGATTTTAGAATTGTCAGTAGCAAAGCTTTACACCAGTGTCTGTTATATGCTATTATTCTTATTATAGGAATAGAAGATCAGAGTTAAGGTAATTAATGCAGCAGTCAGGTTCAGGGTTCATTAAAGCCAAGTTCTTCAATCAGTTCTTGACTACTCAACTTGTTTGTACTCTGTATCTCATCCATGGCCAATTTCTCCTTCCCTGCTCTTGGTACACCCAGGAAGAAACACCCTTCTGAATTAGCACCTGTCCTCCCTCACATCATTTTATGCTGAAAGAAGGCAAACTAATTTTAACATTAGTCTAAAAAAGTCTTCATTGTAATATGAACATTGTAAAATCAAATAAAAGTCATTTGGGAATTAAACACAGTAGAATCATTTGAGAGGCCCCTCTCCTCACCAACCCAACTCTTAGGGTGTATTACATATCATAGCCTGTGGAAATGCTGCCCCAGGAGAATTTCAATCTACAGCTTACACAACCATACCCAGAAGCCTTGATTAGTCTCCATTAGCTTAATTGGTCTGCTATTGATCCATCATCACATCCATCTTGTGATTCCTCACACTTGAAAACAGAGATAATTTTTTAAATCATTATAAACTACAAAGACCACTATTTAGAGATCTTTATTTTCATTCTTTACATTCCAGCTTGAACACAACTGACCTTTATTCAATATTAGAATTGAACATAAAGTTTGATGCAAACATAATTTAGTAATATGAAAAAATAGGGCAACACAAAAATTCATCCTGTACTAAAATAATGATCTTAATGAAGATGATACAGATAACAGTTGTTGAGTACTTTCTATGTGCCAAGTTCTATAATAAGTATTTGATATGTATTTTCTCATTTAGTTTTCACAATAACCCTGAGAGGTAAGGTATCTTTATGCTTATTTTTACATCTAGAGAGACCAAGAGAGAAGACTATACTTAAACTCATGTAAATAGTAAATACGAGAGTAACATTTGAATCCAGATCTGTGTGACAATACATCTGGACTCAAAATCTTAACCTATATAACCTACATGTATTTTTAGATGGACTGGTTAACAGCAATATCAATCATCATCATCACCATCATCTGGAGATATCTCCAACACACCATAATTGGAGTAAAATAAACAAACATTGACTCCACTCTTTCTATCGAACTTCACAAAAATAATCCCCAAAATTCACCTATTTCTTTAATTGGGCAGCTTTGCTCTTTTGCCTTCTGTATATGGCTTAATCAATCTTGGTTTTGCTTGCACCATTCTCTTTACCAGGAACATCCACATCTTTCTTCTTCCATCAATTCATTTACTGTTTATCCATCTATGAGCTCAACCAGCACACATTAGCTGCTAAGGACTAGATTCAAAATTTACCTCTCAAAGTCTACCCATCCTTCAAATTCTAGCTCAAGTTATTCCACCTAGAATGATTTCATTCCTTTCATCTCCTATTACACCCTTTAGTCAAACCAAACACTTCAGGGACTACAATTGTTTCTTTCAAGCATTTTACTTATATTTTCCTTGCTAAATATCCTGGGAACATATTATATGTTACATATTTTGTATACCCCCGGAAACTTGCATAGCATTAGGCACATAGAAAACATTTAATAAATTTTGATTGACCAAGGTTAGGAATAGTTCTACATGCTTGAAAATGTTAGATGACATGTCTAGACTACACACTAGGAATTTGCCAGGGCTGAGTTGTTGCACGTTTTCATAAAGTCAACTCTACCAGAAACTCATTCCTCTTCAAACATGTTTTAGTTGAGCTCTGAATACCATTCTGACATTGAGGAAGGTTAATTAAGAATGATTCTCTGCCTCTTACTTTTGACCTTCGATTTGTGTGATTACACCCTCCTAATTTTCTCTGACATTTTTCTCTGTCTGTTTTTCTTTCTTGTACCAAACCTCTTCTTTCTGCTGTCTCTTCTCCATCTAACTTCATTTCTAAATAGTGGACATAAGTATATGGTTTTTGTTTTCAGAGTATTGTTCAGAAGCACCTAATACCCAATTAATCCATTTGACTTCATGGCAACTTGTTTTAAATCTTTTCAATTGTTAGCAAAGAATATTGTAAAATTTGATTAAATGTAATTTATAGTTTGACATTCAATTGCTTATATCTAATCACTTTTTTGTTATAAAGTTAATTTGGACTTTGTACTTAGTTATTCCAAAATTCAATTCTATCAACCTGTTCTTCATTTTCTTTTCTTTTTTTTTTACATCTTTATTGGAGTATAATTGCTTTACAATAGTGTGTTAGTTTCTCCTTTATAACAAAGTGAATCAGTTATACATATACATATGTTCCCATATCTCTTCCCTCTTGCGTCTCCCTCCCTCCCACCCTTCCTATCCCACCCCTCTAGGTGGTCGCAAAAAACCAAGCTGATCTCCCTGTGCTATGCGGCTGCTTCCCACTAGCTATCTGTTTTACATTTCATAGTGTATATATTTCCATGCCACTCTCACTTTGTCCCAGCTTACCCTTCCTCCTCCCCATATCCTCAAGTCCATTCTCTCTAGTAGGTCTGCGTTTTTATTGTCGTCTTGCCGCTAGCTTCTTCATGACCATTTTTTTTCTTTCTCAGATTCCATATATATGTGTTAGTGTACAATATTTGTTTTTTCTCTTTCTGACTTACTTCACTCTGTATGACAGACTCTAGGTCCATCCACCTCACTACAAATAACTCAATTTCATTTCTTTTTATGGCTGAGTAATATTCCATTGTATATATGTGCCACATCTTCTTTATCCATTCATCTGTCGATGGAAACGTAGGTTGCTTCCATGTCCTGGCTATTGTAAATACAGCTGCAATGAACATTGTGGTACATGACTCTTTTTGAATTATGGTTTTCTCAGGGTATATGCCCAGTAGTGGGATTGCTGGGTCGTATGGTAGTTCTATTTTTAGTTTTTTAAGGAACCTCGATACTGTTCTCCATAGTGGCTGTATCAATTTACATTCCCACCAACAGTGCAAGAGGGTTCCCTTTTCTCCACACCCTCTCCAGCATTTATTGTTTGTAGATATTTTGATGCTGGCCATTCTGACCTGTGTCAGGTGATACTTCATTGTGGTTCTGATTTGAATTTCTCTAATAATTTGTGATGTTGAGCATCTTTTCATGGGCTTTTTGGCCATCTGTATGTCTTCTTTGGAGAAATATCTATTTAGATCTTCTGCCCATTTTTGATTGGGTTATTTGTTTTTTTGATATTGAACTGCAGGAGCTGTTTTTGTATTTTGGAGATTAATCCCTTGTTGGTTGCTTTGTTTGCAAATATTTTCTCCCATTCTGAGGGTTGTCTTTTCATTTTGTTTATGGTTTCCTTTGCTGTGCAAAAGCTTTTAAATTTAATTAGATCCCATTTGTATATTTTTGTTTTTATTTCCATTACTCTAGGAGGTGGATCAAAAAAGATATTGCTGTGAATTATGTCAAAGAGTGTCCTGCCTATGTTTCCTCTAAGAGTTTTATAGTGTCCGGCCTTACATTTAGGTCTTTAATCCATTTTGAGTTTATTTTTGTGTATGGTGTTAGGGATTGTTCTAATTTCATTCTTTTACTTGGAGCTGTCCAGTTTTCCCAGCACCACTTATTGAACAGACTGTCTTTTCTCCATTGTATAATCTTGCCTCCTTTGTCATAGATGAGGTGACCATAGGTGCATGGGCTTATCTCTGGGCTTTCTATCCTGTTTTTGTGCCAGTACCATACTGTTTTGATTACTGTAGCTTTGTAGTATAGTCTGAAGTCAGGAAGCCTGATTCCTTCAGCTCTGTTTTTCTTTCTCAGGATTGCTTTGGCCATTCAGGGTCTTTTGTGCTTCCATAGAAATTGTAAAATGTTTTGTTCTAATTCTGTGCAAAATGCCATTGGTAATTTGATAGGGATTGTGTTAAATCTGTAGATTGCTTTGGGTACTGTAGTCATTTTCACAATATTGATTCTTCCAATCCAAGAACATGGTATATCTCTCCATTTGTTTGTGTCATCTTTGATTTCTTTCAACAGTATCTTATGGTTTTCTGAGTACAGGTCTTTTGCCTCCTTAAGTAGGTTTATTACTAGGTATTTTATTCTTTTTGATGTGATGGTAAATGGGATTGTTTCCTTGATTTCTCTTTCTGATCTTTCGTTCTTATTGTATAGGAATGCAAGACATTTCTGTGTATTAATTTCATATCCTGCAATCTTACCAAATGCATTGATGAGCTCTAGTAGTTTTCTGGTAGCATCTTCAGGATTCTCTATGTATAGCATCATGTCATCTGCAAACAGTGACAGTTTTACTTCTTCTCTTCTAATTTGGATTCCTTTTTTTTTTTTTTTCTTTTTGCGGTATGCGGGCCTCTCACTGTTGTGGCCTCTCCCGTTGCGGAGCACAGGCTCCGGACGCGCAGGCCCAGCGGCCATGGCTCACGGGCCCAGCCGCTCCGCGGCATATGGGATCCTCCCAGACCGGGGCACGAACCCATATCCCCTGCATCGGCAGGCGGACTCTCAACCACTGCGCCACCAGGGAGGCCCTGGATTCCTTTTATTTCTTTTTCTTCTCTGATTGTCATGGCCAGGAGTTCCAAAACTATGTTGAAAAGTAGTGGCGAGAGTGGACATCCTTGTCTTATTCCTGATCTTAGAGGAAATGCTTTCAGTTTTTCACCATTGAGAATGATGTTTGCTGTGGGTTTGTCGTATATGGCCTTTATTATGTTGAGGTATGTTCCCTCTATGCCCACTATCTCGAGATTTTTTATCATAAATTGGTGTTGAATTTTGTCAAAAGCTTTTTCTGCATCCATTGAGTTGATCATATGGTTTTTCTTCTTCAATTTGTTAATATGGTGTATCACATTGATTGATTTGCATATATTGAAGAATCCTTGCATCCCTGGGATAAATCCCACTTGATCATGGTGTATGATCCTTTTCATGTGTTGTTGTATTCTGTTTGCTAGTATTTTGTTGAGCATTTTTGTGTCTATGTTCATCAGTGATCTTGGTCTGTAATTTTCTTTTTTTGTGATACCTCGTCTGATTTTGGTTTCAGGGCGATGGCAGCCTCATAGAGTGAGCTTGGGAGTGTTCCTTCCTGTGCAATTTTTTTAAGAGTCTGAGAAGGATAGGTGTTAGCTCTTCTCTAAATGTTTGATAGAATTCGCCTGTGAAGCCATCTAGCCCTGGGCTTTTGTTTGTTGGAAGATTTTTAATCACAGTTTCAATTTCAGTGCTTGTAACTGGTCTGTTCATATTTTCTATTTCTTCCTGGTTCTGTCTTGGAAGACTGTACCTTTCTAAGCATTTGTCCATTTCTTCCAGGTTGTCCATTTTATTGGCATATAGTTGCTTGTAGTAATCTCTCATGATCCTTTGTGTTTCTGTGGTGTCAGTTGTAACTTCTCCTTTTTCATTTCTAATTTTTTTGATTTGAGTCTTCTCCCTCTTTTTCTTGATGAGTCTAGCTCAAGGTTTATCAATTTTGTTTATCTTCTCAAAGAACCAGCTTTTAGTTTTATGGATCTTTGCTTTTGTTTTCTTCGTTTCTATTTCTTTTAGTTATGCTCTGGTCTTTATGATTTCTTTCCTTCTACTAACTGGGTTTTGTTTGTTTTTCTTTCTCTAGGTGCTTTAGGTATAAGTTTAGGTTGTTTATTGAGATTTTTCTTGTTTCTTGAGGTAAGATTGTATTACTATAAACTTCCCTTTTAGAACTGCCTATGTTGCATCCCATAGGTTTTAGGTCATCGTGTTTTCATTGTCATTTGTTTCTAGGTATTTTTTATTTCCTCTTTGATTTCTTCAGTGATCCATTGGTTATTTAATAACATATTATTTAGCTTCCATGAGTTTGTGTTTTTTATAGTTTTTTTCCTGTAATTCATTTCTTTTTTTAATATTTATGTATTTTCTTTAGTTATTTTTTGGCTGCGTTGGGTCTTAGTTGTGGCACACAGGATCTTCGTTGAGACATGTGGGATCTTTCGTTGCAGCGCGCAGTCTTTTCGTAGCAGTGCTCAGGCTTCTCTCTAGTCGTGGTGCACACAGGCTTTTCTGTAGTTGTGGCACGCAGGCTCCACAGCACATGGGTTCTGTAGTGGTGGCATGTGGGCTCTCTCATTGAGGTGCGCAAGCTCAGTAGTTGTGGCGGGTGGGCTCAGTTGCCCTGTGGCATGTGAGATCTTAGCTCCCTGACCAGGGGTCGAACCTGCGTTCCCGCACTGGAAGGTGGATCCTCTACCACTGTACCACCAGGGAAATCCCTCCTGTAATTCATTTCTGATATCATAACGTTGTGGTCAGAAAAGATGCTTTATGCTACATTTTAAAACTAACTTGCTTGGAGAACTATATAAATTATTACAGTTTTTTTGTGGCACATGCTTTTAGCATTATATCAGTGTGTGAACAAGAAAATAAACTAGACATCCACAGATTCCTTTCAGATTTTGGATTCCATAATTTTAAATGAAGATAACTGTTTTTTTTACTTTTACAACTACAACCTTAACAAAGGAATGGGTTTTAATTTTATCATTCACATTTTAGTGAAAGATGGCTGAATTTAAACCAAGCATATGGCCCAATAAATGTGTTAGTACCTCACAAATGCAACCACAACCGTGATGGATTAAAAACAAACATAATCAAAATAGGACTAGAGTGTAGTTAAAAGTGTCAGGTGGGCTTCCCTGGTGGCGCAGTGGTTGAGAGTCCGCCTGCCGATGCAGGGGACATGGGTTCGTGCCCCTATCCCGGAAGATCCCACATGCCGTGGAGCGGCTGGGCCCGCGAGCCATGGCCGCGGAGCCTGTGTGTCCGGAGCCTGTGCTCCGCAACGGGAGAGGCCACAGCAGTGAGAGGCCCGCGTACAGCAAAAAAAAAAAAAAAAAAAAAAAAAAAAAAAAAAAAAAAAAGTGTCAGGTGCCCAAGCTTGAAGTTCACAACTCTAGTTAGAGCTGATGGGCAGAGACTAAGACCAGAAGCTGTCAGCACCAGGACTGGAGCCCTATGTGTCACCACTCAGGGAGATTGGCTTGAGGGTGGCCTCAGGTTGAGAGAAGAGCTGGGTGAACACACTGAATGAGTCGAGGTCAGAACAAGAGATGTTCCAGCTACAGAAGCCAACTCTCCAGAATCTTTCTGAAAGCTAAATTTTTTCAGATTTGTTTTCCTAAGTTTGAGGAAATAGGTTTCAATATTCCTGCTGTTTTTTTTCTCCCTTTTTACTAACTTTCAGATGAAACCATCACCTGTCCCCTTGGCACCTGTTCTTTTCACTGCACCAGATTGTTTTGTTGGTTACAATTAAAAACTTGAATTTCTCATTGTGTACAATGAGACTTCTAACCTTTGTCCACCTGGTTAAATTATCTTTTCATCACTTAATTTTTTATATTAAGATTCTGTCTTAAAAAATAGAGCATATATCCTTAGGTTGTTCTAACGAAACTTTGGTTCATGCTAAGGAAAATGTCCACTTTTTCCCCATCTGAGTTTAACTGCTGCACAACTATTTGATTCTTCCTCATTTCTCTTTCAATCACAGACAGAGTTCCTATTTAGTTTTTACATTCAGGATTCCATTTCCCATAATATAAAAAGAAACTTTCATGAGGAATTATATAAGTCTGCTTCTAGGCCATATTCCTGGATGGCCTAAGGAAAAACAAATTCTCTTAAAAGATGTCATGAAAACTAAGATATACTTTTACAGTATGACCTTGAAAATTTTTTTGAGACTTGTATGTTTGCTTTCATGCACAGCTTTTGTATAACTTTGTTCATTCTTAACATTTAGCAGGAAAGATCTTTATTATTTCAATTGGAATATTAATGCAGATTCTGAAGCCTAGTGCGTTCATTTTGGGTAATGAATAAAATATTACAAGGTCAATTTGTTACTCTTCAGAGACATATATATATGTCTCTGAACAGACTGTCATGTGCTTTAAAGCTGGTAAAATCATTTATAATCAACACTGTGGAAAGTTGGACAAAAGTTGGGCTAATTACAATATCTTCAGAAGCTCCTAAAAATATTTAGAAACCAACTGCCATGTGAAGATTGTTCACTCCCTTAAGATCAGAATATATGATTAATTGTACTGTACTAGATGCCAAAGCCATGTGGAGCTTTATATACCTCAGTCAACAAGAAGTTCTTTTATCTTTGATAAGGAATGATTTAAATTTTATCAAACATTGTGTGCTACAAGGACTATATACGGCCTAGAATATTACTCTGAGCATGTTCAGCTAATAGATTTTATTGTTTAAGCTGGATTTTTTTCATTTAGAGAAGTGGCAATCATGGCAAGTGTCAAGATAATTTTTTAATCCAATCTCCTCACCCAAAAAGCAAACAAATAAAACTTTCCCCTGGTTATTTCTTAATTTTACATTTCACCTGTAAGGATTGAGTTTATGGTAATGAAATAAATAAAATATTGTATTCTAATCATTTTATGATTTATTTCCCCTCCCAATAAAAATGGGATATTTTGGGGGCCTCCCTGGTGGCGCAGTGGTTGAGAGTCCGCCTGCCGATGCAGGGGATACGGGTTCGTGCCCCGGTCTGGGAGGATCCCATATGCCGCGGAGCGGCTGGGCCCGTGAGCCATGGCCGCTGAGCCTGCGTGTCTGGAGCCTGTGCTCCGCAACGGGAGAGGCCACAACAGTGAGAGGCCCGCGTACCGCAAAAAGAAAAAAAAAAAAAAAAAAAAATGTTAACAAAAAATGGGATATTTTTGGAGGTGTGAATTGTGTATCTTTTAAACTTTTAACTATTTACCTTAATTACTAATAGAGTATTTAGCACATAGTAGGCCTGCATAAATATTTGATAAATTAATGAATAAAGTCAGACTCTAGCCCCAGGTAAAGAAACTTATTAAAGAATTAAATATTTCTTCCTCTGATTCTTATCATCTCTGTTAGCTTGTAAATCATAGAGATGTTTTTAATAATAAAATCATACTGCCACACTCTGATCAGAAAGTTTATATTCCAGTTCTTTTTCTGTCAGAGCAGAATGTCCAAAGGCACACAGTTCAGAAGAATTAAGTTAAATAATTATTGGCTCATTATTGATGATTCCCGCATCAAATCAGTATGGTCACCGTGCTTGCTTAAGTGTGAATGACGAAAGGAATATCTAACATATGCAGATTACAGTTATTGAGCACTTACTATGTGGTAGATGTAATAATGCGTTTTGCTTACATTTTCTAATTTAACCTTCCCAGCAAATTGATAGTATAGATATTACTATCCATATTTTGCAGGATAGAATATTGAAATTTAGAGTAAAGTGCCCAATGTCACACAGCTAATAAATAATAGAACTATGATTTGTTCTTAGACTGACTTCAAAACCCATTCTCTGTCCACTGTACCACACAACAAAGTATTAAAGTGATTAGATGTCAGAGTGCCATCATACTTTTAAGCCATCATTGATTTCACCAGTTATTAATATATCATTAGATATAACACATTTTTCCAAAATAAATATGATTGTAAGTGTAAGGAATTCTAGTAAGACAATTTTTTTTAGTGTAAATATGTCAAAAGATCCTTTCATTCCTGAGAAAACAATTACTTTCTACATATCCTGATTATACAAAATATCAGTTTTACATAATATTTATGAAAGTGCCCAAATCAAATTTGGCTTTTTTTTTTTTTTTTTTTTTTTTTGCGGTACGTGGGCCTCTCCCCGTTGTGGCCTCTCTCATTGCGGAGCACAGGCTCTGGATGCGCAGGCTTAGCAGCCATGGCTCACGGGCCCAGCCGCTCCGCGGCATGTGGGATCCTCCCGGACCCGGGCACGAACCCATGTCCCCTGCATCAGCAGGCAGACTCTCAACCACTGTGCCACCAGGGAAGCCCCAAATTTGGCTATTTTTTAAATTTGGAAGCCATTTCCTTCAAGACATTTTTAGACTTGTGTGTTTGTTTGCACAAATGTCATAAAGCTTAAGGTATATATAACATAAAAATGATTCCATTATGTTTCAACCTCAGTATGTGACACACACACACCTCTACATACTTGCCCACAGACTCTTTATTAAGAGACTGATTTTGAACTCATAGTGTCTAGGCTTGTGAATAGTATAGCGGAAATTTTCACATAATTCCTGAAATCTTTGTAAAACATTCCTGTTATTCAACTAGTAAAAACTTCCTTGATGTGATTTTAAGGGTATTATGGATTTTTTAAAATGTATTCTTGATCTACCTTGTGAAATACAGAGGTCAGGCTAACTGAAAACAAAAAATGACCATATCAACAATGCTTTTAATACCAAAGCGTACAAATACCAAGCATATAAATACCAACCATCAATATCAAAGCATACAAATATCAACCAAATATCAATCTCCCTAGTAAAGTTAAGTGATTTTTTACATTAGCATTTAATTGAGTCCACAAAGGGGAAAATATAATTTAAATAGAAAATAATATGAAAAAGAGTATATATATTCTGTTATATAGATTATATATATATTCTTTGATTTCCACTGGAATCTTGAAAGTAAAATTTTCTTTAATATTTTTATAATGAGCCTGATGCAGAAGCTCATTTTCTTTTTTTTAATTGAAGTATAGTTGATTTACAATGTCGTGTTAGTTCCTGGTGTACAGAAAAGTAATTTAAAGGGACATTCCAAACGTAGAGCAGATGGACTAATCATTTCAATTTTATTAAGAACAAAAGTATACATCATTTGAATAATCACTTGGAGTTCATGGTAACGAAATGTGACCTATGTTAATGCAACCAAGCTCTGTCTCTTTCTCTGCATGCTTTTGTAAAAATAGAGCTGTCACTGGAGTTACTTCGCTTTCTCAGCAAACACCAATATGTTCCACTACTTTAGACCCCATGCCTCCTTCAGAGATTATAAGCAAACACTAGCAGTTCCAGAGGAAAAAGAGCGGGCTTCTATGCTTTCTTAGTAATTCTCCCTTCTAAGTGTAGTGGAACTGATTTCAGAAAGACAAACATAAATTCCCTTACTCAGTTTCCTTTTTCTTGTTAAAGATGGAAAATAAACCACTTTAAAATTTCACTGTCTTATACTGTATTATAATCCTTGATGTAATTAAGAATATCTTTTGAACTGGTAAAAGATACCAGAAATGTTCAAAGGAAGCAAAGCTCATGGTTTTTAAAAGAAATAGTTGCCTTCATTTTTATTCAGGAGTTATTTATTGTAAAAAATTCATAATTATTGCTGTGAATTTTAAAGTAATTTCAAAAAAGTTCCATTTAAAAAGCTCTTTATTGTAAATGTTATATTGTTCCAGTTACATTTTTAATACTGTGTCATTGAAAAAATTATAGATGGCCCAAATATAATAGCTAAGATATGTAAGGTATTAGCTGTCAATTTGGTATGTGTGAAAATGCAGATTTATTAAGATTAATACATATTATTGAAAATTACATTCTTTTTTGTCTTCAGATCCAAGAAGTTAGCAGAAATAATGAGGAAGAAAATGACTATGAAGAGGATATTACCTCATTTTCTACATGTTCTCCTAGTAAGTGTTCCTATATGTTATGTACATAAACAACATTTGTATTAAGGTATATGTGACTGATAAAGTAAAACTGAAGATAGCATAGAAAAGCATGGAGAGCATGGAAAGATGTTTAATTAACTGAATGACTTTTAGTGTATCATCTGGTAGAGATATTACTACATTATCTTGCTAATTTAAATATTTCTAATAAGTTCAGTGTTTAATAATCAAACCAGCAGTTTTTCCCACCCAAAGAGAATACACAAGTCAGGTTGATATAAACATTCTATTTGACAACTATATATTTTTTTTAAACAAAGTCACATTCTTATCAGACCTTGGTTTTCTCAGCTAGGAAATGAGAAGTTTGTATTAGGACTCTCTGTGCTCCCTGCTGGCTGTAATAGAATGTAATTCTATATTCTAGAAAACTAATTGAGAGTCTTCCTCCATGTACATAACGCTACCCATCATGCCTGTTTCCACTGGTATACAGCAGCTTGCTCACCATCTTCACCAGCAAGTCTGATAGGCGTTTCCCACCCAACATTTCCAAATCTGAAAACCCGAATTCCCACCACTCCCAAATCTACTCTACCCGCTGACTTCCCCATCTCAGTAAACGAAGACTCCTTCCTTGTTCAATTCAGTCCAAAAACTTCAGTCACCCTTTTTTACTTTCTGTCCTACCCCGTATCCAATTTGTCAGATAATACTGTGGACTGTACCTTCGCAAAACAGCCAGATTTTCCTCACCCTTTCATTGTTACTTACCCTAGTCCGTGCTGTCATCTGCTCTCCCCTGGCTTATTGCAATAGCACAGTGGCTCTCAATGAAGCATTATTTTCTAACCCCAACAGAGGATATTTGTCAATGAAGATTTTTTTTTTTTGGTCGTTATTTTGAGAAGGGAGTTTTGCTAGAAATACTGCTAAATATCCTGCAATGCACAGGATGTGCCCCATGAAACACAGGATTATCTTGCCAAAAATGCCAGTAGTATGCCGTTAAGAAACCCGGCAATAGCTTCCTCCCAATTCGCCCCTAGTATTCTATGCTTCAAAAAGGAACTAACCACTCTTCTGCTCCAAATTCTCCAGTACCTTCCCATGGTACTTGTAATCCTTATCATCACCTATAAGGCCCTAGATAATCCTGATGGTCCCATCTCTGACCACTCTCTCGCTTGTTCACAGCCACAGTGACATCTCACACATCAAGCAGGCTCTTGCCTCAGGTCATTTGCACTTTGAACAGTTCTCAGATGATGCTCCACTAAATGTTATTGACCACCAGTTTTTCAAATGATGGGCTGACCAGCAAAGCAAATAACATTAAACACAATGCCTTAACTAGCATACTTTGGCAAAATCGGTAAACTCTTCAAACACTATTGCAGAACACAAAATTATGCTAAATATTAATGTAATAAATTGATGCACTGTTTTGAAGTTATACATTTTATTATCTTTTTAATGACATAATGATTTGTTATAATTTTTAATGATAATGAAAGTGATGATAAAGGCCATCATTGATAATGACCATATATTTATCATGCCACTTAATCCTCTGAAGTACTACCTATAGTAAGAAGACATTATTTCAGTTATTGGTACAGCACAACCTCATTTCTACAGACAGTTTGGACCTGGAACTGTCTCATATACGAAACTCTGTGTGACTGGACCCAAGCCTCTGACTCTTCCGTTAGAGTGAGGGTGAAGCATAGAACACCCTAAGTCAGCAGATTTCCATTGTTATCACCATTGCTATGACGCTTGCTAAAACTCACTGACCAACCACATCTGACTCTCCAGGGCTGTCTTCCAGGTTTGGGCATATTTGACAAGGACCAAGGAGACTCTGTTGCTTGCTTAGACAGTGTTTATGTAAAATATAAACACCGAATACATAAACATAAGAGTCGCTACAAGTAATTGCCTGTAGCGTGAATGTAATTCTAAGCTGATGATCGATTTTCCCAGACTGAAATAGCGAAGCCCCTTTGCAAGCATCAGCAATGATTTCTTCTCAGCCTCTCCATCATTTACTCCATCAACATTTCTAGAGACTTCTGTATTTCAGGCTGTGTTTGGGGTTACAGCCAGAAAGCTGAATGAGGTCTGGGCAGAGATCTGTGCAAGAATGAAAGTCCACCTGCTCTACCCAGGCTGGTAATTAAAGAATCTTGGTTTGCAGTTCTAATACTGGCAGCTAGACGTTTCTTCTTTCTCACATGAAGAAAAGAGAGAAATTAAAAATAAAATTCATGTAGAAATATGTAGTACTGTCATGGGCATGATTTTCCCACATGACTAACTTTTCTCTCATTGCTGAAAAATGTCTACAGTGTAGCTCTTCAATTAAAAAAAGATTCCTCTTTGTACTCTGCCATTTGTCTTCTTTAGCTATATTTTAGTTTAGCGACACTTTAAAACAACAATTATTTGCTTTTCTATTGCACTCATGACAGCAATTCACATTTTCCCTCCAATACAGAGATTCCAAAGTTCATTTTAAATTTGTATGATTAGGGCCTCCCTGGTGGCGCAGTGGTTGAGAGTCCGCCTGCCGATGCAGGGGACACGGGTTCGTGCCCTGGTCTGGGAGGATCCCATATGCCGCGGAGCGGCTGGGCCCGTGAGCCGTGGCTGCTGAGCCTGCGCATCCGGAGCCTGTGCTCCGCAACGGGAGAGGCCACAACAGTGAGAGGCCCGCATACCGCAAAAAAAAAAAAAAAAAAAAAAAAATTTGTATGATTACTTTATTTAGAGCAGAATTTCTATAAAGAAAATATAAAGAAAAAAGTTTTAAGATTTAAAGTTACTGCATTATATTTTTTCTATTTTCTTCCTGAGTGGTTAGAGAGCATTTTACTGTGTACAGTATAAACACAAATAATGGAATCATGATTCTTAGAATGGAGGAAATTTGACTGAATCATTTGGTTAAGTTTCAGGATAGAAAAGATTTTTTGGTGAGAGAACTGAGCCTTAAAAATATTTACTTACTGTTGGTTATTTGGATGCCTTCCCCATCAAAAAATATTAACATTTTTCTCAAGTAATATTTTCAAGAATTAAGATGTCATCTGGTGATAAATATGTTAAAATAATAACTAAATAAAAATCACAGATTCTTTTTATTGCACTATTTACAGGCAAGTTAAGATTTTTGTTCCTTGCCTTTACCTTTTCCATCACTTACTTATTACTTATTAAGCTAGTTATATTGTTTTCTAATAAAAATATGGTAATGCAGTCATATATTGAATCTGATTAAATAACTCTAGAGAATCAGAATATTTTTATATACAGGTAGTATCAGAATATTATATATCATTATGTGTATGAGAGTGTCATAAACTGAGGTAGCAAGATATAATGGAGCTTTGTTTGGTAAATATTATAAAAGCCCAAGAATGACTGTTCACCAAAATTATGCATTTGTCAGCTTTCCCCTGTATCAGATCATAAAAGTTTAATTAGCATTACCCCCACTTCTGTACAAAGTTAGAAAATATGAAATGCCTCCAGATGGTGTGTTTACATGCAATCATACAATCTTCATCATAAGCAGCCATACGGAACCCAGTTCTCCGTCCTGAAAGCTGGCAGCCGTCCAGGCAGAGGGCAGAAAGAGCAGAGGTGAATGAAACGGCAGAGGAAGAAACAGAGCGTGAATCAGTCACGGAGGCCGAGCACCGCCCGCCGGAGGGTGACAGTGGGAGTGAGAACCAGTATGACGACTTGTACATGTTCATTCCTGGAGACAGCCCAGAAAATGATTCCCGAGGGCCCCTCGTGAGCAGCAGACCCCCTCTCCCTCCACCGCGACCTGTAACAGCTGCCTTCCAACTGGAAAAACCTCACTTCACATTACAAGGTAAGGTTAAGGTTAAAACAACAACTACAAAACTGACACGCTTACATAGCATATAGTGGCGAAGCCATACAAAGATTGACTTTTAAACCCCAGAGAAGCTTTCCTCCTGTTCTTTAATAACTAGGGCCTCAGAAATCAGGTAAGAGATGCCTCCCACTAACTCCTTCCTTTCTTCCTTCCTTCCTCCTTTCCTCTCTCCCTCTCTGCCCCCCCCCCACTTCACTATTCCTCGCTCCCATTCTTCCTCTCTCCCTCTCTCTTTTTCTTTCTTTGTTCTTCCAGGGAAAAAGTCTCATTACAAAACTTTCTGTAAGTAAAGAAATAAAACTTGGAAGGAGTCTGTAATTCTTCACATAAAACGAACCTCAAGCATCATGTGGAAAAGTAAGCAACAGCTTTGCTTTTAAAAAATACTCTCTCAGTTTTTCTGACAAAAGAGAAAGGCTAATGTGTTATAGATTTGAAAATGACCTTGGACACTTGATTCAGTTGGTAGCTGCAGGGGAAGCAAGTGGTAAAGGGTCTATCACATGCTGCATTGAGACCAAAGTCAAAAAAATCTGTCTTGCTCAAGTGGAAGAACAACCGTTAAATGGCTGTGACAGTGTTTCTTCCCAGATGCAGGAACTAAGGTGTGTCATGGGGTGGGTGGTGGGTGGGAGAGGAGGGCAGGGAACCCAGAGGAGCTTCCCTATGAGGCTTATCTGCCTGGAATGTTCAACAGCCTGACAGACTTCCATGCTCACTCCTAGAGTCACCAATTACCACCCACTTTATTGATCACTATTTCATCTTTACTTTCCAAATTCATAAAATGGTCTTACAAAGAAAATTTAATGAGAAGGATGAAGGAAATATCTATTATTAAAACCCCATTTGTTACTCTAGTTGTCAAGTCCTAAAAGGCTATATAAAGTCTATAAAGGCAGTTTTTAAAGTGAATTTTGAAGCTATGAAATTTAGCATTTGTCTCCTTGAAGGCCTTATCTCTATAAAAGTTCAAGTTGATTAACGTGAAACTTTGCTAAGATTATGCACTATATTTAGAGATGGAAAGTACTGCTTAATGGAAAGGATGGGAAGCCTAATGGTACTTCTCTGATTCATTCACCCATTCAGCAAACAGTTATTGATCACGTACTATGCCAACCTCTTACAGACTGTTGAGATAGATCAAGGAAGTAAGGTTATCAATACTGGGAGCGAGGGAGAGATGTAGCTTAGTAGTCCGCTGACAACAAAATTCTACTATATTTTTCTCACTTTTACAGATGTGGATAATTTTATATAATGATTAAAATTAATTATTAAGAAAGCAAAATTGTCTTATATCACATTAAAGCTCTTAAAGGAGCTAATATTAAATCATATTTTTTCTAATGTCAGTTTCCACATATGGTATGTTGGTTAGGAGGTCTAAAATTACTCCACAGAGAGTAATTTTCACCAGATATCTAGGACCAGAAGTATAATGTTGACTAATACATCTTCTGAAAAGTACCAAATATAAAAAGCAAATTAATACAAAAATCCCTTCCTTTTATTTAAAAACTGTATTTTTACATTTTCAATTCAGCATTACTTTTAATACATTTTTTTCATGGTGCTAATATTGGAAGTAAATGGAAAGTAAAATGCCAATCTTTTTTCTTAAAATTCTTTGATTAAGTTCTTTGAAAGTAAGCTGGAAGCTACCACTTATTTTTTGCCAGAGACTTTGTTTGGGTTCTTTGACTTTAGCTAGTGATACCTTCAGGAACTGTTCTTTAAGAGTACCTTCCATGTGCTCTCAAGTAACTGAAAAAGAGGGGCCACCTCATCAGTGCCCTAAGCATCAAATTCCTTATGATGGATTTATGGACATAGTCATTGGAGAAAACAATAATATAGAACATTATAGAACACTTTTCAGTTTATAAAGAACATCCAGTCTCTTTTTATCTTCACAACAAACTTTCAAGGCAACAATCATTATAATGGTCTTTTGACTAAGACCCAAGACCCTAGGGCCCGTAATTAGAATGTGTCAAATAATTCCATGAACAGGTTTCCTGGGATTTTGAGATTCTTATCTTTCTTACACATTCTTTCCCAATTATTTCAAAAATTGGAATTACAGGAGTGATATATTTTTAATCGTTATTCATGAATGTACAACCTGAGTTGAGAAAACTCAGGTCCAACTCCAACATGAGAAGTACAATCTTATACATTGGGAAATGAAAAATGAAATGTATTATTTCTAGTGCAAGCCCAACTTTAGAAAGAGTTGGGGAAGGAGGTGGGTGGAGGAACAAAGAGAGTTAACAGCTCAGGAAATCAGTTCATAAAAGTAAGATAGTTGACACATTCCACTAAAAATGAAACAATGTGCAAGTGTTTCCCACACACTTAATCTAGTTTCACCTGGGATGCTGTCAGTGAAACAAATCATGAAGTCAGAATCTCAAAACCATATTATTCATATGGGAAAAGGCAAGTCATAGAGATTTTAAAGTTAGTGCCAGGCATGTTGGTGTTCATACTTCTTGCGTTAAACTAACTGAAACAAGCTAAGACTCTGTTGAGAGATGATCTTGGACTCTCCTCTGGTCTCTCCTCATAAGCCTACCCAAAACAATTGCTGACTCTTCTTATAATAATATCCTTTTATTCTGCTCTAACAGCTTGTCTTTCTCCCTATCTCCTAAGTTTTTCCACTAAAATATCCATTAAGTAAACTAAAGTTTTTGGTCAGATTCTCACCAAAGAGAATGGAGACTAGTTCTCCTTTAGTTCACGGGCATGAATCTCAGAACAACATAGAAAATTAATGATTTTTCAGTCAATAACTGAAATCCTTTCCATTTTTATTGTTCTCAATAATACTTCAAGCAAAACACTTGTCAAAAGGGCACATTTAAAAAAATATTTCTCATTGGTCCGGCAGAGAGAGCCATCCATATTCTCTTCAACTTATTTATTGACACAGTATACAATATCTTTGTCTTCTAAATAAACTGCTGCTAGAATATTTTAATACATTCCTATAAAAATATGTAAAGATTTTATTGAATATAAAAACCATGGAAGACTGTTCTTTTCATATGAATTAATCTTCAAGCCATTGATTTTCCATGCCATCTTTTATGTCATGAACCCTACTTTCAGTGTCCTTTATCAAAGAATGAGGTATAAGTTGGCTTATAGAAATCAAGAAAGCCAGAGTGAGACGTAGTGTAAGAAACCAAACAATGGTGGTTTTGGCTATTCCCCTCTGTCATTTTCAGAGAAATTGAATTTTAGGCAAAATACCCAGTTTAATCCCTATAAAAGGTAATATGACTTCAAATTTAAAAAAAAATCTGAGAGCATTATGCTTGAAAAACACAAGCTTTCAAAGCATTTGGAATTTGAGGCTTAGTTTTATAATTGGATTTCGATATTAAATCATTCATAAACTATGTGGAAAATATTTATATGCTTATTTATATATTTTCAAAGAAATCCAGGTCTTTAACAAACTTTTTCTGACAAATTAACAGTTACAAACTGCCGGAGGATCTGTTAGTAAATTACATGGTTCACTTTCCTCTTTTGGGAATTTATAGGATAATATATAAATTGTTTGGGGGTGTGGTTCAAGCAAGTGATAGATGGACACCAATAATGCTTAAGGTATGAGTAACCACCACCTAAATGTTTCATAAGCAGGGAAAACGTTGGAAGGCCAAATGGAAAGAAGTCAAAGTTGGTGTGATTCCAGTGCAAGACATGAAACAGGAGGTGAACCCAGAGGAGAAGAAGAACAGAAAGAAGATGAGAAAGATCAGGAAGAGGAGGAAGACCCGTACACTTTTGCTGAGATTGATGACAAGGAATATGACACGATACTGGCCAAGAGGAGTACAAAGAAAAAACTTGGAAGTCGGTCATTCATTCTGAACAGACCTCCTGCTCCCACACCACGACCCACAAATATCCCTCCAAAAGAGGAAACTACACCTTATATAGCACAAGGTAATTTGTTTTGTTGCTTCTGTTACTGTTTGTGTGTGTGTTTTTGGGGGGGCGGCCTCTTTTTGGGTGGGATCTAAAGCCCCAAAGATGAAAAGCATCTTTTTGACTCATAGGTAGGCTGTATTGGACCATTTTTAAATTTAAAAACACGATGAATATAGAAAATCAGAACAATATGTAGGGCTCTGGTCTGTCATTGTGGATTAAGGAGGATAATTTTGACAAACCATCCAAAGCGCATGAAACCATAGTATGTGTGGAGAAACACTGTTTGATGCTTCTTCCATGATTCTGGAAGAGGGAAGCTCAACACCTGTGAATAATGTGCAACACACGAAGAGAAGGTAGGTACGTTACTTTTTGCCCCTCATTCCATTTAAGATAACTTTAAAAACCTAAACAGTTTTGAGTACTAGATGCTTAGATATGCAACCCCAGTTCCTCTGATAATTGCACTTCACCCCAATGATTAAGATTCACTTCATCCATGATAGAATTTCTACTTCATTTTAGACTTCAATTCTCCTTTCTCATCTCAGTTAAATCTAAATAAAAAATAGCAAATCCCTAGAGCTTTTTTATATCTGTAACCCCAGCAGGATATACTGACTTTGCTGTTCTTTCCTAACACTCTTGTACTCTCTGGTTTGGTGCACTCCATGAGTCCCTAGTGTCTAAGACACGAATTTGATTCATCAGTGTATCGCAGGCACATGCACTGAGTGTCTTTGGGGGTTAAGGTACCATCCTAGAGACTGAGAATGTGGAATAAAACAATGTCTGCATCCTTGAGGAGTTCTAGGCAACAGCTATGCAAATAAATATACAGTACAATTTGACCCTTTATTAGAGATTTTTGAACAAAATGTTTGGAATGAAACAAATTTTGGGGTGACAACTAAAGCTGAGAGGCAACATATTATACATTCAAATAGCCTAAACCGGGTACCCAAACAGAGTATTTAAATATATACCACAGATCCACTCAAAAAGAGAACAGTTACTCATCTGTGCTTAACATGTTCAAAAGAAACCATTCTATTGTTTGAGCGGTATGTGTTGAGAGGTTTGTATAAGAAAATGTAGCAAGTTTTTTACCAATGTACTAGATACCTACTTAACAGTGATCTACTGCTGATAATGTTCAAGACACTATTATAAAAAAGGAAACAATAACAAATTAATAAAGGTTTCAGCTAAAATAAAATGTCAGCTGGAACAATTATCTAGATTATTAAGGGAGGGAATAAGCTGTAATTAAAACTTCTCAGATTGTCTACGATAGTGGCTCTAGGATATTACAGTCAGGCCTTCATATCCGTGGATTCCACATCTGAGGATTCAACCAACTGCACATAGAAAATATTCAATAAAAGAAAATTCCAGAAAGTACCACAAAGCAAACCTGCCTCCAGGGCAACTGCTTACATAACATTTATATTGTATTTACAACTATTTTTATAGCATTTACATTGCATTAAGTATTATACGTAATCTAGAGTGACTTAAAAGTATACGAGAGGATGTGCAGAGGTTATCGGCAAATACTATACCATTTTAGAAAAGAGACTTGAGCATCTGCAGATTTTGGTATGGGGGAGGGAGGTCCTGGAACCATTTCCTTGCAGATGCCAAGGGACCACTGTACTAGCTCTTTGACAAGGTTACTAAATCCCAATAAATAATTTTGAAGAGGGAAGTTAGATATATAACTCAATAAAAGAATTTAGTTATATTCTGGAAATTTTTGAAGAGGTACATCATCTTCTGTATCTCAATCTCTAGGGAGTTCTCAGGACCACAGTATAGACTCCCATGTTGCGTTTCTCTGCTTTTTCCTCTTTATCTTGTCATCCTTCTATCAGCTGTCATATTCTTATCTTCCATGAGTGCATTCTTGTTTTCCATTTGTTCTTGTTCTATATCATTCTTTTCTCTTTCTTTAGTGGTGGTGCAGGCAATGAAGTTCAATATCTTTGTCATGGCTTTTGTTTCATTTTGCTTTGATTTGAGCTTTTAAATTTCTGCGATTTTTATTTTTCTTTGGTTCTCATATTGTATTATCTTTGCTTCTTGTTCGTTTGTTTCGTCTGGAATGCTTGATACCCCCATAAAATATCTGACTATTCTTAGCGATGCTTTCATGTTTAAGAATGAAGCACCAAAAATCTGAATGGAAACTCTACTTGCTAACTTGTGGACTGCACTGTAGGGTAATGAGGTAACCAGCTTTTTCATTGAATTAGCCCAAAGTGTTAGTTTAGATAGATCTATTCTCTACGTTTTTCAATATTTCTAGAATAAATTCCAACTAACTATAGCCTACATTTATATACCTGGTTGCCAGCACACTGATGTCAGAGTGTGGGAAAAAACTGGGAAGTTTCACCACTCAGAGTGCACTATTTAACTTGTTCTGCTCTCCCTGTTTTCAGTCCAGTGTATAATTCCTTCCACCCACTGTGCCTTGTGTGCCATGGTCAGAACTACTTCTATTCAATTTCTCCAAGAACAAACTGTCCATCATAGATGATTGCCTCATTTCATTAGAGAAGGAATTAGGGACAATGACTGCTTTAGACTGTCAACCAAGCCCCATATTAAATAAGAGAATTGAGATGGTTTTCCTCCTCATTCATATATTTATTCATTACATAAAGATTTATTGAGTACCAAATGACAAAGTCTTTCTGTGTGTTAATTATGTAAATCCCCTACATAACAGTGGTACAATTTGTCATTTATACACACACATACACACACACACACAGGAACTTTAAAGAATCTTAGAAATCTTAAGTTTCTAAGAACTTTTAAAGGCTATTTATCTCATCCCAAGCCCCAACACCCTTCAACATTTACAAGAAATCTTTCATTCAATTACACATCTAATTTGTTCTCACAACATTTGTGTTATATGCAGACAGGAATCAGTGTTACATTCTGTGATTTTGTTTTTGTTTTTGTTTTGCAGCTAAGTATATAAAAGCACGTATGGTTATTTTCTCCATATTTCAGATTAGTAGCAAAAACTGAACTGTAAATGAGGTCATCAAAGTCCCTTTCCATTATTTCTTCCTTTTCTTTCACTGGAATATACTTGCTTGCTTCTTCCTTTTATGCTATTGATTGTTGATCATTCTGTGCTCACATTAGGAAAACATTACCTCATCGGCCAATTCTTTTGTGATGTTCTTTGCATTTCACAGGGTAAATGTCTTTCATCACAGCTTCCTTTTTTTTTTCCTAGCTCAGGCAAATCTATTAAATAGAATAGCCACCATTTCCCAGAAAGCCATCCATTCAATCAGAAGAACATTAATTTACCCCAATTCTTGCCAGAGCACAGAAGTTGTAGCAGAATGCTGGCACATCCAGGGTGTGTTACAGTAGCCAGAAGAGAAGGATGTGGAGTAGGGGATGGAAAAAGAATGCAGGATGCATAGTCCCAACTTACTATTTCAGAAACTCAAGAAAGTTACAGCCAAGTGACTAGGCAAATAAACCAGAGAGATACAGGACAATAATGTTGGCTTTTGTGAGATAATGGGGTATAGATAGATATACACACACATATATATATACTGCATTACATATATATATATATATATATATTCCAAACCTATATATATATATGTAATGCAGTATATATATATATATATTGGTTTCTACCCTCAGTTCCTGACACAGAGCTCCTGAAACCCTTGTAATTTCCTGGGTGGTAGGCGTGTTTTTCTAATGAGGCGGCTCTGAGTGGACTCCTGGATGGCTCCTGGAGGGGGGTTAGTATGGGAAAGTCCAAGCAGTAATTAGAAGCTTGGAATCTTCAGCCCTAATCCTATTCTCTAGAGAAGGGCAAAGGACTAAAAATGGAGTTAATGATCAATCATGCCTATGTGAGGAAACCTCAATAAAACCCTGATATATTAGGGGTTTCCAGGAGCTTCCAGGTTGACAAACAGGTTCACATAGGAAGGGTGACACACCCAAGCTCCATGGGTACAGACTTACCTGTACTGGGGACTCCCAGACCTTGCCCTATACATCTCTTTATCTGGCTGTTCATCTGTATCCTTTATCATATTCTTTAAAATAAGTGTTTCCCTGAGTCCTGTGAGCTGCTCTAGCAAATTAAACCTGAGGAGGGGGTTGTGAGAATCTCCCATTTGTAACCAAATCAGACAGAAATTGTGGGTAACCTGGGAATCTACCACTTGGGATTGGCATCTGAAGTACAGAGGAAGCAGGCTTGTGGGACTGAGCTCTTAGTCTGTGGGATCTGACACTACCTCTGGGTAGATAGTCTCAGAATTGAATGAAATTGAATTCAATTGTAGGATATCCAAATAGCGTTGAAGGGCTGCTTGGCGGGGGAAAATCCGCTCATGTTTGATGACCAGACGCGTCTGAAATGAAGTGTGACAGTAGAGGAGACACACGGGAAAGAAAGGCCCAGGAGGAAACGTGGGTTTTCCCAATGCTGCTTTGCAGGGAGGACTCAGATTCACTGATAGTACCTAAGTACATAACTTCATATATCTGCGATGCAAATTCCTCATTGTAAGTTGGGAATAGAAATAACATCTACTTTAAGGATTGCTGTAATCTTTAAGTGAGATAAAATTAACAACTACTCAGCACAATACTTGATATGTGATATACACTCAATAGATAATAATTAAAAGCAATTCTACTTTGTCTTTCCTCAGTTTGTGGCCAGACGGTGACTTTGATTAACTTTAAATTCTAGAAGAAGTGTGTGCTTCCTGGATTCTGGAGAGTTAGAAGTTAAGGAAACTATTACAGATGGAATTGGGGTCAGGATATCCTTTCCTCTAAAGGAACAAGTTGGCTTAGTCTACTCCTTATGATAATAATCATTAGGCAACTTTCATCATAATTTCTAATTCATGAAATAATCCTGCATAGTTGGCATTAATAGACTCATTTTAGAGATACGGAGGGAATTCCCTGGTGGTCCAGTGGTTAGGACTCCATGCTTTCACTGCCGAGGGCCCTGGTTGGGGAGCAAAGATCCCACAAGCTGCACGGCGTGGCTGGAAAAAAAAAAAAAAAGGTACTTTTCCTAAAAAGCAAGGTATACAATAAATAAATAATTTAAAAATAGAGATACGGGGGCTTCCCTGGTCGCACAGTGTCACGAGAGTCCGCCTGCCGATGCGGGGGACACGGGTTCGTGCCCCGGTCCGGGAAGATCCCACATGCCACGGAGCAGCTGGGCCCGTGAGCCATGGCCGCTGAGCCTGCGTGTCCGGAGCCTGTGCTCCACAACGGGAGAGGCCATAACAGTGAGAGCCCCGCGTACCTCAAAAAAAAAAAAAAAAAAAAAAAAGAGATACGGAAACTGATGTTCAGTGAGTTTCAGTGTCTTGCCCATGATGATAAAACTAGGAAGGGGAATATGTGTGATTTGGACCCGACCCAGCTCAATCTGGCTACCACATTTGTACACATGGTAGGACAAATCTTCTTTCTTGATGTACTTATTTCTGGGTCATTAGTTAATATTTATTTCTTCCTTCTAACCCATAAGATCCATAAAAGAAGAGACCAACCATTTGTTTTTGCCCTTCAAAACCTCATCTGTTTTTGTATCTTTGGTGCCAAGCTCAGTGCTGAATTCATAGCAGAAACCATGAATATTTGACGATTATTAATTGAATGAATACAAGGACGAATAAATGATACAAGTAACAAGAACTACATCAATGTGGGTAGAATAGGAGACTTCACTAACACTACAGAGGATGGTCAGAAGAATATATCAACCTAGTAATTCCTAAATTTCCCTTTTTAAAAAAATTTTTATTTATGTATTTTTTATTTTTGGCTGTGTTGGGTCTTCGTTTCTGTGCCAGCGCTTTCTCTAGTTGCGGTGAGTGGGGGTCACTCTTCATCGCGGTGCGCGGGCCTCTCACTGTTGTGGCCTCTCTTGTTGCGGAGCAGAGGCTCCAGACGCGCAGGCTCAGTAGTTGTGGCTCACGGGTCTAGTTGCTCGGCGGCATGTGGGATCTTCCCAGACCAGGGCTCAAACCCGTGTCCCCTCCATTGGCAGGCAGATTCTCAACCACTGCGCCACCAGGGAAGCCCTCCCCTCTTTTAAACCATCTAAGTACTCCCAATGAAGAGGGGATCCTGTACCTAAGGGGACAAAGTTCTAGGATATTCACTTATAGCTAAGCATTCTGCTTTCACACAGCATAACATACCAGAGAGAATCTCTATTTCCACCATCACCACCATCTCCTATCCCCAGAAATGTAACTTATTAATACATAATTAAATCCATGGTTCATTTTATTAAGAGATATGTTTCTGGATTTTTATTCCGTTCTTGTTATACTAAACCTAATTTTATATTAATAACAGTGAAAAGAATAATTCATTTTTCTTAAAAAGTTTTTGAAGTCTGCCTGCTTTCAAAAATCATATTCTCTCCATCTTTTTCTCCCTATAATATTGGAAAGGATCGGGTTCATTAAGCTTCAAGAATATAGAGGAATTAACATGGATTCACAGTCCTTCTTAGTGACAAAATTCTTGATTTAAGACAAATCAAAGAAAGAAATGAGCACTTTTCATAATATAGATAGATGGGTAGTAAAACTATATCCATAAATCATGCAAAGAGATGACTGCCTATTTGGGAAATTTTTTCAACATCAAAGGACAATTTCCCATTTTCCCCTCACACAATTAATAAAACCAAGATCCTTCTTCAGAGTCCATGTTGCTGATTTGGGGTAGAATATAATTTCCCTTTCAATTTTCAATTGCTACTGAGTTGCCCTTGGCATTTTACAGGGCAACAAAGTTGTCTACGACCTTTTTGAGAGCTACTCGGCTACTGGGACCCCAAAATGTCAAGTACAACTCAGTGGCTCTCAGAAATTTTCCACTTGCAATTCACTTGTACTTGAAATTGATCACATACAATGCAATGGAAATGCAAACAGAAAAAAAAAAAACCTTGTAGAATCTCTTAGGAAAATTAATCCATATCATCATAAATGTGGCAGGATGGATTGGCCTCTATCCTCATTAGTGAAGAAGTATTGTCAAGTGGATTAAAGTAAGCCTTAGATCAAATGCCCTAGGTTCTACTTTCTGGCCTGGTGACCTTGTCCAAACCATGAGCTTTAGGACTTTGTATATATATCACAGGTGGTCTCAGGATAGAGGACATATTTATCATCTATTTGTAAGCCCAGTGTCCCTGCCTTCCCCATGATCCTCTGCCTGCCTCCTTTTCCTGATAGAGTACTGGCACAGCTCTGACAAGGAGCAGTTGTTCAGACCTGTGCTCACATTGGGAATTCTGGTCTTTTTCCCCTTAACATACGATGCTCCTGGAGTCTCTGTTAAATCTGTCTTTTAGTAGAAGCCCAATTGGCCTAGAGTAGCAGTTGTTAACGGGTGGTGATTTGCCTCCCAGGAGACACTTGGAGACATTTGGCAATGTTAAGAGACATTTTGATTGTCATGGCTAAGACAGTACTGCTGGCATCTATGCTAGGCCACAAAACACGTCTCAACAAATTTAAGAGGATAGAAATTATATCAAGCATTTTTTCCAACCACAGCGGTATGAAACTAGAAATCAGTTACAGGGGAGAAATGGGGAAAACACAAACATGTGGACACTAAGCAACATGCTACTAAAAAAAAAACAATGGGTCTGTGAAGAAATCAAAGAGGAAGTCAGAAAATAAAATGAAATGAAAATAAAAACACAACGTTCCAAAATCTATGGGACACAGCAAAAGCAATTCTGAGAGGGAAGTTTAGAGCACAACAGGTCCACCTCAAGAAACAAGAAAATCTCAAATAAGCAGCCCTGTCCTTTTGAAATTTTCAATCTGCATTTTTGTAGTTTGAGTCTTATTGGCAGAACTAGTATTTAATATTCAACGTGAACGTGACCAGATCCTACTGGTTACTTCTTAGGACAGCAATATTTCCTGATATAAGAGAAAAGAAAGAGGCCAGAGAAATTACTCTTGGTAATCACCAAGCATGAACCAAAAGGTGAACTCACCGCGGCTTCTAGAGTATCGCAGTGACTTCCTAACAACCCAAACCACTTCTCTTTGAAACAAAAGGAAAATTACCAGGGATGTTACTGGAGGAATGTCTACACTAATATCATTTTTTATTGAATACAAGTGTTCAAGAAGTAAAATGAAGCAGTGAGCACACGTGAAATCATATGGGAGGAAACGAGCCCCTGCTCCAGTGCTCTGGAAGCAGTAGGTGTTCAGTACATGTTGCCTGCCTGGTAGCAAAATGAAGGAAGACCTGCCTACCCGGTGGTGGAGTAGAGACTTTGCTAATAAACTCATGACAATGGCCTCAAGCTCTGATTACACAGAATTCCATAAATCAATGGCTCCCTTTCTCTCAGTGTCCCAACTTCCTGGATAAGAAACACTTCAAGAATAGAAATATTCTTATTTGCATCAAAAAGGAAAAATAGGCAAATAAAAACAGTTTGTATTCTACTCTAATGAAAATTCAGTTCCTTAGAAGTAGAAAAAGTAATTTAGAGTGAGATTTCCTGGTTTGGGAGAGGATTTTTATGGGAACACGTCTATCAGACTTAAAGTTTCCATTACAAACTGGAAAGAAAATTAATGTTTTCTCCTTCGGAAACCAAAGCATTCATTGATATTTCCACTGCATTAGAACTTCTATGCTATTTTCCTTCCTGCAGATTTGTACTTCCCAACTTCCCATCGCCACCAGTCTCCCGAGTACACTCTCACCACATCCATGACCTCATGTGTGCTGGCTGATCATTTGTAGATTCTGCCCTCCCGCTCCCCAAAAAGCAGCCACAACTCCTGACTGTATGTCTGCAGTCAGTAAACTACTTTCAGTTGAAAGACCTTCATGTTATGTGCCTATTGTGACTGTTTCTGTTTGTGGCCGTGACACCCCTAGCGAGCCTATTCAAATGTGGTGACCTGTGTTTGATAAATTTGTTGAAATTGGCAACCCGTAACTACTGCTAACAGAATGAAATGGTGCTTTTAAGCTGACTGGAGTGCTCGGTCTATCTTGATCCATTTGCAAAGAGGCGACATCTCTTCTCTGAGCTTGGATTTGATCAGTCAGTATGACTACTCTTAGGGTTAGAACATTCTGTTCCCTGCCTTCACTGGCTAGACCAAGGGGTTGTGTACACTGCTTTCCTTTACCTCACTCGGCCTTTTTGTAATTACCATTCACAGGGTGCAAATTGGGGGAACAAGGTAGGAAGAGTCAGGCTACAGAGGTTGCATTATGACCCTTGCCCTTCTGATTGTTTCTTATCTGTGTCCTCTCTCATGAGTAGGCCCTAATGACACACTGGACTTTTGCTTAAAATAATAACACCAAAATGGAGGACAGTATGGAAACGGACCGCATTTTATTTACCTTTGCATCCTTAGGACCTAGCACAGCACTTAGCTACCTCGTTAGCAACCTAATGAACGTTTGCTGAGTGTTCAAGAAACATACTGCTGCCCCCATACTGAGGACCGGAAGCACAATACAGACTTGTCTATTTCACTTTATGTCAAATCCCTAGTTTCAAGAATTATCATCAGTGATAGGTATGCAGCTCTAAACAGCATTTCACTTCACACTTCTAATGGGCATGGAACATCGAGGGGTTTGTGGTTTATAATGCATATCTTTATGAACGCATTTGGCTACGCATTACACAGACTCTCCATTAGCTTAGCCACTTACAAAATAATTCCAAATAAGCTTGATCAGATTTTCAAAGACGGGCAGCCCTGGAAGAATCTGTTTGCTTGAACTAGGCCACTAATGAGGTTGGCGTGAAGAACGTTCTTGCAGAAGCAACCTGGAAAGACAAGTAGTGCAAGTGAATTCGTTACATTTCACCTTCTCCCCCTCCTCTGCCCTTCTGATAGTTCTGCTTTGCTTAACATTTTGAATATTTAATACTATGCTCATTTTTTTCCATTCGGTGTCATTTCTATTCTAGAGAAAATTTTATAGAAGTCATTCCACCAAATATTTAAAATAAATGGGGGTGATATTTGGGGCATTTGCATTGTTTGAGATTATTGTGAACCTCAAAAATTGTTTTTCTTTATGGACTTTTTTAATGTTTAAAGGTAGTGACAGCTACTAATAATGCATTCATTAGTCTTTCTCATCAAATTCCAATTTTAGGTAGGAAGAGAAAAATAAGGTTTCACTAGGGCAGAGTCATCAAAATTGACGTTGTTTCATAATTGCCTTCATAGCATCATTTGAACGTTGACGCAATAAAATGCGGTCAAAAATAATATTCTCCAGGAATTCAAACACATAGGGACAGGACTGTCTCCATATATTATGAAAAACTAACATTGGTCTGTGATTTAACTTGCTAGTGTTCCTGTTAGTCTAAGCCCCCAGTAAAAAGAATCTCCCCCTCAAAACATAGCATTCTATCTAAATTCGTGTTCATTTGAGAATTTATCCAGGCCATTTGGCCTGGAATGACTTGGGGAAAAAGAACTGGTATTGTTTTGGAATATAAGAACCGAGTAAGACACTAGAGGTCACCTCATCTAAGCCTTAACTTTACTGGCAAAGGAATTAAAGGCCCAGAAGGAGAAAGCCATTTTCCCATGCCATGCATGTTGATAATATTAAGACAAAACTATACCCCTTCCACTGTGCCAAGCAGATTAGCATTCTAGTATATAGGTTGTTTTTCAGTTGCTCTATGTTTAGAACAGAATCTCATCTTACCAAAAATCCTGTTGTATAAACATACATACCTTCCATATATAAATCTGAACGATCCACACCCAGTGCTCGGTTCTCCCTATATCATGGATTTTATAGTTACCTCTCATAAACGTTGTGTGGGTGAGATGGTAAACATAAAGCGTATAAAGCTTTCTAGAGCAAAGATTTCGCTGGTAGAAGCAATTTAAATGTTTCAGCTAATATTCACTGTAAAAAGAAAGATTAACAAAGTCTGGAATTTTATATCTATGTATTCTTTGCCTAAGGCTAATAGAGCATGTGTCCTTGGTATGCATGTTTGCATCGGTGATCATTTGGATGGGCTAGCTCTTTCTTCAAGAAACAAGTTAATATAGGTGTCTTCCCAAGATTAATTTATATTCAAAAACACGTCCCAACTTTCATAACAATGAGAAACAGTGTGTTTGGCAATATGCTAATTGAGTTCATGTAAGGAAATGAGGCTTGTCTATAGGTGAAAGGAGGATAACAGTTGTAGTGGGTGGAGCTGGAGGTGAGTTAGGAGGGAATTTCAAGGGAGGTTATTGTGGTAGAGAGGATTTTTGTACTATGGGGCATGACTTAGTGCCCATCCTGCTCTTAATGAGTTCTGTTATCAGCACTTTCATCATCATTCTACTCAGAGTACCCCTACTCTCCCACCCCAATCCTCCACCCCGTCCCAGGCTGTTCTAGCTACAAACGCTGCTGAAATGTCAACAATAAATAAATATGCTGCTGTCTTCTTAATCTAGAAACTGAGCATGTCTACCTGTTTAACATTTACTGTATTTCACAAAGTCTGGACATTTGTTGTCAACAAATGTATTTCAATAAAATATAAGGTGTAAAATGATTTTTAACAAATGAATGCCAAAAAGCTGGAAAAAAAATTCTAGTACTCCATAGCTTCAAAATTTATCAGAGTTCTTAAAACTTAATAATTAATATACTTTTTATTGGAAGAATTTATTTTCTGAATTTATCTTTGGATTCAGATTATTTCCCACATTAATGATGCCAGATTACAGCTTTTTTGTCTGAGACAGTCTCAGTTACTATCTTAACAATACTGGCGAAAAAGCACAGAGTGTCTGCATGTTATTAAAATTTCAAAAGTGTTTTATACTTTCAAGACTTTCCGAACTGGCCAATGAAAAAAGTCAAGCACCACTTATAAAAATGTTTTTTATTATCCTAAAATATATTCACATACCATATATCCATCAGTATATTTTATTTGAGAAAAAATGTAAGCCACAAACCCAGAACTTGCCAGTAAGTTATATTTAGCATGTTTTCGAAATACTAACTTGAAGCAGAAAATTGATTTTCAACCAAAAATGTTATTTCATGTGTATAGTTTCTCTTAAACACATCATACTTTGAAAGTATTTTCGCTTCTCCTGTTTGAAGGACAGAGCAGAGTACCCTTTTTCTTGACAACAGCTGGCAAAGTATATGTGCTTAATAAATAATTATTGATTTGATATGGCTTAGGGAACTTTCTTAAATTTGAAAAAAATGCTATCTGGATTCATCACAGATATGACCTTGATATTAGATTGGTTTAAAGCATACTAAGACCAAAGGCAAAGATCCAGAATAACTGCTGGGGTGCATCTCCCAGGCAGAGTGCTGAAGCACCATCCCCACTCTCACTCTGATGTGCCTCAGCCAGATTGTCCTAGGAACACCTGGGGAGCTGCTAGGAAGAACAGGAGACCCAAGCATGTTGGAAATGCCCTAAAGTTCTTTTTTAACCCCCTCTCTATAGCTCCTTCTTTATCTTTTTTTTTTTCTTTGGACGAGCATACTTACTTTACAATTTCTTTCAGATTGTTTTATTACATCTAGTTCTTGGTATGCTGTTTTGCTAAGTTTGTCTCATTGTGGTTTGTCTCCTCATATGATTTGTAATTTTTTTGATTGAAGTATAGGTGATATATACAATGTTCTGTAAGTTACAGTTGATATATACAATATTCTGTAAATTACAGTACAATATAGTGATTCACAATTTTTGAGTTAGACTCCATTTATAGTTATTATAAAATATTGGCTATATTCCCTGTGTTGTACAATATGTCCTCAGTTATGGACGAGAAGAGCAGCAGTGCTGTGAAGAACCAAAGCAACAGTATGAAGTGCAAGGCTTGAGGGTCCAACTCAACATCTCCACTAACATCTCCACTATCACTGCAAAATTACGTAGCCCTTTTATATGTTAGTTATTTCCACCTCTCTCATCTATAAACATATGACATCGGACTAAATCTCCAAGGCCTCTTTCAGTTCCCAAACCCTATAGTTTAGACTACCCATAAAAAAGTAAATGGAAGTCTGGGATGTTCAGTCTCTAAAGTCAAGCTCTAAAGGCTACAGACTTCCTCGTTAACAAATACCAGAAGGTATACGGAACTTTGTGGGTGCTCAATAAATATTAAACGATCAATTTTATCTTTCATCTGCTGACTGGGGTAATGCTGACTTGTCTCACAGAATTCCATGTAAGAAATAATAAATGAGAACAAAGTACTTCTCAGATAACGAAGTAATTCGAATAAGCTGCTTTAATAGGTCTGAGGTCGAGCTAGATGATGCAAGAATAAAGTATCTTTTTTATTATTACATCTGGGAATCCAGCAGTCTTTTCATCTGTTTAAGAAGCAACAGTCTTTATCCTTGCTTATCACCAAAAAGTCAGCGTGAGTAATTTCTGTGCAAATGGAATTTTTCATGTGATTTTAGCATTTATCACTTTTAACAAAATGCAGCTTTTATCTTTACCTGATATCAAAATGGAATCATATCTTGATTTAAACAGTTTAATGAGGCGTTCCATCAGCATTATACTACTCTGTGCAAAGAAAATGCTTTCTGAAATGACTGATAAGCTGCACAAATGAGAAAACTGTAAATTTAGTAATCCTCCTACTCAAAAAGTAATACAAATTCAGGAATTGTTACTAAGGAAAATGAAGTATTGCATTCTAATTTCCTACAGTCCTCCACAGTGTGTTCTTTTTTATGTTTATGTTCAATAAATAATCTGTGTTCTATTTTTTACAGTGTTTCAACAAAAGACTGCCAGAAGACAATCTGATGGTGACAAGTTCCATGGCCCTAAGAAACAAGGTACTAACATGAACTTCAGTTTATTTAATAATCTCTAAGTAAGAGTTAAAGAAATCTTATGAATACTGAGTAAAGTCTCCTGCTATAGAAGTAAATAATTGTGTACTTGGCTAATTTTACTGTTAAGTCAGTCAGTGTCTTACCCAAATATAATTTTTGCATAGTAAGATTAATGCAAGAAAATTATTTTAATTAACAAAGGCAAGAATTTAACAAAGGCCTTACTAGGATATTTGTGGTGATGTTGACAATGCTGTTTGTTATCAGAGCTCCAGGAGGGTCAAGTAAGACAAGTTCTCTAACATGCCTCAGAGACCTTTGGAGAGAAGCCTCTGGAACCTAACTTGGTAGGAGGGGCAGATGATTGATGCCCCCATGAAGGGGACCAGCATGGGTTTTCTGTGCTCTGCATTGAGCTCCAGTCAAAGATTGTCTCACTATTCTCTTGCCTTAGGTAATGGACCCACCATTTACTGGAACAATTATTTGTCATGCAGAAAAGAGCTGAACACTGTAGCTCAGAGGCATCTCACACAGGAGGAATGTTTTCCTCTTGCTCCATAAGGAGGCAGCTGCCTCCAGTCTTTCCTGACACACTTGGTTCCTATTGAAAAGAGGTACCCTGGCAGGTTATTTATTATGATGTTTTTCTGATAATAAATCTTTGGTTAAAGTTCAAAAATGAAAAACATAAAAGGTGGCAGAGGTGGAGGTAACACTGGATGACTCTGATAATCAATGAGCATGTACAGATGCTTTTAACCTCAACCCACTTTTGAAATAACATCACTCCAAAATAATATTACCTTGAAATTGTTACTCATAAATCATTGAGAGAGACATTAAAATAAAACTGGGAAGTTATTTCACCAGCAGCCACTGACCACTTCCATAGCCTCTTTGTGTGCCATTGTGAAAATAGCAAAGTGCTGATTGCACCAACTTCTGACACCCACTGACCTATTAAATACGGAACCTCATGGACTTGCTCCTGGGATGCTATGGATCATCCTCCAAACAAAGGTGTGTCCTTAAATGAGTGATCATCACCCATCACTTCAAGTGGCATTTCTCACAGCAGCGAGGTTGTACTTAGATCATTCTTCCAATTAAGTATGTGGTGTTTGAATGCAGCACATGATGGACCTGAACTTCCAGTCTCCTACAAATCACTTGGATAGACTACTTATAAATTTGTATGCAAAAAACTCTCCTTATGGGACAGTTTTTCATTTCTAGTGATTTCTTAGTTTGAAGGGAAAGATATATCTTTTTAAGTATACTATTAGCCTCCCACTGTGCCTTTAGCTCTCTCAAGAAATAAATGCAGAACTCCATGTGAGATCATTGTACAATTAGGATCAAACAGTTATTGAAGAATTAAATAGAGAAGATTATTCCTATCTGGACTCTTCCACATACCTCACAGAGCTTTGAAAAGAATAAAGAGGGGACGCTTTGAGCTCTTTGGGAGAAAGTTTCCCTAAAGCATTTTTAACAAAGTATTCAATTATTATATTTTAATTAAATTATGTTAGAATTAGGAGGATGATGTGAAGAATGCCACAGGAGATGAAAGAAGGGGACAAGTAGCAAGTGTAATGAAGGGCTCCTCAGAATGCCTGATCTGTCATCCTCTGGTTGTCCCACAGAGAGCAATATAGGAAAAGGCTGCTAATGTTTTTGAAGCCTAGAAGAAACCTATTAGTATCCTACCATATGTATAGAAAAAATAGTCCCTTCTGTACTCAGAATAAAAGGGGGGGAGAGAAGGGTGAAAGGAAACAAGAACCTAAATTATAAAATATTTTACTGGATTAACATCTGTCCATATCTTGTTACTTAATTTGCTTCTTCAAGATCAATGATGACCAGATTTTTTTAATTCTTGGGAGTTAGAATACTGAAAATTCTAATCAAATTTTTGTGTGAGTTTTTCACTCTCTAGATATTTCAATCCAATTATTGATGATATTTTTGATTAGTCACCTTAGAGCAGTTCCCCTAGATTCCTTTAATTGTGGACATTAGTAATTCAGCAGAATGGAAAAGATTATTGTTCTGTTTTCAAGGAGTAGAGGGATATTAAATCCTATGAAATGTTAGGGGGAAAAAACCTTCCTGATAACTGCAGTCTGCAGGGAAATCAGAATCTAGCATGAGAAAAACATAATTAAGAATAATGGCAGGGGGCTTCCCTGGTGGCACAGTGGTTGAGAGTCCGCCTGCCGATGCAGGGGACACGGGTTCGTGCCCCGGTCCGGGAAGATCCCACATGCCGCGGAGCAGCTGGGCCTGTGAGCCATGGCCGCTGAGCCTGCGCGTCCGGAGCCTGTGCTCCGCAACGGGAGAGGCCACAGCACTGAGGGGCCCGCATACTACACACACAAAAAAAACAATAATGGGGAAGGCTTTGAAATTAAAGAATTAAGTACCTAATGGACTTCCTCTGTCCAGCCATTTTTCTCTAAATCTTTTCAGATATTTATGACCATCCAGACCATGGGACATACTAGACAATCAAAACTACTTATTCCTAAATTAATGAATACTCTTCAAATACCCTGGGATTTCATGGTGTAATAGGAAAAACAGTGCATGCTTCACCAATGATAATCTCTTTATTTGATAGAGAACAAAAAGACCCTTTTGTGAAGTGTTTGTCAGAGTCAAGATTTTTTAAAGGGACTGGACAGGTTCTCTAAAGGTTAAAGAAATTATTCAATTATTTCACTATATGCTGGAAGGAAAGGGGATTATGAGAGCCAACTATTTTCCCACTGAAAGTATAGGCATTTCAGATGCCCTATGATGAAGACTGCCAAGGGATTGCCAGGAAGTTACATTATGGCTAAGTCAAGGAATTTTCCTGAGGAACAGAAAAAAATTAATTGGCACCATTTCCATGGAAACTCAACAGATTTCTTCAACTCAATTTTCACATCCTGGAAAAAATATAAGAAAAATGCTGAGGACTTTGGATCACAGATAAAAGTTTCCATCAAAATACATTTTTAAAATCCGTTTTTCCAAGTTGCTTTTAAAATTAGAAAAATTTTACATCAGTGCCAGCGTGTTGTCCCCAGAATGTGCTGCTACCACACCTCCACCCACTTCCCAAAACTGAGCCTCACAGAGCAGTCAAGGGTTGGTTCTTCAACGTGGCAAACCAGAGAACTGAATTTGCCAGTGGGTTTGGAATCAATTAGAGTTTTGATGTCTGAGTCCTGTTAAATAAGCTCATGGAGGACTGATTTATAACCCCCAACCCCAATGGATTAAATCTGTTTTATGGGAAGATTTCTTCCCAGTGACAAGAATGCTTGTACTCATTAGACCCTTGCCAAATATTAATAATAAAGTTTTTATAAAATATAATTCGTAATTAGAAGACTCCTAGGTGAACATGATCAAGTCAAAGGGTGCTGGAGGAAAGTAAGGGCTTTGAGGACATGGAGACATATGGTTAATTTTCCGTGCCTCACAAAATCATATAGCAGTCTAGGGTCAAGATTGCTCACGTCTCCCAGACCTGTTTTTCTCTGTTACATCTTTTTCTTAGGCTATGCCATGGGGCCTTTTCTATCTTCACCGAAATCATCCCCATTTTATCAACATAGTGGTACCTCAGAGGTGAAGGATGGCAATTGATGATGTTTAGCATTCTTAGCATTCTTAACTGCCTCTGTGTGATCACGGTTCATGGCCACAGATATGCCCAGCCACACAGTGAAATAATAATCATCTCATCAAGCATGTGTTGTTGCTGTCATGCTTGGAAGGCAAACCATTTTTTTTGAGGTGTGGAGTTAGGTGGGAGGTAGGAGGAGCACGTCCACCCTAACCAGCTGCCTATACCAGTGACTCTCAATCCCAGATGAGCATAAGAGTTATCTGTGGAGCTTCTAGAATTTAGTTGCCTAAGTCCTATCTTAGACATGGACTACAAGTAGAACACATGAGAATAATAATATGCTATAATAATAATAATCTCAAACCAACACACAAAAAACAAAATCTAACCAAAAGAAACTGTTTGAAAGGCCATATTGTGGTCAGATTTGGCCTCTAAATATGTTATATTTCAAAAATAATGTGCACAATATAATTTCAGTTTTTTGCCATGTTTAAACCATGCTTAAATCCATGTCTCATGTAACAATTCAAATCTCCAACCACTCCTTATTGTATTATTGTATCATTTGCTACAAATTACTTTTGATATTTGCATTTGTTATCATGCTTTCCATATTGTCTTACATTTGAGACACATTTGTCTAAACTCATAATTCTATTAGAACTGGGAAAATAAAAGACATATCAAGAGAATCATGCTGTGAATAAAAACACAAAAGAGAAAATAATTATTTTTGATAATGAAGACTATTCAGATGTGTTTAATAAGCAGGCACTGAATCTTATCTGCTCAGTAATTCCATCTTTCTGGCCCCTGTAGGTTTACAAGTTTGCAATCTCTGATATAGTCTCTGCCCACTAATTCCTCAATGCAGACTCCAAAATTGTTATCGGCTGGTCTTTTCAGGGGGTGTGCATGCTCTTGGGAAAGATATAGTCAGGGAACATATCTTGTATGAGCTCTGTAAGTTCCCAGTGCTGCAGCAGTGTGATGAATGTTAAATAACAGAATTTTCTATAAGTAGGAGACCTGGAGAAATGCAGATGGTGTTACCCTTATGTGGGCAAAAGAGAATGCTTGTCCCTGAGGTATTTTCATCTGGCTACTTTTGCCAGTAATTGATATATTAAAAAGAAAAGAGGGAAAATTATCAAAATATAGTTATTTGCACTCCATAAAAGAATAATGGCTTCAATTCTCCTTTTCAGTATAACTGACATTTCCATTTGTCATGTTCATAGGAGTTTTTTGTTTGGTTGGTTTCTGTTTTTGTTAAGGTCATACCTGGAAAAACTTGTGTAATAGCTGAGCTCTTGTCTAAAATGGTGATGTGTCAACAGCCAGCAGTGGCCTCTCAGAAATGCCTGTGAAGGAAAGGCATCAAAAAGATGGAATTCTTAATAATAGTGGAAACAAAGACTGGAATAAAGCTAATGCTGGAATATGGGACTAATTCCAATTAACTCTAAGGTTGAAAAAAGGGGACTGAAGCAAATAAAATCAGTAGTCCACCCGCTGACCCCTAGCTATCACTCTACTCCACAAATGCTAATTTTTTAAAGTTCTCTCCACTCCAGCTCTGGTCTTTCTATACACATGCAGAAAAAGTTGTTCTCCCAGTAGAAAGCAACCTGAGACCCTGCAGTAAAGCTCTGGGAAGGAAAGATGGATGGGCAAGAAAACTTACTGTTTATTCAGGGAGTTAGTTGCTTGCAGACCTGTCGGTACATAGTGCCAAAGAATCATGTTCCACCTATTTGTGACAAAGCTTCACTAGACAAAGCTGCTAAGTCCTGGGATCTTGAGTTATGAGTTGCACCAAAGTCCTCTGTAGTCCTAGAGCAGAGAACAAAATTTGATCTGAACACAAGGAATAGAAGCAAAGGATAAACAATCACCAAACCTCTTGTCAAACATCATTCTATAGACGCGTTCTCTTTTAAGAAGATTGAAGGAGAGAACAAATAAATGATATGAGAACTTCAAAAACCATGTCAAAGGAAAGGAAGGAGAATTTCATCATGAAGACTCAAGATCATTATACTTCTGTAAATGACTTCCCTAATGAGTAAGGTTGTCATATATCTTCCCAAGAAGCACCAAGCTATCAGTATGGAGGTAGTGGGAAATATGCAAGTGTGCCCCCCCAACACACACACACAAAATAAGAACATCCCAACTAATGATGTGTAATTGTTTTTAGAAAATAACTGTAAAGAAGTATGAGTTATCTTGAATTTTCATTTATTAAGTTAAGCTAAACCATTCAGCTTTCAGGATCAGTGCTAGATACCCACTGACAATATACAGGAGCCAAAAAAGAAAATTTCAGAAAACTTCAAACTCATAAACAAATTGAAAACATAGAGAAGAAACATCAACAGAAAGTCAGGGGTCGAGGTCAGGCTGAGATGAAAGCAAAACAGATGAAAGACATTTTAGCTGAGATGGCAGGATGAGGTGAAACACGTGACATGAAGAAAATGGATCAAGTGACTAGAGGACATATGGCAAAAATAAAATTAACTTGGAAATTAAAATTTCAATAGCAAACTAAAATCCACGTTGGTTATAACAAAAAGGAGTGACAGTGGGTAAAATCAATTATTGAAGTTGACAACATAATTGGAAAAGGGTTTGTTCCCAATACATGGAAATACTAAAAACAGTCAAAAGACATGGAGAACAGAAATCCAACTCATGTATAATAGGTGTTTTTAAAAATAGGTGTTTTTAAAAATAGGCTAGAAAATACAATCAGTGACATAGTTTAACAAAGCTTCAGAGAACAGAAGAGTGGGGGAATGAATATGCAGACTGTATAGACTCGCTGTGATCTAGCAAAAAATAAGGAAATATACCCACATTTAAAAGCATCTTAGCAAACCGTTTTAGTTATAAAGATGAAGAAACAACCCTAAAGTATTGAGGAAATATGTTAACTTAGATTTTCTTTTAAAAACTCAAAATCAGTTTTACAATTTAGAAAATGATGTAACAAAAATTTGAGATAATGGACTACATGATTTATTGGGAAAACGTTGCAACTTATATTTAGTCAGCTAATGGGTTTGTGTAAGAAGACAAACATATTTTTTGGATGTCCAAGATTTTAGAAAAGATAGCATTTCTGTGTCATCATGAAAGTATTCCCCCAAATATCTTCTAAATAAGTGAGAGATACTTAGCAACAGAAAGAGACTTGCAGACACAGAAAACAAACTTACGGTTACCACAGGGGAAAAGGGGGTGGGGGAGGGATAAATTAGGAGGCTGGGATTAACATATACACACTACTAGGTATAAAATAGATAACTAACAAGGACCTACTGTATAGCACAGGGAACCATACTCAATATTATGTAATAACCTATAAGAGAAAAGAATCTCAAAAAGAATGTATATATATCATATATAACTAAATCACTGTGCTGTACACCTGAAACTTACATGATATTATAAATCAACTATACTTCAAAAAAAATTTTTTTAAGTTATGGCATTAAAGAATTTGCTGAATAATGAATTCAATAAAACATGGAATTAAATTTAAATAATTATTATAAATTTATTTATAAAACATCTGAATGTAAAATATTGGTGATAAAAATATGCAATGCAAGAGATCATAATTTTATTGCAATAATCTAGGTCCAGTGCTCAAATAATATGAAAATGCCTAGGAACTAGAAAATAATTTAAAAATAAAGTAATGCCCTATCAAGTCTTTACTAATCAAAAAATATAAGGTAAAAAATCTGAAATTTATAAAAGTAATCATTACTTTAAAACAAAATATATACCTTCTAAATCACTTAATATTATATAATTATATAATACATATACACTATATCTATCTACCTAATCTTTCTAGCACAAGACAAAAACTAAAAAAAAAAGGCAAAAAAAGATACAAAATAAGGTTATAATTAGAACAGCAGTTATGAAAATACATGTGTCAGTTAAACATCCTCAAAGAGCAGTCACAGTCACTGAAGGCAAATGGCACTGTATGAAGCGTTTATATACCATAGATCAAGTCCTCACAGCTTTCTTATGAGGTAGATATAATTTTCCTTTTTAAGATGGATTGGTTATCTGTAATCAAGGTCACAGAACTAATAAGTGGTAGAGGTGGAATTTCAGTTTAATTCTTTTTGACTCTGAAGCCCATGTTTAGAATCTCCTACTATCTTGTTCTTCCAGGTTATCATAGTAACAACAACCATCTCCACAATTTCCTGGACTTTTGCATAAGACTGGAACATTACCGAGCATGTTACACATATTAATTCCTTTAAACCTTGCAACAACCCTCTAACTAATGGTATTATTTACCTTCATTTCATAGACAAACTGAAGCTTGCAAAGGTGGGGTGAGACAGATCTGAGATTTGTACCCATGATTGCCTGGTTCCAAATACCACATTATATATTATTTTATAAAAGATGCAGATTCAAATTTGGATAAAAGACAAAATCAAACTATATCCTGCTTTTTGAAGATATACTGTAAAAAAATACTAAAGAAAAAATGAAAATTTATGGTCATTAATGGTTGCTTAAAGAAAAAGAAATAAATGAGTTGTTTTCAATCTTAATTTTAGAAAAAAATAGAATTCAAGGCAGAAGTATTAGACCAAAAAAATCATTTTATTTATTTAAATTCTAAAATCCAAATAAAAGCATGTCATCCATGTTCTTTTATGTGGCAAATATTAAAACATTAAAAATATTTAAGTAAAATGTGGTAGAATAAAAGAATCTGACAAAAACCACAGTAGTAGTAAGAGGTTATAAATACTTGAACCTTTGTTAAAACAGTAAAAATGCGAAAACAATAAAATAGGGTATATAAAAAATTAAGATAAAATAGGGTATATAAAAAATTAAGATAATGTTAAGTTTGTACTTAATAGACTGTACACTTTTCAAAACCCTTAATTAATAATATGCTGATTTTTTAAAAACTCAATAAAAATATGACCTATTCAACCCACTTCTAGATCTCAGTATACTTTTTAAAGAATTAATAACAGAAATGAAAAACACCTGAAGAAATTCTTAAAAACCTGTGAAGGCAAACAAAATTAAAACACAGTTGAATGCTTAGCAAGCAAACTATAAGCAGAGGCAACATCATAAGCAAGCAAACTATAAACAGAGGCAACATCATAGCTGTACATCTTTAGTTATTAAACAAGAAAAGGAAAACAAAGGAACTAGATACTAGTAAAAAAATTATGGAATAAAACCAATGTAATAAATCTAGTAAAAGTTAAAAATTAATGGTAGAATTTTTAAAACTCACAGATGTGAAAACACAGGAAATTTTAACTAAATCTGAAAGCTTATTTTTAAAAAGAATAAATTAGCAAATGCTCTGACAAATCTAACTAAGAGAATACACCAGTAAGAAAACCAGTCATGAGAAGATGTTAGTACATAGAATCAGAGGAATTGTTTGATTTCCTTGTGTATAAAAATATATGATTTTCTCATCAAAAAGTCTACAAACAATAAATGCTGGAGAGGGTGTGGAGAAAAGAGAACCCTCCTACACTGTTGGTGGGAATGTAAATTGGTGCAGCTACTATGGAGAACAGTACGGAGGTTCCTTAAAAAACTAAAAATAGAACTACCATAAGACCCAGCAATCCCACTCCTGGGAATATATCCGAAGAAAACCATAGATTGAAAAGATACATGTACCCCAATATTCATTGCAGCACTATTTACAATAGCCAAGGTATGGAAGCAACCTAAATGACCATCAACAGTGGAATGGATAAGGAAGATGTGGTACATATATACAATGGAATATTACTCAGCTATAAAAAAAGAATGAAATAACACCATTTGCAGCAACACAGATGGACATAGAGGTTATCATACTAAATGAAGTAAGTCAGACAGAAAGACAAATATCATGATATCACTCATACATGGAATCTAATTTTAAAAAAGATAAAAATGAACTTATTTACAAAACAGAAACAGACTTACAGATATTAAAAACAAACATGGTCCCACTTAAGGGGAAACATGGTGGGGGGAGGGATAAATCAGGAGCTTAAGATTAACATACACACACTAATATATATGATTGATAACCAACAAGGACCTACTGTATAGCACAGGGAACTTTACTCAGTATTCTGTGATAACCTATATGAGAAGAGAATCCAAAAAAGAATGAATTTATGTATATGTATAAATGAATCACTCAGCTGTATACCTGAAACTAACACAACATTATAAATCAACTATACTCCAATAAAATTTTAAAATATATATATATGTGACTTTTCAAAGAAAAATACTAATTAACAAAATTATGTCAGGTGATAATGTGTCAATGTAAGTTCATCAGCTGTAACAAATGTACCCCTCTGGTGAGCGGTGTTGATAATGGGGATGGCTACTCATATGTGGGACTGGAGGTATATAGGAGATCTCTGTACCTGCTACTCAGTTTGACTATGAACCTAAAACTACTCTAAATAATAGAGTGTGTTAATAAAACAAAGTCAGCTTATTAAAAAAATTATGTCAGGTGATGAAAGGAATTTTTTAAATACTACTAGACCAATAACTAAGGAATATTTGTATTAAGTTTTAACTCAAAAGGTAACCCAGGACAAGTTTTGTCACTGAGTTATTTCAAACTCAACTATTTAGGAAAATAAAGAGATTAAGTCAGCACCACTTGCCATGTGTATTAAGGTCTAGTATTTATGCAGTGCTTAAAGCTACAGTATTTAGCATTACATTGGCATAAGAATCACTTAACAGTGAAAGAATGGTTTAGGTTATAAAATTACTAAAAGTTTTTGTGCTTTTTTTTTTAACTTGAATAATGCAAAATATTATCAAAAGTGCATCAAATCAGTCATTCCCTTATCCAACTGGTGAGAGGTACTTAACAACACACTTCCAGGAAAGGAGTTGATCACTAAGTATCAACAGCTTTAAAAGTGTACATACTCAAAAATTAGACTTTCAGGAGTCTATCCTAAGAAAATAAATAGCAATACAGCCAATGATTTATGTTAAAGACTTTTAAGCACCAATAATACATAACTGTGGGAAAAACTGGAAACAACAAAAAAAGAGCCAACAGTAGGAAAATGGTTAAATACGTTATTGAATATACAAATTTCAGAATATAATACAGCCACTAAGACTCATGTTTCAAAGAATATTTAATGGCATGGAAACATTCTTAGGCTATAGGAATAAGAGAAAAGAGCTGGAAACATACCAGTATAAACCTAGTTCAGAAAAAGAAAGAGAAGAAAAGAAAGCAATTTACACTTAAAAAGGAGAAATATCAAAATGTTAATACTCCACATTTCTGAGTGTAGTAGTGAGTGATAGTCATTTTCTTTTTCAGTACGGCTGTGTTTTCTAAATGGTGGTGGGGCAGGGCGTGGGGACTCACCTTCTGAATATACAATTAAAGTGAAATGGCAAAGAATATATTGTTAATGAAAAAATTATTCTGCCACTTGTCAAACAGTAAGGCCAGCTTTATTCAGGGGATTATATACAACAATATAGGGATTGCTGCTACGGGATTTTACAGTATGGGAGAGAGTAGCCTCAACTCTGAATGCCACAAGGAAGAATGCGAATTTATAACTCAGGAGCAGAGTGTGTGGGAGGGGTGAGAAGTGGATGGGAAATTACTAAGAACATCAGGGGCGAGAGAGATTCTCCCTAAACTGACTGAACAGGATTCTTACTCCAGGCAGGCCAAGTGATCAGATCACATCTGGGGGATGATGGAAGATAAAAGAAGCCAAACAGATATTGAAGGTGATCAGATATCAAGGGTGGGGAATTTTGGCTAAAGCAACAGCAGGATTCTTATGAAAACTGAGCAATGCAAAGACAGACATGGAAGTACGAAAGGTGAGCCCTAGTTAGGAAAAGGACTCAGGAGCCTGACTAAAGTTTAGTCAAGGAGAGAACCCATCAGTAGCAGCTGTAGGTTAAGGAGATGTGGACACTTTGCTTGGAAGTTACAAATACATCAACACTACAAGTATCTCTTAATTTGCTCATGTGACCCTGAGCTTACTTGCTGCCAATTTCCTAGATACGGAACAAAAAAGTAACTTCAGATTTAAACCTTGGTCACTGATTTTTTTAAGTCCTATTACTTTCAAGTTTGTTCCAGTTGCTCACAGAATAATTCGGTAAGATAGTACAGTATGGTATGGCATGGTATAGTATATCTGGCATAGCTTGGAAGGGTGTATTCCATGGAGAAACCTATTCGTGAAGTGGGAGAAATTTCTTATTGTAAAAGCAATATAGTATTTCAGAAAGTTGGAAATTAGAAAAAGGTAATCACTTCTGATACCATCACAATAGAACGACCTGTATCATCTTTAAAACTGTCCCTGCTTGCTTTATTATATGCACAACATTTTTACGGTTAAAATTTTACTATATATACAATTTTGCATCCTGTTTTTGTACTTGTCCTTGTATAATAAGCCCGCTCTCCGTTGCACTTGGTCTTCTAAATTATTATTACTTCAATGACTACCTAATATTTACTAAGTAAATATTTCACATTTTAAGTTCTTTGGTGTTGGCCAATCAAGTTGTTGACTTTCAGTTTTTCAGGAAAAATGTTCTCCTAGCCAGTCACTTGGTAGTAGAAAGAACTTTTATGAAAAGCTCAGTTTGCTTTCTTACCTAATCTCTAGATTCGTATGTCCACCAGACGGGTTGCTTGATGTTAATTTGACCAAAACTTGATCAAATGGAAAATCTTGTAAAGAAGAATTGATCTGAAAGGAACTAAAACTTTAGAAACTGTAGTTTGTCTTGAAGCTTTTACGATAAGAAAACAAGTCTGCCGTGTGGGCAAATAGCAGTCTGACAAATGCTTTTCAAAGAAAATTATGTTAAACTCATACTAACTCTTATGAAAATAAACTAATAGTAAATACAAATTTGAGGAGCAAGGAAAAACCCTTCCACCCCCCATAAAATAGTCATCTAAATGCAATAAAGAAATTTTGCACAGCCTTCCAAAAATTACAGGTTGCATGTTTTGGTTTGATTAGTCTGCCCTTAGGAAGAAAGGAGGTAAAAGCCCTAATCATTTTTCTTTGCAGCTTGTCATGCCTAATAGTAATTTATCAAGACAATTGGTTTTAATGTTTTTAGTGTGGGGGAAAAAAAAAAAGAAAAAGCAGATGTATGTAAAATTAGTCTAGTTGTAAACAACTCACTTCAGGGACTCAATCTGCCTACAACTTCTGCCACTCCTGAATTTTGTTCTTTTTTTTTTTTTTTTTTTTTTTTTTGCTGTACGCGGGCCTCTCACTGTTGTGGCCTCTCCCGTTGCAGAGCACAGGTTCCGGACACGCAGGCTCAGCGGCCATGGCTCACGGGTCCAGCCGCTCCACGGCATGTGGGATCTTCCCGGACCGGGGCACGAACCCGTGTCCCCTGCATCGGCAGGCGGACTCTCAACCACTGCGCCACCAGGGAAGCCCTGAATTTTGTTCTTTTGTTGTCTCTGCACAACCACGCAAAACTGAATCCTGCCTCCCCCCAAAAAGTCACCTTACTTATATTTTCGTAGCTAAAATGTGAAATATGAAGGGATAATTGAAATGAATATTATTAAAAGAATTCAATGTTTTTTTTTAATTCAGCTAAACGTGCACATATAGCAAAACTGAAGTTGGTACCATTTTCTGGGAAGGCTTGGCTTGAGATAACTTCTATAAAAGCAGAAAATCCAGCTGCATGGGTATTTGCGATAAAAATGGATTCACACTTAGGCAAAGGGACGGCAGAAGTGAGGTGCTAGTGAAATGGCATAGCTGTTAAATGACGATGCTAAGCCTCCACACTCTGGCAGGAATGGCACATGGAATTCTACTGCAAACAGCATCTTACGAATTGAACTGGATTGTGGGGACCTATAAAAAGCAAGTGGTGTAAGAAGCAGGATCTCAGTTGTTACCTGTGCTTTTGGCTGCTGAACCACTGAGCCCTCTGGCTGACTTTTGCTTCTCCAGTTCTCCTGGGATTTCATGTTCTGTCATCCCTGAAGGAAAAGATTTAGAGTATAGAATCTGTTGACATCTTGTTAGTTCTGGGGGAATAGGACTTCTGAAGTGAAAAGACAAGCCAAGAAAGCCCCCGTGGGAATCAGAATGATTGGCCATGGAGCAGTTTTATGTGCATGTGAACCTTTACAAAAAAAAAGAATTGTCTCTGTGCCCCTGTTCCAAGATTCACTGCTGGAATCTCAAAACTGAAAGGGACATGAGAGGTCATTCCAAGACTGCCCCAAGGCTCAGGTTCTCATCAAATACTAAAAACTGCTATCAAGCACTTGAACTTCTCATTTCCAGACTAACCAATCCTATCAATGAATCTTTATGACTATAGAATTTGAATGCCCTCCCCATTTCACAAACCCCATCAATCAGGTCTAGATACAGTCTAATTGATCTACTTCTTTCTTGAAAAAGAGTTCCCAGTAATGAGCAATTTCTCCAGCGAAATGCCCAATTTACTACCAGCTTGCCTACAGCTTGTGGCGGGGGACTACCTCTTCTCTCCTTCTAGACTCTGGGCATATTTGGATTTGATAGTGCATACGACCTGTGCTGCTGCTGAGTCATCCAGTCCCTGCTGAGATAATGCAATAAGTATGTTGGACTTAGGAGAAATATGTAAATGAGAACTCAGATGAGTTCTGCAGCCAGGCAGGCAGTACAAGTGTGAAGTCGTCCAGAGACTTACAGGGAGTAACAGAGATTGGGGTAGCCTGGAGAGTACACAGAGTCCCTGAAAGCATACAGCTTCATTTATGTCTTTAAGCACCATCAGAACACTGACTCACCCGCGGTCTGCAATTTGCTCTCACTGTTCCTCAGGCCAGTGTCTGGTGTGGCATTAGCAGCCACACAAGAGACATCAGACCATCGAATGTTCTCATCGTGCTGAGCAAATTTTGGAACATAGCATGTTCCAAAATAAACTCTTTTGAAAAGGAAGCAGGTCACTACAAAAGGACCAGCAATTATTTATTTTAATCTTTCAGGAATAAATTCTCAAATGATCCTGCACCTCTTGTGACATTTGGATGTTGGTTGAGATCTTTTTTCCCAAAGCTGGAGAGATTGTGTTTCTTCCATAAATATTTATTAGTAACGATAGTGTTAGCTCTTTCTTATTTAGCTTACTATGCAGCAGGCCCTATGCTAAGTATTTTGTGGACCTAATTAAAAGTAACCCTCACAGGGCTTCCCTGGTGGCGCAGTGGTTGAGAATCCGCCTGCCAATGCAGGGGACACAGGTTCGAGCCCTGGTCTGGGAAGATCCCACATGCCGCGGAGCACCTGGGCCCGTGAGCCACAACTACTGAGCCTGCGCGTCTGAGCCTGTGCTCCGCAACAAGAGAGGCCGCAATAGTGAGAGGCCCGCGCACCGCGGTGAAGAGTGGCCCCCGCTTGCCACAACTGGAGAAAGCCCTCGCACAGAAACGAAGACCCAACACAGCCATAAATAAATTTAAAAAAAAAAGTAATCCTCACAAAAGAACATGAAGTTGGCACTGCCCATCACCAGCCTAGTGCAGAACTTTTGCTGTTCTTTCCCTCCTCATCCCTTTATGTTTTTCAGTGATGAGACATATTCTTTTCATCCATAACACTAGGTCTGAGGCATGACCATCCTTAGAAAGAAACTCATTAAAAAATTTGTACTGATTTACTCTGTAACTGCTTATAGACTAGCTAGAACAAGAAACTCAAACTGCTTATTTTTGAGTGCTTTTTTTTTTTTCCAGTTGTCATATGCAGACTTCTCATTAAAACACCCTTCCCTCATATTGTAGACAGATCTCGGATGGAGAGTCAAGCCTTTTCCACCACAAGGGGCTGCCTTGCAGCTGGGCAGGAGGAACTCATCCTCCTGCAAGAGAAAGTCAAGAATGGGAAACTCTCTGTGGACGAAGCCCTGGAGAAATTTAAACACTGGCAGATGGGAAAGACTGGCCTGGAAATAATTCAGCAGGTAATACAGACCCCAGTCCCTTCTGGAGCATTCCCTCAGGTGCAGATCTCCAGCATCTTTGTAAGCCTCTTTCTCTTAACAAGAAATACAGGTAACTGTTTTTTGTTTTTAACTAGCCACACACAAAAAAGAGGTTTTAAACTACCAGTTAGAAGTTCGACAATACCCAGATTTCATGTTTACAAACCATCGATAAACTCAATGCTGAGACCATGTATATCAGAGCTAATACCTAATCAACTTATAAGGCTGTCCTTAGTACAGTGCATGTTTTATGAATCTCATTGCTGAAATTAAGGTGAAGCATCTTTACACTAACATGCTCAGAATTCTGAAGAATGTATTATGTAGACCAGACTTAAAGGGAACAAGAAAATGATTGAAATCATATGAGACAATAGTCCTAAGTAAAATTTAGTACGTTTTATCTTCTCCTTAACCTTTGGAAAAATAAATATATATATACATATATATCAGGATTTGCATGTATGTAAATATATACATACATAAATATATATATCAGGATTTGCATATATATGAATATATATATCGGTCAGGATTAACAGAGAAATTATGCCAAGAGTATTAACTTCAGATAAGCTTGTCTTCTTTAAACATAATTTACATCCTGAAAGGGGACTGCAGTAGGTGGTTCTAAGAGAAAAATGAAAACAAAATATACCCTGTGTAATATAATATACACCCCATGACATTCCTCAGTGAGGGGTATCAGGACCATATTCTAGCTATCCATCAAGCCTTCCCACTCCCAAAATATTTTACCAGTTTTTTTCTTCTCATCATATAAAACCCCAGTACCTTAAAAGCCAGTTCTCAGGCAGCTGTTGGATTAAACACATTTCATTCGCTACATTAGGCCTGTATAAATAATCATTAATAGCATAATATGCTACCTTTCCCAAGGATCATTTTTATTTAAAAACAATGCTTAAGCAAACATTTCTAAACGACAGGGAAATGAATTACAATGGTGATTCAAGCAATGTGGCATATAGACAGGATATGGTTTAGGCAAGGGACTTTTCCAATGCATCTGAGATCACAAGCCTTGTCAGAAATCACCTGTCTCTATGGATAGCTCTTGTTGTGGTTAGGTGACTGGACCTGGTCAAGATTTTGCAGTGTTAAGCAAGGGCAGTTCTTTTGCCAAACAGATGCTAAGAATGCTGATTGTAGAGTTCTGTAACGGATCGTTGTTCATGGTCAGAACTACAGTATTGCTTTCAGTCCACACCACTGCCATCACCATCAGGCATCCTTCTTATGCCGAAATGGGTAAAATGTGCCTAAGTGCGGACCTACAAGTCACTTTCCTAGCAATGCTAGAGAATAAGTTATATACGTTTTGTTAAGTCAGTTGTACCTCATCCTTCTTAGACCCTTCAATAATAAAATTTACAATTTAAAGTGATCCAACCTAAATACTTTCTTGGTAAGGGTTTCACTAGTTGCTTTATTAAACCCTTGGTTGTTTATATGTTGTGTATTTATATTCAATACTGTTTTAGAAAGAATTTAAGGTGGTCTATACTCAACTACTCTGAGACCAATGTGGCTTATCTAATATATAGGGATAATGGGATCATGAATACAGTAAGCAAAACAAAACAAAACACTTTAACCTGTAAATGCAAGAACAAACACTGAGATTACTTTCCATTAGAGTCCAAAGTTTGTGACTCTGACTGAGGACTGTGGGAGGAATCAGTCAGTTCTTTTCCATTTCTTTCCCAAATTTATTGAGATATCATTGACTTTGTCTAAATTTAAAGTGTATAACGGGTTAATGTGATATATTGCAAAATGATGACCACCGTAGCATTAGCTAACACCTCCATCATGTCACAAAATTACCATTTTTGTGTGACGAGAACATATAGTGCTAACTCTCTTAGCAACTTTCAAGTTGCTAACTATAATATATATATAATACAGTACTGTTAAATATAATCATCCTGCTGTACATTAGATCCCCAGAGCCTTTTTATTTTATAACTGGAAGTTGGTACCCTTTGACCAACATCAACATCTCCCTCCCCATTTCATCCACTCCTCAGCCCCTCATAACCATCATTCAACTCTGTTTCTATGAATTTGGGTTTTTTAGAGTTCACATATGTGAGATCACACAGTATTTGTCTTTCTCTATATGACTTATTTCACTTAACATAATGCCCTCAAGGTCCATCCATGTTGCCGCAAATGGTAGGATTTCCTTCTTTCTCCCTGCTGAATAATATTCCATTGTGTGTGTGTGTGTGTGTGTGTGTGTGTGTGTGTATACATATATAACACATCTTCTTTATCCATTCATCTGTTGATAGACACTTACATGGTTTCCATATCTTGGCTATTGCAGTGAACATGGAAATGCAGCTATTTCTTTGAAATCCTGATTTCATTTCCTTTGGATAAATACCCAGAAGTAGGATTGCTGACTCATATGGTGGTACTAATTTTAATGTTTTGAGGAACCTCCATACTGAATTCCATAATGGCTGTACCAATTTACATTTCCACCAACACTGCACAAGGCTTCCCTTTTCTCCATAGCCTTATCTCTTACCTCGTGTCCTTTTTTTTTTTTTTTAAACATAGACCAATTTATTTATTTTTATTTTTATTTTTTTTTAATTTTTTGCTTTATAACAAATTTAATCAGTTATACATATACATATGTTTCCATATCCCCTCCCTTTTGCGTCTCCCTCCCACCCTCCCTATCCCACCCCTCCAGGCGGTCACAAAGCACCGAGCTGATCTCCCTGTGCTATGCGGCTGCTTCCCACTAGCTATCTACCTTACGTTTGGTAGTGTATATATGTCCATGCCGCTTTCACTTTGTCACAGCTTACCCTTCCCCCTCCCCATATCCTCAAGTCCATTCTCTAGTAGGTCTCTGTCTTTATTCCTGTCTTACCCCTAGGTTCTTCAGGACTTTTTTTTTTCTTAAATTCCATATATATGTGTTAGCATGCAGTATTTGTCTTTCTCTTTCTGACTTACTTCACTCTGTATGACAGACTCTAGGTCTATCCACCTCATTACAAATAGCTCAATTTCATTTCTTTTTATGGCTGAGTAATATTCCATTGTATATATGTGCAACATCTTCTTTATCCATTCATCCGATGATGGACACTTAGGTTGTTTCCATCTCCGGGCTATTGTAAATAGGGCTGCTATGAACATTTTGGTACATGTCTCTTTTTGAATTATGGTTTTCTCAGGGTATAAGCCTAGTAGTGGGATTGCTGGGTCATATGGTAGTTCTATTTGTAGTTTTTTAAGGAACCTCCATACCGTTCTCCATAGCGGCTGTAACAATTCACATTCCCACCAGCAGTGCAAGAGTGTTCCCTTTTTTCCACACCCTCTCCAGCATTTATTGTTTGTAGATTTTTTGATGATGGCCATTCTGACTGGTGTGAGATGATATCTCATTGTAGTTTTGATTTGCATTTCTCTAATGAGTAAAGATGTTGAGCATCCTTTCATGTGTTTGTTGGCAGTCTGTATATCTTCTGTGGAGAAATGTCTATTTAGGTCTTCTGCCCATTTTTGGATTGGGTTGTTTGTTTTTTTGTTATTGAGCTGCATGAGCTGCTTATAAATTTTGGAGATTAATCCTTTGTCAGTTGCTTCATTTGCAAATATTTTCTCCCATTCTGAGGGTTGTCTTTTGGTCTTGTTTATGGTTTCCTTTGCTGTGCAAAAGCTTTTAAGTTTCATTAGGTCCCATGTGTTTATTTTTGTCTTTATTTCCATTTCTCTAGGAGGTGGGCCCAAAAGGATCTTGCTGTGATTTATGTCATAGAGTGTTCTGCCTATGTTTTCCTCTAAGAGTTTGATAGTGTCTGGCCTTACATTTAGGTCTTTAATCCATTTTGAGCTTATTTTTGTGTATGGTGTTAGGGAGTGATCTAATCTCATACTTTTACATGTCCCTATCCAGTTTTCCCAGCACCACTTATTGAAGAGGCTGTCCTTTCTCCACTGTACATTCCTGCCTCCTTTATCAAAGATAAGGTGACCATATGTCCGTGGGTTTAACTCTGGGCTTTCTATCCTGTTCCATTGATCTATCTTTCTGTTTTTGTGCCAGTACCATACTGTCTTGATTACTGTAGCTTTGTAGTATAGTCTGAAGTCAGGAAGCCTGATTCCTCCAGCTCCATTTTTCGTTCTCAAGATTGCTTTGGCTATTCGGGGTCTTTTGTGTTTCCATACAAATTGTGAAATTTTTTGTTCTAGTTCTGTGAAAAATGCCAGTGGTAGTTTCATAGGGATTGCATTGAATCTGTAGATTGCTTTGGGTAGTAGAGTCATTTTCACAATGTTGATTCTTCCAATCCAAGAACATGGTACATCTCTCCATCTATTTGTATCATCTTTAATTTCTTTCATCAGTGTCTTATAATTTTCTGCATACAGGTCTTTTGTCTCCTTAGGTAGGTTTATTCCTAGATATTTTATTCTTTTTGTTGCAATGGTAAATGGGAGTGTTTCCTTGATTTCACTTTCAGATTTTTCATCATTAGTATATAGGAATGCCAGAGATTTCTGTGCATTAATTTTGTATCCTACAACTTTACCAAATTCATTGATTAGCTCTAGTAGTTTTCTGGTAGCATCTTTAGGATTCTCTATGTATAGTATCATGTCATCTGCAAACAGTGACAGCTTTACTTCTTCTTTTCCAATTTGGATTCCTTTTATTTCCTTTTCTTCTCTGATTGCTGTGGCTAAAACTTCCAAAACTAGGTTGAATAAGAGTGGTGAGAGTGGGCAACCTTGTCTTGTTCCTGATCTTAGTGGAAATGGTTTCAGTTTTTCACCATTGAGGACGATGCTGGCTGTGGGTTTGTCATATATGGCCTTTATTATGTTGAGGAAAGTTCCCTCTATGCCTACTTTCTGCAGGGTTTTTATCATAAATGGGTGTTGAATTTTGTCGAAAGCTTACTCTGCATCTATTGAGATGATCATATGGTTTTTCTCCTTCAATTTGTTAATATGGTGTATCACGTTGATTGATTTGCGTATATTGAAGAATCCTTGCATTCCTGGAATAAACCCCACTTGATCATGGTGTATGATCCTTTTAATGTGCTGTTGGATTCTGTTTGCTAGTATTTTGTTGAGGATTTTTGCATCTATGTTCATCAGTGATATTGGCCTGTAGTTTTCTTTCTTTGTGACATCCTTGTCTGGTTTTGGTATCAAGGTGATGGTGGCCTCGTAGAATGAGTTTGGGAGTGTTCCTCGCTCTGCTGTATTTTGGAAGAGTTTCAGAAGGATAGGTGTTAGCTCTTCTCTAAATGCTTGATAGAATTCGCCTGTGAAGCCATCTGGTCCTGGGCTTTTGTTTGTTGGAAGATTTTTTATCACAGTTTCAATTTCAGTGCTTGTGATTGGTCTGTTCATATTTTCTATTTCTTCCTGGTTCAGTCTCGGCAGGTTGTGCATTTCTAAGAATTTGTCCATTTCTTCCAGTTTGTCCATTTTATTGGCATAGAGTTGCTTACAGTAATCTCTCATGATCTTTTGTATTTCTGCAGTGTCAGTTGTTACTTCTCCTTTTTCATTTCTAATTCTATTGATTTGAGTCTTCTCCCTTTTTTTCTTGATGAGTCTGGCTAATGGTTTATCAATTTTGTTTATCTTCTCAAAGAACCAGCTTTTAGTTTTATTGATCTTTGCTATCGTTTCCTTCATTTCTTTTTCATTTATTTCTGATCTGATTTTTATGATTTCTTTCCTTCTGCTAACTTTGGGATGTTTTTGTTCTTCTTTCTCTAATTGCTTTAGCTGCAAGGTTAGGTTGTTTATTCGAGATGTTTCCTGTTTCTTAAGGTGGGATTGTATTGCTATAAACTTCCCTCTTAGAACTGCTTTTGCTGCATCCCATAGGTTTTGGGTCGTCGTGTCTCCATTGTCATTTGTTTCTAGGTATTTTTTGATTTCCTCTTTGATTTCTTCAGTGATCACTTCGTTATTAAGTAGTGTATTGTTTAGCCTCCATGTGTTTGTATTTTTTACAGCTCTTTTCCTGTAATTGATATCTAGTCTCATAGCATTGTGGTCAGAAAAGATACTTGATACAATTTCAATTTTCTTAAATTTACCAAGGCTTGATTTGTGACCCAAGATATGATCTATCCTGGAGAATGTTCCATGAGCACTTGAGAAAAATGTGTATTCTGTTGTTTTTGGATGGAATGTCCTATAAATATCAATTAAGTCCATCTTGTTTAATGTATCATTTAAAGCTTGTGTTTCCTTATTTATTTTCATTTTGGATGATCTGTCCATTGGTGAAAGTGGGGTGTTAAAGTCCCCTACTATGATTGTGTTACTGTCGATTTCTCCTTTTATGGCTGTTAGTATTTGCCTTATGTATTGAGGTGCTCCTATGTTGGGTGCATAAATATTTACAGTTGTTATATCTTCTTCTTGGATCGATCCCTTGATCATTAGGTAGTGTCCTTCTTTGTCTCTTCTAGTAGTCTTTATTTTAAAGTCTATTTTGTCTGATATGAGAATTGCTACTCCAGCTTTCTTTTGATTTCCATTTGCATGGAATATCTTTTTCCATCCCCTTACTTTCAGTCTGTATGTGTCTCTAGGTCTGAAGTGGGTCTCTTGTAGACAGCATATATATGGGTCTTGTTTTTGTATGCATTCAGCCAATCTGTGTCTTTTGGTGGGAGCACTTAGTCCATTTACATTTAAGGTAATTATCGATATGTATGTTCCTATTCCCATTTCCGTAATTGTTTTGGGTTCGTTATTGTAGGTCTTTTCCTTCGTTGTGTTTCTTGCCTAGAGAAGTTCCTTTAGCATTTGTTGTAAAGCTGGTTTGGTGGTGCTGAACTCTCTCAGCTTTTGCTTGTCTGTAAAGGTTTTAATTTCTCCATCAAATCTGAATGAGATCCTTGCTGGGTAGAGTAATCTTGGTTGCAGGTTTTTCTCCTTCATCACTTTAATTATGTCGTGCCACTCCCTTCTGGCTAGTAGAGTTTCTGCTGAGAGATCAGCTGTTATCCTGATGGGGATTCCCTTGTGTGTTATTTGTTGTTTTTGCCTTACTGCTTTTAATATGATTTCTTTGTGTTTAATTTTTGACAGTTTGATTAATATGTGTCTTGGCGTATTTCTCCTTGGATTTATTCTGTATGGGACTCTCTGTGCCTCCTGGGCTTGATTAACTATTTCCTTTCCCATATTAGGGAAGTTTTCAACTATAATCTCTTCAAATATTTTCTCAGTCCCTTTCTTTTTCTCTTCTTCTTCTGGAACCCCTATAATTCAAATGTTGGTGCGTTTAATGTTGTCCCAGATGTCTCTGAGACTGTCCTCTGCTCTTTTCATTCTTTTTTCTTTATTTTGCTCTGCAGCAGTTATTTCCACTATTTTATCTTCCACCTCACTTATCCGTTCTTCTGCCTCAGTTATTCTGCTATTGATCCCATCTAGAGTATTTTTTATTTTATGTATTGTGTTTTTAATCGATGCTTGATTCATCTTTAGTTCTTCTAGGTCCTTGTTAACTGTTTCTTGCATTTTGTCTATTCTATTTCCAAGATTTTGGATCTGGGAAATAGAATCTTGGATCATCTTTACCATCATTATTCTGAATTCTTTTTCAGGTAGACTGCCTATTACCTCTTCATTTGTTAGATCTGGTGGGTTTTTATCTTGCTCCTTCTCCTGCTGTGTGTTTTTCTGTCTTCTCATTTTGCTTATGTTACTGTGTTTGGGGTCTCCTTTTTGCAGGCTGCCGGTTCGTAGTTCCCGTTGTTTTTGGTGTCTGTCCCCAGTGGCTAACGTTGGTTTAGTGGTTTGTGTAGGCTTCCTGGTGGAGGGGACTAGTGCCTGTGTTCTGGTGGATGAGGCTGGATCTTGTCTTTCTGGTGGGCAGGTCCACATCTGGTGGTGTGTTTTGGGGTGTCTGCGGACTTTTTATGATTTTAGGCCACCTCTCTGCTAATGGGTGGCGTTGTGTTCCTGTCTTGCTAGTTGTTTGGCATAGGGTGTCCAGCACTGTAGCTTGCTGGTCGTTGAGTGAAGCTGGGTGCTGGTGTTGAGATGGAGATCTCTGGAAGATTTTCGCCGTTTGATATTATGTGGAGCTGGGAGGTCTCTTGTGGACCAGTGTCCTGAAGTTGGCTCTCCCACCTCAGAGGCACAGCACTGACTCCTGGCTCCTCAATTTGGGATGATGTGTTGTCTATTCATGTATTCCACAGATGCAGGGTACATCAAGTTGATTGTGGAGCTTTAATCCGCTGCTTCTGAGGCTGCTGGGAGAGGTTTCCCTTTCTCTTCTTTGTTCTCACAGCTCCTGGGTCTCAGCTTTGGATTTGGCCCCGCCTCTGAGTGTAGGTTGCCGGAGGGCGTCTGTTCTTCGCTCAGACAGGACAGGGTTAAAGGAGCAGCCACTTCGGGGACTCTTGCTCACTCAGGCCGGGCGGGAGGGAGGGGCACGGAGTGCGGGGCGAGCCTGCAGCGGCAGAGGTCGGCGTGATGTTGCACCAGCCCGAGGCGTGCCGTGCGTTCTCCCAGGGAAGCCGCCCCCGGATCCCGGGACCCCGGCAGTGGCGGGCTGCACAGGCTCCCGGAAGGGCGGTGTGGGCAGTGACCTGCGCTCGCACACAGGCTTCTTGGCGGCAGCAGCAGCAGCCCCAGCGTCCCACGCCCGTCACTGGGCTCCGCGCTTTCAGTCGCAACTCGCGCCCATCTGTGGAGCCCCTTTAAGCAGCGCTCTTAATCCCCTCTCCTCGCGCACCAGGAACCCAAGAGCGAAGAAAAAGTCTCTTGCCTCTTCGGCAGCTCCAGAGTTTTCCCGGACTCCCTGCCGCCTAGCTGTGGCTCATTAGCCCCCTTCATGCTGAGTTCTCGCCGCCAGCCCCAGTCCTCTCTCTGTGCTCTGACCGAAGCCCGAGCCTCAGCTTCCAGCGCTGTGCGCCCCGGCGGGCGAGCAGACAAGCCTCTCGGGCTGGTGAGTGCTGCTCGGCACCGATCCTCTGTGTGGGGATCTCTCCGCTTTGCCCTACCCAGGTATGTGGGGAGTTTCTTGCCTTTTGGGAGGTCTGGGGTCTCCTGCCAGCGTTCAGTAGGTGTTCTGTAGGAGTTGTTCCACGTGTAGCTGTATTTCTGGTGTATCTGTGGGGAGGAAGGTGATCTCCGCGTCTTACTCTTCCGCCATCTTACCCGGAAGTCCCTCGTGTCCTTTTGATGATAATCATTCTAACAGTTCTCAGGTAAGATCCTATTGTGGCTTTGATTTGCATTTCCCTGATGATTAGTGATGTTGAGAATTTTTTCATGTATCTGTTGGCCATTTTTATGTCTTCTTTGAGAGATGTCTATTCAGTTCCTCTGCCCATTTTTTAATCAGATTATTTGGGATTTTTTGCTACTGAGTTGTGTGCATTCTTTATATATTTTGGATATTAACTCCTTCTCAGATACATGATTTGCAAATATTTTCCCTCAGTCCATAGTGTGCCTTTTCATTTTGTTGATTGTCTCTTTTGCCATGCAGAAGCTTTTTAGTCTGATGAGTCCCAGTTGTTTATTTTTGCTTTTGGTGCTTGTGCTTTTTCAGTCATATTCAAAACATCATTGCCAAGACCGATGTCAGAGAGCTTTATCTCTGTGTTTTTTTAGTCAGTCCTTAACATAAGGGCCTGAACAAAAGTCAGAACAACAAAAAATGAATGTTCTCCCTGTTTTCCCAACACACACTCATCCCCATATACTTTTCAATATTACTCTTGTAGTTTACAAAAATGTTCATTTGTATCCTGAGGATGAATCTCTCAGAGGTAGCTGTGAAGTTATATTATTCTTGACAGAGTTATTATCCTAGGAAAATAGGAGAAAAAGTGGCACAAATACAGAGTTAAGAGTAGAAGAGTTTCTAGGATAATGAAGACCATGTAGAATCCCTGGAGTCAAAGGTGAGATGGCTGAGAAAACCTTGCCTTTAGCTCTCCTCACTCCTGCTCACCATCAGTGAGTCCCTTGCTCCACTTATAGGAAGGGATCTTTAAGGCAGTGAAAACAACTCTAGGAAAAGTGGTTTCTAAGCTTCAGGGGCAACCCTTAGGAAAAGTGCTACTCTAGGTTCTCTTCTAAAAGCAGATTTTTTTGAATGTTAGCTTGCTTTACCTTTCAGTTAAATAGTTAACAGATGTTCAATGTAGAATATTTGGAAAGCAAAGAAAGGTCACAGGTGAGTTAAGAAGGGAATCCAGTTTGTGTATCATTTGCTACCATGTCCCTGGCTCTTAGAAGGAATTTCTAGTAAGGCATGTACCCTACAGAGGCTGGAGATGGGCTCAGACAGCAGCAGACCATCACTGTGTTGGCCTCCTGCTTTTGGACACCGAATAGCCAATGTAGATGCCTCAGGTGTTCGACTGGGAAAACAGCTCCCAAAAGAATTGGGCTCTGGGTTTCTACCCTGAGTCTACCACTTATAACTGTGTGATTTGGGAAAGTTGCTTCACGTCTCTGTAGCTCAGTTTCCATATCTGTAAAATGAGATGATGATGATGACATTTTATATCCACTTCATGAAGTTGTGAGGATTAAGTAAAATAATACATGTAAAGTATCAAGGACGGTGAGTACCAAATTAACACTAAGTAGTAGTGGTGGTACTGGTGATAGTAGTTAAAGTTTTCATCTTAATCCATGACAAATTTGTGAATCTTGACTTCTGTTTCCTGGTTGTTCCCTCATTAAGGAAAAACTACGCCAACTACGAGATTGCATTATTGGGAAAAGGCCAGAAGAAGAAAATGTCTACAGTAAGTAAAATTTGCCTGCTATTCAAAAATAATAGAGTGGAAAATGCAAGGACGGTGGAGTCAAACAGGCCAGAGCTCAAATCTATACTCTGTCACTTCCCAGCTGCTTAAACTGGACAGTGTCTTAATCCTTGGAATTCAGGGTCCTTGTCTGTGAAACAGGAATGATTATACGTATATCTGGAAGTGGCTGTCCAAGTTAACAGATAAAATACTTCTCACCTTCTCTGGCCCATAATGGACCTTCAATAAATGCTAGTTACTTCCTTTCCTTTGATTTCTATGTAAGTTGCAAATAAGATAACTCTGCTCCAGTTGTTTGGTGTTTTTTTGTTTGTGTGTGTGTGTGTGTGTGTGTGTGTGTATGAGTCATTATATAGGGTATTAAGGAGTCACACTTTTTTTAAATAAGGTAGAATAGTCTCAATATAGTCAATTCTCACAACTGTCCACATGTGGATCGTTTTAAATTATAAATTTCGTGTTGCCTTGTCCTGAAGCTATCATGCTTCTTTGCAACGCAGATTCTCCTTGCTAATAATTAACAGTCGCTCCCAGGGGGGAAAAGCATTCATTTGAATGGTAACACAAACCAAACATTATTAAGACGGTAAATCTTCTCCAAAGATAAACAACACATTCCAAAATTGAAAATAAATTACCTTGTCATTCTCTGATCACTCTGTCCCCAAGTCCCTACCCCTGCACAAATAATTAAACACGAACAACCACCAGCAAAGCTTGAAAGCTTCCATCTCTTCCATTTTCAATAATATTGCATAGCCTCTAGCTAGTACTTCATGCTGAAATTCACCATGTTAAAATTCGCTTTCTTTTTTACATTATTGGGTTGTTATCTACTTTTCCATAGAGAATTCTTTAAGCTCTCTTAGAAATGTTTTCTAAAACAGAAATATACTTTCTAAAATAATTAAAGTCATAAACACAAGACTAATTTACAAATAACTGAGTTCTACAGACCTCCACTGTAATGCGGAATAAGAGTAAAATTTTAACAATGTATAAAATTACAAACAATATAAATAATTTTACTAAGAAACATTAAGTAGTAGTAGTAGCTGATATTTATTAGCTATCTGCTATACACTTAATATTATCTTATTAACAACCCTTTGAGATAGGCATTAGTCCCAATTTATAAATAAGGAAACGGAGAATCTGAGAAACTAAGAAGCCCCTAAACACACAGATTAGAGACTACAACCTACGTCTATTGGAATCCAAAGTTAATACTCCTAATCATTAAGAATTAACTAGTTCCCCTTCCAGCCAAAATGGCATTAGTAGTACCAGACAGATCCTCCCACTGTAAGAATACAAATACTGGGCAGAAAAATGAGGCAGCTGATTTCAGGGAGTAGACAACAGGCAGCCTAAGACTGTAATCTCAGAGAAAAACAAAATGTATGAGCTATCTCTCGTGATTGCCCAGGAGACTGATTTTCTGGCTACAATCTGTGCAAAGCAAGCAAGCAGTCCTGTCAAACTGAGGGGTGCAAAGATCAGAATTCAGGGCAGCCAGAGCTGCTGGGATGTGTATGGTGGGTCATTGAAGAGGAGGTAGCTGCGTAGAGAGGTAACCGCAGAGGGAGTGAGGGACTCCAAACGTCTGTGGCTGAGAGATGAGCTGTACATGTGCAGGGCGAGACCACTCAAGGCATACAAGATAACTGCTTTCAGCACTTTGAAGGCAGAACAGAGACACTGGAGATTGAGCAGAGCCAGGAAAAAGCCAAACCGGGGATGTTTGAGTTCTGCCCTGCCAGAGCAGAAAGGTCTCCTTAACACTTTGTTAAAACACCTGGCATCCTGCTGTGACACCCAAGAGGTATAATGAGTAAGGACTATGACTTAGAGTAAGACCTACTCTAGACATGCCCCAGCAAAGCCTCAAACCAAGCCCCTACAGGAGCCCCACAGAAGACAGAGTTTGTAGGCTTAGTCCTACTGAGAGCCTTAGAAAACACCTTGGGCTAACTATAGGTCAACACTGAAAAGAGCAGAAAACCAGACTTACCACAAGTTCATGCCAGTAATCAAACTGCCTGCTAAAACAAGAACCTATACTCATCGAAGGAATATTACAGAATCCAGAATATACAGCAGATTATCTTTAAAGTCCAGTGTTCAGGGCTTTTTTTTAATAAAAGAAGAGGTATAAAAAAAAGAAAAATGTAATTAATAGAAAAGAAAGCCATCAATAAAAACTGAACCTGAGATGATCCTGTTGTTGACCTTAGCAGACAAAACTTTAAATTATGAACATATTTAAATTAATGAAAAGTATGGTTTTAAGGAGTATATAAATATGAAATCTCAGCAGGAAAATTGAAGCTATATAAAAGAACCAAATGGAAATTTGTAGAAATTAAAATTACAATAAGAAAATGAAAAATTTATCAGAAGAGCTTATCAGCAGATTGGATATAGCAAAAGTAAGAGTTAATGAACTTGAAGACAGATCAACGGAAATTATCCAATATGATGAACAGGGAGATAAAAAGACTTTAAAAATGAATGGAACCTAAGAGACATGTAGTACAATATAAGACACTCTAGCATACATGTAATCAGAATTCCAGAGGAAAAAAGAATGAGTTTGGGCCAAAACATTTTACAAGAAATAGCGGTCAAATACTTTCCAAATTTAATGTAAACTACCTCCATACTGTTCCAAGAACTTCAAAAAATTCCAATTAGCATAACTGTTAAGAAAACTACATCTGGGCAGCTTGTAGTCAAACTACTTCAAGTCAAGATAAAGAGAAATTCTTGAAAGCAGCCAGAGAAAAAAGACACTTTACATCTAGAGGGAAAAGTATAAGCATATTCCATATTCACTACATATTCACTAATTGCTTATCAGAAACATGGAGGACTAAAAACAGTGCAGTAATATCTCTAAAGTGCTAAAAGAAAAACAAATGACCACTTAGAATTGTATATCCAGGGAAAATAACCTTCAAAAATTTGTTGAAATAGAGACATTTTCAGATAATCGAAATCAGAGAATTCACAGACAGCAAAACTGCAATGTAAGAAATGCTAAAGAATTTCATACAAGGTGAAGGGGTTATTGAAGGGGTTATTAACAAACAAAAACTCAGATCCACACTAAGGAATAAAGAACACTGAAAATTTCACAAAGCAGATAGAAATAAAATATTATGTTTTCTTTTTTCTCATAAATTATTTCAAAAACAACTGTTTAAAGCAAAATAGTAACACTTAAATTAAGGATTATAGCATATGAAGAAGGAAAAGATGTGAAAACAATTATGCAGATACAGAGGGTGCAGATAAGTGGAATTATACGGTTGCAAAATTTTTGTAACATGTAGTTCCAAGTATGGAATATAAAGAATCAGTTATAAAGAAGAGGAAAGATTAAGGTAAGAAAGATGAAGTGTCAAGTGTAAGACATGAAGCATGAAGAAGTACACTATTGTCTCTAAATAGACTGTAAGTTAATGGTATGTATCTTAGTTATAAAGTAGATAGATAGATAAAGAAACTAATAGAGGAAATAAAATGTAACACTGAAAAGCTATTTGATTCGCCAAAAAGTAAAGCAGGAAAGTAGCAAAAACATAAACAAAATGGATTAGTAAATAACCAAGAACAAGATGTTAGTATTAAACTGAGTCATATCAATAATTGTGTTAAATGTAAATAGATTAAAAGTATCATTTAAAAGGTAGACATTTTCCAGCCTGATAAAAATGTAATACCCAACTTTGTGCTATCTAAAGGCCATGCACTTTAAATATAAGACACAGATAGGTTAAAAGTAAAGATGGTAAAAGATCTACCATGCCAATAGTAAGCATAAGAAAGCTGGCATGGCTATACCAATACAAGACAAGATGAATTTCAATACAAAGAGTATTACAAGAGACAAAAGAGGATATTACAAACTGACAAAAGGGCAGTTCACGAGGAAGATACAAAAATCCTAAATATTTTGTGTACCTTAAACTGTGTATGTATTTATGAGTTTTCTCAAAACTCATGAAGCAAAATTTGATAGTACTCAGAGATGTTTTCACCTATTTCTTAGTAATTGATAGAAGAAATAGAAAAAAAAATCAGTAACAATATAGAAGATCTAAACAACACTGTCAACAAACTTGACCTAATTAACTTTATGGAACAGGGCATCAAAAAAAATTCGGAATACATGTTTGTTTAAGGTGTACATGGAAAGTTCAGCAAGACAGAACACATACTGGACTATCGAAAATTTTCAATAAGTTTAAAAAGATTGAAATCTTCAGAGTATGTTCTCTGAAAGATTTCAGCCTTTTGAAATCTTTTATCTCTTACCACAACAGAAATAAATTAGAATTTAATTAAGAAATTAGAAAAAAAAATCTCTCAAAATAGTTAAGAATTAAATACAACATTTCAAAGTAACCCATGGGGTCAAATAAGAAATCACAAGGAAATATTTCAACCTGAATGATAATGAAAACACAACGTTACAAAATTGTGGAATGCAACCAAAACAGTACTTACAGGGAAATATATGGCTATAAATGTGAAAATAGAAAAGATGAAAAATTTAAGATCAATGATCTAAGGTTCCACCTTAGGAAACTAGAAAATGAAAAGCAACTAAATCCAAAAAGAGCTGAGAGGAAAAAATAATAATAAGATCAAAAATCAATGAAACAGAGAAATAATAGAGAAAATTAACAAAACCAAAAATTATTTTAAAATGTTAATGAAATTGATAAGCCCACGGCAAAAATGATCATGCACAAAAGAGAAAACAAGAGTCCTATATCAGGAGTTAAAATGAGGCTATCACAACAGATCCTACAGACATTAAAAAGATTCTAAGGAGATATAATTAAGTTTTTGCCAATACATTAAACAACTCGGACAAAAAGGGCAAATTAATTAAAAATAAAACTTACCAAACCTGACTCCAAAGGGGAAAGAAAAGAAAAACCCTACACTTCTGTGAGTAAATCTCTTTGTAGTCTGACTTTTAGAACTTTGTTAATGTTTTACATACTCAACAAACTAGGTTGGGGACTGAGAAGGGGACAAGATGGAATACATAAGCAGAAGAAAACGAACCTCGCAGTATTACAAATAACATATCCACACTAAAGGGGGATAGAAAAAAAAACAAATTTAGAAAACAGCATATTCTAAGACTGAAATTAAAAGAAAAAAAAACAGTACATAAAAATTGTATTCTGGGCTTCCCTGGTGGCACAGCGGTTGAGAATCTGCCTGCTAATGCAGGGGACACAGGTTCGAGCCCTGGTCTGGGAAGATCCCACATGCCACGGAGCATCTGGGCCCGTGAGCCACAACGACTGAGCCTGCGCGTCTGGAGCCTGTGCTCCGCAACAAGAGAGGCCGCGATGGTGAGAGGCCCACGCACCGCGATGAAGAGTGGCCCCCACTTGCCACAACCGGAGAAAGCCCTTGCACACAGGCGAAGACCCAATACAGCAAAAATAAATAAATTAATTAAAAAAAAAATTGTATTCTATACTCCAGTTAGTAGGTCTTATTTCTCCACAGGGGTATAGTTTAGCAATTTCAAAACTACTTTATGTATATTCTAGCATTGAGTAAACAAATAAATTCACTATTGATAATGAGAGCCAGGTTTCCTGTTGTTAGAGAAAGGAGTTACAACTAAGGAAAGAAGGAAGCCCAGAATGAACCTTGTAGTATTGGATTGGAATTGGAGGTAAAAGCACAACAACTCATGGTTGTTAATATTGGGTTGGCCAAGATGTTTGTTCAGGTTTTTCCATAAGATCATATGGAAAAACCTGAATGAATGTTTTGCCCAACCCAATATACATGTTACACATAAATATAGAAATATAGTTGTATATATATTTCCTTAGCTCTGTCTGCTGAGAGCACCTAGAAACAATGACAGCCCAGCAACAGTGAGCACACCTAGTACCTAGATCTTAGTTCACAAAAAGAAAAATAGCTAGTAAGCATGTGAAAACATGCTCAACATCATTAATCATCAGGAAAAAGTAAATTGAATTACACTGAGGTACCAATACACAACAAATATAGCTAAATTTGTTTAATATTGTCAAAGTTAAGCAATTAGAATGTGGAAGAACTGGACATGCACTGCATGCATTGCTGATGGGAGTGTAAAGTGTTGTGATGACTTTACAAATATTAAATATTCACTTACTATCGATAGATAACCTAGCTATTCAAGAGAAAGAAAAGATGGAAAATATGTTCATTCAAAAACATGTTCATGAAAGTTCATAGCAGTTTCATTCATAATAGCCAAAGTGGAAACAATCCAAATGTCCAAAAGATTAGGTAATTATATTGTGATATATTCACACAATGGAATACTACTCAGCAGTAAAAAGGGATACCTACTATCACACACACAACCAGAATGCATCTCACAGATAATATGCTGAGTGAAAGATACCAGATGCAGAAGAATACCTGCTGTAAGATCCCATTTATCTGGACTTCTAGATAAAACAAATCTATAGAGATAGAAATCAGCTCAGGGGCCATCAGGGGTAATGGTGGGTGAGAATTGAGGTAAGGGGGCACAAGGGAGTTTTCTGTGGAGATGAAATGTTCTCTGTGCTAATGGGGGTGATGGGTATATGCTGTATAGATTTGTCAAGAGCCATCAACCTATACACTTAAAAATGTGTGACTTGTATGTAAGTAGTTCTGAATAAGGTTAATTTTTAAAAATACTTGAATAGCTCAGGCTAAAAGAATATCAAAGCAGAGTAGGAGTAGCATCGACATATGTATACTACTAAATGTAAAATGGATGGCTAGTGGGAAGCTGCTGTATAGCACAGGGAGATCAGTTCTCGATGCTTTGCGACAACCTAGAGAGGTGGGATAGGGAGGGTGGGAGGGAGGCTCAAGAGGGAGGGGATATGCAGATATACATATGCATATAGCTGATTCACTTTGTTGTACAACAGAAACTAACACAGTATTGTGAAGCAATTATACTCCAATAAAGATCTATTTTTTTAAAAACAGAATTCATCAACAACAAAAAAAAGCAGAGTAGGAAGCTTTTATTAAGTGTCAAATATATCTAAAATCATAATAATGTGGGACAAGTGTCAGAAGGAAAAAAGACAAAAATTTAAAAAGACATAGTTTCACACTTAGTGGCTGGAGGTTAGTATTTTTTAAATCACGTTGTGAAACTACATAGTCACTTCAAGGACAAAAGTAGTCAAACAATAAGAAGAAGCAACCTTAAGATAAATATTGAGCAAAACTCAGTAGAATATGCTTTTTTTGTCTTGTAGATAAGCTCATCATTGTGCACCATCCAAATGGTAAGTGGTGTTTATAGAAGGATTTAGGACTAAAACAAAGCTCATAGTAAACCAACTTTTATATTAATGTAAACCTAATGTGATTAAGCTGGTCACTGTAAAAACTCACAGAGATTTTATATTTGTAAGCAAAACCACTTGATATCCAAAATAAATGTGAGAAGATTCTAGACTAGCAATGCTAGAGGCATTGTGATATAGTAAAAGAAGCACCTGCTTTGAACTCTGACCTGGCTCTTCACGACTTACTAGCTGTGGCCTTTGGCTTAAACTCTTTAAGCCCCAGTTCCCTCATTTGTAAAATGCAGATAAGAAGTCTATCAGCTCCGTGATTTGTGTCCACCTAGAGGGGTGGGATAGGGAGGGAGGGAGACGCAAGAGGGAGGGGATATGGGGATATATGTATATGTATAACTGATTCACTTTGTTATAAAGCAGAAACTAACACACCACTGTAAAGCAATTATACTCCAATAAAGATATTAAAAAAAAAAAAAAAGAGGGCTTCCCTGGTGGCGCAGTGGTTGAGAGTCCGCCTGCCGATGCAGGGGACACGGGTTTGTGCCCCGGTCTGGGAGGATCCCACATGCCGCGGAGCGGCTGGGCCCGTGAGCCATGGCCGCTGAGCCTGCGCGTCCAGAGCCTGTGCTCCGCAATGGGAGAGGCCACAGCAGTGAGAGGCCCGCGTACCGCAAAAAAAAAAAAAAAAGAATTCTATCCTGGAGATTACTATAAAAACATGATGATTTGTGTAAACGGAGCTAACTGCTTGATAAGTGGGAGATGTTGACAGGACAAATGAAATTGGAATGGCACGCAATAGCTGGAGGGGTTCCCTTCAGTGTGATGGGGGTGGATGGGTGCAGAAGGTAGGGAGGGTAGAGGGGAGCTGCAGGCCAGCTGGGGGCTGTCCCATGAGCTCCAAGCACTGCCTGCAGCCTTGAAGCACAGGGCTGACTGCAGGAATGGAGAGGCACGTGGCTGGGATGGAAAGTGAGAAACCTGTGAGAAAAGCAGGAAGTAGCATGGGCCAAGGTGGAGCAGTAGAAACAAACTTTTACTTAAAAAAAAAAAAAAAAAAAAGTGTGCTTTGCAATTGCCTGATTCTGGTAAATGGGGAAGAGAAAAAGAAGAAAAAGGCATAATCAAGTGGAGCTTGTTATTCGAAAATGTTGGATTGTTTCTGAGCTGAAGCAACTCCTTGGGTATCCTATTCTAGCCAATCCCTATGTGTAGGAGAAATTAATACAGACTTGTCAAGGGTGCTATTTAAATATGCCCTTTTTGATCTCTTTAATATTTTTTTCTTTACCCATATCCTATTCTTTGCATATATATTTTTTAAGTGCTGAATAAAGGAATTATTAAATGTGTGAACAAGTGAAGAGATAGTAACAGAGTCTGTATTTCTAGGTAATGAAAATGCCCACAATGAAAATGTGTCGTATAACATACCCTTTGGCAATAAGGTGGGTTGTATATATCTTCATTTTTATAAAATGCAAAAAAGAATTCTTTGCTGAGAAAGAATATGAAAGCCTTCTATGCTGACGACGCTTTGAAACATTCCAACAAATGTGAACTAAATAGGTCACATAAGCATTTGTGTGCAAAATCCATGAGCAATAATTTAAAGAAATTAACTGTTCTGAAAAAAAGCAAAGAAAGAACCCAAAGGAAAAAGGCACCCAGGCCGAAGTGTGGATGAATTCAACAGACCAAATAAATCTTAGAGGAGTTATAAACACATCTTCTTCAGCAAAAGGAACATGATGAGCCTATTTGAACCACGATTTATACAATCCTTAAAGTCTAGTGTTAAGAAAAAATGTAATGCCAAAATATTGTTCATATAAATATGCATTACTTCACGTTGTAAAGTTAACCGCAAGTAAACTGCTAACAAGAAGCCAGAAATAACACTAAGGAAAGACAGCAGCGATGGAAAGCCAAGACCAGTTCAAGACAACACCACTGATGTCCTGTCCACAAATTTTTCTTCATAAAAATCATGCTATTCCAACTATCTACGTATGTGATGTAGGACATTTGCACTGTTACCCAGGGTCATCTGGCAGCTGGATTTCTTGCTAAAATCCAGAATTAAGGCCCATAACAAACCCATTTTAGTTTACCAAATTTTAATAACCCCTTAAGCTCTCTTATGCTCCAAATAAATCATACGTAATTATAGAAGTCATTCACCCTTAAGAACTGCTTGAAGTATTTGTGTTTCTGGATCAATCTGTGGCCCACCAATGAGCTATAGACCTAATGGGTCTACAGCACATAATGGACCTAACGGGTCTACAGCACACAGACTCATGAGACTCATTTGACTGTAGCAGAATTGTGAGGTACCACCTAGCCCAGGAGTTTATGAAAATATCTTTGTTAAACAAAGATTATTCTACAAGATCTGGAGGACGATCTTGAGAGCAAGATTTTGGATAAGAGGAAAAGAATACAAATTCCCAATGCTTAGGCTATTCTCCCTCAAAAAGAAAATAAAATTTGAACTGAAGGACTTTGATGTAGTTGAGCTTTACAATGACTCCTTCCTTTAAAGATGGAGGACTGTCTTGCCAGTTGCCTCTACAAAGCCGTTTTTCTGTGACTGTGAAAGGCAACTCTGACTTTATCATATTTCTTTGTTCAGACTTAAAATGGAGAAAGGCTAACTCTATTTTTTTTTTCCTTAGCTTCCTGCTCGACTCCAAGTTGAAAAGGAATTTGGTTTCTGTTGCAGGAAAGATCACTAAACAAGGTAAAATATCAGCTATATATCAGCTATATTTTTTTTACAAAACCTAAAGCAGGCTTATTAGGAACTTGAAGGAATCATTTGTCTAGCAAACAGAATACCTTAAATATTTCATTGTCTTCTCCTGAAAGGATAAACATGTGTATTTTTCAAGGTAAAGGTGATTTTCTTTAGAAAGATTTATTATAGGGGTGATTTTATGCTAGGTAATCAATTTCAGATGATGATCTATTTTTCACTAATACATTTCCTGTGATCTTATTTTCAGGTTATTATAATAAAACTCAAGAATATGCAGACACCTTCTGGGTGAAGCAAGCTTGCATTGGATTGCCTGCTGTCTTCAGGACAAATCTATACTATGAAAGCAGAAGCAAGCTTTTGAATTTCAGAATTTGTTATTGCCACAATTTATTGGCATTATACCTGCTTCAGATGAGTATATCAACATTAAAATTGAATACTGTAGAGCAATTGCATTCTTTGAAAATTCTTGCCTTTTACAATGCACTTTGCCACTGAAGCAGCCATTTCCCATTTTTAAAATTAAAGAAAAACAAGAGCAGAGAAGTTAAATGCTCTGTAGCAAAGCTACTGGGCCTGTTTAATGGGCTAACCTTAATCGTTTACTCCCCGCTACACTTAGAATAAGCATAAAAAATACAAATTTGTTTTGTACATATTTGCTTTTCCAGTGGGTGGTCTATTTTCTGAATTTCTCACATTCAGAGCTCTAATTATTATTGTCACATCATGTTTGCAGCAACCTTCCTTTTTTTAGAGCCTGTTTGCATATAACCTTGAGAACATTATTTTTTTAACTTTCTGTGTCTCAAATTAATATACATTTCCACAACCTATATTCTCTATTAAAAGGCTTATAATTTCATCATCCCATTTCTTAGAAGCAATTTATGAGCTTAGAATAGAATGCGGTTTTATCATTCTATGATTTCTACCCACAGTTGCTGCAAATTAAATAAATGTTTAAAGCTATGTCTGACTTTTCAAAATAAATGTATGAGAATTAACCACTAAATTCTTCTGCTTACCAGTTTACAGAGAGAAGTCTACCAAATATTTTTTAATTTCACTGTGTAGGGCCCATAAAGTAAACACACAAATGATTTTTTTCTAGCTTCTAAACAGTGATTTATAGGGATATATATTTTAAGTGATTCTGCAAAACATTGCCCATAAGTTTCTCATGACCACTAACACTCTTAAGCTCAAGTTTTAAAAAATAACATAGTAGTTTGATCAATCCCTAATGGAAGGTGCTTCTTGATTATGATATTTGGAAATTTGGTCCATAGTTTCACATCTAAGCTTTCAAGAAATGGAATGCCCTTCCACATACTGAGCCCCCATTTCTTTGGATTGTCCCACCCAAAGAGTCATGAAAAGCAATAGGAAAACCAACTGCTTTTGTATAATTTTCTTCATCTATAAAATTCTAAAGTAAGAATTTCCATATAGGCCTGGGACTGGTGCCTACCATTCCACTGTCAACTTTATTCTTATTAAAAACGTGGAATCCAGTAACAGATAAAATGTCAACTTTTCTAATTACAAAGCAATTAGATCATTTCTTACCTGAGACCCAATTCAGGGTGGAAGTGGGAGATAAAGCATGAATGTTACTCAGTTTTTTAACATGGAAAGAAATCTGAAGTCATCACCTCTAAGTTCTATCCTTCTGAACTGGGCTAGTTTAGAATAAAACCATGGCAAAAAGCCCCTTTAATAGTCTCTTTCCCTAGATACTCTGGTCCTTGAAATCTTATTACTTTGTCATCACAAAGAAAGGGAGGAAAAGAAACCAAAAGTAACTGAGGACCTCCCTATGACTACTGAACCATGGTCCCTCCTCTCCTTGACTTACTAGGCTTGTCCAGAGCATAGAAGACAGTTAGAGAGGTTTGGAGTTGGGGGATCAGAGAAGTTCACATCATGCCTGTTGCATTGAAGGAAGAGATGAAAAGTAGAGAAATGCAAAGGTGGAGGAAGGGTAATCCAAATTTAGGAATGATCCCAGATAAGAATATCCAGAAGGAAGCAATATTTTTTAATCTCTGGGCTTTATTCTTAACATACAGAATACTATCTATCAATTTTTTTTTTTTTTTTTTTTTTGCGGTACGTGGGCCTCTCACTGTTGTGGCCTCTCCCGTTGCGGAGCACAGGCTCCGGACGCGCAGGCCCAGCGGCCATGGCTCACGGGCCCAGCCACTCCGCGGCATGTGGGATCTTCCTAGACTGGGGCACGAACCCGTGTCCCCTGCATTGGCAGACTCTCAACCACTGCACCACCAGGGAAGCCCTGTCTATCAAGTTTGAGCCACGCTACAGAAGTTTGTTTTTAGTGATGGAAGAGATCATATGTCAGGATCTAGACTAGTAGACTAGGAAGATGTGAACTTTCCTTGGAGATTTGGGGCATTTGTCTGAGAGCCCTAGTCACTGCCAGAAGGGAAACACCTGTATGGGAAATCTTCTGAAGATTTTGTGCTGATTCTGGAAGCCTGAGCAACCAGTAGGTAATAAAATACCTTATCTTTCCTATCATCCCTTCCTCAATTTGGATTTGTCCCCAATCCATTACTCTTAATGTACATAAGAACCAGCCCCTTCCTCTTAAATTTACTTGATCTGACTTCTAGACAAATTTGGACTGGTATTAAATGTTATCAAAAGAATTTTATGTTTAAAATTAATTCCCTTCTTTTCTACTTAATTTTCTAGGATAAAGAAGAAGAAGCCTCTAGACCAGTGGTTCTCAACTAGGGCATCTGGCAATATCTGGAGGCACTTTTTATTGTCGTGACTTCAGAGAAGGTGCTCTTGGCATCTAGTGTGTAGAGACAAGGGATGCTAATGAACATCCAATAAACTACAAGACAAAGAAATGTCCTGTCCAAAATGTCAACACTTCGAGGTTGGGAAACTCTGATCTACACTATAAAGTAAAATGGGATTAACACTTAAAAGAATGTTACTAAAATAAAAATAGTTAACTTTATATGGAATTTTCTGGAAGTGGAAACCCGTGTGATAGCATAAATCAGTGTTTTTATTTTGAAGTGCATATGGCGTAACTTAAATGGACCATTAAGTACTCAAAAGAATAGATGACTCATACATTTTTGTAAATCAAACATTAGATTATTCTACCAGTGGAGACTCCAATTTTTAGAAAATGAGACTGTTCTCAGTATTGTTCTAATGAAAATGACCTTGTTACTTAAGTCATTATTATATCCTATTCATGCTCTAAGCACTTGCTCATCTGAGTTCCTTCTTCTAATGCTCAGGGGGTCTGATTTTAATAACTTGGATTTACCTGAGTTTTACTGCATATTGCTTTTCTAAATGGGTAAATATTTAGGAAAGAGGTCTGCTTATGAGCCTGATCTAGTCACTCCCAGCTAATTAGCACAGGGCTGGTATGAGGCCCCCCTGGCAGTACTTTCTGTAACTGTACCTGCCAACCATACTTGTTGGCCTTCCTTATTTTGTGCAGCTGACCTCTAAAGGTAGGGACTGCCACACAAAAGACAGCAAAAACAAGATTCTAAATAAAACAGACCTGGGACTTCCCTGGCCGTCCAGTGGTTAGGACTCCGTGCTTCCACTGAACGGGGCACGCGTTTGATCCCTGTTCGGGGAGGTCCCAGAGATCCTGCAAGCTGTGAGGCTCGGCCAAAAACAATAATAAATAAATAAATAAAATAGGCCTCAAATTTATAAATTACAGTATATGATTTCCTCAATATTCTCATCTTCAAAATTCAGATTCTTACATAATTTTACAGGTATTAAATGACATCATGTGCTTACATGAGAAGTGCAGTATTGCATTCAAGAGCATGAACTTTGAGGAAAGACCAACGTAGTTTGAATATTGGCTCACCTATATCCTAGCTATGTAAACTAAGCCAGTTTTCCAGTTTCCCTGAGCCCTATTTAATAATCATTAGTAAGGTGGGGTTATCAATACCAGTAAAAATATTTAATTAACTTTTCATCCAAAGAGGACACTTTTGATGGTAAAATGGAGTACTGCTAATGATGGTAATGAGTACTGATGGTAATGATGGTTGAGAGTCCGCCTGCCGATGCAGGGGACACGGGTTCGTGCCCCGGTCCGGGAAGATCCCACATGCCGCGGAGCGGCTGGGCCCGTGAGCCATGGCCGCTGAGCCTGCGCGTCCGGAGCCTGTGCTCCACAACGGGAGAGGCCCCAACAGTGAGAGGCCCGCATACCGCAAAAAAAAAAAAAAAAAAAGTGCTATGGTTTTGCCCCTAGCACTTTCTCTTTTCTTCACTTGAGAAAAAGAAAGGCAAGGGGTTCGGGGAAGTGTAAGCTGAGGCTCTTTTGGCATTCATGCCTGGCACTCGGTGAGAGCATCTGCAGTCACCCTCAGGAGTCTTAAGCATCCTTGCAAGACATTGGCATTTGTCATAATATTGCAAAATGAGATGTTTTGTAACTTAGACATGGCAAGTCATGCCCAGTACCTCCCAGATCTTCTGCATCAGCAGACTCAGGGAATCCCAGCAGATGACTTGTCATTAACACTTTTGAAGAGCATAAGAACCTTACTTACGATCACCATATGTTCTCTTCACCCTGATTTCCATATATTATAGTAATGTGAGTGAGATATTTTATTTATTTTATATACATCTTATTTTATTTTATAAGAACACTTACATTAGGTCTACCCCCTTAACAAATTCTTAAGTGTAAAATACATTATTGTTAACTAGGTACAATGTTGTACAGCACATCTCTAGGGCTTATTTTGAGTGAGATGTTTATACACCTTCACAATTGGATTTTGGTCTCAAGAGATATTTTAGGATTTAACAAAACAAACCATCTGTGACTATAAGAGCTATCTGCTTCCTCACCTTCTTGAAAAAGATAATAGAGAAACAAACATTATCCTTTCCTGAAGAATAAGCTAGTTCTTCAACCAGAAAAGAAAATATCTGAAATGGAAACGGGAGAAATAGCAACATTCTTCGGAATATGGCAGAAAAATTATTTCGAAAAAAAAATTTTTTTAAGCCACAGAAGAATAGCAATAGTTTAAGACCAGAGAAAATAGCAAGTGCAAAAGCCCTGTGGCACAAAGAAACAAAGAACATCTGAGAACCTAAATACAGCCAGTATGACCACAGCACAGAGGGCAAAGGGAAACATAGAATATGATAAGAATAGATCATGCAGGGCAATATTAAGGATTCTGTTTCTTCCAGAAAACAATGGAAATCATAAATGAGATTTTAGCAAAGAGAATGTCACATTTGCATTTTGAAATGAACACTTCAGCTGCACTAGGGGCAACAAACTGGAGAGAATATAACAAACCAGAGAGGAATCAATTGTCCAAGTACAAGGCCTCATATTTGTTCTTAGTTTAGAAGCTACATGTGTTCTATGCTATATAACAACCTGCCACAAACTCGGCAGCTTAAAATAACACATTTACGATCTCAGAGTTTCGATGTGTCATGAATCTGGGCATAGCTTAGCTGGGTACTCTGCTCAGGGTCTCACAAGGCTACAAACAAGATGTCAACCAGGCTGAATTTTCATCTGGAGCCTCAAATGGGGAATAATCTGCTTTCAGGTTGTTAAAAGAACAATGCATTTCCTTGTGGCTGTATGACTGAGGGCACCTTATTTTTCTGGCTGGAGGCCACCCTCATGTCCTAGAGGCCTCACGCGCGAACTTACCACATGGGTGTCATCAACATCTTACTCCATCAAGCCCACAAGAGTCTCTCATCTCAAGGGGGCCCAATCCCTCATTTAGGGCTTTTACCTGAAAGAGACAGGCTCACCCAAGATATGTCTTTTTATTATCTCAAATTCAACTGATTTGAGACCTTAATTATATCTGAGAAACCCTTCACTTTCCCATATTCTGTCACAAGTCAAAAGTCCTACCTACACACAATGGGGGAAATGGTTAACACCAAGTGCGGACACCAGGGGGTAGGAATCATGGTGCCACCTTAGAATTATGTCCACCACACCACCAAACATTTAAATTTTAATATCACAAACTACTGAAAACTAGTTCCAGGAACCAGTGGGACCTTCCCACACAGTTCTTATCTTTACACATTAATAACATTACTGAGAGAAGATTCCTTTCCTTGAGATATCCACAGTGCTTCTCCATAGTACAGATGTATTCTATTTCTTATAGTTACCCACCAAGAAATGTGAATGCCCTGTGTTCCTTTGATATGTTTCAGTAAATTGTAATATCTCCCTTAGTATTTTCTGTGCCTGTTGCCACCTGCGTCTGCTTTTACATTTGTGTTTAGCTGTTTTTCTCCAATATCACAATCCCTCAGTATCAATACACACCTGGCATTGAAAACACAGAACTGGGAACCAAAAGAGTGGTGTGAATAATAAGCTATCTGTATGACTTTCTTGAACTTAGTAAGTTTTCAATACATTTGCCTATGTGGGATTCTTCTGAATTATGCAGACCCAACAGGGGATCCAACATGGCTAGCAGTGATACCCAAAACAACCAAAAAATACAGAAAACTAAAATTTCATCCTCTAACTTTTAAATCACTCACTACTCCCCTGGTAATCAAAGTGGTACTTTAAATTCTATTTAATACTCGGAGCACATTTTTAAAGCAGCAGTGAAAATCCATTGAAATATTTTAAGCAGCAAAATTCATTCTGACTGCAGGACAAAGAATGGATTGTAAACAGGCAAGAGGAGAAAGTCAGGGGGCTGGTGTGGTATTCACAAGATACTGGCGGCTTGGATTCGAGTGATAATTGAGGTGATTCGAGTGATAATTGAGGTGATAAAGAGGGGACTATTTTAGACACATTTTGGTGGCACTGTCAATAGTGCTTGGTGTGGGTTTGATGTGGAGGTGAGAAAAAAGAATACGAATAAGGCTGGAATTTTTTGACTTGAACAGTTTCGTGGATGATGGATGGTATCATTCGCCAAGATGGAGAAGACAGGGGAGGGTAAAGTTTGGTGGGTTGTATTACGTTGGTCAAGTCAATGAATCTAATTCTCAGTTTCCTCACGGGTAAAATGGAACTGACAGTAGTAGCATCTCATTGGGTAGTTTTGAAGATTAAATAAATAATTGCTTATGAAACAGCTGAAACTTGGTAAGCGCTCAGTCAACACTGAATTATCGTCATCATCATCATCTTCAGTCAGTACTTATCTTGAAGTACAATAAACAAGTAAAGCTGGATTCAGTATCATTAGGGACATCACAATTGAGGTGGTGATGGTTCTCTTTGTGCTAAATATGGAAGTTAAAATTTTATTTTAAGATAATTTTTGGATTATATGTCTAAAGTCCTTTAATCCATGGGGATCTGTAGCACATTTTGACAGTTAAGCTTTCGCCACTTGTGAGGTTTACCTGTGAATGTAGAATAGTTTGGGGAAAGCTTCCTGATAGTTTTGTTCATCTCCTAAAAAACTTACTGGAGGCTATCATGAGTCTTCAAAATAGACCAAAAGTGCCGGACGTGCATTTAGCATCCATTTTCATCCCCTTCTATGAAGACCCTGTACTTAAGGTTCTGGGAGGCTAATGCAGACATCTGTCAGGCTCTCCAGCAGGAAGGGGCTCCATGTGATATACGTTCCACCAACGAGATGGTCTCATGGGAGATATGGAAGATGCAGGTGAGAGAGAGAGAGCACCTCCCTGCTGCTGTGGAGGCCGGCCAGGAGGTCGGACTCACGGTGGTGGTGGTGGTGGTGGTGGCCAATGCAATCCACATCCGAGGGTCTAGTCACCAGCTTCACGGGTTTGAGGCAGCTGTAGTGCCAGTGATGGTAATAAGCACAGCTGCTTCCTGACTTCTGGATCTTGGCGACAGTAGTGTTAACCTAAGCCAACTCCTCTAGCTCTTTGAAAGATTTTATAAGCTCTTCATTCCTTGTATTAAATTCCTTTTTGATTCAAATATCTAGAATGGTTTCTGTTTCTTAAATGGAACTCTGACTACTACAGAGTCACATCAAGGGTCTAATTTAACTCCGTTTCTCACTAGTTTTTATCCGATAACATTTTTCTTGACTGAAATTTCCAATCTATTTACCCCACTGCCCAGTTTTCACTTCAGGCACTCGATTCACATTTCAGGTGCTTACTTGGTGTTTGTTAAATGCATAAACGTTATGAGGTCATCATCTGGGTTATCTGCTTCATAAAATAGTAACTTATTCCTGCTCCAACTTTCAAATCAATCTAATACAATATTATCAGATTACTCAGATATTTATAAACAGAATAAAATCCTTTTGAACTTTATATAATCTAAGCATATATATAATACCTTACAGAATAAATTTAGTAAACTTAAATGCCAGTATTACCAAAGGTACAGCCAAACTTTCTTTATTCATGGACTACCTAGTTATGGAATTTCTTAAGGATATTTAGTTAAAGCAAAGGACCTTCATTAAACTCACTTTTTCATCAAAATCTAAAGATACCAAGTTACAAATTCAGGAAGAATTTCACTTACATCTAAAATCAAGGCAACAGCATTAAATTATTCATTGATTAGTTCTTCTTTTGTTAGCTCTCTTCTTGACATAAAAGTTTTAGATTCTGTTGAATATGATTACTTCCTCTTTAAATATGTTCAAACCCTCATTATTCGTAACCTTATAATCTGACTTTAACCATACTCTGAAGGTCCAGATTGCAGAAAAACAAACTTTACAAAGCCTGGCACCAAATGAAACATTTATCAGATCTGTGGCTGGATTATAAAACTTTTTTAGCTTTAAAATATAGTGGATACACAAAGGTAAAAAAAAAAAAAAAGTTTTTAAAAAAGTCAATGAATTGAATACTAATGGGTGACCCAGGTTAGTTTGAGTCACAATATCATTTGCTCAGATGTATTTTCCTTCCTAGGCTGTGAGGCTGAGCAGAGTAAAGCATTCCTGACACTAGCACTTGAAGGAGAGTCCTGTCCATCAAATGCAGTGGTCCAGTGAGGAAACTTGGTATAGCCTCTGATCCATTTTATTTACCTCTGGACTAAATACTAAGATTTTCTTAAGATCAAGGGCCATTATGGGTTTGATGAAGAAACAATAGACAGCTGGGAATAAGCTCTTCTTGAAATGATGAGTTACCTGACAGTCCCTGAGCACCGGGTTTGATGTCCTCAGGGGAAAGGGCATGACCTTATCAGTGTTGCCAGAAAAATATGACACTGACCTTTTAGCACAACATTGTTACATCTTTGTTCTCCACAGAGAGGGGATAATAGCAGATTGGACACTGTATTCGTCATCCCTTATTGAAAATACATTTAACTTTTGCCTTTAAGATGTCTGTATTCTTCTTTAGCCAGCAATCCCCTCTCTCATACAGATTTACCACACGAAGAATCCTTTGATCCTCACTAAATCAGTCCATCTTGGAATATTTTTTTGTACTGTTCTCATTTTTATCCATACAAATTTACCCACCCAGTGCATGCTAGGGCATGGCGATACAATGGAATGTTAATATTTAACGAACATTGGCATTAGATTTTAACATATTTTTTAAAACAGTTTCCTTCCACTAATATCAGCCACCAACATGGGGCACAAATAACACAATCATAGTTGGTGATTTTAAAATGGACACTTTATCAATTGCCTATTCTACAAACAGGCTGCATAGAAAACAACCGTAAAACCCCCTTCTTATGCACTATGAACCTTAGTTAACTCAAAAGTATGTGAGGGCTTGCTGCTGTTGATTGAACTCCCGCCCATGAGTGCACTCATCTTTGGGTTATGTAGGTGGCTCTGCTGATCTTACCTGGGTTTGCTCACATATCTGGGTGCCAGCTGGCTGTGCTAATCTGGGATGACCTTGGCTAGCACTTCACAACTTGACTCTGCACTGTTTCCCATCCACCTGCAGCGTAGCCCTAGCACAGTCTTATAGCAACTGAAGAGAGCAGGAGAGAGATGACAATTGCACAAGTACTTTTCCTGTTGTTTCAAGCCTCTGTTGTTGCCACTTTTACTGCATGCCACTGCCCAAAGTAAGTCACGTGGCTGACCCAAAGTCAATATGGGAGAGAATAAAAAGTTATACGGTAAAGGATGTGGATACACGAAGGAAGAAAACAAAAACACTAATTAGAAAAGATATATGCACTACAATGTTCAATGCAGCATTATTTACAATAGCCAAGATGTGGAAGCAACCTAAGTGTCCATCAACAGATGAATGGATAAAGAAATATATATATAGTGGTATATTAGCCATGAAAAAAGAATGAAATTTTGCCATTTGCAACAACATGGATGGACCTGGAGGGTGTTAGGCTGAGTGAAATAAGTCAGAGAAAGACAAATACTGTATGATATTACTTATATGTGGAATCTAAAAAATAAAGCAAACAAATGAATATAACAAAACAGAAACATACTCACAGATATAGAGAACAAACTAGTGGTTACCAGTGGGGAGAGGGAAGCGGGGGGAGGGACAAGATAGGGATAGGGCATTAAGAGGTATAAATTATTATGTATAAAATAAACCTACAAGGATATATTGTACAGCACAGCAAGTATAGCTAATATAACTTTAAATGGAGTATAATCTATAAAAATATTGAATCATTATGTTGTACACCTGAAACTAATATTGTAAATCAACTATAACTTTTTAAAAGGATTAATTTTTAAATTTTTAAATCAACTATACTTTAATTTTTCACGAAGGGGTGAAAAAAAATCAGCCTTCTTAATACAATAAATCTACCACAGGTCCTTCTTAATATCAGTTTACTGTATTAAAATGCATATAAAACCAAAAAGAAAAGCTACATTATGAAAAGTAGCAGAACCTAAATTAAAATGATAAGGACACATTGGAAGAAATACTTGCATCTCTAATGTATAAAGATCACATTCAAATTCATAAGAAAGGCATCAAGATTCCAATGCTAAGTTCCCAAAGGACAGCAACAAAGAGTTCATTTAAGAAGTAATGCAAGTACTGAACAAATATACAGATTAATGTTTATACTCATTTGTGGTCAAAGACGTCAGTTAAAGCTAACCTGAGATAGAATTTACAACTAGTATACTGGCCAAAAAGAGCCTAATCTTTCTTATTTATGAAATTGAGGATCTTTGCAATCCCTGAGAAACTGGGATTATATTAGTTTGGTGCCACAGACCTTTCCTCCTGGCAACAAACATTTGTCACATTTAGCTATCCAGTATCTGAATCTCCCTCCCCTCTTGCTATTAGCACTGCCATCATCCATTTGAGAAAATTCCCAACTGACTAGGATTTTGAAATCACTCCCAGCGATTTTCAGAAGAAAATCATTCCAATGTGCTCGCTCCCACTGCCGCCTCCCTCTTCATAAGCCGAGGGTGGGATATTCTTCTTCAACTTGCCCTGGACACAGTTTCCTAAATTCTGTCCATCACTCATTCCTGGGATGCTGATTCAACAGTTGAGGTCAGATTAATCGTCATGCAGGGACAGGATAGAGGTCAGACTGTTCTTGGGGCATGACCTTGGCTGCAGTTCTGCCTGCTTATCCCTCAGAGGACCCCTATTTCCTGTCCATTCTCCTGGTTCAGTCCTCCAGGGTCCCATTTACTATGTCACTTCCCAATATCTTCACAATAAATTTTGCTCAGATGGTCAGGTTTGTTTCTGTGCTCGTAACCAACACTCTAGACTGGAGAAATCAAAACACAGAGATTCTGGTTTCGATGTATCCCCCTAAAAGATATGAAGTCCTAATCCCCAGGACCTGTGAAGGTGACCCTATTTGGAAAGAGTCTTTGCAGATGTTATCAAGATAAGAAGAGGTCATACTGGTGTAGGGTGGGCCCTTAATCCAATAAGATTGGTGTCCTTTTAGGAAGAGGAGACAGAGGCGCACAGGGAGAGAACACCATGTAAAGACACAGACTCTCGAGGGAAGATGTGATGTGCTGCAAGCCAAGGGCCACCAAGACAGGAAGAGGCAAAGAAGGATCTCCCAGAGAGGTTTCTGAGGGAACATGGCCCTGGCAACATCTTACTTTCAAACTTCTGACCTTCAGAATTGTGAGACAATACGTTTCTGTTGTTTTAAGCCCCCAGTTTATGGTACTGTGTTACAGCAGCCCTAGGAAATATATAATTTATTAGTAATGATAATTATGAACCACTTATCATATAAGAAGCTCACTACATATCTGTAACTCAAATCCTTTCCTAGATAACTGCTCATATGACATTTTCACCCACCCAACCCAAGCTTTTGCATATAGAAAGCATATAAATAAGAACCTAGTTAGTAGATAGAAGCATGCAAATGAGCAGAAAGCACAGGGCAAGTGAGATTACTCTAAGGAGCTAAGTACTTTCCAGCGTATCCTCCTCTCCCCAACACTTTATCTTGTTATCAACTCATGAGTAAAATGTCCCTCCTACCATCAACCAGGCCACTTTTTGAATACTCTGTAAATATTTACCAAAATAAATTAAATTGAGTCCTCGACAAACCAAGAATTAGGTACTACGTAGTAACACAAGAGTTTTTAGGAGATCTGGATTTTCACCATAACACCACCATCACCAACCCTGAAATGTATATAAATAGGAAAAGCAGGTGTGACATGTCTTCAGTTCTATTCATGTTCAATGTCCTGTAAAACAACTAAGATAAGTTAAATGGAAGGACATGAAAACAGAAAGGGCATAGAGATACTCTCTAAAATGAGTTTGTCCAGAGGGGCTTAAGCACTGTGTGCAACTGTCTTACCAGCTGAGTAGACAGCAATCAGTGTAATTAAAAGTGGGCAATGGTAAGATTTTTAAACTTCCTAAAGTTTTATTACATTTGACAGTCCAATTTGCCTGTAGGTCACTGGGCAAACACAAATGTGTGTTATAGGTATTATGCTGGCTTTTTTATTTTCTACTGGGATTTTCATTATATATTAGCTTCTCAGTCATTTCAAAATTCCTCGAATTTCTTTCTGATACTGTCATTTGATTTAGCAACTGGATAGAAGCAGCTGAAAGCATTTCTTGATCTTAAATTAGAGTTGGCCGTGACAAATGTTCCTGCAAAAATATAGGATGAATCCCACACATTTATCACGGCATCTGGGCCATGTTTGTTTCTGTAGGACAGAGGAGAGGGTAGAAAGGATTCTTATGTTGGTAAACTGCAAGTCTAAGAATCACACTTGCCATCTGGGATTGCTTTGACGAGAATACTGGCCTGTTCCTCCCACTTAATTACCAAAATGAAGTATCATCATGCAAAGACAATGATCTTCGTGATCGAGACTTAAGGAAAACCAAAAGAGTAAATACTTTGATTTAAATATGGTTGGATTTATTTACTGTGACATTCAACAAGCTTCTCAAGTTTTTAGCAAAAATTTCATGCACACATTTAGCCTATACAAACAAGAAGTTACGTAAACCCAACGTAATTAAAGCAATTTATATAGGGCATAAACTTCATGATGTTTTACAGTCAACTTGTAAGTAAAGAAAGCAACTAACAGAAATAACTTCTCCCAGCAAAAACACTTATGTGGTTTGCAGAGTTCCAAAATACCAGTCTTTAAATATGTACTATTCCACCAAGTGCCAAAAGGAGAATAGCAAACTAAACAGAGCAAAATATGGCCTCAATTTAGAGATTTGGTAAGGAAGTAAAATGAAGACCTGCTTTTATGTGTGCTGTCATAAAGAATCAACTTAATTTCTCCAGCATTATAGCTTCATTAACTCATTAGGGAATACAATTTCGAATAAAAAGCTTAGGTTCACCTAAAACTGTTGAACAGTTAACTCAATGGTAATACTTCTGGTATTACATCTACCGAGTTCCAGAAATACTCAAACTTTTCCACTGCAGAATCCTCCTTGTTTCATAATAGAAATGGTGTATTTCTAAGGCCAGATGGGCAATTTAGAAGCATGCTAAATGGCTGCCTGAGGTCATAATCAGAACAGGGACTCAGAAACACTGCCCTTTATGGAAATAATACTAATTTAGATTTCTTCCTATTAGCTGTGTGTCTGAGTAAACCTTAGCACTAGACCCACACTACAGCCCCTTATTGAGCTGATGCCCACCAGCAATATTTCAAGGAATGAGCTGTCAGGCCCCAAACTTGCTTTGACAGAATTGTTACAACAGTAAACATTTGCCCTGGGCACCAACCTGACATAATCCTTTGACAAGGGGTTTCACTCGTGCGGTGAAGAGAACAGATACGTATGATTCTCACCTAAAAGACTTAGTGGTAGCTTAATTTAGAAATGATACGGATAAAAACTAGTAGCAGTATCAATTAATTTTCTGATTCTGCATCCCATAACAGAATAACCAATTGCTTTTCGGAATCAAGTCTCAAAAACATTTTTTTAATTAACTGTACTCTTTTCAATACCAGTTGTAAGGACACTAATCATCTTAAGGTTCTTAGTAATTTACTTTTACTCCAGGAATTTTCATCTTTGGAAAGCATCCTTACCCATTCAGAGGGGATTGGCCAAGTTATTTGGAAGAAACCCTGGGTCTGCACAAATAAGTATTGTGTAGTACATACATCCAGATTCGATTCTGGGATGAAGGACGGAAGGGCTGGCTTTAGTGGACACGAGGCTAAATTCTAAAGCAACCTACGTTGGAGTGGGAGACCTGTTCAAAGCAGCCATCCCAATGTCAGTTTTTTAAGCTCTTGTCTTCACCCAAAATATGCATTTTTTACAAAATCTAGAAAGGTATCATTTCAATGCTAAAAACTGCCTTCCTGATCCTTCTTCACTGTTCTTTCCTCCCAGACTGAAAAGATTCCGTCCTGGTGAGCCCTAATAGGAAGAAGTGAGCAAAGCCCAGGAGTCACTTCAGGGCAACTTAAATCTGCCTTGCTATCCAGCTTTACTGATTCACTACTTTTTAGAAGCAGATGAAACACTGTAGGTGTCTGCAGGCTGAGCATTCCTCTCAGACATGCTGGCCCAGTGGTGTGCTTGGGTTTAGAGCTGAGTCTGAGGTCTCAGACTGAGGTCTCAGATGCTTCCTCTTGATGGGACTATATTAGAATTAGAATGTTGTTACCACCATCTTGGGAAGAAGAACCAGGTTTAGGGGCAGAAAAGCCACTGATGTTCTTCCTACGCAGAGTCAGCATTCCCTCCCTTGCCCCACCGCTGTGTCCTCTCAAATAGGCTCCAAGTTGGGGGTGTGGGGGTAGGGTCGTCCTTCCTAACTGTCCTTGATCTTAGAGATGAGGATAGACTTACATGGGAAATGGTGTGTGACTATGTGCTAGCGAAAAGTATTATCAGAAAGAGCCGTACTTTGCACGGCGTCGGCTGTGGGTCAGAGCATAGTCACGACTCAGGCAAATTTCCTTTAAGTCCTACATCTCATGGGAAGAGCCCAAACGAGCAGAGCAATTCGGGTACAGACGCCAATGACAGAGAAAGAAAGGGATGAGGCTTAACGAAACATTGACTAAAACTCTCAGGCTTCAACATAGGAACATAAAGTCTAAAACTAGCAAATATGCATGAGAAAGGACATGAAATTGCTAGACTTTAAACAGGAGTCAGACATGGGGGTGTGGGGAAGGGGAGGCTGGGATGTAGTGAGAGAGTAGCCTTGACATATATACGCTACGAAATGTAAACTATTTAGCTCGTGGGAAGCAGCCGCATAGCACGGGGAGATCAGCTCGGTGCTTTGTGACCACCTAGAGGGGTGGGAAAGGGAGGGAGGGAGGGAGACGCAGAGGGAGGAGATATGGGGACATATGTATACGTATAACTGACTCATATACATATAGCTGACTCACTTTGTTGTACAGCAGAAACTAACACACCATTGTAAAGCAGTTATACTCTAATAAAGATATATTTTTAGAAAAGAAATGAAAACCAAAAAATAAATAAATAGGAGTCAAACATAAAGTTACGGTGAGTTAGCCACAGGAGGGCACGGCTCAATGAGTCCTTCAAGAGAGAGACTGCTGCGAAGAGCGTGGGATGCTGACAGCTCAGATCCCAGGTTTCCGGCTCAGCTTGGGCGCTCACACTGAGGCCGCGCCCCCCCAAACATGCATGAGAAAGGACTCCTTTAATAATCAGCGTTGGCTCTGGGAGGCCCATCATCCTCACCGAGACTTTCTGGGAGTGGCACTGCCTTCCACTCTTCCAACCTAATGATTCTTCCTTCTCCCTGTTTTTTCACAGGTGTTGGGCATGCCGTGCAGTCTAAAACCTCTCCTTGCTCACCTGTCCCCCTCCCCTTTATTTTTCACAGGCAATGCCCCCGGTAAATCGTTTGCACTTCTAATTCCATTATGGTGTCCACTTACTGGAGGACTTGAACAGATGCCAACAAATATATAAATCAGTGTAGTTCTGGCCTGTCTTGCTGAGAGACAGAACAATAGCTGGAAATGTTTATTGAATTGTAACCATAGAGGAAAAAAAATAAATCACCACCTCTCCTCTCTACTGAAGCATACACCATGTCCAAAGTCTCATTTCTTTTTTAAGCGGTTGCTTCCCCTTAACCATTTCAAATAGAATCTTCTCTTTTCTTGGCCTTCCTACTGTATCCATTATTCCATCTCTCTCTCTAGCTCAAAGTAAAATATATTCTGTTGATATTGATGCAGAAGTTATATGGACGGGGAGCAAATCTGTAATAGACTTAAGCATTATCTAAGAATAGGTATTACTTAAGAACAGCTGTTTATACTAGATTCACACTAGACACACGCTGGCTACTAAACTGTCGTGCTTTGTGTTTCGCGCTTTTCAGTACCTGGTGAGAGAGGTGAGTGCACATTTAGAAGTTAATTTAACCTAAATAACCTTGGCTTCTGAGACGGGTAATGCCCCAAAGCTTGTAATTCATTTGATCACAACTATCAAATAATGTCTGCATTAGGACTCATTCAGGATTGTAAATTTGCTCTTGGAAAGGACATCTGGAGGCAGTTCCACACTATTTTCTTTTAACATCTTTATTGGAGTATAATTGCTTTACAATGGTGTGTGTGTTTCTGCTTTATAACAAAGTGAATCAGCTATACAGATACATATATCCCCATATCCCCTCCCTCTTGCGTCTCCCTCCCACCCTCCCTATCCCACCCCTCTAGGTGGTCACAAAGCACCGAGCTGATCTCCCTGTGCTATGCGGCTGCTTCCCACTAGCTATCTGTTTTACGTTTGGTAGTGTATATGTTCATGCCACTCTCTCGCTATGTCACAGCTTACCCTTCCCCCTCCCCATGTCCTCAAGTCCATTCTCTATGTCTGCGTCTTTATTCCTGTCCTGCCCCTAGGTTCTTCAGAACCTTTTTTTTTTAGATTCCATTTATATGTGTTAGCATATGGTATCTGTTTTTCTGTTTCTGACTTACTTCACTCTGTATGATAGACTCTTATGTCCATCCACCTCACTACAAATAACTCAATTTTGTTTCTTTTTATGGCTGAGTAACATTCCATTGTGTATATGTGCCACATCTTTTTTATCCATTCATCTGTCGATGGACACTTAGGTTGCTTCCATGTCCTGGCTATTGTAAATAGAGCTGCAATGAACATTGTGGTACATGACTCTTTTTGAATTATGGTTTTCTCAGGGTATATGCCCAATAGTGGGATTGCTGGGTCATTTTGTTTGTTTGTTTGTTTTGTTCTTTTCCCATACTTCTTTAGCAATTATTTTTCAAGCTTCCATTCATTCCAGGTTTGTCTACATCATCAACCTTCCTTTCCTGCATGGTTCATGACTCTAAATTATCCATTTGCATCACTTCCTTATAAACTTTATTTTCTTTGTAAACAGAGAGAATGGAACCCATAGGCTAATCAACCTCCCCATGTCTGTGCTGCAGACACCAAGGATGAATTTTTATTGGAGAGTAGAGTGGGAGGACAGCGAAAAAGCGCCTGCTCCATCCCCTGAGCATCATCTGCCTTCGAGGGCACAGACCGTGCTCACCCAGAGGGCTCTCCTGCCCACAGATAAGCCCACACTCTGCACCACGGACAGCTGTGTGAGGAAGAGGCACTAAAGCTGAGAAGAACGTGGAACTGCACATATCGGTCATCAAAAGATGCAGAATAAGCCCCAAAGGAACAGAAATATGAGGCTCATTTTAGGTTTTAAAATCAGCTAACTCCTCTAGCAAAAATGAGAGTTTTTCTTTTTTAAAGCCTATAGAATCTCTAGTTCCCAATCTGTTCAGAGACTTACCTCCCTTTACAAACTCACAAAAATAGATACACAACCAACCTCTGCATCTCAGCATAAGAAATAGAAATTGCTGCTTTAAGATTTCTTTGCAAATCAACATCTTAAATTAGATATGAGGAAGCAAGTCACCCTCTCTATCCTTTAAGAAAGGTGCAGGGCCTCCCTGGTGGCGCAGTGGTTGAGAGTCCGCCTGCCAATGCGGGGGATTCGGGTTCGTGCCCCGGTCCGGGAGGATCCCGTATGCCGTGGAGCGGCTGGGCCCGTGGGCCATGGCGGCTGAGCCTGCGCGTCCGGAGCCTGTGCTCCGCAATGGGAGAGGCCACAACAGTGGGAGGCCCGCATACCGCAAAAAAAAAAAAAAAGAAAGGTGCAAAAACAAGATGCTGTCTGGAGTTGATATGAGAAATCCCACTTTTCCTGACTCTAATGCAGGAAGGGTATCACTGACAGGGAAATGAAAAGTCTGAAGGAAATTGACTGAAGAAGGCGGGCGAGCGGTGGGGTGGGGCGGGGGATACCAAAAAAAAAAAAAAAGAAAAGAGAAAGGAATGGGAAACTAGTGTAAGATCCATGCTACTACTCCTAAAATGACACAAAAACACATTTAGACCATGTTGAAAAACTACATTATTAATAAAATGATTTCACCATTCTAACAATATATAACAGATTTATCTGTGACTTTAAATTTTAGACTGCCTACTCTTGTTTTGATCATTATGTTATCTAGTTTTTATTTCTTCAGAAGATTACTGAAATGTATACCAGAAAGATATTCTCTTCATCTTGGGAGGGGGGGGAAGGTCCAGAAATAAAGTCAGTGTCCAAGTCTTTACTCTGAGTCAATAGCAGATCTGCAACTAGAGCTCAGAACTACCTCTTGTTGGACTCAGATGTAGCCATAGGATGACTGAATAGAGAGCCAAACATTAGTCACAATCAGGAGCTACTTTGTTAATGGAGCAATTTTGCCCTATACATTTCCTCAGTCCCTCATGCAAGTTGACATCTGGTGGCTGCTCCTCCTATGCATGACCTCTATCTGGGCATCAGCAGTGGAGACAGTTGGTCCCTAGCTAAGATCTCTGCCACCTAAGATAGTACAGAGATGAAGTTTGATGCAAAGCTAAAAGCTCTATAGAAATTATCATTGCCAGTGTTCAGTTGTTTTTTCTAAATATTGACATATCAGAACTAAAAACTATCCTCTTCACTAAATTTGATTCTATGTGAGACAAACAATCATAACATGAATTACTTTCTGGAAAAACGATGCATGGGAAGATGCTGAACAATCATTTTCTATTTGGGAGAATCAGAGGTGTAGTTCAGTCTCTCATATGGTTTCTTCCCACCTATTTCGTAAGTCCTAACTCTCCTTACCACCTATGGCCTGGCCAATTCTCCTATGGCCTGGCCAATTCTCCATATAAGTTTATGACTACATCCTTAATAAGATCTAGATTGCTAGTACCACAAGACCATTGTCAAGGATTCAATAAATAACTTTGAGTATCAGTACTACCAAATAGACAATCAGAAGGCTGGGAGAAGCCACGTGTGTTAACTGGGTGGCAGACTTCAGACCCTTTCTCATTAGTACATTAGCCCAGTAGCAAAAATTGATTTATCAAAATAATTATTAATATCTAAATTATCTGAACAATTACAAATTAGTGATTATCTGAATTACCGTATTTGAAAATTATTATTAATATTATTAACAGTTGTAATTTATTGTCATCAATTCTCTAGATTCTAAAAGAGATTCCGGCAGAGAAACATCAAGAGAGATGGAGATGTGAACGATATAGAAGCCATAAACTTTGCAAAACAAGCCACCAGAAATGGGGCATCTGAAGTATGGAAGAAACCTAAATATAGGGAGGATCTTAGAGAAAATCCACGTCCACTTCACATTTCTGCCTGACTCTCATTCTATCGCTAATCTTCCATGCTCATGGCTGGTTTTAAGTATTTCAAGTATATTTTTTCTGAAATGGGCTGATATAGAACCACTTTGTATTCTTTGCCTTTTGTTTTAAGGAGACTCTAGATTGAAAAGTAAAAAGTCTTTGTCCTTGATTTTAAATGGACTGAACTGCACGTGAGAATAGAGTGCACTGCTTCCTCCTCCTCTAATGTTTTCATAATTAGTGACCTGAAAACAAAATAGAAATGGTGACATATCCACAGGACAAGTTGATACATTGAGTTCAGAATTCTTGATGTAACACTAAGTGACAGATGACAAAAAAATATTGACGTATTTGTTAAATAGAAACCTAACAGAAGTCAATGTTAAATTATTCTACTCTTCTCATCAAGTAATTCAATTGAAATTCACTCCTAGTCTAGGGGAGACCTTCAAGATGGCAGAGGAGTAAGATGCAGAGATCACCTTCCTCCCCACAAATACATCAGAAATACATCTACATGTGGAACAGCTCCTACAGAAAACCTACTGAACGCTGGCAGAAGACCTCAAACCTCCCAAAAGGTAAGAAACTCCCCACATATCTGGGTAGGGCAAAAGAAAAAAGGAAAAACAGAGACAAAAGGATAGGGATGAGACCTGCACCAGTGGGAGGGAGCCGTGAAGGAGGAAAGGTTTCCACACACTAGGAAGGCCCTTCGCGGGCGGAGAAAGGGGATGGCAGGGGTAAAGCTTCGGAGCCATGGAGGAGAGTGCAGCAACAGGGGTGCGGAGGGCAAAGCGGAGAGATTCCCTCACAGAGGATCAGTGCCGACCAGCACTCACCAGCCCGAAAGGCTTGTCTGCTCACCCGCTGGGGCGGCTGGGGGCTGGGAGTTGAGGCTCGGGCTTCAGAGGTCGGATCCCAGGGAGAGGACTGGGGTTGGCTGCGTGAACACAGCCTGAAGGGGGCTGGTGTGCCACGGCTAGCCAGGAGGGAGTCTGGGAAAAAGTCTGGACTTGCCTAAGAGGCAAGAGACCATTGTTTCGGGGTGCGTGAGGAGAGGGGATTCAGAACACTGCCTAAACGAGCTCCAGAGACAGGCACAAGCCGTGGCTATCAGCGCAGAATCAGAGACGGACATGAGACGCTAAGGTTGCTGCTGCCGCCACCAAGAAGCCTGTGTGCAAGCACAAATCACTGTCCACACCTCCCCTCCTGGGAGCCTCTGCAGCCCGCCACTGCCAGGGTCCCGTGATCCAGGGACAACTTCCCCGGGAGAACACACGGCACGCCTCAGGCTATTGCAATGTCACACCTGGCCTCTGTCGACACAGGCTCACCCCGCATTCTACACCCTCCCTCCCCGCCGGCCTGAGTGAGCCAGAGTCCCCGAATCAGCTGCTCCTTTAACCCCGTCCTCTCTGCGCGAAGAACAGATGCCCTCAGGCGACCTACATGCAGAGGCGGGTCCAAATCCAAAGCTGAACCCCAGGAGCTGTGCGAACAAAGAAGCCAAAGGGAAATCTCTCCCAGCAGCCTCAAGAGCAATGGATTAAATCTCCACAATCAACTTGATGTACCCTGCATCTGTGTGATAACTGAATAGACAACAAATCATCCCAAAATCAAGGCAGTGGACTCTGGGAGCAACTATAGACTTAGGGTTTGCTTTCTGCCTCCAATTTGTTTCTGGTTTTATGTTTATCATAGTTTAGTATTTAGAGTTTATTATCATTGGTAGATTTGTTTATTGATTTGGTTACTCTCTTCCTTTTTTTATATATAGATATATACTTTTTTTTTCCTTTTTCTCTTTTTGTCAGTGTCTATGTGTATGCTTCTTCATTTGATTTTGTCTGTATAGATTTGCTTTTACCATTTGTCCTAGGGTTCTGTCTGTTCTTTTTTTTTTTTTTTAGTATAGTTTTTAGCACTTGTTATCATTGCTAGATTTGTCTTTTGGTTTGGTTGCTCTCTTCTTTCTTCCTTCCTTTTTTTTTCTTTTTTATTACTTTAAAAATTTTTTATTTTTAATAATTTCTTAAATTTTTATTTTAATAACTTTATTATTTTCTTTCTTTCTTTTTTTCTCCCTTTTCTTCTGAGCTGTGGGGCTGACAGAGTCCTGGTGCTCCAGCTGTGTGTCAGGCCTGTGCCTCTGAGGTGGGAGAGCCGATTTCAGGACATTGGTCCACCAGAAACCTCCTGGCTCCATGTAATATCAAATGTCAAAAGCTCTCCGAGAGATCTCCATCTCAACGCTAAGACCCAGCTCCACTCAATGACCAGCAAGCTACAGTGCTGGACACCCTATGCCAAATGACTAGCAAGACACGAACACAACCCCACCCATTAGCAGAGAGGCTGCCTAAAATCATAATAAGGTCACAGACACCACAAAACACACCACCAGACGTGGACCTACTCACCAGAAAGACAAGATCCAGCCTCAACCACCAGAACACAGGCACCAGTCCCCTCCACCAGGAAGCCTACACAACCCACAAAATCAACCTTAGCCACTGGGGTCAGACACCAAAAACAGGAACTACGAACCTGCAGCCTGCAAAAAGAGACCCCAAACACAGTAAGTTAAGCAAAATGAGAAGACAAAGAAACACACAGCAGATGAAGGAGCAAGATAAAAACCCACCAACCAAACAAATGAAGAGGAAATAGTCAGTCTACCTAAAATCGAATTCAGGGTAATGAGAGTAAAGATGATCCAAAATCATGGAAATAGAATGGAGAAAATACAAGAAATGTTTAACAAGGACCTAAAAGAACTAAAGAGCAAACAAACAATGATGAAAAACACAATAAATGAAATTAAAAATTCTCTAGAAGGAATTAATAGCAGAATAACTGAGGCAGAAGAACATATACGTGACCTGGAAGATAAAATATTGGAAATAACTATTGCAGAGCAGAATAAAGAACAAAGAATGAAAAGAATTGAGGACAGTCTCAGAGACCTCTGGGACAACATTAAACACACCAACATTTGAATTATAGGGGTCCCAGCAGAAGAAGAGAAAAAGAAAGGGACTGAGAAAATATTTGAAGAGATTATAGTTGAAAACTTGCCTAATATGGGAAAGGAAACAGTCAATCAAGTCCAGGAAGCTCACAGAATCCCATACAGGATAACTCCAAGGAGAAACACACCAAGACACATATTAAGCAAACTATCAAAAATTAAATACAAAGAAAAAATATTAAAAGCAGCAAGGGAAAAACAACAAATAACATACAAGGGAATCCCCATAAGGTTAAGAGCTGATTTTTCAGCAAAAACTCTGCAAGCCAGAAGGGAGTGGCAGGATATATTTAAAGTGATGAAGGACAAGAATCTACAAAAAAGATTACTCTACCCAGCAAGGATCTCATTCAGATTTGATGGAGAAATTAAAACCTTTATAGACAAGCAAAAGCTAAGAGAATTCAGCACCACCAAACCAGCTTTATAACAAATGCTAAAGGAACTTCTCTAGTCAGGAAACACAAGAGAAGGAAAGACCTACAATAACAAACCCAAAACAATTAAGAAAATGGTCATAGGAACATACATATCAATAATTACCTTCAATGTAAATAGATTAAATGCTCCAACCAAAAGACATAAACCAGCTGAATGGATACAAAAACAGGACCCGTATATATACTGCCCACAGGAGACCCACTTCAGACCTAGGGACACATACAACCTGAAAGTGAGGGGATGGAAAAACATATTGCATGCAAATGGAAAACAAAAGAAAAGTGGAGTAGCAATTCTCATATCAGATAAAATAGACTTTAAAATAAAGACTATTACAAGAGACAAAGAAGGACACTACATAATGATCAACGGATCAATCCAAAAAGAAGTTATAACAATTCTAAATATTTATGCACCCAACATAGGAGCACCTCAATACATAAGGCAAATGGTAACAGCCATAAAAGGGGAAATCGACAGTAACACAATCATAGTAGGGGACTTTAACACCGCACTTTCACCAATGGACAGATCACCCCAAATGAAAAAAGCAAGGAAACACAACCTTTAAATGATACATTAAACAAGATGGACTTAATGGATATTTATAGGACATTCCATCCAAAAACAACAGAATACACTTTCTTCTGAAGTGATCAGGGAAACAGTCTCCAGGACAGATCATATCTTGGGTCACAAATCAAACCTTGATAAATTTAAGAATATTGAAATCGTATCAAGTATCTTTTCGAACTACAATGCTATGAGACTAGATATCAATTACAGGAAAAAATCTGTAAAAAATACAAACACATGGAGGCTAAACAACACACTACTAAATAACCAAGAGATCACTGAAGAAATCAAAGAGGAAATCAAAAAATACCCAGAAACAAATGACAATGGAAACACAACCACCCCAAAACTATGGGGTGCAGCAAAATTAGTTCTAAAAGGGAAATTTATAGCAATACAATGCTATGTCAAGAAACAAGAAACATCTCAAAAAAACAACCTAACCTTACACCTAAAACAATTAGAGAAAGAAGAACAAAAAAACCCAAAAGCTAGCAGAAGGAAAGAAATCATAAAGATCAGATCAGAAATAAATGTAGAAGAAATGAAGGAAACAATAGCAAAGATTAATAAAACTAAAAGATGGTTCTTTGAAAAGATAAACAAAATTGATAAACCATTAACCAGACTCATCAAGAAAAAAAGGGAGAAGACTCAAATCAATAGAATTAGAAATGAAAAAGGAGAAGTAACAACTAACACTGCAGAAATACAAATGATCATGAGAGATTACTGCAAGCAACTCTATGCCAACAAAATGGACAACGTGCAAGAAATGGACAAATTCTTAGAAAAGCACAACCTTCTGAGACTGAACCAGGAAGAAACAGAAAATGTACACAGACCAATCACAAGCACTGAAATTGAGACTGTGATTAAAAATCTTCCAACAAACAAAAGCCCAGGACCAGATGGCTTCACGGGCAAATTCTATCACATTTAGAGAAGAGCTAACACCTATCCTTCTCAAACTCTTCAAAAATAGGGCAGAGGGAGGAACATTCCCAAACTCATTCTACGAGGCAACCATCACTCTGATACCAAAACCAGACAAAGATGTCACGAAGAAAGAAAACTACAGGCCAATATCACTGATGAACATAGATGCAAAAATCCTCACCAAAATACTAGAAAACAGAATCCAACAGCACATTAAAAGGATCATACACCAGGATCAAGTGGGGTTTATCTCAGGAATGCAAGCATTCTTCAGTATACGCAAATCAATCAATGTGATACACCATATTAACATATTGAAGGAGAAAAACCATACGATCATCTCAATAGATGCAGAGAAAGCTTTCAACAAAATTCAACACCCATTTATGATAAAAACCCTCCAGAAAGTAGGCCTAGAGGGAACCTACCTCAACATAATAAAGGCCATATATGACAAACCCACAGCCAACATCTTTCTCAATGATGAAAAACTGAAACCGTTTCCACTAAGATCAGGACGAGAAAAGGTTGCCCACTCTCACCACTCTTATTCAACATAGTTTTGGAAGTTTTAGCCACAGCAATCAGAGAAGGAAAAGAAATAAAAGGAATCCAAACTGGAAAAGAAGAAGTAAAACTGTCACTGTTGGAGATGACATGATACTATACAAAGAGAATCCTAAAGATGCTACCAGAAAACTACTGGAGCTAATCAATAAATTTGGTAAAGTAGCAGGATACAAAAATAATGCACAGAAATCTCTTGCATTCTGGTACACTAATGATGAAAAATCTGAAAGTGAAATTAAGGAAACACTCCCATTTACCACGGCAACAAAAAGAATAAAATACCTAGGAATAAACATACCTAAGGAGACCAAAGGCCTGTATGCAGAAAACTAGAAGACACTGATGTAAGAAATCAAAGATGATACAAATAGATGGAGAGATATACCATGTTATTGGACTGGAAGAATCAACATTGTGAAAATAACTATACTACCCAAGCAATCTACAGATTCAATGCAATCCCTATCAAACTACCAATGGCATTTTTCACAGAACTAGAACAAAAAGTTGCACAATTTGTATGGAAAAACAAAAGACTCTGAATAGCCAAAGCAATCTTGAGAAAGAAAAATGGAGCTAGAGGATTCAGGATCCCAGACTTCAGACTATACTACAAAGCTACAGTAATCAAGACAGTACGGTACTGGCACAAAAACAGAAATATAGATCAATGGAACAGGATAGAAAGCCCAGAGATAAACCCACGCACATATGGTCACCCTATCTTTGATAAAGGAGGCAAGAATATACAGTGGAGAAAAGACAGCCTCTTCATTAAGTGGTGCTGCAAAAACTGGACAGCTACATGTAAAAGAATGAAGTTACAACACTCTCTAACACCATACACAAAAATAAACTCAAAATGGGTTTATGACCTAAATGTAAGGTCAGACACTTTACAACTCTTAAAGGAAAACATAGGCAGAACACTCTATGACATAAATCACAGCAAGATCCTTTTTGACCCACCTCCTAGAGAAATGGAAATAAAAACAAAAATAAACAAATGGGACCTAATGAAACTTCAATGCTTTTGCACAGCAAAGGAAAACATAAACAAGACGAAAAGACAACCCTCAGAATGGGAGAAAATATTTGCAGATGAAGCAACTGTCAAAGGATTAATCCCCAAAATTTACAAGCAGCTCATGCAGCTCAATATCAAAAAAACAAACAACCCAATCCAAAAATGGGCAGAAGACCTAAATAGACCTTTCTCCAAAGAATATATACAGATTGCCAACAAACACATGAAAGGATGCTCAACATCACTAATCATTAGAGAAATGCAAATCAAAACTATAATGAGGTATCACCTCACAGCAGTCAGAATGGCCATCTTCAAAAAATCTACAAACAATAAATGCTGAAGAGGATGTGGATAAAAGGGAACCCTCTTGCACTGTTGGTGGGAATGTAAAGTGATACAGCCACTATGGAGAACAGCATGGAGATTCCTTAAAAAACTAGAAGTAAAACTACCATACAACCCAGCAATCCCACTACTGGGCATATACCCTGAGAAAATCATAATTCAACAAGAGTCATGTACCACAATGTTCACTGCAGCTCTATTTACAATAGCCAGGACATGGACGCAACGTAAGTGTCCATTGGCAGATGAATGGATAAAGAAGATGTGGCACATATATACAATGGATATTACTCAGTCATTAAAAAGAAACAAAATTGAGTTATTTGTAGTGAGATGGATGGACCTAGAGACTGTCATACAGAGTGAAATAAGTCAGAAAGAGCAAAACAAATATCATAAGCTAACACATATATATGGAATCTAAAAAAAAAAAAGTCATGAAGAACCTAGGGGCAGGGTGGGAGTAAAGACGCAGACCTACTAGATAATGACTTGAGGACACAGGGAGGGGGAAGGGTAAACTGGGACAAAGTGAGAGAGTGGCATGGACATATATACACTACTAAATGTAAAATAAATAGCTAGTGGGAAGCAGCCGCATAGCACAGGGAGATCAGCTCGGTGCTTTGTAACCACCTAGAGGAGTGGGTTAGGGAGGGTGGGAGGGAGACGCAAGAGGGAGGAGATATGATGATATATGTATATGTGTAGCTGATTCACTTTGTTATAAAGCAGAAACTAACACACCATTGTAAAGCAATTATACTCCAATAAAGATGTTAAAAATAAAAAATTCATTCCTAGTCTAATATTGTACATCTGTGAATTTAATGTGTTTTTCAGGTAATGTCTTGTACTACCTAGTGCAAATGTAATGCATCTCCTGATGCAAATGTAAAATCTGTTTACAATTATATTTTTCCTGTTTATTTACTCAACATATATTTATTGAGAAGTTACTGTGTTCCAGGCACTGTTCCAGGATTAGGTATATAGTAGCGGACCAAATTGACAAATCTCTTGCCCTTGTAGATCCTTACATTCTCCCAGGGGGGAACAGACAATTAAAAAAATAAATCTATAATAACTTTATGCCTAGTGGAGGTAAGAACTACGAAAAAAACAAATCAGGGGAAGGAAATAGAAATGACAGAGCTGCCTTTTCATATATCGTGGTCAGGGGAGGAAAGATGATCAGAAAGTGAATAGAATGAAGAACCAAGCCCTCCACTGATATAGTGGGAGAGCTTTCCAGACACAGGAAATAGCATGTCCAAAGGTCTAAAGTTGGGAATATGCTTAATATGTTTGATGAAAATCAAGTGTGCTTAAAGTAGGGTGAGTGAGGGGGAGATTGTAGAAATGTCATCAGAGAAATATTTGAAGGACAAATTACCTAGAGCCTTAAAAGTCATGATATAAGGAATAGGATAATCATTAAGCCTATATGTTTCAGAACAAGGCACACAGGGCAAATTGACATGAGGACTTTTAGCTGCTACAGTGATCAATGGTCCTTGCACTTCAAGAGTTGACATTTGGCTCCCAATAACATTTTGTAATGAGCTACAAGCAGAAAGGAAGGGGAGGAGAATGGAAAATTTAGGAGAGGAAATATGTTTGGATTCATGGTAGAATACACTTTCCTCACCGCTGTGAAGAGTAACCCACCTCATTATTAGGAAAGGTGCTCCTATGACAGATTTTCTTTACATGCTAGAATTGCTCTTACGGAGTTCAGGTCCTGGGGGGCTTTTTCTACTAAGCTAGCAACCTGGTCCTCTCCCGCAATAGAGTTTTACGATCTAGTCAGCACAGGTTGAAATCATCAGCTGTGTTCTGTTCTATATATAATTTCTGTAAAGTATAGACAATTATATCTTAATGGTGCCAGGAATTACACCACTGGTTAAAGCAGAAAGTGCACTGAAATCTCCTTCTTACAAGATGAATGAAGATGATGATTTAGAATCTAGTCTTTGAATGAGGGAGAAGAAAATGCATTTCCCTACTCTACAATAGTTCTCAGGCTCTGGTCATTTCTTCTGCAGGTGATCACTGATCCTTAATCCAATTTGGATCACCCATTTTCCTCATTAATCTATTGTGGAGAGCTTCAGTAACAACATTAAATGCTCATGACCCATAATAGCACATTTACCAGAGACTGAGGAATCTCGTTGGCAAATTACTTAAGATATAGACTTTTGCTTAAGGGAAATAAGAATTTGTTCCATACATGATCCAATCTATACATTGAAATTGAAAGAGAACCCTGAGACCAGTAATTTGCCCATCTGATTCAGAAAGCCAGCACATCAGTTGAAACCAACTTTTGTCTGCCACCAATAGGTGTTTGCCAGTTATCAAGTATAAATATCTAATCACCTTAATAATGTGCTTTCTTTGGACAATGCTCTCCCTAAACCAAGTCCCAAATGGACATACAGTTGCAAGAGCTAATGAAGGCACTCTCTTGAGGACATGCTAAGTCGGGCGGTATTAATTTCAGACTGAGTGGACCAGAGACACATTCTCAGATCAGCAGTGTCAGTTTTCCACACATCTTAGGGGGTGCCACACATTTCCATTCTGGCCACACATTTCCACATTTCCTCTGAATGTTGCTCTCCCACAGATAGTGGATGCTTAAGTTAGCCATGTTTGCACTGCATGACCCTGCCCCATCCCTGGCCACAATTTATTGAACAAAATAATCACCTGACCCAAGAGAGACAACTTATTGACTCCACAGAGGCCAGTTAGAATGTCTTCAGATCTCTGAACTGAGACACAGAGTTGGAATGTGGTCCCCGCACCAGAATGAAAGTCCAGGAGCCTCCTAGATCTACCCTGAATTCTTCCTGTGGATTTATTCTTCAGTATTTCCTTGTGTTCCACAAGCTACTCTAGGAGTCTTGCTTCAATTTGTTTAATTCTGAGAGGAATTGTTGTGATTCGAAGCAACAAAGCTTGATAGATAACGTCACCATACAAAAAGCTATGGAAATCCTTGACTCTGGTAGTCTCACTGGATGGATTCAGCAGTGTAAACCTAGCACATACTGAGTACCAAGCACTATTCCACATACTGATGATACAGGGGAAAACTAGACAGAACAATTAACTGCTTTCACGGAGTTTATGTTCTAGAATTCTTGCACAGCAACTCTTTTCCTGACATTTGGTCCAGATGACTACATAAAAGCCTGATTCTTTTTTTCGTGGTGTTTATGCCTAAATAACAATGATTCAAGGATGATAAAATATCAAGCAGATGTGTTTGTCTTCCTTAATATTCTCCATAATACCTTGTTGGGCACTCACTAATTTAGCAAGCAGCCTATGAGCATGTGTTTTTTTTTTTTAATTTATTTATGGCTGTGTTGGCTCTTTGTTTCTGTGTGAGGGCTTTCTCTAGTTGCGGCAAGTGGGGGCCACTCCTCATCGCGGTGCATGGGCCTCTCACTATCGTGGCCTCTCCTGTTGCGGAGCACAGGCTCCAGACGCGCAGGCTCAGTAATTGTGGCTCACGGGGCCAGTTGCTCTGCGGCATGTGGGATCTTCCCAGACCCGGGCTCGAACCCGTGTCCCCTGCATTGGCAGGCGGATTCTCAAACACTGCACCACCAGGGAAGCCCCTGAGCATGTGTTTTGATGTCAAACTAGACCCAACTTCGTGTCCTCACTCGATATTTACAAACAATGTGACCTGTGTTTGTCTCAATTTCCTCATATACACAAATGGAGCTCATAATGACAACATCAATTCAGCCTGTAAGAGTGAAATAAATTAACCTCTGTAAAGCACTTACCATGCGCTTGACACAAATTAAGTAATCAGTAATTTGTAGATAATACAAAATAGAAAGTACATAGTAAATGATTCTGAAATAAAGGGAGGCATGCTAGATAGCCCCTCATGTATTTACCCCTCGTTCACGGGGAGAGAAAGTACAGCTCTTCTTGAGCACATTCTCCCAGGGTTGAAACATTCCAGACAAGGAGGCAAGTCTCTGGGAGACAGTCACCACAGGATAGCTGATTTTCCAAGTGCTCACTTCTCCTGCTGGCTGAGCTTCTGCAGCCCCCTGTTGCCTTTGCACTCTTGCTTCCATGTGAATGGATCATCTGGGCAGAGGAATGGACCACGTGGTCTGTCACCATCATACAGTGTAACACAGGTTTCTCATCCTCAGCACTGTTGACATTTTGAGCCAGATGATGTGGTGAGGGCTGTCCTACACATTTCAGGATATTTAGCAGCATCTCTAACTGGCCTCTACTTACTAGATGCCTATAGCACTCCCAAGTTCTGATAACCAAAAAGTGTTTCTGGACATTGCCAAATGTCCCCTTGGGGGACAAAATCGCCCCCAGATGAGAATAACTGTGTAGCCCCATCATCAGGGTGAAGGATCATCTCACCGGCCAATTCACCTAGAGTCTAAACATTATATGGATGCTTCAAAGTTGAGAAATGCAGCTCTTCTCAGGGCAGGGGTAGGGAAAGGTGGTCCATTTATATGGCTGGTTCTAGAAGCAATGGGAAATGAAGTCCAAAGGTACAACATTTTTTAACATACTTGTGTCTACAGACAATTGTCAAGACTAAAGAGAGGGACTCAGAGTGCATGGATTCCCTAACAGACCAATGAAAATTGCTCAGAACAGCACTACGGAAACCTCTTAGCTGTTCACATAGCTCTGGAAGTATTTCTCCAAAGGGGTGCATCTTTTTGGGGTTTTTTTCTATTTCCTTTTTTCTTTTCTAAATAGTTTTACCATCCTATGGAGAATACCAAACTTAGCCAGGTGCCTGAAAAACCTTTTAGTGATTGAAGAAGCGATTTGCTTTACCTACAGAGGCTTACAGTGGCTTGCAATGTTGACTTAAAGGATAAGACTTAAATGGTTAGAGACCTGTGCTCTCTGACAGCAGCTGATTTGATACCTCAGAGCTGGTGCCATTGACCTGTTACACTCAGGCTTCTTTTCACACAGACCCTGAACTCTTTTGCTGTCAGAATATATAGATTCAAATGTATTAGAGAAAACTCATCACAACACTAAATTAAAAGTGCTCCATAAATGGCTCCCTGGTTTCAAATGGGATATTAGTGCTGTTCTGAGAGTGGCAAGTACCCTTTCACACCTGCCAGGACAAGAGAATTACCTGCTCTAGAAAGGCATTGATCTGAGAGTGACTGTAAAGCTTTAAACAACCGCTCCCCCAGACCTCCAGGTCTATGATGGAGTTTGACATATTCCAGCCATGTCAGAAACACTTTAAGGTCCCTTCTGAATCAGAGCTTCCTGGCTGAGTTTTCTGGGGCTGTCTGCCAGACTGCATCTCAGCTAACATCCTCAGGACACACTTGGAGCTCTTGACGATGCAGCCTTCATAGGAAAAGAGTATATTGTATGCTGCCAGGAAGTGAAGGAGAGAAAACCATTCTTTTGCCCATCTCTGACATACCAAGTCAGGCAAGTGGCCAAAGCTTGCTTAAATTGGGTTCAATAACCTAGTGTTATTCTTTAGATTTTTTTTATAGCTCAGAAGCTTGACATTTTTCCCGACTCCTAGCTTAATATCTGTTTTTCATTAAAACAAAGGGAAATATATCTTTTGATTTTGCAAGTTCCCAACAATGCTAACTCCAAATATTTCCTACTATGTGTGTGATGGCAGGACAAGCTGTGTTCCAGTTCTTTATTATTCCTGACTCCCAAGGAGCTGAAAGTGGTTTGGAGTCTTTTTTTATACGACTGGCAGGTGGGGCAGAGTTGCAAGGAGAAACATTATTTGTTATAGAAAAGGAAGAGAAAAAGTATGTGAAGGAATAAGAAAGAATAAAACTGTACAATGAGCACTTTATCACTATTCTAACATATCTAATCACGTGGACAGCCAAGTACTTCCTTCCAATCAGTTTGACATTAAACGCTGTTCCTATGGTATAAAAAGATTTACTTTTCGGGCTTCCCTGGTGGCGCAGTGGTTGAGAATCTGCCTGCCAATGCAGGGGACACGGTTTTCGAGCCCTGGTCTGGGAGGATCCTGAATGCCCCGGAGCAACTAGACCCGTGAGCCACAACTACTGAGCCTGCGCATCTGGAGCCACAACTACTGAGCCTGCGCGTCTGGAGCCTGTGCTCCGCAACAAGAGAGGCCGCGATAGTAAGAGGCCCGCGCACCGCGATGAAGAGGGGCCCCCGCTTGCCGCAACTAGAGAAAGCTCTCGCACAGTAAACGAAACCCAGCACAGTCAAAAATAAATAAATAAATACCAAAAAAAAAAAACCAAAATGGTTCTTTAAAAAAAAAAAATTTACTTTTCCCTGGAATTCCACAAAGTTATAGAGTACTTAGAGAAAAAGATAAGGTACTTATTAGATACTTAGATTAAAAAACTATAACCAGAAATTATTTTTAAAACAATTGGCAGATTAATTTCCTTGCATTTTCCATCTCTCTTTCTTGTGTATATTTGAGGGAATAGAGTTTCAGGAAACCTGGAGCCAGCAACTTCCCAGTCCCTACATCTAACTTCATGATGGTTGGAGACCACAGCAAAACAATATCACTCTGTTCTCATCTCAGGCCATCCTCCCTGCCACACTCACAGGTGAAGTTTATATCATCAGCCTAAGGAACATGACTTCCACTACCTATTCTTCTCAGTTGTTGAGAGCATCCAGTTAAGGAAATCAAAATTAGAAATCAAGTCTGATCCATGTTGGGATCAGGTGTCCCCATTCTGTACTACAGCAGTACTATAGCTGTAGGTTGCTAAATCAGAAATGTTTGCCCAGGTAAAATGAGGACCATGTGAGTAGATGCAAAAAACTTCTCCACTCTCAGTGGAAGAACAACTCCAGAGCATGTCCACAGACAGGGGTCAGCAGAGGCAGCTCTGGGAAGAGAAAAAATTGTGCTGTGACACCATGGAATGACTTAGCCACTGAGAAGAATACAATCCATAGAACACAAATATCACTTACATTGTGAGGTGATTACACACGTTTTTAGCTGTTGTTTTTCTAAGTGACCATACGAAACATTGCCTGTCATAAGATACGTGGTAAAGCATAGGCAAGAGAAATGTCAACTGAATCCCAAGTTCAATTCTATTCTACCATGCCGAATGGAATCTTATGACTTCATATCCCATACTTCACTAGCTGCTGTGCCAACAACAAAATTAAAAACTCATTTGTTCTGCAATTGCAATTGTAATTCATTCTTTTTATTTACATGTAATACACTTACTAAATATGTGATATGTGAAAAGTAAGACACAGCAGCACCATATTTTGCTGTCATCTAAAACATTTCTTTATTTTTCAAAGTCATAATGATTCCCTTATCATGGCTTTCTCATAACCTGAATGATAAATCTTCTGTAAATGATTTTCTAATCACTTCTCCAATCTTATTCCTGACTTAGCTCTAGAAGAGGAAATAAATTAAAATACTTTGATTAAAAAAGTGATTTTCCTTTTCAGAGTCCCATTCAACTAGAAGAAGCAAAATGTTCTACCATGACTTGGCAGCCACCCCATCCAAATGAGAGTCAACTGGACTTGACAATCTATTAAGCTCTGGCTTTTTTCTTTTCTAGTGACATGTGGCTTTAGGCTTTGGAGTCCAGACAACTGTTACCTCTTCTACATTGAAACACTCCTTGATCAACTATTCCATTTCAAAGGCTGACATACTTCAGGTTGGAAAAAATGGCTATTTTATTTCTACTGCCCAAATAGTCACTCTATAACCTCCAAGAATTCTTCTTAATTCATCTTATTTTCTTGATCTCATTCACAGAGAATTGAACAAATATTTATTGAGCCCCTGGGAGTCAATCGCTGTGTTACATGACAGGGATACCATACACACAGGACTGAATTCCTTCTTCCCAATAGATATCTAGGAAGACAGATAAATACAGAGGGAATTGCAATGCATCATGACCCATTATATTCTATAACTCAGGTGATGCTAACCAGCATGCTCTGTGAAGTAATTATGCTCAACTTCATTTCTGTCTTCTTTATAAGTTAGCACTATCCAACAGAAATTTTTGCAGTGATGGAAATGTTCTATAGCTTCAATGTCCAGTACAGTAGCCACTAGCCACATGTGGCTATTAAGCACTTGAAATGTGATTAGTGTAACAGAGGAATTCATTTTTAATTTTATTTCATTTTAACTGATTTAAATTTTAATGTAAATAGTCTCCTATGGCAAGTGACTACCATGTTGGACAGCACATGAATAGACAGAGATCCTTGGCACTATAAACCGTATTATCTGATTTAGCTATAAATTAGCCTTTGAACTGTAGACATCCCAGAGAACTAATCATTACAGGCACTGTGTAGTACCAGGGGGAAAATGCATCAGATGATTCAGCCAGATCAAAGTCAGCTTCCTATCTGGATTGAATCTATACATGTCTTTCCGGTAGCAATCCATCAGTGGGTTACATAGGATTGAAGACATAATTCTTTTACTAGGTTAGCTATGTCAAGGAAAAAGAACCTGGAAAATACAAAAGTAAATGAATAGTCTTGCTTTATGTTTGCACATGATTCCTGCCCTCCCACCTCCAATCCAACAGTAAATTGATACAAGTCTGAATTCACTCCAAATTATGGAGCAAGGAAATGTTTTACTTAGAGAACTACTGAATGTTAAATGTGCTCTGAAAATAAAAACACAGATTTTCGTACAGGATTTCAACATTTAAACTACTCATAACCAAGGCACTGACTGACAGGGTACCAAGGGATAAAGACAAAAGGGACTTTTATACAGGCAATGAATCAACACAGGAGAGACAGGTAAAGATGCCTTATATTGTGGGTGAGGTGATGAGAGGCACTGAAGGTAGGTCTCGATTTGAATCCTAGCTTTGATGTTTATAGCTGGGTGCCCTTGGGATACTTCCTTCAGTGTGCTCATCCTCTGTAAAGTGAGGATAATAATATCTACCTCACAGATTGTTGAGAGAACCATAAATAATGTGCTCTAAATTCTTGGTGCATCTCAAGAACCAGTAGTTATTATGATGATGACAGGTATATAACTATAAGAGTTACAGTCACAACAGCCAGCCCCATTTGAATGCCACCAAGCCACTATTAAGTTTAGGACACAAGAGCCTCTTTTTTATAAGTGAACAACTACAAATAAAATGAAGTTCTGTCTCAAGCCAATAGGAGATTCACAAATGTACAGTTAAAATAATACTGAAGAAATAGCTCCCTCGACCATGAGTTTTACTTGTTATGGTCAAAATTCCTTTCCCCTGCATTAATACTCTCTCAAATTCAATACAGAATTTGTAAGACGTTAAAGAGAGAAGTGGTAAAAGTGACTGGCTAATCAAAGAGCTGGAACAGTCCTTGTTTTTATTTGAAACTCGAATCAAATATATTATTTGGAAAGTACAATTTAACCTCAGAGAAATTATCTAAGAAAAGAGTTATCCTAGAATCAGCATTTGAGCTCCTCCCACTCCTGCCCCAGCACTTTACCCATTTGACTCTGACACTACAGGCTGCCTTTCTAGCTTGTTATCAAACACTGAGGAGCAATATTGGAAAAACAGTTCACAAGGACATACGGATGACAAATGTATACTCCTACTGACAAAGACAGAGAGGCTTAGAACCCTGCCCACAGCTCTTAGTTAGCAATCTTTCTTCTTTCAAATGTGGCTCTTACATTTCTTTTACTAATAGTGAGATTATTTCAGCAGTAACCAGGAGATGACAATTTGCAGGGGAAAAAGTAATGAGCAAATAGTGCCTCTAAACCATGTCCTTTGCACAGCCATTCTGCACTCTAACACACAGCAATTAACATCACAGTTGTGCTAAATTATCAAATTATTCTCAAAGTTTGCATTAAAACTCTTTTCCCAGGCTTCCCTGGTGGCGCAGTGGTTGAGAGTCCGCCTGCCAATGCAGGGGACACGGATTCGTGCCCCGGTCCGGGAAGATCCCACATGCCGCGGAGTGGCTAGGCCCGTGAGCCATGGTCACTGAGCCTGCGCGTCCGGAGCCTGTGCTCCGCAACGGGAGAGGCCACAACAGTGAGAGGCCCGCGTACCGCAAAAAAAAAAAACTCTTTCCCCATCTCTCTCCCTCTTTACCTACACACGTATAAATACAAGTACTTATGCAATTTTTTGAAAGTCGTAGGTAAATCAAATTCCTTTTTTTTTTTTTCTTTTGCAGTACGCGGGCCTCTCACTGCTGTGGCCTCTCCCGTTGCGGAGCACAGGATCCGGACGCGCAGGCTCAGCGGCCATGGCTCACGGGCCTAGCCACTCCGCGGCATGTGGGAACTTCCCGGACCGGGGCACGAACCCGTTTTCCCCTGCATCGGCAGGCGGACTCTCAACCACTGCGCCACAAGGGAAGGCCGAAATGCCTTCTTAAAAAAACAAGTTTTAAAACTAAACCCTACATGTTGAGAGTACTGATCAATTAAGTAGGAAAATTTGTCATAATGTTTATATAAATAGAAATACAGGGTAACAAGGTAATGTGAGAAAGATCTTGAGTTAAACAACCTGGAATTATATCCTGCCTTAGCTTCACCATTTCTTAGCTAAGCCATCCTGGGCGAGTTATGCAAGTGTTTTAAACTTCAATTCCTTCATCTTCTAAAAATGGAAATAACAATAGTATCTATTTCATAAACCTGTTGTGCTGGTTAAAAAAACAGTGTATGTAACTATTATATATTGAATGTATAAACAACAAGGTCCTACCATACAGCACAGGGAAATTTATTCAATATCCTGTGATAAACCATAATGGAAAAGAATATGAAAAAGAAAATGTACATATATATGTGTATATATATATATGTATAACTGAATGACTTTGCTGTATAGCAGAAATTAACACAACATTGTAAATCAACTACACTTCAATAAATTTTTTTTAAAAACAATGCATGTAAAACCCTTTGCACAAGCCTAACATAATAAGGATCAACAAACGGATAGATATCATTGTTAATATATTTGGCATTATGTTTATGCAGCCAAACACATCTTGTTTTATTTTTCCAATATCTAAAATAAAAAGTACCAAACAGAATCAATAATTTTTAAAAATCCACATCTAAATAATCATAAATTACAAGAACATCAGAAACAAAGTGAAAATTATATAAGCTATACCCTAGAGAGAAAGAGCAGACGACCATAAAAAGAACAATAATAAATTGATATCACATGTCCAGGACACTGGAAGCAAGGAGACAGCGAAGTAACATTTTCACACGGTAAAAAACCGAATACTTGAACTTAAAATATATCCTGCTAAAATATTAATTTTTAAATGAAAGTGAAATAAAGATATCCTCAGACATAGAAGAACTCAGAAAATTTAATGCACAAAAATCCACTTTTAAAATGTTCTTGAAGGAAGCACTCATGTAAAAAAGAGAAATCAATGTAAAAATACTTTCCTAAGATATGAGAAACAAGTATGATAAAACAAATTAGTACCTTTTTTGAGGTGCAGTATATATAAGCAATTACCAAACAAGAAGCAGAAGACCAAAACATAGTCCAAAAAAGAAGAAGAAATATCCATAAAATCCAGAAAGTCAATGTCTAAATGGGGAATTCCCTGGCGATCCAGTGGTTAAGACTTCATGCCTTCACTGCTGTGGGCCCAGGTTCGATCCCTGGTTGGGGAGCTAAGATCCCACAAGCCCCATGGAGTGGCAAAACAAACAAACAAACAAACAAGAAACCCTGAGGATGGAAACAGAGCAAAGGCAGTAAGAACATTTCAAGGACATGCCTCCTTTGGGGAAAAAAATAAACATATGTATTGACCTTCAACCTTAGGAAAAACCACTCAAAAAATAAACAGAATATACAACTTTCAACTTATACTAAGAAAAATTCACCTATTCAATGAAATGTAGGGCCAAAAAACAGAAAAAAAAGATAAATATGCAATTAGCAAATAAGGTATCAGAAATAAGAACTAATTAAAATAAGTGAACTGAATTCACAAATTAAATTAGTGACACAAATTAAAAAATAAGAAGCAGTAATATGTTATCTATAATACATCAATTTTAAAGGAAAAGAATATTAAAAGGTTTAAAGTAAAGAGATGATATTTCAGGCAAATTTGAACGAAAGGACATTTATGGAAGCAATATTAAAAACAGACAGAAGACATAAAAAACATACAGCACCAGAAGGACCATTATATACTTGAAGAAGTAAGAGTAAATCTAAAATATTATATATATTACATATAACATATATAATTATATGTTTTCTATAGCATATAATTATATAGATATATTAATAATATTTTGTTATATACTATATAATAAACATATAACACATAATATGACTATATATTATATATAAGTATATACTCATATATAACTATATAATAGGTGATAATGTATGATATATTTATGATAGTTATAGAGGTGTGTGTGAAGTAAAGCAAAAGCAGACAGAATTATGGGGAGAAATAGATTACTTGATACCACTTGAGCAATCTTCTTGCTAACATCATAATTTATTCCCTCTCTACTGAACCATTTCCATTAGCATACAAAATCTTTTTTTATATTGTTATTCTTTTTATTGAAGTATAGTTGATTTACAATGTTGTATTAGTTTCTGGTATATAGCAAAGTGATCCAGTTATACATATATATACATATTCTTTTTCACATTCTTTTCCATTTTTCCATTATGGTTTATCACAGGATGTTGACTATAGTTCCCTGTGTATATAGTAGGACCTTGTGGTTGGTCTACCTTACATACAGTAGTTTGAGCGTACAAAACCTCTTGATGCCACTTCCCTCCTTAGCTACCTCTCCTCTCTGCTCCCATTTATAGTAAAATTCCTCAAAACAGTGTCTATACTCCCTGCCTCCCTTCCCTTTTTTCCAGTCACTCTTGAACATTCTCCAGTCAGCTGTTTATCCCCACCTCTCACCCAGACTGCTCCTGTCAACGTCCCCAGTTACTGAGACAGTGCTGCATCAGGTGAACCAGATCCGATTCATCTTCACATTTGGCCAAAGCTCATCACTCTTTCCTCCTTGAAACGATTATGTCACTTGGCTTCCGGGACACCACTCTCTCTCTTAGCTTTCCTGCCGCAACCTTGGCTGTTCCTCTCCGTATCCTTTGCCAGTACTTCCGCTTCCCTCTATGATCTAAACATTGGTGAGCCTAGACTCCAGTACTGGGCTCTTCCTTATCTGCACTAGTTCCCAAGCTGACCTCATCCAGTCTCGTGGCTTTACAAACCACCTATTTGCTAAGAACTTCAGATTCCTATTTCTACCTCAGACCTCTCCCTGGAGCTCCAGACTCATATATCTGACCTCCTATACAACATCTTTACTTGCATATCTAGAAGGCACCTCACAGCAACACATCCAAAATTAAACTCCTGTATCTACAGCTTCAAACCTTCTCCTGTAGGAGCCTTTCCCTTCCCAGTAAATGTCACCTATGTTCTTCCACTAGCTCAGGCCAAAACTCTGGTTTGCTTCCTTTACTCTCCTCTTTCTCTCATGGCACACTCAATGTATTGGCACAGTCTGTTTTCTTAGCTTAAATATATATCCTGATTCCGTTCACTTCCACTCTCCTCAGTGGACTAATGTGCGGATTAAATGAAATAATGTATGCAAAGTGTCTCAAATGTGGTAAGCACTCAATAAATTTAAGCTACTGTTAATATTATATTAACATATAGTTATTTGTGTGTCTTACCTTCCTTGCAACACCAGCACTGTTTAGCATGAGCATTGGGCACTCTGCATTTTTTTCTTCTGCAGTGAATAGCCCTTACATATGTCTTTATTTATTTATTTTTTTTTTTTAATAAAAGGAGAAAAAGAGGAAGACTGTTTCTTTAATTAAGGTAAGAAAATGAGAGTCAGGGGCATTCTATTCTTTTCTAGCCTTTAGAGTATAATTTCAAAAAAACAAAAAAACAAAGAAAACAAAGCATGCAAGTAGAGGCTTTACTGGGACTGGGTGATGTATGGCAGAAATATTGAACCCAAACTCTAAATATACTGCCCCTCTTAGAATCTGGTATGCTGATTCAGAAAGAGCACAATTCAGTCAATAGGAAAATTCAATAAGCTTAATAACAAACTGGAAACTTTAAGGCCTAATAATTTACTAAAATACTTATAACAAGTTATTTCCCTTTTGTCTCTCACTTTCTGTATCTGTAAAATGGGAATAACAGTTCTTGGTTTCGCTGCACAACTCCTGAAGAGATTAACGAAGATGACAGTGCTATACAAATGCTTATTTTAAAACAGAGATAAGTGGTGGTGGAACACAAGTCTGGCAGAATTCCCAGTGCTCTCAGGGGTCAAGTGGATTGCACATTGATAAGTTATCATCAGTGTTTCAAAGAATAGCACCACCAGCAATTAACATCAAAAATATCACAGATTTTTGTCCTTTCCTCATTGGTCACCTTGATCATTCCTACCTGTTGCCAGAAACTGCTAATGTCTTGAATGATAATTTTTCATTACTTACAGATTGACCCAGGAGAAAACAGAGTATGCCTCTGAAAAATAGAAATCATATTGAAATAAGTGGCTCCCACCTGCTAAAAATTAAATATCATGGGAAAAAAATGAAACTGTACTCATATGAATAACCACCAGGCATCATGGAAATTAAACAATATAATCCAGCTTGATCTTTTTAGTGATTTCCTTAACAGTCTGCATTTCATGATGTTTTGGGGGGTTCTGTAAAATGTATAATTAAGCAGTGGTGGCACAGGGGGTAGAAGCTGGCACTGAAACTGTGCAGGAGGGCGGTGCCACGGTTTCACAACATTAACACTCAGGGTGACATTCAAGAAGCACTGCTAATAGGCATTCAGGGTTCTCAGAGCCAAGTGTTCCCTTTTTTGCTCCCGTGAATAAGGTGGTAACTAAGGGAAGCACACCGTGCCAGAGTAGAGCAAGCAAGAGGCAGAATTAAAGGGCAGCAACTGAGAGTAAAGGCTTTCAATGAAGGATGGAGCGTCAGCCCTCTGCCTGGGCAAGTCTAATCATTAGGAGGGTAAGGAGATCCAAAGATGCAAATGAGCTGGTGAATTGCAGCCACAAAGACTATTATAGTTAGAGAAGACTTCCTGGATATCAAGGTGGTCCTAGCTCCCTAGAAGAGCATGTACAGTTTCTCTGATCCTCTCCAGCTCCAGCCTGAACCACAGCCCAAACCCCAGGCCTCTGACCCTATGGAGCCATCTCTTGTGTCTGGGTCTCTGTGCCTGCTCTTACTTCTGCTTGGAATTGCCCTTCTCACTCCATTTCCCAACCCTTCCATCTCTGGCCAACTTCTACTTGTTCTTTTGCTCTCAACTGAACACTGATTTCCAGGCAGGCTTCCCTGCCCCTTGCCCATCCCTCACCAGCAGAGCCTTTCTAGCTACTTCGGCAACGCCATGTGCAACCTCTGCACAGTATACTCATCACTCTTTATTACCTGTTCATGTGATTTCCCCCAGGTGATCTGCATGATCTGAGAGCTTGAAGGTCAAGCTGTTCTTCCCAAAGTATCCCCGGCATCTTACCCATAATAAATGTTCAATAAATAACTGTTGAATATTAAATGCTAATAGGAGAAGAAGGCAGGCTCAAGTTCTGGAATTGGATAAACTGTCTTGGAATGCTCACTGTGACACTTAAAAATTGTGTGACCTTATCAAGATAGTCCTCTTTCCTATCAAATGAGACATAATTCGTGTTGTTGCACAGTTTGTGGTGTCCATTAGTAGAAGGTAATAGATGGAAACCATTTAGTTCACACATGGTTAACTGATGCGTGGTAGCTTTTAGACAGGAATATTATTAGAGATAGCTAAAGTTGGATTTAAGGGTATTTCTCTACCTTATGAGCAGGGTCCATTTAACTCATAAAGTACAGAGGTTACTATAAGTACATGGTCCTTCTTTAAATTTTCCTTAAGGAGGTTCATTCAGCAGGTTTGTGCTTTTTAATTTCCTAACAGTTATCTCTTCTCTGGTTTCAAACAACAAGCTACAAGGAGTCTTGGTTAAAGCAAAAACATACAAAGTATGGGGTAGGGTGGAGTAGAGGTAGGATAAACAGAGAAATTGAATCCTCCATAGGGAGAAAAACACAAAGAAATCTAGATTTTGAAGTATATGTCCATGCTCACAGTACCTGACGTCTTCTAGCTCCTTTTCAAAGGTTTAAAGAGACCATTTTTTATCATGTGATAATAGTGGCAGCTTCTTAGCATAGAATTTAAGCTTAAATTTAGAAATGGGAAAAGGTGTGTAACAAAGACAGCAATTTTTTTTCTTTTTATACAGCAGCAGGTTCTTATTAGTCATCAATTTTATACACATCAGTGTATACATGTCAATCCCAATCACCCAATTCAGCACACCACCATCCCCACCCCCCACCCCCTGCAGTTTTCCCCCCTTGGTGTCCATACGTTTGTTCTCTACATCTGTGTCTCAACTTCTGCCCTGCAAACCGGTTCATCTGTACCAATTTTCTAGGTTCCACATACATGCCTTAATATATGATATTTGTTTTTCTCTTTCTGACTTACTTCACTCTGTATGACGGTCTCTAAATCCATCCACGTCTCAATAAATCTCTCAATTTCATTCGTTTTTAGGGCTGAGTAATATTCCATTGTATATATGTACCACATCTTCTTTATCCATTCATCTGTCGATGGGCATTTAGGTTGCTTCCATGACCTGGCTATTGTAAATAGTGCTGCAATGAACATTGGGGTGCATGTGTCTTTTTGAATTATGGTTTCTCTGGGTATATGCCCAGTAGTAGGATTGCTGGATCATATGGTAATTCTATTTTCACTTTTTTTTTTTTTTTTTTTTTTTTTTTTTGTGGTACGCGGGCCTCTCACTGTTGTGGCCTCTCCCGTTGCGGAGCACAGGCTCCGGATGCGCAGGCTCAGCGGCCATGGCTCACGGGCCCAGCCGCTCCGCGGCATGTGGGATCTTCCCGGACCGGGGCACGAACCCGTGTCCCCTGCATCGGCAGGCAGGCTCTCAACCACTGCGCCACCAGGGAAGCCCCTATTTTCACTTTTTTAAGGAGCCTCCATACTATTCTCCATAGTGGCTGTATCAATTTACATTCCCACCAACAGTGCAAGAGGGTTCCCTTTTCTCCACACCCTCTCCAGCATTTATTATTTCTGGATTTTTTGATGATGGCCATTCTGACTGGTTTCAGGTGATACCTCTGTAGTTTTGATTTGCATTTCTCTAATAATTAGTGATGTTGAGCAGCTTTTCGTGTGCTTCTTGGCCATCTGTATGTCTTCTTTGGAGAAACGTCTATTTAGGTCTTCTGCCCATTTTGGGATTGGGTTGTTTGTTTCTTTAATATTGAGCTGCATGAGCTGTTTATATATTTTGGAGATTAATCCTTTGTCCGTTGATTCGTTTGCAAATATTTTCTCCCATTCTGAGGATTGTCTTTTCATCTTGCTTATGGTTTCCTTTGCTGTGCAAAAGCTTTTAAGTTTCATTAGGTTCCATTTGTTTATTTTTGTTTTTATTTCTAGTACTCTAGGAGGTGGATCAAAAAAGATCTTGCTGTGATTTATGTCAAAGAGTGTTCTTCCTATGTTTTCCTCTAAGAGTTTTATAGTGTTCAGTCTTACATTTAGGTCTCTAATCCAGTTTGCGTTTATTTTTCTGTTTCGTGTTAGGGAGTGTTCTAATTTCATTCTTTTACATGTAGCTGTCCAGTTTTCCCAGCACCACTTATTGAAGAGACTATCTTTTCTCCATTGTATATCCTTGCCTTCTCTGTCATAGATTAGTTGACCATAGGTGCGTGGGTTTATCAATGTGCTTTCTATCCTGTTCCATTGATCTATATTTCTGGTTTTTTGCCAGGACCATATTGTCTTGATTACTGTAGCTTTGTAGTATAGTCTGAAGTCAGGGAGTCTAATTCCTCCAGCTCGGTTTTTTTCACTCAAGACTGCTCTGGCTATTCAGGGTCTTTTTGTGTCTCCATACAAATTTTAAGATTATTTGTTCTAGTTCCGTGAAAAAATGCCATTGTAATTTGATAGGGATTGCACTGAATCCATAGATTGCTTTGGATAGTATAGTCATTTTCACAATATTGATTCTTCCAATCCAAGAACGTGGTATATCTCTCCATCTGTTGGTATCATCTTTAATTTCTTTCATCAGCGTCTTAGAGTTTTCTGCATACAGGTCTTTTGTCTCACTAGGTAGGTTTATTCTTTTTGTTGCAATGGTAAATGGGAGTGTTTTCTTAATTTCTCTTTCAGATTTTTCATCATTAGTGTATAGGAATGCAAGAGATTTCTGTGCATTAATTTTGTATCCTGCAACTTTACCAAATTCATTGATTAGCTCTAGTAGTTTTCTGGTGGCATTTTTAGGATTCTCTATGTATAATATCATGTCATCTGCAAACAGTGACAGTTTTACTTCTTCTTTTCCACCTTGGATTCCTTTTATTTCTTTTTCTTCTCTGATTGCCATGGCTAGGACTTCCAAAACGTTGTTGAATAATAGTGGTGAGAGTGGACATCCTTGTCTTGTTCCTGATCTTTGAGGAAATACTTTCAGATTTTCACCATTGAGAATGATGTTTGCTATGGGTTTGTTGTATATGGCCTTTATTATGTTGAGGTAGGTTCCCTCTAGGCCCACTTTCTGGGGAGTTTTTATCATAAATGGGTGTTGAATTTTGTCAAAAGCTTTTTCTGCATCTATTGAGATGAACATATGGTTTTTACTCTTCAATTTGTTAATATGGTGTATCACATTGATTGATTTGTGTATATTGAAGAATCCCTGCATCCCTGGGATACATCCTACTTGATCATGGTGTATGATCCTTTTAATGTGTTGTTGGATTCTGTTTGCTAGTATTTTATTGAGGATTTTTGCATCTATATTCATCAGTGATATCAGTCTGTAATTTTCTTTTTTTGTAGTATCTTTGTCTGGTTTTGGTATCAGGGTGATGGTGGTCTCACAGAATGAGTTTGGGAGTGTTCCTTCCTCTGCAATTTTTTGGAAGAGTTTGAGAAGGATGGGTGTTAGCTCTTCTCTAAATGTTTGATAGAATTCACCTGTGAAGCCATCTGGTCCTGGACTTTTGTTTGTTGGAAGATTTTTAATCACAGTTTCAATTTCATTACTTGTGATTGGTCTGTTCATATTTTCTATTTCTTCCTGGTTCAATCTTGGAAGGTTATACCTTTATAAGAATTTGTCCATTTCTTCCAGGTTGTCCATTTTATTGGCATAGAGTTGCTTGTAGTAGTGTCTTAGGATGCTTTGTATTTCTGTGGTCTCTGTTGTAACTTCTCCTTTTTCACTTCTAAGTTTACTGATTTGAGTCCTCCCCCTCTTTTTCTTGATGAGTCTGGCTAATGGTTTATCAGTTTTGTTTATCTTCTCAAAGAACCAGCTTTTAGTTTTATTGATCTTTGCTATTGTTTTCTTTGTTTCTATTTCATTTATTTCTGCTCTGATCTTTTTTATTTCTTTCCTTCTGCTAACTTTGAGTTTTGTTTGTTCTTCTTTCTCTAGTTCCTTTAGGTGTAAGGTTAGATTTTTCATTTGAGATATTTCTTTTTTCTTGAGGTAGGCTTGTATAGCTATAAAGTTCCCTCTTAGAACTGCTTTTGCTGCATCCCATAGATTTTGGATCATGATGTTTTCATTGTCATTTGTCTCTAGGTATTTTTTGATTTCCTCTTTGATTTCTTCGTGATCTCTTGGTTATTTAGTAATGTATTGTTTAGCCTCCATGTGTTTGTGTTTTTTATGTTTTTTTCCCCTGTAATTCATTTCTAATCTCATAGTGTTGTGGTCAGAAAAGATGCTTGATATGATTTCAATTTTCTTAAATTTACTGAGGCTTGATTTGTGACCCAAGATGTGATCTATCCTGGAGAATGTTCCATAAACACTTGAGAAGAAAGTGTAATCTGCTGTTTTTGGATGGAATGTCCTATAAATATCATTAAACCTATCTGGTCTATTGTGTCAGTTAAAGCTTCTGTTTCCTTATTTATTTTCATTTTGGATGATCTGTCCATTGGTGTAAGTGAGGTGTTAAAGTTCCCCACTATTATTGTGTTACTGTCAATTTCCTCTTTTATAGCTGTTAGCAGTTGCCTTATGTATTAAGGTGCTCCTATGTTGGGTGCATATATATTTATAATTGTTATATCTTCTTCTTGGATTGATCCCTTGATCATTAGGTACTGTCCTTCCTTGTCTCTTGTAACATTCTTTATTTTAAAGTCTATTTCATCTGATATGAGTTTAGCTACTCCAGCTTTCTTTTGATTTCCATTTGCATGGAATATCTTTTTCCATCCCCTCACTTTCAGTCTGTATGTGTCCCTAAGTCTGAAGTGGGTCTCCTGTAGACAGCATATATATGGGTCCTATTTTTGTATCCATTCAGCTGGTTTATGTCTTTTGGTTGGAGCATTTAATCCATTCACGTTTAAGGTAATTATCGATACGTATGTTCCTATGACCATTTTCTTAATTGTTTTGGGTTTGTTTTTGTAGGTCCTTTTCTTCTCTTGTGTTTCCCACTTAGAGAAGTTCCTTTAGCATTTGTTGTAGAACTGGTTTGGTGGTGCTGAATTCTCTTAGCTTTTGCTTGTCTGTAAAGCTTTTGATTTCTGTATCGAATCTCAATGAGATCCTTGCTGGGTAGAGTAATCTTGGTTGTAGGTTCTTCCCTTTCATCACTTTAAGTATCATGCCACTCCCTTCTGGCTTGTAGAGTTTCTGCTGAGAAATCAGCTGTTAACCTTATGGGAGTTCCCTTGTATGTTATTTGTCATTTTTCCCTTGTTGCTTTCAATAATTTTTCTTCGTGTTTAATTTTTGCCAGTTTGATTACTATGTGCCTCGGCGTGTTTCTCCTTGGGTTTATCCTGTATGGGACTCACTGTGCTTCCTGGACTTGGGTGGCTATTTCCTTTCCCATGTTAGGGAAGTTTTCAACTATAATCTCTTCAAATATTTTCTCGGGTCCTTTCTCTCTCTCTTCTCCTCTGGGACCCCTATAATGTGAATGTTGTTGCGTTTAATGTCCCAGAGGTCTCTTAGGCTGTCTTCATTTCTTTTCATTCTTTTTTCTTTATTCTGTTCCACAGCAGTGAATTCCACCATTCTGTCTTCCAGGTCACTTATCCATTCTTCTGCCTCAGTTATTCTGCTATTGATTCCTTCTAGTGTAGTTTTCATTTCGTTTATTGTATTGCTCATCTCTGTTTGTTTGTTCTTTAATTCTTCTAGGTCTTTGTTAAACATTTCTTGCATCTTCTCAATCTTTGTTTGCCTCCATTATTTTTCCAAGGTCTTGGATCATCTTCACTTTCATTATTCTGAATTCTTTTTCTGGAAGGTTGCCTATCTCCACTTCATTTAGTTGTTTTTCTGGGGTTTTATCTTGTTCCTTCATCTGGTACATAGCCCTCTGCCTTTTCATCTTGTCTATCTTTCTGTGAATGTGGTTTTTTCCCCACAGGCTGCAGGATTGTAGTTCTTCTTGCTTCTGCTGTCTGCCCTCTGGTGGATGAGGCTATCTATGAGGCTTGTGTAAGTTTCCTGATGGGAGGGACTGGTGGTGGGTAGAGCTGAGTGTTGCTCTGGTGGGCAGAGCTCAGTAAAACTTTAATCCGCTTGACTGTTCATCAGTGGGGCTGGGTTCCTTTCCTGTTGGTTGTTTGACCTGAGGCAAACCAATACTGGACCCTACCTGGGCTCTTTGGTGGGACTAATGACAGACTCTGGGAGGGCTCACACCAAGGATTACTTCCCAGAACTTCTGCTGCCAGTGTTCTTGTCCCCACAGTGAGCCACAGCCACCCCCTGCCTCTTCAGGAGACCCTCCAACACTAGCAGGTAAGTCTGGTTCAGTCTCCCCTGGGGTCACTGCTCCTTCCCCTGGGTCCCGATACACACACTACTTTGTGTGTGCCCTCCAGGAGTGGAGTCTCTGTTTCCCCCAGTCCTGTCGAAGTCCTGCAATCAATTCCCACTAGGCTTCAAAGTCTGATTCTCTAGGAATTCCTCCTCCCATTGCCGGACCCCCAGGTTGGGAAGCCTGACGTGGGGCTCAGAACCTTCACTCCAGTGGGTGGACTTCTGTGGTATAAGTGTTCTCCAGTCTGTGAGTCACCCACCCAGCAGTTAAGGGATTTGATTTTACTGTGATTGCACCCCTCCTACCGTCTCATTGTGGCTTCTCCTTTGTCTTTGGATGTGGGGTATCTTTTTTGGTGAGTTCCAGTGTCTTCCTGTGGATGATTGTCCAGCAGCTAGTTGTGATTCTGGTGTTCTCGCAAGAGGGAGTGAGAGCACGTCCTTCTACTCCGCCATCTTGGGTTCTCTCTCAGAAGAGACAGCAATTTTAAATGACAGCCTCAAGGAAGGTCGAAGTGGAATTCTCTTGGCATTTTCTGCCCAGGTTAGAACAGCTACCACCTGACTTAAGAGCTCTTTCTCTATCGATCAAGGAAGGGAAATACACTTTCCAAGGACAAGTTTCCTGGCCGGTTTGTTTCCAAAGTTATATGTTGGGACTTGCAGTTGAGAACACTTTTGAGGAGGGTTTCACTTAAATTCACCCTGGCTTTTGTTGTTATTGTTTTATTTTTATTTTGTTTTGTTTTGTTTTAGGAAAAGCTCTCTTCCCTAAACTGTCTTGACCATGGTAAATTATTTTCTATCAAAAAGTCTGTAATTATATCAAGAATACCATGTGGAGCTCAGTGGCAGTAACATGAGCAAAGTATTTCTTAATAGGTGTGATTTTTCCATTACAATGATTATAAATGACAAGCTCAAAGACTAGAAATACAGACTATAAACATATACAGGGTTTGTCGTCACGGTTGGAGGCACTCAGCATACAGGAGAGCCAAACCATCCTGGCTCGTTGGATCTTCAAGACCACATTTGTCCTGTGCCCTGCAGAGTTCCCATTCATAGCTCTGTGCCTGGCACAGGGTTTATGCTCAATGAACATTTATGGAATTGATCAAATGTGGTGTGTTGAGCTGGTTCTAAACCTGACTCCACAACTTGCTAAGAGCTCTTGTCCAAGTTATTTACCTCCTCTGAGTTTCAGTTTCTTTCTAGGCAAAGTTAAAATAATACCATCTACTCTATATCATCTTAGTGAGAATTAAAATAAGATGGCACATAAAGCAGTTAGTGCAGTGTCTGGAATCATAGGTGTGCAATAATTGGTGCTATTTTTATTTTGATTCTTTCAGATATCAAGAATTGATCGTGGAACGTTTTAGAGCTTGTTTTCAAATCATCACAACAGGCAAATGAAACATATTAACAGGTATAGACATGCAATTATAACCATCTCAATCAGCTAAAATGGATAATCCTGGAATAAAATAAGAAGTGCAGTAGTCAGGCTCCATTATATTTGATGATTGGTGGAGTTCTCTGAGGCTTTCATAGAAATCGACCATAACCTCAACTCTAGAAGTCCTCTTTTTTTTTTTTTTTTCTTTTTTTTTGCGGTATGCGGGCCTCTCACTGTTGTGGCCTCTCCCGTTGAGGAGCACAGGCTCCGGATGCGCAGGCCCAGCGGCCATGGCTCACGGGCCCAGCCGCTCCGCGGCATATGGGATCCTCCCAGACCGGGGCACGAACCCGTATCCCCTGCATCAGCAGGCGGACTCTCAACCACTGCGCCACCAGGGAGGCCCTAGAAGTCCTCTTTTGCACATACTCAGCAGTCATCTCAGAGTTTCAAGATGACTGCTGAGTATGCCTAACAAACTGATAACTCTCCTTTTTGTGGAATATTATTTTACTGGTAACATCCCTTAGGAAAAAGAAAAACAACAATAACAAAAACACCTCATGCATAATAGAATGAGATTATGAGCTTTGAAATAACAGACCAGTGTTCCATTCCTAACTCCACTACTAAATTATGGGATACTGGGCTTCCCTGGTGGCGCAGTGGTTGAGAGTCCGCCTGCCGATGCAGGGGACACGGGTTCGTGCCCCGGTCTGGGAGGATCCCACATGCCGTGGAGCGGCTGGGCCCGTGAGCCATGGCCGCTGAGCCTGCGCGTCCGGAGCCTGTGCTCCACAACGGGAGAGGCCACAACAGTGAGAGGCCCACGTACCGCAAAAAAAAAAAAATTATGGGATACTATTAGGCAGGTTAGTCTTTCTAAACCTCAAGTTTCTCATCTTTAAATTGGGAGTAATTGTTACCCCAGATTGTGGAGAGCAGTAGATGAAATAGTGTATGTAATACATACATGTAATAGAGTGTCTTTGTGCTTGTCAGATAGTAAGTGCCCAATAAATATTCTCTGTCATCAACATCAACACTGAGGAAATATGAGTAGGTCTTGATTGGCAAGACACCGATGTTACCTGTTTTTAGCTGAATCTAGACTGTGTTTAAAAATACTCATATTCATTGATCTGGTGGAAAAAGGAGACAAGAAGAGAATAGAAAGTGTGAGAATGTCTACATCTTGGTATATTCTACTGAGTTTTGTCTGACAACTTAACCTTTATAATCCAAAAATGGAACAGAGTCCATCAGAAGTTTGCCCATGGCTTGGAAGTCTTCTCCAGAATTGTCCAGAAGTGTCCAAGCAACAAGAATAAAGCTTGATCTTAGACATGTACATGAGAGCCAATCCCAGCGTGTTGCTACAAATTGTCTATTTTTTTCACACTGGAAGTGTTTCTCCAATATAAAATAGTCACAAATCAAAATACTACCACCTCAAAGCTGAAATGGTAAAACAAATGGAAAAGGAAACCACCACCACTAATAAAATGACCTCTTGTAACCCCACCATTTCCACAGAATGAAGTTCTGACCTCCACAGCTCCTCTCTGCCAGTTCTCCATGACCTACTCCACCACCCCAAAGCCTGCTGCTCCCAAGTCTGTTCAATCAGTCTTTCATCCTCCCTCTATCATTACCCACTCCTTTTCACTGACAGCCTGGCTACCCATATGAGTGAGGAATCACATGGTAACTATCTTTTGAGATTTACCTTGATATTCAAAACAGAAAGAAAAAAAAAAACAGAAGCATAGAGAAAAGATAATATGGGAATGGGAGCCAAGATGCTGACAATATCATTGGGATACGGGACCTGATTGGCCAAGAATGAAGAAAACCAAAGGTCCTTAGAGGAATGAACTTTCAGCTCTAGAAAGAATTTTGGTTTAATCAAGTCTGAAGAATCAAGGCCATATAGTATATACAGGGCAAAAGTTTGAAGTTATATGTTATCATCCGAAAAGGGATATCACAGGGGAAATTCTTGGCAGTCCACTTTATGTTTGGCTGAAAAAGTTCAAAGCCATTTGTTGCTGCCATTGCTGTATTTTTCCAAAGTCATTTCCTATTGATTCAGCACAGCAGGAAATCATGGCTGGGTTCGCTTTGCCAAATACGAGTTCTACTCTGCTGACTGGACAGCATCCAAGAGCCACATTATATCGGAGACAATAAGCACCTTGCCTTTGAAAGGAAACATTTGTGTAGGCAAGGAGGGAATGTCTCACAGATTTCTCATCAGTTCTGGGGCTGAACTTTCCATCCTCTCTGCAATTTAGGCTGTTGGTTGCCTTATCTCAGAGACAAGTTCTCTACTCTGGGATGGGATGACCCACTTGCTTACTCCCCTTCCCCACAAGTTCCCCTAAGGGATCCCAGGATCTTGGCAAACAAGTTTGTCAAAAACTATATACTTTATAAATAGACTCTGGATGGGAGAATAACACAGAGGTAGATGCAATATTCAGACACCCCTTTTGTATAATAGGATGTTTGACAGCACAGTAGGGCACAAAATAGTCAGAGGAATTGAATATCACCTTAAAATGATTTCTGAGTTTCAGGATATTTATCTGTAACGTGAGGACAATAATGCTTGTCTTTTTCACAGTGTTGTTGTGAAGAAAAAAGAAAAATGTGTACAAAATCACTATGCAAAATAGACAAATGAAGGAGATTATTTTGTTAGCCTGAAAAGAATTGCAAGTTTCAATTTTGTCAACAGGAAATTTGTCCTTTAGAGACTGAATATTAGAGAGCAAACAGCTTGTGCAAATGCATTTCCCCAGCTTGCTGCTTTTACAGGTAAAAAAAAGGAATTGCATAACTGTTTTCATTTCACTTTTATAAAACCAGGCACATAGAGCTGAGCAGACAATTAATTATCTTGCTGGGAAGTGTAGCAGAGCCATATCAATCATTTGGAAGCTCCCAGATGACAAGGCCAGACTAATGACTCAACTTATTTGACAACTGGCAGATGACAGGCTGGCCAAAACCAAGAGCTTGAAACATCAGAGAGGGTCCAAAGTAAATCTCTGAGATAGCTCCAAATCCAATTCCATCCATTACCAATCACACCTGCCTGCAGCTAAGGTATCTGCATTATGCCATTGCTGTTGCCAGGACTGCTATGCTAGGAAAAGAAGGACAAATTACAGAGAAAATATATTGGAATGATGCAGAATGGCTGATGTTTTCCAAGGCAAGTTGATTAGCAATTACAGAACCCAACTCTACAATAATCCTCAAATCCCACCTCAATCGTGTCTCTAGAAAAGAACTTTCATTTTCATATAGAGTTGACAATTAAGTATGTAATCTCCATCCACAAACTTTACTAAGAAGACCTGTGTACTAAACATCACTTAGTCCCAGGGTTACAAAGGTGACTTCACATCCTCATGATGGAGACAGACCTTTCTTTGTCAACCACAAGATAGTGGCATTATGGGCAAGGTGCTATAGGAACCAAACTGTAGAATTTATTTCTCCCAGGACATGAAAGGAAGTCCAAGAAAGGCTTCATAAAGGAAGTGCCATGAGCTGAGTCTTGAAAGATGAGCAGAAATTTGGCAACAAACTAAAGGGAAAATGAATTGTAGAGATGGGATATGGAAAGTGCAAAGGCAGGAAGGAGAGAGTGGCTAAGCCCAGGGAGTTAAGGTGGTGGGTGTAGTGTGCAAAGGCTAGTTTAGCCCCATATTTTCAGTCATGCCTGTCAAGTTTCTCAGGAAGAAAAATTATTTTCTGGGATGCTGGCAGTAATTGTAGTGGGAGTTGGGGGAGAGGTGGTGAAAGATTTGATAGAAGTAGGACAAACCTTAAGAATAACTGAACTAAGTTTTTCTGAAAGTGAAGCTTCTAAATCTAGAGCATCTGTGGTGACTGTTAGAAAAGGCAGGGCTGTTAGGAATGCCCCTTAGTTGGAGAGCACAAGACAGAACTGGTGCTGGGAATGAGTTGCTTACTCCTTTGAAACTTGCATGAAATACATCTCTTCTATGACATTCCTTGTACCTCGGCTTCAACCTATGTCTGCTCCTGCATTTGGGCTGGGCCTCCCATTATATTTATATTCATCCTCTGGTCAGCACCACCTAAATCATTGTCAAAAATGAAAGCAAGTGATCCATCCAAGCAACAAGGCCATCCAAGTCGAGGGACTTCTGGAACTACGAATGATCTCTGTATATTTGATGGTAAGAAGAGCAATCTGTCCTTTTTTTTTTTTTTCAGGTTGCCTATGGATCACTGACAGAGCAGTGATATTAGACCTAGAAATATTTCTTAGAAAAATGGTAAGAATAAAATGTAAAATTTTAAATACGTTTGGTTGTTGTATGTGACTTTTGTCCCACCAAGTTTTTGTAAAAATAATGAAATACATTATAAAGAGGAAATGAATTCCTCCATGTACACCACTAGAGCTATCTGATCCAAGTTTCTAAAACATAAAAGTATTTGAACACAGTGGCCAAATAATTTATTTCTAAATGATTTGTACCAAGATTCTTGGTCCCACTACATATGATCCTTATTAAGACTCCACTGAATAAAAAGGGACAGATGGACACTAGATTACTAGTTAACAACTAGCATCAGCATAAATGAGGGATTTTTTATTTCTCACAAAAATAAGATAGCTTGACAGTTTTTTATATCAAAGGAACATAAAGGTAAAATGAGTTCATTGCCTAAATCATGCTTTTGTACACGCATAAAACCTTTAAAATTTTCCTAGGGAAAATAAACTTCTAGTTCAAAAAAGACCAGCTTTGGAACTTGAAAAAATAAGGCTATTTCCAAGTTCAGAAAAGACTGAGGATACTTAAAGAGCTAATTATTGTTCCAAAAGGTGACATTCATCTAATCCTGATAAGCAAAACTGACCACAAGATTTTATCTCCAGCTAAGGGGTGACAACTTGGAATGCCAAAGTGGTGGTTGTAGATTAACAGAGAATTATGTTGAAAGAATTATAAAGCTGTAGGTGGGCCCGGCAATGACTCCTATGGGCTCAGGGAAGGGCCACGGGAACACATTTGCCCTCCCTAAGCTGGCCCTAAGCTAAGCCATCCCTGAGTTGACATTTCCCCTCGCCCGCCTGTCTTCCAATGAATTCATTCTTTGGTTTCTTTCTCTCTCTGAGTTTGGCTGCTCATCAAATGCTAAGTCGGCATTGTTCAATCAGGTAACTCCCCAAGTAAAGTGAAAGCTCCCAAGGGCAAAGATGCTGAAGATATTTCAGAATTTGGTACAGTGTATGCCATTTAGCAGGCACTAAAAGACAATTTTGCCTTCCACCAAAAGTCAACCATCCAACTCTGGAATATCATAGTAAGTATGTTACTCTGCTGTAACAACGATTACAAGTAAGATACAGACTGCAATGCACACGCCAATGGTTTATGACATAGAAGTGACGTTAACAGGGATCTGCACTAAAAAAAAAAAATTAAATGCAGGAAATAATTTGGTAAATATAAAAGAAGTGGAGAAAAGGAACTGATGGTTGTTGAATACCCTCAGCAATTTCAAGTATAGTATCTCATTTACCTTTGCATCAGCCCTGTGAATAATAATAGCTAACATTTGCTGAGAGCTTACTATGTGCCACATGGCTGTTTTAAGTGCTTTATTGTCATTAAGTCATTTAATAGTCATTTAGTTTTCACAACTCTGTGCAATAGTTCTATTACTATCCCATTTTACAGCTGACAAAACTGAGTCACAGAAAAACTAAATGAGTCACCCAAGATTGCTCAGATAAGTGACAAAGCTGGAATATGAATGCAGGCAATCCGAGGTCAGAGCCCAAACTCTTTTTTTTCTTTCTTTCTCTTTCTTTTTTTTTTCTTTTTCGGCGCCACGCGGCTTGTAGGACCTCAGTTCCCTGACCAGGGATCAAACCCGGGCCCTCAGCAGTGAAAGCAGAGTCTTAACCACTGGGCCACTGGGGAATTCCCAGAGCCCACACTCTTAAGTACCCGCAGAGCTTATTTTTCCAATGAGGACACTGAGGCTTAGAACAGGGAAGGCACTTGGAGAGTTAGTAAGAAGAGTGCTCAGAATTAAAACTCATATCTGCCTAACTCCAACCTCCACATTCAGTGGACCACTCCACACTACCAACCACAGAAATACAATTTTTTTGAGTATTTAAATTATATTATGCTTAAAGAAGGTGAAAACACCAATCCCTTCTGTTAGATTTTTTTTCTAATTAAGCTTAATTCTATAACTAATCAGATATAAAACAAGTAAAGGAAACTGTCTTCTAGTTCACTAGACACTAGGCTTTTACCAGCTGGACGCCAAACCCTAAGTGGCATTCTCTGTGACCAGAATCAATTAAGTGTGCTTCAGACAATAAAATGTTTAAGAAAGAAACAGTTTCAAGAAAAATAAATAAATGCAATTGTTTTCCTAAAAAGATGGAGATGCTGAGCAGAGGATGAGGGAACAGTGAAAGAGGCATAGTGAAGCCCTTGATGGCTTTATTATTTCACCTTCCATTCAGGGGATGGAAGGACATTTTCAACTCAGTCTTTCAAACATAAGTAAATACTAACTAGAATCTGAAAATAAGTGGAAGCAATAGAACAAACTAGAAATAAGCATGCAAAATGGGCAGAATTGGAGAAAGAAGGATTATTTAAGTAAATTGAATATGTTTGCATTCACATAATAGCATCCTGATGTATAATTTTTATATTCAGAAGTGTTTTTCCAGTAGCTGCAATATAAAGGAAAGTGTATTATTCTCCTACCGAATAAGGCCAAGTCTCTATCAAGTTAAATCCTTCCTCACTGTGTCTGGGTCCTCCAGAATCCCAATGCAAGGACTTTTCAACATCCCCAAGCTATCATTTCTTTACTGTATAATCAATCTGTAGTTCTTCCAAAATTTTATCTTCATAAACAATCAATAAACTAACAACATAACCACCAGTAGTCAACTCTGAATTGCTAAGTATTGCAACACTGGATTTTGTTAGTCATACGTTGTGAGTGTAGAAATCAAGATTAAGTGTTTCAGCAGTCCCCCTTTCTAAGTGGAGCCTGTCATGTTTCAAGACTCAAGAACTATTCATAAAAGCAGAAATGCCAACGCTGTCCAGAAAAGAAATGTCTGTTATGTCTCCCAGCATTTTCACTGTCTATCAGGATTCAGAAATGACCATGATCAAACAATTATTTTAAAAATAAGAATACCTCCCTGTCAAAATCACTGAATGTAAATGATCTTTCTCCCCGTGCATTTTAAAATGAAGATGTTATGAGGTCTGATACAATGACTCTCATCTAAATATGCTCTGGGGGAAATACTTCCAGCTTGCCCCTCTGCCCTGGTCTCTTGCTGGCAATTAACTTCCTCAGCCCATTTAGTTGGTTAACTCCTGGATCATTTCGGCCTGCAAGCCGTATCATGCGTGCACTGTGCTTTCAGCTAACGCAAACCTCCACTGACGTAGAGTCTCTCTCCATGTCTCTTAGGTCAGATTCCTGAGTGACAGAAAATAATGGATTCGACACCCTCAGCCCCAACCCTATATGCTAGGCCTATATCCTGCCTCTGGAAAAGCCAGAGTTCCATCCTTTCTTTCTTTACCACTGATATCATTAAGAAATGAAAAACAAGATATTCTGTTTTTGCTTTGCTTCCATGAAACTCAGGGAGAAGTTAAAGGCCTAGATTATGATCACAGGAAAACTATAGCAAATTCCCACATTAAAAAGTTTTTCTGATACCAAAGTATTCTGTATTAAAGGTAATCCGGGGGCTCAGGGGAAGATGGCGGAAGAGTAAGACGCGGAGATCACCTTCCTCCACACAGATACATCAGAAATTCATCTACACGTGGAACAACTCCTACAGAACACCTACTGAATGCTGGCAGAAGACCTCAGACCTCCCAAAAGGCAAGAAACTGCCCACGTACCTGGGTAGGGCAAAAGAAAAAAGAAAAAACAGACAAAAGAATAGGGACGGTACCTGCACCAGTGGGAGGGAGCCGTGAAGGAGGAAAGGTTTCCACACACTAGGAAGCCCCTTCGCGGGCGGAAACTGCGGGTGACGGAGGGGGGAAGCTTCAGAGCCACGGAGAAGGGCGCAGCTACAGGGGTGCGGAGGGCAAAGCGGAGAGATTCCCGCACGGAGGGTCTGTGCCAACCGGCACTCACCAGCCCGAGAGGCTTGTCTGCTCGCCCGCCCGGGCGGGCGGGGCTGGGAGCTGAGGCTCCGGCTTCGGTCGGAGCGCAGGGAGAGGACTGGGGTTGGCAGCGTGAACACAGCCTGAAGGGGCTAATGCGCCACGGCTAGCCGGGAGGGAGTCCGGGAAAAAGTCTGGAGCTGCCGAAGAGGCAAGAGACTTTTTCTTCCCTCTTTGTTTCCTGGTGCGCGAGGAGAGGGGATTAAGAGCGCTGCTTAAAGGAGCTCCAGAGACGGGCGCGAGACGCGGCTAAAAGCGCGGACCCCAAAAACGGGCGTGGGACGCTGGGGCTGCTGCTGCCGCCGCCAGGAGGCTTGTGTGCGAGTGCAGGTCACTATCCACACCTACCTTCCGGAGAACCTGTGCAGCCCGCCACTGCCGGGATCCCGGGACCCAGAGATGGCTTCCCGGGGAGAGTGCATGGTGCGCCTCGGGCTGTTGCAACGTCACGCCGGCGTCTGCCACGGCAGGCTCGCCCCGCCCTCCGTGCCCCTCCCTCCCCGCGGCCTGAGCGAGCCAGAGTCCCTGAAGCAGCTGCTCCTTTAACCCCGTCCTGTCTGAGCGAAGAACAGACACCCTCCGGCCGATCTACACGCAGAGGCGGGGCCAAATCCAAAGCTGAGACCCGGGAGGGGTGCGAACAAAGAAGACAAAGGGAAATCTCTCCCAGCAGCCTCAGAAGCAGCGGATTAAAGCTCCACAATCAATTTGATATACCCTGCATCTGTGGAATACATGAATAGACAATGAATCATCCCAAATTGAGGAGGTGGTCTTTGAGAGCGAGATTTATGATTTTTCCCCTTTTCTTCTTTTTGTGAATGTGTATGTGTATGCTTCTGTGTGAGATTTTGTCTGTATAGCTGTGCTTCCACCATTTGTCCCAGAGTTCTATTCGTGCGTTTGTTTGTTTTTGTTTTTTAAATTCTTTTAATAATTATTTTTTAATAACTTTATTATATTTTATCATACTTTATTCTATTTTACTTTATCTTCTCTCTTTCTTTATTTCCTACCTTCCCTCCTTCCTCCCTCCCTCCTTTCTTTCTTTCTTACCTTCTTTCTTTCTTTCTACTTCTACTAATTCTTTCTTTCTAATTTTTCTCCCTTTTATTCTCAGCCGTGTGGATGAAAGGCTCTTGGTGCTGCAGCCAGGAGTCAGTGCTGTGCCTCTGAGGTGGGAGAGCCAACTTCAGGACACTGGTCCACAAGAGACCTCCCAGCTCCACATAATATCAAACTGCGAAAATCTCCCAGAGATCTCCATCTCAACACCAGCACCCAGCTTCACTCAACAACCAGCAAGCTACAGTGCTGGACACCCTATGCCAAACAACTAGCAAGACAGGAATACAACCCCATCCATTAGCAGAGAGGCTGCCTAAAATCATAATAAGGCCACAGACACCCCAAAACACACCACCAGACATGGACCTGCCCATCAGAAAGACAAGATCCAGCCTCATCCACCAGAATACAGGCACTAGTCCCCTCCACCAGGAAGCCTACTCAACCCACTGAAACAACCTTAGCCACTGGGGACAGACACCAAAAACAACGGGAACTACGAACCTGCAGCCTGCAAAAAGGAAACCCCGAACACAGTAAGATAAGCAAAATGAGAAGACAGAAAAACACACAGCAGGAGAAGGAGCAAGATAAAAACCCACCAGACCTAACAAATGAAGAGGAAATAGGCAGTCTACCTGAAAAAGAATTCAGAATAATGATAGTAAAGATGATCCAAAATCTTGAAATAGAATAGACAAAATGCAAGAAACATTTAACAAGAACCTAGAAGAACTAAAGATGAATCAAGCAATGATGAGCAACACAATAAATGAAATTAAAAATACTCTAGATGGGATCAATAGCAGAATAAATGAGGCAGAAGAACGGATAAGTGACATGGAAGATAAAATAGTGGAAATAACTACCACAGAGCAGAAAAAAAGAAAAAAGAATGAAAAGAACTGAGGATAGTCTCAGAGACCTCTGGGACAACATTAAACGCACCAACATTCGATTATAGGGGTTTCAGAAGAAGAAGAGAAAAAGAAAGGGACTGAGAAAACATTTCAAGAGATTATACTTGAAAACTTCCCTAATATGGTAAAGGAAATAGTTAATCAAGCCCAGGAGGCACAGAGAGTCACATACAGAATAAATCCAAGGAGAAATACGCCAAGACACATAATAATCAAACTGTCAAAAATTAAACACAAAGAAAACATATTAAAAGCAGCAAGGGAAAAACAACAAATAACACACAAGGGAATCCCCATAAGGTTAACAGCTGATCTTTCAGCAGAAACTCTGCAAGCCAGAAGGGACTGGCAGGACATATTTAAAGTGATGAAGGAGAAAAACCTGCAACCAAGATTACTCTACCCAGCAAGTATCTCATTCAGATTTGATGGAGAAATTAAAACCTTTACAGACAAGCAAAAGCTGAGAGACGTCAGCACCACCAAACCAGCTTTACAACAAATGCTAAAGGAACTTCTCTAGGCAAGAAACACAGCAGAAGGAAAATACCTACAATAACGAACCCAAAACAATTAAGAAAATGGGAATAGGACATACATATCGATAATTACCTTAAATGTAAATGGACTAAATGCTCCCACCAAAAGACACAAAGAGGCTGAATGGATATAAAAACAAGACCCATATATATTCTATGTCTACAAGAGACCCACTTCAGACCTAGAGACACATACAGACTGAAAGTAAGGGGATGGAAAAAGATATTGCATGCAAATGGAAACCAAAAGAAAGCTGGAGTAGCAATTCTCATATCAGACAAAATAGACTTTAAAATAAAGACTATTAGAAGAGACAAAGGACACTACATAATGATCAAGGGATCGATCCAAGAAGAAGATATAACAATTGTAAATATTTATGCACCAAACATAGGAGCACCTCAATACATAAGGCAAATGCTAACAGCCATCAAAGGGGAAATCAGCAGTAACACATTCATAGTAGAGGACTTTAACACCCCACTTTCAGCAATGGACAGATCATCCAAAATGGAAGTGAATAAGGAAACACAAGCTTTAAATGATACATTAAACAAGATGGATTTAATTGATATTAATAGGACATTCCATCCAAACACATCAGAATACACATTTTTCTCAAGAGCTCATGGAACTTTCTCCAGGATAGATCATATCTTGGGTCACAAATCAAGCCTTGGTAAATTTAAGAAAATTGAAATTGTATCAAGTATCTTTTCCGAACACAATGCTATGAGACTAGATATCAATTACAGGAAAAGATCTCTAAAAAATACAAACACATGGAGGCTAAACAATACACTACTTAATAAAGAAGTGATCACTGAAGATATCAAAGAGTAAATCAAAAAATACCTAGAAACAAATGGCAATGGAGACACGATGACCCAAAACATATGGGATGCAGCAAAAGCAGTTCTAAGAGGGAAGTTTATAGCAATACAATCCCACCTTAAGAAACAGGAAACATCTCGAGTAAACAACCTGACCTGGCACCTAAAGCAATTAGAGAAAGAAGAAAAATCCCCAAAGTTAGCAGAAGGAAAGAAATCATAAAAATCAGGTCAGAAATAAATGAAAAACAAATGAAGGAAATGATAGCAAAGATCAATAAAACTAAAAGCTGGTTCTTTGAGAAGATAAACAAAATTGATAAACCATTAGCCAGAATCATCAAGAAAAAAAGGGAGAAGACTCAAATCAATAGAATTAGAAATGAAAAAGGAGAAGTAACAACCGACACTGCAGAAATACAAAAGATCATGAGAGATCACTACAAGCAACTCTATGCCAATAAAATGGACAACCTGGAAGAAATGAACAAATTCTTAGAAATGCACAACCTGTCAAGACTAAATCAGGAAGAAACAGAAAATATGAACAGACCAATCACACGCACTGAAATTGAAACCGTGATTAAAAATTTTCCAACAAACAAAAGCCCAGGACCAGATGGCTTCACAGGCAAATTCTATCAAACATTTAGAGAAGAGCTAACACCTATCCTTCTCAAACTCTTCCAAAATATAGCAGAGGGAGGAATACTCCCAAACTCATTCTACAAGGCTACCATCACCTTGATACCAAAACCAGACAAGGATGTCACAAAGAAAGAAAACTACAGGCCAATATCACTGATGAACATAGATGCAAAAATCCTCAACAAAATACTAACAAACAGAATCCAACAGCACATTAAAAGGATCATACACCATGATCAAGTGGGTTTTATTCCAGGAATGCAAGGATTCTTCAATATATGCAAATCAATCAGTGTGATACACCATATTAACAAATTGAAAGAGAAAAACCATATGATCATCTCAATAGATGCAGAGAAAGCTTTCAACAAAATTCAACACCGATTTATGATAAAAAACCTGCAGAAAGTAGGCATAGAGGGAACTTTCCTCAACATACTAAAGGCTATATATGACAAACCCACAGCCAACATTGTCCTCAATGGTGAAAAACTGAAACCATTTCCACTAAGATCAGGAACAAGACAAGGCTGCCCACTCTCACCACTCTTATTCAACATAGTTTGGAAGTTTTTGCCACAGCAATCAGAGAAGAAAAGGAAATAAAAGGAATCCAAATTGGAAAAGAAGTAAAGCTGTCACTGTCTGCAAATGACATGATACTATACATAGAGAATCCTAAAGATGCTACCAGAAAACTACTAGAGCTAATCAATGAATTTGGTAAAGTAGCAGGATACAAAATTAATGCACAGAAATCTCTGGCATTCCTGTACACTAATGATGAAAAATCTGAAAGTGAAATCAAGAAAACACTCCCATTTACCACTGCAACAAAAAGAATAAAATATCTAGGAATAAACCTACCTAAGGAGACAAAAGACCTGTATGCAGAAAATTATAAGACACTGTTGAAAGAAATTAAAGATGATACAAATAGATGGAGAGATATACCATGATCCTGGATTGGAAGAATCAACATTGTGAAAATGACTCTACTACCCAAAGCAATCTACAGATTCAATGCAATCCCTATTAAACTACCACTGGCATTTTTCACAGAACTAGAACAAAAAAATTCACAATTTGTATGGAAACACAAAAGACCCCGAAGAGCCAAAGCAATCTTGAGAACGAAAAATGGAGCTGGAGGAATCAGGCTCCCTGACTTCAGACTATACTACAAAGCTACAGTAATCAAGACTGTATGGTAGTGGCACAAAAACAGAAAGATAGATCAATGGAACAGGATAGAAAGCCCAGAGATCAACCCACGCACATATGGTCACCTTATCTTTGATAAAGGAGGCAGGAATGTACAGTGGAGAAAGGACAGCCTCTTCAATAAGTGGTGCTGGGAAAACTGGACAGGGACATGTAAAAGTATGAGATTAGATCACTCCCTAACACCATACATAAAAATAAGCTCAAAATGGATTAAAGACCTAAATGTAAGGCCAGACACTATCAAACTCTTAGAGGAAAACTTAGGCAGAACACTCCATGACATAAATCACAGCAAGATCCTTTTTGACCCACCTCCTAGAGAAATGGAAATAAAAACAAAAATAAACAAATGGGACCTAATGAAACTTCAAAGCTTTTGTACAGCAAAGGAAACCATAAACAAGACCAAAAGACAACCCTCAGAATGGGAGAAAATCTTTGCAAATGAAGCAACTGGCAAAAGATTAATCTCTAAAATTTATAAGCAGCCCATGGAGCTCAATATTAAAAAAAGAAACAACCCAATCGAAAAATGGGCAGAAGACCTAAATAGACATTTCTCCAAAGAATATATACAGATTGCCAACAAACACATGAAAAGATGTTAAACATCACTAATCATTAGAGAAATGCAAATCAAAACTACAATGAGATATCATCTCACACCAGTCAGGAATGGCCACCATCAAAAAATCTAGAAACAATAAATGCTGGAGAGTGTGTGGAGAAAAGGGAACACTCTTTACGGCCGGTGGGAATGTGAATTGGTACAGCCACTATGGAGAACAGTATGGAGGTTCCTTAAAAAACTACAAATAGAACTAACATATGACCCAGCAATCCCACTACTGGGCATATACCCTGAGAAAACCATAATTCATAAAGAGTCATGTACCAAAATGTTCATTGCAGCCCTATTTACAATAGCCCGGAGATGGAAACAACCTACATGTCCATCATCAAATGAATGGATAAATAAGTTGTGGCACATATATACAATGGAATATTACTCAGCCATAAAAAGAAACGAAATTGAGCTATTTGTAATGAGGTGGATAGACCTAGAGTCTGTCATACAGAGTAAAGTAAGTCAGAAAGAGAAAGACAAATACCATATGCTAACACATATACATGGAATTTAAGAGAAAAAAAATGTCATGAAGAACCTAGGGGTAAAACAGGAATAAAGACACAGACCTACTAGCGAATGGACTTGAGGATATGGGGAAGGGGAAGGGTAAGCTGTGACAAAGCAGGAGAGAGGCGTGGACATATATACACTACCAAACCTAAGGTAAATAGCTAGTGGGAAGCAGCCGCATAGCACAGGGAGATCAGCTCGGTGCTTTGTGACCCCCCTGGAGGGGTGGGATAGGGAGGGTGGGAGGGAGGGAGACGCAAGAGGGAAGGGATATGGGAACAGATGTATATGTATAACTGATTCACTTTGTTATAAAGCAGAAACTAATACACCATTGTGAAGCAATTATACTCCAATAAAGTTGTAAAAAAAATAAAAATAAAATAAAAAAATAAAGGTAATCCAATGCAGACTGTGATAAAATGGTTAATATGTTCTGGTATGTTTCTTGTATTTGGTACTAAGAACATATGTATATTTTATAGATACACAGACAAGTGGGTTATTTTAAAATGTGCTACTCATTTATTCATTCAGTTTTGTCATTCATTAATATTTATTAATCCCTTCTAGGGATTACACTTTTCTAGGTGTAGGGTTCAGCAACAGACAAAACATATTCCTTGGCCCTGTGAAGCTTACCTTTTAATGGGAGAAGAGAGAAGATAGCAAGATAAGTAAGGAAATGATATAGTATGCTGGACTAATTTCTAAGAAAAAAATAAAAGAAGGAAAGAGATATGGAGTATTGGGGGGGTGAGTATGTTTTCTTCTAAGCATTTACTAATTACATAAATTTATAGCATGATATTTTTTTTAAAAAAAATCTTCTAACAAATTGGCCATATAGTCTTTCTCTCTCCATGACATATGCCGTGGGAAACTTTGAAATACCACAGGGATCTAAGATGCAAAATAACTCCACGTTTAGAAACTGAAAGTTTATAAGCAGAAAATTATGTGTTCCTTATTGCTGAGGAATTATGAGTCTACCTAAAAATTAAAGGTTTTTTCTATTCAGTTGATCCCTGGATTGTACTAGAAGACAGTCTGTTGAAGCAACATAAAATGTCAGTTTGCAAGGGATGAACAACTAAGCCTAACCATTTAGAGTTTTCAGACTTCTGGTTAAGTTTATCTGCTTAACCAGAAGCAGATAAAACCAGATTTTCTTTATTGAAGTATAGTTAGTTTACAATGTTGTACCAATCTCTGCTGTACAGCAAAGTGACTCAGTTATACACATACATACATTCTTTTTTTATATTTCTTTCCATTATGGTTTATCTCAGGAGATTGAATATAGTTCCCTGTGCTATACATTAGGACCTTGTTGTTTATCCATTCTAAATGTATTAGTTTGCATGTACCAACTACAAACTCCCAGTCCATCCCTGTCCCTCCCCCGCCACCTTGGCAACCACAAGTCTCTTCTCTATGTCTAGGAGTCTGTTTCTGTTTTGTGGATAGGTTCATTTGTGCCATATTTTAGATTCCACATTTAGGTGATGATATCATATGGTATTTGTCTTTCTCTTTCTGACTTACTTCACTTAGTACAAAAATCTCCAGCTGCATCCATGTTGCTGTAAATGGCATTATTTTTTTCTTTTTTATGGCTGAGTAGTATTCCATTGTATAGATGTACCACATCTTCTTTATCCATTCAACTGTTGATGGACATTTAGGTTGTTCCCATGTTTTGGCTATTACTAAGTTCTAAACTGTTCTCTCCTTTGATAGCTAAGACTGTAATCTGAGTCTCTCTATATATGTACTGCAAAAATTTGAAGAAATTCACTCTAAATGTAGCCAGATTCCTTTAATACAAGTGTTGTAGCAGATTATTGGCTGGAACTTTCCCTTTTGTCCTTAAATTGCAGCTAAGTCCTAGAACTGAAAACAGGGTGTTGTGTACCACATTTTATAAAGAGAACCACCAATATGGGGCCCAGGGAGTCCCCCTCAGGATTTTCTAAGAGATCACAGAACTGCTGAGTACAGTCACCCCACTCTTCAACCCTCCTCTCCCAAGTCTATAAAATCAACCGGCTGGGAAAGGGAGGAAAGACCTTGGGGTCCTCAGAAGCCTGCCAGTTCTGTTGCCTACTGAAGAACAATTCTCTTCCTTTTCCCATAAGCTTCCTCCTTCTTCCTAAGGCTAAAACTGTAAAGACTCTGAGCGATTCCATCAGAGTGAAACTCTCGTCTCATTCCTCTGTTGGCTGCTAAGGCAGAAAGACTCCCTGACCTGCTCCAGAACCTCCCCTGGCCAAAGAAAAGAGAGTCGGAAAGACAGGCAGCAGCAGAGCAGCCTGTACCTCCACTTGAACTCTGAAGGGGTGGCTGGGCTTAAGAAGTCTTGTTGGGGCCTTCACTGAAGAGGCCCAGCTATGCAGTGAGGTGATCTCAGCAACAAGAGGCTGTGGAGTGGACCACCTATGGCAGGAGCTGAGAGAGGGTGGAAGAGGTTGGCCGGACTGGATTCCCCAGGCCAGGAACTGTGCATTGGGAAGAGCCTGAAGGATCCTCCAATAACCCACATCTGTCCCTCATGAGTGAGTGAGCCTGGCTTTGGATCCTTGCCCCACTGAGAGCACCAATTCTCAGGTAGTATTAATCATAGGAGCAATGACTGTTGAAGAATAGGGAAAGTTGACTTATGAGATGCTCACCCTGTCACCTCTCCCTTCTTCCCACTCCAGCACAGTAAAGGAAGCCTAGAAGAAGCAAACGTAGGGAGGTTTAAATCGACATATGGGTTGTGGCACTGGACTGAGCTTTAAGGACAAAAAAATAACTGAAAAATTGTCAAATCTGCCCAATGCCAATAAAGAACTCACTATTCAGTGGGGAAAAGGGATTCAACCTGTCACAATTGAAGTGGAGGCTGGGGAAAATAATAAAACACATTCACCAATAAAAGTATGGTGCATATAACTGGTCGTGTAAAAGTATGAAATAAAGGCATGCCTTTGGGTTCAAAAACCAAGACAACATAAATGCCTGGCTCAGTAATGTTTGTTGTTGAATGAATCCATGAATAAGTTGATTTAGATTCAGTATGAAATCATTAATAATTAAACAGCTGTAGTTGAATAAACGAACTATAGCCTCACCAATTTATATCTCTACAGTCTGATCCTTCCATCCGTGGTTCCAATAAATTGCAAATGCTGGCTGAGAAGTCACAGCTTTCCTTTTAATGGATAAATCTGATATTTAATGCATGCCTCTCTAAGTAGGGCTGTTAGTAGCTGAAGAATATTGGTGGAATAAATCATCGTTTCCAATCAACCCCCAAATCATAACCAGCCCTCTTTCTCATACAATAACCAGTTTACTGTTTGGTTTTTTCTAGTCAAATGCAGAGGAGTAGCTCTTGATTAGTGTAAAGATGACTGCGAGATCCTTCAGAGTCTTATGAAATACTCTTTAATCCCTCTCCTCTTTTCAGTAGGCCATCTGCATTGGGTGACAACTTGCTTATACAACACTATCTCTATAAAGGAACTTAAATTAGGTAGAAGCTAACTCTCCACTCATTATCTGATAATTCCAAACTCTGACATACAGAGATTTAATTGATTTGCCCAAGATCACATAGCTGGGCAGTGATAAAATTGGGACTAGATTGCAACTGGTCGCCTCCCCACCTCACTCCTGCCTGCAACTCAGACCAGTCCTTTAAAATATACTCAGCCAAAGTAAACCTGCTAAGTCAAACAGCTTATGCTAAAGCTGCTAGGTAAGTTTCCGCCCTGTTAAGTCTCCTTAAACTCATTTACATTAAAAATCGTTACAGCTTTCTCAAGAGACATTAATCACAGATGTTCATATAGATTAAATGGCATAAAGAAGAAAGAATTTTCTAGTACTCCATTTCCAATTTTAATCAAAATACATTGTAGGTGTCTTGTAGGCAACTACTCCTCACGCCTCTCTTTAGTTTTCACTCCATAATCTAATATTCCAGGATGGAAAATGCTCCCCAAAAGATTTAAATTATTGCAATTTTTCTTGACTGCAACAAAAACAAGTAATTGAGGTAACTGTGCCCTTTTTTAAGTCTGCAAAGAGGACTCAGGGAGTGCAGAGTTTTGAAAGCTACTTGTCATGCTCCCATTACTATACCAATTAATGGACTAAAAGCCCAGCCTGGAGCCATCTTCTGGCTTCTCATACACAAAATCATCAGGTTGCTTTCACCTTGTTTTTCTAAGGCTTTAAAACCAGATTTTGTCAAGCTCTATGTAGTCCGAAATCCTCTACAGCAGGTACCAAAATAAATGCATAAACTCCTGCAGATACACACCGCTAAAGAAGAGAAAGGTTTGAATCAGGGCTTTGCCTTAAATCAAAGGCTGCCTTGCTGTAATTACCACCACAACTGAGATAAGAAAGTGCATCAACAGCTCTGCTAATATAAGGTCTGTACTTCCACTGACGGCTAACACACCTGTCTAATTTCTCCTGAATTAAGGCTGTTCCAGATTTCTCTGCAAAAGACTTGGATTTACTGTAGTTGCCATATACAGTATAGCACAGACTTCATTGAAAGAAAACCCTAATCAAATAAGAGCAGTTGAGGAAAGTTTAGGCAGGAATATAGAATTGTAATTAAGTCAGAAATATAGACGAGAATCCTTCAGAAGCAGCTTTGGCCAAAGACAATGGCTTTGTAAAAGAAAAAACAATCTATGAAGCTATGGTTGCTATAACACTAACTCAATGAGGCTTACTTTTCTAGTAAAGGATCTAAGAGTTTAATAAGCTCAAAAATTACCTTTAGACCCTAAAGGTAAAAATTAAGGTCAGAAGAGTTGAAAAGTTAACACTGGTAAAGGCCTTCATGACAATTTACTCAGAAATCTTTTTGAGACTAAATTCAATACTGAAAATAGCAGCCAGTTAAGGGGCTTCCCTGGTGGCACAGTGGTTGAGAGTCCACCTGCCGATGCAGGGGACATGGGTTCGTGCCCCGGTCTGGGAAGATCCCACACGCTGCAGAGCGGCTGGGCCCGGAAGCCATGGCCGCTGAGCCTGCGCGTCCAGAGCCTGTGCTCCGCAACGGGAGAGGCCACACAGTGAGAGGCCCATCCCAAGAAGGACTTCTACAAACTGTAGAGGAAAGATCAGATCATAGCAAATATAAGGCTGAAGCAAAATTCTAGACCTGGAATACCTTTACTCTAATGTAAAGGTAAGAGTAAGACCATCATCACAGAGTTCACAAATCTATTTAGAATCCAGTAAGCAGAAAACATTAAGTGCCCAGTGTAATACAACACCACGGGATCCATTATGGAAAGACTACAGAGTAATAAAGAAAAAAAAGTCACTTGCCTAAGGGAAATTTTAATTTATGAGTTGGGAAATAAGGGAAGAATAAATATAAAAATGAATGTAGGTACGCAAGTGCTGGAAACACAGAAACATACCTTCAATTACACTGTAGGTTGATGCCTACTGGAGAAATCACACAGGAGAAACTCCGTCTTTCTTTCTTACTCTTTCTGTCTTTCTTTGCCCCACTGCTGTGGCCCGTCGCGAAGCACAGGCTCCGGACACGTAGGCTCAGCGGCCATGGCTCACGGGCCCAGCTGCTCCACGGCATGTGGGATCTTCCCGGACCGGGGCACGAACCCATGTCCCCTGCATCGGCAGGCAGACTCTCAACCACTGCGCCATCAGGGAAGCCCCTGTCTTTCTTATTCTTAGTTTTATATAACAACATTATTTGTATAAATGAGGGGGAAATGAGTGTCAGAGTAACGTGCTTGTGTTACATATTCTCATTAGGGATGGCAGACTAAACTTATTAGCATGTGTTCAAAAATTGGAGATTTCAAAAGATATATGGTAAAAGGGCACTCTGTTATCTTATTCCTAAAGGTCTCTTTTAAAAATATCAACAAAAACCTAAGAACCTATGGAAACAAGTTCCAAGACTCTCAACTTTTTGACCCAGAAACAGGAGCTGAAAATGATGTCATTTGGCCCAGTGATAAGATTCTGATTTGGTATAGTTCATTTTCAATTTGGGGGAAGGCCATATTTTTTTTAATTTTTAAAACTTTTAAAGCCCTTAGGTGGAACATGCTCTCTCCAGCTTGCTATAGACACTACCAGTCCCAATTATTTACAACTGGCCTAATTCTCTCATTTATTTTTCACCTGCCAGCCCCATGTCTATATATGAAATTATGATTTCTATATTACAGTTACCAACTTCCTGGGCTCCAATTTTTTAAGCCTATACACACATACATACATACATACATACACATACATGCACATACCTACAAAATATTTAGGAAAATTGGCTGGTGAAAGTTTTGTATGATCTGACCTTGTAATATGCTCTTTTTTAAAAAAGCCAATAAAATCTCACGTTGCACTAAGAAATGTCCAATAGACATATTTCTAAACTTGAATGGACCATCATTTTCGATTCTGAACTCCAGATATTAAGAAAAGAACTTTGAAAAATAGGAATATGACTTGGATGTAGAAGGTCTGTAAATCATGTTTTAAGTGAACATTTGACCAAATTATAGATAGGTAACCTTCAGAAAAAAGTGTAGGAAAAACTGAAAAAGTTGCCATAAGGAGGAATATAGAGATTTGTTTTACTTTACTATATAGAAAGCAGAACCAGAACCAAAAGTTAGTTATGAGAGTATTAGGTTTAAGAAGGTTAAAACTTTATTTAATGTAGCTATGAATTTTTGAGCATTATAGCCATTCCAATAATAAAGTTGGTAATCTTAGAGATGATGCATTTTCTCCCCATACAGATATTTGGATGAGTGGATACACTGAGTGAGAGGTTACACTAGTTCAGTACTTTACAGTTCGGTCCATCAGAATCATCTGGGAATCCATTTTTTAAAAATTAGATACTACTGGCCCCATTCCACTAAATTAGAATAGTTAGGAATAAAACCTAGGGGTCTCTATTTTTAAAAATCTCATCAGTATATATCTGATAGTGTTGGTCAAATTAGTGTTTGGGTCTCCAACAGCAGTGCAATACATCTGTACTGCATGACTTCTGTCATTCTGCTAAAGTATAAAAATCTAGAATCATATAAAAGTCATTTTTTTCAAGATCTGTAGTTCAAGGTCATACAGCTTCTTCTGTATGTTTATTTGGATGACCTAGAAAGTTATACCATCCCTCTGAAACCTCAACTGCAGTATTAAACTGTTGCTATAAATATTTATAAAACACTATCTTTCAGCAAGTCTTTCCCCTACCAACAGAGTAAATTCAATATTCTTACGAACATACTTTGAAAGAATGAATGAATTGAATAAGACCATACTTCTCTGTGCACATATAAACGCTGAAAAACCATTGTGTCTCCATTATACAATTCTAATCTTTTAATTATATTGCTTACATTTTATAAAGAGTGAGAACCAGCCTGCATGCAAAAATGTAGGCATCCATATTTAAGGTAATAGTCATGGGCCATTGGGAAAGAGTTTCTTTCTCTGCATTTTTATGAGGCTTAAATACTTATTTTGTTGGAGATTAATGTTCCCTCTACAATTAAGTACAAACCAAGAATTCACTGTACCTCCTTAATTATCAGTCTGTACTTAACTCATCACCAGCTTTAGATGAGCATGTTGATAAAGTGTCTTCTGAATTGAGATTTCATTTTCATAGTGCTCTTAATTATGTGTTTCTGCTTACTGTTTACTTCTTGTGAATTGTAACTTGACTACTTGAAATTTTTTTCATGTAGTTAACTTGTGCCAAACTGACTAGTTATTACAGATATGGAAGAGTCTTCAGTTGTGACAAATAGGAAAAGAAGGAAAACAATTAAAAGTTCAATAAATCTTTGAACCAGATTACAGCTAACATACCTTCCTGCTCTAAAAGTCTAAGACCCAGTGATAAATAAATAAACATATTGATTCTAACAATATAGCCTTTGGTAACTGACATAAAGAGCAAGTAAAGAGGAAAAATAAGCTTATGTTTGAGACACAATAACCGTGGCCACCAAACTGAATGTCTGGTCAGCTGAAAGATAGAGTATATGTGCAAATAAAAGGAGACGGGCCCTGGGACTTCCTTTGTGGAAGACCCTGACTATTCAATCCTAATCTCTTCATTAGATGATTTATCTGAGTGTTGCTCCAAACCGTGGAAACTAGAGGTATTTGGAGTCTACATGAATATTAATTCAACCAAGTGGGTCCCACGGACATAAATAAAATTGCCACAAACTGGCAAATACATTAGTTGCAGAACAGAAATATGCTAAAGGATATTTTTCTTTTGCTGTATTTCACAGGCAACAAAAGGGGAAATTATCTTCTACTAGTTCTTCATTTTGAGGCACTTTGCTCTAAACATGTTAGGGTTTCAAGGCTTGAGGGTGGCATGTGAGAAAGGATTAAGGTAGTAATTAGAATTAAGTTTGTCTATGAATGATAAAAAGTGCAAAATAATATTTACTTTAAAAACAAATGAAGTTTCTTTCTCTCTCAATTAAAGTACAATAAGATCCTTCTAGTTTGTGGCCCACTGGTTTGGCTTCCATTGTCAAATTCACCTCATGGTCCAAGATGGTTACTCCAACTCCAGCCATCATATCCCTTTCCAGTAAACAGGGGTAAGAAAAAGGAAGGATAAAGGCATATCCTCACCCATAAAAACACTAAAATTTTTCATAAGTTCTTTAAAGTTTTCATCACAAAAAAATTTTTTTCTAAATATGTATGGTGATGGATGTCAACTAGACTTACTGTAGTGGTCATTTCACAATATATACAGGTACAGAATCATTATGTTGTACACCTGAAACTATATAATGTTTTATTATCAATTATACCTAAATGTTTTAAAAAGGAAAAATAGGCAAGTTGGACTTCATCAAAATTAAAAGTTTTTGTGTTTCAAAGTACACTGTCAAGAAAGTGAAAATACAATCCACAGCATGGGAGAAAATATTTTCAAATCAGATACCTGATAATGGTCTAGTGTCCAGAATATATAAAGAATTCTTACAACTCAACAATAAAGAGACTACACAATAAAAAATTGGGCAAAGGATTAGAATCCAAATCTTTGGATTCTGCAAACAATATCTTGTCAATAAACACAAGACAAGCTGAGCAACATCATTAGCCATCAGGAAAACAATCAAAACCACTGTAAGATACCAGTTAACACCCACTAAGTTGACTATAAGCAAAATGATGGACGGTCACAAGTGTTGGAGAGAGAGAATTTAAAATGTGATGCATTGTTTACATTTGAGTGAGACTCTGGGTGAAGAGCATACAAGACTTCTTATTTATTTGTATAAAACACTTCATGACTTTCAAAAAAACACTTCCCAAAAGTTTCTCTACGGTTCTCTACTTACATCTCATTGGCCAAAATTTAGTCAAATGACTACTGGACTACAAAGGAAAAAATAGCCTTTATTCTGATTGGAATATCCCAACACCCACTGAAAATTTGGAAATTCCATTACTGAGGAAGAAGGGGAAACTTGTGGTGACCATGAAATTTATCTTCCAAACTGAAACTCTGTTGAGTTGCAAGAGGGCACCATTAATAATTATTCTAGGACAATACATATAGACAGGGACGTATGGTCACCTTTGGGAGATCAGATACCAGGGACCAGTAAGCAGTTTCTGTTACTGTTAATAATACTGGTACCATGTATGAGCCATGTAGCTAGCAGCCATTTGGCTTTTTCCTTATTAATTTATTAAATATTTACATTTACAACATTAATCCTCACAATAACATTCTGAAGTCAGTATTTCTGCCCCCATTTTAATGGTTAAAAAACTAATGTTCAGGGCTTCCCTGGTGGCGCAGTGGTTGAGAGTCTGCCTGCCGATGCAGGGGACACGGGTTCGTGCCCCGGTCCGGGAAGATCCCACATGCCGCGGACCGGCTAGGCCCGTGAGCCATGGCCGCTGAGCCTGTGCATCCGGAGCCTGTGCTCTGCAGTGGGAGAGGCCACAGCAGTGAGAGGCCTGCATACTGCAAAACATACAAACAAACAAAAAAAAACCCTAATGTTCAGAGAGGTTATTTAACTTGCCCACAACCACACAGATAGTAAATGTCAAATCTTGGAATCAAAGTCACCATTTTCTGAGTTCAGAGCTCCTGTTCTTTCACAACCCTGGTTCCAGCTGCTACCAACCTATGTAAAACAAAGTTCTCTGGCCTCAAATGCATTATGCCAAGTTAAAGATGTCAAACATAAAAGAATGCATACAATATGATTCTATGTGTATAAAATTCTATCAATACAAAAAGCAAAACTAGAGTGATAGAATGCAGACCAGTGGTTGTGGAGGGAGGAATCAGTGAGGCGATTATCTGCAAAGAGGCAGGAGGGCAGGGCAGTTTTAGGGGTGATGGAAATGCTCTGTCATGATTGTGCTGGTAGTTACCTGGTTGAGTTCATTTATTAAAACCCATTGAACTGTACACCTAATATTGATAATTTGATTGTATATAAATTATACTTCAATAAAACTGACAAGAAATAAATAGATACAGAGGTGATGATGATAGATAGATAGATAGATAGATGATAGATAGATAGATAGATAGATAGATGATAGATAGATAGATAGATAGATAGATAGATAGATAGATCCATCAACTGATCTTTGATATGGCCCCCAAAAATGGTGGTCAAAGGTATCAGAGGTGTGGGTGGTATGAGTTTACAGCTCCCTACTCACAGCGCAATATTCGCATTTGTCTTATTAGAAGTGCAGACTGAATAGGATATCCTCCATTTCACTAGCCCTTGTGTGTTTCCGTGGCCTCTCAAATGAGCTAGAGTTCTTGGTTGGGTCTCTTCTTCCGGAAACCCCAAGAGATCTCCTCTCTCATAATACAATTCTTCTAGGTTCCACTTGCTTCTACCCAACCTGATCACATGGTTACATTCTTCATTGTTTTTCTTTCTCTACCTGTTTATTTGATTATCTATGTGTATATAATTACTGAATGATCAAAACTATAGATCCTCTAGGAGCAAAGGAACAAGCCTCGTAGTAACTGTAATGCTTCCAAGAAAATACCTGGACCTTCAGCAGCAGAGTTGCTACAGTCCTGTGTTGCTAAGGTCTTGGGAAGCACCTTGCATGCTGGAGAGAGGAGTTTTTTACCCAATTTGGTCACCAAATGAGAGCTCTTTGCAGGGATTTCTATAGATATTGTGCAGGGGAGATGCCATGAAAACCAGCTTCAGTTAAGATGAATCTGGAAAAGTTTTACAGGATGAATTAGAGGAGGGAGAGATTGTAGGAGGTAAAATCAATTGGGAAGCCTTCACAATGGCCCAAGTAAGAGAAAATGAGGGCCTCAACAAAGTGGGGCAGTGGACGCAGACAGGCAGGGTGAAGTGAGAAGAAGAGCGAGGAGGAGGCCACAAAAGATGCTTCTCCCTCCACCCACTGCCCTCTGGACCAGACCCAGGAGCGCAAGGAGGAGGAAAAACAGCGCAATCTGACAAATAAAGGTGTGGGTGGGCCCGGAACAACTTATTGAGATACTGAAATTGTGGTTCTCTCCCTATAATTTACATTTTTTTCCATCCTACTCCCAGTATTTAGGTATTTGTTTTTGTTTTTGTTTTTTATTTTTTGCAACCATGTACATTTCTGTCACAGCAAGGTAGCACTGAAATTAAATACCTTGCAAATTCTTCTTTGTCAGACTAACTGGCTACCATCAAGAAGGTTATTATTATCCTGTTGTCCTCTTTCTGTAAGTCCAACTTCTCTCTTTAACTTTTCTGATTATTTTATGTGTGCTGTTTCCATTGCCTATACAGCTGACAACATATATTTTTGTTTCTTTTCTTTTTTGTTGTTGATTAGCCAAATTTTGTAGCAGGTTTATAAAATTTAACTCCCTGTATAACTCAGATGTGAAGAGAAAATGAAAGTTCTTTAAGGGTTCTCTACTTAATCTGGTTCTCTGTTTTAGCCCCCTCCCCACTGGGTAGCTAGACAACAAATTAATTAAATTCAGTTAAAACTTAATCTCTTCCAGTAGTGTTGACTGTCCCTATAAAATATTCAGTGTTTGAAAAAAAAATCATTTAGTCCCTGAGCTAGCCCAGCTCCCTGCACTTCCCCCTGTGATGACATGCGGAACATGGTAGGTATGAGGAATAAAGATTTTGAGTCCTCCTGGAAAAATAAGGAGTCAGAGTCGTCAGTGCAATGTTCTCTGCTTTCCCAGGTCTCCATGGCAACACCCCCTGGCTCCTGGGTGCTGTTTGCCCTGCTGCTAAGCTGCATAGCTTCACTCTGTGTCAGTGGGACTCTGGTTTCAGTCTCCCCTAGCTTTGACAACCCCTAGTACTATATCCTGGTTCACCCTGTCTCACCCCTGCTCCCACTGGCCACAGTTTTCTGCATGAGACCTACAGCCTCCTTCCAGTCCATGGGCCAGGTGGTCCCAGCCCCGCTCTGCCTGCAGAATCACCTGGTGGGCCCCTGCCTGGCTCTCGGGTTAGTTTCTCACTGCAGCCCCTGAAGGCAGCTCAGGAAGGTCATACTGTAAGGTCTCCCTCTTCTGACAACCACACCGTGTAGCTAAAGTGCTTCAGCCAGGCCCAAGGTTATTGCAAGACGAAGCTCAGAGGTGATTTCCTAGTCCTGAATAGGTAGCAGAGAGAAAAGCTGCCTGCCTTCTTTGCCTTTGGCATTATCCTCAATAACCCATCTCCTTAGGAGTTAGTGGGGTAGACAGCCCAGTGCCACTCTGCCACTCATTAGAGGCGTGATCTTGGGTGAGTTATGTACTGGCTCTGTGTCCCAGTTTCCTCAACAGTAAAATGGGAATTAAATAGTAATTTACCTCACAGTGTCACTGTGAGGACTGAATTAACTGATACATATTTATATACATAGAAGTACTTAGAACAGAACCAAATGCATAGATGCTATTTAATAAGTTAACTTTTTTTTTTCCTTCTCACGAATTTTTGTGATTAAAAGAAGAGGAAGGGTTTTATTTCCTTCTTTACTGATAGCCTCTTCCGGACTCCAGCCAATCCTAATAGCAGCTGTTACATCTCCTCTACACCACCGGAGAGCTCGATCGACAGACTGAATCCTCCACACTTGGTTGTGGGGATGCTGGAGGAGATAGGGGAACCTGGAAAGGTCTCTCTCAAGGCAAAAGTCTAGAACTATGATCCTGCTCCATGATCGTATGATGGCATAATGGAGACTGAACATTCTCTTGGTCTCTCCTTGGAGTTCCTTCCCTAACAAATTATTGGGATGGCCAAAAAGTTCATTTGGGTTCTCCATAACATGTTACAGAAAAAACCCGAACGAACTTTTTGGCCAGCCCCATATAATCTCTGCCCACCTACCTACCCATACCCATCCTCCAGGTAATTAGATGCCCAGGCAATTTAGGTCAGAGGTCTCTGGAAGGCAAAAGAGAACAGCACATCTGACATTTTAAATGCTAGTTCTTTTCATTTATATTCCCAGCCTCTCCTTCTATACCTTAAAAGCTGACCAAATAATCAGAATTATTTTCAAATTTCTCCAACCCACCAAGTTTAGCATTGGTACAGCACACTCTTCAGTTTAAAATTCAGTAAATGCAATCTCATCTGTTGTCAATAATATATGCCAAAATATGCATATATTACAAACTATCTCTTACTTTTTTCCCCCAAGATATTCTCTGTATGATTAGATGTTTCATTAAAACTGATTTATTCTGGACAAATTATCAAAGAATAACAAAAGAGCTCAACAGATACCATATAATGTGACTATTTAACTCTTGCTGAAAGCAGTAAGGCTAATTGTCATATTAAATAGAAAGGAAACAGTAAAAAATCCACAAATCCTTAATGTAACTCAAAACTCAGGAGCAAGTTGTAATGGGCAGTGAACATAACCACATACCAACCACCACTATTAATTTATAGTGGTAAGGATTGACCATATATAACAGTAGCCCTCTAAACTGAATAACGTTTTAATATGCAAGTGGAAAGCTCTTGCCGTAGAGGTCAACAGAATGTTGGTAATGCAGGCTCAATTCTGATAAACCAAGTCTTGTGCAGGCTGAGTTACACTGAATCACTGCTCTTCCAACAGGATTATGGACATGGAGTGTAGAATTTCTGAAAGGAAGTGCTCCCTTGAGAGTGTGTACCACTTAAAATACCTTCTGTCACATGCATCCCAATGTTCATAGCAGCACCATTTACAATAGCCAAGCAACCTAAATGTCCATCGACAGAGGAATGGATAAAGAAGATGTGGTTTATATACACAATGGAATACTACTCAGCCATAAAAAGGAATGAAATAATGCCATTTGCAGCAATATGGATGGACCTAGAGATTATCATACTAAGTGAAGTCAGACAGAGAAAGACAAATATCATACAATATTGCTTGTATGTGGAATCTAAAAACATAATACAAATGAATTTACTTACAAAACATTTCTAGACTCACAGACATAGAAAACAAACTTATGGTTACCAAAGGGGAAAAGGGGAGAGGGATAAATTAGGAGTTTGGGATTAACAGATACACACTACTATACATAAAACAGGTAAACAACAGGACCTACCGTATAGCACAGGGAACTATATTCAATATCTTGTAATAATTTATGATGGAAAAGCATCTGAAAAAGAAAACACATATATATGTATAACTGAATCACTTTGCTGATTAGCTGTACACCTGAAACTAACATCACATTGTAAATCAACTATACTTCAATAAAAAAGAAAGAAAAATTCAATAAATAAATAAATTGAACAATGTTTGTCTAGAACACTGAAGGCTGAACAGCAATTTGTGAGGGCTAAATGTTAAATTATTATAGGAGGTACATCATCGTATTACAGTACGTTCAGCATCTCTTTTGGAAAAGACAGGCTATGAAGAGAAGCTGGCCTACTTAGGTGCAGCTTATCCATCCGTGAACCCTCAGGGTGCATTAAGCTACATCATAACAGCCTATGCCAACCCCTGCCAACAGTCCCAGTTTCCATTTACTCAGGGTCAGTAGGCTCAATTAGAATAGCTGGACATAATTGTTACAGTAATTGTCACCAGGGAGCAAATTTGGATTTATTTATTCAACACTGTAGTGTGGAAACAAGGAGTGACATAGGGAGTTTGGGGAGAAAAAATGATCCAACAAAACCTTGAATTTGATGAAATGTTTGGAAAATAAGAATTTAAAAGAGATGTTATTCAGTCTAGATAAAAGGACCCCGAGGGGATGTTTATCAGCTATAAATTTCAGAGTAATTTCAACCATTAGCTTTGGAACCACAAAAACCCAAACTTAAATTCTGACACTTCTGCTTACCAGCTTTATAGGTTTGGGCATATTGCATAAACTTGATGATCCTTAACTTCCTCATCTGTAAAATAGAAATACCTATGTCACTGGAAGATTAAATATAATAATTTCAGTGTAACAATGTTGGCGCTGCCCCTATTATCCCAGCTTGGGGAGCTCCTCTCAGCACCTGCTAGACATATGAGGTTCTTTTTGATCGTCCTGGGCTGCTATATGCCAGTTAGCCTCATGGGACAGCTGGGCAGTGAAGCAATAAAGAATGGTGGCACTGGCCGGGTGCTGTTCCCTTTTCCAAGGAAAAGGGAGTTAGCTGGAAAGGGCTCTTAGTCACTAGGAAAGTGGAAATTAAAACCACAATGAGATACCACTTCATACCTACATGATGGGTAAAAATTTTTTCAAAAACTGACAATACCAAGAGATACCAAGAATGCAAAGAAACCAGAATTCTCGTACACTGGTGGTAGAGTAAAATGGTATGGTTTTAGCAAACAGTTTGGAATTTTCTTATAAAACTAAACTTACCCTTACTGTATGATACACAAGTTCTGTTTATGGATATTTACCTAAGATTAGTTAAACTACAGGTCAACGAATGACCTGCTTGCTAATGATTATAGCAGCTTTATTCATAACAGCCCAGAACTGAAAAGTACTCAAATGCCCATCAATTGGAGAAAGGATAAAAATATTGTGGTGTATCCATATGGTACAATACTATTCCTCAAGAAAAAAGAACTAGTGATACACGCAACAACATCGATGAATCTTGAAAGCACAGTAAACAAAGGAAGCCACAGACAAAAGTTACATGCTATATGATTCCATGTATATGACATTCAAAAAAATGCAGTCTTAGAGACAGAAATCAGGTAATAGTTACCACAGTCTGGAGGACTGGAGAAGGGATTGACTGCAGTGGGGCACAAGCCATCTTCTAGGTATGATGGAAATGTTCTATCTCACAGTTGTACTAAGATTAATATACCACAGTTATATGGTGGTATAATTAATATTCATTTGTCACAATGCACCAAACTCATATTTTAAATTGTACAGTTTTGCCATATATAACTTACAGCCTTATAAACCTGACTTTTTCAAAAGATCTCATACCAAAAGAAGACAAGTAAAAGAAATATGAGAGCTAGAAAGAAATTAGTAAGTTGTAGATTTAAACCCAAATTTTGATTAAAATCTCAGTTATGTGATGTTTATGAAAGACAAATCTAAAACAAAATCTTATAGAAACTTGAAAAGTAAAAGGGAAAAAAATACATATATATGTGTGTGTATATATATATATATACATATATATATATTTCAAACACTGGAAAGAGCATAAATTTAAAAATAAAATAAAAAGAGAAAATAAAGGTCAGCATAACCAATAACTGATTCTTGGAAAAAAAATGTAAAACTCATAAATATCAAATGAGACTAATCAAGGAAAAATGAAAGAAGGCACAAATAACCAGTGTCAGAAATGAAAGAGTAGACATGACTATAGACCCTGCAATACCAAAATAGGATACTGTAAACATGTTTAAGCTAATAAATTTAAACATGTAGATAGAAAGATCAAGTTTCTTGAAAAATAGAACTTACCAAAACTGGGCAAAAAATAAATGTATTATTCCTTTACCCATTAAAGAAATTTAATACAAATCTTCCCACAATTTAAGAACATTAAAATTAAATTCATCTGTACCAGATAACTGGAAATACATAGGAAGAAATACACAAATTTTACACAAAAATTTCCAGAGATTAGAAAACAATGGTGTGTTAGGAGGCTTCTGAAATGACTCTCAAGAATCCCTGCCTCCTGGTATTGTCACCTTGAGTAATCCTATCCCCTTGAGTGTGGACTGGACCAAGTGACTTGCTTCTAATGAGCAAAATATAGTAAAATGATGGGATATCATTTCTGAGATTAGGTTACCAAGATTGTGACTTCCATCATCCTAGTTTCTCTCGCTGGCATTCTCTCTCTCTCTCCTTACTCAATTCAATGAAGCAGCTGTTCTTTCGTGAGCTGCTCTATGGAAAGGTTCACATAAGAGGAACTGAGAGTGGGCCAACAGCTTATGAGAAACTGAGACCTTAATCCAACAACCAGCAAGGAACTGAATCTTGCCAACAACCGTGTGAGTGAGCCTGAAGTGGACCTTTCCCAGTCAAGGCTTGAGATGTTTATAGACTTATGAGAGTCTGAGAATCAGAAGACTCACCTAAGCCTTTCTTGGTCCACAGAAACTATGAGATAATACACGTTGTTTTAACTCACTATCTTTCGGACTTATTTGTTACACAGCAACAGATGACTATTACAGAGGGAAACATCTGCAGTTTTACTTGGAGGCCTACCAGGCTTTTAATCTCATATCAAACAATCATGGAATGTAGGTTGGCCCTAGAAGGGAGCATGACCTTAGGCCAGGCAGCTCTCTTCAGCTGAGGGGAAGTTCCAGGGAGACTCAGCTGAGTGCCATCAACCTCTAACACCCCCAGCAGCTAAGAAACAAGTGCTCCAGTCCCAGAGGGAGGAGCTGGGTGGTGCACCATGGCACCCGCTGCTGATGAGATGTGTATTAACATCATAAATCTAACAAAACATGTAGAAGCTCTCAACTCAGAAAATTATAAAATGTTATTAAAAGAAATCAAAGAAGACCCCAGTCAATGGGAAAATATGCCATGGATATGAATTAAAGGCTCAATGTCATATAGATGTTAAATCTCCCCAATTTGATCTATAGATTTAATACAATCCCATAAAAATTCCAATGCTCTATGTGTGGAACATGACAAACCAGTAGTAAAACATATATAGAAATGTAAAAAGGTGAAGGGCTAAACTTAGCCAAGACATTCTTAAAGAGGAAATGGATGGGAGAATTTGCTCCATTGAATATTAGCTACAGTAATTAAAGCAGTAAGGTATTGGCATAAGAATAAAAACAAAAGCTCAAAAGAATATAATAGAAATCTTAGAATTTATCACAAATGGGCATGTGATTTCTGCAAACATAGCACTTCATAACAGTGGAGAAAGAACATGTCTTTCCAAAAATGGTTCTGAAACAGATAGCCATATGGACAGCTATAGGAATAAAAATGTTACTAGAACCTTACCTCATGCCAAACACAAAAATCAATTGCAAGTAGATTATGTAGCTAAGTGTGAAAGACAAAAAACAGTAAAATTTCTAAAAATTAATAAGAGAGAATATCTTTACAACCTTAACTTAGGATAAGACTTCTCAAACAGGACACAAAAATCTTGAACCACAGAAAATATTGATAAATCTGACTATATCAAAGTTCTTTTTCAAATGTCACCACTAACAGAGCAGAAAGGCAAACCACAGACAGTGAAAAAGTATTTGAAACACATAGAGCCAAAAGAGGGCTTATATCTTGAATTTATATCTTTTTAAACATTTCTGAAAATCAAAAGAGAAGCTCAAACTATTCAGTAGGAAAAATGCTCTTGAGATTGAACAAGCAATTCGTCAGAGGTTATTCAAATAGCCAGTAAACAACCTCATTCATAATGATGTAAATACAAATTAAAACCACAAAGTAATATCCCTATACTCCCATTATTAGACACTGGGAAAAAAATTTAATGACAATACCAAGTGTTGGAAAGGCTATGAAGCTAAACGGACACTACTCTTGGTAGGAGTAAAACAGTTTGTCATCATCTTGACTTGAAACCACACAAACCCTATTACTCAGCAATTCAACTGCTAGAAATGTACTCAACAGAAATACATGCACATGGCCACCAAGAACTATGCATGGGAATATTCATAGCAGTGTTATTCATGATAATCCACAATTAGATATAAACCAAATGTCCATTAATAGTAAAAGGACAAATGAATTTTGGTATATCTATATACAGAATACTATATAAAAATAAACTGCCTCCTTTAGGCTATAAAATGAATAAGATCTTGACTCAAAGCAGGGCCCTGCAAGCCTTCCCAGGGACAGAACACCTGCCCCTTGTGTCCCCTGCCTCTTGTTTGTAGAAAAACTTTAACTTCCTAGGCCTTCCCCAAGTTCCAAAGAGCAAATTAAATCAGAGAAGTGAAAAAATACAAAAACAAAGGAAAGTAGTCAAGCAAGAAAAAAAAAATAGTTTAGTCATAAGACAAAGTCAAGGATCTTTAGTTCCTCCTCAAGGGCTACAGATCATATCCAGAGCTCTATCCTTGAGCCGCTCTGCAGATACTAAAACCCTCACCATGTTGTAGGAGTTAACTGCATGCTGACCACAAGCACAGAGACCCCAGACCAGTTGGAACCAGAAGGTTAATGATGCTGACTCCCAAAATACCATCCAGTTACCTCACCACCAACCAATCAGAAGAATGTCCACGAGCTGATCAGGCACCCTGTGACCCTCTCCCTCACCTCGCCTTTAAAAACCCTTCCCTGAAAGCCATCAGGGAGTTCAGGTCTTTAGAACATGAGCTTCCCATGCTCCTTGCTTGGCCCTGCAATAAACACTGTACTTTCCTTCACCACAATCTGGTGCTGTAGATTGGCTATTCTCCTCATCAGGTGAGTGGACCCAAGTTCGGTTTGGTAACAGTCTGAGAATCTAATGTATAACATAGTGACTACAGTTGATAACACTGTATTATATAATTGAAATTTGTTAAGAGAGTAGAACTTAAATGTTCTCACCAAAAAAAAAGACAAGTTAAAAAAATTTCCACATCCTGCAATACGGATGAATTTTACATTGAACAAAAGAAGTCAGCACAACAGAATTCACATTGGATTATGCTATTTATATGAAGTTCACAAACAGGCAGGACAATACTACAATGTGTGAAAATGCATGTGTGCGTGGCAAACTCTAAAGAAAAGCATGGATGTAGTGACAATAAAAGTCATGATAGTTTTTAACTTTGGAACAGAGAGGAGTAGTAAGGAAGAGGGAGCACAACGGGAGATTACAGAGTTTGGCAATTTTGTATTTCTTGATCTAAGCGGTGGTACTTAATGTTGGTTTGAGACTAAATCCACCTCTACTTCAAGGTTTGTTCACTTTTATTTATCTGTGTTACATTTTACAAGAAAAATTCATTTTTTTTAACTGAAGCATAACTTACAATATGATACTAGTTTCAGGTGTATTACATAGTGATTCAATATTTTTCTAGATTATGCATCATCACACAAAGTTATTATATTATTGACTATATTCCCTGTGCTGTACATTACATCCCTCTGATTTATTTATTTCCTAGCACAAGTAGTTCATACAAGAAAAAGTTTAAAGAAAGCTATACGTCTAGGAAAATAAATGAAAGTTTCTCCTTTCCTAAAGAAGTGAAAGTTCCTCTTTACATAACAGCCTTGCCAGGTCTATCTCCTGGGAACCTCTGTTGGGTACTTCCTTCTTTATGCACATACCATATGCATCTCTCTGTGTATATCACACCTTTTTAATTTTTAAAATAAATTTTACTATTCATATTAATATGTGAATATTATCTCTTCACTTAATATATCGTAAATATATTCCCTGGTGAGTATATGTTTATTAACCTTATTTTTAAAGCCTGCACTGCCTTCCATCGTATGGATATGCCATAATTTTTTAAATCTTTTACTTTTTGAAGGATATTTAAATTGGTTCTGATGTTTGCTTTTCCAGGTGCTACTTCATTGAACGTTCTTGGATATATATTCATACTACTTTTTATTTTAATGAATCACTCTATTACTCTCACTGAGTCCTTGAGGTTTTTAGCTTTTCACTCACCGTTTCTCTCTCCAGCACAACTTGGTCATGATTTTTGGAGATTCCAGTATCAGTGTATATGAACCTACCAACACCCTGCCTTGCCTCTTGCTTCCTCCACCCTTCTCTCCTCCAAAGACCACATCTTCCTAGCCTGGCCATTCTTTCCCACTGTCATGCCTTAGAGTCCAGACCTTGTCTTAGCCAGTACTAAGCACTACACTCTCAGACCATCACACCTACCTCCAACACTTCCCGGCTTCACCAAGATCTAAAAGTCATGAATCAAACACATTTCATACTTGCCCCCTTCCTTCCTGTCTCACTTCCCTACTTGCCCTTGTTAAATTCCATAACCCATCATCAGAGCCCTCCCTTGCTTACATATACTTCTCTCTCATTCCTTTCTCACTGAATCATACTCATCTGGCAAAACCCTAAATCTGAAAACAGCCATATCTCCACCCATACTGTGCCTGTTCCCATGTACATAATGGAAACTGAGGAAATATATTTAAAAAAAGGCTCATATGCCTCATTTTAAATTATCTAATAGAAATTATCTAATAGAAAACAGGTCTTCCGTATGACAGGTTGGCAACAGCTAGCAAGTTGTCAGCCCTTGGTGCGGACCAATTATCCTCCTGTATTTCTCCAGTCCATTCACGCTTCCAGCCTCCTAGAAAACTACATCCCACTTTCTTTTCTCTCTCAAACCTCCATGCCTTCCTCCTCCACCCTCACTCTCAGCTGAATAATGTGCTTCCTATTTCACAGAGAAAATTAATCAAAAGGAATCTCCAGAGGTGCCCACACCACAATTATTCTACTACCAACATCTGCACCCACATAGTCTGCCTTCCCACCCATTACTTCAGATAGATTGCCCCTGCTTCTGTCTAAAGGCAATCCCTCTTGTGCTCTAAATTCTATTGCCTCTCGCCTACACAATCTCATATGTTCAGCAATTCCTCCGTCTCTCTTCCATCATCAGTTTTCTGCTTTCCACTGTGACACGCCCACCAGTGTACAAACAAAAACTACTATAATTTCTACCATCTAAAAACCATGGAAAAATATCTCTCCTTGACCTCACATCCCCTTCCAGCTATCCCTCATGTAGCTGCTCCTATATTATTACAAAGCTTCTTTAAAATTTTCCTCTACCTGCCATCTCCAATTTATTCCCATTTTGTCTTGAACCCACTATTATATAATAAGACTTTAACCCTCTATCACCACTCCACTCAAAACACCTCCCATCAAAGACACCAACAGACTCCTCTTTGACCAACTCACTGGCCAACGCCTGGACCAGTCAGCCATGCTCCCTTGGAAAACCTCTACCCTTTGGTTTCTGGAATAACATACTCTTATGATTTTTCTCCAGCTTCACTGACCATTTATCTTTTCTGTTTCATGCACACTCCCCAGATCTAAACTTTGGAGTCCCTTAGGTCTCAATCTTTAACCATGCTCACTGCCTAGATTTTTGTATATATGTATATGAGTGTGTGTGTGTGTGTGTATACATATACATATTGTATATATACACATATTGTTTATATATATACATATACATACATATATGTATATAGAGAGTTCTACTTCCCAAATTTATATAAATAACCAAGATCTCTCTCCTGAACTCCATATTCATATATCAACTGCCTACTAGACAGATCCACGTGAATGTCTAATGTATAATACATGTCCAAAGCAGAACTTCCTTTTAAGCTACCCTTCCCACTGCTTGCCCCACTTCAGTAAAGAGTGCTTCATGCTTCCAGTTCCTCAGACCAAAAGCCTTGGAGTCTTAAGTCCTCCTTTGTTTCTGATTTCTCAGCCAATGCATGAGCAAATCTTACTGGATCTATCTTCAAAATATAACCACTTCTTGGGCTTCCCTGGTGGCGCAGTGGTTGAAAGTCCGCCTGCCGATGCAGGGGATACGGGTTCGTGCCCCGGTCTGGGAAGATCACACATGCCGCGGAGCGCATAGGCCCGTGAGCCATGGCCGCTGGGCCTGCGCGTCTGGAGCCTGTGCTCCGCAATGGGATATATATATAACCACTTCTCCCTACCTCAACTGCAACCACCCTGCTCTGAGCCATCATTGTCCTTTATCTGGATAATTGCCATCACATCTTAACTGGTCTTCTTTCACCCCACAGACAGTCTATTCTCAACCCAGAAACCAGAGTGATCCTTTCAGAATTGTAGACAAGTTCATGCAGCTACTGAAAACCTTCCAATGCCTTTCATTCCACTCAGAGTAAAAGCCTCATTCCTTACAATGTCCTATGAGGGCCTGTGTAATCTACACCCTGCAACCTCTCCGTCCTCATCTATAACCACTCTCCTTCTTTCTCTCCTCCAGCCATACTGGCTTCTTTAATATCTACCAAACAGAACATGCACTTGCTTCTCCCTCTGCCTAGAAACCTCTTCCACTAGTTATTGCCATGTTGCACTTCCTTCAGCTATTTACTCATTTACCTAACTGATAAGGAATTTCAGAGCTACCCTTTCAAAATAGCTCTTTTTTCCTTCCTTTCACTTCCTTCGTTATATGTACTCCACAGAATGTAACACTATATGTGCGTGTGTGTGTGCTTGTAAATATACAATACATATACATAAAATTTATTATATATATTATCTCTGCACTCTGGAATGTAAACTATGTGAATAGTTTGTACATCTTGTTCATATTCCCATAATCTACAACAGTGCCTAGCAGTAGCTGAGTCCCCAAAACCATTAGTTGAATGATATAATGTACACATTCATATTTTTAACAGACACATATCCTTCATCGTTTAAAAGACTGCCTCTGTCACAGATGTAGAAAACAAACTTATGGTTACCAGGGGAAGAGGGGAGAGGGATACACTGGGAGATTGGGATTGACATATACACACTACTGTATATAAAATAGATAGCTAATGAGAACCTGCTGTAAAGCACAGGGAACTCTACTCAGTAGTCTGTAATGGCCTGTATGGGAAAAGAATCTAAAAAAAAAAAAAAAGAAGAGTGGATGTATATGTATAACTGATTCATTTTGCTGTATACCTGAAACTAACACAACATTGTAAATCAACTATACTCCAATAAAAAGTTTTTAAAAAAAGACTGACCCTGCTTTACTTTGGCACTTCAATACAGCCTCCTCCTGCATTTTGATTCTTTACACTTAAGATTTAGGAAGGAAAAACCCTTTTATTATTTTCTAGAGTTGGCGGTTTAATAAATGTCCTCTGTGTAGTTGATTCATTTTAAAGCCATATATTTCCTTGTCTAATTATTGACAGGGACAGGAAGTGGAATTAATGGCTAATCTTTCAGGATTCCCCTGAGGCGTTACTGCATGAGGCAATAGAGGTTTTTCCTTACTAGGACACATTTTCATGTTCTAGTGTATATTTAGACACTGAACCCCTTTTAAACTAATGGGAGGTCTGTGGGCCAAACATTTATAGGAAACGAAAGGAAATGGCATGGTAAAAGCAAGCTGTGAAAAAAGGTCTTCTAGCTTGCTGTTACCTAATCTGTCACATGAAAGACTTATTTTAACATTTCTATTAGATAAGATGAACAGAAAAATACCACGCACAGTATTCTTTCCATATTTTTGCTCTTCTTTCTACGAATGCTGCCTCTTCACTTGAGTCATGTATTGGGATAAGAAAAAAAGTGTGGAATATGATTTTTTCAACTAAATCAGAAATGCCATCCTACACTTAATGACTAATTGCAAAAGAACCAAAAAAATTTTTTTAATTGCTAACACAATTTTGGTAAAGCTTGTAGGTGTAAATTTGTCAGTAAATAACTAACCATGTTATTCAAATTTTCAATGAAAAATAGCATTTGGTTACATTGGTTGTAATTTGATTTGGTTTATTGTTTCACTTTGCTTTTTTAGGAGACCTAGAGATTTATTCTAATAGTGATCATTCTCTTAACTTCCGAGTATACTTAGTGGATCTAATCCATATCCCTGCCATAGCCACACTTCTTTTCTTCTCTGTTCTTGCCACCTTCTTACCTGCAGAGCAGAGTATCAAAGGGAGTAAAACTTCTTTACTTCTTTCTCCAGCCATTGCTAATCAGTTCTCTCTGCTGCAAGCTCCCTTCACTGCTCCAAGATAATAATCCCAAGCATATCCCATACCTTTCCAATCTCTTTCAGCCTCAAAAACAATTTCACTTAAGTAATTGTGATTCACTTTAAGAGGATAAAAAAATCCCATCCAGTCTAAATTAGGACGTCAATCTGACTTTCATTCCAAAGCTTCACCCCTTCCCACGGTTCAGACTTGACCATTGGATGAGGTAACTGTAATCACAAAGTGATCTTCTCTGTTTCCTCCTTCCTTCCTGCATCTGCACTATCTTCCACTACAGGTTCTCCCTGGGTGAAGGTAGTAGATAGGGAAGATTACGAAAATAAGAATGTCTTATATAACAGGTGTAATATAATTAGCCATAGTAATGCCCTCATGGGGCACATTTGTGCTTTCTTTGGGGACCCCACTAAAGGACCTCCAGCATGTAAATTTTCACCATATGAGTGACACATGTCCAGCTGACTTGTTGTAACTGCCCTCAGTTCCTGCCCTCTTTGCTGTACCTCTTGGCGTCTCTCCCTGGGATTCCATCTCCCCAGAACACTTCTTTCTTGGATAAGGGCTCAGTAAGACAGCAGGAATCCTTCCATGGCAGGCACACGGACCACGGAAGATTAGTGCATTTTTAACCCATCAAATCGTAAGATACCATTTGGTAGGCCTTTCTCTCTCTTTTTTTTTCTTTTCTTTTCTCTGTTTGTTCTATTATTGCAAGTTGTTCCAGCCAGCTTCATGGCTTAAGAATTCTCCAGGCTGGAAGCAGGCAGAAAGCAAACGCCATTTTCTTAGTTTATGCATGTCTCTGCTCTAGGGAACCTGTCAAGGTCTCTAAAGAATTTTCCTGCCAGATTCCAGTCTGGTGGGAACATTAGGAAAGCTTAAAATTTTCTACAGCTACATAAGCATTCAGCCAGGAAGTAAGATTCTAGTCTCTTCTACTTCCTGGCATCTCTAGTCTCTAAGACTTATTCAATTGGCTTGAGATAAGTGCCAGAGTCCCATTCCCCACTTCCTTGGGAGGGGAGAGGAAATGCCATAGTACTCTTAACTCCGTGACACACCTATTTTTGCTACATTCTCTCCAATCACTCTTCAAAGTTCCTATTCTTTTATGCAAGATAGAAATTAATAGTTGTATTAATAGTCCCTAGAGAGGTTCTGCTATCTTTCAGTAATTTAGTTATGGATGTTGTAAAGCATCTCTCTTTAACCTGTGAATATACTTACCTTTCTCAGGTTTATGTCCTCAGTTGAAATTCTAAGACACCAGAAAAAAACCCTAGTTAACATCCTGTGTCACCTATATCGCTGTTGCAGAATCTGTCATTCTGTCTTAAAGTCAAAAGCATTGTGTAGTAGGCTGAATAATGGCTCCCAAAGGTATCCAAATCCTACCCCTAGAACCTGTGAATATGTTGCCTTAAAAGGCAAAGAGAACTTTGCAGGTGTGATTAAATTGAGGATCTTAGATAGTGGGAAGCAGCCGCATAGCACAGGGAGATCAGCTCGGTGCTTTGTGACCGCCTGGAGGGGTGGGATAGGGAGGGTGGGAGGGAGGGAGACACAAGAGGGAAGGGATGTGGGAACAGATGTATATATATGACTGATTCACTTTGTTATAAAGCAGAAACTAATAATAAAAAATTTTTAAAAATTGAGGATCTTGACTGGAAAAAGTATCCTGTATTATCTGAGTAAGCCCTAAACATAATCACAAATGTCTTTATAACAGGGAGGCAGAGGGAGATTTGACTTCAGAAGTAGGAGATGTTATGGTAGATGCCAGAGTTGGAGTGATGCAAGAAAGGGTCAGGAACTAAGAAATGCAGGCGGCCTCCAGAACCTAAAATATGCAAGGAAACAGATTTTCCCCTAGAACCACCAGAAGGAATCAGTCTTGCCTACACCTTGACTTTAGGCCAGTGAAACTGGTTTCAGACTTCTGGCTTCTGGAACTATAAGAGAATACGATTTTACTGTTTTAAGCCACAAAGTTGTATTAAGTTGTCACAGCAACCATAGTATATGAGTACACGTTATCTCTCTTAGGATGCACTTCACTATAAGTTATTAAAATCTCACATATCTCATTTCACATATCATATCGGCAGGCGGACTCTCAACCACTGCACCACCAGGGAAGCCCCAGCCCCTTATTTTTATTTTGAAATATCATATTCATATTTTTATAATAAAATGTTTCCTTTGAAGAAATGAATAAGCATATACCAGAATCTTGAATAAGCATAAAAATAATAGGTGGTGGTTCCATTACAATAATGTAGACACTAGGATGCATTTCTGCCAGTGTGAATCAATTAAGTTAGAACGGAGATCAAAAGATACTGTATTATATTTCTTTATTTTTCTCTCTTTTTCCTCACTATAGTTTAATTATATAAAGTAGAATTCCAAGAAGATGACTGCCAGGAAAGTTTTATTATCAACCTTTCTTGATGCCCTTTTGTTAAATAGCTTCTAACATGAAATCCTTTATTCATTATCTAGATTCTATTTTAAAGATTGATTTTGAAAAAGGTTTCATATTCTTATAACTTTCCATCTTTGGTAATTTCATGTGCATTTGACATTTTATTAAAAAGAAATCATTCCGTTTCTTGATGATTCACTGAGTTCCTCAGATCAAACATTCCTTTGTAAGGATCTGTTTATTATTTGAACACATGGCCCCATATAACCATACACACCCAAATACATCCAAAAAATTAATAACTAAAGATAGTCTCCCTGGCCATCCTCTCTCAGTATACTCCCTCTGGGCCTGTGGGCAAGTCTGGCAAAAGGCAAAACACTAATGTAGAGCTCACATAACTCCTCTTTTGTGCTCCTACTTGTTTTTCTCCCATTTTCTCCACCCACTTCACTCACCCATTCTGACTTCCTACCAGAAAGATGCTATATCTTCTTTTTGCACCTCTCTGTGCTCAGCTAAATGCAGTACTCAGCACTCCCAAATCATATGATATAGATTTCTAGCATTACCAACATTTGAATTGCAAGCTCTTGAAGAATAATAAAATCCGAATCCAAAGTTATTAGACCTCCAAAAGTAGCACTCAGGCAATGTGACAAAAACTTTGCAGGGCCCTTAAATTACTGGCATAGAGCTCTCTGCCTTCTCATCTACCTATAAAGCTGACTCTTCCTATCATACCTAGAGGAATAGTAGAACAAAACACCATATCCACTACCCAATTTCCCCAGAGAATGAAGGGGAAATAGGACTATTACCTTCTTCTCTATTCTCTCAAATGCAATAACCCCTGCCACCCACAGTCTTACCTGTACGTATCAAAAAGTCTACTTCCATGACCCTTTTTAAGGACGCAGGATTTAGATCAACATCCTTAAAAATGTACATACAATGCACAACCATCAAAAGAGCAGAGATAGATTTATGCTTTTCAACACAGAATGGAAGACCAAGCCTGGAAAAAGACCCCATGATGATAATTTGTGAAAAATTCTGGCAGCTACATTAGCTTTTGCTGAGAATTGCAAAATTGAATCAAGATAGATTGCAAGGGCAAAAGAAAATTTAAATGTCAAGCCAGGAAGGACTGGTCTGACATCTTTTAACATAAAATTTGTGGGACAATTTGCCTCAGCAGACCATAACAACCAGCAAAGCTTCCTGAATAATTAAAGCAGGGTATTAAGGTGAGTGTTGCCTACTTGACTAGCTTTTTAACGTGAATGAATCTAGTTTGTTTTGGAAGCAGGAGCCTCCCAGAATGTTTATATCCTGCATTAGTAGTATATACTGAATTCATTTTTCACTGCTCTTTCCTTCATTCTGTATTTTACAGAAAATTTTGATGTTAAAAAACAGTTTCATCATTCTCAATGGTGAAAAACTGAAAGCATTTCCTCTAAGATCAGGAAAAAGACAAGGATGTCCACTCTTGCCACTATTATTCAACACAATTTTGGAAGTCCTAGCCATGGCAATCAGAGAAGAAAAAGAAATAAAAGGAATCCAAATTGGAAAAGAAGAAGTAAAACTGTCACTGTTTGCGGATGACATGATACTATACATAGAGAATCCTAAAGATGCCACCAGAAAACTACTAGAGCTAATGAGTGAATCTGGTAAAGTTGCAGGATACAAAGTTAATGCACAGAAATCTCTTGCATTCCTATACACTAACAACGAAAGATCAGAAAGAGAAATTAAGGAAATTTCAATTTCATAGCACCATAGCAAACATCATTCTCAATGGTGAAATTAAGGGCACGAACCCATGTCCCCTGCATCGGCAGGTGGACTCACAACCACTGCGCCACCAGGGAAGCCCCAATTTTCATACTTTTATCTCCATGCCTAGACCTCTCAAATTCCAGACTTGTATATTCAGCTGCCCCCACTACATCTTCACTTCAAAGTCTAATAAGTATTTCAAAGTCAACATATTAAAAAGTGAAGCCCTGCTCTTCCCATCCAAACCTGTCCCATTTCTGGTTTTTCCTACCTCAGTTGATGTCAACTCCATAATTCCAGGTCCTTAGGACAAAAATCTTGTAGTTGCCCTTGAATTCTTTCTTATCTTTATATCTCATATCTGCTCTGTTTGGAACTCCTGTGGCTCTGCCTTTAAAATATATTCAAAATTCATCATTTCTCAACACCTTAACTGCTATCACCTTGGTCTATAAACTACTTTCAGGACCTCATGATCCAGACAATACTGATGAAAGTTGTTTTGCAGTAAGAAACACCATACTCAGAAGTATGATGTATAAAAATTGAGGGACTTGCTATTCTTTGTTTTTATCTTTTATTTTATTTTTTATTGAAGTATAGTTGATTTACAGTGTTGTGTTAACTTCTGTTGTACAGTAAAGTTATATAGATATATAGATATATAGATATAGATATAGATATAGATATACTTTAAAAAATATTCTTTTCCATTATGGTTTATCACAGGGTATTGAATATAGTTCCCTGTCCTATACAGTAGGACCTTGTTGATTATCCATCCTATGTATAACAGTTTGCATCTTCTAACTCCAAACTCCTACTCCATCCCTCCCCCACCTCTCCTCTCCCTTGGTAACCACAAATCTGAAGAACCTGCTGATCTTCACGCAGGCAAAATCTTAATACTTTTATCATATCCTTTATATACCTTACAGACTCTTGGATAAATGCACTTTAAAGTAAAAAACTTTCTTCAATTCCATTTTCTAAGATGTTTCATCTTTTAAGAAGAAAGGAAACTCACCTGCCTTTGAAAATTATAGCAGCATTTCATTGCTTTCCATGGCTGGCCAAATCCAGAAAAGCCCTGGATGTGTTTCTGGCCAAGGTAGATGCTGATATGTGTGGATTTAGATTGCATTTACTTCAGCCTTTATCACACTATATTAACACATCTCTAGCGATTTGAATAAGAAACTTAAAGTACTAGATCCTGATTATGTAGGCAGGCAAACACCAACCCACAATATTTTATGTACTCCTTCATATTCCTCCCAAATAGCTAGATATTTCTTGACCAGAGTAATAGCATTAGGTTAAATTTGATACACTGAAATCACTTTTAATTACAGAGAAGACTGCTTTTGACTTTATTATCAATCTGATCTACCATGAAGATGGAGAAAAGTGAAATTTGCAGCCCAGGTAGTGATTGTGTCAAAGTTCCTGCTTCAGTTGATATGATGAACTGTGTCTTGAGGTTTTCTTTACTGCTACAAAGTTTTGTATTTCTAGTTGCTGGTTCTGATTTTTTCCTTCCTACTGCATCCTCCTGAGGATGTCTGTTTGACATAAATATTCTGGAAAAAACTTTCTTTGCTATTCTTTAGCTACCTTTCAAAAAGCTTCCTTCATGGTTTTTTTTTAACAGAAATATTTAAAATTAATTGCTATGGCTTGCACACTGGAATTTCCCATACCAACCCTAATGTTTCTCGGAATATTGATGAGAATGCACAGCTTGTCCTCAGTGATGGTACTAAACGATTTTTTGACCATTCTCTAAAAATATCCATCGAAGGAGAGATAGAAGATCCCTTGAGCTCTCTGAAAGAGAACACCACTAAGAAGATTTTTAGGAATAGAGGCAGCAAGAAATGAATACATACATAAATAAACAAACAAAAGTGAAGTACAGAAGGTCTTAATATTTAGGATGATAGGTTTGAAAGAGCAATTAGAAGGGGGAGAGGAAAATGACTCTTCTTAGGCACATCCATTGCTATTCCTTCAGTTTAGGATTTTCCATGCATTTTTAAGCAAGGTAGGTCTGATGAACCCACAACAAAGGCAGACATTATGATCTCAGCTCTTAAGTTTATATAGCCCAGTGTTTGCCCTGCTCACTCAGCACAGGCTGCAATATCCCCTTTTCATTTGGGATCCGACTCTCCAACTCAAAGTCATCTTCGGAGGCTTGCTTGGAACTGAAGACAGCAACTGCTCAGCCAGATTTAGCATCTCCATAAAATAGATGACAATGTTTTTCTAGATACTTGAGTAAAGTGGCAGGTGGCATTTCTAAAAGAGGCTTTCCACAGCCACTTTCATCTCATCTTTTAAAATACCAAAGGTGCAGGTACCAATTGGCCTCTGGTACACGTTAAAGTAGTGCCCCTCTTATCTATGGGGATATATTCTAAGACCCGCAGGGGATGCCTGACACCACAGATAGTACTGAATCCTATATAAATTATGTTTTTTCCTATACATACGTACTTATGATATAAGAAATTAACAACAAAATCAATAACAAAATAGAACAATGATAACAATATACTGTAATAAAAGTTATATGAGTGGGGTCTCTCTTTCAAATATCTTATTGCACAAATGCAATGCCTTTTCCATTTTAACTAAGCACTCATCACACTGTGGCTTTAACTTTTGCAGTTTGAGGTACGACAGCAAGATTAGCATGAATTTCTTTTTTCTTCTTCACAATTTCATGGACTAAAGATTTGTTCTTACCATACAGCTTAGCACCTTCAGCATACAATGTTTTTTTCTTTCCTTATTAGGTTGAGAACTTTCACATTTTTGGTTAAAAAAAAAGCACTTTGTGGTTTCTCTTTGGCATATCCGAATTGCCCACATCACTACTCTGGGTCTTTGGTGCCATTATCAAGTAAAATAAGGGTGACTTGATCAAAAGCACTGTGGTACCACAAAAGATGATCTGATAACTAAGATGGCTGCTAAATGACTAACCTGTGGGATATGCTGGACAGAGGGATGGTTCATGATATGAGCAGGAAGGAGCCAGATGGTGCAAGCTTTCATTACAGTAGTCAGAATGGCGTGCAATCTAAAACTTATAAATTGTTTATTTCTGGAATTTTCCATGTAATATTTTCAGACCAAAGTTGATAGCAGGTAACTGAAACTGCAGAACGCAAAAAATGGATAAGGGAGGGCACAATCATATTCCAACAGTTGATGCTGGGCTGCACATAGACATTAAGTGTGGTACCTCTGGAGCTAAACTAGCTGGGTTTATCTGCAGGCTCACCAATTACTGGTTGTATAAACTTGGACACATTAGATAACTTCTCTGTTTCTCAATTTCCTTACCTATAATATGGGAATAATGATAGTAATAGTGTTGATATCTGCATCATAAGGTTGTTGAAAGGATTAAAACAGCACCTGCAAATAAATGTTGGCTAATATCATTGGGATGAGTAGTTCAAATTTTAGCAATGAAAATTTTAAATAAAGGTTAAAGCCCGATTATCTTCTCTAAAATAAGGAGACATTTTGAGGGATGTAGCCTGTTTTAACCTCCAGAGTTCTGAAAAATACTAAATTGAAAATTTTTACCAATATTGAAATAAACCATGTTGTGAGAAGGGATCCTGACGTTCAGAAATAGATGCTGAGACTTTCATAGGGTAATCACAGTATTTTTCCCTGGAGAAAGTTCTGAAGCCCAAAACTAACATCAAAATAAGTTTTGTACAAGTCTATCATGTAATACTGATGCTTAAGAGCTTGAAATTTTTAATTGCCAGGAACAATAAAAAAAAAAAAGCACATGTTATTTTGAATTTGAGCTCCTATTACTAATAGGTAACTAGGATAGCACTGTGTGTTTGTTCCAAAATATAATGTTGACAGCCACAAAGTCAACAAACACAGAACACAATTATCCACGTTTTCGATTGTTCATGGCAATTAAAAACTTTAAGCCCTTGGTTGCATTCCCATGAGTGTCCCTAGAAACTCAGTTTCTATTCAATGGATTTCTCTCACCTTAGTGCCCAAGCAGTATGTTCTCAAGGAAAAGAAACTGTTGTTCAGTTTGTTTCGATTGAATTGATTTCAAAAGATTATTAAACACCTACCATGTGCAAAGTTAGTGCCAAGGACTAAGAAGAAATACCAAGAAGAGACAAATGGAGAGACAGATACATTCATTAACAAATATTTGTTTAGAGCTGACACTACACAGGAAGCTTAGTCTATATAGTGCATAATATAACAATATGACATGCTTGATGTTATAACAATTTCCAGTATCTGACGTCAATGATTCAATGAATCTAAGATATTCTGTTAAGTTGTTTTATAAGTGCTATCATATGGAGAATTTCTGTCCCTGGTTCTCTTCTCTAACTTAAAGTGATTGCTTCCTCCTCTGAAATCCCAATGAACTTTTTTCTTACTTAACTCATCAAGACCTATGATTTTTTTTTAGTTACTTAATTTGCAAAAGTGAATCGTTCTTAAGTCAGTGTCTGAAATCAGAATTATTAGGTAAAATTCTCAGCTAAAACCCTTACTGTGTAACCTTGAGCAGATCATCTAATCATTTTTGTGCGCCAGTTTCCTTGCATTTAAAATGGAGGTTAGTTTCAAGATGGCGGAGTAGAAGGACATGTGCTCACTCCCTCTTGCGAGAGCACTGGAATCACAACTAACTGCTGAACAGTCATCTACTGGAAGACACTGGAACTCACCAAAAAAGATACCCCACATCCAAAGACAAAGGAGAAGCTGCAATGAGATAGTAGGAGGGGCGCAGTCACAATAAAATCAAATCCCATAACTGCTGGGTGGGTGACTCACAAACTGGAGAACACTTATACCACAGAAGTCCACCCACTGGAGTGAAGGTTCTGAACCCCAAGTCAGGCTTCCCAACCTGGGGGTCCGGCGACGGGAGGAGGAAATCCTAGAGAATCAGACTTTGAAAGCTAGCGGGATTTGATTGCAGGACTTCGACAGGACTGGGGGAAACAGAGACTCCACTCTTGGAGGGCACACACAAAGCAGTGTGTGCATTGGGACCCAGGGGAAGGAGCAGTGACCCCAGGGGAGACTGAACAGACCTACCTGCTAGTGTTGGAGGGTCTCTTGTAGAGGTGGGGGGTGGCTGTGGCTCACCATGGGGACAAGGACACTGGCAACAGAAGTTCTGGGAATTACTCCTTGGCGTGAGCCCTCCCAGAGTCCACCATTAGCCCCAACAAAGAGCCGGGTAGGCTCCAGTGCTGGGTCACCTCAGGCCAAACAACCAACAGGGAGGAAACACAGCCCACCCATGAGCAGACAAGTGGATTAAAGTTTTACTGAGCTCTGACCACCAGAGCAACACTCAGCTCTACCCACCACCAGTCCCTCCAATCAGGAAGCTTGCACAAGCCTCTTAGATAGCCTCATCCACCAGAGGGCAGACAGCAGAAGCAAGAAGAACTACAATTCTGCAGCTTGTGGAAGGAAAACCACATTCACAGAAAGATAGACAAAATGAAAAGGCAGAGGACTTTGTCCTAGATGAAGGAACAAGATAAAAGCCCAGAAAAACAACTAAATGAAGTGGAGATAGGCAACCTTCCAGAAAAAAAATTCTGAATAATGATAGTGAAGATGATCCAGGACCATGGAAAAATAATGGAGGCAAAGATCGAGAAGATGTAAGAAGTGTGTAACAAAGACCAAGAAGAATTAAAGAACAAACAAACAGAGATGAACAATACAATAACTGAAATGAAAATACACTAGAAGGAATCAATAGCAGAATAACTGAGGCAGAAGAACGGATAAATGACCTGGAAAACAGAATGGTGGAATTCACTGCTGTGGAACAGAATAAAGAAAAAAGAATGAAAAGAAATGAAGACAGCCTAAGAGACCTCTGGGACAACACTAAATGCAACAACATTCGCATTATAGGGGTCCCAGAAGGAGAAGAGAGAAAGGACCTGAGAAAATATTTGCAGAGATTATAGTCAAAAATTTCCCTAACACGGGAAAGGAAAGACCCAGCCAAGTCCAGGAAGCGCAGAGAGTCCCAGGTAGGATAAATCTAAGGAGAAACATGCCAAGACACATAGTAATCAAACTGACAAAAATTAAAGACAAAGAAAAATTATTGAAAGCAACAAGGGAAAAATGACAAATAACATACAAGGGAACTCCCATAAAGTTAACAGCTGATTTCTCAACAGAAACTCTACAAGCCAGAAGGGAGTGGCATGATATATTTAAAGTGATGAAAGGGAAGAACCTACAACCAAGATTACTCTACCCAGCAAGGATCTCATTCAGATTCGATGCAGAAATCAAAAGCTTTACAGACAAGCAAGAGCTAAGAGAATTCAGCACCACCAAACCAGCTCTACAACAAATGCTAAAGGAACTTCTCTAAGTGGGAAACACAAGAGAAGAAAAGGACCTACAAAAACAAACCCATAACAATTAAGAAAAATGTAATAGGAACATACATATCGATAATTACCTTAGACATGAATGCATTAAATGCTCCAACTAAAAGACACAGGCTCACTGAATGGGTACAATAACAAGACCCATATATATGCTGTCTACAAGAGACACACTTCAGACCTAGGGACACATACAGACTGAAAGTGAGGGGATGGAAAAAGGTATTCCATGCAAATGGAAATCAAAAGAAAGCTGGAGTAGCAATACTCTTATCAGATAAAATAGATTTTAAAATAAAGAATGTTACAAGAGACAAGGAAGAACACTACATAATGATCAAGGGATCAATCTGAGAAGAAGATATAACAATTATAAATATATACGCACCCAACACAGGAGCACCTTAATACATAAGGCAAAAGAAAACAGCTATAAAAGAGGAAATCGACAGTAAAACAGTAGTAGTGGGGGACTTTAACACCTCACTTACACCAATGGACAGATCATCCAGACAGAAAATTAATAAGGAAACACAAGCTTTACATGACACAATAGACCAGATAGATTTAATTGATATTTATAGGATATTCCATTCAAAAACAACAGATGACACTTTCTTCTCAAGTGCACGTGGAACATTCTCCAGGATTGATCACATTTTAGGTGACAAATCAAGCCTTGGTAAATTTGAGAAAATTGAAATCATATCAAGCGTCTTTTCTGACCACAACGATATGAGATTAGAAATGAATTACAGGGAAAAAGAACATAAAAAACACAAACACATGGAGGCAGAACAATACGTTAATAAATAACCAAGAGATCACTGAAGAAATCAAAGAGGAAATCGAAAAATACCTAGAGACAAATTACAACAAAAACACGAGGATGCAAAACCTGTGGGATGTAGCAAAAGCAGTTCTAAGAAGGAAGTTTATACATATACAAGCCTACATAAAGAAAAAAGAAAAATCTCAAATAAACAATCTAACCTTACACCTAAAGGAACTAGAGAAAGAAGAATAAACAAAACCCAAAGTTAATAGAAGGAAAGAAATCATAAAGATCAGAGCAGAAATAAATGAAATAGAAACAAAGAAAACAATTACAAAGATCAATAAAACTAAAAGCTGGTTCTTTGGGAAGATAAACAAAATTGATAAACCTTTAGCCAGACTCATCAAGAAAAAGAGGGAGAGAACTCATATCAATACAATTAGAAATGAAAAAGGAGAAGTTACAACAGACACTGCAGAAATACAAAGCATCCTAAGAGATTACTACAAGCAAGTCTATGCCAATAAAATGGACAACCTGGGAGAAAGGGACACATTCTTAGAAAGGTATAAGCTTCCAAGACTGAACCAGGAAGAAACAGAAAATCTGAACAGGCCTATTACAAGCAATGAAATTGAAAATGTGATTAAAAATCTTCCAACAAACAAAAGTCCAGGACTAGATGGCTTCACAGGTGAATTCTGTCAAACATTTAGAGAAGAGCTAATACCCATCCTTCTCATACTATTCTAGAAACTTGCAGAGGAAGGAAGACTCCCAAACTCATTCTATGAGGCCACCATCACCCTAATACCAAAACCAGACAAAGATACTATAAAAAAAGAAAATTACAGACCAATATCACTGATTAATATAGACAGAAACATCCTCGACAAAATACTAGCAAACAGAATCCAACAACACATTAAAAGAATGATACACCATGATCAAGTGGGATTTATCCCAGGGATGCAAGGATTCTTCAATATACAGAAATCAATCAATGTGATACACCATATTAACAAACTGAAGGATAAAAACCATATGATCATCTCAATAGATGAAGAAAAAGCTTCTGACAAAATTCAGCACCCATTTATGATACAAAACTCTCCAGAAAGTGGGCATAGAGGGAACTTACCTCAACATCATAAAGGCCATATACGACAAACCCATAGCAAACATCATTCTCAATGGTGAAACTGAAATTGAAATTGAAATTGAAATCCCACCGTGGAGCGGCTGGGCCCGTGAGCCATGGCCGCTGAGCCTGCGCGTCTGGAGCCTGTGCTCCGCAACGGGAGAGGCCACAAAAGTGAGAGGCCCGCGTAGCGCAAAAAAAAAAAAAAGTATGAAAACTGTCAGCATACGAGTGCTATTTAAAGCCTTAAGAGTCAATGAGGTTGTCAAGGAAGTGAGTACAGATGCTGAAAAGAAAAGGACAACGAACGCTAAGGGACATTCTAATATTACGTGCTCAGGGAAAGCAGGAACACCCAGCAAGGGAGACTGAGAAGAGGTAGTCCATGAGACAGAGGGAAATCATGAGGGTGTAATGTCTTGAAAAACAGGTGGAAAATGGGCATTAAGGAGAAGTAAATCATTCATGAGTCACAGCTGTTCTTAGGTCACGTTAAGAACTGAGAACTCGTGGGAGGGAGACACAAGAGGGAGGGGATATGGGGATACATGTATACGTATAACTGATTCACTTTGTTATTCAGCAGCAACTAACACAACAATGTAAAGCAATTATACTCCAAGAAAGATGTTTTTTAAAAAACTTGAGAACCCTCTATTGCACTTTGCAGTGTGAAGTTATTGATGACCTTGATGATACTAAATTCAAAAAACAGGAGAAAAACCTTAACAATTAGAACACTGTATAATTGGATTTGGTAAGTGTGGTAGGCAGAATAATGATTCCCCTCCCCCACCCTTCCCCCAGAGATCTCCTGTCCTAATCCCTGGAATCTGTGAATATGTTCTGTAACATGGCAAATGGGAATTAAAGTTGCAAATGGGAACTAAAGTTGCAAATAGAATTAAGGTTACAAATCAGCTGACCTTAAAATAGGGAGGTTATTATGGACTATTCAGTGGGCCCAGTGTAACCACAAGGGTCCTCAAAAGTGCGAAGAGAGGCAGAAGAGGAGATCAGAGTGATGCAATGGGCTCGACTCACCCTTGATAGCTTTGAAGACGGAGGAAGGGGGCCATGAGTCAAAAAATGCCGGTGGCTTCCAGCAGCTGGAAAAGGCAAAAACAAATGGATTCCCTCTTAGAGCCCTTGAAAAAAGAATACAGCCCTGCCAACACCTTGATTTTAGCCCAGTCAAGGCTCTTGTCAGACTTCTGACCTACAGAACAGTAAAATAATAAACTTGTGTTGTGTTAAGCCACTAAGTTTGTGGTAGTTTCTTGTAGTAGCTCTAGAAAACTAATACAGTAAGAAAGCTATTCATTGTACCATCCCCTTCTCTTAGTTTTCAGGCTTTAAGGCCTCATGGCTGTCACAGTTAAACTATAAAGGTATTTGTGGTTTCGTGCGGCTGATGCTAATTTTTCACAATCAATCTAAAGTCAAGTTACAAATTTCCAAGCAACTGATGCATAATGACGATAAAAAGCCCCATGTGAAGACAATTATGGCTAGGCCTCTCAAAGTCCTAACTGAATTAGAAATGTTAATTCAAAGTAGAGATTTGAGAGACAGAACAGTTAATAATAGTTTTCTCATGTTCTTGGGGCATCTGAAATCTTACTGAATTGTGTCTGACAACAAAAGTTTGGACCAGCGATATACTTCACTGGAATAAAAGCAAAACACATCACAATGCGAGAAGGGGAAAATGAGCAAATAATGGCAGAAGTCTTGAAATAACCAAACTGTATAATGTGAAGGAGGAACAGAGAATCCCTGAAATGGGAGGCAATTCAGGCACAAGGCAAGCATAAAATTCTACATAAGTACTTACATGAGATTATAGTCTCCTTTGGATTTTCCCTGTATCAGAGAATCATATCATCATCCACCAGTGGCCCAAATCATCAACTCTGGCATCAGCTTTATCTTCTCCCTCTTATCTTATAGAGTCGGATCCATCATCAACTCCGGTCACCCCAACTCCCTCATCTCTCTCTATTCTCTCAGGTGTTCATCTGGATTGGACCACCTCCATCTCTCACCTAGTTTACTCCAAAGCTTCCTGACTTCTTTCCTGGCCCCTAGGCTTCCCCTTTCCAGGTCATTCTTAAGACTTCTTCTGAAATGATCTTCTTAAAGCACAAATAAACCACATATTCCCTAGTTAAATCCTCCAGGGACTTCTGGAGCCTTTGTCATGAAGTTCAAACTCCTTAGCATAGATTATAGAGTAATTCTAATAATGTCCTCTTTTTTTTCCTCCTTCCCCCAACCTGCTACCCTTTTCCTGAATTTTAACAAATTCCATATCGTTGCTGGGATCCACCACAATTTTTCTAGCCACCGATCCTTGCATCGGCAGTTTTCTCTGCTCGGACTACACTTCTACAGCCTCTAACTTCCCCTAATGGCCTTCACCTGGCTAATCTTATGCATGATTCAGATCTCAGCGAACAATAGTGGTTTTTCCAGACAGCCTTCCTAGATCTTAGAAATCAAGTTGAATGCCACTCCTATGGGCTCCCCAAACATCCTATAACCATATATCATATTGTAATTGCGTTTTTGTTTTCCTGTCTCCACACTAAAATGTTAACTCCTTGAATGACTTTATTCTAATCAAAGTTAACTATTGCACCAAGCAAAATGCCTGACATATAGTTGGTTTTTGATAAATGTTTTTCAAATGAGAGGTAAAAAATAGATAACGTATATTTGGAAAGAAAAAAGTACAGAATTCACTCTGTTTCCATCTGACTAAATGCTGATATTGTTTGCTAGAATGAGGTAACCAAAATTTAGCCTAAGAAGCCAGCACTGTTAGAAATTTTGTAGTTATTTATCCTCAGCCAAATGTCAAATAAGTGTACAGCACTTAATGCTACCTTTTTCAAATGGGCCTCAGCAATACTAACCAACAATCATAAGATTTCCTGCTGTTTCCTCAGTAAACAGTGCTGAATGCTAGTCATATCACAATTTCTTCCCCCTTCCCACTTCTGCTGAGGGTTTAATTCACCAGATGCTCTGCCCTCACCAGCCAGGCTTTCTACGATAAATTTCCTCTCTCCGGTCCTACCATTCCCCTAGGCTTAATTGAACTCATGATCAGACACAGATGTTGACTATGTATCTAACAGGTTTGGCTTCTAAATTCTTCTGTAGTCACAGATAATATGTCTTGTCTTTTACCATCTTGACTCTATTAACCAATAGGAATAGCTTGATCTGGCTTCTAGTTAAATGTCCTTTGTAAAGTCACAAAACTAGTTTTTTTTCATTTCTCTAGCTATAAATTTTCATGACATTGGGATATTTGGAAGTTTAATAATTTGACTGTAGAAAACATTTGCAGCTGAACAGGATACTGAAATAATGTGACTATGCCCTGAATGCAATCTTTCCCTCCCATTACCAGTACAGGTACAGCAAAGCAGTGGAAATTTTGCAGTTCTGCAGTGTAAACATTCTTAGATATTAGACAACATTGTGAAGGACCAAAGTGGTGATCAATCTCAGTAAGTACTGTTTAGAATGGCTCCGAAAAACAGAATGTGCCCTCTGTATGCCTTTACATTTTAGCACCAAGAAACTAAATGCTTATTGCTACTGGAAGTTAATAATTATTCTCCAATCATATATTGCACATTGTGTGTTCTCATTCTTTTTTATGTGGTTTTTAATCATAGAAACAGAGGAATTTTACAGTTCCTGCTGTCTGGAACAAAACTACATCATATTCAGTAGTTTGCAACCTAATAACAAAAAATTAAGCAGAACAAAATCAAGTTTATAAAAGAAATCTACCAATATTTTAAACAAGCAGTCATGTAATAAAGGACTCATTGAATTATAGTTTCTCTGTTCTTTGTAAGGAACTAGTCAACTTTTCTGCAAAATAGGTGAGACTGAATTTCTCTGTGACTCAACACACATTTTAATCATCCTTGTATCACAGCTGACAGCTCTTTCCTGAAAAATTTGGTTCTGAGCAAGTTAATCAAAATTCCACTTCCAGAATTATGATATTTGGTATTGTTTCATTAAGTTTTATTTTTAGTAAGGCAGAAATTTTCACATGTCGAAGGCTCCTGAAAAGTATCCTTTGAGTTCTCTTTTCTACCACTAAGTCATATTAAAGCTTTGCTAAGCAGAGCTACTGCTGGAACAAATCATTAATTGAAAGGTAAAACCTTAAGATGCCTACCTCTGACTCCAGGATATTTGATATTGCTTTGATTCTAAATAATTAACTCAACACAGAAAAAAAAAAAGCACAGTAATAACTATCATCACTTGACAACTACCGTGTCATGTCTATGTTTCCATGGAGATAGAGTTACTTGATTCTCTCACCTAATAATCATCATTTTAAAATCTAACCTGAGCATCTATGTCTTTGGATCAATCAGTTTTATGCATTTATATTTATTGTAATTACTGTTACATTTGGATTTATTCCTGACAGACTATTTTACCCCCCTATTTACCATATTTTCTTTTTTCCACCCTCTCCTTTCCTATATTCCATTGGATGAATGAACTATCCTTTTGCTGGTTTATTTCTATACTTCCGGTGGTTACCACTAATTTTTTTAATAGCACACATATGTTTACTTTCTCTTATCACTTTTAAGCCTATCCATAGCTAAATTTTTCCCTTTTAAAATGTCAAGAGCTAGCTCACAGGGCAGATTTGTGTGAATTAGAGAAAGGCAACTCTCCCTGAGGAAAAAAATCATTTTAAGTTAGCCTGGGGATTTTTCTGGAGCCCTGGCAGGCAAGCAGCCCTACCTCCCTATATGCACATGTGTACTTCTCTTGGCAGTTCAAGTGACCCATTCAATTCAGATCTCACCTCCATCCCACCTATTAGCTAGTAAGACAATCACGTGAGTGCCAGAATTCTGGCCCTATCTCTCTGAGATGTCTCTGTAATGTAAATGATGCCTCTTTGGTGGGATGCCATTAAAGCAGCACAGACCTGAAGCTCCCTATGCTGTAGGGTTGCCTGAACAAGGCGAAAGCTTCAGCATACACTTACAAGCTCTGGCCTCTCCACAACACTGCGGTCAGCATATAAAATGCTTTAGGTCTGGATTGCTTGGCATATATTTTAGCTTGTTTTCATCCTTCATTGTTTAAACAGTGAACCTTACCAAGTTAGTTACTCATGCTAACTTCCCTTATCTCAAAGTATCTTAGATTTATTTCTCTTCTTGTTTGAGTAGTTTGTCCTAGAGCAGGAGTTGGCAAACTTTTCTGTAAAGGACCAGATAGCAAATATCTTTAGTTTGTAGACCATACATTCTGTCGTAACTACTCAGCTCTGCCATCGTGGCAGGAAAGAAGCCATAGATTATACACAAGCGAATGAGTGGCACTGGGTTCTAATAAAATGTATTTACGAAAACATGTGATGGACCAGTTTTGACCCATAGCCCATAGTTTTCTGACTCTTGTCCTAGAGTATGTTCAGAAAGGCTCATTGTGTGGTAAATATTCTGAAGCACCGTGTATGTCATGATTCTTTATGTGCATTTAAATAATCCAGCTGGGAAAAATTCTAGATTCAAATGTCTTTTTATTCAACACTCTAAAAATAGTATTCCATTATCCAACAATGCTATTGCACAATCTGATAACAATGAAATCCTTGTTAGATGGAGAGGATCTGCTTTTAATCTCTGGAAGCTATTCGAATTTTTCTCTTAGACTTAGTTTTTCTTACATTTCACCATCATATGCATGGGTATAAGTTATCATTTTTCTATTCTATTTCCCACTGCATGAAATCTGTCAATTCATTGCATGAATATCCTTCGTTTAAGGAAAACATTCATTGTTTTTAAGTTATTTCCTTCTATTCACTGTTTGTCTTGCCATCTGAAACACCTCTTAACAAATATCGATGCTACTTCTATTGTCCTTAATTCTTAATTTTTTGTCATGTGGTCCTTCTCTTTATCCCTTTCTGATGCCTTTGGAGTAAGGTCCTGGACCTCATCTTCCAGCTCTCTCATTTATCTTCCATTGTATCCATTTAGCTTCTCAATCCCTCTACTGAGTCCTTGATTTAAGCTATCATATTGTTCATACTAAGCCTTTCCAGTTGAATTGTATACATGACTGTTTTCGCCTTCATATGTCCAATTTCCTATCTGCATTTTAGGGGAATTACTCTACCTATGTGTAACATAAAATCTGATTAAGCAGGGCTTAAACAAATAAAGCTGTTTACTTTTCACAAATAGCAAGAGGTTTGGAAGTAAATGGTTGCTAGTAGTTCAAAGTGTTAGGGTCAAGATCTCTTCTTCCCACTGTCTTTCCCCCATGGTGGCTAGATGGTGAATGCCTCCAGACATCTTCCAGCTGCAGGTAGCTGGAAGGGAGGGCAAGGAGAAGGAAGAAGAAGCAATACCTTTATCAGGCAAAGACTTTCCCAGAATTCCTCAGCGGAATTCTTCTCTCTGATTAGCTACCACTGTGTTGCATATCCAACTCAAGCTGCAAGGCCATCTTGATGTTAGGTTTTTGGCTTCCCAGACTCTAACAGTAGAGGAAGGTAAGACAAAAGCTGGTCAGAAAGGATACTGAGTGAGCCTACAATGCACAGTATCTGCCACAATCCTTATTTCTCTGAGATTTTGTTTGCTTATTTTAAATTCTTTGTTTGGTCTGTGTATCTGTTCATCTGGTGTAGTTTTTAAATTTGTGGTATTTTTTAATGATGTTCTCAAACTTAAAATGTCTTAGAAAGACATCCTTTAGAAGAAAGAGGTGTTAGAGACCTCATCTAGCAATAGATGCCTCAGAGGAGAGGTGTGAGTCCAGGGCCATTATTTAATGGGAAGGAGGAAGATACCCTCACGGTGTTGTTCTGGACTGTACTTCTCTCCTGGCACTGTTCCTTTGCATTTGCAGTCTCCCACAGTTAAAGGGATCTGCACCTACTGTTCATCTCTCTCTACCCCAGCTAGGCGTGGTGTTACCCAACTACCTATTGCTAATGCTGGCCTGGCAGCTGGTAAGCAAGCTAAAGACAGGTCACATAGTGACAATTCTCTGGAATTGGTGAAGACCAGCAACCTTGCAACCAGAGAGAGTGGGGATAGGATAGGGCAAATTAAAAATCCACAAAGCTGGGCTTCCCTGGTGGCGCAGTGGTTGGGAGTCCGCCGCAGGGGACACGGGTTCGTGCCCCGGTCCGGAAGGATCCTACATGCCGCAGAGCGGCTGGGCCCGTGAGCCATGGCCGCTGAGCCTGCGCGTCCGGGGCCTGTGCTCCACAACGGGAGAGGCCACAGCTGTGAGAGGCCACAACAGTGAGAGGCCCGAGTACTGCAAAGAAAAAATAAAATAAAATATAAATAAATAAATAAATAAAAATAAGATTGACCAGTAAGTTAATCAGAAAGAGAAATCTCATTTTAGGGAAAGAGGAAAGGCATCAACTTTAACTAGAAAGAACAGAATAAGTTAAATTATTAAATTCAGGTAACTATACTGGCCAGCCATAATTTGGAGTGGGAGAGAAACACTGTGGGGAGAAAACCTGTAGAACTGTGAAATGGTTTCTGTTCTTGTCTTCTTTTAATGCTGAGAGAAAAAAAAGGAACACAGAGGGAATCTGACCAAGTACACCTAAGACTGCATTGTACAGACTCCATTTCTAGTTGCTTAACAATAGGAGATCCCCAACCTTACAGCATTATAATGAGAAAATCTGCAAGAAAATGTAGTTAGCAATAAATAGGTGCTAAGTATTATTGTACGGTCTAGTGAACTCTCCCTTAGTGAAAAATCTGGGGAGGCAGTGGAGAGATTTGTGCCCCAGGCACAGAATGACAAAAGAATGAGATTCATCTGTAAGGCGATGACGTGTCCTGGTTTACTAGAAAAGGTTTAAAACTGTCTTGACTTAATTATTAATAGTTCTTCTTTTCACTTTCAGATATGTCCCAGTTTGGACAATAAATCATACGGGCCATATATGCAGTCACTCTACTTACATGTGACAACTTGAGCCAGTCACCTAGAGAGGGAGCTTTTTGACCCCCTGGCTTCTCTCCCTGACTGCCCTCAGAATCAGTGTGGCTGATAAGTCATATCAATTCCCATCCTCAACGTCACAACTGGTCTGATCAAGTTTGCTTGGAAGGAATTCCCAGATGCTCAGGAAGCCCAGCCTTGTTTTGAACAGGGGTTCAGAACAATCGGGAAGCTCACAGCTGGACTTTGCTCTCTCTTCCCAGCCTTTGCCATCACCCTGAGGAAAGGGAACAGGAGGGAGGGGAGCTGACTGGAAGTCAATCAGTGAATTCTTTACAAACGCAATGCTTCACGTTTTTAACCTTCTGGAAGGTATTATAAATGTGGACACATTTTGTTCTAAACAGAATACTTTTTTTTAACATCTTTATTGGAGTATAATTGCTTTACAATGGTGTGTTAGTTTCTACTATATAACAAAGTGAATCAGCTATACATATGCATATATCCCCATATACCCTCCCTCTCGCGTCTCTCTCCTACTCTCCCTATCCCACCCCTCTAGGTGGTGACAAAGCACCGAGCTGATATCCCTGTGCCATGCGGCTGCTTCCCACTAGCTATCTACTTTACGTTTGGTAGTGTATATATGTCCATGCCACTCTCTCACTTCGTCCCAGCTTACCCTTCCCCCTCCCCATGTCCTCAAGTCCATTCTCTAGTAGGTCTGTATCTTTATTCCCATCCTGCCCCTAGGTTCTTCATGACCTTTTTTTTTTTTTTTAGATTCCATATATATGTGTTAGCATACTGTTTCAGATTTCAGTATACATGTGGATTAAATGTTAATTAAACGATTTCTTCTTTCTGTCTATTTAGTTCTCCCAGGAACCCATAAAATCCTTTCTCTCCTTGACCTACTGTTAAAAACCTGTCCAAATAGTCTCTCATAAGAACTTAGATATAAGTATTTAATTTACTATCTCATCCCCATTGGCCCTGCTAGAGGCTTCTGTCAAAGTTACTTTGATCTACTTTATCTTCCTCCTTCCTCGGTGCTTGTTAAAGGGCAGCAAACAACACATGGCTCATCCCGCTACAGAATAACTCTGCCGCACACCCAGTAACGAGGACCATCAATTGATGGGTCAACAAAATAGAGCCTTGTATTTGAAATGTAACAAGCACCTAGAAAGATGGAAACCTGGAGGACTCAGGAATCCTATGAGCATAAGCACGTTTTCTTAGAAAACATACCACAATATTATCAGTTTTAACTACAAAATAATAAATATTATTATATATTATAATACTAATTGTCCAAATTTACAGTCATTCTACTTACATGTGATAACTTGAGCGAGACATGTAGTTATAGTTTTATAGATAAGTCATTGCAGTTACTCAGCAGTGTAACTGCACACCAGTAGGTATGATTTTTTGAGTAGAAGGAATGTCACTCTAACTCCTCCTTCAGAAGAAAGACTTCAGGGAAATGATCAACCAAAAGATCTGAGACCAACCGGTTTTTAAACCACTGAATGCATTCTAACCAATATGGAAGAGAAGCTACCAAAGAAATTCAAAGCTCCCCTGAAGAAAAAAGGGAGGGAATAAATAAAAAAAAAAATTTAATGAACGAATGAACAAAGAGATGTTCATTGTAATTTTAGTGAAAGGGAAAGAAGTTTTTTTCTTAATTTTTACCACACTAGTATTATGAAGATCAATATTTTTGTCATTATTTACAACATGTAAAATCTGTCATCCTCAAGTTCTTTGGATTAGATTATCTTCTTTCCAAAATGGTTTTAAAGGAGCAAATAAATGAACGCAGTGAATTAACACAACCTATTCTGGGCCTGGGATTCTATCTGTTTTTCATAAAGCGCAATTTAATTTTCACAAGGTGATTATGCACAGCTCTTAGTAACACTGGATGCAGTGCCTGCCCAGCAGGGTGCCTCTCCTACAGGAGTAAAACCTAAGCATCAGAAGTTAAGATTTTAATAAATATCTGGTCCAATCTACTATTAAAGCCAAAAAACAAACAAAAAAAGATAACACAAATTTTGGAAAAGTCTAGGAGGCTTAAATTATCTAATCAATGTTTTTTCCTACATATCTCTTTTATTTTTTTAAATAAATTTATTTATTTATTTTTGGCTGTGTTGGGTCTTCGTTGCTGTGCGTGGGCTTTCTTTAGTTGCGACGAGCGGGGGCTACTCTTTGTTGCAGCGCGCGGACTTCTCATTGCCGTGGCTTCTCTTGTTGCAGAGCACGGGCTCTAAGTGCACAGGCTTCAGGAGTTGTGGCTCACGGGCTCTAGAGCGCAGGCTCAGTAGTTGTGGCACACGGGCTTAGGTGCTCCGCGGCATGTGGGATCTTCCCGGACCAGGGCTTAAACCTGTGTCCCTTGCATTGGCAGGCAGATTCTTAACCACTGCACCACCAGGGAAGTCCCTTATATATCTCTTTCATTTTCTAGTGTTTCTTTTCTAGAATTCCTTAGAGAAAGATAGGTCAAAACCTAAATTCAGAATAGAATTTTCTCCACTGAAAGGCAAAGCTAAAAAAGGGTTTTACATGGGAATTCTCTGGCGGTCCAGTGGTTAGGACTGTGAGCTTCCAATGCTGCGGGCTCAGGTTCTAAGATCCTGCAAACTGCGCGGCAAGGCCAAGAAAATAAAATAATTAATTAATTTAATTTAATTTAAATTAGATTGTGGTAATGGTTGCAAAACTTAAAAAAAGGGGGGGCGTGATTTTAGACTAAGGGAAGGTATTTGACCTCATTTCAACGAATGTCTATAGTACACTTATCATGCCTAAGACTCCAGGCAAGCCATCATGAAAGGTAAATATAAGTACAATACATGCACCTGTCTTCTAGAAACTCTTGTCTCAGAGGAACAGAGTCATGTATAAAAACTCCACTGCATACATAAAATATTGACAAAATATTATAATAAAGAAAGAAACAAAAGATTGTTGGAAATGGTAGTAGTCAAAGTGAACTTTAAAGGATAAGCCAGAGTTCATCAATCAAATGTGCCCCTGACAATTCAATTAAAACACAGGTCTGGCACACACGGGTCCCCAAGAGTAAGACTAAGACATGTTGGTGTTTTCCAGCGTAAGATTCTATAGGCAGGATTTTCTTCCTAACACCTAGGCCAATACTATCCGCAGATATGAACTTAAGAAGTTACTTAGATAATAATCATTTTACTCATTTTGATCAAATAACCCCGCTTCCCATTTTATACTTTCAATCAGTAGGTAAGAGCAAATGGAAAGTATTTTAAAGTGTGAGTCCTAAGGATGAAATAATCTGGTACGATGTTTAAACCAATAGGATTTGGACTTAAAATAGAGTTCAAATCCTTCCTATAACACCAGCTATTTGATCGTGGAAAGGTGACTTAGTACATTTTGTGTCCCAATTTCCCCACCTACTAAAAAAGTAAGATGATATCTGCTTCATAGCCTTGTTGTAAATATAAAAGTAATAATACATCCAATATTCTCATCCCTACTTTACAATTAAGGAATTGTTACATTTCTCCAAAACACATGTTTTATTACAATTTTTACCGAGTTACCTGTTTGTGTTCATATACTGATTGTATCTGCTATTTACTTTCCAGTTTATTGTTTCTTAATGCCATGGACAAAGGCCAAATATATATGAGAAATATATTTTGGTCAACTCAATGCCCATATATGTATTTCTTGGAAATCACAACACAGTACCTTATCCGTTAACTCTGAGAATAAGTAATGTGGGAATTGAAGAGAGTTATGTATGTGGGTATAAGTTAACTTCAGAAAGGTTTAATGGAGAAGAAACTGTGCTGCAGAAAAAGAATTTGGTTTTGATTAGGGCAGAAATGGAAGTCAGGATGGAGAAGAGATGGACCCATGAACAGCATTTCAACCTTGCCTCCCAGCAGGACTTTTCCAAGTTCCAGAGAAACTTACAGCAAGGTCCTTTATCCTCTTCCAGTCTATCCCTGGGCTATGCCTTAGCAGAAAGGAAAAAGTTACACAGAGGGTTCAGGAATCTAGTCCCGTTTTAACTACTTATCATTTGTATGACCTTGAACAAAACCCCCTGTGCCTCAGTGTTCTCCTCTGTGATGCTGGGATAGCAAGGCCAAGGCTGCCTGTCATACAGGATCAAGTGGGTCAATGAATATAAAACCCCTTGGAAATGTGGGAAGAGCAACACACACGTCAGTTATTATTGCCATCCCCACTGTCTCTCTTGCTATTTGCAAAAGCAGAGGGAACTGAAGCCTAGATATCTTCTATTATCTTCGAAGCCGTAGAGCTATGTGTGCAAGATAAGCTTTCTTTTACTGACGGCATAGATTTGGGTTTGCATAGTGGACACAGAGCACCAGGTTACCAGCTGTGGTTATGCAGTTCACTTATACAGTCAGATAGCCTTTAGGGACAATTTGAAAAATTTCCTGGATGAACACATATCTCCTCACTGATTGGCTGTGCCACCTGTTTCCATGGCAATTCTGGAGCCATTCCACACTCACCCACCTTCCGTTCCCATTCACCGTAACACCCCTTTAACAGCAAGGGACAGAAAGTTTAATAAAGTAGAAGCATTTTAATAAATGGAGGTATAATTTAAATGGAAACTTTTGGCATTTTTTGAGTCTCCAGAGTTTTCTATATGTTGCAGTAAACTCATAGTTCTTTCCTCTAAGGGTAATGGAGGAAAGCAGACACTTTTAATAAAATTCCTTATGAGAATATTGAGAAAACATTGCCCCATACATCCTCTGCCATATTTTATGAATAGAGATCACTAGCCAACATTCAGTTCACCTTGTTCTCACAGAACAGAAATGGATGTTCTGAGTGCTCATTTGCCACACACACATCTTCATGTCCATTTCACACTCTTCCTTCTACACATCTTAGCATCAACCAAGATGTGTCTTGAAGGGAGGGCAGTCTAGAATTCGGGCAAGGATCACAGCCACACCAAGACTGGTATGTCAGGGTTCTGGGCAAGCTCATAGAAATCCTATGAGATAGTAGTATTTTTCCCATTTTTCCATTTGGCATTACTGAGGTTCAGAATATTTGGTTAACTGACAGTGTTGTAGGGTATGAGCCAGGATCCAAACTCACATACAAGTGTGTCTTGACCACACAGACTTGACCACATCCTTGGTGGCTGTACTCCCAGTACTGTGTGATCACCACAATTTTGAAGGCTGCTAAATGACTCTGGTTCTTAGTTTGGGTTCCCCCAGAAATCAGAACCTGAGACAAAGGCTTGGGAGCAGGTAGTTTATGTAGGAACTGATCCCAGGAAGCAGAAGCAGAAGTGGAGAGAGTAAGAGAGGTGAGAGGAAAAACCACTCTAAGTTGTCTTTCGAGGTCACAGATGGATTCCTCCAGGAAGGAGTCTCGATTCTACCAGGGCCTCTGAGAAGCAATATGGAAAGCCTTCTAGAATTATCCAGCTGACAATGGGAGGCTGGAGTGTTTATGCACTACTCTCCCTCCCCCACCCTCATTGGCTGAGAGTTGCCCCTGGGCAGCTAACTCTCCCACAATTCCTGGCTGCTCGTGTGCACAACGTAAGAAGCTCCTAGAGTGTCAGCGAAGACCCTGGGGTAAAGCACAGAAAGACCCATAACTGGCCTCCAGGTGGAGGTTGGCTGTGTTGAGTTGAGACTGAACTTCTGGATATCTGCCACCACAGCTGCTGCTAAAATCAGAGCTGCACCTAGAGACTGTGTGGCAGACACCAGGGGTGTCAGCTGCACCCGAATTCTAGGATATTTTACAACTTGCTGAAATAACTATTGGTTTAGCCTTGTGACTCGCACACTCACATCTGACACGAACATGACCTGAATGATAGTTATAGAGCAGCACTGTCACAGTACACACAGCTGATTCAGCAGTAGCTTCTCTGGAGTGGTGATCGTGTTTCAAGTGTGGGCTCTGTGTTCCAGGATCCACTCCTAGTTTCATCACTAGAAAGTCTGCATGCACAAGTCACTTCAACTCAATGTGTTTCAGTTTTCTCACCCATAAAATGGACATAACAAAATCCACCTCATAGTTTGATGTAACGTTACATGAACTAATACATGTAAAGCACTTTGAAGAGTGCCTGGATAAAGCAGGTGCTCAAAGGGGTGGATAGAATTTTATGAATAACTTGCAATTACCAACATTTCCATCTCCTCTCATAGCAGGAGGTTAGTGCATTAAAAGCACTCTATGTCTTCCCACTCATGATTATAATACGCTAACCAAAAGCTTAAAACAAAATAACAAGTCCAAACACCAAACACCATGGTGACAGGAAATTTCACGACTCCAAACCCAACATTTTCTTAGCACTTTGTCTCAGACTAATGAAAAGTGTTTGGTGGCATTCCTTTCGCACACAAACTAGAGCTAAAAGGAAAGATTTCAAAGGCTCATATTTCCACAGGGTAAAAATCCTTTACTCTGGTGGAATAACAGCTGGTTAGAGAGGGGAAAAAAACAGCCACTACAGGAGCTGAGTAGCTTCTGGTCTCCACGGTAGCAGTGTATCATACTCTGATCCTTTTAATCACCTAATTCCCTTAGGATAAAGAAAGGAGCAAGGAGACAAAAGCATCAAGACAAAAAAAAAAAAATAAGAAAAACGTCGCAATTTGTGGAATGGATGATGATAAGTCAGCAAACATGGCCAGGAGGTGACTCTAACCACCTACAGTTATGTGACATTTCCTTAGAATTACTCTTTCACTGAGGGTGATAGGTTACTATTGATCAGGCAGAGGTTAGTTGAAACTACTCATTCCCCCCCACCTTGTATGCCACAGCACGTATGAAAGATGGCACCCTGCGGACGGGGGGGGCAGTTTGCAGACAAGCCACAATTCATAGCAGGATGACTGGTCTCCACAGGAGTGAAATTCACGATACTTTTCTTCTTACTGTAAGCCTTCGTTTGATTTCTAGGAAAGATGCTGAACAACTTTTGAATGATCAGAACAGCATCTCAAAGCCAGACTCATGGAGCTCTGCTTCAGGACCCCTGGGGGCATTGTTACAGCACAGATTCCCAGGGCCGATCATCAGAGATTCTAACAGAGCGAGCCTGGCGTGGAGCCAAGGAAGCTGAATTGAACAAGCAGCCTCAGGGGGTCCTTATGCATCCTACACTTGGAAACCACTCATGTAGATCTGGGGAGTTACTCAAAAATCTAACTTTAGCTAACTTTCCTTCCCTCTGCTGTTTGTGTTGACATTCAAAAGATCATTTATAAATGTGACAGATTCTACTTTTCTATAGATGACCTACAGAGATAATCCATTTTTGAGACAAATAAAACAACAACAACATAGGGAAGCATTCAAAACCACTGAAGTGAAAGAGAACAAAAATCTGTTTTGGAAAAAATAGCCATAAATTCACAATGAAAAGCATAAACTTTGGCTTCACTAATTTAATTTAATTCCCTATATCACCACACCAATTACAGTAATGCCCATCTAATTACCGTACAGAATATCTTTTCCTTTTTATAAGACAGAATTCTTATGTTAAAATACAGAAACCTAGTGCTGTAAATCACTAACTTATTTCAGACCTTCTGAAAAATTATACAAGTTACATTTAGACGCCCATCCAATTGTATTCAGAAATTCAAACGTTTACCAAGTACCTTTTAAATGCAAGGCAGTGCTCAATGTGCTGGAGTTAAAGGAAGTCAAAAACTCCTGCCAGGGCTTCCCTGGTGGCGCAGTGGTTGAGAATCTGCCTGCCAATGCAGGGGACACGGGTTCGAGCCCTGGTCTGGGAGGATCCCACATGCCATGGAGCAACTAGGCCCGTGAGCCACAACTACTGAGCCTGCACGTCTGGAGCTTGTGCTCCGCCACAAGAGAGGCCGCGATAGTGAGAGGCCCGTGCACTGTGATGAAGAGTGGTCCCCGCTTGCCACAACTAGGGGAAGCCCTCGCACAGAAACGAAGACCCAACACAGCAATAATTAATTAATTAATTAATAAACTCCTACCCCCAACATCTTCTTAAAAAAAAAAAAAACTCCTGCCATCATAGAGCTTACGTTCTAGGAAGAAAGAAAATAAAAGTTAAGTAAAATAGCTGCCATGTCAGATGTTGAAAAGTGCTACCAAAAAATATAAAGCCAGGAATGAGATGGTTGCAGGTTTTTAAAACTGGTATGAAAAACCTTAAAAAAGATGACAATTGAGTAAAAATCCGAACATGATGAGGGAGCAAGTCTTACAAATACTGGGGGGAAATGTTCAAGGCAGAAGAAATAGCAAGGGCAAAAGCCCTGAGGCAGAAGCATACTTGGCCTCTTAGGAACATCCCCAAGGCCAGTGTGGCTGAAAGGGAGTGAATGAGGGAAGAGTAGTAGAAGATGAAGTGAAACATAATATCAGTCAAGCAGAAGAGGCATATATCATGACCTTTGACTTTTATTCCAAATGAGATGGGAAGAAGCTACAGGAAGATTTTGCACAGAGAAATTACACAAGCTGACTTAGGTGTAAAAGGATCATTCTGGCATCTGATCTGAGGATAGACTGTAGGAGAGACAATGACAGAAAAAAGGAAACCAGGTAGAAGGTATTCCAGGGGTGAAATGATGCTGGATAAGACTAGAATGGCAGTTGTGGTGGTAAAAGAAGTGGTAAGATTCTGGAAAAATTTCAAGGCAGAGCCAAAAGGATTTATGGAAGAATCTGGTATGGGCTTAAGAAAGAGAAGGGTCATGGTTTCATCTGAGAAACTGAAAAAATGGAGCTGCCTTTTACTGGGTGTGGGAGACTGAGAGAAGCAGGTGTTGGGACATGGTACTATTAAATCATCTGTTAGACATCCAGGTGGCAATGTCAAGTAGAGAGTTGGATCCATGAATCTGAAGTTCAGAAGAGATACCTGGGCTGGAGGTATAAATGTGTGAATCTCCAATCTGGTTGATATACACTACGTAGTAAGTGTAAATAGAAAAGGGAAGTCCAATGTCAAAATACTGCTGCACCTCAACATCTAAAGGTCAGAACTGAATAGGAACCACCAAAGGGACTGAGAAGGAGTGACCAGTGAGGTAGGAGGAGTGTCCTTGAAGCCAAGTGATGAACACATTTCAAAAAGGTAGGAATGACCAGCAATGTCAAATGCTTAGGGGTCAGTAACATGAGGACTGGGAATTGACCATCAGTATTCACAACAGGGACGTGAATGCTAATCTTCACTAGAGCAGTTAGATGTGCCTGTGGGATTAAAATCCTGATTTCATTGAATTTGGGAGAGAATAGGAGAAGAGTTGAAGAGAAACAATACAAAAAATTCATTTCAAGGTCTTACCTAATGTGAGGTCATGAAAAGTGACCTTTTCCTTTTCTTTCTTCCTTTCTTTTTTAGAATATGAGACTTTAAAGAATAGTTGCAGTCTAAGAGACGATTCAAGTAGATAGGGTCAATTTGATTACAAAGGACAGGAGGGAAGAATTGCTGAGCAATGTCCTTGAATGGAGGAGAAGGGATGAGATCTAGCAGGCAAGTAAGTGGAGGCATTGGAATTTTTTTCTTTGGTAACAAATTGTTCATCAATAACATTAGGAGAGAAAGCAGACGCATATAGCTGTGTAGAAGTGGTTGCAGCAGCTTATGGGAGTCCTTGCTGTTTGATGTTTTTCTCAATGAAACGGGAAATAAGCTCATCCGTAAGAAGGGGGATGGTGAACGGGTTTTGGAGGTTTGAGCAGACAGAGAAGGATGAGAACCTGGATGTGGTCCTGGAGCCTGGGAAGGGAATGGACTTGGGAAATATGATACGACTGCCAGCAACATGAGGGGTCATTTTGATGAAAGTAAAGGGAGACTAGTCAGCCATTGCAGCCTAAATAGCTAAAGAAAGTGTAAGTTTAAGTGTCCAATCAAAAAAAAAAACAATCTTTACTAGCCATCATAAAAAGCTTTCCAATTCACTTAAGAAATTTCTCCTTTTTTTTCTGCGGTACGCGGGCCTCTCACTGTTGTGGCCTCTCCCGCTCCGCGGCATGTGGGATCTTCCCGGACCGGGGCACGAACCCGTGTCCCCCTGCATCGGCAGGCAGACTCTCAACCACTGCGCCACCAGGGAAGCCCAGAAATTTCTCCTTTTAATCTTGACAAAAATCAGTTTGAGTATTTCTCACTCTTCCTCAGCAGTGCTGAGTCATGACTATTACCCCTGCCTGCTAGATGTGAATTTTGGAGGGTTTGTTGCTGAATCTATCAGTCTTTCACTTTATAAGACAGTGAGGAATATTTTTTAAGTGCCTCACTCAATCCAACCTCCATCTTTTATTCTATGGTATAAAAATCTCTATGGTGTGATTTAGACTAACATACTTTCTAAGTTTATTCCTACCAATACTATGCTAAATGCAAATCAAAGGAAATCACTCTCAATCTTGAGCTTTTGAAGACTGAGATAGTTATACCAAAGGATGATGTAAAATTTCCCAAAGCTGAATTAATTTTAGTTCAAAACCATATGACATATTACATATAATTTACTAATGGCAAAAGAAATCAAACTCAGATTAACCATGAAAGGATTTTACAGCTCAGAAAGTCAGGATATTTTATATGAATCACAGGAATTCCTAAAGTCAGTCCTGCTTCTGAATTCTTCACAAATCATGAGTTTCCATTCATTGCTTCTAATTAACACTGCTTCACATCTTGCTGCATTTCCCATTCATCCATTGGTTGCTGGAGAGTGACTCAAGTAAGCTGTGATAGAGGTATAGTTGGCATTTAGAAAAAAAAAAATCGAGACTTATAGCCGCTTTGTAATTTCATAGACACCACCTGCCGTCACCAGGAACAACTGGAACTTCCTCGTCTTATCCACGGTGATACCTCAGGTGCCTAATATTACTTTATTGAAACATAAAATTGGCAAGAGAGGGAATAATATCAATGCCCACCTTACAGGACTTCAATATATATTTTTTTCATTTTAAGATGTCTTACAAGTTTATATTCAAGTGAATATGCTTGTTTGTGGCATATTTTGATCACATATGTAGTCATTTGATAATGGGTATTTATTGTCCGAGCCCTAATTATAGCGCATCCTTATGGAAAAGGGGAATCCGCCTTGCCACTCTGTTAATATGATGCCGTTTCAGGGACTGCCTGTGTCTCTTTTGTTGATCCTTTAGTTGACTGGCTAATTGATTAAAAGACTGGTCTATGTCTATGGTGATGTGCTATAACAAGAAATAAATATTTCCAAGCATATACTAGTTTCTTAATAAATATTACTTCATCTTTGCATTTTTAAAATCTCTTCAAGATCCATTCACCAATGAACATATCATCGAGTTTATATTTCTCCTCTATTGTGGGTCCTCTGTGTCGCTTTGACTTTAACTTTCCATTCATAAACCTTTCTTTCTGATGAGCCATTCAAACAGAAAGTAGCTTAGATGCTGGATAGAGTATGATTAGAGTCAGATTATCCAAGCTTCAGTCCTGACTCCAGCACTTGGTACCTGTGTGATCCTAGGAAATTGACTCAAAGTCTATGAGCCTCATTTGTTACATGGAATAATAATAATGCACACATCATAATGTCATGGTGTGGACTAAACACACTAATTCATGTAACATGCTTAGCACTGTATGCCTAACAAATAGGAAGAATTCAATAAGTTTTATATGTTTTTATATATTTATAAATGTACTTTATACACACACATATTATATATAATACAATTATATATATGTGTATATATATATATATATATATAAGTTACTTTATCCAGACTGCCTAGGTATATGGGAAGTATTTAGAATGGGTTGATTCCAATTCTTCCATTTACAAGTTGTTTAACCTCTTTGAGACTCAGTTTTTCAGTTGTTAAAATGGGATAATTCTTACCTCAGGTAATTCATAAAGGCCTCCTAATATAGTCCCCCACACTTCATAGGTATTCATTAAAAGGTGGTACTAATTACTATCTATATTCATTTGCTAGATCTGTCATAACAAAATACCACAGAGTGGTTTGGTTTCTTCTGAGGTCTCTGTCCTTGGCTTGCTGATGGCCATCTTCTCACTATGTCCTCACCTGGTCTTTCTTCTGTGCACACACCATCCTGGTGACTCTCTGTGTGTCCTAATCTCTTTTTATAAGGACACCAGTGAGATTGGATTAGGGTCCACCTTAATGGCCTCATTTTAACTTAATTACTTCTTTTAAGGCTCTATCTCCAAATACAGTCTCATTCATACACATACATGTAAGTGTGTGTGTGTGTGTGTGTATTTGAATCTGTTTGCTGTACACCTGAAACTAACAAAATATTGTAAATAAACTATATCTCAATAAAAAAAGAATCAGAATACTGTGAAGTGAGAAAAATTTTTAACAGATATAAGAGGAAAAAAATTTTTATCAGAATTGATAACATTAACTTGCCAAAACCAACTTTGGCACACACCATAGCTTGCCTACTCAACCGTCATTTGCTCACCTTTGTGCCAATAAAACTAAATTGTGTCCATCCCCTTCAAGAAACCATGGCCACAGAGGAAGCTGAACTCTCCAGACCCTGGGGGTGAATCATGATTTGCTTAAAGCCAAACATAGTTATTTCACTCCCTTTTGCAGTGACTGGCCTAGGTGTAGACCAAAGAACATGAAGGTGAGTCTACAAAGAGCTGTGGAAAAAGGAATACATACAAGAAAGAAGTCATTTCTTTCAAGTACTGTTATATGAGGATATGATTCTTGGAGCTCCTGCAGCCATCTTGTTCTCCAGAGTAAATTCCTTTTCTTTCTCCCCTCTGAGACTGTGCACAAAATAAGAGAACAAAGCTTCTGAAATCAGAGACTAATTGTTCTTAATACAGAAATTAATGTAAAGGAATTGCTGAAAGACAAACAACCTAGATCACTTTGACACTCAGCTACAAGAAGATCAAGAGCAAATTACTGGGGAAAATATGATTCCAGACCAGGATTCTTGAAGAATTGATAAAGGAAATGTTCATATTAGTGAGAAAGGTAAGAAATTGTTCTTAATTCCTTTTAAGAGCATTATCTTTGAAAATTATTCTTCTCTGTAATGCTATTTGTATAATAAGATTAATATACTGAATTGGAAAAATTTTCTGTTCACACAAAGAGAATTCAAACAGTAAGTCACTATGATCTCTTGCAAAACCAGCAGAGACAGGGTAGCCCTACTGTTGTCGACAGCACCTTGCCAGCATTTGGCACCATTTTATTTGAGAATTAAAACTCCAGCTTAAAAATATTATGAAAAGATAGTAATTATTAGACTAGTATTCCCCTTTATGATCTAAATTTTACACGGCTAGAAAAGTCAACTTTTTTCACTGCTCTCTCCCTTTCATTTTCAAATTCACCATGACTATGTGTCCATGTAAGTGAGAGGTGGGACAGCTATACGTTCTCATGATATGTGGAAGACATGCACTGCAAGAATCTTAGCATCCAACTGGGAAACTCTAGGCCCCACGGGAACAGAGATTGGGTCTGTCCTGCTCACCTCAGTGTCCTCATTGCCTTGAGAACACAATAAATATTTGTTAATGGGTGAACAAATGGGATGAATGAATGGGAGCTAAAAAGAAATCAGAGCTACCATTAAATACTAGTTCCCTCTATCCCTCACCCCACACCCAATTATTGTACTTAACTATTGATTAATCTTCACTGTACAACCTGATTTTTGCTTACTCCAAAAAGATTCTGTCAGTCATGACCATTAAATCCCAATTCAATACCTAGATTTATACTTACAATCACTTTTACCGGTGTTTCAAAATTTTTCATGTGTTTCTTGAAATAACTTTACATGCCCCTACCTGTCTATCTGTGATCTGGCGTCGTTTTACAATAGGCCATTTTAACTACATTCAATAAATAAGACTATGGTTCTTCACAACTGCTAAGAAAGATGAATTTACCCCATGATGCTGTTTTCAGGGAGCTGGGAACAAAAGATGTGACAAAACAGGTCAGAAAAAAAACTGATCATGTTGACGGGGCTCTGTAACACAGTAATCACACAAACCAGAGTGGCAAGATGATCACAGGCCTTTGGCGACAGGACTGATTATCTTAAAGAGCAATTTAGCAAGACAGGACAGTTCATCTTGTTCAGTGAATGGAAACTGTCAGAGTTTAAAAGCCATCATTTTTATAGCTTCTGTAGGCTAGCATACGGAAAAAGGAATCATGAAGTTTAAATCCAGGTGATAATTTATTTCTGGTAAACACATTATTAAATAAGCACTTAATTTTAATTTGAATAAGTTAACACTCCCCTCCTGGACCCATACTATCCCTGTTCCCTTTTGAAGGAATGTGGTAAAGAGTGAGGGCAGGGAGTAGTGGGGGAGTAAGAGGAAGGCTCTTGGTCACCAGCTGATAACCACTCCTTCTTTTGGCACTGATTCTAAAAAGCTCTTAAGAGTCAGATTGTCTCTTGGAGCAAAGGAATTTAATTAAAATATGGAAGATTATTCTTCACCTTGGAGGAAAACAAATATTTCTTGGCTAGGTTATAGACTTAGAGGCAACTGGAATGCCCACTCTTTGCAGTAGCCTGGATTAATGACTTCTCTCCTTCCAAATCTTCATGGAAGCCCATCTGGGCCAGTAGAAAGGCCAGGCAGAATCAGCAGTAATGGAACAAGAAACGGTTAAACCTTCTACATGGCAATTCAGTGCTTTTAATGTAATTACACCCAATGATCTCATCTTCAACTTTCTTAAAAAACACCCGCTGGCATTTCAGAGCAAGATTAGAAATATAAATTAGCACAGAGAAAAGAAGAGAGTCAGTATGGCATGCGAGATAGCAGTGCAAATTCTGAAATGAGACCCATCTGAGTACAAAACCCAGGCTCCCCATTTTTGCTGTGTCTACTGGGGAAGCTACTTACGTTCTCCAAGCCTCGGTGTTCCCTGTACGTTAGCGGAGATAAGCGTTCCTATTTCACAGCATTGATTTAAAGATCACATGAGATTATGTATGTAAAGCATTCCCAGAGTGCCTGCAGTTGGTAAGCACTCAAGAAATATTACTTACGATTATGCTACTACCAATAATGACCTATATTCCCATCTCACAAAGAAGCACTGTCAACATTTTAGCATGTAGTCTTTCATTTAGTTTTCTATGTGTAAGCTCCCCATATTTTTTATTCAGTAATGGAGATCATAGTATGCTTAATGTCTGCAACTTGCTTTTTAAAAACAATCTTTCCATGTCAATAAAGTTTCACAATACAATTTCCAGTGGCTTCATAATAATCTGTTTTGTATATCTGCAATCATTTATTTCACTGATCCCCTTAACGCTAAGCATTTAGGATGCACCCAAATTTTTGCCATGATAAACAATCCCATGATTGTTGCACATAAATACCTCAATATAATCCTCACTGGGTTAAATTCCTAGAAGTGAAATCACTGGGTCAAACAAAGTGTGCGTGCACTGTTTTAGATTTTTTGACACATTTTGGCAAATTCTCTCCCAGAAAAGCCTCTCACTGAGAATACATGAAATTCACTTTTTCTGAAACTGTCCACAACACTGGGTATTGTAATTTTACTTTCAAAGAGAAAAAGCACTGCCAATATCGTAGCAATGAGAAAGTGGTTCATTGCTGTCACTAAAAAACAAAAGCTCTTTAAATATTAATTGAAATCTCCTAATTACTATTTTCCAGTTGAAGTTTATTCTAGAGGAGGAATCGACAAACTATGGCCCAGAGACCAAATCTAACCCACAATCTATTTTTGTACAACCCACAAGCTAAGACCTGTTTTTACAGATGAGCATTTGCAATTGATTTGATGACAGGAAATACTACCTTGAACTCCAATTAAGCAAAATGTTACTGAAAAAAATTCAATTCTTCTCATTAGCCAACCTGTATTACAAAACCTTGTATGTACTCAATAATCCTTATCATTATATTTTGAATTTTGTAAAAAAGAAAAAGATATTTTGTGGATATTTGTTTTCTCTCATGTTATATAAGTATGTAATAGTCTCAATTTTGTATCTTGGCCCACAAAGTGCAAAATATTTACTCTCTGGCTGTTTACAGAAAAATTTGTCAACCCCTCATCTAGAGTGTTCATTAAAAATACAAAAGTTTAAATATATTTTTAAGTATTTCACCTAATATACTAGAGTGACAAATTTAACAAGGGCATTCGTTTATTCTGCATGTCAGTACTTTCCAAACCTGCAGTTCTCAGGTGTCCCAGAGACGATCTCAGGAGGAAAATGAGGGCAAGAGAAGCCAAGTCCCCATACTTGAACCATTTCTATTGCCTTTTCTTTCACATCTGGGTCCCAAATAACATTTCATGTAAAAATTAATCTCACTATTTAAAAAAAGAGTCTGAAAGCTGCTTCCAAATACGGAACAGGGCTTCGCTTAAGCCACAGGCTGCTTCTGTGTATTCTCATCTAGGGCCTGTTGACAGGAAACAGTTCCCAGCAGGCCCAGCCCATCAGCTTTCAGACCAAACTGCTCCACTTCTTAAGAGGTTATATTTCTGATTGATGAAAATAACTAATGATCAATGCAAATAAATCTAAATTAGTACTAGTCACATTTTCTCCTTTCAGGAGGAGACTAATCTTGATTCATGCAAACTATTTCACACTTAAAACTGTTAAGCAACTATTCCCACAGCAAGGGAGGCAAGATAGAATGTACAAGGAGCGAATAAGCACAGAAAGTTAAGCCTAACTTTCTTTCAGTTTTCTGAGCCATTTATTTAGGCTGTGAGAATAAACTTACACTGACGCTGTTCCTTCTCTCTGTGGCAAAATGTAATGCAATGGTTAGGAGCGAAAGAATAAACACAGGAATAAGGACTGGGTTGTTTTTCCATTAACTGTGACTTTTTTGATGATTGTGCATTTCCAGAAGGTTTAGCATAATTGCCTCTTCTCCCTTCCTGAAGCTCTTTTAGATACATCCTGACACATTCCCACATGCATAGCTCTTCTACCCTCTGGGTGCAGTTTGGCAGAGAAATTCTTTCAACTAAGCAAGAAAGAAAATAGTCTGTTCTTTACCGGGTTCACGCTATTGAAAGTCAACAACAAAATCGCGTATCAGTTCCATAACAGGAACTCTGGGTACTAGAATTTAAATTTCTGTAATCAGTTTATATCAAATATCTTCAATCAGGTAAATCAAGACAATGAGAATATAATCAATAAAACTGTCAAAAGAGTAACATGATAATGGCAATAATAACTAATGTTTGGGTGCTTACTGTATAGCAGGCCATGAACAGGTCATGAGAACCAGATTCGATTGACTTTCAATAATAATAACACTCACTTATTATAACCATGCCCTGTTCTAACTCCACTGTGTGTATTAACTGCTTCAAGGTAATGGCACCAATGAGGTAGGCGCCATTATTATCACCATTTTACAGATGCGGTTTAGCAGATCGCCATGCTTATGGAGCTAGTCACAGTGGACCTGGATGTGAGCCTGGGCCTCTTAATCCCAGAGCCATCCACAATGGTGCTCATCCATGACATTCTTTTGCCTCTCAAACCTGCCTGATGATGGAAGGTGAGATTATAGTAAGATAAGCTCTAGTCTTAGCTGTCACTGAAATACTGAAAAGAACAGCTAAAAAAAAAAAAAAAGATATAGAAACTGCTGAGAATGAAATAGGAGGTAACTACTACAAAGGGTGCATTTGACCTCTGTCTGTTATCTTCAAAAATCTTCTAGAATAAAAACCAGAAAGCTGAGCTCGATCTCAGTCTCAGTACATTGGACCAGTAGATGAAGAGGGCAAGAGTCCTCAGATCTGGCCTACATGGAAGGGATGACCACAAGAGGGGCAACAGCTAAGGACCTAGCAGTTCCTCCCAAACACTGATGCAACCACAGCATTGTCAACAGGCACCGGGATAAGTAGCAGATGTTATAAGAATCACAAAAAAAGGAATGAAAGTAGTCACCATTTCCAAAGGTGTATTCTAAGTGATCCTGCTAAGAATTATCCAAATATGGGGGGGAAAAAAAGGCTATGTGAGTTGATAATATGGGGAGACGCTGGGTCAAAAAGAGTTACACTGGCTTCTTTACTGCAGGACTTCTAGAGTCTTTGATATACTCAAGTGAAGCTCCATGGGATGACTACAATATGCAACACTTCTTAAACCTTTTGAACACAGAATTCTTTCTTCTTAGAAAAAGATGTTAACATTTTGTAGCTTACCCTTTTTTCCATGGAACACAATTTGAATGATTAATCAACCTTTATTCTTTCTCTGTGGTGAAATTATCAGAGTGCATTGCTGGGGGAAGGCTTTGTGCTGTGTGTCCCAGGTGTTCACATCCACACACACTTGACATGTAAATTAGTGTTATAAATCAGCAAAACCAGCTGCTTCATCAGGTGCACTGCAATGTGATCCATAAACAGTACTGTTGAAACTAAAGGTTCTCTTAACTAGCTGAGTTGGGGAGGGGAGATTAACTGTAGACAATGTGTGTACGTATTATTTCTGCTGTATATGGAGAGAGGTACCCTCACGTTCATCAGAAATTCAAAGGATTCCAGGATCCAAAAAAGTTTAAGAACCAACTGTACTTTACACAGTAAAAATAATCTTTGCAAAGGTGATATTAACACTGAATCCCAGGAGGGTGGAAATCAAGATGGCAGAGTAGGAGGACACTGGCCTCCCCTCCCCTCACAAACATGCAACACTACAACTTGCATATAGAGCAACTCCCACTAAAGTCAACTTGGGGACTAGCAGAACAGCTCTTCCATAACCAAGGTGGTAAAGAAAGATCCATATGGAGTCAGATAGTCATGGAGGAGAAGCAATCTGGCCAAGACCCACACCCCTACCAGGGGACCCAGAAGAAACGGGGGATACCATAGGCTTGGGCATCCTCCCTGGGGAGCAAGGGGTTCGAGCCACTTGTTAGGCATCCCAGCCCTGGGGTCTGACACTGGGAAGACGAGTGCCCTCAGCTGGTTTGAAACCCAGTGGGGCTTACTAGAGAGCTGTAAGTACCCCAAGACTCGGCTCTTAAAGCGTGCACACGGGCTTCCCTGATGGCGCAGTGGTTGAGATTCTGCCTGCCGATGCAGGGGACACGGGTTCGTGCCCCGATCTGGGAGGATCCCACATGCCGCGGAGCGCCTGGGCCCGTGAGCCATGGCTGCTGAGCCTGCGCGTCCGGAGCCTGTGCTCCGCAACGGGAGAGGCCACAACAGTGAGAGGCCCGCGTACCTCAAAAAAAAAAAAAAAAAAAAGGCTTACCTGGTGGCGCAGTGGTTGAGAGTCCACCTGCCAATGCAGGGAACACGGGTTCGTGCCCCGGTCCGGGAAAATCCCACATGCCGCGGAGCGGCTGGGCCCGTGAGCCATGGCCGCCGAGCCTGCGCGTCCGGAGCCTGTGCTCCGCAACGGGAGAGGCCACAGCAGGCAGAGGCCCGCGTACCAAAAAAAAAAAAAAAAAAAAAAAGCGTGCACACGTAGACTTGCTTACTCCCAGTCACATCGTGGAAGCAGAAGATAAAAGACTACGTGGGGCTCTGCTGGCTTGTCAGGACTGCCACAGTGTGCCCCGCCCCCAGCCAACTCAGGGGTCGTGCTCCAGCCCCTGTAGCACCGTTACTGCACCCCACGGAGGCAGGGACCGCCATTGCCAAAGACATTGCGCATGCTCGGAGAGAACAGGGCCGGCTCAGACCCCAGCCCTGCCTCTGATCACAGTAGAGGCAGCCATTGTCAGCGTGCACGTCACTGCGCACAATGGGGAGGGGCAAAATGAGTTCCAGGGCGGAGACTACCCTCGCAGGTGAGCGCCTACCTGTGCACATTTGGGAGGAAGTGAGGACAACGCCTCTGACTCCAGCCCCGCCTCTAACCAAGGCACGCACACTGGGGGGAAAGTGAAACCAGCGCAGAAGTGCAGCCCCAAAACCAAGGCAGAGACTGCCGTCCCACCCAGGAGAAGCCCAACTCCCTCAGGGCTCCTAGTCCAGCCCCTCAGGCCCCGATCTCTTCCCCAATAGCGCTGAGACAACAGCTGAGCATGGGAGAAGCCCTGGCTTACACCCGGCTCTGGCCTCAGCCCCTCCAATTCCAGCCGTGACTTCCACCAAGGCGGTAGCTGCCAGCACACCCCAGGGGAAGACACAGCCCATGCTCGCTTCACATCCAGCTGGTCCACCACAGTCACTAGGCTCACACAGACTGCATAGGGACACTCCCACACAAGGACACAGCGTCAAGACTGGGATAGGTAACTGTTTCAGGTAATTTCATAGAGACAGAGAAAGTTAAAACAAAATGAGAAGACACAGGAATATGTTTCAAACTTTGATGAGCATAAAGTGCTTATTATTATTATTATTATTATTGTAACATTGAATCATATTTCCGCTATCAGAGGCAGTATAGGAAAGGAAAAAAATCTGTAGCATTTTGAGTAATGTGAGTCTGAAAACCACCACAAACTACAAAGAAATAGGAAATTATCAAAGAAGAATTAAAACCAAAGCAAAGTTCTCTGTCAGGCAAGATCAACATGACAATTAAGTCATTTCATGAATCCATCTGAATCCAGGCAGGAATTCCACTGATCTTAAGTACCTATTGCAAAACACCAACATTTTAAGTGAAAATAACATTTAAGTATTTATCTTCTAAAATAATATTAGTAATATTCCTGCTACACGTATATACTTTCAAAGAAAGCAAATCTAGGGTAATAGCTAAACCTTAAAAACACCCTCAATTAAAATTCTTTGTAAACAATAATAAGCTCTATGGTCTTGTTACCATGAAATAGAAACTGTTATCTCTAGGTGATATTCGGAAAATGAAGAAGCTGATAAAATAATACAAGTTGAGTGTTTACCACTTACCAGACATGTTTCATGCATGGCCACTTTTTAACCCTGCAAGACAGAAATTATTATCCCTGTTTTGCAGATAAGGAAACTGAAGTTCAGAGAGGTATAACCAAGCTCACATAGCAAGTAGATATCAGAGGTAAGATTAAAAGTCCGATCTCTCTGATTCCAAAATCCTTTCCCCTTCAACGCATCTGTTCCTTCTATAGTTTTTTAAAAGCTAAATAATTAAAATTAATGAACTAAAAAACAACTGTAGAGAAATATTTTTAGTGATATAAGATCAAATCTAAAAACTTAAGTACCTGAAATAAACTCACAGTAAATTTTTAATAAGGAAATATTTCTGTAGTTATCCCAGAAAGTTATTTTTATAATTACATCCATAGGAGAAACTTCAAAAGGAAAATTACTTTTAACAGAAGTACCACGTAGTAAGTGGCAGTATAAGTGGTAAATGAAAGAAATAATATAACATAATTTAAAATAGCAGAAGTACTTAATGGCTAGTATTTATTGATTGATTGGCAATAGACCAGCACTGAAAAAAATACAAGTGTTATATTTAATAAAATGTTCTCTGCTCAATATTACCTATTTTTATACAGATCTTGAAATAGCAATGGCAAGTTCTGTATTTTAAAACCAGGTTGAAGGATGATCTAGTTTCTTTGCACCCTCTGAGCCCTTCTTAAGAAAGTTTTTTACCTTCACTAGTTCTGTGAGGGTAGCTCACAAATCATTTATTTCAGTTTGATAAACAAACCATTCAAGGAAGACACTTCCCATTCTTTATTTGTCAGCAGAGAAATACCACCTTCAAAAATACCTTTCCCTGAATATCCATCCACCACCATTTCTCCAATGAATGAGTAAATGAGATTCCATACCAGCATCCCAGGTTGGAAACTCCAAAGTGTTGTCAGGAGATCATTCAAGCCCATGACTCACAATGCAAATGGAAGCAGGACAGCCAGTTGGGATTTCCACCTGGAAAATTAAGAGCTGGGTAGCTTATATGAGTATAATGAATTATCCTCTTCCCCCAAGTCCATAACCCATTCCCCAGTGGAGGTGTGAGTTAGTTTAACAGCTTAAAGACACAGGGAAGCCCCATGAAGATGAGGGAATCTTAGGAATCTTAACCCCATCAGCAGAAGGCAGGGGGATGCAGCACCTACACAGGGACAGCTCCATGGGCAGTGGGGCTGTTCAAGGACAGGAAGTTCCACAGGGCCAGCTTTCACACCCACTGCCCACCTCCAAGTCCAGGAAATCCCACCCTCTTTGATTTCCCAGGCCTCCTGGTGTTAAGCATCTTCCTTTTCTCTCTTCCTCTTGGAGATGATCCCAACCTCTCAACCTCACCGAAGCTTCTCCTCACCAAAGCAGAGATTGGAAATGGCAATGATTCTTTGGTTCCAGATTCCAGTCCCAAAAGCCAACTCCAAAAAGTGAGAAGCCAGAGCATCAGCCAGAAACTGCTTCTTCTTCTTCTACCCTGGAACAATCAGGCAATCCCTGAAGCACCATTAAGTAAGGACCGGAAACCCATGAGAAAACTAACAGACCGGTCTGTCTGTTTGGCTTTTCTCATAAAATTTAGCTATTTAAATGTCATGACAGGGGTCATGGCTGGCTGAGCTCCTACGAGTGACAAGAGTTAGATAACACACTTCCTTCTAGTGTTCACAGAAGTAGGAAATCTTGGGAGAAAAAACATGAGTTAGCCTTCTTTTCTTCTTGATTTTGTGTGTGTGTGTGTGCGGTAAGAACCATGAACATGAGATCTACCCTCTCAACAAATTTTTAAGTGTACAGTATCGTTAACTCTAGGTGCAATGTTGTACGGCAGTTCTCTTGAACTTCTTCCTCTTGCTTAACTGACACTTTATGCCCATTGATAAACAATCCCTATTTCCCCCACCCCCTAGCCCCTGGCAACCACCTCTCCACTCTTTGATTCTACAATTTTGACTATTTTAGATGCCTCTAGATAAGATACTTTTACATAAATGGAATCATGCAGAAACAAGAGACACCAAATGTTGGCAAGCATGTGGAGATATTGGGGCCTTTGTGCACTGTTGTTGGGAATGCAAAATGGTGCAGCCATTTTGGAAAGCAGTATGGAACTTCTTCAAAAAATTAAAAATATTGGGATCGACATATATACACTAATATGTATAAAATAGATAACTAATAAGAACCTGTTGTATAAAAAAATTAAAAATAGAATTACTGTGATCTAGCAATCCCACTTCTAGGTATTTATTGAAAAGAATTGAAATCAAGACCTTGAGGAGATATTAGCACTGCCATTTTCATAGCAGCATTATTCACAATAGCCAAGATATGAGAACAACGTAAATGTCCATTGATGGGTGACTGGAGAAAGAAAATACACTATATACATACAATGAAATATTATTCAGCCTTGAAAAATGAAGGAAATTCTGCAATCTGTGACAACATGGATGAACCTGGAGGACACTATGCTCAGTGAAATCATCCTGTCACAGAAGACAAGGGCTACACGATTCCTCTTGAGTTTAGACATATAGAGAGGCATCTGGGGACTAGTGGAGGAGGGTGGCCCGCAGGCAGAGTTGGACATCAGAATTTGGATTACAAAAGGGAACACGCAGGAAGGCTGAATCAGTTCGTTTGTTTTAATTGTTAGTAGTCGAAAGCAACTCAGAAGGGTTTTCTTTTTTTTATTATTATTATTAGTTTCTGCTTTATAATAAAGTGAATCAGTCATACATATACATCTGTTCCCACATCCTTTCCCTCTTGTGTCTCCCTCCCTCCCACCCTCCCTATCCCACCCCTCCAGGCGGTCACAAAGCACCGAGCAGAAGGGTTTTCATGACTAGGAAAAGTGATTGTTACACACGTGAGGAAGTCCCAAGGAAATGCGACTCCAAGGAGGAGGTTTGTTAATTCAGCTGCTAAGGATATCATCCTAGACCATAGTTCCATATTCTATCTTGCATCCTCAGCACATCACCTGTGTCCTCATGTTATTACCTCTCAAGGTAACTGTTTTCATTTGCTGGGGCTGCCATAACAAAGTACCACCCACTAGGGGGTTTAAACAACAGAAATGTATGGTCTCACAGTTCTTAAGGCTAGAAGTCCAAGATCAAGGTGTGCATAGCGTTAGCTCTTTCTAAGGGCTGTGAGGGAAAATCTGTTTCACGTCTCTTTCCTAGCTTTTGGTGGTTTGATGGCAATCGTTAGCATTCCTTGGCTTGTAGAAGCATCACCCCAATCTCTGCCTTCATCTTCTCTTGGCACTCTTCCTATGGGCAGATCTGTGCCCAAATTTCCCCTTTTCATAAGAACACTAGTCATAGTGGATTAGGAACACACTCTTCTCCCGTATGACCTCATTTTAACTAATTACACCTGTAATGACCCTATTTTTAAATAAGATCACATTCTGAGATACTGAGGATTAGGACTCCAACATATCTTTTTTTGTGGGGACACAATTCAATTTGTAACAGTAGTAAAACAGCTGCTCCAGACATCACATCTACACACAATGTCTCAAAGAAGTAAAGGGTATCTCTTCTTTTTAAGAAACTTCCCAGCACACACTGTCCTGTCTCAGGGATCAGAAACTGTGTCATATGCCTAAACAGTCACTGGTGAAGTGGTTGGAATTGCTGGGATTTGGAGGTGGGATGCTCCAGAGAATACAATGACCACTTTGACTGATAGCCAAAGGGAAGTAACATCACAAGATACTAAGCATGTCAGTTATGATGTTCTCCTAAATTTTTCTGTCCTCTGAGTTATGAACTGTTCTCCTTTTTTTCTAATTGCATTTATTAGGGTTTTTTTAGAATAAATGTTCACTGAAGAAAATTGAGAAAGTATTAAAAAAAAACCCAAGTTTTTAATGATTCATATCCCACCAGCTGAGATTTCTTCTTCTAAAACACTGGTATATATATGCATGTTTATTGAAGAAAATTGAGAAAAGGTTAATATTTGACCAAGAACCAATTTAAACTAGCTCGTAATCCCACAAACAGAGATTCCCCCTACTAATGCATTAGAAATATCTTTCCCATCCGTGTATACTATACATACATACATATATAAAGAAAAATTGGGATTACAGAGGGCATACTGCTGAGTAGCCTGCTTTTTTTCAGTTAATATTAATTTAATTGTTTACATTGCCTTTCTTAGTGTATTAGAAGTAATCGTATTATCTAGAAACACCCCACCTCCAGTATATTTACACTCTACAGTGGTATAAATGATACCAAAATATATGTACTTGGGATCAAGGGAAATCCATTAAATAGATACAGTGTAAATGACAGCAGTGTCTTGATATCAAAAGTATCATTCTGGTGATCCCAAAAGCATCATTTAGTCTCGTTAATTGCAAAAGTGTTCCATCTCAAGTTAAGTCACAGAGGCAAGTTCTTGATTCCAGTGATGGGAAGGGAAAAAAGGTCTAGTCAGAAAGGAATTAGACATTCACTAAAACCAAAGTCAAAGAGTCAAACACAACCTCCTCTGTGAAGAATTGCCTGACTGATTCCCACTCCAACCTAAAGAGAATTCTCCCACTTGTGCTCAATGACTATTTGCCGCATGTCTGTCTGTCTGATTGCTGGTGTCCTCTATCGTAACACCTATGAGTTGTGGTATCATTGGTTTTTATGTGACTATTCCCTCACGATCCTCCTGAGAGCAAACATGAGCGGATTCATCGTTGTATCCTCTGGGCCTTGAATGTATGTTTTATTGAAAAAATGAATGAATTCTTTCACTCATAGAACAAGCTCAGAAAATTTTTTCTCATTCCCTGCAATGGTCTACCTTATTTTTAAAAAACAGTTAAAGTTTGAATGGTTAACTTTTAAAGTTTTATTTGGAAAAAAGTGAAATGTAGTTATTCCAACACTAACCTGGATATTATGCTTAAGTATTAGTGATGCATGTGCCTTAAAAAGCCAGGTGTCTATAAAAATCAAGTAATAACTTGACAACCAGGTGATGGTTGCTAAGAAACTGCATTTTTCTGTGAACACATGGTGTATGAAGTATGGCCTAGATTCATATCCTACATAAAACATCTTCCTTGGAGTTATCTGAAGAGTCTGATTTTGCATGGCTTGTCAAGGCATATAAGTGAGTCTTTCTGCTGTCCTGCTCCTACTATTAAAAATCATGATTCTATACATAGAATATTATTTCATCACCATGACCTGTTCTGGACTCCAGGTTGTTTAAATTACAGACTAAGGCCCTCTTCAGCTCCAAACATTTCAGTGGCATCAAATGTTACCCTCTCCTTGGGTCACCAGTGAGGAACAACCATGGCTTCTGATGGACTAGCAGTGCTAAACACAAAAATTAAAATATCTACAATGTTTCTGTATTCCAAAGTGAAATAATAATGAACTGGAGGTTATCTGCAAGTTTTGAAGGACTTTTGTTCACCACTAGAGGAACATAATGGAGATTTTGCTATATTCTGCCCCAAATAGGAAGTTGACTCCAAATCTTGACGGCAGGAGGCAGGGGAGATGTTGTCCAAAAAGTACTTGGGGACTGTGCTAAATTTAAGTGCTAGAAATTGCGTTTAAAATAAATATCTCAATATTTAACTGCTGTATTAGTTAGAAAGTTTTGTAAAGCACAAGGAACTATATTCAAATCCTGTTATAAACCATAATGGAAAAGAGTATGAAAAAGAATATATATCAATAACTGAATCACTTTGCTGTACACCAGAAACTAACACAACATTGTAAATCAAGTATGTTTCAATAAAAAAAAAGAACGTTTTCATTTCGAGTAACACAAACTCAAATTATCTAAAGCCAAAAGAAAAAAGGACTTAATATTGAAATAACTTGGATAACTCACAAAATTGAAGGAACTGCAGAAACAATAGAAACATACTGAGGATGTCAGAGACTACAACCATGGACAACTTAATGATAACTCTCTCTCTCTACCCCAGTCTCTACCCTGTCATCTTCTCTCTGAGCTTCAGTCTCTTTTTCCCAGGTGTCTCCTCATGCCAAGGAGCACTGGAACCACCTCCAAAGGCAAGAGCTCTGGCTGTTCCCCTCCAGTGTGGGAAGTTCTGTGGAAAGATTATGACTGACCTGCCTAGGTGACTTCCTGGTTCGTGCGGGGCACGGGAGGGTGGGGGGGGCAGTGGTTGGAAGGCCCTCTGGAACCATTGAGGATGGAGCAGCCAGATTCTGTGAGGAAGAATGAAGCCATTACAAGAAAGGCAGAGTCAACGTGAGCAAGGAAATCAACAGAAGTCCCTTACTCCAAACATGTTGGTAATTTAATATCACTTTCACCCGTTTTGTCACTGCAAAGGTATGGGGCAACTCAACCCTTATTTTATAAATATTGTCTCTAATATTCACTATTCTAAAATGTTTTGAACATTTTTCACCCTAAAACACCAAGGAATCACTATGATAGCACAGTTGATGGCTCTCCCATGTGTCCTTCTATAAAATGCTTACGTAAAATTCTGAGGTTTCGTTTTTGCAAATTAAAAGACTTTTTATTGAAAGACAAAAAGCAAAGGTGGAGAAAGGAGAAAAATGTATATGACGTACCTTCCCAACAATTTCTAAGATTTCCAAAATCCGTGTTTCTAAGTTCATTAACAATCCCACATTTAATTATAAGGGTAACAACCTTAAGGCTAACAAATCGAATGACTCCCGAAGGAAAAATACTATTCAGAGGTGTCTGCTGCAAACAGGAGGAGCCTCCCCTCAGCTCCATGGTTATAAGCTGGCTCCCTGCTTTCATCACTCAGATATGCCTCATAATAATTCATAGTACTTTTGTTTGTTTGTTTGCGGTACGCGGGCCTCTCACTGTTGTGGCCTCTCCCGTTGCGGAGCACAGGCTCCGGACCCGCAGGCCCAGCGGCCATGGCTCACGGGCCCAGCCGCTCCACGGCATGTGGGATCTTCCCAGACCGGGGCACGAACCCGTGTCCCCTGCATCGGCAGGCGGACTCTCAACCACTGCGCCACCAGGGAAGCCCAGGAAGGAATCCTTTTCTTTCATCTCTCTTACTCCCCGTTTGCTAACACGGCATCTGGCGCCACAAGGGTTAAGTGCTTTGATGGACGAGGGGAAAGGAGGCACAGAAAAGTTCTTATTTGATGGGTACAGTCAACATATGACTCCGTGCCGTCTGGTTTGACTTAGAGCTGTCTGAGGACTTGAAGCTAACCCTTTTTCTTATTGGCACTTTTAGGATTCTTCAGAGGGTCTCCTCCCCAGTGATGTATCCTAATTCTCCAGTTGTCCCACGAAATTCAGTCCTTGGCTTTTCCAGAAGTCGACTCAGTACCAACCTTCTCTGTCCTCAACATGGCACCCTTCTTACACACGATTTTAAATTGTTCCAGACCAGATCTCTCATCCCCCATTAGATCACACTAGGCCAAGGGGTATTCACGCGTCCTTTGTCCCAACAAACTCTAGGGCTGAAGTCTAAGCTGAATGCACCAACAACTCTCTCACCTGAGAGAGTGGCCTCCAAAGCCACCTGCCAGCCTCCTCTCAGTTTCTCTGTTTCCAGGAAGGGAGTCAGACACCAGTCCACTGTGTCCATAACTGCAGTGGCTCCTACTGGGCTGTCTGCAGGACCTTCTGATGGAGTTACCACAAAATCCAGAATGAGACAGGTTTTGTAAACTTCCTCAGCTTTGTGAGGGAGGGAAATAGTTCTGATTTGAATTCTTCCTATGAGACCTGCCCCTGTAATTCAAAATATTTCATCTTTATTTTTCTCCCCCATGACCCCTGATCAAACATCCCTTTGGTGACCACAAGCATGGTCATAAATTATCCACGTGTTGCCCTATTGGGGTTTTCCCACAGATAGGTATATACAGTTGTTGGGCTCCCATGCACAACCACTGCAACAGGAATTAAACCATTATATAAAGTTTAAAACATGCAAGCCCTACCCATGAAAAATATTCTTTGGTAATATTGCTGTATATATCCAAACTAAGCGATGTAAGATTTGGTGCCACCAGTAGCTCATTTAATTATCTACAAAAATCAGATAACATTTCTGATCCAACTTAGCTTAGGCTACATAGCTGTAATGACCCATGACGAGAGAGGAAAAAAACAAATGATTTTTTAAATTTATTTTTGCCAATTTCTACTGACAGTACTTAGTTTTACAGTTCTGGGTTTGAGCCCCATAATCAGAAGTTTCAAATAGAAAGATGAACGTCCATAGAAAAAGAGAGGTTTCTTTTTTGTTTTGGGGTTTCTGGTTTTCTGTTTGTTTGTTTCCTTAGAAGGTAGACCGTCCTGTGAAAAACACAGGATGTCTTCAAGGTAAATAAATAATACTCACAACAGGCTGCGACAGAGAAACTAGAAAGTACAAGTGTGTATGAACAATACTGTTTGTAAGGTAAGATTGGTCAGGTGGCCCAGGATAATTAAAATGGTCAAAGTGTCAAGGAATTAATCTGAAAGAAGTTATGAGAATCCCTAAAAGAAGCAGTTCCCTGAGCTGGCTGTGTCAGAACCACCTAGAATGATAAGTTCCCCAAGTGAACCAGATGCAAGCCTGTCTTTACCTGACACAGTCACTCTACTACCCAATATCCATTCTTCGCTTCTTCTTAAAACAGAACCCTGACTTTATTGGTGGTAGTATATCCAGCTAAAAGCACCATTTCCCAGCTTCCCCTGCAAGTTGGTGTGGCCTGCGACTAAACCTGATACGTGACTGTGAGTGGAGATTGCTGTATATTACTTCTGAGAAAGCTCCTTCAAGGGGGATGAAGAGCTAGGTGTGAATTGTTTGCCTTTGTACCCCCTCCTCCTTCCTGCTATGTGCAATTTAGGCGGGATCTCTCTAGCAAACATTTTAGCGTATAAAGTAATCTTGAAGTCAGAAGCCAAAGATTACAAGTCAAAGGAGCCGGGATTCCCAATGACCAAGGACCCGCAATGCCAGCCCTGCACTGCTTCTCCCACACTCCTTTTATAGGAAGGAAAGTGAACCTAACATGTTTACACACCTGTTATTCTATGCTAGCGAATCCTAAATGCAGTGATGCTGGCATTTTCTTGGCCTTACCAGATTCCAACAGACGATTTTCCTTTTCACGCAACGATAAGTTCCTCGACAATGTCTCCGAATTAATGGCACAGAAATTTGGAGTTTTCAGTTCATCCCGCTGCCTTAGCTTACCTGAAATTTTACTAGTAAAGTCCCTGATTGGGAGCCTCCAGTACAAGGAGTTAAATGACCATGAGAGAAGGCTCTGTGAGCACTCAGCACAGAAAGGAAGTTAAGGGCAATGCAATCTTACACAGGTATTTCAACCCACAGTTGGGGGAAGGCAGAGTGTCAGTGAGAAAGCAGATGTAGCAATAGCAGTGCTAAGGAATTTATTTATCACAGAGTTAGAACCTCTTGTATTGTCAACCTCTTGTACTGTGATGGACCTTAAATAAAACAGAGGGAGTCTGGAAATCACGGTAGCCTACTGCTAAGAACCAAAGTGAAGATGCCAATCAGAGCATGGAGGACAGATTGGTAGTTAATGTTCCCCTGGCACAGACCATCAATAATTAGTTCTGTTAATACACCTACACTAATTACCTGGTAAATCAGAGTGCTCTTTGGGTCTTCGCAATTAATTCATTTTTCAAAAATTTAAGCTCCTAGGTAAAGAAACCCTCTTAGATGTTGGGTTGGTAGGTTGGAAATACTAAACATCTAGAGGTCATTATGAAATGCTATTCAGGGGCTATTATACAACTGGACTCTCACATTGGCACTGCTAAGCAACTGCTATAGAAGTGAACCTCGCAGGGTCAGACTTGCAAACTGAAGAAACACAGATTATCCTGACTTAGAGCAAACCGGTGTGACATCCATACATCTACACACAATAACTTACACTGGTAAGGGAAAGAAAATAATATTCTCATAAAAAGGAATTGGTATTAAATACTAAGTTCAAACATGAAAGTAGTTCTGGAAACTCTGGGTGAATTTGTATTAGATATTTTCTAAGGAAAATGAAATAATATATCTACATAGGGTACATTGAACCCATTTGCACTCTTCAATCTCCTCCTGCGTTAGAATTGCATGTCTATTTGCCACTTGACTCTGCAGCACCTCTTACTACACTGGCCCAACCTACACGACCCACAGCCTGAAGTGGAGCGACCCAGCAGAGCCCAGGCTGGATCTGCTCATCAGACCCGTGAGCATGAGAATAACCTGTCGCTGTGAGCCTGGGGTCTTCAGATTCTTCAGGTTGGCTGTTACTCCACATGAGTATGGTAATAGAGGTCTCCTATGGTCTGAATGTTTACGTCCCCCCAAAACTCATATGTTGAAATCCTAACTCCCAAAAGATGATGATATTAGGAGGTAAGGGCTTTGGGAAATACTTAGATCAAAAGGGTGGCGCCCTCATGAACGGGATTAGTGCTCTTACAAAAGAGGCTCCAGAGAGATCCCTTGCCCTTCCACCACCTGAGGACACAGCAAGAAGGCTCCATCTTCAAACCAGACACCAAATCCGCCTGTGCCTTGAGCTTGGATTTCCAGCCTCCAGAACTGCAAGAAATATATTTCGGTTGTTTATAACCTATTCAGTCTGTGGTATTTTGCTATAGCAGCCTAAACAGACTAAGACAGGGTCTGACTCAGTACTCAAAAAATGCCAAATTAGTAATCATTGTTATAAAGTTCAATAATGCAAAAATAAAAGTATACACACCCATATAACGCATTGAAATCATTTTTGGTTTGCCATACTAGCATCTTTAAAGCCTGAAATTATAGAATATTCAACTGGTATAATGAATGTCTCAGGATAAGGTATGTTGACTGACAGGTTTACATTTTGTTATCCAGGATAATTTAAATTTAAGCATGGCTTCCCATATCCTACCTTCTACCTGGAACCATAGCCTCTAATAAGTAGCAGTTTTCTGTTCTGCTTTTTCTTCATACCTTATTGCCTCTGTTCTCCTCAGAGTTGAGGAAAATGACCAAAAGATCAACACATGGAGAGAGTAACATGAAGCACCCAGACAGTCCACATATACGCTGATCTACACCAAATGACAGTTTGTTAAACTATCCTGTTTTAATATCACATTGCAAATAGCTTCTTAACCCAGACATACAATCTGTGCTTTAAAGAAGTAAAGATTATTCCTTAAGATTAAATGTCAACATGTGAAATGATAAAAATAGATTCTATGTTTACTGATTTTAATGAACAATGATTAATCTTTACAGTTATTTATTTGCTGAATATCTTTGAAATAAACATAGGTATTTCTCTCCCTCATAATACCAAGTACATGGAAGTCACACAAAAAATACATATTAAAATGAATAATGAATGACACAATACATGGAGTCAAAGGTGTTTACTGTTTGGTCAAACAATATTCTTTAATTGTCAGTCATAGAGTGAAATGTACATTAACATACATGTTACATAATCATCCCATCTGCATTATTGCTATGTGACATCATTTTATGGTCTGTAGAAAAATATAATTCCTGAGATCATTGTTGGGCTCTTTCAATCATTTTCCTCACTGTCAAATCATCTTTCCTTAAACGACTTGGGAGTGTGAATTGGGGTTAGGATGTTCAATTATAGACCAACTTTTTGTATCTGCTAAATGAATAAACAGGCTCTATCTTTTATAAAGGGTAGAAAAATAACCATGGCGTGTGGAATTATTTTGCAAGGTATACAATATAGGAAAAATGTAGGCCGAACACAAAAGAAGTATTTTCTGAATGTCTCTCAATCACCCATAAGGAACATATATTTCCTAGCCAATCAGTCTTTGGCATACAGCCGTCCAGCTGCTATTTTGCATTTACTTAAAATACCCTCTGCTAAATAGTTGTGTTCATCTTTAATTAATTGCTTAAAAGTACATTCAATTTCTTTCTATAAACCAACATTTTCTTCACCTTCACAAGCAAACACATTGGATACCGAAACGTTGTTGTCACCAGCTTTACATACTGTTCTGCCATTTGCCATGGTACAACCATAACAGAAGTCATAAGAAAGCTATTCTGGGCCTCCCTGGTGGCGCAGTGGTTGAGAGTCCGCCTGCCGATGCAGGGGATACGGGTTCGTGCCCCAGTCTGGGGGGATCCCATGTGCCGCGGAGCGGCTGGGCCCGTGAGCCATGGCCGCTGGGCCTGCGCGTCCGGAGCCTGTGCTCCGCAACGGGAGAGGCCACAACAGTGAGAGGCCCGCATACCGCAAAAAGAAAAAAAGAAAAAAAAAAAAAAAAAAAAGAAAGCTATTCTGGCTTTTTACGGAATCTGGTGGAGTTTACACTGAGTCTGGACTTAGTAGGGCTAACCAACTTTACTGATTTCATAATTCATATCATTTCAGGATGGTTTTCAAAACAATCCTAGAAGTCCCTAACTGAAATATAAAACAAAACAAAAGCTATGAGCAATCTTTCTCTCCTGGGTTCACTAAGGCCTTGGAATCATTTGTATCTGTGTACTTGCTTGTGAAAGCACTAAAACAAATTAATTCAAAGAAAACCACTCTGAAACTACTTGAACATTTGATACAACCACAGAGGTTCAAAGGCTTATATGGCCTAGTCTGTATTTTTCTCCAAGTCTTGGTGTCAAAATGATTATAGAATGCATTGTTTCTTGCTCTGTGATGATTTTTAGTGTGCATGAAACATAAAAAAAGTGAGTATTTAACTATTACCTCATGTATCAGGCTTCTCAGGCTGGAACTGAAAAGCTTTTTGAAGGATTTTTAACAACAAATAATGGCCTATTTCACAGATCAGAAAACCAACAATCAGTTTTCTTGACCTACAGCTGAAAACAAAATTATCTTTTAACAAAATAGGAGCTGTTTCATTTATTAAATGCCTTCGTTAACAGCACCATCTTTCACTTCCTATTACTCCAATTCAATTTCTCCTGCATACAAAGTAATGAGCAGAATGGCTGTGAATCCAGTTAACACCCCAGCATTCTGAATCATGAAGAAGGTGAAATCGGTTTTTCTTCCAGTTACCTTTTCTCTCAGCATATCATTCATCTCTGGAAACTAGAGGAAAGATATATTGTTAGATAACTGTTGCCATCTTGTGGGAGAACATAAAACTGTCCCTGATAGATTCCTGTGGAGGTGGGAGGGGACGAGCATTTCTCTGAGTTGTTTACATGTTTTAGTATAGAGAGCATAACGGTGATATCCAGCCCTACCAGACATCAACAAGAAGAAAAGTACGAAAATAGTGTTCCCCCAGTGAGTCAATACAGTGGGATGGGATGTACCTCATTTTATGTCTCTCTCTCTCTCTCTCTCTCCCCCAGCTCTCTTCTTTTCTCTCTCTGCTTCATCCACACCATTCTTTTAGGACCTCAAATGCATCCAGCCTCTTTCCATCCTCAAAATCTTCACACCCACCAAAACCTCTATCTGAACTCTTTTCCCTCAAAATTTTCAATGAGCTAAATCTTTGAGGTTTCAGCTTAAATCTTACTTTCCTCGGAAGGCTTCTCTTAGGCCCTCCTAATTTAGCTTCCCTTATTATCATCTTTCATCATATATATTGTTTTCCCTTTCTTTTCACAGTTTTTTATTTGTAATTATGTAATCATATGTGTGATTTTGTTTGTTTGTTGAATTTCAGGTTCCCCTCTTTGTAGACAGAAGCCCCAGGAACAAGGGGACTGTGCCTTTTTGCTCCCTCCAGGGTCCACAATTTCCAAGCCTGATACAAAAATATCAATCAATAGTAGCTGATTAAATACATCTTTAGCAATCACTATATATTTAATTCCTGTTCTCTTCCATTTGTTTCCTTTTGCTTGTTCTGTCCCTCGCAAAATCATAAGGTTTTTAAATAAACTGTGCTCTGTTCTTGAAATGAAGACTATAACAAGCTTATTGCAGTGAAAGCAATTAAAACCCCAAGTTCTGTACTTAAAAGCTATCCTTTCTCAGCATATAACTTCTACTGAAAAGGCTTCATGAGGAGATCTGTAAATGCCATCGTTTCAAAACATATTTCAAAGTGATTTGCTATACATACAATGCATACAGTGGTGCCTTGTACCAAAGCATCCAAGAGGTCTCCAGAATCCACTGTCAATCCACCTGCCTGATTTGAGAAAACTTACTGGGATAAAATGGATGAAATTCATGAAACCGTTCTGAAAGAAGCAAGTATGCTTTCTGAAAAAAGCAAGTAAGTATATACAGCATCCTTTATTAGTATTATTTCTTGAAATTGAATAACTCTAATAGATTCTGTTCTTACATTACAGAAAGGAGAAGTGATGACCTAGCATAAAATATGCTATGAGGCATTGATTCTGTGAAGAAAAACATAAATGCAGTGATGGTTCTAACAGATGAAATCCTTGCACTTCTAAGGGCCTGCACAGAACAATGAACAGAGCTAGACAGTTATCATTTGGAACTAAAAATGCAGATGAAGGAAATTAAATTATTAAATTATGTATGTAATACTTCCTCAGTTCCAAATGCAAAAGCAACATTCCTTGAGTTGCATCCACTTAGCACATTTTCATTTTCTAGAAAGCTGTCCATGATTTATTTGAAAATGCACAGGACCACTGGTATTCTCTCTCTTACACACATACAGACATAAAGACAGACACAGCATAGACATAAACATAGATACAAATATATACCATCCCAAGTAAATACCGTTCAATTTTAATTTACCAGTTTTAGTTTAACTCAAAAGGCTCTCACTGTTCAGAACTTTGAAATAACAAAATGCTATTTACTTTAACAAGTTATACCCTTCTGAATGTGACATCCTCACAAAAGAAGAGAGAAAAGTCCTATGGAGACATACTACAGAATACAAGCTTTACCCACAAGGCAAAACACCTGGGAAGATATCTCTCCTTCAGCAAAAATAGGTCATTCATCCTCTGTCAATGAGATCCTAGATCAAACAATCAACGAGAATCACTTTCAAATCACTATTAGTACAAACTACTGAAAAAGAGTTATCTGTTGGACCAGGAATATTTTAAACTACAACAGAAAGGCCTTCCACACTGTGGAAAGCAAAAGGTCACCCTTAGTCAATTCATAACCCACATGTGTCATTCCAAATTTAAATTAAAACAAGATAAAAATCTTAAAATTCCTTACCATATCCGCCAGAGAAATATAGAGGAACATGCCTCCAGCAAGGGCAAATATAATATTTGGAGCAAAATTATTGCCCACCAAGATGCCAAAAGCTAGCCCAACATAGCAGGAACAGGCAGAAAGGAAATTGAATAACAAGGCTTGTCGAGTACTCATTCCTGCATTGAGTAGGATCACAAAGTCCCCTAAAAGAAGAAGAACATATCAAGTGAGTAGGGTTACTTTCCTATTTGGGGATGAACTAAAAGAAAATCATCATTGTCTAAAAAAGGGCTCCATCTTTTTGAGGCATCAGCAGGATTCTTAAGAGTGTGTCACCTGAAACGTCTCCCTCCCCTGAAACCAAGAAGCACCGGACTTGGAGAACAAGAGCAGAGTCCCTTACCTAACTCATGAGGGAACTCCTCGCACAGGATGGCGATCGAAGTGCTGAGTCCCTGCAGAAGAGACAAGGTGCAGGAGGCCCCGATGGCCAGGCCATCGATGAAATTGTGGAGGGCATCACTGAGCGTTATCATCCAGGCAATGGTCCCTATTTCTGAGAGCTTTGGCCCCTTCATACAGGTACATGAGCTTGACTCTTTTTTTCCATCCTGTAAAATAACAGAAAATCAGTCAACAGGATACCACCAATATTTCTTGAAAGTCTAAGCGATGCACAGACGTGGATGTGTTACGTGTTGAGAGAGACAACTGTTTCCACCAGAAAGTCTTTCATAGTAGATAGGAACCCCTAACCATATAAAAACAGAGAAAAAAAACTTATGGGAGGGAGAAAGGAAAGGAAGAGATTGACAGGCCTTGAACAAACCACTTGAAAAACGTTTCGCTTTGGTTTCACCTTCAAACAATCCTTTCGACTTGTATGAACAAATTCTCACTACTGCCTTCCTAAAGTGTAACTGATATTAACCAAGAATTTGATTTATTCACATTCTTTAAAGTAAAAGAAGTTTGTCAAAGACTAAATTTAAAGTCTCTTCCATGTTACAATTTAAATGTGAGATCCACATTTAAAGCATGATGATATCAAGGAACATTTATTTTAATCTATCTTATGCCATTGTGTGACGTGGGCAAGGAATCTGGGCCTCAGTTTCTTCAATTGTGAAGTGAAGAGAGTGTACTCAATGGCTCATTTATTTTTCAATGACTTATTAAGTTTCCACGGTATTCAGGTAGTGTGCTGCGTGTTTAGGTTGTAACAACGTGGTCCCTACAAGCTCTAAATTTCAATGATTCTCTTAACAAATTCCATGAAGTGTGATTGGAACAGGCTTGCTTTTACACAACACTTCTTTCCACTTTGAAACAATAATAAAAATAGAAAACCCTACAACAGACCCTTTGCAAGAATTCAAATTTCCATCAAATTTACAAAATTGTATAAAATCAAATGACAGATGCCAACTGAAGCATTTTCCAGAAACTGTGGAAAAAGATAATAAAAGGCAAATTCATTTTTAAGCAGGGAAGCAATTTGCAATTAACTGGAGAACATTTTATTCCTAATTCTCCTTCCTGCAACTCTACCTCAGCAGCTAATCAACATATTTATTGAACACCTGCCATTTGTACAACAGTGTGGCTGTATGCTATGCGAAGTGCACAGAAGTGGAAAATACAGCTTCTATCTTCAAGAAGCGTATTTACCTTGGAGAAGCAAGATGTATAGTATACGATTGACTCTTAAAAAATGTGTAACAGGGCTTCCCTGGTGGTGCAGTGGTTGAGAGTCCGCCTGCTGATGCAGGGGACGCGGGTTCGTGCCCCGGTCCAGGAAGATCCCACATGCCGCGGAGCGGCTGGGCCCGTGAGCCATGGCCGCTGAGCCTGCCCGTCAGGAGCCTGTGCTCCGCAGCGGGAGAGACCACAACGGTGAGAGGCCCGCATACCTCAAAAAAAAAAAAGTGCAACATATATCAGCTGAAAAGGGCTTCCTTCAGAGCAATCATCTGAGCAGTTGTGTGCGTATTCTGACGTCACTTCATTGCTCAAAACAGTTTGGGGACCTCCTTTCAGAACTGAAGGTAGATCCTGCCACACATCTTTTCACTGTTTCATTAGTGGCAAATCTTCAGCTTTGAGGGATGTTTTTTGTTTGTAGACACAGCCAAAAGTCATTTGGAGCCAATAAATTCTTAAATTAATATGAAAGGAGGGAGGATTGTCAGTAGTAGTTGCTAGCTGTTAGTAGTGGTAGAAACAGTAATAGCAAAGGTATATGGTGTTTATTATGTGCCAGGCACTGTACTAAGCAATTTAGATATTTAATTCCTTTAGAACCATTCTATGAGTTAAGTACAGCTATTATCCATCATTTTATGGTTGAGGACACTAAAGCACAGAAAGGCTGGTGAACTTACTAGGGATACAAAAGAAAGAAGTGTGCTTTTTCTAGTAACTGTTCTACTACTCCAAACTTATGGTGGGGGGTAGGGAACACCTCTTCTTTGTGGTAAAGTCTGAAGGCAATTTGCAAGGAGAATACCCCCTTTCTCTCAAAAACACTTGAAGCAACGTTGGAATAAGTATTTAATCTCCTTTTACTTTAAAAGGCAATTCTCATCAGCATAAAAAGAATTCCATCTGGTTTTAAAACGTGGTCTTTTTACTGTATAGTGTTAAAACATAAACTGAGGCAAATTAAAAAGTTTAAGATCTTATTTGAGCAAGAATGGATTCCAATCTGACAGAGAAGTGGTTAGGAGCATTCCATGGACAGGAAGCGCAGGGAGACACTTACTGAGAAAAGACGGAAGCAAAGCAAGGAAATTATTGACTGGCTACAGCTTGAAGCCTAGATGGCTGTTTGCAATGGATTGTTCTTAGGTTTTGATTTTGTAACATTGAGGCATTTACAGGCTTAGATTTTGGATTGCTTGTATATGACATTACAGCCACCTCAGTTTAATTGTCTCCTTGTTTAATTAATTTAATAATTGATATATCTTAAATGCACAACATAATAAACAACAGTGACTTAGTTCATGTCAAATGGGTAGCTTGGATAAGAAATGCTCCAGATCAGGAAGCAATTACTGCCAAAAGAGAAACAAAGGCAGTCATGAGAAAAAGCCACAGAGGAAGTGACCTTGGCTTTGCAAAAACCTACTGCCAAGATACATTTAATAAGACCAGTTGTTTTCCTCTTCCAACTTGGTTTACCTAATCACATATTTATAATTTCCTTATTTACTTGTGATGATTTAGGGGAAAGATTATAAGACCAAGTCTTGACTACCTGATATTTTGTACAGAGTCTGTATACAAACTCCCTTAATTCTGAAAAAGAAATTAAATTAATATATCAGGCATGGTTCTCTTACCTCTGAGTACAGATATTATTGACTCTATTTATTATGCTTCCTTTTAGCCTTACAATCTTAGGTCTCAAATGACACGGTTGGGTAGGTTAACAGTTATACCTTTTTAATAGTCTTAGAACAAATGAAAGAAGGCAAACATTCACAAACAGTTCTTTTTTAATTCACCTGGAACAAAGTCACTGAGCAGAGAGACAATTAAGTCAAGTCCCTTTAGTTAAATTAGGGAGTATTCTTCTCTTTCCCTTTATTTTTTATTTTTCTTTGCTGTTGTTGCTTGCTTGCTTTCTTCCTTGTTTGACTTGTATACTAAATGTGAGGCTCTTTCTAACCTCAGCCAGGATAAGGCAACTCAATCTAGTGAAAAGACCATCACTAGATGGTCCAGGAGAACCAAGTTCTCACTCGGCTCTGACAAGAATTACTGTGTAATCATCAGCAAGGCTCTTAACATTGCTCACCTTAATAATTAATGAAAATGAAAGTCAAAGTAAAGTGCAGACTAATCAGAATAGGGGGAGAAAGAATAGCATGGAACAAAGTCATGATTAATAAAAATTTTTTCGTGGTTTATTGTCTATATACTTTACTGATAAGAAGGTAAAAGTGAGCAACCACTGCAGGTGAAGTTAAATTTCAAATTCTACATCCCATGCTGAAAGAATTTTGCAGAGCAAGAACTCTGGTAAAAAAAAAAAAAAGTCAAAAAGGAAACTAGAAACACTTCAAAAAACATAACAAAGATGGCAAAAGGAAGTATAAGTAAACAAACAAGAGCTGAAAATTGTATGCAAAGGAATAAAATCTATGCCCATAAAAGGGAAGTTAATGTAATATAAATAAAAACAATAAAATATTATTTTAAGAGGCTGCAAATAAAGAGAGGTGAGAGTTAAAGAAAGGGGCACTGAATGCAAGCTAGCTTAATGATTAAAGCATATGGGCTTTGGCACAAAATGGGTGTGAGATTAAGTAATGGCTCTGCTACTTAACAGCTCTGTGTCGTTTGGAAAGTTACTTGGGTCCTAGCTAACATAAGACAAGAAAAGGAAATAAAAGGTATACACACATAGGGAAGAAATAAATAAAACTTTTTATTGGCATATGTCTATGTAGAAAATGCAAAAGAAACAAAAAACAAAGCTCCTAGAATATAATAAGCAAGTACAGCAAGGTTGCAGGACACAGGTTAATATATAATAGTTGCTTTCCAATATACCAGCAATGAACAAGTGGAATCTGAAATTAAAATCATAATACCATTTACATTAGCAACCCCTAAAAATGAAATACTTAGGTATAAATCTAACAAAATATGTAGAAGATCTATATGAGGAAAAGCACAAAATTATAATGAAAGAAACCAAAGAAAAACTATTCTGTTCGTGCATTAGAGGACTCAACATATAATTGTCAAGATGTCAGTCCTTCCCAATTTGATCTATAGATTCAGTACAATCCCAGTCAAAATCCCAGCAAGTTATTTTGTGGATATGTTGTGATTCTAACGTTTATATGAAAACGCAAAATACCTAGAATAGCTAACACAACATTGAAGGAAAGAAACGAATTTGGAGAACCGACACTATCTGACTTCAAGACTTACTATAAACCTACAGTAATCAAGATGGTGTGGTACTGATGAAAGAGTAGACAAACAGATCAATGGAACAGAACAGAGAGCCCAGAAGTAGACTCATATAAACATGGTCAACTTATCTTTGACGAAGAAGCAAAAGCAATAAAATGGAGAAAGACGGTCTTTTCAACAAATAGTACTGGAAGAAGTGGACATCCACATGAAAAAAAAAAAAAAAAAAACAATGAACCTAGACACAGGCTTGACACCCTTCACAAAAATGAACTCAAAATGGATCATAGACCTAAATGCAAATGCAAAACTCTAAAACTCCTAGAAGATAACACAGGAGAAAACCTAGATGACCCTGAGTATGGCCATGACTCTTCAGATACAACACCAAAAGCATAATCGTTGAAAGAAATAACTGATAGCCTGGACTTTATTAAAATTTTAAAACTTCTGCTTTGCAAAAGACAATGTCAATAGAATGAGAAGACAAGCCACAGAATGTGAGAAAATATTTGTAGAAGACACATCTGATAAAGGGCTTAAACAAAATATACAAAGAGGTCTTAAAACTAAACAATTAGAAAACACAAAACCCTATTAAACAATGGGCTAAAGACTTTAACAGACACTTCATCAAAGAAGACATACAGATGGCAAATAAGGATATGACATCATATGTCAACAGGAATATGCAAATTAAAGCAAGATAACACTACACACCTATTAGAATGGCCAAATTCAAGAACACTGACAACACCAAGTACTGGCGAGGATGTGGAGCAACAGGTACTCTCATTCATTGCTGGAGGGAATGCAAAATGGTACAGCCACTTTGGAAGACATTTTGTCAGTTTCTTATAAAACTAAACATACCCTTCCCATATGATTCAGAAATCATGCTCCTTGGTATTTACCCAAAGAAGTTGGAGACTTGTGTCCACACAAAAACCTGTTGTTTACAGCACCTTTATTCCTAATTGCCAAAACTTGGAAGCAACTAAGATCTCCTTAATTAGGTGAATGGATAAATAAACTATGGTACATCCAGACAATGGAATCTTGTTACACACACCCCAAATGAGCTATCAAGCCATGAAAAGACATGGATGAATCTTAAATGCATATTACTAAGTGAAAGAGTCCAATCTGAAAAGCCTACATTCTATGATTCCAACTATATGACATTCTGAAAATGGCAAAACGGGAGACAGTAAAAAGATCAGTGGTTGCCAGGAGCTGGGGAAAAAGAAAGGGATGGATAGGTGGAGCACACAGAATTTTTAGGGCAGTGAACATACTCTATATGATACTACAATGATGGATATATTACACATTTGTCCAAACCCATGGAATGTACAACACCAAGAGTGAACTATAAACTATGGACTTTGGGCGCTTATGACGTGTCAATGCAGGTTCATCAATTGTAACAAATGTACTGACTTGCTGGGGGATATTGATAATGGGGGAGTCTAGGCAAGTGTGAGGAAGGGGATATATGGGAAATCTCTGTACTTTCTTCTCAATTTTGCTATGAACTTAAAACTGCTCTTAAAAAAAATTACTTGGAATCTGACTTCAGATTCCTTATCTGTAGAATGGAGAAAATAATACTACTAACTTCACAGGATTGTTGTGATGATTAAATAAGATGTTTATGAACTGCTAAGTGCTCCACGAATAGTTATTACTGTGTCACACAGATCATTTTACCTAACAAAGTACAGATGAACACAGCATTATTAAAAGGAAGAAAAACAAAAACTGCCTAAGAGAAAAGTGTGCAAGACAAAAGATTGCTCACATAAGATCCTTGAATAAATTCAGGAGCATACTGATCAAGATGATTGGAGAAAATAGGAGAACAAGTAAATCTACCCAAAAAAGAGCTTTAGAGAAGTGAGAGGGTGCAGTGACACGTGTTAAAAATAAACAAGAAAAACTTTTAACAAGGATGCTTGAGCTTGGACATAAATATACTCTTGAAGAAAGCTATTGAGCTTTCAACTACCGGAGTTCAAGGTGTATGAACGAGTGAGGAGGTTAATTAGCCAGAAGGTAAAACCCACTGTGAAAAGTATGCAATCTAAATTAGTAAGTTTATATGAATCAGATAACTGACTGGTATAGGAAGAAAGGAATCTCTAAGATGGAAAGTAGTATCTTGCATATTCAGCATTTCACAGTTTACAAAGCACTTGCATATATTAGTGTCTTCGTTTCCTTTTGACCTTTACAACATCCTCACAAGTAAAACAGAACAGATAGTAGTATCCTAATTTTAGAGATGAGGAGAATGACAGTCCAAGAATATAAATGACTTGCTCAACATCACACAGGAGGTGTTGGGATTAGGCTCCTTAATTAGTTACCAAACACCTATTTTACAGCAGGCAGAAACAGTGCTAAGAACCGAGGACAGAAATATAAATAAAAGAATCTCCATGTTGCTGGAATTTATAGTCCAAAAAGGAACATTCAAGACTCAAACTTCAGGCCCATGACAATTAATTCCCCTCTGCCCTTTTAGAATGACTCTCCACCCTCTCACCCTGCTCTCTGTCCTGAAACTGTTTTCCTGGATGAGCCACTGTTACAGGCCTCCTACCCTCTGGTTTCCATTTGACATAGACCACTGGGAAGCCCTAGAGGGAGCTTAGGGGAAGAAAGGCAGGAGAAGTCAGGGTATTTATTCCTCTGATACCCTTTTGTGTGGTCACCTCAAGCTGTCAATGACCCTCAAATGGAGAACACAGCTCTTCTCAAGACAACTCTCTTCCCAGGTTCTAGTAACTGCTCCTTCTTCGCCATCCTTTGGGCCCAGGGGTTAACAACTTTACCATTACCAGTCCCTGGTTCATGCACTACTCTTATAACCCACTCACACCTTATAAATAAATCTTCCTCAAATTATTCTAATCTGAGTAGTCCATCTATTTCCCCTTGGGATCCTGATAGAATCACTGGTACTGGAAGTGGCCATAAAAAACAGACCCCCCAAAATGGAATTTAATTGGGTTTTTCATATATTCAAAGTATGGGGAAATGGGACATTGGTTACCCATGGGTGGGCTTCAATTTTCAATGAAGCCCAGAACATGAAAGGACTCTGCAAGCTCTAGGCTATATTGCAAGCTTTCCTGCCAGTTGGTTCTTAGGACCCAGCAGAGCCAGTGGAATTGGAATAATCTGTGGCAGACAGAGATGCTGAAAGGAGCCTTCTGGCAATCCCTGATCAGAGAATCACAGAGCAGACCCTTAAGATGTTAGGCTAAAGCCATGACCTTTTTTGCCATTAACTATTCTTTATCTCAAAAGCAGTTCCTTGCTTGTTCCTAGGTCCTTCTAGAGACTTACCTTGTGCCCACGGAACATCTAGTGGCCCTGAGATCATTCCCAGCAAGCCATAAAATCAGCTGTTCACACCAGCATTCCATCATTAAATTGTATATACAAGTACAAGCCCACACCAGTCTTGAAGACACAGATTGCAATGGCAGTTGATTCAGACTCTCATAATCTAAACCTGATAGTTCATCTCTTTTCCCTTGACAACAATAAGGCTACATGGGGCATTTTCTATAGCCAGTTAACTGTGAATAGTGAGTGTCCCAGCACCAACCAGCTATACAATCTTACTCACAATGAACTTAAAACAATAAAGATAAATCCTCCAAGTGGGCAGAACTTTTGAGTGTTGTGTTGAACTTCGTGTAGAAATAATGGCCTGAGATATACATCTACTCTAACTCATGGGTGGGTGCTAAAAGGGTTGGCCAGGTGATCAGAGACTTTCAAAAAACAAAATTGGAAACTGGTGGCACAGATCTGTAAAAGGCACAGAATATGAAGACAATTCTATTCCATTAAATCTCACAAGAGGCTATCACTGAGGATGGTCTCAGTAATAAAGTGAGCAAGAAGACCTGACTATAAATGTCACTTGTATCTTTCATTGGCCATCCCAATGTTTGCTTAATTTATCCCCCAGGCTCCCTCCTTGAGGGGCAACTTAGGCTGGCTATGTCCCTAATTAAAGATCACTGCTCCACTGAACAGTAGCTTTCTGTACAAGATTAGTTCCCTCCCAGTTCTAGTAGCTTCTTCCTTCCCCTTTCCCTTTGGACATACAATTGTTAACAGCTCCACCATTTCAAGCCCCAGGTTTACTGTACTCTCCCCTGTGGTTCACCCACAACTTGCCCAGAGTTTTGTAAACTGCCCCTTTTCTATTTTTTATTTATCCTTACTTGAAAGTGCCATCTCATTCTGGAAAGGACACGACTGATTCAAAGTTAAATGCTCATTCCACATACAACACTCACAGACTCTTTATATACTATTATATATATTTGAACAGGAAAACTTATGAAAAGGATTAAATAGACACGAAGATATAAAGAGTTAAAGGCACTATACAAATATAAAATTTCAATGGGCTTTGCTTTTATGGCTGTACTTTCAAGAGATTTCAATGGACTTTATAGCTGGTGGTTCCTTTGTCCTTCCTCTAGCCCTTAAGAGTCAGTCTCAGCTCACTATAAACAAAATCAAACTTCATATGAGAAAAGAGAAATTAATTTTATCTTTAATGCCTATAACCAAATATAATTCAAATGCACTTAGTCTCTAGTCATTTGGTTTCAAGACAAACCTCATAACTATTTTCAAAACTCTCTTTGCCAATGAAAATAACCATTAACGAGAAAATAATAATTTCCCGAAAGCTTGAAAATTGTTTCCTTTCCCTCCATCCCTTCTGTGAGAGGTGATTGAAGTTATTTAGCTCTTTAGGAGTTGAAATAATTGTCTTTCATCTGCAGTTGGGACCATATCATTTTACTGTCCTGATAAAAATAATTTAGGAGAAATCTGAGGGGTTTTCAAGAAATTATGCTACTATTTTGCCAATGGAACTTAGAGTATATACTAATTAAGTATTTACAGTTACCCTAATGGACTACTTACTCCTCTCTAAAAGGATGCCTACTGTTACTACAGATGGAGGAGGGCATTAATGCTCTGATACATTCGAGAAGCAGGATATCGTTTCTTAGAAAAAGCTTGCATGATGTACTTCCCAGCCCACGCAACTCTCATTGTTACTGAGAAGACCTTAAAGGAAGCCAGAGCACCAGGAAATTGGTTAAATTTTCATTTAAGTTGGAGAAATTTGTTGCGGGGCTCCTGAAAAATGGGGTTTCCCAACGGCAGGGATATCTACATTACTCAGCATCAAGTCTCCCAGAATAATTCAGAGGAGGAAACAGGAGTAGGGTGGGATGTGGTAGAGGAACCGACCCCATGCAGCAGCTGCCTGTGTTGTAATTACCATTTGACATGAATTATGTGAAAAGAACTGAAATAAAGAAGACCCCACTCAGTGTACTACAAGTGATTGACTATTGAGCCCTGCAAAAGATGAGGGCAGGCTGTCTGATTGGCAGAGATCTAGAAATGCAAGCCTCTTAGAGCAAGAAGTTTGGGAAAGCGATAAGAGGCAAGGGATGACAGGTGACAAGAGGGACAAGAGCAAGTGCCAACCACAGTCACCACGACAGAAGAGGTGATGAGGGCCACGGTGGGGGGGCACTAAGAAACAGGCAGTCTGCCAGGAGAGAAGAAAGGGAGTAACAGAGGGTTAGAAATAACCCTGTTCTCTGAGGAGGCAACCAGCCCCGGTCTCTATTTCAACAGTTTAGAAAAACAGAGCATCTCTACTTTGTATGTGGAGAGTGAGGGGTGAGAACTACACAGGGGATAAGGGTACCAGGACCTCATTCCCTCTTAAAGACGCAAATGGATACTCTGAAGATTTGCTCACCGGTTTAAGAAAAGAAATTTGTATTGAGGTATAGTTGATTTACAATGTTGTGTTAATTTCTGCTGTACAGCAAAGTGATTCAGTTATATATATATGTATATATATATATATATATATATATACATTCTTTTTTTATATTCAAGAAAAGAAATTTGATAGTGAGGAATTGAGCATGAAAGACACAGGATGTGCTCAAGAACTCAGAACAGTAAAATGATAATAGTAGTAGCACAAGTCATTAGTAGTAAAGTCATTTAATCTTCACAATAACCCCATGAGGTTATTAGTTCCATTTTATAGATGAGGAAATTGAGTTATAAAGAGGTTAATTAAGTAACTTGCCCAAAGTCACACCTCTAGAAAGGAGCAGAGACAGGATTTAAACTTCTAGGCCAAACAAACTACGCCTGTGATCTCCAGAAAACATGGGGTTTTACTTTCTCTTATTCACTCCTGTTCATCCAGTATCTAGCACTGCAGGCACTCTGAACATTTGCTGTCTGAATAAATGAAGGTCAAGTAATAGTAAAAGTACATTTTCTCTCATGACAGGTTCACAAATCATTGTCACATGAAGCATCTATTCCAGTCTTTCCGAAGAACAAACATAAGGGCAGTTACACAACATGAGCAAAAAGTGCATAGAAAAATGTCATTAATCAATTCCAAATTGGTTCATCTACATTAAAAAAAAAACACTCTGAAAGTGCAGAAGTGTTTTTGTTGTTCTTTGCTTGTTTTGTCACCAATTCTTTAATGTCATGGAGCCACATCAAAAAAGCTCCTTGTGGACAAGGATTTTTTCTTTTTTCATTTCAGCCCAAAGTTTAATATTAGTAGGTGTTCAGTAAATTTTTCTTTTAAATAAATCAAGGGGAGGGGGGTCTTGTTTTGCTGAACTGGATGGAGTAATGGAATGCCAAATCACATCCTAGTCAGCAGACATCAGTGCCTCCACATCCGTCCCGGTGACCTCCAAAGGGCAGAAGACTTTTACCAGCAGCCGCCTTGCATCTAACTCGAGGATACTTACACGTTTTTCAGAAGATCGTTGGAGGAAGGGGGCAAAATATCAAAGTAGCAACAAAGGCGACTAACACTGTTGAGTGCTTACCATTTGCAAGGTACTCTGCTAAACGCCGTGAGCTGAGCACCTCTAACATCCAATCGCAGATGCAGTAATGCAGGTACTAGAGGTAAGGGCTGGACCAAAACCACACAGCTAAAGATGGAAAAGCCATTGAACCCAGATGATTTGACTCCTAAGCCCATGCAATAAAAGGCAGAGAAGACTGCTCAAAAGGGCTGAGTTTTTCCAGATAAGAAATTCTGTGTTCAGTAATTTATTCCTAAGAAAGTCTGTGTTCAGTAATTTATTCCTATGATAATAGGTTATTTTATTGTTGTTGCCAGTCTCCATCATGGAAGGTGCCAGTAATTCAAGTACCTCTGGTTTTTTTGTTTGTTTGTTTTTTGTTTTTGCAGTATGCGGGCCTCTCACTGTTGTGGCCTTTCCCGTTGCGGAGCACAGGCTCCGGATGCACAGGCTCAGCGGCCATGGCTCACGGGCCCAGCCACTCTGCGGCATGTGGGATCTTCCCGGACTGGGGCACGAACCCGTGTCCCCTGCATCGGCAGGCGGACTCTCAACCACTGCGCCACCAGGGAAGCCCATACCTCTGGTTTTGAGTAGAATACACTAAGCTGACGTTTTGGGGTTTGCTAACATTTCAGACACACTTAAAATAATACCTCCAATCACTGAGGGAATAAAACACCATCTCGGGCTTTCAAATCTACTCCATATAATCTGTTGTTTACAGACTGCAGTATGGATAGGAAATATACAGCTGTTTTTTGACTGTCCCTTCCTGAGTCTGTTACATTTAATTTAATAAAATGTAATTTTAGAACCAGATGCTTATTTGAGATTATCGATACTTATTTAAATGTTAAAACACAGTAACACTTACTTTGAAGGAGTTCCATCTAAAATTTTCTCCAATGTCATTTCATGCCAGCATCCCTGTGCCTTTACTACTCTGATCTTCTTTCAATTCCTAAAACCCACCAAACTCTTTCCCACCCTGGAGACTTTGTGCTGGCTGTTTCCACAGCCATGACCGTCTTCTCCCTGATCTTTTCATAGAGAGCTGCTTCCTACAGTTCAGATTTTAGCTTAAATATGTTACTGACCACCCAAACTAGCTGCCCAGACATCATCACATCACCACATTTCAATTCCCTGCACAGCATCTGTAACCCTATAATGTTAGGCTATGTACCCACTGGAACAAAAACAGTGCCAGAGATCGGAGACATTTTCTGTCTAATTTGCCACAATATCTCCAGGGGGTGGAACAGAGACTGGCATTAGGCACGTGATCACAGGATACATGACAAGTGAATGAATGACAGAATGAAAAACTAAATACCATACTACTGCCCATTAACACAGCTTTACTGATTTGACCTACAGACCAGGATGTCATTCAGAATGTGAAACATTACCACAAAAGAAGGCTCGGTTTAAGATTGCCTTGATTGTTTTAATACATAAGTTGCAAGTCAGAAAAACTACAAAGAATCCAGAGAAATTTTCTGCAAAATGATGCCCTCCCAGTAAAGGATCTTTGAAATTTTACTTTCCAAATGTAAAACAGTCTCTAGATTTGTTTGTTTTGCAGCCTAGAAAACTATTGATGATCCCTCACTTCAGTTTTTCTGATATGTATTTTATAACCTAGTAATAAAAGTAGATAAACTAGAAAGCATCAACCCAGAGACCTGCATGGTTTACTGAAACTTCAAAGGTGATCTTTATTGGTGCTTTCTCAGCCAGTGAATTTTTTTCTTTAATCTGCCTTCACTGAGTTGTTATAAAAGTTTAATAGAGTCATCCTCATTAAGCAATTTGATAATCCTCAGTAGAAGAAGATTCAATAAAGTTTGTTCCTTTTTTTTTACTTTTAATGCTCTGATACCTGATATCAGAAATAAGAAGAAAAAGAACCACTTTAAAAAGAAATGGGGGCTCACACATTGAGGTTTCTCCTTTTGACTGATAAGAACTCAAACAGGGCTTCCCTGGTGGCGCAGTGGTTGGGAGTCTGCCTGCCGATGCAGGGGACGCGGGTTCGTGCCCCGGTCCAGGAGGATCCCGCGTGCCGCGGAGCGGCTGGGCCCGTGGGCCATGGCTGCTGGGCCTGTGCGTCCGGAGCCTGTGCTCCACTACGGGAGAGGCCACAGCAGTGAGAGGCCTGCATACCGCAAAAAAAAAAAAGAACTCAAACATACAATAGATCTGAATAAATTGGGCCACCGATCAACACGGTGAGCGAAGTTAAAGACAGGAGAGGGCTTCCCTGGTGGCGCAATGGTTGAGAGTCCGCCTGCCGATGCAGGGGACACGGGTTCGTGCCCTGGTCTGGGAAGATCCCACATGCCGCAGAGCGGCTGGGCCCGTGAGCCATGGCCGCTGAGCCTGTGCGTCCAGAGCCTGTGCTCCGCAACAGGAGAGGCCACAACAGTGAGAGGCCCAAGTACCACAAAAAAAAAAAAAAAAAAAAAAGACAGGAGAAAGTCACCACTTAATTAACAAAAATGAAGAGTCATTAACTTAATTGCACTGAGATCCTCAAAAAAGGACTGAAATCCCCTACCTAAAAAGCAAGCACACGGTAAAATCAAATTCCACCACCCAATCAATGATCTGACTGCAACCTGATGGTAATTTACTAAGAGTGAACACTTAATTTGGTCTTTAAACACCTTCAATTATTTTTTTTTGTAATATAGGTATTTATTTAGAAACTGAAAGAAAATTTAGATAGACATTTAAAGGAATATGAAACAAAAGTGACAGTGACAACTGACATTGGTAGAAATTATTCTGAGATAAAGAAGCAACTTGAAACAAGCGATTTTCAGGTTATACTAAGGCAATAATTCACTGAGAAAGAGAAAAAAATTTTAAATGGAAATAATGGCTTTTGGATGAGAATCATAACACACTGGAAAAATTTTAATTTCTGGCTGTTTTGCATAAAATATTGACATTGTACAGGTAACGTGAAATTCATAAGATGCCACCATGATGCAGACACTGATGACATGCTGGTTAATGAATGTCATCAATTTAAAGATTTTTAAAGACTAGTTATTACACAAGGCACCTTGAAATGCCCTGAAATTTCTCATCTTATGTTGAAAGAAACGTAATAGAAGCCTCCCCAAATTTGCCAACAATCTTAATTTACATGACATCACCCATGAGTTGTGAAGCTGAAACACCTAAACCATCAATATTTTTAAAAATATTCAATCAAGCTAGAGGAATTATTTTCCTAGTCTCTGTACAGAAATGATATTATATAATTATTATATAAAGAGGCAAAGAGTCCATAGCAAAACGAAATGTAGGAGAAAAGGTATTACACAGTGAATCAACAAACACTGTGATGTTCCCAGATTTTGTGACATTTATGGAATTTGTCAGCTTTTTCAAATGTACTGTTTGTTGTAATTTTTTCTCATTTTATTTTTTTTATTTTTTATTTATTTATTTTTTATTAGTCTCTGCTTTATAACAAAGTGAATCAGTCATACATATACATCTGTTCCCACATCCCCTCCCTCCTGCGTCTCCCTCCCTCCCACCCTCCCCATCCCATCCCTCCAGGCGGCCACAAAGCACCGAGCCGATCCCCCCGCGCCACGCAGCCACCCCCCACCATCCATCCACCCCACGCCCGGCAGTGTATACACGTCCATGCCTCTCCCCAGCCCTGTCACAGCCCCCCCGCAATATCCCCAAGCCCACCCCCAGTAGGTCTGTGTCTCTATTCCTGTTTTACCCCTAAGTTCTTCATGACATTGTTTTTTTCTTAAATTCCATATATATGTGTTAGCATACGGTATTTGTCTTTCTCTTTCTGACTTACTTCACTCTGTATGACAGACTCTAGGTCTACCCACCTCATTACAAATAGCTCAGTTTCGTTTCTTTTTATGGCTGAGTAATATTCCATTGTATATATGTGCCACATCTTCTTTATCCATTCATCCGATGATGGACACTTGGGTTGTTTCCATCTCCGGGCTATTGTGAATAGAGCTGCAATGAACATTTTGGTACATGTCTCTTTTTGAATTATGGTTTTCTCAGGGTATATGCCTAGTAGTCTTCAATTATTTTTTATTCACTAAGATAATCAGTGAAGTATTTCTAGTTATAAAAGTGTTTTGTGTGATCTGGACATTTGCCTCAGACATAAAACTGAATAGATAGGAATATATAGGCAGATAAACATCTGTGTGTGTGTGTGTGTGTGTGTGTGTGACAATCTGCTAATGCTCTACTACAGAGTGTAGTAGTGTTAAACTCAGAAAACATCTTGGAAAGACCACACTTCATTTGCAAGATACTTTAGCTTTGTGATCTTTCTTATTTAGGATTCTTATTTTTGAAATATATAGAATAAATATAATATGGAATACTAGAATATAGAATAAATTCTGCCTTCCCAATAGCCTCTCCTTGGGACATGAATTTTATTTATTACAATAAAACATCTCATGCTTTGGCAAGTTTTCTATCATGCAATCCACTGAGTAAAAATTACTCACCGGGTCTTGATCCAGTGTTCCCAAACTGCAAGATGCAGCATGTAAAAAATATAGCACCACATAAATATTTTCAAATGAGCAAACAGCAAAATTTTTTTAAAAAGAGACCAATTTTGGCAAGCCCAGTGTTTATGACATGGACATCTTTTATAATTCAACCTTTAAAAAAGACTGAAAAAGCTGATGTTAAAGACACACCAGCAATAGAATATATATTTACATTTTTCCATTGCTTATGTTAGTTTGCATAATAAAATTAAGCAACTTTCTGATGCCCAGAGTAATTTACTTGAACCTCGTAATTTTTTTCCTCATTTTTCAAAAGAAAAATGTGTTGGCATTCATCCTCAATTTTTTTTTATCAATCAGCATGCACAACAAAGCAACACAGCAATTCTTCATTATACTAATGGGGGAAAAATTAACTTGACATCAAGCCTAATTGATGTAAAATTGAGTAAAACCTCACTAATTCTAAATAGGGATAAGTCCTGCTTGTTTAGTGAAAGCAATTTAGTATAGAACACGTTTAGATAAATACACTTTTATAGCTTTCCAGAATTCACACTCACAAATAGCTTCCACAGCAAGCACGGGGTGTGGTAGAGGGCCTTCAGAAAACCTGCCATGTTGTATGGATAAGATTACTGTAGCATCTCAATTACAAATAACAACTTGGTGTTTCTTGAGATAACTTGCAAACTTTAGGTGCATCTTCCTAACAAATTATTTCAAAAGCAATTTTTATAGAGGATGCCAAAGTACTCTACAGCCCAGTCTATAAGCAAAATGTAACAAATCATACGTTATTAGCTATGACAGGTTAGCAGAGTCAAATTTAATGAGGTTTCACTCTGCAGGCAATCCTCAAGTTGCACTGCAAAAGTTCATTTGTAAGTTCATGGTTAGAAATCAGAACTGATTAGAGCAATGTTCCCATTAGGAAGGTCGTGTCATGCCTATATACAGAAGGAACACGGGGTTGGAACTCAAGACCCCAGGAGGGGATCTCATCATAACTTTGCCATTTATTATCTGTGTGAACCTGTGTGAGTTATTTAACTTAACTGAGTCTTAATTAAATCTGTAAATAGACTTAATACCTATTTCCCAGGACTTTTGTAGGAATTAAACATAATAGCTGTAAGGCACCTACTACAGTGCTCTCTACTCCCACCCCTGGGCATTTATTTTCTTTTATCAAGTATCTCTCTACATCAGAGACGATTAGCTGGGCGGTGGTAAGGGTGTTTCAGTTGTAGGGTGTACATACTTTAAATTGGATGGAATAATTAGTGGGTCTCTATATTCTTCTGTTGCAAAAGTTCGTGCATTTCATCAAACAGCTTCCTAAGGGGGATTCTTTTTTGTTTGTTTGTTTGTTGTTGTCTGTTTGTTTTGTGGTACGCGGGCCTCTCACTGTTGTGGCCTCTCCCGTTGCAGAGCACAGGCTCCGGACGCGCAGGCTCAGCGGCCATGGCTCACGGGCCCACCCGCTCCGCAGCATGTGGGATCTTCCCGGACCAGGGCACGAACCCGTGTCCCCTGCATCGGCAGGCGGACTCTCAACCACTGCTCTACCAGGGAAGCCCCTAAGGGGGATTCTTAAGACCTGTTCTACAGGGGTACTTGCTTAAATTTTGAAAAATTAGAAATGGCCAAATGCTTACAAATAATAATTGGAAGTATCCTCTGCACCTATTTCATCCTATCTTATTTACTTAGCAACTTCACACCTATCCTTCACAATTGGTACAAGCATCATCTCCTCAGGAAAGCATCTGGGACCACTTCATCTGCATCATTTCCCACCCCAACATGTGCCACATCTTTCTCAGCACAGCAACTTGTGTATACATCTACTAGAGTACTCATCACCCCACACTGTAACTATTTTTACATGGATATACCTACCTTTAAGGAATTCCAAGTACATGGTAGATTCTTAATAAGTGGACAGAATTTTTTCCCACAAAATATGTATTTGTATTTGTTCATTAAAAGTAGTCAAAAACTCTAATTCAAAAAGATAAATGTACCACAATGTTCATAGCAGCACTATTTACAATAGCCAAGACATGGAAGCAACCTAAATGTCTATCGACAGATGAATGGATAAAGAATATGTGAGACAGATGATAGATAGATAGATCCATCCATCCATACATACATACACATGATGGAATATTACTCAGCCATAAAAAACAATGAAATTTTGCCACTTGCAGCAACATGGAAGGATTTGGAAGGCATTATGCTAAGTGAAATAAGTCAGACAGAGAAAGACAAATGCTGTATGAGATCACTTATATGTGAAATCTAAAAAATACAACAAACTAGTGAAAATAACAGAAAAGAAGCAGACTCACAGATACAGAGAACAAACTAGTGGTTACCAGTGGGAAGAGGGAACGGGTGGAGGGGCAATATAATAGGGGTAAGAGACCAGAAAAAGGGTTATTATGGGATCATATGAAGACATCTGTGTGAAGCTTTTGAAAATTGTAAAGCACTACAGAATTTAAAGAACCTTTCATTCAACAAAAAAATTGTTTTTAAAAAGTAGTCATTTTAACTGATGAGAAACATGCACATCAGAAAGCAACATGGCTTCGGTAAAAGAACTTTGAGTTTGACAGATCTAATTTCAAATAAATCCTAACCTCTCTGAAATTCAGTTTCCTCATCTGTGAAATGGAGATAATCACACCTACCAATCGAGGTTGTACATGAATAACATTTGTCTAGTACTGAGTATATTCCTGCACAAGATCTATACCACCAACATCACACCACTAACTACCACCATCACAATTATTGCTGTTAATTATTCAGGAGTGACAGGTAACAGAAATCTAACATGCTTATTGATGGATTGCTCTACCTGACACTGGCTATGGCTCACAGACCAGAGAAAAGAAAATCTGTGCGGGGACAGCTTTCAGGAGGTGGAGCGCAAAACGATTATTTCTGGAACTTCGTACACAGGAGCAGGCTTCTTTCCTGTGTGACCCCCTGGTTCCCAGAGCCCTCCAAAGGTTGCAGGCATGCTGTTCTCGGGGTCTGCAACAGTGTGGGAGTCTACCCAGGTGGAGTATCACCGTCTCTGCCTTGCACCCATGCAGAGTATTGCTTGAGTTTGTGAGTCCAGGATGAAAAGGTCAACATTTCCACCCCTGAAAGTAAGGACACAGCCTCAGGGTTGAGAAATCTGCCTTTCTACCCAGCAATCTGTTATCATCTCTAATCCCCTCTTAACTACATTAACAGAGAACCTATTCCAAGCTTTTCCTCTCTTCGCCAGCCCCACGCTCCTTACTGCTACTTCCCACCTGCCTGAGATGGAGGCATCTGACACACACCCTCCCCTCCGCCCACAGACACATTCTCCACCTTCCACAAGATCTTAGCATAAAAACCCTTCTCCTTTTGAAGATCAGCAGTTCCATTCGTGTTCTAATTCCCTTTTAGTTTCTTCTCTAAGAATTTGCTGCATCAGACATTCTTGCCAGGACTTCCACTCTTCTCTGCCTCCCCAACCTCTGGCTGTCCACTCCAGCCTTTCCTCTCTGTCTGCAATCTCCTTTAGATTAACGAATTCCTGAATCCTGATCCTCCCCTGAACTGCTGTTCTCCCTCATTCTTCTTCCCTTCGATGACAAACTCCTTGAAATAATTCACTTCTCTAGTCTTTTTCTGCATCTATTTATTAAATCTGGCATTTCCTCTCCTTATAGCCTACTGCAGCAAAGTAATCCCTAAAAAGTAGCTATATCTGACTTCAGAAGCATTGAAAATTTATAAATTCTTTACTAAGAACTTTTTGAAAACACTGAGGAAAGACTTACTCAGTACACACAGCACCATTCTAAATACCCTTCAGACCTCTCCTCCTGGCCATAGTTTCAGCTGTCAGGGCAGGACCTCCAATCTCTACTTTCTTGAAAATTCTTCCAAATTTTTCTCTCCCCCCGCCCCACACACACAGCAGTTCTCCATTCTCAGATAAACTTATTATTATGGAAGCTGATTGATTATTCTCAATCATTACTCTGTGCTGGGGCAATGCAAATAAAGACATATTATCAAGGAGAGTCTGCAGTATACTGAAGGTCTATGAGGTTTCTTCTATTTACTGCTGGAAACATAGCACCACTCCATCCCACCGCAGCCCCTGGCCATTTTCTTCTACATTCCTCTCCAATGTCCCTGAGGACAGCATTGTCTACTGCACGGGACTTTGTGCACCAAAGTGTCTTCTAATGAACTTTGATGCTGAGAAGTTTTGGTCTAAAGGGAAAGCAAATCAACCTCAAAATTCAACTGCCTTCCTATCCTTTATTCAAACTTGCTATTTGATTTTACTCTCTGCAAACTTCCATGAAAACCCTGTTCTCAGCTCTTCTGGAAATCTTCATTAATATAACTCTTGACTATAAATTGCTCCTGCACTGAAGTAATCCATCTATTTTTGAACCTTCAAAATGTACCCCACCATATTTTCACAGAAAACCCACTGCATAAAATGCTTTCCTCCTTCCAGTTGACTTGTGCTTATAAACCTGACATATGAGCCCACAACTTTGTACCAAGTTCCCTACTCGAAATCAAGAGCTGCCCAATCAATATTCTGCTATTGAAAAAGAGAACGTTGTGGCTTTGAGGCCACACACAAGGTTGGCTATTGTTGCTCTCACTTAATCCCCATAACTTCTCAGGAAGATGGTCATGTTTAGTAGTATGGACGTGGTAGTAATAAGATTTAATATTTACTTCATAGCTGTACTTTTTCATTACTTTCAAAATATTTCATTTTGTTTGTAATAATCCTGATTGGTAGAGACTTTTGCCAATTTAAAGATGAAAAGAAATAGTTTTAGAAAAGTAAAGTAACCTGATTAGTGGTAAAGTATAGTTGATTTACAATGATGTGTTAGTTTCAGGTGTACAGCAAAGTGATTCAGATATATGTGTGTGTAAACATATATGTATATTCTTTTTCAAAGTCGTTTCCATTATAGGTTATTACAAGATATTGAATATAGTTCCCTATGCTATACAGTAGGTCCTTGTTGTTTATTTATTTTATATATAGTAGTTTGTGCCTGTTAATCCCAAATTCCCAATTTATCCCTCTCCCTTCCCTCCCCTTTAGCAACCATAAGTTTGTTTTCTATGTTTCTGAGTCTATTTGTTTTGTAAATAAGTTCATTTGTATCATTTTTTAGATTCCACATATAAGTGATATATGATATTTGTCCTTCTCGGTCTGACTTACTTCACTTAGTATGATAATCTCTAGGTCCATCCATGTTGCTGCAAATGGCATTATTTTGGCTCAAGTTCTTTTGACAAAACAAAGTTGCTCTAACTTTCATGTTACTAATCAATTAACACCTACTGAATAATACTGTAGTTCAGAAATGACACAATTTTTGCCAGAAAATATTCTTATTTATTCATTTAGTCTTTCACTCTGCTTTAGGAGTCCTCAATTCTAAAAGTAAAAAAAAAAAAAAAAAATCTTCTCAGAAAGAGAGAAGCATTGCAGATTCTTTTTTTTTTTTTTTTTTTTTTTTTTTTTTTGCGGTACGCGGGCCTCTCACTGTTGTGGCCTCTCCCGTTGCGGGGCACAGGCTCCGGATGCGCAGGCTCAGCGGCCATGGCTCACGGGCCCAGCCGCTCCGCGGCATATGGGATCCTCCCAGACCGGGGCACGAACCCGTATCCCCTGCATCGGCAGGCGGACTCTCAACCACTGCGCCACCAGGGAGGCCCGCAGATTCTTAACAGAGATACATTTTTCCTCCTGGATTTCTAAAAATTTTAAATAACAAACATTTTTTAAAGTTTTTAATTAAAATTTATAAAATAAAAAAATTAAAGTAAAAAAATTAACTAAGTATAGATTATCCATACTTTATAGTACAGAAAAAGGAAAAAATTCCAATAAAATTCAACATTGAGAAAAACTCTTAGTAAATTCTGAATGTGAGAGAACTTTCTTGATCTAATTAATGGTATCTATTGGAAAAAAAAAAAAAAAAAAAACTAAAGCCAGCAACCTACTGAACTTAGAAGTGTACCCATCAAAGTCAGAAACAAGACAAAACACCAGCTATCACTACTTCTACTCAGCATTATCCTGTGAATCCTTGCTATTGTAATAAGAAAAAGTTATAATAATTGTAAAAGAAGAAAAAATTTGCTTCTTTGCTCATTGACATCTACAAAGAAAATCCAAAAGAGTAAATAAGTAAAATACAAAGAATTGCAGGAGAGTTCAGCAATACTGCAGGTTTAAAATCAATATACTGAATTCAATGTACTCCTATATAATAACTAATTAGAAAATGGAATAGGAAACAATACCATGTATAATACTTGCAGAGCTACAAAGTAATTAGGAATAAATCTAACAGAACACTCTAAAGACATTTTTATAAAAAATTACAAAACAAAGAAAATCTGAAATCTCATAAAGATGTTAGCTGCCCCTCAACTGATCTCTAGGTTCAATGCAATGTCAGTAAAAATCCCCAACATATTGATAGGGAAGAACAAAGATAACTTTCAGTGAAAACAACAAGGTGAAGAGCCTTGTCTTGGGGCATTCTATGTTCACTACAAATTATAATAATTAAGGTACTGTGGTCATAAGGCAGAAATTTTTTAATAGACAAATGAAAGAAAATAAAAAGTCTAGATATAAACACATTGATATATAGAAACTTGACATATGGCAGAGATAAGATGATCTATTCAATAAAAGAAGCTAGGTTAACTGCTTATCTATACAGAAAGCAGAAAGTGTCTCTTCTTTTATATACGAAAATAAATTCTACATGGAATATTAAACCTTTTGGAAAAAAATACAGAAGAGTATCTTCTTTACTTTGGCAAAGGGAAGCTATCTTAAACAAAATACAGAAAGTAGAAAGCTTGAATAAAAGTATTGATATGTTTGACTACATTAAAATTAAAACTTTAAAAAAATAAAATATAAACAAAGTGAAAAGAGAAGTCAGAGACTTTGAGAATATATTTGTAATCCATTTAATCAATGAAGATTAGCATCCAGAATATATACAAAACTCCTACATATGACAAAGAGTATCCTTGACTAAACTTTAGTCAGGATCCTCTGAGCCCTGTTCTCAACTAGACCTTGTTCATGGGCTTCTTTGCCCCTCCTTCCAGTTGTAGCAAGAATCCTGCTAAGTCAATTTAGTAAGAATCCCCATATTCTTGATATCTGATCATCTTGGCCTGCCTTTAGCAAGAATGCTGTCAAGTTGGTTTAACAAGGATCCCTCTTACTCTTGAGGTCTCCTCTTAGTAGTTCTCTAACCACTGACACCCTCACTCTGCTTGTTAGCCATAAATCCTCAGCTGTCTTTGCTATATTCCGAGTTGAGCCCCATCTCTCTACTCTATTGTAATAGAGTTGACCCCTATCTCTATAATCTTGAATAAAGTCTTCCTTGCCATTTTAACAAGACTCAGAATAAATTTTCTTTCATAAAAATCAATAAGAAAAACGATAAGCAACTCAACTAAAAATGTGTGACATAGATGAACAGGAAACACAAAAGTAAAATGGCCAATAAGCATATGAAGAGATGCTCAACTTCACTAGTAATCAGAAACATACAAAGATAATCACATAATCACAGAAAGATACCATTCCAAATTCGTTAAATAAGCAATAGATTTTTTGAAGTCTAAAATTTCCAACAATTGCTAAAGATGTGGAGAAAATGTGAATTGTGCTGCTGCTCAGAGTGTAAATAAGCATAACAGTTTAGAGAGCAACTTGTTTTTCTTCAATAAAATTACATATGTGCGTACTGTATGACCCATTTCTTACAAGTCTAGCTATGTACCCCAACCTTTCTCACAGAGTTTCTGTGAGACAATTAAGCCCTAGTGCCTTAAGGCATCCATAGTATATAATAAATTATTTTCTTTTCTGTGCACTTTTCCATACATATGCTTTGCCTCCATAAAAATGTTTTCATTTAGAGAAAAAGTAATCATCTTTCCTCCTCCTCTCCTTCTTCCAGAGTTCTCTTTCCAACTGCTTCATTTCTGTTAATCACACTATAATTTTTTCTGAAACACAGGCTCATGCACTCATTTTCGGTCTTTCCCTCCCAGAAGACCAACTCTTGCCAAGACAGGCCAGTACTATCGGGAACTCTTATCAAATATGTCTTTCTTTTTTTCCCACCAACATCAAACAGATCTTGTTTTCTCTCTTACTCTGCATTTTGTAAATCAAGTTGGAAACCAAGCAGTTTTTGGCATCTTATCCTGATAACTCACAAAAGGTTTCTGTACACTATGAGTAGTACTCTTTTTGAGTGAATTTTTAATGATTCTTTGGCAAACAATATGTGGGACAGAAATCAGTCAGAATTTCTCTGGCAATTTCTAGGGAGGTTGAGAAGACTTCTCTGGGAATGTCTCATTTTTGAATGCTTTTTCTTTCTTTTCTTTTTTTTACTTTAAGATATTCATTATTTAACAGAAATTAAATTGTGTGTGTGGTCCATTTACAAAGGCAAAAGAAAACCCTAAAACTCTATAAGTTATAGCCAGAACTCAAATTTTCATAACATTTTAATTATGTTTGCATACAAATGGATTAAAATTATAAACTCTACGAAAAGTATTAACTGTATAAATGTTTATGAGCAACTAAAATATTCCCTTTTCATTTGGATATCATAGCAGTCCCTGACTGAGACCCTTAAGCAACTGTTTGTCTTCAAATAGATTAAATAGTACGGATCTGGGTACATTTCAAAGCCCTTTCACGTACCGTACATTACCTTATTCGATTCTCCCAGCTGACCTAAGAGTCAGTAGTACAAACTCTTTCTTTATGAATCTGCTGTGTCAATGGTGATGCTACCAGCCTCCCTGTGTGAAAACAGGGATGTCTTAGCTGGCCAAATGACGGGCTAATTTAAGGAACAACAGATAACCCTAAATCCCTCCTCACACTTGGTATCAACTAAAATGTTTGTGCCAAATTTACGTATTTGGGACATGGTCTTATCTGGAAGAGCAAACGTGGTACTTAATGGATAGTTCCCCTTTCTGGCAAGTTGCTCTGGTTGACATTCCAAACCTCTCCACTTTCGTTCTGATTTAATTTAGATTGCAGGTACTATCTCTAGTCGTGTGACTTGATTCACTGGTGCTCTAACTCATCTTTCAAATTATCATTTTTACATTTTGTATCACTAAATTTTTCATCTTTAGAATTTATCAGTATAAAATGTCCGTATCCAGATTTAAAAAGCTAACAGCACTAACTACAACTCTTAATTCAATTTTAAAAGATTTTATGCAGCCCAATTATTTCAATAACACGACAATCAAATATCTTCCCTGCATAATTAAGGTGCCATTATTTTCATGTCCTTTCAAATGAACTGAATGTTTCAGAGTGTGACAGATACAACTGGATGGATGAGTGTGTAGTTGAACAACTCGGAGAGAGACTCTGCAATGCAAAAACTGATAATATCATTCAAGTGACAAGTTACGTTGGACTTTAAAGTTTTATTCCAGGGTGAGTAAATGTTTCAAGTTCAATTAGTCTATCTGACAGAAGTCAATGGCAGGCTTGCAGGCATTTGCATTCAGGAAGTTGTCTTTACTACCAAATAGCCTTCAAGTTTTAAACATCAAACTTTAATTTCTAGGAAAGGCACTCAAATGTTTTAAAGGGTAAATAATAAAGATGAGAAAGCATGGAATTCTATATGTTTTTATCCTTTCATTGTGGTACTCTATCCCACTGAAAAAAATACAAATCAATTCAAAAGCCTTTACGGCTTAGTATAAGAAGCCCTCTTCTAAATGATGATCTGTAAATAATTATGCACATAGATTTAAAAGTTAATCCCACAGGAATGAAAAGTGAAGCGATAGGATTTGATGAGATCACTATGATTAAAAATGAAGGAAAGAGGGCTTCCCTGGTGGCGCAGTGGTTGAGAGTCCGCCTGCCGATGCAGGGGACACGGGTTCGTGCCCCTATCCCGGAAGATCCCACATGCCGCGCAGCGGCTGGGCCCGCGAGCCATGGCCGCGGAGCCTGTGTGTCCGGAGCCTGTGCTCCGCAACGGGAGAGGCCACAGCAGTGAGAGGCCCGCGTACAGCAAAAAAAAAAAAAAAAAAAAAAAAAAATGAAGGAAAGAGAAGAAAAAATTTTGGTGAATGGAAGAGGGAGGGAAATATATATTGATTGCATGCATATGTCAGACACATGTTACATAGTTGGCCTATAGTAAAAAATTTTCACAAAAACTTATTAATTTAAGGATTTTTGCTCCTCAGTTTACAGATGAGTGAACAAAGACTCAGAGGTGTTAACTAACTTTCCCCAAATCACGCAACATATTTTATTGCCGAGACGTTAACACTGGCACCATGTAACTCCAAAACCCTTGCTTCCTCCTCCCAGCTGTCCTGCCAAGAAAAGGAGATTCTGAGAAAGCACCAAGAAAATGGTAGCTAAAATGGCAGGAGAAAAATAGTATCATGTCACAGAAACTATCTAATGAGTAATTCCAAGAGGGAGGAAATAAGTTCCAGTAAAAAATCTGCCTTTATATTCCTAGCATTTAGCCAATAATAGGTATTCAGATGTGTGCTAAAGTACAGGAATGCTTCAGAAAGGGTGAGAATGAGTGTTAAGAATACAGCCTGCTGCCTAGAAAAAATCACTTGTGTCATTCCAGAGAGAAATTTCAGAGAATAGGTAGTGAATTTTTGAATTACAACAAACATTTGAGGAGATGATGAATAAGAGGAGCGAGCACGTAAAGACTAGTCAGCAAATGGAAATAATAGGCAGTGTAGTCAGGGTAATGGTTAACCATTCCAGGAGCCAGGAAGCCTGGACTGAAATCCTAACTTGGTACCCATGTGACCTTGGCTAAGTTACTCAACTTCTCTGTATATCAGTTTCACATCCTTAAGATGGAGATCATTACTGTACTCACTTCATACAGTTGTTACCCTGAGCAGTAAATGAGTTAATATATGTAAAGCACTTAAGACAGTGTCTGACACATATTCTTATTTCAGTATTAGCTGACGTTTCAAGAAATTGGACAGTGTAGAGAAGGAGAAGATTTGAGAAATCTTAGGGAGGGCAGAGTCAGGAAAAAAGAATAGTTTAAGGAAGAAGAGACTTTCAATGTTTGTAGACATGGGGAGAAGGAAAGATTCAGGAAAGATAAATGAAACCGGAAGAGGCCATGGGAAAGATGAGCACATGTGGAGGAACTGGCCTTAAAAAAAGAGAAAGGATACAAGTTCTGACACAAAAGGGAAGGTAGACAGCAGATGCACGGAGCACTTTTCAGGAAGTAACAGATGGGGTGAGACAGCAAAGTTCACAGAGATTCCAAATCATCTTCGCAGTCTCCTCATTAAAGGAAGAAAAGGTTGTAGTGAGAATTTTGTGGAGTAATGAAAATTTTTTTGGAACAGTTATTCTTGAAAATGTGAAAAGGTGTTCACTAAAAATGAATAAAAGTGGACTTAGTAAAGCGTGGGCTAAGCTCAGACAGAGGAGATTCAAGTACAAATTTTTATGACTTTCAAAACACACAGACTGCAGCCTGATAAAATAGTCTGTGGGGTGCAAGGAAGCATGGAGATGGACCCAGTGAGAAAACAAATGCCACCAAGAACCAAGGTGGACTCAGAATCCCTCCTCATGATTGCGTAGGGGCAGCGTTTGCCTCTAATTCAACCAGCTTTTTTGTAAGCATCTGTCAATCAAGACCAATGAAAACCATTTCTTATATAATTTATTATATGTATCATTTTCAATTTTAACTAATTGTTAGTATAACCCCATAAAAGGAAGTAACTGATTTCTGTTTTTAAATCTTGTGATATTCAAAAACTACCAAATGTAAAACAGATAGCTAGTGGGAAGCAGCAGCACAGCACAGGGAGATCAGCTCGGTGCTTTGCAAAGACCTAGAGGGGTGGGATAGGGAGGGTGGGAGGGAGACGCAAGAGGGAGGAGATATGGGAATATATGTATATGTATAGCTGATGCACTTTATCATAAAGCAGAAACTAACACACCATTGTAAAACAATTATACTCCAATAAAGATGTTAAAAAAATAACTATATGATTTAAAGTAGTGAATAGGTCTTTGGTGAAATATTGCACACTAGACATACATATTTTTCTCTAGTCCCTCCTGAGACTTCCTAAAACTAAAGACTAAAAATGACATAAGTCACAAGGACAGAAAGAATGGAAGATGAGAGCACTGAGATATTTATTTTGGAGGATGAAAAGAGGAGGATGAGCTCTGACTCCACAGAGGAAAAAAGTCAAAAGAAACAAAGTGATGCAGGGCCCAGAACATCAGAAAAGTTTAGAGAATGGAGGCGCCAACTGCCTCTGAGAGAAAGAGTGGAGCTAAAAAAAGGAAATCAGTTGTAAATTTATTTAGGGAGCAATAAAAAACCCAGATTATTGCTCCCAAACCAATTCAACAAGGCAGCCACTCCAAATGATGACTAGAGATTTACCCACTGGGGAAACTGAACCAGAAGAGGCCCTCGATCCAAGGACACAAAGCGAACTGAAGGCTAGAGTGAAATACAGTACTGAAGACAAGGGTATCAAGTCAGATATTCACAGTGCTTCAACTCCTTCCTCTCCCACCCTCCTTCCCAATATGGGCAGCCAGGAATGGACACCATCCTGCCCACCTCTGGGCAAGAATGGAGAAAAACCCATCACGCAAGAGAAAAGAGCAGTAGGCAAGCCCCACACATATACACAGAGCTTCTGAGTTGGTTTTTTTTGGACTTGAAAAAAGGATGCTTTCTACTTTTGTGTATAATATTTTTGTGTATTATACAATACTTCAGTTATGCTATGGAAGGGCAGACAGTTGTCTGTTCCGCCCCACTGATGAATTCTCAGTACTCAGAGTAATGCCAAGGACATATTAGGTACTCAATAAATACTTGAATGAATGAAGTGTTTTTAAAACCTCTTGGGCTCTCATGAATACCCCAAGCACCTCAAAAACGTTATCTTTATATTTGTAGAGCATCACTTCCTTTCAGTTATTGCCAAAGTCATAACATCACCACACTTCTGCAGTTAAATTCCACTTCATTGCCCCTCGATTTTAAACATAAAATTCACAAGAGTCAGTTTCTAAAAATGGCTGATATTAATTGTTCTTCTATTAGGAAGAATAAGTGGCTCATATCACTTCATATTTAAGAGCATTCATTCTTAAATGAAAGCACAGGAGGTTTCATTTAGAAAAAGATACTGATTTTGTACTACTGGAGGAATGAGCTAGATGGGCCCTCTAGTGGCCTTGAAGAGCTAAAACTCCCCGAAGTACCTGACATTCCTGAGGAATCAACGTCTACTAAACACAGTCTTTCTGAAGCTGTAGACTCAGGGGGAAAAGACCCACCTGGCTGCGGAGTTACTGCAATGACTTCTCCCTGTGTTTGCGTAGCAGTCAGAGAGAGACAGGAACAGAGCACGAGTCACAGGGTGAGATGTGAAACGTTACTTAGAGGCACTAACGGGATAACTGGAGAGATGGAATCCTGAGCTCCAGTTTGTCCCTCATAACTGCTTCCTAATTATGCCTGTATCACTGCTACCTTCTCCCCAGAACATGAATGCTCCTACATGCCCACAGCAACGCGCGCACACGTGCCATGCAGGCTGCGGTGCAAACATTTACTGAGACTGGAACAAGGGTACTACGGAAGTTTCACACCATTTGTCTAAATATTTAAAAGTTGTAACAAACTGTTAAATAAAATATCTTCTATCCTCATACTGTGATAAAGTCGCTTCCATGGCAATAAAATTTTTAAAAATACATGTAAAACTATCGTTTTTATATGAGTGAATATAGACAAAATACCAAAGGCAACTAAACTTAAACATTATTGCATTTCTGAGTATTCGGTGATGAACCAAAATTGTCTGGATGAATATTGATAAAGACATCCCTAAGTCATGCATTTTAATTATTCTATAACATTTCTTTTGTTCTTCCTATATTCCAGAAAAACCAAGAATCATGTTGTTGTAATCCAGATTGTCATATAATTTGTGTTCTTTTGATAACAATGTCAAATTAAACTACTTTTCTTAACTCGCTCTTAGATGGCTTCTTATTATCTTCAATTTGGAAAAACTTCACTGTGTCAAAACAGTAAAAACAGGAAGCGTCAACAAAATTCTCAGGGCAATGCTTGGGCTTCGAAACAAACCATGAATTTTACACGTCATGTTCAATCATTGTAATGGGGTCACCCAGGTTAACTATATTCTCATCATATAAAATACTAGAAAATATTCTAATTTTATTATTAAAATCAGTATCACTCATATTTCTCTATCTATTGTCTCTTAAAGCAATATCTGGACCCTGATAGCATTGCTTAAATGTCTCTTCTTTCCTCTGTTTTTAATGCGATGTGAAGAGAAAACCGAAAATAACAGTGTGTTGCTCAATTTGTTTAAATCTCTCTTCACTAGAGATTGTACCTACAACCAAAACGGCCAGAAAATAGTCCCCAGATGAAATTAGCATCAGGACTTTCTATGTGGCTCATGTCAAGGCCTGGTTCATGGCTGTCATCCTGGCACACACCTTCTCTACTTCAGGTGGACTTCTCATTCCTAGAAGTAGATTTCAAGACTCCTAGCTTCCTTCTGCTCTCTCACTGGATTGGTAGTTTACCCAGGTTTACAATTCCACAGTTGCCTCTGTTCAGAATATTGAAGGTACTGTGCCACTGGTCTCCAGCACTGATGTCAGGAAATCCAACGCCATTCAGCTCCCCGTTCCCTTGTATGGGACCCATTTGATTATTCTCAAAGCTTTTGGGACATTATTTTCCCAGATATTTTCATGGCTGGTTCTTCTTTCTCATTATCCAATTCTCCTCTGACCTCTTAAGGGACCGTTCTTGATAGATCAAAGAAGCCTCCACATGTCACTGCCACATCACCATGTTTTATGTTCATCGAAATAGTTAATGCTACCTGATATTTTCTTGTTTTACTCTTTTCTATATTATCTATTTCTGCTGAATAAACTATAAGCTTCACCAGAATTTGTTTGCTTCTGAATCCCCAGTGCCTAGGACAGTGAGCAGGCACTCAATAAATGTTTATTAAATAAATGAATGAAAGCCTGTATATTAGCACTACTACCAGAAGCAGAGAAAGAAGGGCCATTTGACTGATATTTCTAAATTATGTAAAACAGGATCCTGTCTAGGACCCCATCTTTGCCACGGTGTTTGTGTTTACTGCAAACATGTCTTCTGGCCACTGTGAATCAGAAACCAGGAGTCCTAAAACTTTAAAACTAAAGTCAAACTTTTGAGCAGATCAATTTTATTTGTTCTCAGAAAGCACTAACCATGGGCCAAAATTATCATCTTCGCTCTACAAAACTTAATATTTATTAAGAGTTAATGTTATCATCTTGATCCTAACAGAACAGTGACATGACGAAGGCAATCCAGCAAGGCGTATAAGAGTGCAAGCTTCCGCATCAGATGGCCTCAGTCCTGATAGAAGCCTCATCATTAGGAGATGTGTGTCCTTGGGTTTATTTAACCTCTCTAAGCCACAATCTCCTAATTGTAAGAGTGCTTATCTCCTAGGCTATTATGAGGATCAAATGAGATCATTCATCTAAAGTTCTAGGCATAGTCCTTGAACATTTAATAAAGGTTAGCTGTAATTATTATAGGAAATTATCTATTTGAACATTTACATATTCTTTGCAAAGTCTTGCCTAAAAGCATCATTCACTATATTGCATGAAATAATTTCCTCTCTTAGCTTAGTGCTCACATAAAACTGCCTTTTCAATCCCTCCTGAGATTTTCCTTAATCGGGTGGGAAGAAGTATAGGACCAATCATATTTTCTTTCCAGAGGAAACTCAGATCATTTGCGTTAATAACCTCTTCCAAATATCGTTTTTCTTCTTTTTTTTTCTTAGCTGACTTCCTTCTGATTTTATTTTTAATTATCGTCTTTTATATTGTATTTAACTTTGTAGCTTTTGGATCTGTCATTTATGAGCTGAGAGACCCTGGAGAGGTTACTTAGCATCCAAAGCTCCACTTTCTTTATCTGTCAAATGAGACATGTGTGGACACCCATGACACTAGCATCCCAGTCTCCCTTTTAATAACCACTCTTCTACCGCATCCATATTCCCTTGGGGCCATACAAAGGGCTCAACCCTCTAAGCACTTAGATTAGTCTAGAAGTGGACATCTAATTCAAGCTGGACCAAGGAGACACTCGCCAGAAATTTGGGATTTAGGACTTAAAGAGGCAGGTCCATTTCCTTCTAGTAGCCTAAATTATAAAACATAAATCCCAGGAGTTGCTAGTGACTATGGTTCCCGTTTATGAAGGAGCCCATCCACAGTGAAAAAAGAGAATGACTCTAAGATGCAGAGAGGAGAAGGGAGTGGGAGTCCTAATAATTCTAATGGTTCCAGGGTTGTTGATCTTCCTATAGCCTGGCTATCCCATTAGATAGCCACTATCTTTCCAATAAATTCTCATTTTTGCATACATAATTTGGGTTTGATTTCCAAATAATTCTAATACATAGAAAATAACCCCTGCTTTTAGTTCTAATAGTTCTAATATGTAGTTCTAATATGTAGAAAAGAATCCCTACTTTTAATCGTTGTTATAAAAAGTAAATGAGATAAAATAAGTGCTGGCTTATTACCTGGCATATAATACTTGCTCAAGAAATAATACCTATTAACATTATTTAGAAAATGGGAATGAAAATTCTAAATCAATTAATTAATGAACACAATTTTAATAGCTTACAAGTCTTCTTTCAGTTTCAAAATCACTCAAAGGGATTCTTTGGTTTTGTATCTCGAAAGAATTGCAAAATAAGAGAAATGCTCTAAATTAATTTTGCCACATATGATTGTATAAATCTTAGTAACTCTTACATAGTTAAACAATCTTAGAGAATACTAAAGCCTCCAACCCAGCAACCTACAATTTATTGCTAAACTCGCATATTTGCAGTAAATTGATGGAGGGAAAGTGGAAAAAGAAACAAACTTACATTCCACTTATCCCACACATGCAGGAATAAGTCTGATACAATTAAATGTGCAAAATACTGACTGGCTGCATGCACAACAGTCTCACATAGTGTGAAGGACGCAGTAAAGAGAATTACAATACCTGTAGAGATACCACACTGACATTATCAAAATGAAGGTGTCCATTAGGCTCTGTGACAGCTGGATTTGCATAACATGTCACACCATTGATGGCAGGTAACGTTTTAGGCTGATGAGTTTTTTCTTGAGAAGAACCAAAGTCATCATTTCCAAAGTGGGTATGACCATCCTATAAGAAAAATAAGGGAGGAAAAGGTTATAAGAAGAAACAAAGATGGCTCATACAGGCAAGAAAATAGAGAATTTAATGGTTTTTATTTATAAGAGAAAAATTTTATATCTATTCTGTATATAGTATAATCTTTTTAGATTTATAAAATTTCTCTTCCTTTAAATGCATCTTCATTTATTAGATTCTCCTGTTTTTGTTTTTTCATGTTAGGGTGCATATACCTTCTTATGTTGGTGGATATGAATGGAATACAAATTATGTGCATCTGTAATTGGACATTAAGTTGTTAGTATTTACTACAAATTCTACAATAAGAATCAAGTGTTCCTCTTATACTTATCAATATATTGATCCTTTTCTTTCTCTCCTCACATTCATAAGTCTAAAAACCGAACTGTTCACATAATTGTAAGAATAAAATTCCTGCCTTTATTTGCCTATATAAAGTAGCTTTAGTGGGTAAAACATCAAACATTTTAAATAAAGTCCATTTACCTGACCATACGTCTTCAATAACATCTTAAGTGTTCTTTCAAAAAAGAAAAGTATGTAAAATCCACCAAACACAGCAACTGCCTTCTCAACATACTTGTCAATTTTGGGATTGAATCCAAATGCCTAAGGGAGAAAAAAAGGCAATTCAGGTAAGACCAAGTCATTTAATTTGATTCAGTAAATAATTTTCACCACAGTCCTAAGTCCATCCTTCACATCCAGGTAATATTGGGAATTTACCTGCCAAAATCATAAAACAAAAATGCTGAAATCTGAGTAATCAAACTGTAAGAGATAGCACTGAAGTCTTATAACCAGAGGAAGTCCTATTAAATAAAGCCCCCAGAGTACCTTATAGTTTCCTAGCTATAACACCTTCAGTGATACTTGCCCTGAGAAAGTAAACTTTTAGCAGTAAAAAAGCAGCACTGATTCCTGTATTTATAAGATAATATTAGACATGGGTAATTAAGACAAATGAGACATTGATTATCCACTTTTACTAAAAGTAATATATTTGCCCATAATTTCCAGAGTCAACTTTTTAAAGCAAATATGGCAGGTCACTTGGATTACTGTTTTCCCAAGAGAGAGCCCCTTGAACTTAGAGGATCCTAACAAGTCCTAAAGAGATAAATAAATCGAGGACTGAGCCCCAGAATAAGGAAGAAAAGATATAGGATACCAGGCACTCACACACACACATACACACACACTCACAAATGATGAGAATGAAATAATTCATTGTTGAAAGGACACAGGACAAGAGCTGGAGTTTGAAATTATAGAGTCAAGATGTTCTAGGCAGACAAGAAATACAAACTTAAAATAAGTAACATAGCAGGGGAGCATAACATGTGAAAAGCCACAGCTTTATACCATTCCACACATTGTAAATTTCCCTTCTGAACAGCAGTCTAGAATAGAAAATGCCTGGGTTCTTGTTCTACATTTGTCTCTGGGGAGACCTCATGCCACATCTTCTTTTCAGTGACTTCTCCAGACCTATTTACACAGTGCAAAAATGGCATAAAAATACCTACTCTATACAACGAACACAGTGGTTATGAAAATAAAATAGCAAAGGGGAAATAATTTTGCCACAAAAGAAATAACTATCAGGACTTCCCTGGTGGCGCAGTGGTTAAGAATCCACCTACCAATGCAGGGGACACGGGTTTGAGCCCTGGTCAGGGAAGATCCCATATGCTGCGGAGCAACTAAGCCCATGCACCACAACTACTGAGCCTGTACTCTAGAGCCCGCGAGCCACAACTACAGAGCCCACGTGCCCCAACTACTGAAGCCTGCGCACCTAGAGCCCGTGCTCCGCAACAAGAGAAGCCACTGCAATGAGAAGCCCGTGCACCGCAATGAAGAGTAGTCCCCGCTCGTTGCAACTAGAGAAAGCCCATGCACAGCAGCGAAGACCCAACACAGCCAAAAATAAAAAGTATATAAATTTTTAAAAAAAATTTTTAAAAAGAAATAACTATGTAAATTGGGGGTATTATTAAAAAGATAGATTCTCTAGTGTTTACATAATTCTCTGCTCATATCCATAATTCCCTAATTATCACAGAAAGGCAAAAGAACCTGTATAAGTGCTGTTGAAGAAGTTTATTTTCCTAATAGACATTTTAATGTATTATTACGTTTTCAATAAAACAGGGAACCTCAAAATCATAAATGTACAATCCTCAGTCCACATACCATGTCAGTTTGTTTAATTTAATTTGACTCACCACAAATCAGGTGAGTTAATATATATAATACTATATCAAATATACTACATATAATTTTTAAAATCAGAAAATCTGTTTTGTCATCCTAGCTTTGTTACTAGCTGATTACATGGCTGTAATCAAGTCATTTAATCCCCTTGGATTTTAATTTTTTCATCTCTACAATTGAGGCTTTGAAGTAGATGTTCTCCTAGGTCCTTTCTAGATATAATAATAATTTTAAAAACTATGACTTTAAGAAGTTACATCCCCACTTTCATATATAGCTGCGAAAACTAAAAGGAGCTTTAGTTATAATTTTCTAAAACTTATGAGCTGAAGGTGATACTGTACATTTTCTTTTTGTTCAGAGCTTGCCCCTCCATCTTTGTGTGTGCACGAGTGGGGAGATACTGTCCACGTGTACATGTGTTTCTCCAGTTGCCCTTTGTGACTCCCTCCTGTTAATGTCTCTTTCTCCTTCCTGTCTCTTTTCCTCTCACTTATTCTCCTCACTCCATCTCTCTTCCTTATATGGCCACATTACAGATTTGAAATAAAACATATATATCATGTGCTGATGAACTGAATAGCACACTGTAGTCAATGGCAGATCAATAATACGTTTTACCAAAGGAACAAATAAGCTGCTGTTTATTTATTGGCCTTCGATTGATTTTTATCCACAATCAAAAAGAATGAAAAGGTTTGTCAACCATGTTCTAATTTACCCTCTAGTCTTCTTTAGCTGTAGTAAATACATGGAGGAATTTTTTTTAACATCTTTATTGGAGTATAATTGCTTTACAATGGTGTGTTAGTTTCTGCTTTATAACAAGGTGAATCAGCTGTACATATACATATGTTCCCATATCTCTTCCCTCTTGCGTTGCCTTCCCACCCTCCCTATCCCACCCCTCTAGGTGGTCAAAAAGCACCGAACTGATCCATGGAGGAATTCTGTTGTATATCTTAGTAAATTTGACACTGCGTGCACTTCAGAAATAAACAAGTAAATAATAAAAAGAGTGTAGAAAAATTAAATTTGCCAAATGTGAGACAGAATAGAGTCGTAAGGCCTTCCGAGGTGTCCCAGAGCTGTCTGAGCACGTCCTGGTGCCTGGCCGCCCAGAATATTAATTTTCTCTCTGACGCTGACTTCCTCTGCAGCTTGGGACAAGCTTTTTCATTTGCTGTGATTCAGCTTTCTCTTATCCAAAACACTATAAACCAGACCATAAAATGCTGCAAGAATTATGGAGGCTTAAAATGTACAAAGTGCTGAAACATTTAAGAGAAACAATTATTCACAGAAACAAACAGCCAACCTCCTTACCTCTGGTATAAGTTGGAAAATTGCATTTGAAAATAGAGTCCCAATAGCCAGCCCCACAAAATAGGTCAAAATCTTAGGGAAATAAGATTTCTTTATCAACGGAGTCAAAATCAGTCCGAGGAGAGATGCCAGATTAATAATTGTCACTGACAGGAAGCCATATCCCCAAACTGTGGATCAGAGGGAAAAGAGTAGAAATTAATTAGAGCATAGGAGCCAAATGACATCTCACTGTACATTAAGTCTGAAACACATTTCATCTTTAAAAGCTTGAAACAGGTATCTTCTTTAAAACAATGAAACCTTCTCACTGACAATTATATAGAAAATTACTGAGAATATAAATATTAATAGTAACACTGCCTATGCTTTCCTCAGTCCTAAGTCATCATTATGGGATTACAGACTTTTATAGCTTGCAGGGAATTTGAAGAACATCTAGCAGAGTGATCATCCAAGGCCCACAGGCTCCAAGCTACCTAGCTGCATCTGTGGCTCAAAGCCCAGTTTAAAACTAGGCCTTTCAGAGGACTAACAGAGGCAGTGTGTGTTTCGGGGAGAAGGTATGGGGTGACGAGGGCAAGCAGATGGGTGGGGTTGTTAGCTTCAAGATGACCATAGTTGCTGACACTGAGCTCGTCATAATCATTTGTCTGCAGGCCCTGTGGACAGCACCTCCTTGGGGAAGACAGCACCTCGGCCCCCTGCTTGGGCCTCCAGGGAGCCCCAGTGCAGTGAGCACTCAAGAAGGGAGCACATGGCAGCAGCAGAGAGTGGATACGTTGCACAACTCCCCCTACCAGGCTCAGACGAAGGCAACAATATCCCACAGAGTGGAGACTGGTGAAAAGGGACGTGGAACATTCTTCATGTCTCCATCCTAGGGCCTGGCCCCCTAGTAGTGCTTAAAAACTGTTCCTTAAAATGAAATGAACGGATGGCATCCTAAGGTCAATATCTCCCCGGTTATCCTAGAGGGGATGGTTTTAAAACAATATGGGAATGCGAGTGAAACAGACTGTGTGAACTGTACAGGGGCAGGTGGCAGTGCAGGCTGAGATACCAACTGCCTCCAGAACTGTGCGACGTTGGCTTTGCCTGCAGCCCCACTGACTGTGCGCTAAGGACAGTGTGAAAGATTAGAAAGCTGCCTCTGCATTGTCACTTCTTTAAAATGCCCAGAAAACATTTTTAAGTGTCAGGGCACTTTCCTCATTGACACTATCCCTGGAGTACATAGTAACACCAAATGCCTGGAGAGTGTTTGCCATGTGCCAGGCACCATACTGAGTGACTAACCTGTATTAATTCATTTGATCTTCACAAAACCCTGCGAAGCAAGTACTACTACTATCTCCTTCGTGCAGTTGAGGAAACCAAGGTACATGGAGTTCAAATCAGCTGCCCGAGTCATGTGAATAGAACGCAAGACTTTGAACCCAGTCTGGCTCCAGGGTCCACATTCATTAGCAATATGCTTCATTACTCCTTAGAGGTAATCTAATATTTAAAAAGCTCAAGGGACTCAACCAAACTGTGAACATGTTATATTGTGCCTCATGAACACAGGATTGCTCACCATTATTCTAGTGATTCTAACTATAAATAAGCCATCTTAGCAAACATTTATGGAGCCTAGGTTGTAGACCAAACCATGCTTCCTGCCAACAAGGAGCTTGGACCTTTGGCTTGGGGACGCTAGAGGGCACACACATACACAAAGCAAAACAAGGTAGCTTGTGCTGAGTACCACATGAAAAGGACAGATAATAAACATTACGTTACCACAAGAACCATCGCAGCACTGACCATGCCTTTATCTTCTGCAGATAATTTCCTATCAGTTCCAGACTCCTAACCATGCCCCAGAGTCATCTCATGGGACTCACAAAGGTCCACCTCATTCCCATCTATTACCTTATCACCTAAAGCAACACTACCCACTCCCCTTAGCGTTTCCACTTCTTCCTCCATGGTATAATCTGTGTGTAGTTGCCCTTAACACAAACAGTCTTCTATCCCATCACTAGCCTACATGTGTTCATTCATTCAACAGACATTTATAATCTAATTAGGTAGACAAGATATATACAAGTTGGAAACTAAAATCAAAATGCAAAGAACTTTTTGAGTACCAAACAGAGGCAAAGCCACTACACATATTAAAGTCATCAGCTTCCCCTGAGAAATCCTATTTCACTACCCTTGTCCACTGTCTCCATAAATAGCAGAAACATCAGGATCAATTTCAATTTCTCACTCTCCACAGTCAATTCCAAAGACAATTAGTGACCAAACTCTACGAATTTTGCTTGAGATATCTCACTCCACATTCTCCATCGCATCACCTCCCACTCCTCATCTGGTGCACTATGACAGCTTTCTGTCTGGTCTTCCTCCCCGTACTTGACATGGCCACCAATCTTATTATCCTAAAACACAGTTCTGATCATCTCATGCCCCTATTTGCAGCTGTCCTTCATCAACGGACTGTCACACAACCTCTCCAATGTTATTTACCCCCTTATCAACATGGCCTTTATGCAGACACAATGTTTTCCAAGTATAGAATTACCTTTGCACTGTGGTTCTTTATCTGAAAACACCTTTTCTATCTTCATTGCCTGACAAACTCACACACGGCTCTCCAAGCCAATGCAAAGACCTCCTCCATGAAACTTTCCTGGATTTTCCAGGCAGCAATCCCTTGCTCATCAAGTTTCCCATAGTTCTTTGAAGGTATTTGGGCCACTTACCATTTCTTGTGTGCTACCATCATTTTATTACTTATATATTTGTCTACATGATACAAATGATAAGATTTTCAAGGACAGGGGCTATGTTTTATTCTTCCTCAGAGCCTAGAATGTTGCCCAGCAAATAGCACACATATCTTGATGAATGAATGAATGCCATATTTTCAAGGTGCAGCCCAGAACTCTGTCAAAAAATTACCAACTCATTTGCTTGTCCAACATTTCTAACCTTCCTTATAGTATTGTGCACATCAGAACCACTTGGGGAACTGTGGGAGTGGGAACTGTCATGCTCCAGGCACACAGCATAGTCTCCCCCCCTTCTTGCATTGTTAGCACATTATTCAGGGAAAAAAGATTCATTCATCCACTCAACCTGAGCACCAAAGAATGAATTAGTATAAGAATACTCCTTGGGCTTCCCTGGTGGCGCAGCGGTTGAGAGTCCGCCTGCCAATGCAGGGGACACGGGTTCATGCCCCGGTCCGGGAAGATCCCACATGCCACGGAGCGGCTGGGCCCGTGAGCCATGGCCGCTGAGCCTGCGCATCCGGAGCCTGTGCTCCGCAACGGGAGAGGCCACAACAGTGAGAGGCCCACATACCACAAAAAAAAAAAAAAAAAAAAGAATACTCCTTGGACCTCTCCATATACACAGAGGTCTCCCTCTAATGATCTGTTTCAGAGAAAATCCTTTCTCTCTGCTTCTTAGTGAACTCTGAAGAATTTTAATACATTTTCAAGGAATATTAGTAACAATAGTGAACATTTATTGAGTGCCCACAATGTGTTAAGATTCTTCTAAGAACTTCACCTTTTTAAGCTCATTTAATTCTCCTATTTCATAGTTTTTAGAAGAATTGAAATAAAACCAGTTAGTTCAGACCCTGTAATATAGTAACTCTTCAATAAATGCTATTATATATATTTTTTAAGTTAGTCAGTAGACATCACGTAAATTTTAGTTCATTTGGATCACTGTTATACAATGAAAGATGAGCAAACCAGGAGTCAGGAGCCCTGGGCTCTCATCCCCCCTCAGGTATGTACCTAGAGGAAGCCATTTAACCTCTCTGGAACATAGACTTATGTCCTCAACTGTATTACAGAGTTGGACAGTGTGATTTTCAGGGATACTATTAAGGATAAGATACTATTATTCTTATCTGTTATTTGAACTGAATGGTATTCTGTGATCTTAAAAAAAAATGAGGCAACTTTGGACCATTAACTTATTGCTAAAAATGTAATTAATCTGCTAGAGAATTTAATTTACCATCAGTTTATTGCACTCATCAATATGAGTTTCTAAAGTACCTGAGAGGCAATTTCAAAATCACAAACGGTAAGGTCTCAGGTAAGTGAGATTCTTTTTATCTGCCCATTGAAATATCAGAGTTTGGCTTGCTTTTATTTTGGTTTTTCATTCCCTTGAATGAGCTCAAAATTGACTCTATATTAAGTGAACTATTATATAAAGAATCCAGGGCATTTCATTGTTTAAAATATCCTTTCTTTGTTAGAAAAGAACAGGCTTACACAGGGGCCAGGGAATAGAGTCAACCTATGAGCATATGCATAAGAAGAGTGAAGACATATTTTTCCTACTCTGTTGCAGGCACTGTTCTAGGTACTTGTGCATATTAACTCATTTGATATCCCCAACAATTCTGTAAGGAAAGTACAACTATTATCTCCATTTTGCAGATGAGGCACAGAGACATTAAACAAGTCACCCAAGGTTACACAGCTGCACAAAAATAAAACAAGATATTACACCAAGTAACGGCCATATGCAGTCAATCATCTTAGACTAGTAATGAATACTCTACTAGTATCCCTAATTCTCCGGAAACTTTTCTATATCTTCTCTCACTCCATCCCACCCATTCTAGCCTTACTTCAATTCCTAAGATAATGTGCACCCTAAGAGGCATTTCTCTCTGGGTCCTGCATCCGAATACTTGGTGCTTTCCTGACCTTGTAACTTAGGAGTGATGATTTTTCCATTTTATGGCTTTGCAGTAGTGATCCTAGAATTCTTCCCCTTATTGCTTACCACTTTCCTGTTCCTACTTCCTGGTTCCTGAGAGGGTAACCCAGGAATTAATAGGGGTTAAAACAGTTTTGAATATCAGTAATTAACCTGCACAGCGTAGAGGATTTGCTTTTTCTCAGAAGCCTCACCTCCTGTCCCCAGAATTATGTACATGTCAGAGATAGTTCATGTAACAGATATATATATATATATATAGTACCTGTGTGCCAGATAATATTCTAAATGCTCTACAAACATTAAGTTATTTAATCTTTATAGCAACCCTATGAGAAAGGAACTATTTTAGATGAGAAAATTAAGGCAGAAACAAAGACAAGTGCCCAACATAGCTGGAAAGTTATAGAGCTGGGATCTGAGCCTAGGTTGGCTGACTTTAGAATCTATGCTTTTACTACACTATATTATTAGTAAATGTTAGTACAGAAAGCATTTGCTGAATTTAGTTTTGAATATAAAGTGCAAACTATATTAAATAAACTTGTAGAAATATAAACATATTCCCATTTAGTACATCCTCTAGAAAAAATATTTGTTTGAACAATGAGCTCTGAAATTATTGTTACTCACAAAATCGCTAATTATACTGATAAATTATGGTTGGTAATTTCTATTCTTTGTATATGTAAATATAGAATACAAAAGAGAACATGGGTTCTGAAGCTGAGACAGCCTGGGTTTGAATCTGGCTCTACCATGTACAAGCTGTATAAATCTTGAGCAAATGACTTTGAACTCTCTGCACCTCGGTTTCCTTGGCTGTAAAATGGGAATAGTTGTTCCATCATATAGTTGTGCAAAGATTAATTGAGTTAACATATGAAAGAACTTGGAAAAGTATCGGTTATAGAAAGGACTACATAAAAGTTGGCTGTTATCGTTATTTTTGTCTTTGTTGTTATCCCTTTTATTCATATATAGTGAGATTAAAATGCTCATGTATACACAGAGGAATCCAAAAGTTAGTATCGGGCTGGCCAAAAAGTTCGTTCATGTTTTTCATGTTACAGAAAAACCCAAACAAACTTTTTGGCCAGCCCAATAAAATAGGCACTCCCTTTGTTGAGGCTTCCCTTTTCTTCTTCATCTTTCCTCTCTTTATATTCGCCATCTATATTCACATTAGATGTGCTCACTCAGACCAGTGGCTCCAAACACCATCTCTGAGATGACAAATCTCTAGCCTCGACTATTCTCTGAAATCCAAATATGTGTGTGCCACTGCCTACTGGACATGTCCCCTTGTGGGTCTACATCAATGTCTCGGACTAACCATGTCAAAAATTATACTCTTGGTCCTCACCACTCACTTCCTCCACAACAAAGTGCTCCTTCCCCAGTCTTGTCCATCCCAGGATATGGTGCAACCATCTATGCAGTTTCTCTGGCTTAAACTTGGATTCATCTTTCCCTCCCACACATCCAGCGCAGAGGCGAACCACATTAGCACAGTCTCCAAAATCCATCCTGAATCTGACCAGACCTCCTTACTTCTCCACTCCCACCTTAGACCAAGCCCCCATCAAGCTGAGCACCAACCCTGGCAATAGCCCCCTGACCCCATCTCCTTGCTTCTACTCTTGCCCCTTAACAATTTATTCTTCAAACTGCAGGTAGAATAATCTATTACAAATCCAAATAAAATCACATCACTCCCCTGTTTAGAACCCTACAGTGTCTTCATACCACATTCAGAATAAAATTCAATCAGTTTTCCACACCTTACAAGCCCTCCCTATCTGGCCCCTGGCTACCATCTCCTACTCTCCTTCCCGCTCACTGTGCTCCAGACACACACGCTTTCTCGCTGTCCCTTACACATGTCAAGCTCATCCCCAAACCAAGCTTAGGCTGCTGTTCCCTGGACCAAGAATGCTGTCCCCCAGAGAAGATCTAGCCATGGCCCTCTCCCTCTCCTCAGTCAGGACTCTGTTCAAATGTAATCTCATCAGGGAGGCCTCCCTTGACCCATCTAAAATCACACTCACCCACCATCTCCTACCCTTTACCTACTTTATCTTCTTCATAGCATTTATCACTCTGAAATTATATAATTTATTTGCTTGTTTGTATAAATGTTTCCTATTTCTTTTCTTCGCTACATGGTAAGCCCTAAGAGGGCAGGGAATTTTTCTTCTTGTTCACTACTGAATGCTTAATGCACAGAAATAAAGGAACCCAAAAAATGAGAATTAAAATACTCATGTGGGGCAGGTAACCATTTGGGAATACCAACAAATTGCCCCTCAGCAACTGATTTATCTCATTGGTGACAGAACTCTTCTACCTGTTTAATTAAGTATGTGGACTATACAGTAAGAATACACTTACTTTCTTATATTTAAAAATTTCTTTACAACGTCTATGGCAACACCACTATAAGCACTTAAAAGAGTCACTGGAATTTCTTTTATTTATGAAAATTAAGGCAGTAATAACTCAGTACCTTAAGATTTAATTTAGAACCACACTAGTTCCCTTATCTCTTTACTGACAATGACAGATACATTGACAGGTTTTAAAATAATATGATAAGTACAACGTAATGGAAATTGATCAATTATGACCCAAATAGTGAATGTGCCATCCAATATACACAACATAAAACATGTATTGCTTAAAATCAAGAACTGAATTTTATAAAATTTTCCATTGGTACCAAGTAAAATTTTGACTCCATAAAAAAAAGAGCATAACTTCTGGAGCTTAAATGAGTTCTAATTATGCTTATTCTAAAGACTTCCAGAATATAAGTATTTTTTACCAAGGGATTCTATGTAGATTAATTAAGAGCAATAAAGCAGAAAAAGAAGCATCTTAATTTCATTTTAGACTAGCTCACAGAGTTTTCAAACAAATGGGAGAAAAACCTTGCAACATACCCTCTGAAAGACTTGGTTTTGTTTTGCGTTTGGACCGATCTTCGCAAGGGTGAAAGTTCAATTGCTGTAAGACTGCTGGACAGATGACAGAGAAGTCTGAGCTGGTAATCTGCGAAGCATTTGAAAAGCCATGAAGGGAAAAGATCTCTTCCGCAGATAAACACTGAAATAGAAGAAACAAAGTAACCATATATGTGTCAACATAGTAAAAGGCTGCAAGCAAAGATACTATAAAGAGGCACGGACTATTTCCTCTAGACACATAACACTACCTCTTTTTTTTTTTAATTTATTTATTTTTGGCTGTGTTGGGTCTTTGTTGCTGCGCACGGGCTTTCTCTAGTTGTGGCAAGTGGGGGCTACTCTTCGTTGTGGTGTGCAGGCTTCTCATTGTGGTGGCTTCTCCTGTTGCAGAGCACAGGCTCTAGGCGTGTGGGCTCAGTAGTTGTGGCATGCGGGCTTCACTAGTTGTGACTCACAGGCTCTAGAGCACAGGCTCAATAGTTGTGGCGCACAGGCTTAGTTGCTCCGCAGCATGTGGGATCTTCCCAGACCAGGGCTGGAACCCGTGTCCCCTGCATTGGCAGGCGGATTCTTAACCACTGTGCCAACCGGGAAGACCAACACTACCTCTTCTACAAAAAGTCACTATAAAAATGTATCAACAGATGAATGGATAAAGAAGATGTGGCACATATATACGATGGAATGTTACTCAGCCATAAAAAGAAATGAAACTGAGTTATTTGTAGTGAGGTGGATGGACCTAGAGTCTGTAATACAGAGTGAAGTAAGTCAGGAAGAGAAAAATAAATACAGTATGCTAACGCATATATATGGAATCTAAAAAAAAAAAAAAAGGTTCTGAAGAACCTAGCGGCAGGACAGGAATAAAGATGCAGATGTAGAGAATGGACTTGAGGACACAGGGAGGGGGAAGGGTAAGCTGGGACGAAGTGAGAGAGTGACATGGACATATATACACTACCAAATGTAAAATAGTTAGTGGGAAGCAGCTGCATAGCACAGGGAGATCAGCTCCGTGCTCTGTGACCACCTAGAAGGGTGGGATAGGGAGGGTTGGAGGGAGACGCAAGAGGAAGGAGATATGAGGATGTATGTATATGTATAGCTGATTCACTTTGCTATAAAGCAGAAACTAACACACCTTGTAAAGCAATTATACTCCAATAAAAATGTTAAAATACATATATTATCAGTGGACCAACAGCAATTCACACAAAGAGCTTTAAAACAATTCTATATCCTCAATCTCCCATCTCTGTTTTTCCTCAGTTTGAATAGGTATTTTGTGGAGGCTATTGGAGTAGCTCTGTATAGCGTTTCTTGTAGACAAACACACCTGGTTCCCTTACAACTTCATGGTTAAGAAGTTCATCCATCCTGGACTGCAATAGTAACCTCAATACATAAAAGTTGTTTTAGGGCCTCCCTGGTGGCGCAGTGGTTGAGAGTCCGCCTGCCGATGCAGGGGATACGGGTTCGTGCCCCGGTCTGGGAGGATCCCATATGCCGCGGAGCGGCTGGGCCTGTGAGCCATGGCCTCTGGGCCTGCGCGTCTGGAGCCTGTGCTCCGCAACGGGAGAGGCCACAACAGTGAGAGGCCCGCATACCGCAAAAAGAAAAAAAAAAAAAAAAAAAAGTTGTTTTAAAATATGTCTTTAGAACAAATTGTTGCTTGCTATAATATCTATTATTCTCAATGATGGCGGGTAGCTTTTCTATATTACAATGTTTCTATATTATAATGGTGCTAGGCTGTTTAGAAGTTCATTTAACTGTTAATAAGGAATAGAATCTGCATTAGAAAAAAGTTCTCTGCAGAAATAACTTTTTAAAAGTACCATTTTACTCTTGGGCATATTTTAACTGTAAACTTTCTTCTATATACTTGCATTATTAAGAAGACTATAAAAGAAATTAAATGTGTTACTATTGCTAATATATGTTATAAGAATTATAGAGTATGAAAAATACCCATTCACTCAAAGAAAAAAGTCTATCTTTAATAACTGCAAAGAACGTTTCTTTGTATACTTCAGCCAATATTTAAACCCCACGAAGACCTTAGCTTTGTACTCTGGACTGGATTGTGTCCTCCGCAAATGTATATATTGAAGCACTAACATCCAATGTGATGATATTTGGTTATGGGGCTTTTGGAAGGTAATTAGTGTCAGATAAAGTCATGAGGGCAAGGCCCTGCTCCAACTGGATTAGTGGCTTCATAAGAAGAGACACCTTGTCTTAAGCAGCCATCTGCAATCCAAGGAGACAGCTCTTACCAGACACCAACCCTTCTGGCACCTTGATCTTGGACTTGCAGTCTCCAGTCTGTGAGAAAATAAATTTCTCTTGTTTGAGCCACCCAGGCTACAGTATTTTGTTAAAGAAGCCCAAAGTCACTGATACACTATGAACCGTACCAAGAACTCAAAAGTTGTTGTTAACTGTTTCATCATAAAGTGCTATAATTCCCCTCACAACAGAAACAATCAAATTAAAAGTGTAAGTTTTGGTAAAAGATCACTATTGATTATGAAGGAAAGATGAAAAACATCAGATACATCAAATTGTATGGAGTTGTCAAAAGGTAAGAATTCAATTGCCTTAAAGAAAATACACACGTACACACCATTTTTGTAATGTCTAAGAATGTGCCTAAAACTGTTCTTTACTGAACCTAAACTCTCCTTTGGGTTCGTGACAATGATAGCCGTGTGCCATCCCTAGAGTAGGAGACAACACTCAATGCTCTGTTAACAGACTTCCCTAAGACCAAGAATAAGGGATAATGAACCAATGGAGGGAGAAAATAGCTTGATAGCCAACTGGGGGAGAGAAAGTCGGTGTAGTTTATTCATTACTGTGAAGACACCCAGGAGCATAAATGCTAGGCTCAAAAGTTACAGAGTCCAGGGAATCCCCTGGCGGTCCAGTGGTTAGGACTCCATGCTTTCACTGCCAAGGGCCCAGGTTCAATCTCTGGTTGGAGAACTAAGATTCCTGCAAGCTGTGCAGTGCTGCCAAAAAAAAAAAAAAAATTACAGAGTCCGTGTGGCTCACCTGCCCCACTGCATGATTCCAGGAATAAATAGGTGTAGAAGTGAAAATACAAAGCAGCACTGTTTCCCTGCAAGGAAGTTCCTCCAACTCCAAAATAGGAGGAAAAGGGATGCTGCCCATAGATAATTTGCAAAAGTCTTCTCAGAATGAACAATCTAAGACTTCCTAAAACTTGATGACTGTTAAGCAGTTCCTTTTAGACTCTAACTGTGACCCATTAGTGGATCAGAAAATCCACTTAAAACATCACAGAGAGCATTTTGTAAGTAAGTAAAAAGCAATATAATAGAAACCACAGAGTGTATCACACATAACAGGAGTAAGTATTGCTTAGTCAAATTTTTGCTTCAGTTACACTTTATACATACCATGCACATGTATACTGGACCACAATATAAAGTTCATTTTTTACTATAAATGGCAGTCAACAGTTTTAAAGTCACTATCCTTAAGGATGCCCAGACTGCCCATTGTACATCATTAAAGACACTGTCCTACATACAGTTAGGGAAAAACAAAAAACAATGCGATCAAGGAATATATACTCAATATTGAAAGATAGCTGAGAGTCTTGATGATCTGTTCAGAAAGAACAAAAAGGTAGAGAGATGACAAAACTCTAGGCCTTGCTTTATGATTTTAGAATGAGGATGGACTACTAATAGTGTGACAAAACTGAATTAATGACAGGCCTGCCTTATTTAAATTAGCGATCTACCTTCAGAAAACAAACAGTGGTTGCCAGAAAGGGGGTTGGGGGGGGCGTGAATTAGGTGTAGGGGATTAAGAGGTACAAACCTCCAGTTATGAAATAAATTAGCCATGGAGTTGTAATATACAACTTAAGGAACATGGTCAATAATATTGTAATAACTTTGTGTGGGGACAGATGGTTTACTACTTATCACGGTGATCATTTTATAATGTCTACAAATGTCAAATCACTACATAGGACACCTAAAACTAACATAATATTGTACGTCAACTACCTTTTAATTTAAAAAATAAATGAAAATAAAGGAGTGAAGTTATGAGTGAAAATTAATTAACTAATTAGTTAAATTAAATAGCTATCTACCAGCAAGTGGAATGCAAATAGTTTTATACTGCACCCTATTTGGCTTTAAACAATATTGGTTTTTATTATGCTTTGATTTAACAGAGTTGAACCTGACGCAAAGAAAGCAATTGTCTAAGAAAGGGCAGTGCTTCCCAGAGCAGAGACAAACAGGATGAGTGCCCAAGGCCTGAACAGTGAGGACAGGGGAAGGTTAAATGATTAGGGAAAATTCCTCCCTCAACATTTTATACAGTGGAAATCTGTTTATAATAAATGCCAAGGAGTTAGGCAAGATTTGAGATTACACAGTGTAGATAATTACACAGGCTTTCTACTTGACTAAGCTTTAGTCAGGTTCTTCTAAGTCCTCTAGACTTCGGCCTTGCGTCCATCCTTGTAGGGCTGGCACTGCCCAGTTTTAGCAAGAATCCTGCCAAGTCTGTTTAGAGAAAATCCCCTAGGCTTAATATCTGATATTATCTTAATATCCTCAATATCTGGTCAAATTCTTCATTCCTCACCCTGATATCTGATTACCCTGGCTTCAGCAGGAATCCTGTTAGGTCTATTTAACCAAACTCCCTCCCTACCTCTGATGTTTCCTCTTAGTAATTTCCCATCCACTGACCCCCACTCTGTTCCTTGGCTATACATCCCCACTTGTCCATGATGTATTCAGAACTGAGCCCAGTTCTATACTGAGGTCCCTTTTCCCCTATTGCAATAGTTCTTGAATAAAATCTGTTTTTATTACCTTACTGTCAGACTCTGGTTTTCTTTAACAATACCAAGTATAATAACCATGTAATTATACTACACATCACATAAATTCTTTCCTTCATTCAACAAGTATTTACTGCATCATAAAATTCTGTGTATGACATTGATGGAAGAAGTGGAAGGTGGAGGGTGACAACAAAGAAAGAAATAGTACAAAGATAAATAAGTCGTCATACCTTCCATCAAGAAACCAAAATAATTTCAGCAGAAAGAAATCAGATACACCAGTATCTATAAAACCAGAGAGAAAGTGATAAAGTAATTATAAAGAACTATGAGAGTTCATATAAAGCAGAAATAATATGCAGAGGAAATAGTCAAAAAATTCTAACTTTGAGGTTAGAATTCCAGGAAAGTAGAAAGAGGATATTGCTACTGGTGTGATTAGAGAACCTAGGAAAAGAAAGGCATTTCGGAGGATGGTGGCAAGTTTCATTTTAGACATTTAAAGTTGCAGTGGTGCCTGTGGGACACCGGATGGAAATGATGAGTGAGCTTTCTGAGACAGCTAGAGGCCAGAGAGAAGGATGTGGCTGTCTTCTGTAAGGAGATAGCAGTTAAGTGGGAGTGGAGGAGATCATCAGGAGAGAGAGTATAGAAAGAGGAGAAAAACTTTGGGAATACACGTATAATTTGTGCAAAAGCAGGAAGGGGAGCCAGAAAATAAGACAGAGTGAGATAAGCCCAAAACATAAATAATTAAGGCCAGTGAATGCTTATCATTTTTGCCTGCCTGAGACTCCTTCCCCATCATCCAGTAACAGACCACCTGCCTGTGATGGGAGCCTCCCTCTATGTGATTTAGTTGGGGCTGACCAGGGAACATAGGACCCACACTTGTTCACTCTCTGGTGGAGCTATTGAAGAAATCTTCTTCCACTAGGATTGCTAGAAGTCTATGGGCTCCTTAGGCCACTTTTCCACCATGTGAAAGAAGGTGAACTAATAAGCAGAGAAAGGCAGGTATCCAATACCATCACTAATCCCCTGGAGACATCTGTGCCTAAAGCTGCTTCTGCCCCTGGAATCTTCAGTTACCTGAGCCAATGAATTTCCTTTTTGACTTCAGCTAATTTCACTTAAGTTTCTTTTACTTAGAAATGAAAGAATCCTAATTGATATATAAAGTAATTATTTAAAAGACATTTTTAAAGCTAGCAAAGGGATGTTACGTCCAGAACCTGTGTGAAAACAAAAAGATCAGCTTCTCCACCCTTCTTCCTTTTCCCAACACATGGGCTGTCTTCTCTACTTGGCTGTCTAGTCAAATGGCATCCACTAAATAATACAAAGCAATAAGACCATCTGATCCCGTACCCATTAAGCCTAGGCCTTCACACTACGCCACAAATGAAATATCATCCCACTCAAAGGTCACCCCAGAGATGGTTTCAGATTCTGTTTTGCACGGACTGTGATTCTGTGGAAGCTGAGCATCTCACCTTCCTAATAAGGCCACTGCTACAGGTATGGCTGAGCTCTCAAGGAAGGGAGAGAGAGCTCTCCTGATGCATTTAGACTCAGTGACGATCAAAATTAGAGTGAAATATCAAGTCCTGTCAGTTTTTCTGGGTTGTCAAGTAATTGAGTCACACAAACTTTTTTAAACCCAGTATTCTTGCATTTCAAGCAGAGAAGCCAACATGTTGCTTCATCCTTCTAAGCTACCATCATATAACCATACAACTACGAGGCAAGGAACTGGTCTCAGATTGTTAAGAGTGTATTAGGAAGAGGAAAAGATGAAGATCCAAAATCATTATGTAATGGGAAAGAAACTTCTGGAATCCTTGAGCTCATATCCACCTTAGTATTTATTAATGATAATACTAACAATATAATACTGTATGCCTGGCCCACAGCAGGGCTTAGTAAATACTTGTTGAATGAACAACTTAGTAAATGAATGAATGAACCCCTCACTTGTCTTCACAGTAATTTTTAAAACCAATTGCAAAACCTGTTTAAGTTCATAGTAGTAAACTAAACAAAATGATATAAAAGCAAAAAAAGTATAAAAGCAAAAGAAGATGAAGTGTACACAAGAATGTTTCAAATATGGCAACTGGACAAATATCCCAAGAGAACAATTTAAGTACTTAAAGCTTAAAAGGGTGGTTTGAGTTTAACAATTGGGAGGCCATTTCTGACCCTGAAACCAGTGAAGTGTCCCATTAACTTTCCCCTTCAGGGGTGACTACACAACGTCAAGGAATTGGTGATTTAAATGCTCCACTCTGGCAACAGGAGTGGCAAAGTGGGAGTGACCGTGGGCATCACTTCCAGGTTTGTTACTGACACAACAATGGAACTACCCAACCGCAGTGACAAGGAACTCGCATACCGCTTCCAAACCGCCTGGCTCTTGCAACACATATATATGTGCTCAATCATCCTCTACCAACTTTCTCTTGAACTTTTTCCCAATTAATTTCCTCTTTAAAGTTTACTCATGATTACTTCACCATGATAAAAGAGTTTTCTAAGGTTTGAGCAAAGAACATTCTAGAAAGATGATCTTCTAAGGTGTAAAAGGTGGCTAATCAAGTGATCCCAGCTCTGTTTCCCCAAGATTTGTTCTTCCATTTTTCCCACAGATTTCCTTACAGTTCTTACTGAAGCCACTATGGTGCAGATAGAGTCCCTCCCACAACGTACACAGGCGTGCACACACACATGTGCTTATACACATTCTCAAAGCTCTTCCTTAAGAGCAGACAAAAAGAGCCTTTCCTGGATATATTATTTAAAGGAGAAAATGATTTATTTTATGATACACTGATAAGGGAAAAAACAGATTATTACAAAACAATATGTATAGAATGATACCACTGTTCTAAATAAGGTTAAATAAAATCTGAAGATACGGTGCAAGAGGGTTCCCTTTTCTCCACACCCTCTCCAGCATTTACTGTTTGTAGATTTTTTGATGATGGCCATTCTGACTGGTGTGAGGTGATATCTCATTGTAGTTTTGATTTGCATCACATTAGTGATGTTGAGCATCCTTTCATGTGTTTGTTGGCAATCTGTATGTCTTCTTTGGAGAAATGTCTATTTAGGTCTTCTGCCCATTTTTGGATTGGGTTGTTTGTTTTTTTCATATTGAGCTGCATGAGCTTCTTGTAAATTTTAGAGATTAATCCTTTGTCAGTTGCTTCATTTGCAAATATTTTCTTAATTGCAGCTCTGTTTACAATAGCCAGGACATGGAAGCAACCTAAGTGTCCATCGACAGATGAATGGATAAAGAAGATGTGGCACATATATACAATGGAATATTACTCAGCCATAAAAAGAAACGAAATTGAATTATCTGTAGTGAGGTGGATGGGCCTAGAGTCTGTCATGCAGAGTGAAGTAAGTCAGAAAGAGAAAAACAAATACAGTATGCTAACACATATATATGGAATCTAAAAAAAAAAAAAAAAGTTCTGAAGAACTTAGGGGCACAACAGGAATAAAGATGCAGACGTACAGAATGAACTTGAGGACACAGGGAGGGGGAAGGGTAAGCTGGGACGAAGTGAGAGTGTGGCATGGACATATACACACTACCAAATGTAAAATAGATAGCTAGTGGGAAGCAGCCACATAGCACAGGGAGATCAGCTCAGTGCTTTGTGTACACCTAGAGGGGTGGGATAGGGAGGGTGGGAGGGAGACGCAAGAGGGAGGGGATATGGGGTATATGTATATGGATAACTGATTCACTTTGTTATAAAGCAGAAACTAACACACCATTGTAAAGCAATTATACTCCAATAAAGATGTTAAAAAAAAGTCTGGAGATAACATGCTTCAAAATGTTAACAGTGTTTACCTCTGGTGGTGAAATTATGGATGATTTTTTTTGTTTTTTCCTTTCTGCTTCTCTATATTTGCCAAAGTTTTAGACAACATGCATGTATTCCTATTTTAATTAAGAAAATAAAGTTAAATCATCAGGCTTTTCCAATCTTTTTACAGGTTCCTCCAAACACAATTAAGACAGGCTGGAATTTTTTTTAATTTTTACTAAAGAAAAAGAAATTTTAAAAGCTGTGATACACTCTTTAAAAGAGATTTACAACATTTTCTGATGACCACAGCTACTGACAAGGTTCTCAGCCCTGCCCCCCCTCTACGTGCAGTTTCCAAGGCTCTCTCACCCCCAGAAGCCTGGTGTGGTGTCAGAGCACAAATAATCTGGATTTTTGACTTCATGATCCTGACCTGGCTCCAGGGGCTGGGGCCACCCTGCTTTCCATCACCAGCAAGATAGTCCCCTAGGCCTCCTCCCATTTGCTGCCAAGACCAAAAGGTCTTTTGGCCTTGCTCTCACCAAGGGCTCCCCACTAAGTCCCCTGGGAGATAAAGTGTGGAAGGCTTGCCCTTTCTCCAACTCAAGGCTGGGGCAGATGCCACAGAAGTGAGCTCATCCTCAAAGTCATCTAACCTCTGCATACGTGGAATGACCTTGTCCATCACAGACCCAATCATATCACAACCCTTTGGCACAGTGGTTCTCAAAGTGCAGTCCAGGGACCACCCCCCCGACCCCCACCCCCACCCCGCCCAGGGGTTACTAAGACCCTGCCAGAGAAAATGCAAGGTCAAAATGATTTTCATAATAATGCTAAAACTGCATTTTCCTTTTTCACTCTCATTCTTTCATGAGTGAACAATGGATATTCCAGAGGCTAAATAACATGTCACAACAGATGGAATACAGAAGCACATATGAGAATTCGCCTATCTTCTACTAAGCCAGACATTAGAGATTTGAAAAAATGTAAGACAATGCCATTCTTCTCACTAATTTTTTGTCATGGTAAATACAGTTATTTTTCATTTAAAAAACAAGGTTAACATGGTATGGCCTTATTACTGTTATTTTTTATAGGTTAAACAAATATTTTAAATTTTTCTTAACATTAATTTCTATAATGGTAGATATCAATAGATATAAACCACATGTACTTTAGTATATTGGGGTCCTCAATAATTTTTAAGAGTACAAAAGGGTCCTGAGACCAACAGGTTTGGCCTAGAGCATAAGAATGACAGATGGGTCCTTACATTTAACTGACAAGTTGGGAACTTCTAACTAACCTTACCCAATACATGTCTCATCTTGTTTATCCTTACTCACCCCACACACCAGACTATTTCTACTGAAATATTGCCATTGTCAATCTTCTGCTCAAACTGGCCCCCAACACACACACCAAAAAAACACTTTCCTTCTGCCAAGAGTCTAAAGACCTAACACTGAAGAATTATCTGTCCCCAACCTTCCTTCCTCCTTTTGCTCTCCACCAAAAGCATCCTTAAACTGTTTTAACCAAGCAGTTCTAATGCCTTCTATTTTACCTTCACTGTGACTTTGCATGCCCCATGAGCCCTACCTAGAATTCTGAGATACCTCCTCTCAAAGTATCCAACTTCTATCTGTCCTATATTTGGCCCCCACTGCCTCTACTTAATATTGCTATGCTCTCCAGATTCCCCGACCCATAGGATTTGCATGTTTAGCACTTACTGTGTGCTTTCTCGTATTAACCATCTGCTCGTGAAAATGGATATCTCTTTAATAAGATCATGAACATCTAGAGAGGAAGGATGTATTATTTCGTATCTTCCTCAACTCCTAGCAAAGCTTCAGACACGTAAGTCATTCAACTTATAACAATCACTAACATGATAGATTAAGGAAAGGGCAGGGAATGAAAGAAGATAAGAAACTAGCACATAGTGACTGAATATAATTCTGAGAAATACAAATTGATAACCTGAGACTTATTTACTAGGAACTCTGAAGAATCAAATTTTCTAGTCACAAGTTGCCTTGCTCATTCTATAAAACTTACCCGGCATCAACTCAGTAGAGCCCTGATATTACAAATAAACTAATACTGACATCAATGTTTCCAAGTTGCCATAAAAATTACAGCTATAGGCTATGGAGAAAATCTGAGTCTAAATTATGACCAAAGAACTCTAAAAATTTCAGAAATTAGAAGGAATAAGAACTTAATTATTTCCTTCTACTGATATGACACACAGGTTCAATTTTAACATACTATTTCTTTTCTACTATTTTTTTATTAATGTGTCTGCATCAAATAAATGGATTGCTGGCTTACTTTGAACTAAATGAGACATCTAGGTTGACTGAAATAATTTTAAAAGTTATATTGGTGTAAAATTTATTGTAAAAGGTTGAAGTTATTCATTCATTTAACAAATACTTCCTGAATACCTACTATATGCTAGACACTATGCTAGTTACAGGAATAAAGAAGGTGACTGAGATAAACCCAGTCCCTAACCTCACAATAGATATCACAGACTAGTACAGGGTCCAGATTTTTTAAAAAAAGTAATTACAGTATGGCCTGGTAGGTGCTAGGGTAGGATCCATGAATGTGAAGAAGACAGAATAACTAACCTACCCTAAAGGAATGGGATTGTCCAAGGATTCCTGGAGAAAACAACATCTAAGATGAGATGTGAAGAAAAAAGGAGAAATAAAGTTGGAGAAATATGGGGGGTAAGGGTAGGTACTGCAGGGCCTTAAATACCAGGCAAGAAGTTTAGATTTTATTCTAACAGTAATTAGAAGCCATTTGAAGATGGTGAAATGATAAGATTCATGTACTTGGGATATAAATCTGGCAGCAATGTGAAAGATAGGACATGGGGCAGCATGGAATGCCATGGGCAGCATAACGCCAGGCCCAAACAGAATGCAAGATCTGTATCTAATTAAATCTCACAACAATCCCACGAAGTAGATAAAATTATCCCCCCTACACTAAAGAGAACACTGGAATTTAGAGCTATTAAGTAAGCAGTATTCAAGCTATTGTGACACAACTTATGCGCGTTTGACATGGGAAGTAGAGAGAGAGAGGACTCAAGAATAACATCCCGTTTTTCAGCTTCGTCAGCGGAGTGGATGGTGACACTGATCACTGAGACTGACAAGACAGGATTACAGTAAGTCCTCTACATATGAGCCTTCAAGTTGCGAACTTTCAAAGAGGCGAACGTGCATTCGCATGTCCAATCACATAAGTTAGTTCACATGTCTGGCGTACATGGTCATGTGTGTGCATCCTCTACAAGTGGTTGTGCTTTTGTGTACTTTACTGTACAGTACTGTATAGAGCACAGTAGTACAGTATCCTTATTTCAAGCCCAGGATGTCCAGAAGCAAGCGTAAAAGCAGCAGTGATGTAGCTGGTACTGCTAAGAAGCGCCAAGCAATGACGATGGAAACAAAAGTGAAAATAATTGAGTGGAGCAAGGCTAAAAGATGGTAGATGTTGCTTATTCTAATAACACTGAACTCCCTGCTGTGCAACACAAGGAGCTTACTAATGAAGACCTGCCGGAATTGGAGGCCCAGAGAAAGGACAAAGAGAGATGAGAGGAAGAAGTAACTGAAGGACCGAAAAGATTCACAACACGGGAAATGGCAAGGGGATTTTCTTTATGTGAGGAGGCACTGTTAGCTTTTGAGGCACAGGACCCAAACTTAGAATGGTGCACGAAGTTTGCAGCAGCCATTCAAAATGCAATCCAGTGCTACCGTGTCATCAATGACGAGAAAAAAAGAGTTACTATCCAGACATCACTGGATCGCTTTTTCAAGAGGGTAGATAGAATTGAATCCAGCAAGGAACCAGAACCTGTGGCCTCAGTGTCAGGCGTGAGTGACATTGCCGCTTGCCCTCCGTCTCCTGTTGCTGACGATCCTTCAGCTCTACCATCTCCCACCTCCTCTCCCTCCTTCAGTCATAACTCTTCTTGCCTGTTCACTGGATGCCAACCCCTGATGCCAGCTGTTGTACTGTACTACTGTATTTTTCAAGGTACTGTAAGATTAAAAATGTTTTCTTTTTTGTGTGTGTTTGTTGGTTTTTTTATGTATTATTTGTGTGAAAAGTATTATAAACCTATTACAGTACCGTACTATATAGCCGATTGTGTTACTTGGGTACCTAGGCTAACTATTGGACTTACGAACAAATTGGACTTACAAACGTGCTCCTGGAACAGTACCCATTTGTATGTAGGGGACTTACTGTACCAGAAGGTGTTGATGCAGAAAGGATGGAGTTGATGAGTTCCATCTGGGACAGGTTTAGACCTGCTGAGTTGGGGAGGGGAGAGAGTTAGACATCAATCGGCAACCAGGATGTCCATGGCTAAGCCTCAGGAGAGAAATGTGAACCAAGCCAACCTAATCAGAAAGCACCCACACACAGGTGATAACTGCAGCCAGAGGAGTGACTGAGGTTGCACAGAGAGTGTGCAAAATCAAAAGGAAGAGTGCTTAGGGTAGAACCCCAAGGAACACCGATATTTAAAGGATGAGCAAAAGACACTGAAATTGAAAAGAAGCAGCCAGAGAGGTAAGAAAACCAAACCAAGGTAGACACAGCTGTGGGCAAAGAGAGAATGTGTTTCAAGCAGTACGTGTTCAACTCTGTCAAAATTAACACAGAGGTAAAGCCTGAGAATCTCTCATTGTATTTAGCAATAAGAAGGTCTGCATGACGTCCTATAGAGCCATTTTAAGGAAGTATTGGGGACAGAGCCATACCGCAATGTGCTGAGGAGTGTCTGGAAGGTGAGAAAATGGAATAGACTTCATACATGTCCACCACCCAGTTATATAAAGAAAGTAAGGCACGAAGACCATGGGATATTCAGGGGATTCATAGCACAGGGGCCACGCTAAGGCAGCACCTGCCTAAAACCAGCACAATGGAGAAGAACTGAGGATTCGAAATAGGCACCTCTGTTCTCCCAGTCAAATTTCGGCACCTGGTGACTTCTGCCAAAGACTTCTTTGTGCCTCAGTTTCTGGGGAAACTGCTATGTCCCGATTCTCTCCCAACACTGTTTGGAGTATCGAATGTCAATGATCAGGAAATAACATTGCAAGGTTGAAAAATAGCTTGGGAAGGAATTAATAGTCTTGTTTTAGAGCTAGACCTGACTATTGCAGAGACAGCTCCAGCAGGAAAAATTGTAATAATAATTCTTTTCTCTTGTGGTACTGAAACAAAAGAAATCTCAGCAGAAAATACCTTCCTGCTTTAAATGATTGTACTGTTCCCAGTGGCTTCAGGAAACTAGCATCAGTTCTACTCTGACACCGAGGCACTTGGATGACATATGAGGTGCTAAGATTTTTGGAAAATAAACCAGCCCCTCCGTAGGATGCTATTCTTCGGTATATGTGGAGCAACATATGGAGAGAGAGCCTGGGTTTTGAAGTCTAGTCACTCTGGACTGGAATCCTCACTCCGCCACTTCTGAGCTATGACTCTGAGGGAGGTATTCGACCTCGCTGAGACTGGGTTTCCTCACGGAAATACCTAGAGTACTTACCCTGTGAGATTAAGAGGCTTCATGGGATGGTATATAAGAAGGTACTGGGCACAATGCCTGGCACATGATAAGTACTCCATACATGTTAACTATGACTACTCTTAGGATACGACCTGCTCCCTCTGCTGCAGTGAAGGTCCTACCTGAACATTTACTTAAATGGCATTCATCCCAAGATTAGGGGCAGAGCCAGTGTCTAGACTTTCTCAAAAGATGTGTAGGTGAAGTAACCAAAGAATATACATGAATTCTGAGATCCCTGCTCCTAAAGAAAACTGCAGAGCATCATGATTTGATATTCAAACTCAAGTACCTGGTATCATCAGTAGGGTGCATCCCCTAACAGAAGGGTCCATGTGTTTTCTAGCATATGTGTTCAATATTCATTTAAAGCAGGATCTGTTACCCAACTCAGAATCGTCTTACTGATTTTACCTCTCGTTTGAAGTTTGGACTAACTTCTCTTTCCCTGTCCCTGAAGAGACACATCCCTGACTTATCATAGTCAGACCAAAGTGGCTCCTGTTCTCTTACCTGCTTCCCAACTAATAAGGTCAGCTGAATGTGGAGGACCCTGGATTCTTTTGGCTTGCAAAACCCATACAGAGGTCCTGAGGTAAATCTAAATTTAAAAGCACAATTACATCAATTTCTACAAGTATAACATGGATTTCCAATCATTCACATTTCAGTATTGATGTAAAATTTGGACAAAAATAATAAAACAAAGCCAACTCCTAAATATAGCCTCAGAAGTTACAGAGGTCCTGAGGTAAATCTAAATTTAAAAGCACAATTACATCAATTTCTACAAGTATAACATGGATTTCCAATCATCCACATTTCAGTATTGATGTAAAATTTGGACAAAAATAATAAAACAAAGCCAACTCCTAAATATAGCCTCAGAAGTTACAGAGGTCCTGAGGTAAATCTAAATTTAAAAGCACAATTACATCAATTTCTACAAGTATAACATGGATTTCCAATCATCCACATTTCAGTATTGATGTAAAATTTGGACAAAAATAATAAAACAAAGCCAACTCCTAAATATAGCCTCAGAAGTTACAGAGGTCCTGAGGTAAATCTAAATTTAAAAGCACAATTACATCAATTTCTACAAGTATAATATGGATTTCCAATCATTCACATTTCAGTATTGATGTAAAATTTGGACAAAAATAATAAAACAAAGCCAACTCCTAAATATAGTCTCAGAAGTCCTCTGGGAGGACCTAAGGTTTACATTTTCAGGAGTTCACATTTTTCAGGAGTTTATTACTAGTGTTTGATGAAAGGGAAGGGGCAAATGGTAAAAGCCTTTCTCAAGATGAGAGTCACCACTGAAACTAACACTGAAACCAAAGTCCCTGGACTGATGTATTTCTCACTGAACTTTTTATTTCATTAATCCTTCCTGTCTTTCTATAGCCCTGCTTTCCTCAAAGTTAAGTAACTCTAAGGTGCTCAAGCCTCCAGTGAAAGGCAATTTTGTTAAGGGTAGTTAAGCTATTGTTAAGCTATATCAACTAATACAGTATTATAATATAATAACTATGCATTGAGCATATAGTTTGAGCCAGGCATGATGCTAAGTATTTTACATGCATTGTCTTTTTTGTTATTTATTTTTTTAAGTAATACAGGTAATGGGAAAAAACAGATTATTTGTTTGAGTTACTACATGTAATACACATAGTAGTAAATATAGAAGTGCCTAAAATACAGCGATACTCAGTATTATTAGTATTGTTCTTATATTTTCATTCACAACCATCCTATGAGTAAGGTTCATTTTTCAATTCACAGATGTGAAAACTGAGGATTAAAGAGGTTAAGTCATTTGCCTGTGATTCCCAGCTAATAAGTGATTAGAATTTCAGCCCAGGTCTGTTTAAACCCCAAGGACAAATTGTTAACAATTATGTTGTATTCCTACTACAGTTAGAGACCTAAGAAGCCCATTGAATATACCGATGACAAGTGTATTATTTTTGAATAGGTTCAAAAATAGAACTAAAACAGAACTAAAGTCTTAGAGGCCTTATCAATGCTCACTTGGTTTTTTTATTTCTCCAACTATTTAGTTAAGTATAAAAAAAGTCAAGGTATTAAATATTTGGACTTCAAAGGCATAATACTACTTTTCAGGTTAACACCTTTGATCTAGATTCACAGATTTTTATTTTTGTTCTCCTTAAGCTTCAGGCCAAGAAAAACAACAGAGGACCTTTGGAAGGAGACAGAAACCAAATTAAACAAGGCTCCATTCCGAAGATTTTCTATGTTCCCACATCCCATCTTCACAAAGGTAATTCAGTGATAGTTTCATTTCTTTATAAAATAAACCTCAAGGCTCGGCAAACCCATTTGGCTCCTGAAACAGACAACTGGGAATAGTTTGAGAATAAATTAATTAGTTTCAATTACAAACAGGAACCCTACCATCATCTGAAGCTGGAAATGGGAACACTCTCTGAAAACTACAAGTTTCTTAGGTTGTCTAGAGTTTAGTAACATTCTTTTTTTTTAATAAATTGCATTGTAAATGATCTTCATATTAACTGTGTGCACTTAGTAATATGGACAGTCCCTTGAGGACATGCCACTCTGAATCCAAATAGCTGGCAAACTCTTGTTACCAATCACATCAGGCTACCCTCATTATGGAGTTGCTTTTCTTTTCTCTGAGGAATGCCATTCCTTCTCAACTTTAGGCCTGTTTTCCATGCCTATTTATATTCCTATTTTCCTCCCCCGACCTCTACTACCACCAAAAGAAATTTAACATAGAGGTTTCAAATGTATATTGAATTTAAAGAAAAAACTCTTAAACTGCAGTCATAGTTGAGAAGCAATGGGTTTTTATGATGGGGAAATGAAGTCCCTGGCCATCAACATCTCCCAATGTGGGCATCACCTGGAAACAGAGAGATGGTGTGAACCATGGAAAGCATAGAAGCTGAAAATCTCCCACCCAGCTACTCTACTTTGAATATCTCTAGAGAGAAATAAATATCTATCTCAATTAAGGGGAAAAGTTTATCACCCCCTCTCCTGGTAACTGTGTGAGAGCTCAAACTCCCATCTAGCAGCAATGAGATTCTAAGAGTTAGTAATTCTGTTAGAGTTAGTACCTCTGTGAGGGTTAGTAATTCTGTTAAAGTAATCTGCTCACCTACTCTTCCCTCGTTGCTTCAACTCATTCCCTAGCACCGATGCACAGTCCTCTTTCTCCAGTGTAGTGCAGTCAGCAATGCAGCTGCTTCACAGGCATGAAAAAGGAGGACTTACAGGATTAAGAGGAACAAACTATTATGTATAAAGTAAGTCACAAGGATGTATTGTACAGCACAGGAAATACAGTCAATATTCTATAATAACTATAAATGGAGTATAATCTTTAAAAGTTGTGAATCACTGTATTGTACACCTGTAACTTATATAATACTGCACATCAACTATACGTCAATTAAAAAAGAAAAAAGATAACTAACACGTAAAAAAAAAAAAAGGATTATCTGCCAGAGAGAAGATGGCACAATTTTTTTTTTTAAAAAGGAGGACTTACATTCTAAACTGCCTGAAGAGAGAGTGAATTCATTGGCAGAATTCTTCTAGAGTAAAAGTGAGAACAGGACTGAAAACTTTAACACTAGACATGGGTGTTTCTCCCATTACCTGCAGTCTATCCATAGAAGAAAGAAGAAGCTGATTAATATGCCTTTCTCCAGGAAAACTTTTGAAACTCAGAATTAGGAAAACTATTGTTGCCAAAATATTTTCTCCAAGAAAAATTCATTATATAAGAAAGAATTAAAGAAATTTTCATTCTATAAAAGAGAATTCATGTAACCCACAAGAAAATCCATCTTGTGATTAATAGCACAGACACATTTGGCACAAGCAGATGTTCATCCAGTAAGTATTTTAAAAACCAAAACAAACAAGCAAAATCCTCCAAAAGGAAAATTGACTGACTTGTAACTCCTCCACAAGGTGTTTCCCAGAAGCCTCCCACAGAACATGGCTCCCAAAAGTATTTGTTTGGCAATTAATTGCACACAGCCTAGTGATACGTCTTGTAATATTTCTTTCAGTGATTACTTAACTACTGCAGTTTTGCCTTGCATACTTTTCACAAGTTTCCACCTTATTTCTTAATTAGATTATAAGCTCTCTGAGGACAAGGACCTGTTATCATCATTGTAGTTTCTGTAGTCTTAATACTGTTCCCTTAACGTACTAAGCAATGGAGCTACATAAGCAATTGATGATTTGTAACTTCTACCCATAGATCAAAATCTGAGATTAACAGTTGCCCTGGCTAGGGAGAGTATGATTTTCTAAACTATAATTCAAAAAATCCACTATAGGATTTAGGATTGCCTGAGGTTTTACCACTTACTGTGTGATTTTGGTCAAGTACTTAATCTCTCAGCATCACATATTTCTCATGTGTAAAATTAAGTTAATAATGGTATCTGTATCACAGGACTGTTGTGATTCTGAAATGCGTTAATACAGATAAAGTGGTTAAGAGTTATGTTGCACAGGAAAAAACCAATAAATCCTAGATATAATTATTCATGTTATGTACAAAAGGGTCTATGTGACTCCTAGGGTAGTGGGTAAAGATGCAAGTTTGGGAGTTAGAGACGGAAAGAATGAAGGGTATTTGCTCATATGGATCCCAATCACCCCTGGCACGAAAGCAAACTAAGCTCTTGACATCACAGTCAAATGAATTATGAGTGTCTCTCATTTTCCTAAAGCCTTTTGGAAACAATGATCACAATGTACACAGTCAACTTAAATGAGAGTGATATAATATATCAAAATAGATCCATTGTCTTGAAGGGAAAGCCACTGGAGACCTAAGCACAACCTGGCCCTTCGGTCCAGCCCTTCCTTTCAGATTCTCACCTGAACAAGCAGGTTGGAAGGCATTCCCAGAAGATTTACCCGTCCATTTCTCAGAATATAAAGGAAAAAAAAAAAAGGAGAGAGATGCTCTCTCTCCCCTCCATCCATGATCAGTGCTTCCCAGAACCTCCCTCATCTAATGCACCGTTAACCCCCAACCCAAGAAAAAGTACACTAAGCGACAACAAGCTATGCATACAACATGTATGTAATGACCACACACATACACCCCTTCTGTTTGCTACAGACCGCTAGCCTGGCCATCCATTGAAATAAGCCAAGAGTTACCTCACTGCCTCTCCCTCTGGCATCCTTGGGCCATAAACTAATGAAAGGAAAGATCTAACAATAGTTAAATGACTGACTGCTACAGGCAAAAGACTGAAGCAGAAAATATCTACCTTTGGGGCTGTTGCCTACTCTTCAGTCACGGCTGCTCTTCCAGAAGAAGGCAGAGCTTTTATGTACCTCCTGACGGCCTCCAGGATCAAGCAATCATTACATCTCCTACAAACCACTGCAGTTTCCTCCTCAGCTCCTGTCTCGACCCACTCTGACACATTCCACACTCTCATGCAGATGAATTTTCCAAAACACAAGTCTGATCCCATTCTACTTTCTCTGAAATTCTTTATTCAGACATATCGTTCTATCGTGCATTATAGTTATGTGTGCACATGTCATACGTCTACCTATTAACTGTAAAGTCATGTGAGGGCTCAAATTGCCTTACTCATATTAAACCATCTTCACTCATTCATTCAAAAATATATATAATGAATACATGTTATATACCAGGCACTACACTAGCCCCTAGAGAGATGAGTCAGATCAGTCCCTTCAATCTGTTCAAAATCATATGGGTGTGTGTGTTGGGGTTGAGAAGAAGCCATATAAACAGAAATTTATAATACGTATAAAATTATGTCCATATTATAATTGCAATATATAATATGTTATGATTTCATAGGCACCAATTAATATAGGGTCATATAAAAAGGGGCTCCTACTAAACCCCTGAGCAGGCTAAGAAAGGCTTCTTGGAAGAAGTAATGTCTAAACTGATACCTAAAACATAAGCACACATATATGGCGAACCAGGAACTACCGGCAGTCCATGAAGACTGGAATAACAGCAAAGAATAAAGCTTGAGAAATATACAGGAACCAGATCATAAAAAGGCTTAAGCCACATTAAAGTGTTTAAAGTTTATCTTGAAGGCATTTAATTGTTTTAATAAAATGAGCAATATGATTAGATTTGTACTTTTAAGGGGCCACTCTAATCAGAGTATCGTAGTTATTTGAAATATTTGTTGAACACATGAATCACATGTCGTTAGCATAATAAAATAAAAATCACATGTCGTTAGCATAATAAAAAATTTCAAGAATTCAAAAAGACAGCAAATCAGTGGTGGTTGTGATGCCCCAGAAAGGTTTTATGGAGTTTAGCTGGGTTTTTTTAAATTTAAGATTTTGATAGGGCAATTCAAGGAAAAAAAGGACACTGCAGTTGGAAACAGGAAGGGTGCAAGGAAGATAATGAGGTAGAAAAGTGGTTGAGTAGAAGTATAAGTGATTTCTTTCATAGAAGAATGAATAATTTAATTTAGTGAGTGCTAGGTCTGGGCAGGCAGGTTAACGTCTCAGGGTCAACCTTGCGGTGCAGAGCCTTAAATGCCAGGCTTCAGATTTAGACCTCACCAGCCAAGAGACAGTTCATGGCGGAGATCTGAAAGAAGAGAGGCATACTCCAAGTATTGCTTTAGGAAGATTGAAGGTGAATTGAAAGGGATTTAAAAGCAAGGTTCAGGCAACCTGTGAAAGAAGATGCGCTGCAGGATAGGTATCAAATGAAAAGATAAAGTTAAGGAGAGAGAAGCAAAAGTCTAAGGTTGAGTGATGGTGGGAAACAAAGGTTGCCTCGCATGCCAACCTGCCACACCCACACCCACATCTCCATCACCCCCACTAAGCCTCCTCAGGAGACTGAGTTATTTAAATGGAGGCATTTCCTGCAGCTTAGTGTGATAATTTAGAGGTGAGGTGTTCTGAAGGAGAAATGAAGAGAACAGACCACTTGGAGAATGAGAAAGGAACATCTGAACAAACAAAAGGTGGCACTGAGCCCATTCTTAAATCCCCTAAATTAATCACCCAGGGTATTCACTCAGCTGGGGCTTCCCTTTGTATTTTAGAAACTCCCTGAGATAGAGCAGACTTCCACTCAGTCATGGGCCCCACAGACCCCTTTAGATAAAAGAACTCCCTCCTCTCACCTGTTTGGGTTGCTTCTTCTACCTGTTCTTTGTACCCTCAGAAACCATAAGAAGCAAAACAGTAAACTCAGTTATTCTATTGTTTCCATTTTGAACTCAGGTCACTTTGATATCCCAAAGCAACAAGTTCTTTTAATAGTACTTAAGGACACTGAAAAAAATATTAGAAGACCTTCCAAAATTGTCTAAATTTTTAGTACAGTAGTCCTATTACATGGGAAAAGCTGACCTAAGCCCTCATCCAAAGGAACGATGTCTTCTGTAGACAGACCTCATAGAAGATTCAATAAATCCCTGGCCCAAAGAAATTAATTCTATCTTTTCAACCTTCTTCAAAGTCAGAAAATCAAGCTTTTCACACATATTATTATTCTACTTTGCTGCAGGTAAGGAAACTAAAATTGCATTCTTTAAGGTATGGAGATATTAACAGCCCTAAATTTTCCTCCAAACTGGATGACTTCCTACTGGAGCAGATATAAATGTCAGCAAATTAATAGATTCTTCTGGAATGGCATTTCATTCGACATCATTTAACTGATGATTGGTGTTTTCATTAGGACTTTTTAGAACATCCAACAGATGTTCGCTAGGTCTGATTAAGTGATAAGTTTTCCACGGCTTCCCTTTATTTCCAAAGTAACTATGGGCTTCTTCCCATCTCTTTTTGATGCCCACAGAGGCCATAATCAGGGTAGTTAAATATGCAAACAGAAGAATGAGAAACAAGGTGTCAACATACTTATAATTTACCTATTGAGGTGTCCTACTTACTCATAAACTGGGACTCATACTGCTAATAAACTTAAGCAATTTTCCTAAGTTATTTAGGTATATTTTCCGGTGTCTTTGCCAAGGCGTGGCTCAGCGGTTTTTTGTTCCTTTATAAGTCATCAACACCTCCAGACATTGCGTGGCTCAGAGGTCTTTTGTCCCTTTATAATTCATCAGCACCTCCAGACATTGCAAGATAAGGAGATAATTTAAGTCAAAACAATGTGTGGGCTACAGATACACAGCTGCAAGTCAAGTCCTCAAGCTTCTTTCTAAGCATTTGACCGCCCCTACTCCTACCTAGAAATGCTTTAGTCAGGTCAGCTGTTTCCCCCACTTGAAGAGACTGCAACTAGACAGAAAATACTTAGGAAGTTGTTTGCTTTATTTTCTAAAATATCAGTATAACATGGGGTCATTTCAGTTTTTCCAATGTGTCATTTCTTAGACATTGAACCAACTGTAATGCCATGCCAGAACTCGATCTATAGATGTTTACTAAAGAACATGCATAAGAGGACCACAAAACCCTTCTAGATCAAAGGGAGGTCACTTTGATCCCTCATGGCATCAGAGCCTTATACTTCTTGAACATTGCATGTTTTAAATGAGGTAAGATATTTCTAACAAAAAGAAATATGCCAGGGCTTCCCTGGTGGCGCAGTGGTTGAGAGTCCGCCTGCCGATGCAGGAGATACGGGTTCGTGCCCCGGTCCGGGAAGATCCCACATGCCGCGGAGCGGCTGGGCCCGTGAGCCATGCCCGCTGAGCCTGTGCTCCGCAACCGGAGAGGCCACAACAGTGAGAGGCCCGCGTACCGCAAAAAAAAAAAAAAAAAAAAGAACGCCAAACTATAATGTTATTAGCAAGGAATTTATCTGATTAAAGTTTCCCTAACTATAATCTACGGTCAAATACATCGGGAAATGCTAGATTTCCAAGAGTGGAGTATAGTATGCAACATTTCCCAAGCATCTTGGACCACAAAAACCTTTTGTAACACAAACTAATATCACGCAGAAGTGACAAACAATACGGAAAATACTGAACACTGCCATTCATCATCAGTTGTCACTGGAACCAGAGCTTCTAGGAAAAAAAAATCAAAGCACTGAGTAAACAGAGTTTTTAAAAGTAGAGAGAAGTTTGGGGGAGGATGCCAAAAGCACACTTCGCTTACTTCACAATTTTAAGAAATAATCATAGAATATTTATGACGGAAATAACGAAGAATCTATAATATCATCCTTTTTGAAGTTTACCAGCAGGTATGGTCTTAATTGCTCCTAGGTAACTCATGGTGACCCTTAAATTTTAGGAATTACCAAATGCCTGTATAATACTGTGAATATGTCCTAAGATAGGTTTGTTTGTTCGTTTTTGAATGAATGAATGAACATTCGAATCAAACCCTTGACCTGACAGATGACTAAAAACTATGGCTTTAAACCCAGTTCGACCCACCGACTGAATGCTTGATCTTGGTCTCAGGGTCCCCCCCCCTCGGCCTCCCTATCTCTATACAGTAGGCCCTTCAGCCCCAAATGCCTCGGATAACGTACACCGGAAAGACAGAACTACATTACATCTCGATAGCAGTCGTTACCCACCGAGCTACTGTTAACGAGGGTGGCCTGTGAGCCACTGTCTCTGCCGGGAAGACTTCAGGACGCCATTCCTATCTTAAACGCATCTCCTAAGATGCTTCCCGCTCTCATCTACTTCATAAACTTTTGCATAAAATCTTACAACCACAAGCGTCTGAAGACTCAGTTCATCGGGCGTAAAACTGCAATTTCTGGCTCCCTCGTCACCGCCAGCACTTTAACCCCGGCCAGAAAGCCAGGTCTAGTGAAAAGCAGGACCCGCCTCACACTGGAGAAACGTAACGAAATTCTTTCTCCAGCACTTTCCCCCATTAAACAGCGTTCCTGGGCAAATGGACGTCTCCGGACACCCCGGCGGGGAAGGGCGGCCGGGCCCGCGCCCTACCTGGTTGAAGTGCAGCTGCCCGGGCTCGGGGTCGCCCTCCACAGGGGCGGCTCCCAGCTGCTCCAACAAGCGCCCGAGCTGCGCCGCCGACAGGCTCAGGTTCGCGCCGAACACGCTCAGCACATCCTCGCTGAAGGCGAGCGCGGGCCCCGCCGCCTCCCCTCCGAGGCCGGCGGCCGCCAGGAGCAAGAGCCCAGCCACCGCCCGGCCCGGGGCCATCCTAGCCGGGGCTGCCCCTCGCAGGCCCGAAACGGACTGGAGTGCACAGGGAAGCGCCGGGCGCCCCCGCGTCGGTGCCCAAGGGCGCGGGTCAGGCGTCGGCGCCGGTCCGAGTCAGCGGTGGCGCGGGGCGCCCTTGGTCCTCCGCCGCCTTCGAAAGAGCAGCAGCCCGCGACCTGCCGGGCATTGAAGTGGCGGTGCCGCCGGGGGTGGGGAGCGATAGACAGAGCGGGCCCCCGGGCCTCCTGGAGAGCCTGAGATAAAGAGGACAAAGGGGGACAGAGATAAAGGCCACCCGGCTACCGCCGGCCGGCCCCGGGAGCACTGCGAGGCCGGAGCCCTCGAACGCCCGGCCGGGCGTGGGGCCAACTGCCCCGGAGCCGGGTTTGCAAACGTCCCAGGATTAGCGTGCGTTGTGATGACACATGCCCTTTCCGGATAGAAAGCCCTACACCGCGCCACTTCTTAGGAAGAACTAAAAGCACATGGGCTGCAGAACCCCACCTCCTCTTCTTTATTTCTGCTTAATTCCCTCACAGCAAACTTAGAAGGGGTGAGACGTGCAGCCCCCAGGAAGCTGCAGGAAATGGCCCCTCCGGTGTCCTGGGGTTTGAGCGTCTAAACGGGACCCGCCCTCTCCCAGATCTCTTCTCTGCAATCGCCAGCTAGTAGGTTAACTAGCCTGCTAAGCTCTCACCTCGTCTGTTTGTTTCTCCGTCTGTCTGTTTATGTCCACGTGACTCAGTCAGTCTCTCTCTCTCCTCTCTCTCTCTCTCTCTCTCTCTCTCTCTCTCTCCTCTCTCTCAACACTATCCCAGGCAACTCCGAGATCCTGCCCTGCGCTCTTTACTGATAACTGGAGGAGTGGGCCCTGTCCCCGCCTCCCTGCAGCACGTGGTGACACATTCCCCAGCCTGAACTCCCGCGCGCGTCCACGCCGGGGCGCACAGCCGCTGGCCTTCCCTCCTGGCTGCCGTGGCGCACTCCCACCCTCGGCAGAGCCGGCTCCCCGCCGTCCCCCCTGAGGGTTACCTGAACGCCACCTCCTGGTCCGTATTCCTAGCCTCCTTTCTGGTCTCGCTGGTCTCTTTGTTAGCTTGTTGAAACCAACTTCCTGGAATAGAGTCTGGAACCCTTTGCATTGTCTAAGAGATTAGCAGGAATTGGTTTTTTGTCTTACTTAACATCAGGAGAAAAAGGAAACCAAATCTGGAGCGGTGGTGGCGAGCTCTCCGAGCCGGCACTGCTCAAGCCGGCCCTTCCTGACGCCGCAAGGGATATCCGCAGATCAGAATGAATGTTTGTTTGTTCAGGTGAGGGTTCAAGAAAAGCTGACTTAGGTGTGAGGTCAACAAGCTTGCGCAAAGTGAATGCGGTGTTTGAGGGCAAAGGTTGTGTCTAGTGGCTACAACTGTCCAGAAATAAAGTGAAACCACGAATCACTGTTACATGGCTAAGGACAATAAAAGGAACTCAAAGCGTTGTTCTTGTCTGTCATGGGGTGAGGGCAGAGCCTCCTAAAATAGCACATTTTAAAAGAGGCACTTAGTCCAGACAAAGGGCAGAGGAAAGAATCTCATTTCCATGAGGAACTTAGATGATGGAAGAAAGAGACAGGGAGAGAAAATTCCAGAAGGATGAACATCCAGGGGGACATAACTGCAGGGCTGTCATATGGAGAGGCTTTAACTGTGTTCTAACTACAGAGGGCAGAAGGCAGCAGTAACTGGGTAAACTTACCAAGAGGAAAGTTTCTTCAGAAAATAAGGCACAACTTCTTTGGGAGGGAGTGATTTCCCCATGATTGAAAGTGATTCAAACTCAGGGGTATGTAGGATTCCTGCCTTGGAGGGAGATCAACGAAAGGACCTTGATGGTGTGTCCTTTCCAACTATAAAATCTGTGTATTCGTTGATACTAATTTACAGAATTACATTGGTGCAAAAAGGGCAAATATTTCACCCAAGGGCCAGAAATAAGTTCATGTCACACTTAAGCTCTTAAGTTACACAACTGATGGGGACACTTCAAGATTTTTCTTGGATCCTTAAATATAGTTTGTTGCCTATTTTTCCTTTGACGCCAGCAACTCAAGGTGATCTTGGAAATCAATGAACACTCTAGATGGTTCACCTACACCCAACAAGCTCTTCTTTCCCAGGTTGAACCGCAAGATTGATAAGATGTTGGACTTTCCACAAATGTAAATGGGTTTCAAATAATACAAGTTTTATATTGTGGATTTTCAAAATAAAATTTTATTTATCAGCCATTTGTGTCTATATATATACATTTTGCCAGTCCATCAACCCCACAAGATGATAAATGGTAAAATAAATAATAATCTTCTTGCTTGGCATCTTTACCAAAAACAGTTAACATAATGTAAGCATGCAATTAAAAGAGAGTATTCAGAAAATTACAAGTTACTAACTACCAAATTGGTGAGGCTAATTTCTCCTACTCTAGTGAGATATAATCACCAAACTACTACTTAGATAATGTTTTAGGGCCCAAAAAATATAGCATTCTACCAGCAATATCATTACTGAAGAAAAGGACTTCCAATTAAAAACATAAGGTGTAATGTAAAAACTAATTTTTCTCAGAAATTTGCCTTAAAGGTCAACTAATTTTAAATGATCATAATGAAGGGAGAGTGCCAAGAACACTGGCCAGGATGTAGAAACATGTCCTTTTCCTTTCTGACTATGTCACCTGGGAAACCTGGGAAAGCCATTTGACCTAAACAAGACTCAATTCCCTCATCTATGAAACAAAAAAATTGGGATAGAAGCACAAATATTCATTCCAGCCTTTTCATTTCTAACTGTCTAATTTAGAAGTCATCTATCAGAACAAAACATGAAACACCTAGAAGATAAATAAAAGTTCAATTCTCCACTTGAAAGGGCATTTAACATCAAATCTTATTTTTCTAATCTCTTTCAAATTTTTCTAAGCAAATTGTACTATTGTCTATTGCAAATAAGGAACAAATTGGCCACTTTTAAACTTTTCCATGCATCCATTTTCCTCTGGAAGGACTAAAAAGTAAACCTAGGAAATGGTATGTCTTTTCCTTTCTTCCCCTTCCTTTCTCTTTCTCTCTCTCCCAGTCCTAAAGCCATCAGGGGGAAGCATAGCATAATAAATAGTATCTGTGTGGTGGGCAGTCACAGTGGCCCAAAGAAGGGTGTTGGAACCTGAACAAGGGAAGAAGGGTATCCAAGTGGGAGGGAAACTTAGCGTGAGCTGTTAGAGCCCAAGCAGGGTGATGAAGGTGTCAAGATTGGGGGAGGAAACTTTGGAAATCAGAGGATGCATCCCTCATGAGGTCAGAGTGTATTCGTGCACCCTAGCACAGAATGTCAGCACCCAAGTATGAGGAGTGAAGCTTCCTTCCCGGTACAGTTTGTCAGAGCCCAAGCTGGGCTACACAAAGCAGTGCCCTGATGTGGGGTGTCAGGAGTCAGAGCAAGGATTGGAGGGCATCCTTGGCTCAGAGGAGAGCAAGAGAAGCAGCCGATTGTGAAGTCAGAGGCTGGATGGGTGAGGAGGGCCTCGGTGCTTGACTGTGGCCCTGCACAGAATGTCCGAGATGGACAGGGTGAGGGGGCAGACCCTGCCAAGCAGCAACACGAGGTACCAGGGTCTGTGCAGTGAGGAGGGCAGCCTGACATGGGGTGTGTGCTAATGTGATTTATAATAAGAAAAAGACATTTGGTCTTCATCTCTGTTTCTGGCACAGAGCTCCTAAAACCCTTGGAATTACCTAAGTGTTAAAGGTGACTTTGGGGCCCCCACCTAAGGATGGGGCTGGTTGCCAAGGAAACCAACCATGTGATAAGAAGTTTCAAACTTTCAATCCCACCCTCTTGACCTCTGGGGAGAGGAGAGCAGCTGGAGGTTGAATCAATCACTAATAGTCAATGGTTTAATCAATCATGCCTATGTGATGAAGCCTTCATAAAAACCCAAAAGGACTGGGTTGGGAGAGAGTACAGGTTGGTGAACACGTGGAGATTCATGGAGAGTCGTGTGTTCAGAGAGGAAAGAAGCTCCACCCCCTTTCCCCAAACCTTACCCCTTGCATCTCTTCCATCTGACTATTCCTGAGTTATTTTTTATAATAAACTGGGGATGGAGTAAGTAAAACTTTTCTCTTGAGTTCTGTGAGTCATTGGAATCTCAGATCTGTAGCCAGTTTATGAGAAGCACGAGTGGCAACCTGGACTTTGTGACTGACATGGGTGGGGGGACCGTCTTGTAGGAATGAGCCCTTAAACTGTGAGCTCTGACTCTATCTCCAGGTAGATAGTGTTAGCACTGGGTTGAACTGTAGGACACCCAGCTGGTGTCTGAGAATGGCTTGAGTGTGTGTGGAAACCCATCCCCCAAACTGAAATTTGGAATTTCAGAATTATAGAAGGAGGACCCAAGGAGGAGAAGGAGGGAGTCAGGAGGGAAGGAGATGGCATCAGAAATAGAAGATTAGTCATGTATAAAGGGATCCATTAAATAAGTAAATATATTAAAGATAATAGTAGCCAGTTTTTTCACTGTCAGAGAAGGAAGTTGCAAACATCAAGAGGGAGAAAACTAGAATGAGCCCATGATTAGGTGTTGGAGATACCAGTGTTAGTTCATGGTTTTCAGTATATAAACAAATGAAAATTGATATTGCTGTAAATAACCCCTAGCTCTGTCCACCAGGAAGGGCTGGAAATGGTGATGCCCTAAGAGCAATAAGCATATCCAGGGCCCTGAGCTTGGCTTCTAAGAACTATTCTCCACTAGTAGGGAATCAGAGCTCCTTAGAAAAAGGGTTGATTCCAGGACTGAGAAGGCCAAGACAAGGAAGTGGTCAAAAAATGTAGGAAATACATGTAAAGTATTCCAAGATAATGGAGCATCAGAGCAGCAACTTACACTCAAATGGTTTGCAGGGGAAAGGTCTTTGTATTGTGCTTGCAATTTTTCTGTAAGCTTGTAATTGCATCAAATCTTTAAAAATAAAATATTGAGTATGAATAAGGAAAGGAGAATGTGCCTGCAACAAATTACACAGAAATTAATACTAAAATTTTGCTAAAATCCCAACTTGATAATATTCCGTAACATTAATTGACTCATTCAAGACATATTTTTGGCACCCGCATCATAGTCCATAATGTCCGGGAAAACAAAAATGAAAACATGCATTTTGTTTTACCTTTAAGAAGCCTGTAGTTAAAGTTAGACACAAGGGAGATGGTTGCTATTACGGAGATTTTAAAGGTTGCAGTGGAGAGAGATTGGAGAATTTATGTCTGCAGAAGATGCTGAGCAAATAATTCACAGAGCAATAACCCTTGAGCTTGAAAGACAAGTAGAAGTTTGACAGAAAGACAGGAGAAAGCACATTCCAGGACAAAGGAGTGCAAAGTAAAAAGCCCTGGGAGACCTGAAAGAGCAAGGAGAGCTACAAAGGGTCTTTGGAACTGCAGAGTCTGGAGCAGGAACACAAATTTCCAATGGGTCAAAGAGATCTTCCTCTAGTGATGCTCCAAAACATTCCTTCTGATTATCTGTGGTAAAATTCTCCGCAGCGAATTTAAATTTCCTTTTTCCCCGTATTACAAGTATCAAATAATATTCATTCATTATTATTACAAACATGCCACACATAAAATTCTCAAATGGGAGCAAGATAATGACTCCATCCAGATTGTATGACTCTTCAGCCACCAATGCTACAAACAACGTAGGTAGGAATCAGATTTCTGCAAGTCCTCTCTGAATTTAACTCTTAGTCTATAAACTGTGGATTAGAGTCATATCTGTTCAATCTATGTCACTGAATAACTGTGAAAATCAGATATGGTAAGGTGTGTGAAAACTCTTTATAAACTGTAAAACAGAATGTCGGTATTATTATAAGCTTTTTAAAATGGTAAGGTAATGTGACCTGTGTAATCAGCCTAGTGAACTGCTTTTGGAAAATGGACAAAAACAACACAGACCCTTGGAACAAAGACTACTTTATATCTAACTAAATTCTTGAGGTTTTTTTCCAGGAAATTAAAGTGCTAATCAGAAATGGAAAGAACCATAGATATCATTGACGCTAATCTGGTCGTTTTTGAGTGAGGAAAGGAAAACTCAGGAGCGTTGAGTGACGTGGTTCAGTAACGCTGGGCCTAAATCTGCCTGTTTCCATTTTACCACCAAAAGTAAACACCTGTCAGTGTTTGGAGAGCATTACACATGTGACTTTAATTTCATTGAGTAAATGAAACTGAAACTTATATCAGCCTATGTTCTTCCTGGCTCTTCTTCCTCCTAATGGACCAATATCCCTGCTATTGGTCTTTGGTTCCCATTCAGCTCAGCTCACTCACCAGGACCTCACCATGTTTTCTGTGCTTTATAATACCTATAATACCATACAATGTTTTAAAGATATTCTTAGAATTTTTGGAAAACGTATATGCACGCTCACAGAAAGATGTTGAATAAATTAATGAAAAAAGTAGAAGCAGAATATGTTGTAAAACAATATAAACAACGTGTGTGTGTGTGTGTGTGTGTGTGTGTTTGTACTCAGAATATCAAATGTCTGGGGGTTTATGCACCGAGCTGTTTACAACGTCTTCCTCCTAAAGGGTAGGTTTGGGGAGCAGGGATTCCGAGGGAAAAATAGTACCTTTCTGTGGAGGGAAAAATGAGGAAAATGTATCTTTATACACGTCTATGGAGCTTGAATTTCTCAAAAGGTGTGGCTTACTTTAAAAGAATAAAAAAATGCCGAGGGCTTCCCTGGTGGCGCAGTGGTTGAGAGTCCGCCTGCCGATGCAGGGGACGCGGGTTCGTGCCCCAGTCCGGGAGGATCCCACATGCCGCGGAGCGGCTGGGCCCGTGAGCCATGGCTGCTGAGCCTACGCGTCCGGAGACTGTGCTCCGCAACAGGAGAGGCCACAACAGTGAGAGGCCCGCGTACCGCAAAAAAAAAAAATGTCGAAATGTAGATGGTGGTAGAACTCTAGGCGGCCTCTAAAGTGGACACTCGAGGCGTTAGAATCAAGGAGCTTCCATGAGCCCAAGGAAGAGAGTCCTGAGCGGCACGGAGATGCCCTGCTGTGGGGTTGACGTGCTTCTTCCTCACAGAAAACTAACAAAAATAGCCTGGGTTTATAAAAATAGCCCTGAAAGGCATCCAACTCCTTTCACTCTGTGAATCCGGAACAGCCCCAAGTCTTTGATGGGGGATGGGGTCAGCTGAACCATAGGCATGAATAATTCTCCTTGGAATGAGGGCTTCCCCTATCTCAACTCTCCCAACACTTGAGGGTCAGAGGCCCAAAGCTGGAGTGAAATGGAGCTGCTAGGAAATTGCATCATGTGAGAACAGTTAAGAATTTTGTTTTCAAGATAAGATCTTAGTACAAAGCCTAGCCTCCGGCAAATTTATGAAATGAAACTGTGATAAGGAACTCTTTTCTCCTCTGACTTCTCAGCCTCTTAACACCTGGACCCACGTCCTCTTCCCTTGCCTTCCCTTCCTGCAAATCTTTTATTTTCCACTCACATTAAATATCTCCATTCACATTAAAATACAAAAGATTAAGAATTAAAAAGTGAGAACTGACCCAGGCACTATTTGCAATATTTTTATGCCAATGTTATCACTGGCATAAAGCAGTGATAGTTCACAAAGCATTTTTAACTTAAGAGTTTAAATGAGACTATTGGAAGTAAAAAAGCAAACAGAGTGAGTGTTCTCTCTACAGTGCATGTGTGCCGTAAGAGGAGCTTAAATCTACCCAAGAATCCTCTTGCCCGGCTTCACTTCTAGTCTTTTCCCTGAGGCTCATTCATACCACATTCTTGCTGCGGAAGAACTCTCACTATATGAAGCATTCATCTATGACTCCTGTTTGAAAGATGTGTGTGACCTCTAAGCGTGGCACCATAGACTAACCAACCCAAGGTCTGGCAGCGCAGTACTGGGGAAAGAACAGTGGAATAAGAATCAGAAGACGTGAGTTCTCATTTTAACGGAAACGGTGTGAACAGTTTTGTAGTCTGTGTAGTTTGAGTCCCTTAGCTCTTTGTATACCTCACAGGGTTTTGTTTTTTTTTTGCGGTACGCGGGCCTCTCACTGCTGTGGCCTCTCCCGTTGCGGAGCACAGGCTCCGGACGCACAGGCTCAGCGGCCATGGCTCACGGGCCCAGCCGCTCCGCGGCATGTGGGATCTTCCCGGACGGGGGCACGAACCTGTGTCCCCTGCATCGGCAGGCGGACTCTCAACCACTGCGCCACCAGGGAAGCCCCCTGAAGAGTTACTTTTAATTGCTGTCCTCACTTACTCCCCCACATTTTCTAACGCACTTATTCTGGTCAGGATCCCCACCTCTTCCACCACTCCTCAAAACCACTTTTGTCAAAGTAACTTATTGTACTTTGTTTTTCTTCAAAACAAATAATATTGTATGTTTATTTCTTAATTTCGCTATTGTCTATCTGCCTCACTGGACTCTAAGTTCCAAAAAGACAGGGAATTGATGTATTTTTTCACTACTATGCTCCAGGCCCTGGCACTCAGTAGGTTCTTAGTGAAATTTTGTAGAACAGTGCAATGCATTTGCTTTTAGATTATTAATTACATGTGATACATAAAATTTCCTCTTGGATTTAAAGCACTCTTTATTTATGGATGTAATAAATTTTGCAAGTATTTTGTAATAACTTTTCAAGAATTTGAAGGTTACTAACAAAAAGGGTTTTTATGTTTTGTAAGCATATGTTACCACTAATCTTTTACCCTAAGGTAAACTGTTATGTCTTTATTTTATAACTTCCAAAGCTATTAGCAGATATTAATCTCCATATTCATCCTACGTATTAAGGAAAGGAGTTTTTTTAACTTTTATCTTACATATTTGGAAACTAAATGGCTTAAGAATCAAAAGGCCGTCCTGTGACATCTAAGTGGGCAAATGGTAAAATGCAAACTTGGATAGAAGCTTTTCACTATCAAATCAGTTTAATTTCCACTAAAATCCCTCACTACTAACCCCACCTTATAATTTCATTGTCATTTAAGATTATTCTCCTAAATATATTATAATTATATAAAATTATCATCTTAATTATATTAAATCACAAAACATAATTTCTTCCTGGATATTAAGGCAATTTATAGATGAGGAATACGAAGTCAGAGATTATGCAAATAATTGTGGTTAATACAGATTCCTTGCTCAGTTCAACGCTCTGAAGAGAAGCAGCAGTTTTGCACAATGAACTGAGTTAAAACAGGAAATTAAGGAGCACTGTTAAACATATCCATAAAATGCATTTTCTAAACTGTAAACAAGACTGTCATCACATTAGCCCATGCTGTGGCAGTTCACAGTAATCAACCATCTATGTCCACATAAACTTGTCTTTCCATTTCTCCACTCCCCTCCTTATCAGTAGTCAACAGTAGCTCAACAGCAAGATAAGGCAGCACATTAAACATGCTGAAACTTTGCTAACTGCAGACATCAGGGCTACATTGTTTCACTTCCTATCAAGGCCTCCCTAGAAGAAAAGCACTATGTATTTTATTCAAGCTATTGTTTGGAATAGAGTAATAGAACAATACCAGTTAATCGTCCATGTATACACACAATGACAAAAATTCTATGATACTGTGTATCATATTTGTGTTAATGTCATCTTTGACAAAATACATCTACTTTCTGATTTCATGAAGAAAATGGATTCCAGAAATTTCAAGACCGAAAGTGATACTAGATTGAACACCATAAAAATATTTATAAAAATACATTTGCATGCTATTTTATGAAATCTTACTTCAACTCTTTGTTTAACTCAAACTATCTTCTCTCCCCCCAAACTCTGCCTTCATAGCCACTCCTTACTTTCCAGTCATTTTTCCCATCACTTACTCCTTCCACCCTGGACAAAGAGAAGAGGTGTCCCTACACTTACCTAAGGCCAGTCCTGTAACTGAGCTATGAATCCTTCTCTCTTCCTCCACCACAGGCATGACTCACCTCTCTCTCTTCCACCCACAGCCCTTTCCTCCCTGGTGGTTCTTCCCAGTAGTAGCACTCAAACCCAGCTACCTACTCCACGCTCCACTGGAGCCACCGCACTGTTTCACTCTTCTTCTCTCAGCCAAAGTTTTGCAACTTCTTTTCAATGATCAACCCACGGTCTCAGTGACCTCCTGGCTTCCCTCCTCTGCTATGTCTCTCAGCAGCCTTTGGCATTGGTTGCCTATTCTCTTCTTCCTGAAACAATCCAGCTCTGTCTTTCATGAAGCCACACTCTCCTGGTTTCCTCCTACTTTTCCAAACTCCTTTTCAGTCTGTTTTGTTAGTGTTAAAGGTGAGTCCTCTTAGTGTTTGTGTTAATCCTGTTAAATGATAGTTTCCCTCCAAACCGTGTTCAAGGCTCTTTTTTTCTCATTCATATTTCTTGAAGAAGCTTATCTGTTCCCCTCGTGTCGATTACTAACTGTTATGGGCTGAACTGTGTCCCATCAAAATCCATATGTTGAAGCCCTAACCCCCAGTACCTCAGAATGAGACTTCATTTGGAGCTAGGGCCTTTAAAGAGGTAATTAAATTAAGATGAAATCATAGAGGTGGGCCTAATCCAATATAACTGCTGTTGTTATAAGAAGAGGAGATTCGGGCCCAGATAGACACAGAGGAAGGACCAGGTGATGACACAGGGAGAAGACGGCCAAAGAGAGAAGCCTCACAAGAAATCACCCCTCTCAACATTGTGGTCTTGTACTTCTAGCTTCCAGAACTCTGAGAAAATAATTCCTGTTGTTTCAGCCCCTCAGTCTGGGGAACTTTGCTTTGGCAGCCCTAGCAAACTGATACACAACCTGTGATTAGGCTATGGCTCCGTCACTCATCACTGTGGTGTCAGGTCTAATCACCAAATCACATCCCACTGCCTACTGGGTCTCACCACATGGATGTTTCAAAAACATTTCAAGAATTAGGGCTTCCCTGGTGTCGCAGTGGTTAAGAGTCCACCTGCCGATGCAGGGGATGCGGGTTCATGCCCAGTCTGGGAAGATCCCACATGCCGCGGAGTGGCTGGGCCTGTGAGCCATGGCCGCTGAGCCTGCGCGTCCGGAGCCTGTGCTCTGCAATGGGACAGGCCACAACAGTGAGACGCCTGCGTACCGCCAAAAAAAAAAAAAAGAATTCTACATATGCCAGTGCATCTAGTTGCCTGAACCAAAAACATGGTCACTGTAGTAGACCCTACTTGAGCCCCATGTCAAATCCCCTCAGCCCATCTCTAACTCCAGTTTCACCTCAAGTATTTCTCTCAGATCTTCTGCCTCGGGGTTTTCTCCAGAGTTCTAAGAACTTGCAGCTAGGAGTTAACGAACCTGGAGGCAACAAACCAAAGAGACAGGAGAGTTGGGGAATAAAGACCCGGGATGCAGTCTTCCAGAGAGACCCTTCTGAGAGATTTCAGTATGGTTCCTCAGAAGATCCCCTAAGACTGTGCTCCAGTTTCTGCAGCAATAAAGAACTCAGTAGGGCACACTTGATTGGCTTTCCTCCTTCGCAGAACTGGCTTTTCTCCTTTCCTGACTCACTCTCTCTATTTCCTCAGTCTTACTTCCTGGGATTGCCTCTAAAATAAACTTCCTGAACCCCAGTCCTTGTCTCAGACTTGCATGTAAGGGGATCCCACCCACACTAAGACTGTCAATGTCATTCCCTTAGCTTTCTCCTTTATCCATTTTATCTGGCCATCAGTTATTAAGTTCTGGTGATTCTACCATGGCTTTCAAATTAATCTGCTCTCTCCAAGCCCACTGCCTTTATCCTGGGTTCAAGCCACCATCACCTATGACCTGGATAATACTACAATCTCTAACTAATCTCTTTGCCTTGTGAATTGCCCCTCACCAAATTGTTCTCCACAGGGAAGTCAGTGGGTGCTTTCTAAGTGGACTACTTGATCCTACTTACTCATAAAAACCTTCAAATAGTTCCCATTGTCTCTAGTATCATGTCCTTAACATGATTTGCAAGGTCTTTTAGACCTAGTTTTCCTCCCCAGTCTCATCTCTCACTTTTCACTTAGACCAGTCCGATTAAGCTATTTTTAGGTCTCTGACCAGCCATGCGACCTCTCACCTCAGGGCCTTTGCACACGCGGCTCCTGCCTCTTGAAATGTCCTTCTCCACTCCTCATCACCACTACCACTCATCTTTACCCTTCCTAGTTTAGCTGGCACTTACCCTTGAAAACCTCTGATGTTAATTTTTTGATTAGGTGCCTCTCCTATGTGTTCTTAAAACATATTATGCTATATTTTAATTGCCTGTTTATTTGTTCAGGTCATACAATCAATATACTTTTTGAGGGTTTTTATTCCCCACTGTGTCTAAAGAACTCCACATATTTTAGGTATTCAATAAATATTGGTAAAATAAATGAATTAATGAATACAAGTAAAATTGTTAAATAGTGTTACTAAAGATTTTTAATAACAAGAAAACTGGCAAACAAGTTTTCAAATCATATAGAAAGTGCTGAAGCAAACCAGAAGGAAGATTGATAAATAGACTCTATAAAAATCTAAGACAAAAATGCCATCTTCAGAAATCTTTGATACCATTACTGCTGTAATCATGGATACATGCCTACTCAGACTCTTTTAATCTATTACTTAGAAAGCAATTTTAAATGTTTGTAATACAAAGCAGGCATTTTCAAATGGAAGATCAAGTCAATCCCATAAATTAGTGAATTTTTAAATGACTTTTAATGACACGGCTTTAATGTATGACCTCACCCAATGAAACAATGAGGTGACAAACAGAATTAGCCTCTCAATAAGGATGAAAAGTAAAATCTGTTCCAGGCCTTTGACTCCATGATTTCTCCTCTTGCTGCTTCCACCTCAAGTCTTTGCTCTGAAATCAGAAGCCTTCTATGTCTGTTCACTGCCCTGCCCCTTGGTAAATCTAAGAGTATTGCCAGAATATCCTGGTGAACTGCCCTTTCCAGCTATCAACTATCTAAACAACTTGTAATCACTGCCACTCCCCGCCTCTTGGCCTTGTTGGACAAGTAAATGCCAACACTTGAGAACATCAGTAAGAATCTCCGATCAGCTAAAATGGAGAGGTTGGTTTCCTGGGCAATCTACAGGAATATATGTAACCTCACCAATCACTCTGGGTAAGTGGTTCCCATCCAGGAAGTATCAAGAAGCACTTCCTAGCTGAGACCCTATCATCAGGGCATCACTGCAACCACGTAAGAGTTGCTTCCAGCATAATCCAGGTAGAGTTGCTCTGCTCAAGACAAAGCTTTATTCCTTACCAGTCTTTTTTTTTTTTTTTTTTTTTTTTTTTTTTTGTGGTACGCGGGTCTCTCACTCTTGTGGCCTCTCCCGTTGCGGGGCACAGGCTCCGCGGGGCACGAACCCGCGTCCCCTGCATTGGCAGGCGGACTCTCAACCACTGCGCCACCGGGGAAGCCCCCTTACCAGTCTCTTAACAATAATGTTTAACTGTTCTCAGGAGAAAGGATAGGGCATCTCTGAAAAACCCTCAGCTGTAGATATACTGTCAGCACTAACTATATGAAAAAGCCACTATAGTAAACCGTTCCTTAAAAACACTATATTTGAGACTGCACAAGTATTTTGATCCTCAATTTAGGAGGCAATAACTTTCACCAAAACCAAGTGCTGGGTTGATTCTAAGGAGTAGTTAATGAAATCATACAAATTTCAAAATCACAATTCTTTCATTTATTCAACGAAAGTTTTTTTTAGAGTGTCTTCTATGTGCCTGCCAGACACTCTTCTATGTACTGAAGGATTGCCTATAAACAAAACAGACTAAAATCCTTACCCTCTTAGAGTTCATATTTTACTAGGAGAAGAATGAAATAACACATATAGTTCATCTTTAAAAACACTTATCATATAATGAGTCACTGTGTAGTTATTAAATATCATCTTCCCCAAAGATAAAATTTAAAGATTTGAAAATATGTACACATAATGTTAAGTGGGAAAAAACTAAGATACAAAACCATATATGCTATATATAGTAACATGCATATATATAATGTATATGTATGATACCAAAGTGTTTAAAGAATTAATAGAGGCATATGTACACATAGATATAGATATAGGTTCTAGATATAGCTAGACATAGATTTAGGTTAAAAAAAAGAGTATGGATATACACTAACAGTTACTAGTGCTATCTTTGGCATGAGATTACCAATAATATTTTTCGTTTTTATATTTCTTGTACTTTCTAAAATCTCATATTGAATACTCTTTTAATAGTAGCAAATAAATATAACATTATGTATTTTTAAATGCAAAAAATAGGCTAAGATGAAACTTTATTCATAATTGTCAAAAGTTGGAGGCAGCCAAGATGTCCTTCATTATGTGAATGGATAAACAAACTGTGGTCCATCCAGACAATGGAATATTATCCAATAATAAAAAGAAATGAGCTATCAAGCCATAAAAGTCATGGAAAAATATTAAAGCATACTGATAAGTGAAAGAGGCCCCAATCTGAAAAGGCTACATATTATATGATTCCAACTACACAATATTCTGGAAAGTGTAAAATAGTCTGGAGACAGTGAAAAGATCCGTGGTTGCCAGTGGCTCAGGTAGGGGGAAGGATGAACAGGCAGAGAACAGAGGATCTTTAGGGCAGTGAAACCGTACTGTATGATACTATAATGGTGGATACATGTCATTATATATTGTCAAAACCCATAGAATTTGCAACACAAGTAGTGAACCCTAATGTAAACTATGGACTTTATCTAATAATAATGTATCAATATTGACTCATCTATTATAAGAAATGCACCCCACTAATGTAAGATGTTAATGATAGAGGAAACTGGGGGAATGAGAGGGGACTTATAGAAACTCTCTGTATTTTCCATTCATTCTTCTGTAAAACTAAAACTATTTTCAAATAAATCTATTAATTTTTTTAAGCAATAGGCTATAATGAACTCCATCTTTGACCTTCCATTGTACAAAACACTGTACAAAATTGTGGCTCCCAGACCTTGGAACTTCAGAGACCAGTACAATTTCCCCGAGAGTCAGGAAGAAACAAAGAGTTTTCCACTTTCCTTTGCCAAGTAAGCATATTAAATCTATATGTGTGTGTGCACATACACACAGACTCACTCTTTCCATAACAGCCCTTGAAAAGGAAGGACATTTTATCACCCAGAATGTAAAAGCATAATCTTAAAGTAAGAAAAATTCCATTAAATGCAATAAACTTGGTCTTATGAAAAACCCACTCCATTTTGCTACTTCTCATTTCACCATGCCCTTGTGAACACCTGACCCACATGGGTTGGGAATCCCTGGTCTATGGCCCAATGTTTTACCCAACTGCAATCCAGGAATGGGGAGGGATGTGCTATAAAAATCAAGACTCTTTTGCCTGGACTTCCTGAGGATGGAGCGTCCATCTCCTGAAGTCAGCCATTCTCGAGCCGTTGGCTGGTCGCACGTTCCACGCTGCTCTTTGCCATTTATCATGATTGTGAAATCATGTGAAATGTTCAAATGCTAATGTCTTGAAGACAGTGAATTAGTCTTCCAAGGTGGTCATTTGACTTGTTCATGCCCTTAAAGTTCTCACATCTCTTCCTGTGAAACAGAACTAAGAGTGTACGTTCACAGAACAGATCTCCCGATAAAACCTTTAGAATACAGTTCACTGCAGAATCAATGAAGTGATGATAGCATAGTGCCAGAGGAGGCAGGGGTCGTGACTCCCCAGTGATCTCAAGTAGGTACTCACTCACTGCTCCTCGACAAGAAGAGGCTCAGAGCTTCTTGATCCATCCCATGGTCCACTGCTTCCTCTGCAAGCTCTCATCTCTGCCCCAGGCCAGTAGCATCACAAGGCGTGGCTTAGCTAGAATTTCCCTCTATCTCTGAGAGGGAGTAGAGAGTGAGGAGCATCTGCGCTGAGGGGTAGGGGTCACATCCATGTGTTAGTTCTGAGTTATTTTACACTATTACCGGAAATGGCAAAGTTTTCCTCAGGGCATGACATCCAGGGAGATTCCTGATCCCACCATCCAGCCAAATTCTCTTGCTTCTAGTGTAGGGCAAGTGGGGACTCCTGGAATAATGCAAGGCTTTAATATAAAAGTCACACACAACCTTCCCTTCCTCTTCAGTCTCAAGAAGGTGAGGACAGATCCACTTGCTTCCTCTCATGCAACAGAGATTGCTCTGGGCTTCTCCTCAGCACTTGAGTGATTGTTATTGTGGGAAGAAAGCAGTGTGGCCATACCTGTTCATCTGACTCCTTCTCTAAAAGCTGACAAGGAGAAAATGGATGAACTCATCTGGTTATTCCAGTTCCACAGACTTGACTCCGAATTAAGGAGAACGTTTCAGTTACAGATTTTGAGGATTGAGTTGCAAATAATACTTCATGCCTCTATTAAATAAGAGAAAATTGATCTTTCTTTTAAGGGTATTGGTCCGTTCCGAGAAAAGTAGTCTCATGGAACTGGTAAAAGAGATCAGATGGGCTACGATACAATTTAATGCAGCCATTGTGCCCTATTTAGATTATTTGACTTCACTCACTGACTACTGTTTGCGCTTAATTAACATCTCAGGATTGAGCATGAAATTGCCATATTCTACATACTGACAAAGTGACCTGGTACAAAATAACCCTGAAGTGTTAATAAATAACCCCTCAGCCCAGACAAAATCATGGAGGTGCAGAACATACCAACACATTGAAATTCCAGCTGTCAACATGGGACTCTCACAACAAACTAGAAAGAGTCCTTCTCCACACCCACTAATTTAGGCATGTGCCCTAAGCCACTTTTCTGCTATGATCTTTTTTTTTCAATCTTTAGAATCACCAGGAAAACACCAGCTGCCTGAACTCTTCGGTCCTCCTAACAATACCACTGATGACCTTTGAGCCAGCTTTCTTTTTTTTTTTTTTTTTTGCGGGGTACACGGGTGTGCGGCCTCTCCCTTTGCAGAGCACAGGCTCCGGACGTGCACGGGCCCAGCCGCTCCGCGGCACGTGTGATCCTCCCAGACCGGGGCACGAGCCCATGTCCCCTGCATCGGCAGGCGGACTCCCAACCACCGTGCCACCAGGGAAGCCCGAGCCAGTTTTCTTAATTCCCTCTGCGTTGATTTGTTTGGGCAGATAATTCTAGTGGGACTGAGTTTTGGCAACAAAAGATAAAAGACCCAGACTAGGCATCTTGCCTAAACCTGAGGACCTGAGTCACTTTTATTATGGGCCATTGTCACACCTTGCTTAAAGAAAGGTAAACCCCACACTCTCCGCCTTTCCTCTTCTGGTAATTCCAAACCACTCCCTTTCCAGTCTTCCACCTTCCAGATATACTGGTTAATATCTTATCTACAGAGTTAAGAAATGAGGCATTACTGTCCTTTTTGCCAGTCCTGGCTTAAACTCCTTTCCAGATTCTTCTTCATTCAGAGAATGAACTACTAAGGTCTTATCTTAGCAATAAATATTAATTTTATTTTGTACTTATTGTGGTACCCTCTAGGTAAAATGATAAAGGTAAGATTTCTTTCTCAGAAATCTCTCTCACCTTCGGTCCCTTTCAGGCACACATTTCAGGCTTCTATGTTTCCTCTACTCTTTCCTCTAATATAACTGACTTTCCAGAAAAATTAATAAATCATTCACTCTAAGATATAAGGTTGGCAATATTTAGCCCCTTTCCAAAGATGTTTGCTTTAACAGAGAACCAAAATCTCAATTTCCAATTCTAGAAATGCAACATCCATAAGAGGGTTTAGGAAAAGATATCTTTAAATCATACCCCTTAGGACATAGTGTTCAAATTGGTCATAACAGCCCACTTTGTGGGTTAATAACAACTTATTTTTTTTTACAAGAAAAGAGAAGTAAATAGAAATATCAAGGCAAGAATCATTTAGACTAAAGGTAAATAGTTCTTAGGAGTTTCATTTCTGTTTTACATATGTACGTATAACATATGTATGTGTACTTACATATGAAACATATAAAGGCATTTTTTATGATGTTCATTATCAAAAAGTTTGAACTAACATGTCTGACTTACACCTTTAACTGGTGCTTCTGAAACTATCAGTGGCATAGAACCAATATTTTTAAATTTCCAGTCTGTCTCAGACCAATACTTTTTAAAAATACAATAAAAATAAATAACTAGCAGAATGATATCAACACACATAAAATTAATCTGTTAAATTTCTGTCATCTTTCTTGAACGTTTTCTGTCAATTGCTGTACTTATTTCATAATAGACTAGGTAAGAAACAGTTTGCGGGCTGGGGCTGGTCTATGGCCCACACTTTGGGCAACACTGCTTTAGGATATATGTTCCTCAAGGATGGGGACATGTTTTGTTCACCTTTATACCTCCTCGGGTAGCACAGAGTGGCCACAGCTAGCACAGATTGATTGCTGATTAAGTTGGGTCAATCAACCTACTTACAGATGGCAGCTTCAGCAATATGTAATTCAAACAACCAGTGAAAAGACTAGTGGATTCAGAACTCAGGCAATAGAAACTGACTAAAATCAGCTTATCCTAATCAGTAGTCTACGGGGGGCCTTGGTTCATAATGGCACTCTTAATTATTCCTCTACATTAAATAGTAACTATGCTGTTTTCCATTTCACCAGTTTACACCTTAACCCCATTAATAGAATGACGTCACTTACAAAATAAATAACATAATCAAAACAAAGCCAGAGTTAGAGACAGAACCATTTTAGCTCTGAAATGAGCAAGAACTTCAGTGTTAAACTTTGATACGCAATTCATAGATTATTTACAGAAAGTACTTCCTAGTGTTGCTTAAGCATAGTCCTATTTTTAAGGGGGAGGGGAATTTGAAAAATATTTTTTAAAGTTCCCTTCCCTGAAATGCAAGCAATTATGCAAGTTGCTACCAGAAGTCTTTATAAGGAAGAGAATGAGAGATATCTGAGAAATGAAGTCAAAAACTGGGCTAGGGCGCCACTGGAGATTTCATAATACCTTTTAATTATTGCACAGGACATATAGAATAATGATTTTAAATCTCAACAGACCCATCAGCTAGCCTAAAGAGAGGACATCGGCTGAAAAAGCCCCGGGGACAGGATTTTCCAGACTTAGGTGTGTTCCCAATTCCATCTGAGGCTTGAAAAAAAATATGCAGCATTTACTTAATTGCCTTTTCACCTCTGGAGAGTAAACAAAGATACCTTATGGTTGTCCCTCTTTAAAGACATGGAGCAGTGACGTGCTGAGTGCAAAGGAGTCACCCAACCTGAACAGGAGCCACAGACACTGTGCCCAGATTAGGGCTATGATCCCATGTCCCAAAATGTCTGACCACCAAAGGACAGCCTGTTCATGGAAGTGTGGCCCTTCTCTTTTATTTTTTGGAGGTGAAGTTATTCTACTTCCTGCATGAAAGAAATAAAGTGAGATTATATAAGTCAGATCAACTTTAGATCTTCCCATATTAACTCTTAATCAGGTAACTCTGTGATTTCTAACTTTCCTTCATCCTGCAATATAATACTTTTGTGAGAAAGAATGTGTGAAGTAAGTAAAATGGCTACTTAAAATTTTTTATATAACTATAAGAACAGAAACTTCCATATAGATGGTGATTTAATGCAGTGTGTTATGTCATAGTACAAACAGTGGTAATTTGTCTTGCTTTACAGAAAACTTTCTGTGTAGCAAATGAGGAGTGCTAGTTGTATTAGCCAAAATACAATTATTCATCACATTTTTATTGTGCCAGTTGTTTCTCCCGTCACACACACACACACACACACACAATTACATTCACACAATATAAAACTTGACAAAACAGTCATTCCTTTTGAATGCTAGCACAATTGCTAGCATTCCAGGTAAGAGAATTTTTCAAAATCTTTTTCAAACTCCCTCACCCTATACATCTATAAAACTAATCACTCATGTTCAGAGGATGTTATAGAACCAATTCCAATTTTTTACTTAAAAACAGGTGAGTAAAGAGCCCTAATCAAAAATTTATCCTGCCTTTCCTATATAAATCGTACTACTAGGTAACCCAACAGTAGGTGAAAGAGTCATGTCTAATAAAAGTATTTCAGCTAATAATTGAAAACCAATGATAGAATTAGAGCATCACCCTTTCTGTGACCCCCAATGAATGATTTGAGGCAATGAGTGTCAATGTCTGCTAACATCAGAAAAACACTCAGACATAGGGGTCCACGGAATTAGTCTGAGTCTGACCAAGTTCCTGGATCCAGCTGCTAACGTTCAGGAAATATGGAGTATAAAACAGGGTGTTGAACTTCACCATGAGGATGTGATCGACAAAGTCCAGGCTGCGAAACACTTTAGTGAAATGGCCGAGGTTCTTCAACAAACTGTAAGGCAGAGACTAGAATGGAGGATAAGCCCATAGATCAAAAGAGACATACAAGATATCGAGTTTTTAATAGGCAAAATCAACTGTAGTATCAAATGATGCATACTTAAGTGATAAAATCACAAAGAAGAAAGTGATTACCTTTGGAAAGAGGGGCAGGTCTGTGGGACAGGTCACCTGGAGGGGCTTCTGGAATGACTGGCAAAACTTTATATTTTAGCCTGAGTGGTAGTTAAGTGTTTAGCTTATAAAAATTCAGAGCTAAATAGTTCATTTGTGTGGTTTTTCTGAATCTGCTTTTATTTTGTAATAAAAAAGGAAAAAGAATATAAGCCTTCTGATGGGAAGAAAAAAAAACTAATACAGCTTTATTTGACACCTCATCACTCACCTGGAAAATGGCACAGAGGCTCACAGGAATATCTTCCCTGCATGATTTACGAGGATTACCATCTCTAAAATGAAGGACTCTTTGCCGTAAGTAGGACTTGAGTTTTAAATTCCTTACATATTTCCAAAGTACACAGCTGAGACTTCCGGGGAAGATGGCGGAAGAGTAAGACGCGGAGATCACCTTCCTCCCCACAGATACACCAGAAATACAGCTACACGTGGAACAACTCCGACAGAACACCTACTGAACGCTGGCAGAAGACCTCAGACCTCCCAAAAGGCAAGAAACACCCCACGTACCTGGGTAGGGCAAAAGACAAAAGAATAAACAGAGAAAAAAGAATAGGGACGGTACCTGCACCAGTGGGAGGGAGCCGTGAAGGAGGAAAGGTGTCCACACACTAGAAGCCCCTTCGCGGGCGGAGACAGCGGTGGCGGAGGCGGGGAGCTTCGGAGCCACGGAGGAGAGCGCAGCAACAGCGGTGCGGAGGGCAAAGCGGAGAGAATCCCGCACAGAGGGTCTGTGCCGACCGGCACTCACCAGCCCGAGAGGCTTGTCTGCTCGGCCGCCAGGGCAGGCAGGGCTGGGAGCTGAGGCTCGGGCTTCGGTCAGAGCGCAGGGAGAGGACTGGGGTTGGCGGCGTGAACACAGCCTGAAGGGGTTAGTGCACCACGGCTGGCCGGGAGGGAGTCCGGGGAAAAGTCTGGAGCTGCCGAAGAGGCAAGAGACTTTTTCTTGCCTCTGTTTCCTGGTGCGCGAGGAGAGGGGATTAAGAGCGCTGCTTAAAGGAGCTCCAGAGACCGGCGCGAGTCGCGGCTGAAAGCGCGGATCCCAGAGATGGGCGTGGGATGCTGGGGCTGCTGCTGCCGCCGCCAAGAGGCCTGTGTGTGAGCGCAGGTCACTGTCCACGCCCCCCTTCCGGGGAGCCTGTGTAGCCCGTCACTGCCGGGGTCCAGGGATCCAGGGATGGCTTCCCGGGGAGAGCGCACGGCGCGCCTCCGGCTGGTGCAACATCACGCCAGCCTCCGCTGCCGCCGCAGGCTCGCCCTGCATCCATGCCCCTCCCTCCCCCCCAGCCTGAGTGAGCCAGAGTCCCGGAAGCGGCTGCTCCTTTAACCCTGTCCTGTCTGAACGAAGAACAGACGCCCTCCAGCGACCTACACGCAGAGGCGGGGCCAAATCCAAAGCTGAGACCCGCGAGCTGTGAGAACAAAGAAGAGAAAGGGAAATCTCTCCCAGCAGCCTCAGAAGCAGCGGATTAAAGCTCCACAATCAACTTGATGTACCCTGCATCTGTGGAATACATGAATAGACAACGAATCATCCCAAATTGAGGAGCCGTGTGGATGAAAGGTTCTTGGTGCTACAGCCAGGAATCAGTGCTGTGCCTCTGAGGTGGAAGAGCCAACTTCAGGACACTGGTCCACAAGAGACCTCCCAGCTCCACATAATATAAAACGGTGAAAATCTTCCAGAGATCTCCATCTCAACACCAGCACCCAGCTTCACTCAACGACCAGCAAGCTACAGTGCTGGACACCCTATGCCAAACAACTAGCAAGACAGGAACACAACGCCACCCATTAGCAGAGAGGCTGCCTAAAATCATAAAAAGTCCACAGACACCCCAAAACACACCACCAGACGTGGACCTGCCCACCAGAAACACAAGATCCAGCCTCATCCACCAGAACACAGGCACGACTCCCCTCCACCAGGAAGCCAACACAACCCACTGAACCAACCTTAGCCACTGGGGACAGACACCAAAAACAACGGGAACTACGAACCTGCAGCCTGCAAAAAGGAGACCCCAAACACAGTAAGATAAGCAAAATGAGAAGACAGAAAAACACACAGCAGGAGAAGGAGCAAGATAAAAACCCACCAGACCTAACAGATGAAGAGTAAATAGGCAGTCTACCTGAAAAAGAATTCAGAATAATGATAGTAAAGATCCAAAATCTTGGAAATAGAATAGACAAAATGCAAGAAACAGTTAACAAGGACCTAGAAGAACTAAAGATGAATCAAGCAACGATTAGAAACACAATAAATGAAATTAAAAATACTATAGATTGGATCAATAGCAGAATAAATGAGGCAGAAGAATGGATAAATGATGTGGAAGATAAAATAGTGGAAATAACTACTGCAGAGCAGAAGAAAGAAAAAAGAATGAAAAGAACAGAGGACAGTCTCAGAGACCTCTGGGACAACATTAAATGCACCAACATTCGAATTATAGGGGCTCCAGAAGAAGAAGAGAAATAGAAAGGGACTGAGAAAATATTTGAAGAGATTATAGTTGAAAACTTCCCTAATATGGGAAAGGAAATAGTTAATCAAGTCCAGGAGGCACAGAGAGTCCCGTACAGGATAAATCCAAGGAGAAATATGCCAAGACACATATTAATATGCCAAGACACAAACTGTCAAAAATTAAATACAAAGAAAACATATTAAAAGCAGCAAGGGAAAAACAACAAATAACATACAGGGGAATCCCCATAAGGTTAACAGCTGATCTTTCAACAGAAACTCTGCAAGCCAGAAGGGAGTGGCAGGACATATTTAAAGTGATGAAGGAGAAAAACCTGCAACCAAGATTACTCTACCCAGCAAGGATCTCATTCAGATTTGATGGAGAAATTAAAACCTTTACAGACAAGCAAAAGCTGAGAGAGTTCAGCACCACCAAACCAGCTTTACAACAAATGCTAAAGGAACTTCTCTAGCAAGAAACACAACAGAAGGAAAAGACCTACAATAACGAACCCAAAACAATTAAGAAAATGGGAATAGGAACATACATATTGATAATTACGTTAAATGTAAATGGACTAAATGCTCCCACCAAAAGACACAGAGTGGCTGAATGGATACAAAAACAAGACCCATATATACGCTGTCTACAAGAAACCCACTTCAGACCTAGAGACACATACAGACTGAAAGTAAGGGGATGGAAAAAGATATTGCATGCAAATGGAAACCAAAAGAAAGCTGGAGTAGCAATTCTCATATCAGACAAAATAGACTTTAAAATAAAGACTACTAGAAGAGACAAAGAAGGACACTACATAATGATCAAGGGATCGATCCAAGAAGAAGATATAACAATTGTAAATATTTATGCACCCAACATAGGAGCACCTCAATACATAAGGCAAATACTAACACCCATAAAAGGGGAAATCAACAGTAACACATTCATAGTAGGGGACTTTAACACCCCACTTTCACCAATGGACAGATCATCCAAAATAAAAATAAATAAGGAAACACAAGCTTTAAATGATACATTAAGCAAGATGAACTTAATTGATATTTATAGGACATTCCATCCAAAAACAACAAAGTACACACCTGAGACTGGCCCTGTGGTTAGTTGTCACATTCTGAGTCTGATACCAGCTTTACTAACAATTAAAAATCATACAAATATTTTACAGAAATTCTGTGTAAAACCTACACCTAGGTTCTGGCTATCAGCTGTGACAATATTCTGGCTTCCCAGCTTCTATTCCTGTATTCTTACAATCCTCTCCACATTACAACCAATATGGTCATTTTTTAAAACTAAATGAGAATGGTATGAGCACTTAAGGAAGAGGTCTGCTAGTGTCTTGTAAAGCAAAACACACCTGGTCTGAGACCCATCAATTCCATTTCCAGGGATTTGCACAAGAGAAATGAAAGTACAGTCAGCCCTCCGTACCCATGGCTGTGGGACCTGCAGGTGCAGAGGACTGACTGTTCTACACCATTGTACATAAGGATCTTGAGAATCTGAGGATTTTGGAATCCACAGGGGTCCTAGATCCAATCTCCTGGGATATGAAGGGACAGTTGTATATGACTATAAAAACATTTGTACATGAATTCTCTTCACAACTTTATTCATAATTGTTAAACACTGCAGACAGCCCAAATGTCCATCATAAACTGTGGTATGTTTATATAATAGAATATGACTCCAAAATAAAAAGGAATAAGTTACTGATACATGTAATCACATGGATGAATTTCATAGAGTATCTTGAATGAAAAGACACTTTACACAAAAGAGCACATACTGCACGAATATATTTATGGGAACTTCTACAACAGGCTACTTTAATCTATGGTGGGAAAAATGCATATAGTAGTTTTCTCTGGGACAGTGGGTATGAATATTAATTGGAAAAGAGCACAAGGTTTCTGGTGTGATGGTAAAGGTCTGTATTTCAATAGGGATTTGAGTTGCACAGGCGGAAGTATTTGTCGAAGTCAGCAATTTATGCATTTCGTTTTATGTAGAATTTTCATTAAAATAAAAAGAACTAAAAACTCTGTCATCTGGGTAGATTTCCTTTGTCTTCTATTGCTAACTGATTTAATTGTGCCTAATGTTCTTTTGCAGTAAAAGGCTGAGAAGTTCTTCAACATTGTGTTCAATACTGCATGTAATCCTACCTTTTTGCAAGATTTGGAATTTCACTTTGCAATTGACTTGCCTTTTTTCCTGGCATCCAAAAATCAGTCAGGGGCTGATAGAGAAGGCACTCTGTAGGCTTCATAGTGTTAAAGGGAAGGGATGCGTAAGTGGAGAATAATTTTGTAAGTAGAAGTTCATTAGTAAACGTTTTCATGTCATGAGGACTTTTGCTTCTCTATGCACATAACTGTACTTTGGGGACTCCCTTAATGGAAACTTGGAGAGCAAGTAAGGACTCCCTACATGCTTATCTCAAGCTCCTTCGGCGAGTGTTATTAAGACTAATTGATCCCCTTGGCGGAATGTTGAACTGTGACTCTACTTGAGTAACAAAAGTATTAACCTCCTTTAATACAAGTGTCTTTTATTATCAAATAATTGAAACTCTTTACTCAAAGTCTACTGATTTACATGTTAATCTCATCTACAAAACACCTTCACAGAAACTTCTAGAAAAATGTTTGTCCAAATATCTGGGTAGAGTGCCTTAGCCAAGTTGACACATAAAATTAACCATCATCACTATCACATGAAATTTAGTGAAATTTAGTACTGTTTGGAGGATCAAAGGAACTTACCTTGAGAGTCAGGTAAACTTCAGTAGAAATCCACCTCCTATAATTGTGTGATCTTGGACACCAGGTTACTGATTTCTTAACCTCCAAAAATAGGAATAAAATTTGCTCAGCTTAGTGAGATTATTGTGAGCATTAAATGAGTTAATTAATAATGTCTAACATATCATAGGTGCTGAATAAATATTATCATCATTAATTTACTTAAAATGTATTAACCTTTTTAATCTATATTTTATAATTGAGATATTAAACAATAGTTGTCTAAATGGGAAGTAAACTGGAAAAAGAGGGGATATATGTATACATATGGCTTGCTGTACAGCAGAAACTGACACAGCAGTGTAAAGTAACTATACTCCAATAAAAAAAATTAAAATTAAAAAAAATAAATATATAAACAATAGTTGTAAGTGTATGTTTTATAATCAAATCACATTAATAAATGAACATGCATTCTTTAAACTATTTTACTAGAAGAAATGTTATAATATATAAAACTATCTCATAAGTTGGCTGCCTGGTTTCTTTCAGGTCCCAGACTTCTATTAATAAGCAAACTTGGAGTATAATTGGTTTTATATGTGTCACTCCACCATTAACATCCTACCCACGTTTCCCTGAAGCTGCTACCTAGTTTGGAACAACTTTAAGGAGGATGAACACCCTGAAAATTGAACAGTCCATCAACCATTCCTGTTAAGAAGATTTCTATTTTAAACTGAGGTAAATGAACCACCATTATTTCACAATAGCAATCATATGTCTAGAGAGGCTAACTATTAAAAGCAAAGATAGGGGCTTCCCTGGTGGTGCAATTGTTGAGAGTCCACTTGCTGATGCAGGGGACACGGGTTCGTGCCCCGGTCTGGGAAGATCCCACGTGCCGCGGAGCAGCTGGGCCCGTGAGCCATGGCCGCTGAGCCTGTGCGTCCAGAGCCTGTGCTCCACAACGGGAAAAAAATTAAAAAAGCAAAGATAAATTCTGTTGAAAAATGACGTGGTTTACACTGGTGATCTATTTGGTTAAGTAATATTCTTCACCACTTAGGAACTTCAAATAGGTGAAATTGGGGTTATTTAACTAAGTAAAGAGACTGGTTTTCTTCCTGATAGACCAGGTACTCAACAAATACTTCTCATTCCTTTCTCTTGTATCAAAGTATTAAGGAATAAACTTCCTGGCATCAGTTTAACAGAAAATAAATTTAGCTATGCTTTTACTGCTTCACAGATTTAGAAATTAAGATTTTAAGGGGAACATATTACTCTTTTGGTTTCAAGTAACAGAAGCCCAATTCAAATTGCCTTAGACAAACAAAAGAATCTACTAGACCACAAAACAGTGAAGTTCAAGGGTGCAACATGGTTTCACGCACAAATTGATCCAGGGCTTAAGGGTGTCCTCAGGAAACTCTTCATGTCTGGGCTACATTAATAGTCAGACTTTTCCTAAACTGTAATCAAGCCCATCTTTGGGCTTTATTTGCCCACAGCAGTGTCAGGCTTACCTCTTGATGGCTCCACAGATGCCCCAGGGACTCTTATTAGCCAGTCGTGAGTCCATGACCAACCCTGGAGCCAGAGAGTAGAGCTGGTCCCACACTTGGTGATGGCTGAGGGTGAACTAAGAGTGACAATGGGACGTCTCCCAAAAGGAAGAAATGGTATACTGAGGAGGCAAAAGTAACAAATCTCCACTGTAATATGGAAATTCAATTTGATACTTTAAAAAATAAACCATTTTCTAATGCACCAGAAAGACCCAGTGAAGACAGAACCCTCCAGGGACTCAGATATCTTGACTTCTTGTTCAGACTGTGGCTTCTGATTAATTATGTGACCTTTCCAAGCAACTTATCCTCTCTGGATATCTATTGCATATATGTGAAAGGAGAGAATGTGATTAGAAACCCTTTAACTTTTCCTTCAGGCTTCAATGCAATGATTCTATAATAATGGCTATAAAGCCATGTGATCTATAGCTTAAGTTTTCAAAAAGACCATTACTATGTAAGTATTTCTTCAGATTGATTCCTTTCTTTCTTCTTTCTTTCCTTCCTTCCTTGACAGCAGCCCAGTTGTGGCCATGGCCCGCATGAGGTTCCCAGAGAAGAAAGCATCACAGCATAAGTTAGAATCCAAATAAGAAGCGTGGCTGAGTGAGTCAGGATGCATGCAAGGAGGGTGTACAAATGGGGTAGAAACCTAGAGAGGTCAAGAGATTAATGATATTCAGAGATTTAAGAAAATAAGTAAATATGATGAGGATAATGACAGCAATAGTTCTCAGTGCCAGAGAAAAGAGGTACAAACATAGCAAGGAGAGAAGCTAGAATGTATCTTGTGGTGCTGAACTGGAATGGGATGCATAAGTGTGAACTCACATATTTCAATATATGTAGATAGACATAGACATAAATACAGATATTAATGAGTGTATACATATATTTTTTTATAATTCTGTTCACTGAAAGGGTGTGGGACATCACTATCTCAGTAGCAATAAGCACACTTATCACCCAGGTCTTTGGCTTCTAAACATCACTCTACATTAAATGGAACCAAGGCACTTGGAAATAGTGCCTAATTCCAGGATTTGAATAGGGAGAGAACAAGATGAACCTAGAACATGTCCAAAAAATGATAGTGACATGTCAAACAAACTCAGTAACCAGTTTGAAAGAGCTCTTACTGGCTGAATCTGGAGCAATTTGAGTATCAAAATAAGTAATAATAGTAAAAAATTATAACCCATTTGATAAAATAAGGACCCAAGGGACCATGACTATAAATAAATATATGAATAAATAAATGGGAGAAAAGAAGGTTCTTCCTTAGCACAGAATGCCAACTAATAAGTGTAGAATGAATGATGAAATTAGAAAAATCACAAGTTGTCAATCATCGTGGTAATAATAAATTTACACAAGTATTATCAACAGATGATAAAATTGGTGGGTGAAGGTGGGATAAGGAACAAGGTTTTACCTGATCTCAAGGTGTCTCCCCACAAATATTTATTAATTAAAATGAAAAAGCAACATTACAATAGAAAACCCAGGCAGACACATCTTGATAAAGTGACCAATGTTAGCTCCACCAGTAAAGGGACAATTAGCTATGGTGTGTCACCTGATAGGATACAATGAGAATTACTTGCAATAGAATTACTGTTTTGGGGACTTGCCTAGTGGTCCAGTGGTAAAGAATCTGCCTTACAATGCAGGGGACATGGGTTTGATCCCTGGTCAGGGAACTAAGATCCCACATGCCGTAGGGCAACTAAGCCCGCATGCCACAACTACTGAGCTTGTGCACCTCAACTAGAAAGCCTGTGAGCCACAAACTACAGAGCCCAAGCGCTCTGGAGCCTGCGTGCCACAACTAGAGAAGAGAAAACCCACACACCACAGCTAGAGAGAAGCCTACACGCTGAAACGAAGATCCCGTGTGCTGCAACTAAGACCCGACACAGACAAAAATAAATAAAATAAATAATAAATAAATCTTTAAAAAAAAAAGAATTACTGTTTTGCCTTGTTTATGTTTCTATACATGAGTAGTATCAATTACAAATTTGTCCAAGTATCATTGAGCATTTTAGAGGTAAAAGATAAATTAATGAGTGACACTTTCATATGAATTTTTCTTATTTTAAAATTAATATGTGGTTATTACAGAAAATTAAGAAAATACAGATAAGCATAAAGGAGAAAATAAGAATTACCAAATCTGTCTCTACCCCCATTCCCATACCCCAGAACCTTAAATTGGAAGTTGCAACTAGAAGACCCAAGGTATCAAATATATCAGATATAAAATTGAGTTATGAGACAGACCACCAAGATGCAAATTTCAAAGGAAATATTCAAGAATTACATATACAACACTTGGCCTCCTTCCTAGATCAGAAAGAGTAGAAGTTGAGAGAAATGTGTGAGGAAGCTTCCTTTGGGGAGAGCTTCTCAGGCAAGAGGCCATAGTGAGTCCAGGAGCAAAGGTCCAGAGCCCTGGACCTGCATCAGTCACTATATCTTCAGGCACGTTGAAAGCCCACAAGTAATTATGATCCATAATTAGATCCCAACACCAAATCCCTGGATTTAGTACCTTCTTCAGTTGAACAGCATGTCTGGGCCAGACTAAAAAATGGTAACAACCTCACAGTGACAGCTAATCAGACACTCACTATTTCATGAGTTCAGCTTCTGTAATGTTTAATCCCCATGGAGGTAAATCATGTATTGTCTGGTATGGGATTTTGCTTTTGTTTGTTGTGTTTTATTTGGTTTGGTTTTTGTTTTTGTAGTGTGTGATGTGGGAAAAAGAGAAACATGTTAAGCCAAACTTCTTTCCCTGATTAAGCAGGACTGACAGACCTCTGACAAAACTCTGAGCTGGGGTCCACACTAGTGTGCTGGCCCACAGCAGGGAAATGTGTGTGATACTCTGTGCTTTACATAACTCAAGTGTCACTCTGACTATCTTTGTCTGCTCACGCACTATTTTTTCCACGCTGTAAAGAGAGGAATTGAAATAGTCTCCTGCAAGAACCAAAGAAAGAAGCAAGAGTCTTTATTGAAATCTTCTCCCAGAAGGTTCAGCTTCCAATTCACTCTGCAGTGTAAATTTCTGGCATACATTTGCAGTACATTTAACTACTCAACACCTAAACTAGGGTTCATTACCTGTCTTGCTTTTCTTTAACTACCGATTATTTTTTCTTTCTAGTTTGAAACTACAGTTCAAAGTTCTCTTCAAAGAGAATATCAGTCAGCACACCACCTCAGAATTATCAGAGCTAGACTATTAGGTAGGTATGGTCAAAGATCTTTCAGAGATTAGATGCCTATCAACATTATTGGGTTGCTAAGTCACCCCACTGACCCTGAGGAATCTTGCCTTATTACCATTTCCCTACAAAGTATGCCCTTTCTTCAAATAAAAAATCTTGCCACATCAATAAGACTATGGCCTCCAAGTCCAAGGACTATGGCCCTTATGATGAAACTTTCATCTCACAGCAGCCTGTTGAGGCCTTGTCCTGCAACACTCAGCTTATTTTGAACTCCCCAATGAAGAGGCTTTTCACATCAGCCACTTTCTGCCTCTCTTTGAACCCCACAAAAGAAGCCCTTGGCCTGCCCCTTTATATATTGGACATGGTGCCACAGTTTCCATTTTACATATGTTTCTTCCCCTAACCCCCCAATTTTTAGGCCTCCCGTTATATCTATGCCCAAAGTACAATAAAAAATAGAAACTTATTGTCCCTTAAATAAATGAAAACAAAATGATCCAGAGCTGAGCATCTTTTTCAAGATTGATTAATCATTGGGGGTACTGCACCAACATGTGCATTTTATTAAGAACACCCCCATCTCATATATGCCTATATATACACACACACACACGCACACGCACACATCTTGAAGATGGAAATAATTTTGATAAGGGAAGGGTTTTGGCACTTGAAGTTAAGGGAAAGGGAACTAACATTTGAAAAATACCTACAGTGTGCCAACTTTACAAATGGCATGATACACTTGAATCCTCATTCCAGCACTAGGAGACAGCGCAGCATTATCAAGGCCAGGACAGTGGAACAAGAACAGGCTGTCAAGTCCTATAAGTCTGCTTTGAATCTTTACACCCTTTCCAGCAGTTTGTAACCCAGTCATGACTACAGTACTTTGCCCTTAGCTACCTGTCAATTCATTTCCCTGGAGTCTCTCAAACCACTTCTACATTACCTATATTTTAAATATATCACTGGATATGGATACGGATAAACATTGTCCACTGAACAAAATATCACTCTAATAGAAAGAATGAATCTGTATTCCACAGTTGGGTAGGGCAGGGAGAGAAAACCTCTAAGTCACTACTGGGCATTACAGATCATCCTTGAATAAAAGAACATTTGCGGAAAGTGTTAGGATAAATAAACTTTTCTGTCCTTTCATAAATTAGTTCGTTCTTCTCATTAGGTGTTTCCTTTTTTTTTCTTCAACCATTTCAGTTTTGAGAAATGTAAAAGATGTTTAGTAAAAATGCCTGGACCATTTTCAGAACTTGTGCAAGTCTCAAAATATTTAGTTTATTGGGTATGTGGAGCTTCCACTATTGCTTAATTGCCACACCCTTTTCAAATTCCTCAGAGATCTGCAAAGCTGAAATCAATCAGAGATGGTTAATTTATTTTGTTCAGTCCCAAGTGCCCCCCCCCAATTTTTTTTTCCTTCTTGGAACATTCAAGTTTTCCTGTAATCTAGACCAGGTCAACACAATAATCAACACACACATGCTTGACGGTCATCCGTGGCCTGCCCACCTGCTTTACCAGATGGGCCTTCCGCTTCCTCCTCTAGTTCCCAGAAATCTGTGCATCAACTGTGACAACTGTCTCCTCAAAATACAAAAAGCACCACTTGTAAAAGATAATAGAACCTGACTTTACTTAGTGGGAAATTAACGTAAAAGATTTATCAATTTTAGAGCTAGATCCAAATTTGGGAACAGCTGTGGCAATTAAAACACAAAGATTGGCACAAATGCCACTTGTCCTCACAATACTCCTCCCTCTCCCTCTCCACCACTCCTCTCTTCCCTCCTTTGTACCCACAGCCCCTGCACTTCATGCCCATGCAGAGGAAGCAACCAAATCTGAAGTATCAGATTGACTTGTAGAGCACTGAGGCTCAAGGATGTAAAATGCTCAAGGTCAAATATGTAGGTAGTTGCAGAATCAAGATTTAAACCTGATCAGTCTACCTTCAAATCTTATGCTCTTTCCATACCACATTGATAAGAAGTGGGCCGAGAAGGAAGGACGGGACAGGAAGTCTGCTCTGTGTCTGGACACACTTAGGACCGTTTCGTTCCAAGTTAGAGAAGCAAGTGCTGGTTACTTACATGACTCCAGCAAATTACCTATGCTCTTTTTATATTCTACCTGTATTAGATTTGGACCCTGGGGTGTCAAAAACTTCACCCATCCACCAGTCAACAATTATGATAAAGAAAAATAATGGCTCACACTGGAGGTGATCATTTAGACTGGGTCTTAAGAATGAGTCAACATTTACTAGGCAGTTGGGGAAAGGACATTTCAGACATAACACCTTCAGTTGGGAAAGCACTTTCTGAATATTATTGCATTTAATACCGAGAAGAGGAAAAGAAAAAAAATCCCATTGTGAGATAGGTGGGACTGTTATTCTTATCTCCATTTTAAAGATTAGGAAACTGAGGATCAGGTAGGCTGAGCTGTCACATTTCACATTCTCACAACACACTCAGGCAGTAGTGTACCTGGAAGATATTGGAGAGAAAAAACTCTTTTTTGTAGTGTTAAAAATGATTGAAGAGAATTTAGGTGATACAAACAAACTTTATTTAACATTTCATGAAGCAGGCAGTCTCCATTCCCAAGGGTACAGAGAACTGCAAAATGGAGCAGAAGGCAAGAAAGTTTTATAGGATAAAGAAGAAGGAACAAGGCAGAGAAAAATAGAAAATGAATAAGAAATGAGGAAATAAGAGTAGAGCCCAGAGTTGGCTTGGCGTTTGGGGATTGGCTGGCTGGATATACCGTGTTTCCAGTCAAACAGAGGGTTTACAGGGACATGAAAGTTTTCTAAGTTTCAATGTGCTGGAGCAGTTCCATCTTGAGCCTAAAAATTTATTTCGACAATGAGGTCCTATGGGTGGACGTCTTAACTTGGTAGGACTCGTGTCCTTATAAGAAGAGAGAGCGACACCAGGGTTGCAAAGCACAGAGAAAAGGCCATATAAAGACTCAGCAAGAATGCAGCCATCTACAAGCCAGGAAGAGAGGTCTCACCAGAAACCAACCCTGACAGCATCTTGATCTTGGACTCCCAGCCTCTATAAATGTGAGCAAATAAATTTCTGTTGTTTAAGCCACCCAGTCTATGGTATTTTGTTGTGGCAGCCCTAGAAGACTAAAACCCTGTCTAACAGTAACCAAAGCTAGCCTAGGATATGGAGCATCAGATCAATTACAGATACATGATCCAAGGAGAAACCAGAGAAACTTCCCAATGGAAAGTAAATGTTTCCATAAACTATGGAAACAAATAACATTTGGGCAAAAGTCTTCTCTTGCAGTCAGCTTGTATATTTATGTTTGATGGGGAAAGAGAAAACCCTTAACACTTCCTTGGGGAGGATGTTTTTAGAAAAATTTGCAATATTTTCCAGCATAAAATTCCCTGGGACTTCCCTGGCAGCGCAGTGGTTAAGAATCTGCTTGCCAATGCAGGGGACACGGGTTCAAGCCCTGGTCCAGGAAGATCCCACATGCTATGGAGCAACTAAGCCCGTGTGCCGCAACTACCGAGCCTACACTCTAGAGCCCCTGAGTCACAACTACTGAGCCTATGCACCTAGAGCCCGTGCGCTGCAACAAAGAGAAGCCACTGCAATGAGAAGCCCACACACCATAACGAAGAGTAGCCCCCATTCGCCGCAACTAGAGAAAGCCAGCGCATAGCAACAAAGATCCAACGCAGCCAAAAAAATAAAAATTAAAAAAAAATCTCTAGTACAATAAAAAACAAAGGTGATATTCGACCAAATGCATCGGGCAGATGAAATTCAGGCACAGAAATGGAGAAGTTGGTTTAGAGTTAAAGCTAAACTGCTATTATCTCCCAAGAGGCAGATATATCTCCCATGTTTTTCAACTTTTGGAAAGTAGTGTACCAAGTTTCTAGGATCCTCTTCTTCTCGGGAGTGAGACAGCCTGGGAAGTGTTCTAACACTATTCTGACTCCTGACTGGCAAGAACCAAGAGGGAGGGCCCAAAACCATATAGGATATCACCTTTGGTGCAACCATCAGTGGCAACGTCCTAAGCAGCAGAGCCAACAACTGTTCCTTATTCCACCTTCATCATCACCTGTGCCAAAACTTGACCCAGGCACCCAAAGAAATTTGATCAAGCAATACCAATCATCTATCTGACATTTCCTCCCTTCCGAGAGGCTAATCTTTGCTGCTTCTCCTCCTTATTCACTGATTCCACAATCTCTGTTGACTTTTTTCCTCCTTTCTCAAATATTTGTTTAACTTTCTGTTCATTTGCCTCTCTTACAGCCTCCAAAAACTTGGGTCTCCAGCCCATCTTCTCTCCCTCTTCAGATTCAGATCAAAGTCTCCAGCTGCCTCCTGAACATCTTCACTTGAATAGCCAAGTATCCAAAACAAAACTTGGTGTTACCTTACATACCAAATCTGCTCCTCTTCCCTCTTTTTCCACCTTAGACTCATGACCTTACCATCCATCAAGTGTTCTAATGAGTTGCCAAGGGGTCTTGATTCCACCTTAAAACCCGATTGCAGAATTAACCTCTATCCCCTCTTTTGATCTCTTCACTCAGGCGCTCACACTGTTCTCATCTAGGCTAATACAATAATCTCCTAACTGGTCTTCCTGCTACTTGTCTTTTTTCCACTCTTGCAACCATCCTGCTGGGTTTATCGTCTTAAAGAACAACAAAGATAATCTTGTCATGATCCTGCTTCTAAATGTTTGCTGACTCTCCCTTTCCTACAGGATTAAATCCAAATTTAACCAGAAGGGCCATTCAAGACCTTTCCCAATATGACCCCAACCTACATCTCCAGCTTCAATCTCTGATATGCCACACTACACCCTCAAATGAATTCCTCTTTATCTCCCAAATTGACCATGCCCTTCCTGTTTTTTATGTGTTATGCCCTCTGCATGAAATGTCTGGCCTTCCTACTCTACCTGTAACCCAACCTGGAAAACTTCTATTTTTTTCATTAGAAAATAATAATAATAATAGATCAAATGTCACCTGGCTAGAAAGGTTTCCCTGAGTTTCTCCGGGTCTAACCCACCCCACACTTGACTAGCCCAGACTCCTAATTCCAAGAGTCTAGGAGGCATCCTACTAGAAGTAAGCTCCTTGCAACAGACAGGAACTCTAACTGGCTGGCCACTGTATCCCCAGCATCTAACATTTTGCCCAGCATAGAATACTGTTCAACTTATATATTTTAATGAATGAATCTCTTACCTTCAGCCTTTAGAGCACAGAGACCAAAAAAACAGGGCTGAGACAAAGTATTGCAGGGAGGAGGAATATTAGGACAAAAGACAAATATCCAAGTCAGTCATGAAAGAAAAAAATCTAGGCAGAGGGAAAAACCAGGTTTGAAGTCTATCAAAGTGACATCCTAGTAGGCCAGATAAGAGAGAAGGTTCAAAGGCTCAGGTGTGGACAGAGATGGAGTGGTTATAGGTGCTAATCCAGTGTGAACACCCAGGCAGGTAGATCTTCTCCCTCTGAGATCACATGGTTCATTTACAAGTAATGTCTTATGTTGCAATTTATCTGTTCACATGCCTGAAACACCCACCAGACTGTGTTCTTTGAAGGCAGCCACCCTACCTTATTCATTGTTATATCTGGGCACCTAGTACCATGGCCACCACTTAGTCATGGTTTTACTATAAATTTTTGCTGCACTATAAAACCTTAGGTATAATAAATGACTGTGCAGGGCCTGAGTTTCGCTGTTGGAACCACTAATGAAGGCAGACTTGGAGGTGGAGAATCCAATAGTATTATTGTGTTGGGTGAGATCATGAAGTCACACATGACACCTGAGAAGCTTGCTTTTCTCAGCTCTATTTTTAGGGCAATGACCCTAAACTTTGTGACCCAGGCCTATTTCTACCTCACTCTCAGGAAAGTTTGCACCTTTAGAAGAGCTGATTAACAGCTTAAGCTAAATAAAGTATCTAATAAAGAATTCTTGCCATGATTTAGTCAAGGTCTTCTCCAACAGGCTGACTTTGACACTTATAATCTCTATTGCAGTCTATTGGTCTTGCCTGGTTAGACTCAGAATACAGTCAGGCCTATTTTTAAAACAGCAACTTTTAAAGGAGCAAAACAAAGTATCAGACTATTAGCTTTTCCATATTCTACTTTGATATAATGCATATATGAGCTTTTTAGATAAATATTTCACAGGATAACTCTTTGGGAGTGGCCACAAATTCTGTACCCATCATCCCATCAAGAGGTAAGCACATGTGCCCATCCCCTGGATCTCATTGGGCTTGTGACTCCATCCACCAATAGGGTACAGAAGAGGCAATACCATATGATTTTTTTCTCTTTTTTTTTTTTTTTTTTTTTTTTTGGTAATTGAAAAAATGCTTTATTTTTAGAGATGTCATCTTTGGAATTTAAAATAAGCAGTACACTTACTAAAGAAATTGTTTTACAATACAGGTAGTTTAAAAATTTTTTGTCTGTGATATGTTTTTTATTAAAATATATATATATATATATATATTTTTTTTTTTTTTGCGGTACGCGGGCCTCTCACTGGTGCGGCCTCTCCTGCCGCGGAGCACAGGCTCCAGACGCACAGGTCCAGCAGCCATGGCTCACAGGCCCAGCCGCTCCGCGGCATGTGGGACCCTCCCGGACCAGGGCACGAACCCGTGTCCTCTGCATCGGCAAGCGGACCCTCAACCACTGCGCCACCAGGGAATCCCTAAAAATATTTTAATAATTCTAAAAAATAATTTTGGAAGGCATGGGGAAAAGATGGAGGAGCTGAATTATTTCAGGATCTCTGATTAGTGCTTTTTGTCCAGCGCAGTCAGATAAGTAAAGATTTATAAGAATATAAAAAAAATATATATATATATATATATATATATAATATATAAAACTGAATCAATTTGCTGTACACCTGAAACTAACACAGTATTTAAATCAACTGCACTTCAATTTAAATTTTTTTAATTAAAACAACAAAAGATTTATAAGATAAATTATGTTTTAGGAAATCAAGGTGATAAAAATAATATTCAGCCCGGGATTATACCAGTCAAGAAAAAGAAAGATTGAGAAAACCACTTGTAAAAGTCAAGATGATCTAATCAAATTCTATTCATACGATCCTACTCTTAGTAGCAGAAATATTTAGTATAAGCATTATAAAAATAATTCTTACCACTTATTCAACACTTATTATTTGCCAGTCACAGTGCTAGGTGCTTTAAAGTCATGATTTCTAATTCTAAAAACTATTCTTAAGAAGACGGTTAAGCTGTTTTTTTAAACAGAAGAAGGAAATGAAAATTATTAAAGTTTAATGACTCATCTAAGGCCATACAGCTGGTAGATGTGAGAACTGGTGTTTGAATCCAAGTTTTTCTTCCACACCCACAGCACCTACCATATAGAAAATCAGCAGAATAAACTTATCTTACTATTTTATCCAAATTTCATTTGTAAAATCCCAGACATGGCCTACTACTCTGATATGGCAATATCTATCTTTCATAGTATTAATAAATAATTAAGAAAATCTATTATGTTCTTATCATGTGTTTGGAAAACAGTGTGATCACAGATAACAATAATAAGATATTCTTTTTCTCCGTTCCAACAATTTAGACTGTTACTCAAAACAAGAAGCCCTCTGATTCAAATATAAAACACATTATTCTATTTAGCCACAATCACAATGACCTGAAACTCCATTCTTGAGCCATTTCTGCATTATAAGAATCTAGCCTACATTTGTCCGTAATAGAGAGAATATTAAACTAAGAAGTCCCTGAAGAGGTCACAGTGTTGACAAAATTCAACATGACGGTGGAGCCTACACAGACAAAGGAAACAAAGCTAGGCCCTTCCACACAGCCCTAAGTCCTCGCGATGACTTTGTTTTAAATCAATGTCTCTTCGTGCCGCACATATTCCCCAGTGCTTGCTTGATGAAATACCGCAATTGCCATGGGGTCTACTTTCTTGAAGCCTTGTGTAGACTTTGCTGCCACCCCAAAGCCCAAAGGGATCTCTGTCATGGAGTACAGCATGACTCCCTGGTACTGAGAAGTATTTTCAATGATTCGACCAAGTCCAGATTTCAACACATGGTTAGCATCAAGAAGGGCTGCTCTGCTCCTGGCTTTATCCACACTTTATACTTGGCATAGGGTGCTAGGTAATCCAGAGTGGTGATGTACAACCAAAACGTGTGGGTCTGAGTGAATTTTCCGAAGCACGTTCCCAAAGACAGCAGCTTGTCACCGATGATATTGGCGGTCAACTTCAAGATCTTCTCACTCACGTAATACAGCCGGTCGTTGTGCAGCCTGAAACAGCAGGTGTCATCGGGCTTGTCGACCAGCAGCCGAAGATTTTGCTATCATCTCAAACATTACACGGGTCTCCTCTTCAGTCAGAAGCCGCATTTCCCCGCTCGGTTGGAACACGGGGTCCTCGTTCCTCAGTCACTGGAAACAGAAGGTCAGCCGCCAGCCGCTCCTCGGCAACTTCAAACCCTGCCTCTCTAGCCGCTGTCCAGTCGTTCCCCACGCTAACACTCTGTAGCCTGGAGGACCATCGGGGAAAGATAGACGGCCTAGTGAGAACCATAGAGACCGGAAGTGCACCCCGGATGCTTCCCATCCGAGATTCGTAGCTGGTGCCGCCCTGGGTGAGCAGGAGGGGAAGAGATGCTGTTGCTGAGAAGATGGCAGCGAGGGCCACAATCGCGTTTCAGCTACGGCCTCAGCCACAGTGACAGCCACCACCGCTGCTCTTGGGGAGGTGGAGGATGAAGGGTTCCTGGCGTCGCTGTTCCGAGACCGCTTCCCAGAGGCCCAGTGGCGGGAGCAGCCCGTCGTGGGCCGCTACCTCAGGGAGTTGAGCTGCTTGGGGCTGCAACGCGAGCCGAAGCACCTGGCCAAGGAGCGAGCGCAGCTTGCCATGTGATTTCTAAGTTGAGGTCATAAAGAGCCGTGGAGCTTCTGCTCTGCTCATCCTTGAAACCACCTGAGCCACCACAGAAGTCTGACCACCCTGAGACTGCCGTGCCGCAGCGGCACACACAGACACTCCACCAACAATCTCAACTGAGCCGGTTCTTCAGCCATCTCCACCTAGGAGAGATGTGTGCAGAAGCTGTCCTAGAATTACATCTCCAGCCCCAATCAGTAAAGTCATCCTCAGCCATCTGAGTCATACTAGCTGAGCTCCCAGAGCCATCTGTGTTGCACTCTTTGACGTTTCTTAACACACCTCATTTCATAACCCAGGATGTTACAGCAACCGCTTGGTGTCCAGAAGGAAACACAGAATGGAGCAGCTGAATTCAAGACCCATGGAATTTAATATGTACCAGTCAGTTTGTGAATGAACGAGCACGTAGAAATGTGTGAAAGGATATACGCCAGGTTGGTGGCAGGGAGAGGAGGTGAGAAAAAATATTAATTGCTCATACTTTTCTTTGTTTATCTTTATTCTATTTCACTCTCGCTAAACTCATATTATTTTTTCAATTTTTGAAGAGAAGTTAAAGGGAAAATGGTATTTTTTTAAAGCCTTAGAACATGCCAACTTTCTTTTTCCTTCCTCCATACCCTCAGCCTCCCATGGTGATGTCTGTTGATCTACTCCTAGAATTCTATATGCTATATAGCACATGAGTTAAATTAGAAATGTTAATAAAGGAGGTGTGAGGTCATTGTAGAGAAAAGGAGCCATTTTGGGTGACCGAGTATGATATATACACAAGTTCAGTCACTGAGAGCACCTCTAAAACGTAAAGTTTTGGTGCATGGTAGTAAGTGGCAATTCAGAAGGTCTCTGAGTACTTATTTTAATTATCCACTTTTCTTGGCAGTTCTGTGGAAAATTGTGACATTTACAGTTTGTTAACTCGTAGACAAATACCAAGTTAATAGCAGTCTTATTAAGACTGTTAGAAATTGAAAGAAACCAAGCTCAATATTATAACCCGAGTATAATTCCCCTTGGGGGTGGGGGGGACTAAAAAGAGTGGTAGTATTGGGTAGTATTGGGCTCAATACACAATATTCCTACCATGTAATAGAATGAGTTCATTTAAGGTCAATTATCTGTAAACTCAAATTCATATTTCTGGCAGATGTCCTCCAAGGTTTAACTGGTTTATGTCCAACAATTCTAAACAGCATGTCAATCATTTTTATTAGTATGGGGTACATTTCACAAGTCATTTTCCCCAGAAGGATCACTAGAAAGCTGTCAAACTTAGACATTTCACAAATGCATTTCTGAAATTTTTCTATGGGTAATTCTGCTTTGAAAATTTTCCAGGCTAAAATTGTCCAAGCCATGGTCTAGAGCGTAGAACTTTGGAACTTTGTTTATTGATTTGCCCTTATCCTGGAGCAGACTCAGAATTGTTTTCTGAGAAAAATCTTCATACTGTCTACAGTCATCCCAGACCTCCTCTATGCAGAGGTATACCAATTCCAACTCAAGACAAAGTCTAAGTTAGGCATCTTAATTTTCATCAGGTGACATTCACTTGTATGTCTTTGCTCAGTTGATTTTTAAAATATATACTTTTTGAAGTATATGAGTTTTAAAAATACATGTATTTCAATTAGTAAAACCAAATAATTATTCCAAAACATTTGTCAAATAATCAGTTGTCCATCACTGGCCAACTTTTATCAAAAGTCAAAGTGCAAGATAAGTGAAGTAAGTCAGAAAGAGAAAGACAAATACCATGTGATATCACTTATATGTGGAATCTAAAATATGACACAAATGAACCTATTTACAAAGCAGAAACAGACTCAGACAAAGAGAACAGACTTCTGGTTGCCAAGGGGGAGGCCAGTGGGGAGGGATGGACTCGGGGTTTGGGGTTAGTAGATGCAAATTATTATATATAGAATGGATGGACAAGAGGGTCCTACTGTATAGCACAGGAAACTGTATTCAACAACATGGGATAAATCATAATGGAAAAGAATTTAAAAATACACACACACACACACACACACACACATATATGAATAACTGAATCTCTTTGCTGTACACCAGAAATTAACACATTGTAAATCAACTATACTTCAATTTTTGAAAAAGTCAAAGTGCAAGAAATAATATTCATGAAGGACTAATTAAAGGGCATAAAGTTCACCCAGCCTAATAAATAGTTTTGATATTTATCCCTGGACCAATCTAGACATTAAGAAAGCTTATTTCATAGTTTTGGTTTTTTGTACTACCTACTTACAGAGAATTGCATTTACTGCATTGTGCTTTGGCCTTAGTTTCTCAATTTACATTGAAGGATACTATAGGCAACAGCTATACAAAACTAGTTGTTTTGATCTTAAGAATATTGTTGATAATATTTCCATTCCATGACTCTATGTTCTATTCTTAAGGATGCCATGTCGTACTCTTAAGCATCCAAAATACTAAATTTGAGGAGAAAATTTTCTCAAATTTCATAACCAGAAAAGTATTAGCTTATTTGGTTTTATCTACATTTATTAATATTTTTGTTACTATTACTGTGCTACTATTATTATTACTGTTATTGTTAAGACAGTATTTCTCTTTATGTGATAATATTGTCCTTTTAGCTTTGGCTTATCAGAAGTTTAGAACTAAGTATAAATATGTAGTTGTCTTTGAAGAGTTGTGTGGGACCTTGTGGCATATATTTATGTGTATTAACTTTTTTCTTTAGTTGTATCTCAACATTCTGAATTTCTTTTCCCTGTTAATAAGTGTCTTTAATTTTCATGTTATATGTGTGCAATCCAGTAAGATATCTCAAATCTTTCTTGAAAGGAAGTAGGTTATAATTTAATAATCATAATCCTGTGATAAGAAATCTTTCTAAGTATATGTGTGGTAGGTAGGATTTGGTAAGAAGCAGAATAGAGACAGTTGGTAAAGAACTGCTGGGTTCTTCATAATAGAAATCCCTGAAGGTATCACATATTTTTAAATAAATGAAAAATTACTAAAAGCCATAATCTGATTTATATAAAAACAATAATATAATATCTTAAAAGGAAGCCAACTTACAGTTTTAAAAAAATGTTTCTATTAAACATTTATTCTGAATAATAATCTTAAAAAAATCCTGAAAACTCTAGGATTTCTTGCTCAGAATTGTTAAGCTTCATTAGCAGAAATGTGACAAACATTAATCCTAAATGAGTTTCTAAGCTATAAAAAGTAGAAATGGAGATGTATAGTCAAATTGCAAATTTCATTCACACTATAGTGTATCTCAGTTATTTTGCCTCAATTTAAAATGGTCGTGTTTCCCAGTGCCACTGAAGATGATACAAACAGATGGAAAGATATTCTGTGCTCGTAAATTGGAAAAATGAATATTGTTAAAATGACCATACTACCCAAGGCAGTGTACAGATTCAGTGCAATCCCTATCAAAACACTAATGGCATTTTTTACAGAACTAGGACATATAATCCTAAAAATTGTATGATAACACAGAAGACCCCAAAGATTAAAAACAATCTTGAGAAAGAAGAACAAAGCTGAAGGTATCATGCTCCTTGATTCTAAACTATACTGCAGAGTTACAGTTATCAAAAACAGCATGATACTGGCACAAAAACAGACATAGATCAATGAAATGGAATAGAGCGTCCAGAAATGAACCCACACTTAACATGGTCAATTAGTCTACAACAAAGGAGGCAAGACTATACAATGGGGAAAAGACTGCCTCTTCAGTAAATCATGTTGGGAAAACTGGACAACTACATGCAAAAAAATCAAACTGGGCTACTTTCTCATACCATATATAAAAATTAATTCAAAATGTTTTAAAGACCTAAATATAGGGACTTCCCTGGTGGCACAGTGGTTAAGAATCTGCCTGCCAATGCAGGGGACACGGGTTCGATCCCTGGTCCAGGAAGATCCCACATGCCACAGAGTAACGAAGCCCATGTGCCACAACTACTGAGCCTGGGCTCTAGAGCCCATGAGCCACAACTACTGAACTGGCATGCCACAACTACTGAAGCCCAATTGATTCTTAAAAAAAAAAACAAAAAAAGACCTAAATGTAAGACCTGGAATCATGAAACTCCTAGAAGAAAACAGAGGCAGAACACTCTTTGACATAAATTGTACCAATATTTTTTTTTAATGTCTCCTCAGGCAAGAGAAACAAAAGCAAAAATAAACAAATGCTACCTCATCAAACTTAAAAGGAAACAAAAGCAAAAATAAACAAATGCTACCTCATCAAACTTAAAAGCTTTTGCACAGCAAAGGAGACCATAAACAAAATGAAAAGGCAACCAACTGAATGAGAGAAGATATTTGCAAATCATATTTTTGATAAGGGGTTAGTATCCAAAATATACAAAGAACTCACACAACAACAACAAAAAATAAACCAGATTTTAAAATGCACAGAGGACCTGAACAGGCATTTTTCCAAAGAAGACATACAGATAGCCAACAGACACACAAAAAGATGCTCATCACTAATCATCAGAGAAATGCAAATCAAAACTACTGTGAGATGTGACTTCATGCCTGTCAGAATCAAAGAGACAAGAAATAACAAGTGTTGGTGAGGATGTGGAGAAAAGGAAACCCTTGTGCATTACTGGTGGGAATGTAAATTGCTACAGCCACTGTGGAAAACATTATGGAGGTTCATCAAAAATTTGAAAATAGAACTACCATATGATCCAGCAATTCCACTCCTGGGCATTTTCCCAAAGAAAACAAAAACAGTAGCTCAGAAAGATATATGCACCCTTATGTTCATTGCAGCATTATTTACAATAGCCAAGGTATGGAGGCAACCAAAGTGCCCATCTATAGATGAATGGCTTAAAAAGATGTGAATGTTGCTCAGTCATGAAAAGAATGAAATTTTGCCATTTGCAACAACATGGATGGACCAGGAGGATATTATGCTTAGTAAGTCAGACAAAGGAAGATAAATACTGTATGATTTCACTTATATGTGGAATCTAAAAAATGAAACAAATCAACAAACAGAACAAAAGAGACTCATAGTACAGAGAACAAACAGGTGGCTGCCAGAGGGGAGGGGGGTGGTGGGATGAGTGAAATAAGTGAGGGAAATTAAGATATACAAACTTCCAGTTACAAAATAAATGAGTCACAAGGGTGAAACGTACAGCAAGGGTAATGTAGTCAATAATAAATGTAGTAACTTTGTATGGTGCCAGATGGTAACTAGACTTATGATGATCATTTGTAGTGTATAAAAATGTTGAATCACTACATCGTACACCTGAAACTAATATAATAAGTCAATTAAGCTTCAATTTAAAATTTTAATAAAATCCAGGAAATAGGGGGGAAAAAGGTTTTTTCTACCTTGGAGACCCTATCATGAAAATAAAACCACCAAACTTTTCATATCTGTACATGATTTCAATTGTCTAAAAGTGATGCTCAAGCAATCTTTTCTGAAATTTTAGAAGAAAACAATGGAAAGGAAAATAAGAGACAACAAATGCTTCTTATATTTTAAGAATAATACAACACTACCAACTTTTAGCAATACTAAATTAATACTGAGATGGCAAATATGTGTAATTTTTAACCACGTTGATTTTAAAAGTCATTTAACTTTTTGTTAATAACAAAATGACATAGAATGATATGAACTGGAACTTCAGAAAAACATAATCATGTAGAAGTGGAAGTACTTATGACTAGGTTGCTGAAAACAATTTTAAGGGTGAAATCCTCCTCAGAAAATAAATAACACTTAGAAAAACTAGTAAAGCTTTAAGAAATGTATCATGTCACATCTCCTTAAACTAGATGTAATGGATTTTTAATGCTTTGAGTATCAGTTGGTGCTCATATCTTATTCAGTGAAAGAAATATTTTTAAATTTCCATTAACAAGACACTCCATATTGCAATATTCTATAATCTTCTGATCCCAAAGTTTAATAAGAATTTAAAATTAGAGGGAAAAAAAACAATTAAGTGCCTGGGAAGGAACCCATTATATGATATCAAACTGGCCAAGATCATTAAGCTTAGGCAGCTATTTATGCCTTATCCTGGATTAACCTCTGGAGTGGTGTGATAGCAGCACATCACAGCTGCATTCTATTTAAGCCTTTCAATCACTCAGACACATTATCTTATCTGATTCTCATAATAACCCTGTTAGATAATTAAGGTAAAGATTAGTATCCCCATTTTTCAGATAGGAAAACTGATATATGTGGTAATTAAATCTCTGGAATCCAAATTAAAGGAGTGATTTAAGCAATCAAGTTAAAGCAGAAGAATCCATATAACAGTATTTATTGAGTAGCCTTCATGGTTACAGTTCTTCTGCTTTTCTGTTGGAGCTAAAAGGCAGCCTAAAATCTTAGCCAAAAGGTGAAAAAGTAATTTGCTGCCTGTAAAGTTTACCTCCCTATCTAGTAAGAGATAATAGAAAAGCCTGCTTTTCTTCACCTATAAAATAATGTTGAAAAACCTGCTTTTCTTCACCTATAAAATAATGTTGAACTACTTGATCAGAGGTTATGACCTGTCAGGATAATGAACAGATTCAGGACAAATTTCATCTGACCTGCAGAATCTTGGCTCACAGAAAATCTTATATTAAAAAAGCCAAAGATTTCCAGCTTCTCTTGAAATCAGAAAACTTGGCTGCCTTTGACCCACGTTATGCATGGTAGCAGCAATCACGTGGAGTTAAGTCCAGGTTTCCCCCTTTCGCCAAAGCATGTACTTTTCAATTTCCCATGACCTGTACCACTCCCTATTACTTATACTGAAGATGCTTCTTTTACCTGCATTGTTGCTTCAGTCCTGTAGACATTTGACTTGGTGACCTCTGTTTAATATCACCCATTTTAGCTCATCCATCAATTCATTCATTCGTTTTATTCAAAAAGCATTTACTAAGCAAAGCTTATACATGCAATTTTATACAAGGTACTTGAAAGGAAAAGGTAACTAAAACAGCCCAGAAGTACCACAATCTCATTTGGTGGGGACACATACCATAAACAGATTATTACTACACAGATGCCTTGGGACTCAGTCTTTGCGTCTATTCTCCTCTTTGTTCATTCCCTTGGTACTCTCACTCAGTCTCATGACTTTAAGTACCATCTCTGTGCTGATGTACATCTCAGTCTGGCCCTGAATTCCAGTCTCATCTAGCTGAATGTCTAATCAATAACTTCACTCAGAAATCTGTCATTCAAACTCCAAATGTCCAAAACCAGATCATGATTTTAGCCCATAAAGCCTCAGTCTTTCCTGTCTCAAAGAATGACAATCCCATTTTTCTAGTTGCTGTGGCCAAAACCTTGAAGTCATCTTCATTTCTTTTCCTTCTCATCCATTCTGTCAGCAAATCATGTTAGCCCAGGGAAGGAGGCCTTCAAGTCTTCATGAGGTGACACCTGAGGATGAATAGGACTTAGCTGGATGAAAAAGGAAGTGAAGTGCATTCCAGACAGAGGAGACAACATGAGCACAGGCATACAAGTGAGAAATAACAGGACATCTAGGAGGAACACCAAGTACTTCAGTGTAACTGAAGGGTAACTTATGGGAAGGGAGAGGCTGGAGATGGTTGTAGAGAGGTAGGTAGGGTTTGGATCATGGGAGGCCTTATATCCCATTTATCCTGTCACCACACAATGCTGTGTCATAAAAGCATTTTAGGCAGGTAGGACACTGATACATAAGGCCAGATGATCGGGACCTAAACTGAAGCAGCAATAATTTCCATTTAAATTTGGTAGGATTGAAGATTGGTCCAATGTAGAAGAGCAAAGGAAACAATGAAGATGACTCCCTAACATGACCCCTGAATGTAGAATACAGGAGAAATGGATCAGGGAAAGAAGATAATAATTCATTGTCAGAAATGTTGAACTTGACAGCCCATGGAGCATCCACAGAAATGACTTAATGAGTTATCTGAAGCTTGGGAGATGTAGGCTGGAAATGTGAGCTTGAAAATCATCAGCAAAAAAATGGGAGTTAAAACCATGACAACTACCTACTAACTGTGTCTCCTTAGTCTGTAAAATGGGGATTATCACACCTACTTTACACAACTGTTCTGAAAGTAACAAGAGAATTATTCTACTTGCATTTAGTTAGGACTTCGTGTATATTAGTTGTTTAAAAACTAAATTGCTAAGATTACCTTGGAAAACCATGTAGAATGGTGGTTACTAACCATTTGGAGAGACATGAATGCCTTTGAGAAAGCTTTCTCACTAGTAAGTTACACATAATCAAACACTCCAAATTCTGCACACCATTTCAGGAGGTCTGTGGACCCCTAAAGAACCCTAGGCTTAAAAATTCTTGATGCAGAGTTAGAAGAGGGAAAATTTGAGAATCAAACAAAGGAAAATCAACATTTCAGGAATGATCAGGGTAAGAGAAGACCAAGAAGCGATTACAAAAAAGCTACAAAGAGAACATAGGATAGTTTCAAGAAGAAGGCTGTGATAAATTCTCTCAAATTTGGCAAATAGGTCCAATTAGAGTTAAAATGATCACTGGCAACTTTCACAAATCACAAGGCTAGTTGTGGAAGAAGAAACAAGAATTTAGTAAGTTGAGTGAAATGAGGGCAAAAAGTGGAGAAAACTTCTGGACAAAGAAGGGAGGGACAGGAGACCTTCAAGATGGTGGAGGAGTAAGACGTGGAGATCACCTTCGTCCCCAAATACATCAGAAATACATCTACATGTGGAACAACTCCTACAGAACACCTACTGAATGCTGGCAGAAGACCTCAGACCTCCCAAAAGGCAAGAAACTCCCCACGTACCTGGGTAGGGCAAAAGAAAAAAAAGAAACAGAGACAAAAGAGTAGGGACGGGACCTGCACCAGTGGGAGGGAGCCGTGAAGGAGGAAAGGTTTCCACACACTAGGAAGCCCCTTCGCGGGCGGGAACTGCGGGGGGCGAAGGGGGAAAGCTTCGGAGCCATGGAGGAGAGCGCAGCCACAGGGGTGCAGAGGGCAAAGCGGAGAGATTCCCGCATGGAGGGTTGGTGCCGAGCAGCACTCACCAGCCCGAGAAGCTTGTCTGCTCGGCTGCTGGGGCGGGCGGGGCTGGGAGCTGAGGCTCGGGCTTCGGTCGGAGCGCAGGGAGAGGACTGGGGTTGGCGGCGTGAACACAGCCTGCAGGGGTTAGTGCACCACGGCTGGCCGGGAGGGAGTCCGGGAAAAAGTCTGGAGCTGCCGAAGAGGCAAGAGACATTTTCTTGCCTCTGTTTCCTGGTGCGCGAGGAGAGGGGATTAAGAGCGCTGCTTAAAGGAGCTCCAGAGACGGGTGCGAGCCGCGGCTGAAAGCGCGGACCCCAGAGATGGGCGTGGGATGCTGGGGCTGCTGCTGCCGCCACCAAGAAGCCTGTGTGCAAGCACAGGTCACTCTCCACACCTCCCCTCCCGGGAACCTGTGCAGCCCGCACGGCGGGCCCCAAGCTGGTGAAGCGTCATGGTGGCCTCTGCCGCCGCAGGCTCGCCCCGCATTCGTACCCCTCCCTCCCACCGGCCTGAGTGAGCCAGAGCTCCTGAAGCAGCTGCTCCTTTAACCCCATCCTGTCTGAGTGAAGAACAGACGCCCTCAGGCGACCTACATGCAGAGGCGGGGCCAATCCAAAGCTGAACCCCAGGAGCTGTGTGAACAAAGAAGAGAAAGGGAAATTTCTCCCAGCAGCCTAAGGAGCAGCGGATTAAATCTCCACAATCAACTTCATGTATCCTGCATCTGTGGAATACCTGAATAGACAACGAATCATCCCAAACTGAGGAGGTGGACTTTAGGAACAACTATATATATATATTTTTTCCCCTTTTTCTCTTTTTGTGAGTGTGTATGTATATGCTTCTGTGTGTGATTTTGTCTGTGTAGCTTTCTTTTTCCTATTTGTCCTAGGGATATGTCTGTCCGTTTTGGGGTTTTTTTTTTATTACTTAAAAAATTTTTTTTCTTCATATTTTTTATTTTAATAACTATTTTATTTTATTTTATTTATCTTCTGCTTTCTTTCTTTTTTTCCTCCCTTTTATCCTGAGCCGTGTGGAGGACAGGCTTTCGGTGCTCCATCCAGGCATCAGAGCTGTGCCACTGAGGTGGGAGAGCCAAGTTCAGGACACTGGTCCACAAGAGACCTCCCAGCTCCACGTAATATCAAATGGTAGAAATCTCCCAGAGATCTCCATCTCAACGCCAAGACCCAGTCCACTCAACGATCAGCAAGCTACAGTGCTGGACACCCTATGCCAAACAACTAGCAAGACAGGAACACAACCCCATCCATTAGCACAGAGGCTGCCTAAAATCATAATAAGGCCACAGACACCCCAAAACACACCACCAGATGTGGACCTGCTCACCAGAAAGACAAGATCCAGCCTCACCCACTAGAACACAGGTACCAGTCCCCTCCACCAGGAAGCCTAACACAACCCACTGAACCAACCTTAGCCACTGGGGACAGACACGAAAACAACGGAAACTACGAACCTACAGCCTGCGAAAAGGAGACCCCAAACACAGTAAGTTAAGCAAAATGAGAAGACAGAGAAACACACAGCAGATGAAGGAGCAAGGCAAAAACCCACCAGACCTAACAAATGAAGAGAAAATAGGCAGTCTACCTGAAAAAGAATTCAGAATAATGATAGTAAAGGTGATCCAAAATCTTGGAAATAGAATGGAAAAAATACAAGAAACATTTAACAAGGACCTAGAAGAACTAAAGGGCAAACAGTGATGAACAACACAATACATGAAATTAAAAATTCTCTAGAAGGGATCAATAGCAGAATAACTGAGGCAGAAGAACGGATAAGTGACGTGGAAGATAAAATAGTGGAAATAACTACTGCAGAGCAGAATAAAGAAAAAAGAATGAAAAGAATTGAGGACAGTCTCAGAGACCTCTGGGACAACATTAAACACACCAACATTCGAATTATAGGGGTCCCAGAAGAAGAGGAGAAAAAGAAAGGGACTGAGAAAATAGTTGAAGAGATTATAGTTGAAAAATTCCTTAATATGGGGAAGGAAATAGTTAATCAAGTCCAGGAAGCACAGAGAGTCCCATACAGGATAAATCCAAGGAGAAACACGCCAAGACACATATTAATCAAATTATCAAAAATAAAATACATAGAACAAATATTAAAAGCAGCAAGGGAAAAACAACAAATAACACATAAGGGAATCCCCATAAGGTTAACAGCTGACCTTTCAACAGAAACTCTGCAAGCCAGAAGGGAGTGGCAGGACATACTTAAAGTGATGAAGGAGAAAAACCTGCAACCAAGATTACTCTACCCAGCAAGGATCTCATTCAGATTTGATGGAGAAATTAAAACGTTTACAGACAAGCAAAAGCTGAGAGAGTTCAGCACCACCAAACCAGCTTTACAACAAATGCTAAAGGAACTTCTCTAGGCAAGAAACACAACAGAAGGAAAAGACGTACAATAACGAACCCAAAACAATTAAGAAAATGGTAATAGGAACATACATATTGATAATTACCTTAAATGTAAATGGATTAAATGCTCCACCCAAAAGACATATCGAGTGACTGAATGGATACAGAAACAAGACCCATATATATGCTGTCTACAAGAGACCCACTTCAGACCTAGGGACACATACAGACTGAAAGTGAGGGGATGGAAAAAGCTATTCCATGCAAATGGAAATCAAAAGAAAGCTGGAGTAGCAATTCTCATATCAGACAAAATAGACTTTAAAACAAAGACTATTACAACCCAATCCAAAAATGGGCAGAAGACCTAAATAGACATTTCTCCAAAGAAGGTATAGTGATTGCCCACAAACACATGGAAGGATGCTCAACGTCATTAATCATTAGAGAAATGCAACTCAGAACTACAATGAGGTATCACCTCACACCAGTCAGAATGGCCATCATCAAAAATCTACAAACAATTAATGCTGGAGAGGGTGTGGAGAAAAGGGAACCCTCTTGCACTGTTGGTGGGAATGTAAATTCTTACAGCCACTATGGCGAACAGTATGGAGGTTCCTTAAAAAACTAAAAATAAAACTACCATACGACCCAGCAATCCCACTACTGGGCATATACCCTGAGAAAACCATAATTCAATAAGAGTCATGTACCACAATGTTCATTGCAGCTCTATTTACAAGAGGCAGGACATGGAAGCAACATAAGTGTCCATCGACAGATGAATGGATAAAGAAGATGTGGCACATGTATACAATGAAATATTACTCCACCATAAAAAGAAACAAAATTGAGTTAGTTTTAGTGAGGTGGATGGACCTAGAGTCTGTCATACAGAGTGAAGTAAGTCAGAAAGAGAAAAGCAAATACCATATGCTAACACATATATATGGAATCTAAAAAGTATAGTTATGAAGAACCTAGGAGCAGGACAGGTATAAAGACACAGACGTAGAGAATGTACTTGAGGACACGGGGAGTAGGAAGGATAAGCTGGGGCGAAGTGAAAGAGTGGCATGGACATATATACACTACCAAATATAAAATAGATAGCCAGTGAGAAGCAGCCACATAGCACAGGGAGATCAGCTCAGTGCTTTGTGACCACCTAGAGGGGTGGGATAGGGAGGGTCGGAGGGAGACGGAAGAAGGAGGAGATATGGGGATATATGTGTATGTATAGCTAATTCACTTTGACATAAAGCAGAACTAACACACACAGAGAGAAAAAAGAAAGGGAGGGAAAAGACGGAATGCAAGGTAAAGGGGAATTTCAGGTCACAAAAAGGTCGTTTTTTATTGTTGTTGTTTGTAGTGTCTGTTTTGTTTTTTGTTTCTGAGAATTTTTTATTATTATTTTGGTGGTATATTTTTTGTCTTTCTTTCTGAAGGAAGAGACAGACTTTTGGTGTGATGGGCCCAGGATTAGAGCCAATAGAAAGATTAAGGTGGAAGATGGGGAACAGTGTGGGAATGATTAAAGAAGCAGTGTTCACCCAATGGAGATGGAAAAGGAAAAAGAGACTGAGGGCTCCAGGAGAGGGTTTGGTATTGGGCAGGAAAAGTACGTTGTCCTCAGTGTATGAAGAAAGGAAGAAGGGAAATGCTTTACATATTAGTAAGTGTGGGGTAGGGCTGACAATTGACAGATGATCACAACTTTCTCAGTTAAGTAACAGACAAGGCTTGGAGAGCACTGTGAATTAAATGTTGAGGAGAATGATGTTGATTTAGAATAGAGACCAAAAGGGATGAAAAAGAAATCTAATCAAACAAGTAAAAAGCTCTTGCTCTGTGATAAGCTATGAGAACTCATTTCTCATAAGCCTTTAAAATCTTAATAATCATTATTACCAGAACATACCGAAAAAGTATGTTGGCAGTTAGTCGTTCTGTTTCACTAGCAACAGTATTTAGATGAGATCATTGTAGTTATATCTTTACCTGTAATATATTAGACTTACAGAATTGCAAAAGCAATAGTAGACCTTATGGATGTATATTATATCTATATGATGGATAGATACATGAATACATATACATTATGTGATACTAAGTACCAAAATTTTATTTGATGTTTTCATGTGCTTGAGATACAATGGTAATTTTAACCAGATGTTATGTTTTCAAACATTGATTTGTTTTATCCTTCTCTTCCTTGTGTAACCATGAAGAAATCTTATTAGACTAATTTCTTCAAGAATCTGCCTATTATAGGAAATGGAATTAATTTCGTTTCCCATTGCTACTACTACCAAATTTGATGGCATAAAAAAAATAAGATGGGAAGTACGCTCACATAATAAATTACAAAAATTTTCATGGTAGAATTCTTGATTTTTCTGCATCCAAGCTGTGTGTCACTTTATAATGAATCATCATCTCAGGCAGATGTTCTTGTTAACAGGTAAATTTTTCCCACTAGATTTAATGCTTAAAACAGAAGTTATACCCACACCCACCAAGACACTTTCTAAATACAAAGAGCCCTTGTTATCAAATAGTTTCATTTGAGTTGTTTTTCTTTCTTCTTTTGGATTATCTAGGAAATTTCTTTCATATTTTCATTTAATATTTGCACAGATGTTTTAAACCTCTCTTCCTGTGTTGAAATTGGTTTGTACTACATTTGTACGGCTAAAAGGGGAGAACAGAGAGGAAAAGGAAATCTAGTCTGAACTATATAAAGCCTTAAATCTTCGAAAATCAAAAATTAAATCTGGAGACTTCCCTGGCGGTCCAGTGGTTAAGACTTCACCTTCCAATGCAGAGGGTGCAAGTTCGACCCCTGGTTGGGGAGCTAAGATCCCACATGCCTCATGGCCAAAAAACCAAAAAACATAAAACAGAAGCAATGTTGTAACAAAAATTCAATGAAGACTTAAAAAATGGTCCACATCAAAAAAATCTTAAAAAAAATTAAATCTGAAGATGTTCAGGTTTCTCATCACTTATAAGGGTTTAGTTCCAAAGATATGCCAGATTTTCTTAGAAAATATAACACTGATAATCTGAAAAAGAAGGCAATGTATTTGTCGCTTTTAACCAACTCTTATGGACAGAGATAGAACAATTAGTCCATAAATTAGAAGTTGTACCTTTAATGTACTTGTCCATAGTGCCACCAAGCGGTTCTGTCAATTTAAAAAAATACTGCTAAGCAGAGTATTTCAGTTATTCTAGGAGTTAGACACTAGGTGGCAGTAGATTTCCCTTTAAAGAGGCTTTGAGAACTTTGATGAATAAAGAGTTAGAAATGGTTTACTCTCATTCGAGGGCAATTATTCATCCATTAAAAAAATAAATTAGAATAGCTATAACCTACTCCAAAAGAAAGGAAAATATACTGCAGGGTTGGGTTTTTTTTTACAATATTCTGTGCAACCTAGGTTGATCACATTAAAAAATGACCCATTTCTTTTTTAAAATTATAATGTTATTGAGATAAATTCACAGAGCATAAAAGTCTTCCTTTAAAGTGTATAATTCAGTGTTTTTAGTATATTCATATAGATGGGCCACCATCACGTGACCTAATTCCAGCGTCTATGGACCACTACACAAAGAAACCTCATATCCATTTGCAGTCAATTCTTATTCCCTCCTCTCCCTAATTCCTGGCAACCATGAATCTACTTTCCATATGTATTTCCCTATTCTAGAAATTTCAAATAAATGGAATTGTACAATCGTGTTCTTTGGTAATTGGCTTCTTTAACTTAACATAATGTTTTCAAAGTTCATCCGTGGTGTAGCATTTATTAGTACTTCATTTTTATTGTCAAATAATATTCCATTGTACGGCTATGCCACTTCATTTATCCATTCTTCAGCTGAGGGACATTTGAGTTGTACAGTATCTTCTTTTGTACCATTATGAATAGTGCTGCCGTGAATATCCTTGTAAAAGTTGTTGTGCAAGTGTATGCTCTAATTTCTCTTGGGTTTATACCTAGGAGTAGAATTGCTGGGTCATGTAGTAAAGCTATGCTTAACATTTTGAGGAACTGCCAAACTTTCCCAAGGTGGCTGCATCATTTTACATCTAATTAACAATTTTGAAGGTTCTAATTTCTCTGCTTCCTCCATAATGCTTCTTCATCCTTTTCTCCTTCTGTTCCTCAGATTGGGTATCACAGTGACCTATCTCCAAGTTTGCCAATTCTTTATTTTGGACAGCTCAAATCATTTCAGTTATGGTAGTTTTCAACTCCAGAATTTTTTTTGCTTTTTTTTAAAAAAATAAATTTATTTATTTATTTTTGTCTGCATTGGGTCTTCATTGCTGTGCACAGGCTTTCTCTAGTTGTGGCGAGTGGGGGCTACTCTTTGTTGCGGTGCACGGGCTTCTCATTGTAGTGGCTTCTCTTGTTGCGGAGCACGGGCTCTAGGAGCGCGGACTTCAGTAGTTGTGGCTCGTGGGCTCTAGAGCGCAGGCTCAGTAGTTGTGGCACGCAGGCTTAGTTGCTCCGCGACATGTGGGATCTTCCCGGACCAGGGCTCAAACCCGTGTTCCCTGCATTGGCAGGCGTATTCTTTTTTTTTTTTTTTTTAAAGGCTATTTATTCTTTTTTTTTTTAAGACCATACTTCATTCAGATTTCTTTCGCTTTTTTTTTTAATTTTATTTATTTATTTATGGCTGTGTTGGGTCTTCGTTTCTGTGCGAGGGCTTTCTCTAGTTGCAGCAAGTGGGGGCCACTCCTCATCGCGGTGCGCGGGCCTCTCATTATCGCGGCCTCTCTTGTTGCGAAGCACAGGCTCCAGGCGCGCAGGCTCAGTAATTGTGGCTCACGGGGCTAGCTGCTCCGCGGCATGTGGGATCTTCCCAGACCAGGGCTCGAACCCATGTCCCCTGCATTGGCAGGCGTATTCTTAACCACTGCACCACCAGGGAAGGCCCTGCTTGTTTTTTTAAAATAATTTTTATCTCTTTACTGATATTCTTTATTTGTGAGACGTTCTCATACTTTCCATTTATTCTTTTAGATGTAGTTTTCTTAGTTCTTTAGACATATTTATAATATCTACTTTAAAGTATTTAGTTAATTTCTATATACTTTCTTGTATTATAATCATTTCATTCTCAAAAAGAGGCAAAATATTAAAATAACTGTTTGTTTCCTATATTAATATGCCCAGCCTAGTCAACAGAATCTCACTAATTTTCTCTCTGCTACTTATGATTGGCACACACACAAAAATCTTTATATATAGTCACTAATTAACAAAACTTTACTAAGTCAAGATTTAGAGGCAGAAAACCAATGAGAAATTTGTGCAGCTCATTTACGTTCATTTATATACTGTCTTGACAAGTAAAAAAAGAAATGGGGGCTGGAAAGGGGCATGGAACCCTGTGATTATCACTCCATTTCCCTTCCATCCTGCTTCTGAGGCTAAGAATTCTTCCTAATTTCTCCTGCCAATCAGAAAGAAACACTATGCCACCTTGGAACACAGCCCCAAGATGCATGGTTTAGGAGGTTTCCCTAGTTGAAAACAGTAAGTGCCACATAATACATAGGAATCCAACACAGCTGTAGCTTTTTGTATAGAAATTTTTCTTCTCATTAATATACATGAAATCCAGATCTTCCTAAACTGTCAAAGGATTGTCACACAAAAAAAGGATAGCAGGGACATGAAGCCCCATCTCTAGTTGACAGATTAATTTCTCCTTAGGTATCTTACTTCTGACAACTACTAGGTTGGTTTAAGATGAGGAAAAATGGAGTGACCTTTCATGTGTAATCTCCTGGCCTATTTTTGGACACAGAGCCTTTCTTTAATGCCAACAAGTAAAACTACAAAAGGGCTAACATATTAAACAAGACTTGACTAAATAAAAAGAAATAACTAAAGGGAGCTTGATGGAAACAAAATTATACTAGCTCCATCAGGGTAAATAGGTGAAAGTATTTAACTAATCCCTTGGTTTTTGAATAGTCAACAGGAGAAAATTAAACCAAACCATCATTATCCCTTCCCTTATTTTAATTCTCCAGTAGAAAAGACTAGACCTTGGTAGTCTTGGGACCTGAAGAAATCCTAATGGATTCCCTTGGAGATAGCATTGGGGGGTGGAGTGTAGCAAGGAACTGACCTTTTTGTGTTTTGGAACTAAAAAGAAAGAGAACTGATCCTCACTAATAACCCTCCCCTAACCCACCCCACCCCCCCAAAAAAAGTCAGGCCTTTATTTGGAAGGTGTATCAGGTAATTAGGCTAAATTGCTCAAAAAGAATGCTGCCACTCTGGGTAGAAAGAAAAATTGGCTGAGCCCTGGTAGGTGAGTCCCCCGAGAGCAAGAGGGAGGGTCAGGCTGCATGTTCCCACAGAACCCCCCACTGTTGGAGACCAAGACCCCACCCAGACGCAGCCCCCCAGATGTGGCAGAGCCTCATATACAGCACGTGCTGCGGGAGCCTGGGCCCTGTTATTGGGCCTTGGAGGTCTCAGCAGGGTACCTGTCACTGAGTTAAGCACAAGAGGGGAAATCACAGGTAGAGCCTCCCCACTTTGTTGTTGTTGTTTTTTTTATTCTTTTTTTTTATTAGTTTCTGCTTTATAACAAAGTGAATCAGTCATACATATACATCTGTTCCCACATCCCTTCCCTCATGCATCTCCCTCCCTCCCACCCTCCCCATCCCACCCCTCCAGGCGGTCACAAAGCACCGAGCTGATCTCCCTGTGCTCTGCGGCTGCTTCCCACTATCTATCTACCTTACATTTGGTAGTGTATATATGTCCATGCCTCTCTTTCGCTTTGTCACAGCTTACCCTTCCCCCTCCCCATATCCTCAAGTCCATTCTCAAGTAGGTCTGTGTCTTTATTCCCGTTTTACCCCTAGGTTCTTCATGACATTTTTTTTTAAATTCCGTATATATGTGTTAGCATACGGTATTTGTCTTTCTCTTTCTGACTTACTTCACTCTGTATGACAGACTCTAGGTCTATCCACCTCATTACAAATAGCTCAGTTTCGTTTCTTTTTATGGCTGAGTAATATTCCATTGTATATATGTGCCACATCTTCTTTATCCATTCATCCGATGATGGACACTACTAGCCATATACCCTGAGAAAACCATAATTCAAAAAGAGACATGTACCAAAATGTTCATTGCAGCTCTATTCATAATAGCCCGGAGCTGGAAACAACCTAAGTATCCCCACTTTGAATGCACCGTAGGACCAGGCAATGAAAAGGGATTGCGACAACAATGCAGATTGAAACTGCAGGCTTCCCTGAATTTCCGGACTGAATAAAGCCCAGGATTCCTATGCAATGCAAAGCATGTCCTGACAAGTTATTAATATCGATTTTCTTGTCCACACTCAGGAATGGAGGGATGAACCAGATAGAAAGTGGGAAAATACAGCATTTTTAAATACCAAGTGGGGGACTTCCCTGGCGGTCCAGTGGCTAAGAATACGTCCATGTCCAATGCAGCGGGCGTGGATTCGATCCCTGGTCAGGGAACTAAGATCCCACATGCCACAGGGCAATAAATAAATAAATAACCAAGTGGAAGCAGAGCAAAGTCAGTCCTCTACATAGATTATAAAGCTTGCAAATTATGATGTGCACTTCTGAAGCCTGGCTTGACCTAGATTCCAGGGTCTGAGTGCCTGTGCACTGTCTCAGAACCCGCCACCTACAAGCACAGTCCAGTGTCTCCTAATTTATTTAGACTAAGAGATGAAGACCTAGAAGAGGAGGAGAATCCTTTCCTCCAACCAATATCAGTCCAGTTCCAGTCTGAAAACCTCCTCTACCCAGAGGGACTGACCTCAGTGATTACCACCTCTTTGACGGGAGATCAAGTCCACCCACAGCGTGTGGCCTGCCAGCCTCCACAAAACCTCACAATAAAACAGACTAACTACCTTTGTTCACCTTTATTCACACAGAAGACATACAAAACCAATATGCAAATGTGTGCTTTGCTACATTAGAAAATCACATTGGTACGTGTAACACAACATGGTGATGACAAAATGCCTTTCTTTTCAGATGAACACTTCTATTCCTAATCTTTAGTTCATCTGACAGTGATGTTGAGGAACAGCAGTGGAAAGAGGAAATAAAGTTTCTGTCCCCCTCTCCAGCACTATTAAAAACTGTGTTTACGGGTTTGTCAATTTCTGGAGGTGTGTTCTCAACACAGTTTCACAAAGGGCTCTTTTTTCAGATCTTGGAATCAATACTTCTTGAATTTAACACAGAAACACAGGCAAGTATCCTGGAAATACAACAGCCCCAGATGACTGACTAAGCCTTGGAAGCTTATGACAAAGCACTTTGATCTCCCCATGCGTGCCAGGGCCTTCCCAGAGAGTGGCCTTCCCACAAATTGAGTTTGGTTACTATTTCCTTTGGGTAATTTGAACACTGCACTACAAAAGATGCCCTGTTCTCATAAGAGGCAGGTCCTAAAGCCTTTTGTATACCTAGGGAATGATTTATTACTTCTGTGAGTTCTGGCTTAATTATAACAATTATTTTGTTCACCTATATAAAATGTCAAATGTCATCTATCTGCTTAATCAGCATTTCAGGAAGTAAAAAGCCATTGCCTGTGTCAGAAAGACTGACCTGATGAAATATCTTGGAGACATTCCTCAGTACTAATTAAAATAATACACATTGTTACACGGTGCAATTATTTTCCAGAAAACAGCTGATGTGTACACACTATGCTTGGCAAAAGTCCCGGCGAATTTCGCAAGAATGTTTATTCCAGACTGAGATCATCTTTAGAAAAAAGAAAAAGAAAGAGACAGACCGACAGACGGACAGACAGAGGAAGTGGGGAGGAAAGAAGGATGGAAGGAAGGAAGAGATGAAGGAGGAAGATTTCTTAATAATCAAGAGAGGATTTTAGATTTTAAAGTTGCCTTTTCACATTCTGACTAGATACCTACATAATTCTATAATAAAACCTTATTACAGAAAGGGCATTTTATTTTAGCACAAATAAACTTTATTAACAGCTTGAAAAATCTGTAAAGTAGTTCAAAGAGTTATCAATATATCATTTATTTTTTACTTTATTTATTTTTTATTGAAGTATAGTTGATTTACAATATTATATTAGTTTCAGGTGTACAACATAATGATTCAATATTTTTACAGATTATACTCCATTTAAAGGTATTATAAAATATTGACAATATTCCCTGTGCTATACATTACATTCTTGTATCTCATTTATTTTATACATAGTAGTTTTTACCTCTTAATCCCATACCTTGCCCCTCCCCCATCTCTCTCCCCATTGTTAACCACTAGTTTGTTCTCTATATCTATGAACTTGTTTCTGTTTTGTTATGTTAATTCATTTGCTTTCTAATATGTCATTTATTTTAAACTTAAAATACAATGTTTTGCTATTTATATTTAAACAAATATTTTTAAATCTTTAACAATCTCAGGAAGAATAACATGAAATCATGAAAATAATTACCTATAGAACAAATGGTCTGGGAGGTGAAATATTTCATTTTTACCAGAGAGATACATTAATTTAAAATATTCTAAGCTCAAATTCACATTGAAGAATCATAGCATTGTATTTTTTTCAGATTTTAATAATTTCTACGGTTAACAAAGGTGACTTTAAGGAAAATTAATCAAGATGAAGCTATATTCAAAAGGTTCATGGAAGGGAAAACATAGAGTGAACATTTGCAAATAAAGACAAACATTATGGATATGAAGAGTCATGATTTACTCATTCCAATTTTGCAGATGGCTAGAATACATCTGTGAATCATTTGCTTAGCCTTCAGACTGACCACATACACCAACACGGCCACTCACACACTCAGAAAGAACTGGGCATTGTCAAGTTTGGAGGAAGCCAGTGCTGACATGTTGATCCCTTATCTGGAAAGAAGGAATTATAAAGTTCTCTTTCTATCAGACTTAATTTACTCCTGATTTCTGAATCTTACTAAAAGGCAAGGAGGAGGATTTTTTTTTTCCTTCCCTTTTGATTCAGTCTAGAATTTTGACTGAAAAAGAAATTTTTTAAAATTCTTGCCATTAGTCTAGGAGGGAAGGTTTATTTTGGGATTAAAATTTATTAGTGGCTAATGGTTTGGCTTAATGAAAATATTGGGACTCAGGGTTCTAAAGGGAAAGAATTTGTAGCTTGCTTCAAAATTTACTGTGGTCCCTCATAATATCATTATTAACATATATCCTTTTTGTTTATCTGCACTGTTTTTCTGAATGTTGGCTTGTAGGGAACTATGTTTGAATAGCACTTGATACTTCCATGAGTTTCTTGCCAACAGTACAGTTATATAGTGAAAATCCCATATAATGGCTTCACAGTTTGATTTGGAAGATCATATATAGTTTTAAGATTTCATGTAAAGATTGCTTTAAATTCTCATTCAAGGGCTTCCCTGGTGGCGCAGTGGTTGGGAGTCCGCCTGCCGATGCGGGGGACGCAGGTTCGTGCCCCGGTCCGGGAGGATCCCACATGCCGCGGAGCGGCTGGGCCAGTGAGCCATGGCCGCTGAGCCTGAGCGTCCGGAGCCTGTGCTCCACAGCGGGAGAGGCCCACGTACCGCAAAAAAAAAAAAAAATCTCATTCAACAGGCCATGTGCAAGAAATTCAGAGAGAATGATGAATAGCTAGATAAAATCGTGGGCTTCCTGAATTTCCCACTTTATAGATTCTCTTTCAGAAAGCTTTTAAATTGACAGGAAAGAGTTAATACTGTGCCTATAAGGTAACTTAGTAGGTTACAAAATAAGCTTTTCTTTTGTGAGTTTCTACTCAACGGGATCATAATTGCTCATGGGAACTCTCTTTTAGGACTAAGCAAAATAAAATATTATCAACATCATGGCATTTTCTCTTTGCCATATTTTCATTTTACATAGAAATTTTGCCCTTACCAAAAAACAAGCAGAAAATAATCTTTCCATTACGTTACAGTTTAAATCAATCAATTGTAACTAGACCTTTATTAATCTTTTAGCTCTATTATAGTTAAAAAGAAAAACATGGTCTGTGAAGATGTACTTTTGATGGAATAGTTTTAAATAATGTGAATTCTTCCATCTAACCATCCTTTTCTTTCTGGGTGAATCTGTTTCATCATATTTGCTTGTAAATTTTCATCTGTTTTTCTTCTCTGCACTTATATTCTTTAAGAAAGCATTAATGAGGGGTAGGAGAAATGGGTGAAGGAGGTCAAAAAGAAAAAAAGAAAAAAATTTTAATACTAAAAACTTATTTGAAACCACAGCTCTATGGCTAATCTCGATGGATATAAAATAAAATTATTGCTTGTATGAAATAATATTAAAGAGAAAAAATAGAATATAAAATTGTATTTTTAAGACAAAGCAATAGATTGATTATAACTATGCAGAATGCTTATATGCACATTAGTAGATAAGTTTAAATAATAAAAATGGTTTAATATTTTTTAAAAGCATTGATTAAACTAGAAAGGATCAATATTACAGATGCAAAATTAATATTACAGATATATTACTTCAATCCAGCATGTCCTGAACTTCTACTATATGCCAGGTGCTCTCTTAGGTGCTGGAGATACAAGTGGAACAAGATGCATGGGCCCTGACCTCAGAAGGTGACAACCTATGGGAGAAGACACAAACAAGCAACCAAAATACAATGTGATCTCTGTTACTGTGAATTACAGCAGTTGGCACTGTTTAACTGCAAGTGACAGAAAACATGACTCAAACTGGCTTAAGCCATAAGTTAATTGGTTCACATAACCAAAATTGAAGGAGATAAAGTGGTCCGTAGAGCTGACACATAGCACATTCCAATCAGGGATGGAGTGATGTCACCACAAGTGGTGTGTGTTCCTCTCTTAGCTCTACCCTCCTCTGCCTTGGATTTGTTCTCAAGCTCCAGTGATGGCTCCTGGCAACTCCCAGCTCATTTCTTACTATGCATTATTTAGATAAATTGCTCTTTTATTACCCAGTATTAACGAAAGAGGAAGATTTGTGGATTTAATAATACACCCATATTTTGTCTTTTTCTCCTTCCCTATTGGGCCTATATTCCTGCTTTCTGGGGTCATATTTCTGAGTAAACTTCACGTACATAAATCTTTGTCTTAGGCTCTGCTTTGGAGAGACCCAGGCTATCAGCCCAGCACACGTAGACACTAATTGCCTCTGACTCATTCCAGCAGAATTCCAATCACTATGCTTCCTTCTATCAATACTACGTAGCCATGGTCCATTGGTCACAGTTGATAAAACTAGGGACAGAAACCTGACAGACAAGCTGGGCCACTAAGAATTTCCCCAGGAGTTTGGAAATGGACTGAGAGAAAGTTGTTCCCTCGATGTGGCAAATCCTATCTGGTGAAGCTTGATGGCTTCCTTCCTTCCTGGGGTGCGCTGGAGCACACTTGTAAGAGCTGATAGTTAAACACTCAGGAATTTTGCCCAACAGCCCATTGGGAGCTGGAAATATGCCATGGTGAGCGCATTGCATTATAAAAGTCAACAATTCCTACAATCTGGCCTTCTTCCTCCCAGAGAGCCAGTTTACCAGCACACCACCACTTCCTTCCCTCTGTTTTCTAAAACCTAAGAAATATTCATAAGGATCCAATCAGAGAAAAAAAGTACAGACCAAGCATTAGAGGCCAGGCAAAAGCAAATAATCCCAAACCAAAGAATTTTGATAACTTGTGTTGGGAAACACAATTTTCAGCTGAGGGCTCTCCTGGAATGAAGACCCCTGGTCCCACAGAGCACCTCCACTTGATATTCTCACCCATTAGCATGCTTACAAGTAAACTGGGCCTGCCAGAGACAACCCTTAGTCTGGCCCAGTTGCTACCAGGAGACAAAGGACAGGTGGCAACACAGGCCCACCAATTAATAAGCAACAACAGAGACAGGCGACTGTGCTGCCCACATTCTGAAGCCGTGACCTCACCGCGGGTTAACAGTGTGTACGTGTCATTGCCCAGTGTTACCAGTAAGATAAGCCAGTCCTCCTTCTGTGAGGAGGAACATGCCACAGGAATAGAACGAAGGAGAGAACTGTTTCCTCCTATATTACTCCCTTCTAGGGAGAAAAGGAGAGGGGTCTGCTCCACAATAAGAAGGTGTGCAGTGGTGCAGAAGCCATGGTTTCTGCCATGAGGTCTAAGGAGCAGAGAAAGCCACTGAAGAGAAGAATGGAGCAAAGAATGGAGAAGCTGCACCCTTGGGCTCCTGCTGACTCAGTTCCTTTTGGAAGTCTGGCGGATAAAGCACCTATACAAAGCAGATAGCAGTACCTTGTTAATGTTGGCCACTATTTATTTATTAATGCCAGCATGCTATTTCAAAGATTATGTTTTAAAATTTATTTAAAACAACCCCCTACTAATAAATATTTAGGCTGTTTTCAATTCTCTACTCTAGCAAAGATGTATAGACAGAGTTAAAGAAAAATTATCTGACACTTGTTAAAGCAGTAAGGAAAAATTTATCCAAGACTGTTGCAGTAGGGAAGACATACTGTGCTCAACTCTGAATACAATAAGGACAAGTGGGGATTTATGGCCAAGAAGCAGGGTGAGGGGTCGATGGATGGAAAAATTGCTAAGAGGAGACTTCAAGGGTAGGGGGATTCTTGCTAAACTCATCTCACAGATTTTTCCCTAAAGGCAGATCAAGGACTTACACATCAAAGGTGAGGAATACAGAACTTGATCAGATATCAAGAATGATTAGATATCAAGGGTGAGGGGATTCTTGCTAAACTAGGCTATGCAGGCCCAGCGAGGACAGGACAGCCATGGAAGGCCAAGGTCAAAGCCTAGTTGAAAAGAGGGCTCAGAGGAGCCTGACTAAAGTTTGATCAAAAAGAGAGTATTTGGCAGGGGAAGTTTTTGATTAAAACAAATTCCCAATAATGAACTTCAGTCAAAATGCATGAATTTTTTTATGGTTCTTGTCACACAGTATCAATGGCTCTTTGAAAAAATTGAACCCACTTACAACACAACTACATGAGTGTTCAAGTTTCTCAAATTTTTTTATAGCGTTTTCTTTTGACCAATTCTTAATATGTGTAGATGTGTAATTATCTAAAATCCTTCAAATCCTTCAAAAAACAAATACCTATGCACAATCATCTAATTTTGTGTTTTATTACCAAAATTGAATGTTTTCCTTGTTAAACCTGCCTTTTTGGGATTGTGGCTGCCATCTCTACGACAGAGGTCATACTTGTACTTTCAAGTGTGTACTTTCTTTCTGAAGTACACACTGGAATTTATTGCAGATGAGATGGTTTCTACTTTCTAATCACTTGTTCCATTAAAAGCTAGACCACTGCTACACGAAAAAGAATTAGCCTCCTAGTATCAGTATTTGTATGACTTTTTTTCTCTCTGAGTCAAGGAACAAGGTAACTTCTCAGCCACAGTCCACTGTTCATGGGAGTTTTCTGCCCACTTATTGAACCATTCACTAGGTATTTACCTGGTCATTTTCTTCTTTGAGCTCCCTTCCCACATGCCTTATATATAATCAACTTGAAGCAGCACAGAACATTCAGGTTTAATAAGAGAGTTCTTAGTATCTTTGTGAGACATAATGTCTTCGAATCTTCTCTGTTAGAAAATACAAACAGATGGGAACAGTAATGACAATGCACTCTACCCTACACAGATGAATCCAGCATACCACTAGAGGGTTCCACAGTGAAGTTCTGCAGTGTGGGAGAATAATATATCCTGTTCTTTTACTGAAATACCTCTGCATTATCTCCTTACAACTGAGAACTACTGACTGGGACAAAGAGCAGGTAGTTCATCATAAAAGCTAATGACATTAGCTAACGTTTATTGAACCTTGTCACTATGCCAGTCTCTGTTTTATTTTTTTTAACTTTTTTTTTACATCTTTATTGGAGTATAATTGCTTTACAATGTTGTGTTAGTTTCTGCTGTACGACAAAGTAAATCAGCTATATGTATACATATATCCCCATATCCCCTCCCTCTTTAGCCTCCCTCCCACCCTCCCTATCCTACCCCTCTAGGTGGTCACAAAGCATTGAGCTGATCTCCCAGTCTCTGTTTTAAGTCCTTTTCATGTGTTTAAATTCAATGAGTTTACTGCAATTCAAAATTCAATTAATAATCTCTAAATCCATGAAGTGAGGATCATTAGTGTCCCACTGAACAAATACGGAAAATGAGGAACCAGGAGGTTTAAAATATTGCCCAAGGTCACATAACAAGTAAGAGGCAGAATTGAGATTCAAGCCCCAGCCTGTGTGATTCCAGACGCCAATCTCTTGGATGTCTAACTCAAGGATAATAGATAATAAAGCCAAATTTTCCTCAATGCCATGTTAGGAATATATGTCCACTGACTTATTTAAACCCTTAAAAGCACATTCATATATTCATCCAAATTGGTTTAGGTACTTCCTTTAGTTTAGATTCCAATGTCTAAAACTTTTTATTTAGACTAAACGCTAAAAATTTTAATTCCTTAAGCTTCAGTGATATCTTAGGATTTGTTTTAAAATTCAGTCAGGGACTTCCCTGGTGGTGCAGTGGTTCAGAATCCTCCTGCCAATGCAGGGGACACGGGTTCGAGCCCTGGTCCAAGAAGATCCCACATGCCGTGGAGCATCTAAAGCCGTGTGCCACAAGTACTGAGCCTGCGCTCTAGAGCCCACGTGCCACAACTACTGAAGCCCATGCACCTAGAGCCCATGCTCCGCAACAAGAGAAGCCACTGCGATGAGAAGCCCTCGCACTGCAACGAAGAGTAGCCCCTGCTCACCACAACTAGAGAAAGCCCGTACGCAGCAACGAAGACCCAACGCAGCCAAAAATATAAATAAATAAATAAATAAATAAAAATTAATTAATTAATTTAAAAAAATTCAGTCATATGTTTTATAATTCTTAGATGTCAGGCAAATCCATTGTCAGTTTTGTTTTCCTAGATTGAAGCACCCTCGTTTCCTAATACGCACTCACACAGCAGTTCTGCCATCCCTTTTCTATGTAATCCTTGGACTTTCCCCAACATCTTTACCTATTTTTCTTAAAGTATATTGACTAGAGCCACAAAGAATATTACAGGTTTATACCTAAAAGGGCTTTGTTGAAATGCAGGGCAGTTTTGTTTTTACTGTGCCTCTTATGAACCTTTTTGACCTTTTTGGCAATGGGAATACATTCTAGGTCTTCTTGGAAATCCCTGTCTCCAGGGTCATAATGAAACATCTAGAATTGTGGTGTAGTGGAAAGAACCCTAACCTATAGGTAGGCAACTCACATCCAACTCCCTGCTTTGGTAATTTATAGAAGTGCAATTAGGGGGTAACTAGGTACAGTTGACCCTCAATGCAGGGAGTTAGGGGTGCTGACCCTCCACGCAGTCAGAAATTGATGAATAATTTATAGCCTGCCCTGCCCTCCCTATCCTCTGTTCAACCATCTCCGTGGTTCCACATCAGCAGATTCAATCAACATCAGATTGTGTAGTGCTGCGTATTTATTGTTGAAAAAAATCCGTGTATAAGTGGACCCACGCTGTTAAAACCCATGTTGTTCAAGGGTGAGCTGTATTATAATCTCAACTTCCTCACTCACCAAATGGGACAATTGATGAGCAACTTTATTTTGGTAGTTAAGAGCACAGATATTGGAGCCAAACCACCTGGTTCAAAACCTAGACTGGTTCTCTATGAGCGTGACCTTGGGCAACTTACTTCACCCTCCTGTTGTATGAGTCTTCTCATAAGGAAATGAAAAGTATAACAGTAATACCTACTTTCAAGTATCAAATGGTTGTCACAAACATCAGATGAGAGAATAAATGTAAGGAACTTTGATCCTAGAACATTGTCTAGGCTAATATATGCTAGTTACAGTTACATCACAAGGATATCATAAGGATTAAGTGAGAAAATATGAATGGGTAGTGCCTGAACTGTTAGCAAGCACCTAGACACTATTTCATTCCTGCCCTCACTTGTATTAAGCACTTACTAGGTACAAGGCATCATATGAGGCCGAGGCATACAGACTAGCAAAAAAATCAAGTCACTGTCCTTACTAATCATGTTCCATGAGAAAATGAAACAATAAACCAGTAAATAAATACACCACAAAATGAAAACAAACATTTATTGGACACCTGCTGTGTGCTGGCCCTCTTCTAAGCACTTGCTGCCCTCAAGGAGCTCTCAATCTAGGATAGCAAAGAGCACATTCTTTCCATTAAACTAGAGCTCAAACCTAGCACTTAACTTTAAAAAAAAAAGTGATCCAGAGGTTTGAGGAGACCCGTGATGTCACAGGACTTGAGTCTGTCTGACTTCACAAAGTCCCAGTCCCAGGCTCTTTCTAGGATACTATACAAACTGCTAATAAACAGATCTTTTTTTTTTTTTGGTGGGGGGGGTGGCACCCAGCGCGGCTTGTGGTATCTTAGTTCCCAGACCGGGGACCAAACCCAGGCCCACGACAATGAAAGCACAGAGTCTTAACCACTGGACCACCAGGGAATTCCCCAAACAGATCATTTCTACAAAGAGTGATTCCCACCACGATGAGACCTGCACATGGACCTCTTCTCAAGCAAAGGATGGCCTCACCCCAAGCATATCTGCAGCTGGCACTGGCCCAGGCTGCTTTGTATGCTGAAACTGACTCTGAAACTAAACACTTAAGCATCTCATTAAATTGAAAAGTAAAATAACCACTATTGTAACTACTTCTCTATACTGAAAATCTTAATAGCTTTAAGCAAGCTAAAAACGGCCAAAGTTGTCTTCTAATAAAAACTAAGCTGTTGAGTTAATTAAGTGAAAAGCAAACAACAAATTAACAAGTAAGTTATCCAACCCCGTCTATAAATTCATACATGGGCAATCTTAGAAAAAAAACAACAACTTTAAAATAAAGACCTGACTTGTGATAATTAGTTTTTCTTTCAGGAGCTGTTACAGATATTTTGTGGCCGGAAGTCTTCCCTTAAATCCGTGCCGGTCTGCAGCACACTGAACCAACATTCTTTTAAAAGAAGAAAACTGTGTAAGTAGCTCTATCTTAATAGCCAACCATCAGTTCATTAAGTTAAAATTTTCAATCAGATGGCCCTAGAAGGGAGTTTCCCTTAGAGAAAGCCCCCTGATTCACAGTTCAGGAGGACTTCACACAGTTTCTAAGCTTGAGCAACGCTTAGAAAAGAAAGAGGGAAACAGAGATGTGAAATCCTATTTTGCATAAGACTCAATTAGAAAGCAGTGCAAAGTCTAGTCATAGAATAATTTTATTTAGCAAAACAGAAATCTATGGAAGAAAATGGATTCTATCGCTACATGGAAATAATAATGGCAACTAAAATGCTTTGAAACAGTGCTTCTCAGACTGTAATGTACATCTCAAGCACCTGGGGAATCTTGTTTAAATGCAGATTCTGATTCCTCGGGTCTGGGTCCGTGGAGTCTGATATTCAGCATTTCTCACAAGCTCCTTGGTGATTCCCTCCATGCTAATCTCCGAAGCACGCTTTGACCAGCAACATGTACAGAATATGAATCTGCTTATTGTAAAGGCCATATCCGCTGTTAAGTTTAAACAGAATCTCATAAATTAATCTGAAGAATTCAGGCACTTGTACAAATAAAAAGGCTAGGCATTAATCATTTATTCAATCAGCATTATTGAGCTTTCTATGTCCTAGGCCTTATGGTAGGTCCTAGGCATTCAACAGTAACTGAATCAAGTGCCTTTGAAACAATATATTTTCAGCAGATTGGCTGCAAAAGCAGATATAAGCATCCAGTCATCTGCATTAAGCAAGACATTAAAGAAACAGCAAAACTGTAAAATAATGTCACTTTTCTCACTAAATGTTTCATTTGGGAAAAAATGTTTGGAAAATATAGTTATTTTACATAAATATGTTATTTATGTTATCGTGTAATGGGTTCATTTTTTAATAAATAAATGTATTTTTAAAATTGTAAGCATCTTTGATAAATCTGCTTTTGACTGTTCCCCCCAAATAACAATAGGAACATGGATTAAAATGACCTTTCAAATCAAAACGAATCCATCATGGTCCTTGTGTTAACTTTTCCTTGACATAATATTTTTAGGAATCCTGCCAGTCAGGTTGTTTAGATGTCAGATGTTGAAAATAATAGGCAGTTTAATCCCATGAACTAGCATTGCTCTGTTTCGTATGAACTAATAATAAAAATTTAAAGGTTTTTGTATGCATGGCACAGTTTACTAGCAACAACATTATTACAAGCATTAGTGGATCATATCCATCAAAATTAAAGCAAATATGTATAGTTATGTGGCAAGAAAGTTTTCACCTAATTTTGGGTTAATATGCTGAAGTGCTCCAGGGTAAAGTCCTGGCCTCTATCTCAAACTTCTATGTATAGTATACACAGTAAGAAGGCTTGTACTCATCAAAGATTTTACTGTTTTTTCATGAGCATCAAGTATTGTCCCAGCTGCATGTTAAATGGCAAAATAGAATCACCAAGTAGGTTTTCAAATTCCATGAGGTTGAACATATTAGAGGAGATGACCTACCCAAGCTCTTTCTGTTCTCTCACAAGCAGCCAAAACTGGATGGCTTTAAGCAATAAGAGAATGAATGTGTAAAGAGCCATGTCTGGGGAGGGGAGTGGCAAATAGCATGGGAACCAAGGGCAAGTCTTTGCTTACCAGGTTTCACCTCTTCAAAAGCTGCCAGGAGGTGGCAGCATTGGTTACAGCTGGTTGGATTGCATGAATTAAAGCATAATATCTCAGAGGGAACCTATTCACTGCATTAGATTGGAAGGGGCAGGGTGGTGACAAGGATAAGGTGGCAGCGGTCTGTTTAGATTGAACAGGCATTGGGACAGGAGGATAACGTAATTTTGTACTTGAAAGTGAAAAGTAATTTTGTATTTGAAAGTGAAACAAACCCGGCGTCATGGGGTGTTTTTTTTTTTAAATGAAGTATAGTTGGTTTACAATGTTGAAGGTGTACAGCAAAATGATTCGGTTATACATCTACATACATATATATATATACTTTTTCAGATTCTTTACCATTATAGGTTATTACGAATATTGAATAGGGTTCCCTGTGCTATACAGTAGGTCCTTGTTGTTTATCTAGTTTATATATACTAGTGTGTATCTGTTAATCCCACATTTCTAATTTATCCCTCCCCCCCTACACTTTCCCTTTGGTAACCATAAGTTTGTTTTCTATGACTGTGTGTCTATTTCTGTTTTGTAAGTAAGTTCATTTGTATCATTTTTTAGTTTCCACATATAAGTGATGTCATATGATATTTGTCTTTCATAGGGTGTTCTTTAGCAAAAATCTTGGCTGGTGGGAATAAACAGAAGTTATTGCAATTTTCAAAAGACAGGAAGAGGGACCCAGGGAGAGAATAGATTTCAACTGAAAGACATATGACTAAAGTGTAGTCCCAGTACTGTCTCCATGAACAATTTGCTTCACACATTATATCTGTGGAGGATTTGTCATGGTGCCAAAGTACAGACTAAAAAAACTCAGCAAATATTCATTTCCTTTTCCTAATCCATTCTCACTACTGCAGGAGATTTGTCCCAGGATACTGTTCCTTCACCAACCCTTAGGAGCTCTATTTTTGTTTCTCATACTTTTCCCATAGGAAAATCATTACAAATATAATAGCCATGAATGTCTGGCAAATAGCAGCAGACAAATCTGGCAGACAGATAGTCAGAAATGAAGTGCTTCTTTCTGAGCAAGATTTCAGGCCAACAATAATTCTACAGAATAATCACAATTATAACCATCATAAATGTGATTATTCTAGCTGCCACAGCCCCAGATCGATGCTCAGTTTTAAAAGCTTCCCTTCTTATCATTAATTGGCCTCTTAAACTATGCTTCTACGCAGAAAGATATTCACCGTATGTATCACTGCTTTCATCTATAAACAGAGTAACTTAGAAAAAAGAAATTCTTTCTTAGCTTAAAAAAGTGACCTGTGTTTATCTTGTTGAGATACACTCTTAAGACTTGAGAATATGTTAGATTAAAGGCCTTACTATTCTTCTTTCCCTACAAAATTCTACCTTATCATCAATGTGTAATATTTTTATTCTAATAAAACAGACATCAAAACTTTAAAGACTGGGCCTCCCTGGTGGCGCAGTGGTTGAGAGTCCGCCTGCCGATGCAGGGGATACGGGTTCGTGCCCCGGTCTGGGAGGATCCCATATGCCGCGGAGCGGCTGGGCCCGTGAGCCATGGCCGCTGGGCCTGCGCATCCGGAGCCTGTGCTCCGCAACGGGAGAGGCCACAACAGTGAGAGGCCCGCATACCGCAAAAAGAAAAAAAAAAAAAAAAAAAAAAAAAAAAAAAAAAAAACTTTAAAGACTAAAATTTATTCTGGGGTAATGTCTCCCTTTTTTGTGCACCTTGTGAATCCTTCATTTAGAGTGAACTAAAAATGAACAAACAAATGAATCATGCATGGTTTGGAATGACTCAAAATTCTAAAGAATAGACAGGTTAATTCTTTTTTTTTTTTTTCATTTAAGACAGGGAATACTTTACTTAAACCTATCAGAGAAATGGATAGCTTGGGTCTATAACAAAGTGTCGTGTTTTAAAGCATAGGCCAGTAATTGTACATGAGAGTATACGCTGCTACATACAAATTAACTGATCAGACCACAGCTTTTCAATGTTTAAAACAGAATAAGCTTCCCTGTAAAAGCAGCACCTTTGTGACATTTTAACTATAGTATTCCTCTCCTTCTTCCTCTCCCTCTCCTTCAACAGAATCCACACCAACTTCCTCATAATCCTTCTCAAGGGCATGTCCTCACGGGCCTCAGAAAACTCTCCTTCCTCCATGCCCTCACCACGTACCAGTGAACAAAAGCACGCTTGGCATACATCAGATCAAACTTGTGGTCCAGGCAAGCCCAGGCCTCAACGATGGCTGTGATGTTGCTCAGCATGCACACAGCTCAATGTACTTTGGCCAGGTCTCCACCAGGTACCACAGTGGAAAGCTGGTAATTAATGCCAACTTTGAAGCCAGTGGGACACCAGTCCACAAACTGGATGGTATGCTTGGTCTTGATGGTGGCAATGGCAGCATTGACATCCTTGGGAACCACATTACCACGGTACAACAGGCAGCAAGCCATGTATTTACAGGTTAATTCTTATATATTATTATATAATATATATAATATATATATTATATATATATTATATAATGTTAGACAGGTTAATTCTTATATATTATTTCCCAGAACAAAAATGTGCAAGTTTGTGACCCAAGCTGTTTTTATTTATTTATTTGTTTGTTTGTTTGTTTTTGGCTGCTTTGGGTCTTCGTTGCTGTGCACGGGCTTTCTCTAGTTGCGGCGAGCGGGGGCTACTCTTCATTGCAGTGCACGGGCTTCTCATTGCAGTGGCTTCTCTTGTTGCAAAGCACGGGCTCTAGGTGCTTGGGCTTCAGTAGCTGTGGCTCGCGGGCTCTAGAGCGCAGGTTCATTACTTGTGGCACATGGGCCCAGTTGCTCCATGGCATGTGGGATCTTCCTGGACCAGGGATCGAACCCGTGTCCCCTGTATTGGCAGGCGGTTTCTTAACCACTGTGCCACTCCGGAAGTCCCCCCAAACTGTTTTATAAAAATCCACCAAATTCTACTTAACACTAAGGTTTCAAAAGGGAACTTTTGAACTAGAGGGGATATGTAGAGATAATGTAATCCAACATTTTTACATGCAGATGAGACATTTAAAAAAATGTAATCAAGAATATTTATATTTTGAAATTTTAAGAATGTTATTTTGAAATAGTCATGACTATGTATATATATGAAATTAAAGTATTCGGTTTTGAAGCCTTCCTTCTTTTTAGAAAAAAAACCTTTATTGCTAATCATGTAAACTATGAATTGCAAGCAGCCATATGTTTCATTACATGAAATGGCTGTTTGATGAGATTCTATCTAGCTCAGCCTGGCATACATTTAACAATAACAAGCTTAAAAAGAGATAATACTAACATCTATGTACCTGTGTAGTTTGAAAAGAGGATAAAATGCTTAGAGTGGCACAAATATTTGGAAAAGCAAGGAGAAAAGAAATGAAGATAGAATAATACATTTTTTGTGGCAACATGAAATACAAACAAAACCCTCCTTTGTCACTTATTAGAAATTAGAATACCAATTCTAGATATTAGAATATTCAATATTAGAAATGCCAATGGCATTTTTCACAGAACTAGAACAAATAATTCTAAAATTTGTATGGAAACACAAAAGACCCCAAATAGCCAAAACAATCTTGAGAAAGAACAACAAAGCTAGAGGTATCATTCTCCCTGATTTCAAACTATACTACATCAGTGTGGTACTGGCACAAAACCAGACACATGGATCAATGGAACAGAATAGAGAGCCCAGAAACGAACCCACATTTATATGGACAACTAACATATGACAAAGGAGGCAAGAATGTACAGTGGGGGAAAGACAGCCTCTTCAGTAAATGGTATTGGGAAAACTGGGCAGCTACACACAAGAAAATCAAACTGGACTACTTTCTCACACTATATACAAAAATAAACCAAAATGGATTAAAAACTTAAATGTAAGGCTTGAAACCATAAAACTCCTATAAGAAAACATAAGCAGTATGCTCTTTGACATCAGTCTTAGCAATGTTTTTTTGGATCTGTATGTCCAGGCAATGGAAAGAAAAACAAAAATAAACAAATGAGACCACATCAAACTAAAGAGCTTTTTCACAGTGAAGGAAACCATCACTAAAATGAAAAGGCAGCCTGCTGAATGGGAGAAGATATTTGCAAATGACACATCTGATAAGAAGTTAATATCCAAAATATAGGAAGAACTCATACAAATCAACATGAAAAAAACAAACAGTCTGATTAAAAAATGGGCACAGGACCTGAACAGAACTTTTTCCAAAGAAGACATACAGATGGCCAACTGACACATGAAAAGATGCTCAACATCACTAATCATCAGAGAAATGCAAATCAAAACTACACTGAGTACCTCCCCCGGCGCCCCGCTCCCTCCCGGAAGGCATCGGGGAGAGCTGTCCCACCCCCTGCGCCCAGAATGGAGCCTGCGTTTCTGCAGAGCTGGAACTCCTGGGTCAGGGTCTCTTTCCTCCACTGTCACTGAACTGCCCCAGAGGCCGAGGGGAGGATGGCCTCACTGAGGCTGCTGGCTATGGAGGGGCCCAACCAGCTGAAGTTGTGACAGTCCTGGGGACTCCAGGCAGGCCATGTGGATGAAAGGCTCTTGGTGCTCCAGCCAGACATCAAGGCTGTGCCTCTGAGGGGGGAGAGCCAAGTTCAGGACACTAGTCCACAAGAGACCTCCCAGCTCCACGTAATATCAAATGGTGAAAATCTCCCAGAGATCTCCATCTCAACGCCAAGACCCAGCTTCACTCAACGACCAGCAAGATACAGTGCTGGACATCCTATGCCAGACAATTAGCAAGACAGGAACACAACCCCATCCATTAGGACAGAGGCTGCCTAAAATCATAAAAAGTCAACAGACACCCCAAAACACACCACCAGACGTGGACCTGCCACCAGAAAGACAAGATCCAGCCTCACCCACTAGAACACAGGCACTAGTGCCCTCCACCAGGAAACCTACACAACCCACTGAACCAACCTTAGCCACTGGGGACAGACACCAAAAACAACGGGAACTACAAACATGCAGCCTGCAAAAAGGAGACCCCAAACACAGAAAGTTAAGCAAAATGAGAAGACAGAAAAACACACAGCAGATGAAGGAGCAAGGCAAAAACCCACCAGACCTAACAAATGAAGAGGAAATAGGCAGTCTACCTGAAAAAGAATTCAGAATAATGATAGTAAAGATGATCCAAAATATTGGAAATAGAATGGAAAAAATACAAGAAACGTTTAACAAGAACCTAGAAGAGCTAAAGAGCAAACAAACAATGATGAACAACACAGTAAATGAAATTAAAAATTCTCTAGAAGGGATCAATAGCAGAATAACTGAGGCAGAAGAACGGATAAGTGACGTGGAAGATAAAATAGTGGAAATAACTACTGCAGAGCAGAATAAAGAAAAAAGAATGAAAGGAATTGAGGACAGTCTCAGAGACCTCTGGGACAACATTAAACACACCAACAGTCGAATTATAGGGGTCCTAGAAGAAGAAGAGAAAAAGAAAGGGACTGAGAAAATATATGAAGAGATTATAGTTGAAAACTTCCCTAATATGGGAAAGGGAATAGTTAGTCAAGTCCAGGAGGCACAGAGAGTCCCATACAGGATAAATCCAAGGAGAAACATGCCAAGACACATATTAATCAAACTATCAAAAATTAAATACAAATGAAAAATATTAAAAGCAGCAAGGGAAAAACAACAAATAACATACAGGGGAATCCCCATAAGGTTAACAGCTGATCTTTCAGCAGAAACTCTGCAAGCCAGAAGGGAGTGGCAGGACATATTTAAAGTGATGAAGGAGAAAAACCTACAACCAAGATTACCCAGCAAGGATCTCATTCAGATGTGATGGAGAAATTAAAACCTTTATAGACAAGCAGAAACTGAGAGAATTCAGCACCACAAAACCAGCTTTACAACAAATGCTAAAGGAACTTCTCTAGGCAGAAAACACAAGAGAAGGAAAAGGCCTACAATAACAAACCCAAAACAATTAAGAAAATGGTAATAGGAACATACATATTGATAATTACCTTAAACGTAAATGGATTAAATGCTCCAACCAAAACACACAGACTAGCTGAATGGATACAAAAACAGGACCCGTATATATGCTGTATACATGAGACCCACTTCAGACCTAGGGACACATACAGACTGAAAGTGAGGGGATGGAAAAAGCTATTCCATGCAAATGGAAAGCAAAAGAAAGCTGGAGTAGCAATTCTCATATCAGACAAAATAGACTTTAAAATAAAGACTATTACAAGAGACAAGGAAGGACACTACATAATGATCAAGGGATCGATACAAGAAGAAGATATAACAATTGTAAATATTTATGTACCCAACATAGGAGCACCTCAATACATAAGGCAAATGGTAACAGCCATAAAAGGGGAAATCGACAGTAACACAATCATAGTAGGGGACTTTAACACCGCACTTTCACCAATGGACAGATCACCCCAAATGAAAAAAGCAAGGAAACACAACCTTTAAATGATACATTAAACAAGATGGACTTAATTGATATTTATAGGACATTCCATCCAAAAACAACAGAATACACATTCTTCTCAAGTGCTCATGGAACATTCTCTAGGACAGATCATATCTTGGGTCACAAATCAAGCCTTGGTAAATTTAAGAAAATTGAAATCATATCAAGTATCTTTTCCAACCACAAGGCAATGAGACTAAATATCAATTACAGGAAAAAATCTGTAAAAAATACAAACACATGGAGGCTAAACAATACACTACTAAGTAAACAAGAGATCACTGAAGAAATCAAAGGGGAAATCAAAAAATACCTAGAAACAAATGACAATGAAAACAGAATGACCCAAAACCCATGGGATGCAGCAAAAGCAGTTCTAAGAGGGAAGGTTGTAGCAATACAGTCCTACCTTAAGAAACAAGAAACATCTCAAATAAACAACCTAACCTTACACCTAAAGCAACTAGAGAAAGAAGAAGAAAAAATCCCCAAAGTTAGCAGAAGGATAGAAATCATAAAGACCAGATCAGAAATAAATGAAAAAGAAATGAAGGAAATAATAGCAAAGATCAATAAAACTAAAACCTGGTTCTTCAAGAAGATAAACAAAATTGATAAACTATTAGCCAGACTTATCAAGAAAAAAAGGGAGAAGACTCAAATCAATAGAATTAGAAATGAAAAAGGAGAAGTAACAACTGACACTGAAGAAATACAAAGGATCATGAGAGGTTACTACGAGCAACGCTATGCCAATAAAATGGACCACCTGGAAGAAATGGACAAATTCTTAGAAAAGCACAACCTTCTAAGACTGAACTGGGAAGAAATAGAAACTATGAACTGTCCAATCACAAGCACTGAAATTGAAACTGTGATTAAAAATCTTCCAACAAACAAAAGCCCAGGACCAGATGGATTCACAGGCGAATTCTATCAAACATTCAGAGAAGAGCTAACACCTATCCTTCTCAAACTCTTCCAAAATACAGCAGAGGGAGGAACACTCCCAAACTCATTTTACGAGGCCACCATCACCGTGATACCAAAACCAAAGATGTCACAAAGAAAGAAAACTACAGGTGAATATCACTGATGAACATAGAGGCAAAAATCCTCAACAAAATACTAGCAAACAGAATCCAACAGCACATTAAAAGGATCATACACCATGATCAAGTGGGGTTTATCCCAGGAGTGCAAGGATTCTTCAATATATGCAAATCAATCAATATGATACACCATATTAACAAATTGAAGAAGAAAAACCATATGATCATTTCAACACATGCAAAGAAAGCTTTTGACAAAATTCAACACCCATTTATGATAAAAACCCTCCAGAAAGTGGGCATGGAGGGAACTTTCCTCAACAAAATAAAGGCCATATATGACAAACCCACAGCCAACATCGTCCTCAATGGTGAAAAACTGGAACCATTTCCACTAAGATCAGGAACAAGACAAGGTTGCCCACTCTCACCACTCTTATTCAACATAGTTTTGGAAGTTTTAGCCATAGCAATCAGAGAAGAAAAAGAAATAAAAGGAATCCAAATTGGAAAAGAAGAAGTAAAGCTGTCACTGTTTGCAGATGACATGACACTATACACAGAGAATCGTAAAGATGCTACCAGAAAACTACTAGAACTAATAAATGAATTTGGTAAAGTATTAGGGTACAAAATTAATGCACAGAAATCTCTAGCATTCCTGTACACTATTGATGAAAAATCTGAGAGTGAAATTAAGGAAACACTCCCATTTACCATTGCAACAAAAAGAATAAAATATCTAGGAATAAACCTACCTAAGGAGACAAAAGACCTGTATGCAGAAGATCATAAGACACTGAGGAAAAAAATTAAAGATGATACAAATAGATGGAGTGATATACCATGTTCTTGGATTGGAAGAATCAACATTGTGAAAATGACTCTACTACCCAAAGCAGTCTACAGATTCAATGCAATCCCTATCAAACTACCACTGGCCTTTTTCACAGAACTAGAACAAAAATTTTCACAATTTGTATGGAAACACAGAACACCCTGAATAGCCAAAGCAATCTTGAGGAAGAAAAACGGAGCTGGAGGAATCAGGCTCCCTGACTTCAGAGTAGACTACACAGCTACAGTAATCAAGACAGTATGGTACTGGCACAAAAACAGAAAGATAGATCAATGAAACAGGATAGAAAGCCCAGAGATAAACCCACGCACATATGGTCACCTTATCTTTGATAAAGGAGGCAAGAATATACGGTGGAGAAAAGACAGCCTCTTCAATATGTGGTGCTGGGAAAACTGGACAGCTACATGTAAAAGTATGAAATTAGAACACTCCCTAACACCATACACAAAAATAAACTCTAAATGGATTAAAGACCTAAATGTAAGGCCAGACACTATCAAACTCTTAGAGGAAAACATAGGCAGAACACTCTATGACATAAATCACAGCAAGATCCTTTTTGATCCACCTCCTAGATAAATGGAAATAAAAACAAAAATACACAAATGGGACCTAATGAAACTTAAAAGCTTTTGCACAGCAAAGGAAACCATAAACAAGATGAAAAGACAGCCCTCAGAATGGGAGAAAATATTTTCAAATGAAGCAACTGACAAAGGATTAATCTCCAAAATTTATAAGCAGCTCATGCAGCTCAATATCAAAAAAACAAACAACCCAATCCAAAAATGGGCAGAAGACCTAAATAGACATTTCTCCAAAGAAGATATACAGATTGCCAACAAACACATGAAAGAATGCTCAACATCATTAATCATTAGAGAAATGCAAATCAAAACTACAATGAGATATCATCTCACACCAGTCAGAATGGCCATCATCAAAAAATCTAGAAACAATAAATGCTGGAGAGGGTGTGGAGAAAAGGGAACACTCTTGCACTGTTGGTGGGAATGTAAATTGATACAGCCACTATGGAGAACAGTATGGAGGTTCCTTAAAAAACTACAAATAGAACTACCATACGACCCAGCAATCCCACTACTGGGCATATACCATGAGAAAACCATAATTCAAAAAGAGTCATGTACCAAAATGTCATTGCAGCTCTATTTACAATAGCCAGGACATGGAAGCAACCTAAGTGTCCATCAACAGATGAATGGATAAAGAAGATGTGGCACAAATATACAATGGAATATATTCAGCCATAAGAAGAAACGAAATTGAGTTATTTGTAGTGAGGTGGATGGACCTAGAGTCTGTCATACAGAGTGAAGTAAGTCAGAAAGAGAAAAACAAATACCGTATGCTAACACATATATATGGAATCTAAGGGAAAAAAAGGTCATGAAGAACCTAGGGGCAAGACAGGAATAAAGACACAGACCTACTAGAGAATGGACTTGAGGATATGGGGAGGGGGAAGGATAAGCTGTGACAAAGTGAGAGAGTGACATGGAAATATATACACTACCAAATGTAAAATAGATAGCTAGTGGGAAGCAGCCACATAGCACAGGGAGATCAGCTAGGTGGTTTGTGACCACCTAGAGGGGTGGGATAGGGAGGGTGGGAGGGAGGGAGGGAGACGTAAGAGGGAAGAGATGTGGGAACATATGTATATGTATGACTGATTCACTTTGTTATAAAGCAGAAACTAACACACCACTGTAAAGCAATTATACTCCAAAAAGATGTTAAAAAGAAAAAAAACTACAATGAGAAATCATTTCACACCTGTTAGAAAGGTTATTATCAAAAAGACAAGAAACATCAAGTGTTGGCAAGGATGTGGAAAAAAAGGAACATTTGTGCAGTGTTGGTAGGAATGTAAATTGATACAGCCACTATGGAAAACAGTATTGAGGGTCCTTAAAAAATTAAAAATAGAACTACCATACGATCCAGCAATTACAATCCTGGGTATTTATCCAAATAAAACCAAAACACTAATTAGAAAAGATATATGCACCCCTATGTTTATTGCGGCATTATTTACAATAGCCAATATATGGGAACAAACTAAGTGCCCATCGATAGATGAATGGATAACGGAGATATGGTTTGTATTTATATACAGTGAAATATTACTCAGCCATAAAAGAGAATGAAATGTTGCCACTGTGACAACATGGATGGACCTAGAGGGTATTATGCAAAGTGAAATAAGTCAGACAAGTAAAGACAAATGCCATATGATTTCACTTACATGTGGAATCTAAAAATCAAAACAAATGAATAAACATAACAAGAACAAAAAAAAAACAGTCATAGATACAGAGAACAAGCATGTGGTCTCCGGGCGTGGGGGGAGAAGAGTGATATAGGTGAGGGAGATTAAGAGATGCAAACTTTCAATTACAAAATAAATGTCACGGGTATAAAATGTACAATGTGGGGAATATAGTCAATAATAATGTAATATCTTTTTATGGTGACCCATGATAACTAGACTTATAGTGGTGATCATTTTGTGATATACAGAAATAGCAAATCACTGTGTTGTGTACCAGGAGGTAACATAGTGTTGTCATTCAATTATACTTCAAAAACCAACCAACCAGCCAACTCATAGAAAAAGAGATCAGATTTGTGACGACCAGAGGAGCGGGTGGGGCGATGGGGAATGGGGTGAAGGCAGTCAAAAGGTATTGATACAAACTCCCAGTTAGAAGGTAAATAAGCACTAGGGATATAAGGGACAACATGACAAATATAATGAACACTGCTGTATGTTACATATGAAAGTTGTTAGGAGAGTTAAGTCCTAAGAGTTCTCATCACAAGAAAAATTTTTTTCTTTTATTTTGTATCTATATGAGAGGGTGGATGTTTACTAAACTTATCATGGTCATCATTTCATGATATATGTAAGTCAAATCATTATGCTGTACACCTGAATCTTATCCAGTGCTGTATGTCAATTATATCTCAATAAAACTAGAGGGGAAAAAAGAAATGAGAGGGAGAAAAGTACTTCTGTATTTTGTGGGTCACCAGAAGGAAATTAAAGACAGAATTTTTCAGGACTTTAGGAGTTTCAATTTGCCTAATATGCTTCTTCCCAACTTTCCATTAACATACCCATGAATATAGTTGATTTTATTTATAAACTCAAAATAGTTCTGTAAATGCAGAAGATCTTATGCCAAATTGGGGGTGAGATTTTTTTCACTAAAGATAGTGTCAAGGGAGATGGTTGCACTAGGTATCAAAATCTCCCACCCTCTGAACTAAAACCAAACAGTCCTGAAGCAGATGAAGATGGGTACTTCAACTCACCTTCTGTTTCATACTTCAGCTGACTTCACCTCTTTTCAAAATGTAGTAGCAGAACACATGCACATTCCCCAAATCCATAAACACAGAGTTGTCTGACACCTTCCACCACACTCTAGACCACAAATGAGGGAGTGGACCCCAAAGTGAGATATAAATATATATATATATTATATAAATATATATAAATATATATATATATATATATAATATATATATATATTATATATATATATATATATATATTGGGCTTCCCTGGTGGCGCAGTGGTTGAGAGTCCGCCTGCCGATGCAGGGGATACAGGTTCGTGCCCCGGTCCGGGAAGATCCTACATGCCACGGAGCGGCTGGGCCCGTGAGCCATGGCTGCTGAGCCTGCGCGTCTGGAGCCTGTGCTCCACAATGGGAGAGGCCACAGCAGTGAGAGGTCCGCGTACCACACACACAAAAAAATAATAATAATAATAAATACATATATTTAAGACAAAATGTATTTTTACGTTTCAAGATATAATTTCTGTAAAAGGGCAATTAGCATTTTCAAATTATCAGTTTTCTTTTCTCTTTCTCTTTTGAGATACAGAAAAGCCTTTCACCTTAGCCTTTCCTAAGGAACTGTTTTCCTGGGTTTCAAAAAAAATGCAAAAAGGAAGACTGGAGTAATATCAACAGTTTCATACCAACATAGAATTTTGTGGTAAGACAATAAATAGCTTTGTAAGTCAGTTAGATCATAAGATTTTACATCAAAAAAAGAAAAAGTTCTGAGCCTGGGGAAAAAGGAGGAGAGAGAAAGGCAAAATGAGCAAGATTATATTAGAAATATTATTGTAATAAATTGTAATATTTTTGTAATATGTAATATATTATTGTTGTAACTAAATTGAATGCAAAAGCAAAAAGAACCCTGGGGGGAAAAAAAAGAATGAAAAATCAAAAAGAACCCTGGAAATCAAAACTGTTATATTTCTAAAGATAAAAATAAATATTAAACTAGCTCTATGAGCCCCAGTTACATGAACAAAGACTGAATTTGTGGTTGGGGGACTGGAGTTGTAGAAGTGAAGTTCTGCTTCCCAAGCTCCTTTGACCACATCCCCCAAGTGTTAATAGGAAGTGTAGTGAGTTTAAATTTTAGTCACAAACTCAAATGTATCAGAAATCCAACCTACTTTATATTTCCACAGATCAAATCCCGTTCCACCAGGAGCCAGGTTGTTTATTGTAGCACCAAGGTGAGAGGCAGGGCATCTGCTCTTCATTGTCAACCATCCACATGGGTACCAGCTGAGACATCCAACATCCAGTCTGGTCCTTAGGGCTTGACTGTCATCAGTCCAAACAAGATGACACTGAGATGTTGACACCACCCTAAGGTGAGGGTGCTGTGCTCACTTTCTATAATCCCTGTCATTCTGGTCTCATTAGTCAGTCTTTCCTTCTCTAGGCAGATGCCATTTCCCAGAGCTCTGCTTGTGAGGCAAGATCCAAGGGCCCTGTACAGAGCTCCAATGATGATGATTTCTCCACTTGTGCTTACTCTCTTTCCAACTTTAGAAATATTTTTCTGTCTTTTGAGTGTAGTAGGAGAAGATATCTTACCATCAGCGCTGAAACATTTTCTCTATACCTTAATATTTCTCTAAAGTTTTTCAAAGACAAATTACAGAACCATAAGAAAAAATTATTTCTTTCTACCCTGAGTCAAGGAATGCAGAGTGGCCTAGATGTTTGAATATTGAACCAATGAAAGAGAATGAAAGGAAGTACGGGTCAGAAGGAGGAACTGTCTCTAAAATCATATCCCCTTAGTACTAACATTTTTATTTTTTGTTAACTTTAGATTCTTCTTTTATCCCATAGTTATTGGAGAAAGATTTCTAATTTCCATATGGACCACTGTATTTCCTTAATCTTTTAAAATTAATTTCTAGGATGGCTACTTTTTAGAGAATGTGTTCTTTAGAAGTTATGTTCTGAGGAATAAAGTGAGGTTGTTTTTTAACTAGTAAATTCTTTATTTTTAAAGATGTACAGTCCAACTCATTTCCAGAGATTATGCACTATTAATTCCATTATTAATTATATTATTCAAATTCTCTGAAACCTTATTATTTTTTCCTGCTTGAACTATATTGTTAAGAACATTTTCATTGCAAATAACAGAAACCCAAGTCAAACTAGCATAATTCATTAAAAGAACTTGTGAGCTAATATAACTGAGATTTCTAAAATATAAACTTCTTCAGCAAAGGCTGGCTCTAGGGGTTGAAATGATGGAATTGGTACTGTCTTTCTTCATCCCTTAGCTTTGCTTGCCTGTTTTCATTTCTCAGGCAGGCCCTATCCACATGGCAACAAGATAGTGCCTGGGAATCCAGGCTTATTGGTCTTTGCATGCTGTAATCACAGGAATAGACTGCTCTTTCTCCCAGCATCATGTCAAGTCAAAATAAAGGACTCTGATCCAGCTTAGGTAAGTTACCCACTTAGGCCCAATCCTTGGGTCACACAAATAAGCCACTCTGATCCGTCAGTTTAGGTCACATGCCATCTCAGCTGGGATTTCACAGAGGCAGATCTGAGTCAAGAGCTGCTTTGAGAGCGATTCATTAAGGACATGCTTCAGGAGAAAATAGTAAGAGAGTGGGGAAAGCCGTATGGAAAGGGGAAGAAGCCTCCAATTCCCAAAGCCTAGTAAGGGAGCTTGAGATAAATTACACCTCCAAGCTTGTCTTCCTCCAATAAAGGAGCCAGGGTCTGGAGAGATTGGAGGCCATGAAATGTCCAGACACTTTCAGCTCTCCATGTGGACAAGGCAGCACCAGTGCCCACGGGCCCTGCTCTGAAGGGCTAAGGTGTAAAGCCTTAACAACTAAGGTCACAAAAGCTGAGGAAGGGCTCACAGAACTGGTAAAAAGGGAGCCAAAGGAATCTGAGTGGGGCATCAAGCATCTGCTAAATGTTCCCAGTCCTGTGATAGCCAAGAAACAGCCTCTTGACTGACCCCGCCAAAAGGGTCTGACCAGTGTGGGGAGGCCAGTTCCCAAAGGAAATGACATGGGGCAGACAAAGTAAGTGACCAGTCTCCCTTACAAAGCCTGAGATAATGTTAAATTTTCCTGCAACTATAGTATTTCTGTACATTTCTTTTTCTCCTAATAAATTTTGACTATGTATGTTGATGCTGTTCTAGTCAGCACATAAAGGGTTATGATTGTTATAAATTGGTTGTGCAGTATAGTGTACATGATAAAAAACGACCTTCTTTTGAGCCTTTTAATATTTTGACCCTTGATAGCTACATTGTCTAAAATTATTAATTCCATCTCTTTTTTCAACTCGCCTTATAAATCTTTGTCCATCCTCTTATTAAAATCTGGGCTTTGTTTTAGAAATACCCCTTGAGAATAGCATAGAGATACTGTTTTCATATTCCTTATTTAGCATTTAAGTTTATTATCAGAACTGATATATTTCATATAACATTTCACACTATCTTGGGTTGTGCTTTTTCTTTTTAGGCTTTTATGCCACTTCCTCTGTTTTCTGCCATTTGCTGATTGGGTTGATTTTATCTTCTACAGTTAGAAGATTTCAATCCTGTTGTAAGTTCTATTTATTCACTATCTAAAAGTCCTTGTTTTCCATTCTTTACTCACTTTCACATAATTTTTTTTTATTAGCTATTTTTTTAACTTTCTTTGAGTTCGCATTCTTCTAACTGACACAGTGTTTATTCATATTATCTGGACATTTAGACTCACATTATTGTGATTTATTTTTATATGTAAGTTTTACATTATTCTCTTTTAAGAACAATGTCTGACATTTGCATTCATTTTTTAATCACCAAACATACAACAATTATTTAAACTTAGTGTGATGGTTTATTATATGTGTCAACTTGACTGGATAACAGGGTGCCCACATATTTAGTTAAACATTATTCTGGATGGATTTGTGAGGGTGTTTCTGGATAAAAGTAACATTTGAATCAGTAGGCTGAGTAAAGCAGGGAACCCTCATCAATGCAGATAAGCCTCATTCAATCCACTGAAGGCCTGAACAGAGCAAAAAGATTAAGGGAAAATGTCTTCAAACGGGGATCAGTCTTCAAACCTGACTGTCTTCAAATGGGGATCAGTCTTCTCCTGCCTTAAGACTCAGCCATGGACTGTGATTTACACCATCAGCCCTCCTGTTTCTCAGGCCTTCAGCCTCAGACTGGAACTATGGCTTTCCAGCGTCTCCAGCTCTGACTGCAGGTCTTGGGACTTCTCAGCCTTCAAAACTGCATGAGCCAATTCCTCATTATACATATATACGTATATATATGTATATATACTACTGGCTTTCTCCCCCTTTGGAGAATTCTAATACACCTAGTTTTATGTTTGAATTATTTCAATGCACACTGTAAGTCTTTTTATAGCATAACAACACGTTTTAAGAGTTTGATTAAATTCATAGTCACCTGAAATATGTCAAGTATTTTTTTTAAACAAAAAGCATGTGGATGGTGTCTTTTCTTAGCCATTATATATTTTTAAGTGTCCTCATATTGGCTCTGCAGATAAAAACTTAAGTGGATGAGAATTCTTGGGGCACAGTTTTATCCCTTTAAATTTCTGTAGAAAATATTACATTGTAAACTGATATTTACTACTACGAAAGAAAATTCTCAAGTCTGCCAACTTATGTTTTACTGGTAAAATGTTTTATTTCCAAATGATTATAGTAAAGATTTAAAGATTATTTTTCCTTATCCTTAACATTGAAATTTTTACCATGCTCCTCTCTCTGCTAATGTTCTTTGCAACATGGTAAGTATTTTAAACCAACGTAGCACAGCTTTAGGGTTTCTTTTTTCTACTCAGAAAAGTGTTGGTTGGTTGGTTTTTTCTCATTTTTAACCTTTGATTTTTGCTTCTGATTTCTTACTCTGAAAACCTATCATTTAAAATGTGGATCATTATTCTCTATCCTTTATACCTACCATCTTCTCCTCTATATTTTCTTTCTTTCTTTTTTTTTTTTTTTGCGGTACACGGCCTCTCACCGCCTCTCCCGCTGCAGGGCACAGGCTCTGGACGTGCAGGCTCAGCAGCCATGGCCCACCGGCCCAGCCGCTCCGCCGCACGCAGGATCCTCCCAGACCGGGGCATGAACCCGTGTCCCTTGCACCGGCAGGCGGACTCCCAACCACTGTGCCACCAGGGAAGCCCCTCCTCTATATTTTCTATTCTTCTCTTACATTCCGGAAAATTTTTTTCAAGCAATTCTGCCAAATCACTGATTAAATTTTCTGTTAAATCAAGTCTGCCTTTTCTAACTGCACTGTTGCTTTTAATTCCATTGGATTTTTCATTTTCTTGACAATTTCCTATCATAGGCAGCTGACATGTTTCTCTAGCACATTTCACGCTGCTATCTCTTCAGACTAATTTATATTCTCTTCTTCAGTTTTATGTTGCTGTTTCATAAAAACTATCTTTCCTGGCATTTTAATGACTCTATCAGAAAATTTTCCAAAACATTCTCTGGGTTCTAGTAGTAAATCATTTTGAAAATATGCAATATTTCTGAATCTTCAGGGGAAAAAATGGCTTCTTATTGTCTTTATTTTCTTCTTAAAAGCACATATTAATTCTTTTTTCTTTTCCCTCTCTAATACCATTGAACAAGGACATTTTCTTCCCTGGTCATAATAAATGCCAACAGTCAGAGGCCTACTTGTTCATAGTCCTACCTCAGTCTCTTCTTTGGGGTTAAGAGAATTCCCCTCTTGTGCTATTTCTGGGAAGCTACTTGATATGCAAATGTACTATTTTTATTTTCTTATTTTATGAGTTTGAGTGGGACTACCTTCAGACTACCAATTTCATTGACCCTCTAATCCCATGGAATATACATAATCCACAGCCCACTGCTCTCCCAATATCTACCCTAACTACAGTCATTTCCTTTCAGGATTACATTTCTCTGTATACAATGAGTCACTATTTTTCTCACTACTCCTCAGCCTATAACAATCACCAGAACTCCATATATCCTGTCTTGTTGTTTCTAAATGGATATGTAAAGGTTGCAGTTTCAAACTGGTTATATAAAGACAGGTACCAATGGAACAGGAAGGAGGCTGGGATCAGGGTAGGAACAAGGCTCTGAACGCCTCAAAGACAATGCCTGGGTCATGGAGAAACACTCCTCCCCACCTTTTATCTATTGATACATAACATAATTTTTTTTGAGAGTGGAGCAAATGGCAGGTTTCTCCAACTACTTTCAAGACAGTAAGTTTATTCCATTTCAAGGGAAAAAGAATAAAAAACAAACAAAACAAAACCACCCACTTGGCCATGAATTCTGAGCATGACTAAGTTGTGACTGTTCTTTGAATAACCTAAAAAAAGCTGTCAGTTTTAGTTTTCATTGTTATGAGTTTTCATCCTTTTTCTGGGTCTTCTTAAATATTTTTGTCAGGAATTGAGAGAATTACTGAAACAGTACCTGCTAGCCAGATGTCATTTAAATTTAAAACCTAGTTCAAAATTTAAAGCACTTGGGCTTCCCTGGTGGCACAGTGGTTGAGAGTCCCGCCTGCCGATGCAGGGGACATGGATTCATGCCCCGGTCCGGGAAGATCCCACATGCCGCGGAGCGGCTGGGCCTGTGAGCCATGGCCGCTGAGCCTGAGCATCTGGAGCCTGTGCTCTGCAATGGGAGAGGCCACAACAGTGAAAGGCCCGTGTACCGCAAAAAAAAAAAAAAAATTAAAGCACTTCTGAAAAATTAATTTACTGTATTTCTTTTTCTTCTTATCATTATTATTGTTGTTTTTGTTGAGGAGCAATTTTAATAGCTACCACTTACTGAATGTTATTATCAGGCAGACACTCTGGTGGGCACTTTATATAAGCACTTCCTAGGTCTCATGACACCATAAGATAATTACTACTAATCTCAATTTTGGTAAAGAAATTGAAATTCATTAAGTTTAAGTAACTTGCCCAAATCATACTGTTAACAACTTGTAGCACAAAGTTTCATAATCAGATGGCTTTGACTACGAGCTCGATCCTCTTTCTTTCATCATGATGCCTCATCTAGCAAAGGATCTTATGGTTACATGAACACGGCCACCACGACAATTGGACTTTTCCTGCACGTAAATTTTACTATAACAAGCATTTTTACAGTTGGCCCACACAAATTGCCAACGAATTTCACTAGTAATATGTATGGGAGAAAAAGAGAAAGCAATTGATAGTAAACCAATTCAGGTAAATCAACAGAAAGTTTTTGATCTGGCATTAGTGGCTGCATAGAGAAATGCTTGATCAAAGTCTGTGATGCTGGTTCTGATGGTAGAGATAGTATTTTTCAATGCATCACGTCATTAAATGAGTTATTTCCTGTATTCAACTTCCTTCCTTCAGCAGGATTTAAGCTTGTTTAGAAAAAGATGCTAATTGTTTGAGGGAGTGCAGCTTACTATTCACGTCCTTTCGGTTAAAGCCTGGATTTAGAGTTACTGGAAATAAATTATTGAGTCATCTCAATAAAACTGTAGAATAGATTATTCTGTAAAATAACTGTTTTTAAAAGAAGCCTTTCCCTGGTTGCGCAGTGGTTAAGAATCCGCCTGCCAATGCAGGGGACACTGGTTCGAGCCCTGGTCCAGGAAGATCCCACATGCCGTGGAGTAACTAAGCCCGTGCGCCACAACTACTGAGCCTGTGTTCTAGAGCCCATGTGCTACAACTACTGAAGCCTGTGCACCTAGAGCCCATGCTCGGCAACAAGAGAAGCCACCGCGATGAGAAGCCCACACACCATGATGAAGAGCAGCCCCCACTCGCCGCAGCTAGAGAAAGCCCACACGCAGCAACGAAGACCCAATGCAGCCAAAAATAAAATAAATTAAAAATAAATAAATTTTTTAAAATCCCACTTCATTATCCATAAAAAAAAAGAAGAAGCCTTTAAACTCTTTAGCACTTCTTCGTTATTAAAATCTAAACTTTAAAGGACCTCTAAAGTTTTGTTGTAAAACTTTGAATTCCAACTTCAAATACATCATTGTGCTCTGTAAGAGTTAGGCTAGAAATAAATATTCCACTTAGAATGAGTATAAGCATATGTTGTTCTGAGTCACAGTTGTTTACAATATGGTAGGTCTTTAGAGATAAAGGGATCTGAACTTGTTAAAGCCTCTCATTTTACCCATGGCAAAACTGTAATCCAAAGGAGTCAAATAGATACATCAGGAATAAAATAGAGATATCATTACAAACCCTGAAGACATAGAAAGGTAATAAGGAAACAACTCTACATACATAAATTTGACAACTTAGATGGAATAGATTAACTCCTCGAAAAATGCAATTTACCACAATTCACCTACTATGAAATCGTTTGAATAACCATATCATTATTAATGACATTGAATTCATAATTTTAAAACTTCCAAAAAAGAAATCACCAAGCCCAGGGAATTTCTCTGGAGAATTCTACCAAAGGTGAAAGAACAATTAATATCAATTCTACACATTTTTTTTCCAGAAAATAGAAGAGAAAGGAATACTTTTTCTTTTTACACTCATGTAATTCAACTTTTTAAAAAATTTTTTTATTGTGGTAAAAGTCACATAATATAAAACATATGATTTTAACTATATTTAACTGTACAGTTCAGAGGCACTAAGTACATTCACATTTTTGTGCAACTCTCACCATCAACCATTTCTCGAATTTTTCACCTTCCTAAACTGAAACTCTGTCCCCTTTATAGACTAACTCCCCATTCCCCCCCTTCCCCCCTCCCCACCCCCTGGCTCCTGGCAACTACCAATGTACTTTCTGACTCTATGAATTTGACTGTTCTGGGTACCTCATATAAGTGGAATCAAACAGTATTTGTCTGCACCTACTGTATACTGGAATGCATTTTTAAGGTTAACTTAATATATGTCCTGCAAACAGATTGTACCTCTTTTTTTCCCCCCTGTGCTCTACAAAAGGCACTCACTAGCCATCTACTTCATACATAGTAGCATACATACATCAATCCCAATCTCCCGATCCATCCCACCCCCCTCCACCCTTGGTGTCCATACATTTGTTCTCTACGTCTGTGTCTCTACTTCTGCTTTGCAAATAGGTTCATCTGTAGCATTTTTTCTAAATTCCACATGTATGCATTAATATATGATAATTGTTTTTCTATTCCTGACTTACTTCACTCTGTATGACAATCTCTAGGTCCATCCAAGTCTCTGTGAATGGCACAATTTCATTCCTTTTTATGGCTGAGTAATATTCCATTGTATATATGGACTACATCTTCTTTATCCATTCCTCTGCTGATGGACATTTAGGTTGCTTCCATGTCCTGGCTATTGTAAAGAGTGCTGGAATGAACATTGGGGTTCATGTGTCTTTTTGAATTATGGTTTTCGCAGGGTATATGCCCAGTGTGGGATTGCTGGGTCATATGATAGTTCTATTTTTAGATTTTTAAGGACCCTCCATACTGTTCTCCATAGTGGCTGTATCATTTTACATTCCCACCAACAGTGCAAGAAGGTTCCCTATTCTCCACACCCTCTCCAGCATTTGTTGTTTGTACATTTTCTGATGATGCCCATTCTAACCAGTGTGAGGTGATACCTCATTATAGTTTTGATTTGTATTTCTCTAATAATTAGGGATCTTGAGCAGCTTTTCATGTGCCTCTTGGCCATCTGTATGTTTTCTTTGGAGAAATGTCTATTTAGGTCTTCTGCCCATTTTTTGATTGGGTTATTTGCTTTTTTAATATTGAGCTGCATGAGCTGTTTATATATTTAGGAGATTAATGCTTTGTCCATTGATTTGTTTGCAAAAATTTTCTCCCATGCTGAGGGTTGACTTTTCATCTTGTTTATAGTTTCCTTTGCTGTGCAAAAGTTTTTACGTTTCATTAGGTCCCATTTCTTTATTTTTGTTTTTATTTCCATTACTCTAGGAGGTGAGTCAAAAAAGATCTTGCTGTGATTTATATCAAAGAGTGTTCTTCCTATGTTTTCCTCTAAGAGTTTTATAGTGTCTGGTCTTACATTTAGGTCTTTGATCCATTTTGAGTTTATTTTTGTGTATGGTGTTAGGGAACGTTCTTTTCTTTTACATATAGCTGTCCAGTTTTCCCAGCACCACTTATTGAAGAGGCTGTCTTTCCTCCATTGTATATCCTTGCCTCCTTTGTCATAGATTAGTTGACCATAGGTGCATGGGTTTATCTCTGGGCTTTCTATCCTGTTCCATTTATCTGTATTTCTGTTTTAGTGCCAGTATCATATTGTCTTGATTACTGTAGCTTTGTAGTATAGTCTGAAGTCAGAGAGCCTGATTCCTCCAGCTCTGTATTTTCCCTCAAGTTTGCTTTGGCTATTTGGGGTCTTTTGTGTCTCCATACAAATTTTAAGATTTTTTGTTCTAGTTCTGTAAAAAAAACGCCATTGATAATTTAATAGGGATTGCATTGAATCTGTAGATTGTTTTGGGTAGTATAGTCATTTTCACAATATTGATTCTTCCAACCCAAGAACATGGCATATCTCTCCATCTGTTTGTGCAATCTTTGATTTCTCTCATCAGTGTCTTATAGTTTTCTGAGTACAGGTCTTTTACCTCCTTAGGTAGGTTTATTCCTAGGCATTTTATTCCTTTTTTGCAATGGTGAATGGGATGGTTTCCTTAATTTCTCTTTCAGCTCTTTCATTGTTAGTGTACAGGAATGCAAGAGATTTCTGTGCATTAGTTTTGTAACCTGCTACTTTACCAGATTCATTGATTAGCTCTAGTAGTTTTCTGGTGGCATCTTTAGGATTCTCTATGTATAGTATCATGTCATCTGCAAACAGTGACAGTTTTACTTCTTCTTTTCCAACTCGGATTCCTTTTATTTCTTTTTCTTCTCTGGTTGCCATTGCTGGGACTTTCAAAACTATGGTGAATAATAGTAGCGAGGGTAGACATCCTTGTCTTGTTCCTGATCTTAGAGGAAATGCTTTCAGTTTTTCACCATTGAGAAGACGTTTGCTGTAGGTTTGTCATATATGGCCTTTATTATTTTGAGGTAGGTTCCCTCTATCCCCATGTCCTGGTGAGTTTTTATAATAAATGTGTATTGAATTTTGTCAAAAGCTTTTGCTGCATCTATTTAGATGATCATATGGTGTTTATTCTTTAATTTGTTAATATGGTGTATCACAATGATTTATTTGCATATATTGAAGATTCCTGGCATGCCTGGGATAAATCGCCCTTGATCATGGTGTATGATCCTTTTAATGTGTTGTTGGATTCTGTCTGCTAGTATTTTGTTGAGGATTTTTGCATCTATATTCATCAGTGATATTGGTCTGTCATTTTCTTTTTTTGTAGTATCTTTGTCAGGTTTTGGTATCAGAGTGATAGTAGCCTCGTAGAATGAGTTTGGGAGTGCTCCTTCCTCTGCAACTTTTTGGAAGAGTTCAAGAAGGATGAGTGTTAGCTCTCCTCTAAATGTTTGATAGAATTCCCCTGTGATGCCATCTGGTCCTGGACTTTTGTTTGCTGGAAGATTTTTTTTTAATTTTACTTTATTTACTTTTTATAGAGTAGGTTCATATTGGTCATCAATTTTATACACATCAGTGTATACATGTCAATCCCAATCGCCCAATTCATCACACCACCATCCCCACCCACCCACAGCTTTCCCCCCTTGGTGTCAATACGCTTGTTCTCTACATCTGTGTCTCAACTTCTGCCCTGCAAACCAGTTCACCTGTAACATTTTTCTAGGTTCCACATACGTGTGTTAATAAAAGATACTTGTTTTTCTGTTTCTCACTTACTTCACTCTGTATGACAGTCTCTAGATCCATCCACATATCAACAAATGACCCAATTTCGTTCCTTTTTATGGATGAGTAATATTCCATTGTATGTATGTACCACATCTTCTTTATCCATTCATCTGTCGATGGGCATTTAGGTTGCTTCCATGACCTCGCTATTGTAAATAGTGCTGCAGTGAACATTAGGGTGCATGTGTCTTTTTGAATTATGGTTTTCTCTGGGTATATGCCCCATAGGGGGATTTCTGGATCATACGGTAGTTCTATTTTTAGTTTTTTAAGGAACCTCCATATTGTTCTCCATAGTGGCTCTATCATTTTACATTCCCACCAACAGTGCAAGAAGGTTCCCTTTTCTCCACACCTTCTCCAGCATTTGTTGTTTATAACTTTTCTGATGATGATGATGCCCATTCTAACCAGTGTGAGGTGATACCTCATTATAGTTTTGATTTGTATTTCTCTAATAATTAGGGATCTTGAGCAGCTTTTTATGTGCCTCTTGGCCATCTGTATGTCTTCTTTGGAGAAATGTCTATTTAGGTCTTCTGCCCATTTTTTGATTGGGTTATTTGCTTTTTTAATATTGAGCTGCATGAGCTGTTTATATATTTAGGAGATTAATGCTTTGTCCATTGATTTGTTTGCAAAAATTTTCTCCCATGCTGAGGGTTGACTTTTCATCTTGTTTATAGTTTCCTTTGCTGTGCAAAAGCTTTTACGTTTCATTAGGTCCCATTTCTTTATTTTTGTTTTTATTTCCATTACTCTTGGAGGTGGATCAAAAAAGATGTTGCTGTGATTTATGTCAGAGTGTTCTTCCTATGTTTTCCTCTAAGAGTCTCAGAGTGTCCGGTCTTATATTTAGGTCTTTGATCCATTTTGAGTTTATTTTTGTGTTTCGTGTTAGGGAGTGTTCTAATTTCATTCTTTTACACGTAGCTGTCCAGTTTTCCCAGCTTCACTTATTGAAGAGGCTGTCTTTTCTCCATTGTATATCCTTGCCTCCTTTGTCATAGATTAGTTGACCATAGGTGCGTGGGTTTATCTCTGGGCTTTCTCTCTTTTTCCATTGATCTATGTTTCTGTTTTTGTGCCAGTACCATATTGTCTTGATTACTGTAGCTTTGTAGTATAGTCTGAAGTCAGGGAGTCTGATTCCTCCAACTCTGTTTTTTTCCCTCAAGACTGCTTTGGCTATTCGGGGTCTTTTGTGTCTCCATACAAATTTTAAGATTTTTTGTTTTAGTTCCGTAAAAAATGCCATTGTTAATTTGATAGGGATTGCATTGAATCTGTAGATTTCTTTGGGTAGTATAGTCATTTTCACAATATTGATTCTTCCAATCGAAGAACATGGTATATCTCTCCATCTGTTGGTATCATCTTTAATTTCTCTCATCAGTGTCTTATAGTTTTCTGCATACAGGTCTTTAGTCTCCCTAGGGAGATTTATTCCTAGGTATTTAGTGTATAGGAATGCAAGAGATTTCTGTGCATTAATTTTGTATCCTGCTACTTTACCAAATTCATTCATTAGCTCTAGTAGTTTTCTGGTGGCATTTTTAGGATTCTCTATGTATAGTATCATGTCATCTGCAAACAGTGACAGTTTTACTTCTTCTTTTCCAATTTGTATTCCTTTAATTTCTTTTTCTTCTCTGATTGCTGTGGTAGGACTTCCAAAATTATGTTGAATAATATTGGTGAGAGTGGACATCCTTGTTTTGTTCCTGATCTTAGAGGAAATGCTTTCAGTTTTTCACCATTGAGAAGGATGTTTGCTGTGGCTTTGTCATATATGGCCTTTATTATGTTGAGGTAGCTTCCCTCTATGCCCACTTTCTGGAGAATTTTTATCATAAATGGGTGTTGAATCTTGTCAAAAGCTTTTTCTGCATCTATTGAGATGATCATATGGTTTTTATTCTTCAATTTGTTAATATGGTGTATCACATTGATTGATTTGCATATATTGAAGAATCCTTGCATCCCTGGGATAAATCCCACTTGATCATGGTGTATGATCCTTTTAATGTGTTGTTGGATTCTGTCTGCTAGTATTTTGTTGAGGATTTTTGCATCTATATCCATCAGTGATATTGGTCTGTCATTTTCTTTTTTTGTAGTATCTTTGTCAGGTTTTGGTATCAGAGTGATAGTAGCCTCGTAGAATGAGTTTGGGAGTGTTCTTTCCTCTGCAATTTTTTGGAAGAGTTTGAGAAAGATGGGTGTTAGCTCTTCTCTAAATGTTTGATAGAATTCCCCTGCGAAGCCATCTGGTCTTGGACTTTTGTTTGCTGGATGATTTTTAATCACAGTTTCAATTTCATTACTTGTGATTGGTCTGTTCATATTTTCTATTTCTTCCTGGTTCAGTCTTGAAAGGTTATACCTTTCTAAGAATTTGTCCATTTCTTCCAGGTTGTCCATTTTATTGGCATAGAGTTGCTTGTAGTAGTCTCTTATGATGCTCTGTATTTCTGCAGTGTCTGTTGTAGCTTCTCCTTTCTCGTTTCTAATTTTATTGATTTAAGTCCTCTCCCTCTTTTTCTCCATGAGTCTGGCTAAAGGTTTATCAATTTTTTTACCTTCTCAAAGAACTAGTTTTTAGTAGTATCGATCTTTGTTATTGTTTTCTTTGTTTCTATTTCATTTATTTCTGCTCTGATGTTTATGATTTCTTTCCTTCTAGTAACTTTGGGTTTTGTTTGTTCTTCTTTCTCTAGTTCCTTTAGGTGTAAGGCTAAATTGTTCATTTGAGATTTTTCTTGTTTCTTGAGGTAGGATTGTATTGCTATAAACTTCCCTCTTAGAACTGCTTTTGCTGCCTCCCATAGGTTTTAGACCATTGTGTTGTCATTGTCATTTGTCTCTAGGTACTTTTTGATTTCCTCTTTGATGTCTTCAGTGATCTCTTGCTTATTTAGTAATGTATTGTTTAGCCTCCATGTGTTTGTGGGTTTTTTTGGTTTTTTTCTTGTAATTGATTTCTAATCTCATAGTGTTGTGGTCAGAAAAGATGCTTGATATGATTTCAATTTTCTTAAATTTACTGAGGCTTGATTTGTAACCCAAGATGTGATCTATCCTGGAAAATGTTCCATAAGCAGTTGAGAAGAAAGTGTAATCTGCTGTTTTCAGATGGAATGTCCTATAAATATCAATTAAATCTATCTGGTCTATTGTGTCATTTAAAGCTTGTGTTTCCTTATTAATTTTCTGCCTGGATGATCTGTCCATTGGTGTGAGGTGCTAAAGTCCCCCACTATTATTGTGTTACTGTCAATTTCCTCTTTTATAGCTGTTAACATTTGCCTTATGTATTGAGGTGCTCCTGTGTTGGGCACATAGATATTCATAATTGTTATATCTTCTTCTTGGATCGATCCTTGATCATTATGTAATGTCCTTCCTTGTCTCATGTAACATTCTTTATTTTAAAGTGTATTTTGGGCTTCCCTGGTGGCGCAGTGGTTGAGAATCTGCCTGCTAATGCAGGGGACATAGGTTCGAGCCCTGGTCTGGGAGAATCCCACATGGCGCGGAGCAACTGGGCCCGTGAGCCACAACTACTGAGCCTGCGCGTCCGGAGCCTGCGTGTCCGGAGCCTGTGCTCCGCAACGGGGGAAGCCACAACAGTGAGAGGCCCGTGTACCGCAAAAATAAATAAATAAATAAACAAACAAACAACTAAATAAATAATCCTGGAAAAATTGGATATACATATCTTTTCAAATCAAGACGTATCCTAGATCTAAATTTAAAGCCTCAAACTACGAAAGCCCTTAAGAAAACATAGGAGAAAATCTCTGTAAGTTTAAATTAAGCAGAGAGTTCTTGGAAACAACACTGAAACCGCAATACTGTAAATAAATAAATAAATAAGACTTCACCAAAATTATAAGCTTCTGTTCTTCAAAAGAGGATGAAAGATAAGCTTCACAAACTAGAAGGAAATTACAACAAATTCAAAATTCAATAATAAAAAGCAACACACTGAAAATGGACAAAATATTTGAACATACATTATATCAAATGAAAATAAGCATATGATAAAATTAACATTATCATTAGACATTAGGATAATGCAAAGTAAATCACAATGAGATACCACCACACATATCATTTAGAATGATTAAAATTAAAAAGACTGTTTATACCAAGTGTTGGAAGAATATGATTGAGGGACTTCCCTGGTGGCACAGTGGTTAAGAATCAGCTTCCCAGGGACCTCCCTGGTGGCACAGTGGTTAGCAATCCACCTGCCAATGCAGGGGACACAGGTTCAATCCCTGGTCCAGGAAGATCCCACATGCCATGGAGCAACTAAGCCCGTACACCACAACTACTGAGCCTGCACCCTAGAGCCCCCGAGCCACAACTACTGAAGCCCACATGCCACAACTACTGAAGCCCACACACTCAGAACCCATGCTCCACAACAAGAGAAGCCACTGCAATGAGAAGCCCGCACACCGCAAGGAAGAGTAGCCCCTGATCGCCACAACAAGAGAAAATCCGCACGCAGCAACGAAGACCCAACACAGCTAAAAATTTTTAAATTAATTAATTTTTAAAAAGAATATGATTGAACTAGAAGTCTCATAAGCTGATGGGAAGATAAAATAATGTAACCTGTTTGGGAGAACAGATGGCAGTTTCTTAAAATGTTATACATATGCCAAACATATGCTCCGGCCATTTCACTCCTGGTACTTACCCATGAGTAAAGAAAATATATATCTATACACACAGTTATACACAAATGTTTTAGCAACTTTATTTGTATAGCCCCAAACTGGAAACAACCCAAATGTCCATCAGCAGAGGAGTGAATAAGTAAGTCATGGTATATCCATACAACAATATCCTACTCAACTATGAAAAGAAATGAACTTTTGATACACACTACAACATGGATAAATCTCAAGAAAATCATGCTGAATGAAAGAAACCAGATTTTAAAATGTGTACATGCTGAATTATCCCATGTATATAAAACTCTAGGAAATGCAAACAAATCTTTAGTGGTAGAAAGTAGTGATTGCTTAGAGATGGCAGGAGTTGGGAATGAAGGACTACAGAAGGTCATTGAGGAAACGTTTGGGAGTGATGCATATGGTCCCTACCTTGGTAGTGGTGATGACTGCATAGTGTATACATATGTCAAAATTTATCAGGTTGTATACTTTAAATATATGTGGTTTATCGTACATCAATTATAAATCAATAAAGCTATTAAAAAAGAAATGTTTATATTACCCAATTCTGGCCAATGAAAATTAAAGAAAAAGTTGCTGAAAGCTTCTGAGAAAATTCTTTGATCTTAAAGAGCCATAAGAAGATCTTTCTCTTTCTCTCTCCCCCTCCCCACCCCCACCTCAATGTCTCAATGTGAAAAAGAAAGTATGTTGTCCATGTTATAGCTGGAAGCCATCTTTTGACCAAGAAGAAAGTCAGCATGAGGAAATTGCTAACACAGAGACAGAAAAGCAGACACAAATGCCTCTGAGAGGAATAGAGCCAAAATCGTGATTGTGTTAAATCTGAAGTCCTCCTTATCTAAGGATTTTCAACTACATGACCTAATAATATTCCATAGTAGGTAAATCATTTTTCATTAGGATTCTATAATTGCAGTGAAAAACATCCTAACTAAGACAAGCATATTCTTATCTGAGAACCATATTAACAATTTACAATATGTGACCAGATGTAATTCTATTCTTGGTATTTAATTAAATTACATATTTTTTAATAATCCTCAATCTATGTATATCTACTGTGTGTAAGGCTTATAGGTCCTACAATATAGGAGATATCAGATGTTTATACCCTCCCATCATATGTGTTTCCTCCTTTTGATAACAGCACTCTAATTTTCCCTTAGCAAACCACCTCTCTGGCACTCTTAGTTCAAGTCTTTCAGATGAGACAGATCCTCCTTGTCGCTAACAGTAGACATGTGATTCAAAACGCATTGTGAGAAAGATGGGCAATTGAGCCCAGGTCCCCAAACTTCCCCTCTCAACCCCCTCTCTCAACTACTTCTCCAAACAAGAAAAAAGTTGGAGCAGGTAAGTGGAAGCACCCGCATAGGGTCCTTGAGATTGCAGGCTCCAGGGTCTCTGACAGGAAAGGCACTCTCGTTCTCCTGGGGAGAATGCATAAAGCAAAGTTTTGAGCATGCATAAAGCAAAGTTCCCAGTTTCAGGGTTCCCAGTGAAAGACTGTACTGGGAAACCTATGAATCCCTTTAGGAAAGAGCTACATATACTTGTTTATGTGTGTGTTTGTTTGCTTGCTTTTGCGAGGGTTGAATTAATCCAGCTAATGACAAATAATGTGGAGGAGACTTTCACCCATGAGATGAGTTGCTCCTAGCCCCTGAGGCTAGGAAAGAGTCCTGGCTTTTACCCAGGGAGATCTGGGAGAAGAGAGACTTACTTCCAAGCTTCAGCTAGATGTTGACAGATTGCCAGTTGGTTCAGCACCAGCCCACAAAAGTGGAAACTTTCCGCCTTGTAGATTTGCCACTGTACAAGAGAACCTAATCACTTGACCTGTAATTATAGGTTAGTGCATGCAGAGCCTGAGGTCTGAGCAGGAAATGGAAAATAAGATCTTGCCTTAGTAATACCAGCAAGCCAGAGAAGAAAAACCAAGATAACACTTCAAACAGGTGTTTCATTGAAATAGAACTGTTGGAAGAGTCAGATGAAAACATTTTTAAGTAATAAATTATTCAAGAAGATATATTTGAAAGTTAAAGGATTAACAGTTAAATATATGACAGATGCCATAACGAGAGGGAAAAAATCATTTAAAAATATGTAGTAACTGCATGTGTTTCTCATATTGTTCTGTTCCTGACTGAAGTAACTAAAGTGAAATAAGTGATGGAAATAACATTGATATGCTTGCTAACATATTTTCAGAATTAACACATTGCTGATGTTGCATGAAAGTCAGGAATTCCCAAACCTGAAAGCAGGAGGGAACAGCCGAGGAACTGCCTGTTTAGTCCTTGTCACTGTGTAAAAAGAGAATAAATTGTCTCCTGAGAATTCATAACCACTCACACTGTGGTGGGTGGTCAAAAACACTGGAGTATGAATTTTAATTTAAAGTGTTACCAAGTTAATAATGCACCCAGAGTACAGGCAAAAAGAAACAAATATTCTTTGGAGTACTCAGCTTCAACTCAAGCTTCAAAGAATTTCTAAAAATAAAGCTTCAAGAAATACAATTTATTATTGAAAACTCAGTTGATGTATTTAACAGCATATGAGATGCAATTGAAGAGAGAATTTGTGAACTCAAAGAAAAATTTAAAGAAATTATCCAGAATTCAATCTGAAGAGATAAAGAGATATTAAGAGCTATAGAAGTTAGAGTAATAAGATCTAACACATGCCTAATTAAAATTCCAGAAGAAGAGACTAGAGAAAATGGGGGAGAGACAATGTTGCAAAAAATAATGGACTCAGAATTTTCCAGAATTACTGAAAGATATTAAATCCTGAGGTCCAGAAAGCCCTATTTAAAAAACAAAAAGAAACAACAAAATCCAAGTGGGGCATATAAAAGTAGACCACATCTACATTCACCACAAGGAAATTGGAAAAAAAAGAAAGAAAGAAATCAGAAAAGATCCAGGCTGACTTCTTAAAAAGCAACACTGAATATTAAAGACAGTGGAATAAAATCTTCAGTGTGCAAAGAGAAGGTAACTCCTCATCTAAGTTACATATTCAATGAAACAACATCTTAAGACACTGACAAAATACAGATACTTACAATCACATGATACTAAAGGAAATTCTGAACTATAAGATTTGCTACTTGAATATAGCCAGGTGGCACAATGAGAAAAAGAGTGACTTGAATTGACAGTGGTGCTAACTTCGATAAAATTGTACCTCTATTCCAGAGACTGGAGGACTAGTGCTGCTATTTTGTAAGGTGACATTTTAGCAGAGACTTGAAAGAAGTGAGGGAGTGAACCATGTGGATATTCCAAGGGTGTTCCAAGCATGGAAAACGGCATGTGCATAACCTCCGGGGCAGTGGGTGAGGTGCTTGAGGTGTAAAAGGAGCAGGAAGGCAACCTTTCCTGGAACAGCGAGAGTAACCAGCAGAGTGATAGGAGATGAAATCGGAGTCAACAGACAGCCAAACTAGGAAGGGCCTTTTTTTTTTTTTAACATCTTTATTGGAGTATAATTGCTTCACAATGGTGTGTTAGTTTCTGCTGTGTAACAAAGTGAATCAGTTATACATATACATATGTTCCCACATCTCTTCCCTCTTGCGTCTCCCTCCCTCCCCACCCTCCCTATCCCACCCCTCTAGGTGGTCACAAACCACCTAGCTGATCTTCCTGTGCTGTGCGGCTGCTTCCCACTAGCTATTTTATGTTTCGTAGTGTATATATGTCCATGCCACTCTCTCACTTTATCACAGCTTACCCTTCCCCCTCCCCATATCCTCAAGTCCATGCTCTAGTAGGTCTGTGTCTTTATCCCATCTTACCCCTAGGTTCTTTTTTTTTTTTTTTTTTGCGGTACGCGGGCCTCTCACTGTCGTGGCCTCTCCCGTTGCGGAGCACAGGCTCCGGACGCGCAGGCTCAGCGGCCACGGCTCACGGGTCCAGCCGCTCCGCAGCATGTGGGATCTTCCCAGACCGGGGCATGAACCCATGTCCCCTGCATCGGCAGGCGGACTCTCAACCACTGCGCCACCAGGGAAGCCTACCCCTAGGTTCTTCATGACCTTTTTTTTTTTCTTAGATTCCATATATATGTGTTAGTATACAGTATTTGTTTTTCTCTTTCTGACTTACTTCACTCTGTAGGACAGACTCTAGGTCCATCCACCTCACTACAAATAACTCAATTTCATTTCTTTTTATGGCTGAGTAATATTCCACTGTATATATGTGCCACATCTTTTTTATCCATTCATCTGTTGATGGATACTTAGGTTGCTTCCATGTCCTGGCTATTGTAAATAGAGCTGCAATGAACATTTTGGTACATGACTCTTTTTGAATTATGGTTTTCTCAGGGTATATGCCCAGTAGTGGGATTGCTGGGTCATATGGTAGTTCTATTTGTAGTTTTTTAAGGAACCTCCATACTGTTCTCCATAGTGGCTGTATCAATTTACATTCCCACCAACAGTGCAAGAGGGTTCCCTTTTCTCCACACCCTCTCCAGCATTTATTGTTTCTAGATTTCTTGATGATGGCCATTCTGACTGGTGTGAGATGATATCTCATTGTAGTTTTGATTTGCATTTCTCTAATGAGTAAAGATGTTGAGCATCCTTTCATGTGTTTGTTGGCAGTCTGTATATCTTCTTTGGAGAAATGTCTATTTAGGTCTTCTGCCCATTTTTTGGATTGGGTTGTTTGTTTTTTTGTTATTGAGCTGCATGAGCTGCTTATAAATTTTGGAGATTAATCCTTTGTCAGTTGCTTCATTTGCAAATATTTTCTCCCATTCTGAGGGTTGTCTTTTGGTCTTGTTTATGGTTTCCTTTGCTGTTCAAAAGGTTTTAAGTTTCATTAGGTCCCATTTGTGTATTTTTGTTTTTATTTCCATTTCTCTAGGAGGTGGGTCAAAAAGGATCTTGCTGTGATTTATGTCATAGAGCGTTCTGCCTATGTTTTCCTCTAAGAGTTTGATATTGAAAGGGCCTTTTTTGATCACTGTAAGGACTTTGGTATTTGTGCTGAGTGATCAAAAGGACAGTGGAAGCTTTTCAACTGAGTTGTGACTTGATCTAAGCAGGTGAATAAAATGCTTTAGAAATAATTCAGGTTCAAATCAACAAAAATTGTTCTTCCATGGACAAATGTAATCTGGTACTTAGAAGGCTTTCTGCTGATCCAGTTTGATATAAGAATAGAATTTATTTATTTATTTTTGAAGTCTGAATAGTTTATTTGATTCCTTCTCAAGACCCTGACAGCACCTGGGTCCTGGGTTCTGAGGGAGCACAAAGGGGCCCTTGAAAAGGGCAGGAAAATGGCAAAGGCATGAAGAAGGCATATTTCAACAACTTAAAAAAATTTTTTTATAAGTTTGTTTTTTATGTCTGTGAGTCTTTCTGTTAGGATGAGCATTTTTTATTTTTTTATTTTTTTTATTTTTGGCTGTGTTGGGTCTTCGTTGCTGTGCACAAACTTTCTCTTGCAGCGGGCGGGGACTACTCTTCCTGGTGGTGTGCCAACTTCTCATTTCGGTGTCCTCATTGCAGTGTCTGCTCTTGTTGCCTAGCACCGGCTCTAGGCCCGTGGGCTCCAGTAGTTGCAGCACGTGGGCTCAGTATTTGTGGCCCACGGGCTTAGTTGCTCTGCCGCATGTGGGATCTTCCCAGACCAGGGATCTGACCCGTGTCTCCTGCACTGGCAGGCATTTTCTTAACCATTGTGCCACCAGGGAAGTCCGAACTTTAAACTTTTGCCAAACCTCCAGAACTTGATTCAAAAATATATTCTCTTTCCCAGGGACAGGAGTCATTTAAAGGCTACTTGTGTAATGCTCGGTATGTAACCTAATTAAGAACACTAGAGAGTACCTCCAAACTGGAGGGCAATGTCTACAGAGCAGAACTCCCACATCACCTTGAACATCGACAGCCCTGGCTTACTCAGGCCCGTCTTGTTGCCAGCCTTTGAAATCAGAGGCCTGTGACAGGAGGCAAGTAAAGAAGAGAAGAAAACACCCTGGCTGGTCCTGGTGCCGATTCTCCATTATCACCCTCACCTGGATGTAGCGCCTGGACTTAATGCCGGCTTCTAACACTTCCCGGGGTAGATGTTCTGGGTACTCTCTCCCGTGGCTCTCCTGACTCTCATTCTCTCTTTCTTGTCGAGACTGAAGGATAGACTCACCAAGTTCGTGGGCAGCCTTTAAATCAGGCCAAAAATTGTCCAGGTAATTCAGCTGGAAATACTTGAAGGAAATCACAAACACTCCTTCTGTTTCACTTCCATACTGCTGAATTGCCTCTTCATCTTCTGTCACCATAACGATTGGCATCCTGTCCTGGCAGTGGTGACAGTACCAAGCGGCTGCACTGTAGATGCTCCTGTTCTGCCACTTCTCCATGGACTCCCTGCTTTCCTGAGGGCGAGAGCAGGACTGCTGGAATTCATTAGCGAAGAGAACGCAATCGTGACGCGCATCCTTCAGGAGATTTCGCAATTTGTTATACTGTCTCCGGCCTCTTTGATGCTGCACAGCTTGACAAGCCGTTTGCATGAAAATAATTCCCTTCAATTCAGGAAACTCAAGGATCTCGAGGTAATCCTGAATGACTTTCCAGTCTGGGATCATGTAATGAGTTACGTCGCGAGACAAGCGTTTCCCATCGTTGAGGCAGACGGCGGGCTGCGGGCGGAGCGGGCCGCTGCAGGGCACGCGGGGCCGCAGGTAATGCTCCCGCACGGTCCGCAGAGTCCGGCCCTGGAAGGGTCTCAGGAGCAGCACCGTCTCCCGCTTCTGCAGCATGCCGGCGGCGCTCCCCGGGCAGAGATCTGGGCCCCGCGAGGCCGCCGGGAGCGGGCGGCCGGGAAGCTGCGGGCGCGGCGCGGGCGGAGGCGAGGCCGAGGCTTCGGGCCCGCCCCCTCGGCCTGGTGTCCGCGGTGCTCGCGGCCGGCCGGCCCTCCTGGCTGCGGCCTGAGCGCTCCCGGCTCCACCAAGAATAGAATTTGAAATGGAGTAAATAGCACCCATGTCCTATTCGGTAGACTCTCTTCCCTGTTTACGACTTCCTTCTAACAGGCTTTTAAAAGGAACTGGATGGCTGAGTGTTTAAGGCCACACTCTGTGACAAGGATAGCAATGTGTTCTCTGTAGCACTTCCATTCTATGAAGATGTTTCCAGGCATTATACCATGCTTAGGCCTTACAGCCTCAGTCCCTGTCAGGGTGGATTAGCTACGCAGTGAGCCTGCATGTAGCACTAGAAATTGACCAGTTAAGTTCTTTTAACATAGTGGTTATTTCGTATTTGCATTTTGTTCTGGATACTCTGTACTTGCTCCTGCAGATCCACTCTCCACCTCTCTCCATCCTGCTTTGTGCCTCTGGCTTCCAATGGGGTCCTCTTAATGGGGAACGCTGGAGACGTGCATGGTGGAGGCAGAGGTTAGGTAACGTATTCTATTGGCTCCCTTCTTGCCATGCGGTGACTTGTCCATGGCTCGTTTCTCTAGTGAAGCGCCCCGCTCTTTTCTAAAACTTCACACATAGCTACAGGCCCTTCCTTGGTTCCAGACACCACTCTCCCTCCTTGCCCTTTCAGGCCTAGGAGTGGTAAAGGCTCCCCGTTCTTGTTATCTCTAGGATGCTTTGCCATCCCTCATGGGTGTCCCTTAACTCTGCTCCCACCCCTGAAAATAATTCCTTCATCCAAGTCTTGTTAATGACTTGTTGATGGTGCCATCTGTTTTCTGTCCACACAGCTCGCTCCACAGAGTAAGTTCAACTAGTTATATTTATCAACTTTGCATTTCTTTTTATGTACTTCACTTTTTTATTTTTTTGAAAATTTCACATATTTTTTAATTTAAAATGAATCAAACACTGACTCAACAACCATTTACTCGTATCATACAATTCAATACAATAAGCTAAATCAATTGCAGTGGCCCAGGAACTAGAGAAGCAAATAAGAGGAGGATCTCAGGCAACTTTGGGGTTCAGAAAAGACTCCACTGAGAAGGTGAGTAGGACTTGGCGCCTCACCGTAGGGCAGCCCCTTTCTCCTCAAGAACTGTGGGTCTCACTGCACTACAGCCTCAGGACCACCAGGGTTAGTTGCTCACACAGTCTCACTGCAAACTCTCTTCAGGTGTCCCCTACTTCAGCAGATCTAATGACATCTGCCTGCAGCCATGTGGGGTGTGGGCACGTACACACGCACACTCAGAAAAAGTTGTCTGTTAAAACTTTGTAAGTGCTGTTGAAACAATTTCTTTACATGAAATGAGTGTAATTCTAAAGCATCCTGAATCTGAAGTTTTAAAAAATTGTTGAAACAGTGAAATCGTCAACAGAGAAGTAGCATTGTTTGAATTTGCAATTCAGTAAGTCCTGACACTTTTTTTTTTTAGTCTTGCTGCCAATATGATGAATAGAGATCTATTATAATGGGTGTTACTATGATGATGTCTTTCAGGTTTCTGTAAAAGCTTGTCAGGATATATGTATGCAAAGGCACATTTATCCTATTAAAGATATATATATATATATCTTTATATATATAAAGATATATATGTATATATCAATATATAAGTATCAGATGATCACTTATGAATAGCTTTGACAACCAGATATAGAACCTTTCAGAAGACAGAAACCCCCTCCATAAAAACAAGTAATTGGCAGCTGTCTCAAATCAACCAGTCTGATTTCACTCAGACCAATTTTGTTGGCTTCCAGTGGCCTGACCAATCATCCTGGTTAACTGGGGACTGAGGGTTTCCTGGACGAAGAGCTTTCTGCTAAAACCAAGACGGTACTGGGAAAACTGGGGTGAGTTGTTCCTCTAGCTCCATGTCTCGTGCAGATCAGTAGAAGATATTTCTGTTGTGGCCTGAATTGTGTCCCCTGACCTGCCCCACACACAGTTTATATGTTTCAGTCTTAACCTCCAGTTGCTCAGAATGTGACTGTGTTTGGAGATAGAGTCTTTCAAGAGCTAAGTTAAAATGAGGTCGTTGGAGTGGACCCTGATCCAATATGACTGGTGTCCTTACAAAAAGGAGAGATTAGAACACAGACATTCTGAGGGACCCATGTGAAGACACAGGGGAAAGACAGTTACCTATAAAACAAGGAGGGAGGCCTCAGAAATAACCAATGCAGTGACACCTTATTCTTGGATTTGTAGCCTCCAGAATCATGAGAAAAATTCATTTCTATTGTTTAAGGAACCCAGCCTGTGGTATTTTTGGTATGGCAGTGCTAACAACAACAACAACAACAAAACATTATCTAATAGTTATTTTTGATTGTGTGCATTTCAGCTGATGAGCCTAATCTCCTCTTTCTGCGAGCTTCTCTTTCCGCTTCCTCCTCACTGCTCACGTAGAAAGACCTGTCCCCTGCAATTCCTTCACCTAGACTGTGACCTCCACACATCCCACTTCCCTTTTCTTCTGGCACCTTGCTCCTTCATGAATTTTCTTTCTTTTATTAAGTCTATAACTCATTAAACTATTTCCCAACCCTTCCAAACTTCCTTTACCCCTGGAACTCCATAAATGTTAGATAAATGAAGAATGACACTAATTTCTCTCTCCTCCCTTCTTCTCACTCCAAACTCTTTTACATTTATTGCCTTCCTGTCTCCATTTCCCACTCACTTGTCAGCCCCTTGTCATGTGGTTCCTGACTCCCATCATTATATTGAAACTGCCCTATGAAGTAACCTAGGACCAGAGCCACTGGTATCAGTGGCATTTTGAGAATTTATAGTAAAGTCCCCTCTTCTTCTGAACAGAGTGAGCAGGGTGAACAGAGTGCAAAGTGGCTTCTTTCCTTAGCTGCACACCCATCCCCTGAAGCCATGCTTGGGATTTCATAATTCCCCAATTCAACTGTTTCTTCTCATTCTGACCTTTTAGGAACTGTCTGCAGCATTTGACACTGTTGAGCACTCTCTGACCCTTGAAACTTTCTCTTCTCTGGTTTTCCAACGTTTCTTCCTGCCTTCAGTCACACCTGAGCAGTCTTTAAGCACCTCTCTCTTTCTCTCCCCTCCCCTGCTACCCCCACACACACCAATTCCAGAAATAGTTACTCATCAAATTTCTGTTCTTGGTTCTCTTCTCTTCCAACTCTTTGGTCATTAATGTTTTAGAAACACTCTCATGACAACCACCGCATCTTTGCAGTTACCTCTTGATTTAGATCACCAATCCTATGTCTCTCAGAGCATCAGGCTTGAATTTCCAACTGAACATTAGTCACTTCCACGTGATCTCCTTGAGCCTATCATGATTAACATGATGAAAACTGAATTCATCATATTTCCACAGATTCTTTCTCAGTTATGATGTTACCATTCTAAGTACCCAGACTAGAAAACTCAGAGCCCTCTCTCTCTTCGTCTCTCTCGAACTGCGTGTATTATCGGTAAGCAGGTCCTATTGACCCTATTTTCTAAAATCTCTTACATCCTTCTCCTTTTCATTACACTGGATAAATCGTTTAGTGTAGTGATTAAGAGCCTGGACAGCAGAGGCAAATCAACTGGGTTCAGATCCTGATTCCCCTGCTACTTACTAGTTATGAAACCTTAGGAAAATTATTTGACTTTTCATCTGTAAAAATGGGGATAATGACAACCTATTTGATACGATTGTCTGAGAGTTGAATAAGTTAACACATGTGTAACAGTTATTAATTTTGTGCTCACCCAACCTATTTCTTCTTCCTAAACACCCAGCAAAGCTGTATTTCCTGGGTCTCTTGCATCTGAGCGGGGCCATGGAATGTGAGCAGAAGTGTTGTGTCACTTTCAGTCAAAGGAAGACGTACATCTCCTATGCTCTCTCTCTTCCTTTGCTCAGGCAACACTGGAAGCAACACATAATGATGGTGAAGTTATATTCTGGAGGGATTCTGAATGGCTGAGTTACTACCTGGAGGAGAGCTGCCCCTGTGTGCCACCACCCAGGAGCTTCTGCAGTGAATTTTGGGTGAGAGAGAAGTAAACTTTTAAACTTTTATTGTGTTGAATCACTGAGATTTAAGTTTTTAGAAAATAGCAGCTAGTCTTATTTATCCCAAACATCATGTAAATACACTGGAAACGGTGCCACAAATAATAAGTATTTGATAAATGACAGAGATTATGATTCTTCTGCTACTATATTGAGTTCAAATCATTCTTCACTTAGATTATGAGACGATAACATAAAATGTCAACTCTTTCTAGCCTGAGTAGTTCATTTATTTAAGATACATTGTGCCATAAAAGTTTTGTTTTGCCCAGTTATATTGTTGGTAAATATCAAATGATTATTGTATAAAAGCAGCAAAAGACTACTACTTTGTGATTCCCATAAAGAGGAAAACAGATACTCTATTCCTTTCTTTTTGTTGTTGTTGTTGTTTTGCGGTACGCGGGCCTCTCACTGCTGTGGCCTCTCCCGTTGCGGAGCACAGGCTCCGGACGCACAGGCCCAGCGGCCATGGCTCACGGGCCCAGCCGCTCCGCGGCATGTGGGATCCTCCTGGACCGGGGCACGAACCCGAGTCCCCTGCATTGGCAGGCAGACTCTCAACCACTGCACCACCAGGGAAGCCCTATTCCTTTCTTTATTGCCTCAAAAAAAAGGATAAATGATGCCAGGACTTCTACACCCTCACCTTCCACAAACTTTAACTTTCCTTCCACCACCTGCATCTTAGCCTCCTGAAAGTTGACTTGGGTCCAAATCCTGGCTCTCCCACACCTTCTTCTTCCTGAGTCTCTTCGCGTGTGGGATATATTTTTATGGCCAATTCTTTGGTGAAACAATGTGTATAACATTTTAAGTGAAAGAATAATCTTTTAAAACATTATTATGTATTGAACATATTTTAAGTGCAGTGAATGTGCTTTAGAGAGGTGAGATTAGACCAAAAAAATGTTGACAAGTGGGTGTCTGGGAAAAAATCTAATTTTTTTACGTTAGTTATTACAACATACAATTCCACTTCCGAAGTCCTTTTGTTACAAACTGTGTTTTAAACCCAGACCTCATGTCTTTAAGTCTCACTTTCCCTCATTCGTTTTCTTTCTCCTGGTCAATTCACCATCATATCTTATCCACCATGCGTGGCATCCACTAAGGGCCATCTTCATCGAGTTGTTCCTCTGAGAAACAGCAGTACTACTAATAATAACCGACATAAATATGAGTTTTCTGAACATCTGGCAACTTGGTCAGTGCTTCACACACCTTACCTCATTTGGCCGTTACAATACCACTATGAGGTGGGGTGTAATTATCATCCTGTCTTACAGGTGAGAAAAAGGAGGCTTGAAACAATTATATCTAGGGTCACACAGCTACTCAGGGAAGAACAAGAGTGAATTATTTTCTGCAAAGGGCACAATCAGATACTGGCTTCAAATTTGAAGGTAGCACCTGATTCCATAGCTCGAGAGCTTAACCACCAGGCAATACTGCAAGCACCATTATATCTCTCCCTACCTATGCCTAAGTATTTGATTCTACCTCCATGAAAGCATTTACTGTACTCTGCCTAGCAGTATAATTACAAGCACTTCTTTTGAGCTTTGCGAACTCTTTGACGGCAGTGATGGTAGTACATAAATATCATTTGAGCTGATAGAAAAGATGCTAGTATCTCTAAGACCAGTGACATTCTTCTTTGAAATTTCTTGTCTCCATTTCAGTGTGTCTCCATTGTCAAGGGAATATAATTCTGGATTCTCTATACAGTCTTAAGAGGAAGATGATTTCTTTGCCCTCTCCTGTTGGTTTTACTCTTGGTGATATAATCCATTATACAAATCACTTTTGTCCTGGCTATTACATAAGAGGTCATTCTTCCCAGCTTTATCTTCTTTTTCTTTTGTACCCACTTTTATAGGCTAATGGAGTGCTTTTCCAATAAGACCTGCTAACTGTGCAAGCACAAGATAGAACATGACAAGTACTTTAATAGAGGTGTAATGCAACACTTTGCTATCAATAGGGAGAGATGCCACAAGGATGGGTGTCTGCCCCAGTGGTCAACAGTGTGAGCATTTATGTCACTTAAGCCTATGAGGAAATTAATTTCAAGTCCTTTTTCTTGGGATAACTATTTACATTTGCATAGGCCTTTTACATTCTTTATCTCCCCTTTGTCTCTAGAGCTTCGTGAGGTAGAGTTGTCATAATGTAAAATACATGTTATTATTGTATATATACATAATACAACACATATGTTGTTACATGTATATTATATAGCCATGTCTTAGTTTGTTAATTTGGGCTGCTATAACAAAATACCACAGACTGGGTGGCTGGTAAACAACAGAAATTTATTTCTCACAGTTCTGGAGGCTGAAAGTCTGAGATCAGAGTGCCAGCATGGTCTGGTGAGGGCCCTCTTCCCAGCTGCAGACTTTCTGCTGTGTCCTCACATGGCAGAAGGAAGGAGCTGGCTCTCTGGAGCCTCTTTTATAAAGACACTTATCCAAGTTATCAGGGCTCTGCCCTCATGACCTATTCAGCTCCTAAAGGACCACCCTCGTAACACCATCACTTTGGGGATGAGGATTTAAAAATATGACGTTGAGGGGGACGCAAACATTCAGACCGTAGCAACACAACATATATAATGTAAAGCATTATATAAAGCTAGTATACAGCTTATTATATAATATACACTATAATGTTATGCTTATTGTATAGGTGACAAAACTGAAGTTCATATAAACTTGGCAAAAGTTACACAGATAATTCAAGGCAAAGCCAGGACTCTTAAGTCAAGTATGATTTCAAGTCTAGTGAAGTCTTTGCATTTCATCTTGGCTCCCAGAGCCAAGAGCTGTGACCTGGGTGTTTCTAAACATGTTGAGCTGAAGCAAGTTGTGCCCTTTACAGAAATATAGTTCACTCCTGTTCTATCCCCAAGATAGGTCTTGGAGTTTGTAAGGCTCAGATGTATGAGTCTGTATTTGTAAATACTCATTACACACTATATAACTTCTCACTGTTGATGTGTCCAGTATATAGATCTGAACCTCAGAATTCTCTGGACGCCAACATTTCCAACACGCAGCTTTATGAGAAGAGAAATTCATGTGATTTCAAAGATTTAGTGACAAATATGACACAACTTGCCCTTTCCACAATCTTGATGACTGAAATTCCACAGGCATTTTTTCCGTTGTGTTCTGATAGTGGCAAACGCCTTCTGACACCTGAGGGTAGGTGAATTTGTAAGAAACATTCCTGAAAGCAGGTATGTATAGGGTGTAGAAAAAGTATTGGGAAACAAAGCGGGAGTACAGGAAGGATAACTGGTGAGCCAAAAAGAGCAGATGGAGGGCTTTTATAGTTTTGTCTACTGTAGTGCATTGAATTGTGTCCCCCAAAATGATATATTCAAGTCCTTACCCCAGATACCTATGAACATGACCTTATTTGGAAATAGGTTCTTTACAGATGTAGTCAAGCTAAGATGAGATCATACTGGATTATGGTGGGCTCTAAATCTAAAGACTCCTGTCTTTAAAATGGAGAAGGAGAGGGGGATTTGGATACAGAGACACAGAGGAGACACAGGAAGGAAGGCCGCGTGAAGACACAGGCAGAAGTTGGAGTGATGCAGCTAAAGCCAAGGAACACCAAGGATTGCCAGGAGTCACCAGAAGCTAGGAAGAGGCAAGGAAGGAGTCTTCCCTAGAACCCTCAGAGGGAGCATGACCCTGCCAACAGCTTGATCTCTGACTTCTGGCCTCCAGAACTGTAAGAGAATAAATTCTGGTTGTTTTAAGCCACCCAGTTTGTGGTAATTTCTAGCAGCAGCCCTAGAAAACTAAAACAGCTGCTTAATAGACCACCCCCTCTGCCCACCTCAATTTTAAAGTTCAATGTACAGGATAATTTTGAATTTGAAATTTAATCCTTTTAAGTAATTAACACTCTTTAATTTTTGTTCCCATAATATGTCACACTGACTCTTCTAACAATACTGTCTATTGGTTCTTTCAGTGATGGGCTACCACCCCATGCAGAATGAACTGTGTGAATATTCACACTTACCCCATAAGGAAAAAGAAGACTATTCTCCTAACACTTTGTTGTTTCATGACAGAGGCAGAAATCACTTCTTATAAACTATATATTAATCTACTAAAAACAATATTGGCACAATTTCTAATAATGTCCCATAAATAATAACACAGGGTTTCTAAAAAGTCATTGTCTTCAGTCTTTGTAAATCCCCTGAACTCCAGCTGTTCAACCAGCCCCTGGGGGCTAAACGAAATGGCTTGAAGGAAGATTGTTGGTTGGTCCCAAGGTCACTGCAGAGATTCACCCCAGACCTAAACAAATGGATCTCGAATCCTCTGCTGAACACTCCACCGATAAGATTCTTATAACCCGAGGAGGGAGGGGGCATGGCAAGGAGTAGGCACGCAGGGAATATTGCTATGGGCAATCTAATGCCATAGCAACCCTGCCTGGTGAATCGATGATTCCTGATGTTTTAAAGTTCAATTTACACAGTTATCACTGAATTCAGTGGTGAGATAATTAGCACTAAAATATCTATTTCAGCTCTGGTTTCTTGTTTGGGGAACTAATCTACCCCAAGGTATTCCCTGCCCCGCCTAGCACAGTGCCTGGCATGTAAAGAAGCTCAAATGCTAGTGATTGGTGATCTGCAGGTTCTAGAAGCGGTCTCTCCAGAAGAAAACAAATTCCCACCTGCCGGGTCAGTATTTCTTTCCGAGCTGTGAACCAAAACCATTGCCACCAGCATCACTCTAATTCCACCGACAGTAATTCTCATAAAGGCCTGACAATGCCCTGTAAATGAAAGTTCTGAAGAACTGTCAAAACCAGGAGATTTGAGACCTCACCCCAAACTGGCAGACGTTCAGACTTCCCTGGACAGAAGTCAGTTATGCTACAGACCTTCCAGTTTAATCTGTAAAGAGATTTGAGAGTAACTGAGAGCACTTAAATGCAATATACAGATGAGACTTATTTTTACACACAGCATGCCTGGCTCCATGCCGACCCATCATCCCCTCTGGATGCTTGGGCCTGTCCTTCGGGGCTCTGGACCCGCTGACTCTCACAGCCGCACGGCCGACGCCTCCGCGCCGCCCGCTTCCCAGCAAGAGTCGGCTCCGCTGGCGCTTCCAGGGGGCGTCCCCGTCCGCCGCTGCCCTCGGGGCTCCCAGAGTGGCGGCGGGGGAGCGGGCGCCCCGCGGGGGACGCCGGCATCCAGGGCGCCGAACGTGCGCCCCTCGCCGGCGCCCCGCAGCGGCTCCGAGGGGTGGGTGCGGAGCTGGCCGGCGAGGCCGGGCCGGGGGCGCAAGGCACACCCCCGCAAGGCGTGCGGGCTTCCCCCACCCCCGGCGACGACCCCACCTCCCGCCCCCGCGGCGTGCGCGCGTGTGTCCGTCTGTCTGTCTTCTCTCTCGACGTCAGTGGGAATTTCCAGCCAGGAAGTGAGAGAGTGAGCGAGAGAGAAAGAGAGAGAAGTGCACCAGCGAGCCGGGGCAGGAAGAGGAGGTTTCGCCACCGGAGCGGCCCGGCGACGCGACGACAGCTTCCCCTGCCCTTCCCGTCGGTCGGGCCTCTCGCCGCCACCCTCGGCCAGCGTCCCGCCGCCAGCCTCACTCAAGAGCCCGGGGCAGCCCAGGCCGGAGCCGCCGCGGCCGGGAAGGCGGCGACGCCGTGGTCCCGCAGCCGCGCGCCCGGCGTTCCCTCCGCCCGCGCTGCGGCCATGGCGCGGCGCTGACTGGCCCGGCGAGACCGCGCGCCCGCCCGGACCCGAGCCGACCCGCTCCGGCTCCGGTCGGCCGCCGCCTCTTCCTTCCCCGGCCCCCAGGCCCGCGCCGCCCCGGAGCGGGAGCCACAGGCGCAGGGAGACCGAGCGCGGACCCGCCAGCAGGGTAAGCCAGACTCGGGCAAGCGGGGGCCGCGCCGGCGAAGTGCGGCCCGACTCCCGCCACCCACCCGCCCCGCACCCCGTCCGGCCCCGCTTGGACTTCCTCATTCCTGCGCTAACCGCTCGGCTAGACCGGAGGAAGAGGTTGACAGTAGCGGAGAGGCGCATGGGCTCTGCGCGAGGGGGGAAAGGCACCCCCGGACTAAGCACGGGCCGGTCGGCCGGAGGGCCGCGGCTGCCCGCCCGGGCCGTTCTTTCTCCCCCGTCCCTCCGCGGGGCGGGAACGCGGCGCGGAGGGGAACTCGCGCAAACTTTTTTTAATCCCCACCTCCCCTCCCCCTGCCGGGGGGTCGGGCCTTGAGGGCTGAGGGGCGCTTGGGCGCGGAGGAGTGAGGGGAAGGTGGTTGGTGCAGTGCAGAAGCAGATTTCACCTAAGGGCGTTCCACGAAATGAAAGCAGAAGTGCATGTCAGTCCTCTGGGCTGGGAAGCCCTCCCCAGCTCCCCAAGATTGAACCGGACAGCCTTATTCCTGGTCTCCTAGCTCCAAAAGAAGCCCCCCACTTCACACACACACACACACGCACACACACCCCAACCAACCAGGACAGGATATGCTCACCTACTATAGGACCTGTACCTTAGTTTTCAAAAGATAAGGAGGGCCTGGTACTGATCCTACAGGGCCTGCCTGGCGTTTGAGAGCGAAATTACCCACTTAGAGCACTTTTTAGACACCCTGATTATGTAAAACAATTGGACAACGGTACCATGTGTTGTGCATGACCTCGAAAACAAAAATGATATAAACAAAGCCTATCGTGACATTTTAAAATAATAAATTTAAAAAATATCTGAGCTTCCATATACATTTTTGATAAAGTAGTCAAAATACCATCTTTTGCTTCTTCAGAACTTGTTGGTAGACGTGCTGTTCTGAGCAGAGAGATGACTCCAGTAGAAAGTGTATCTGGAAATGTAGGATAGTTTAACCAATAGAGTAAATATTCAGATTATTCTCTTCTGGTATGTAGGTTGAACAGGAATCACATTATCAGGAGTGGTGTGTAAGAATCAATGGCTACATAAAACTTCTCATTAATTTACCATAGTAAATTAGGAAATTTGTTTGTACAAAGATTGGTTGGTTGCTTGGCTTTGATTATCAAGATTTAAGAGGTTTTCATGGACTTTGCTAAGTAGGGTTTTTCAGTATTGCAGATAACTAAATAACTATATTTAACTTAAAGATTTTGTTATAAAGCCCATAATCTGAGAGAATGACTGTGGTATTACTAAAACATTTAATGGCTCTGGCATAGAAATGTTCTTCTACAGACTGGTGATCTTTGGTAAACACTAAAGCTTAGGATCAAGATGTTCAGTGCTTATTTTTCTAGCAAAATACCTCAATTGAATATTCCTGAGTAGTTTAAATTGCACTCCTGTTGCTAAAACTTTAAATGGGAATCTGATTAAAATAAAGCCCTCAGCTGAAGCATGCTGTTTTCCTGATTTTAACATTGTGCTTTCTAGAGATGAATCCTTTTACTGTTTGATGCACTAAAGAAGTTATGTAAATAACTTAAAGCAGAGTATCTTTTTGAGCTTCTGAACTTGAGAAGACAGGAAATAAAAAGAGATTAATTTATCATGTAATTAAATTGCTAAAGTGAGAAGAACATATATGATAAATGGAAACATGAGATCTCCTGAACTTACTCATCCACATTGATACCTGCAACTCCTCAAAGCCCTCTGGAGCTTATTTAGATAAAATGTCTTCCTGGGCCACAGCCTACTGGACTGAAATACTGCTTGCCGTGAATAGAAAACCACTTCTAACCTTGTTTGAAAGACTTTTTAAAGAAAGTTCTATATAATCCAATTAGGGATTGGTGGTGATTTGAAAATCTGTTTGTTTTGAACTTTCAATTTTATCTTGTGTTCTGCAGTTGGCATTCACATGGGCTGAATAAATGCCCGGTTTTCAAACCCCGCTAGTAAATACTGGAGTATATGTACAAAAATAGTTGTTCCCCTTTGTAAGCACTCCTTTGATCTTTGCACTTCCTTCTTACTGCTACTTTTTAAACAAGATCATCTGTAATGACTGACTTGCACTTGGTAAAAGCTCAATTAGTCTGAAATAGACAGAATTTTAGATTTAGTGATCACAGTCCTCACATTTCTCGTCATGTTCCTTGGAACAAATTGGTGCTAGTTGAGAAACTAATATTTATGCAGGCTGTTTTTACCACTGCTTTCAGACTTCCAGATAATTGATGAAGTAAGTTACTACCTGGACTTTCAGGGATTGCTCACTGTGGTAGATGGAAGGTCTTTATAAGGAATTGGCAGCCACAGGAATCTTGGACTATCATTCAATCAGCAAGCCCTTATTTTTTACCTAATTTATGAGAGGTATTCCCCTGTTCAGAAGAGGTGAAAGTTCTGGCTTCTGGGGGAAGTGGTTACTTCATAACCTTCAATTAGTTTGAACTTGGGAGAAGTAAGAACAGTAGTTGACATTTTAAAACAATAAATTTTAAAAATGATATCTGCGTTTCTATATAAATTTTTGATAAAGTAGTCAAAATATCTTTTTCTTTTTTAGAACCTATTAGTAGAATTGCTGTTCTGAGCATAGAAATGACTGCAGCAGAAAATGTATCTGGAAATGCCGACTAGTTTAACCAATAAGAATAGATATTCAGGTTATGCTCTTCTAGTCTACAGATTGAACAGCAATCACATTAACAGGAGTGGATATATAAGAATCAATGGCTATGCAAAATTTCTCATTAATTTCCCTTACTTTTAGTAGGAAGGTTGTTTCGTTTGGCTGATTGGTTTTCTGTTTATAATATGAATCATACAAGGTGGCATGATCGTTTTATGTTTTAAGAAGAGAAGGAGGAGGAGAAGGAACAGAATTTTCGTGCTGGGGGACACTTTTAGATGTGTTGCTCCTACATCTACATTTATGTCTGATCAGAGTTAATTGACAGCTCCTTCTTGGTGACCAGCAAACCACACTGAAGCAATTGACCCTGCTTTCTGAGAATGGCTTCTCATTTGCTCTCTCGTATCTCCCATAAATACTGAATTCCCCTACAGTGTTCTTGGAGGTGAGCAGGTAAATCATCAGAAGCATACATACCCCTTTGCGTTGACCCTGTCACTGCTTAGGAGACCTTAAGGGTTTTAAAGATAGAGGCATTCATTCATCTTCAGAGAGGAAAGTTGGGACTTGTGACATAGTTTAGCAAGTCAGTTTGGCTCCTTGAACATTTTTTAATAAAAAAAATTAATATTTGCAACCAGGTAATCTGGTAGAGTTAATAGTTAGGGTAATATTACCAAGACACTTATCTTTGCAATATTTCATTAATGAGTATCCAGTGCTTCACTGTTAGATGAAGAAAAGTAGCATTCTTTTCTCAGTGATGACTTTGTTTCATACCTTTGGTCTCTGTTGTTTTAGAGAGGGTTCCTGGGTGCAAATTAATATGCTTTCATATTTTCAGGTGAGGCTACCCTTGAATATCAGCTAATAGTTCCGAAAATAAGTTGTGAAATGAAATCTCACTGCTTCACTATAAAAATATTTAAACCCTAACAGTTTTACACAAAAGTGATATAAAGTGTGATTTGTTAAAGAGTATACTCTTCAAGAGTGTAGATTATGGATGAAAATATTTGTTAAATTTACAATATTAATCATAAAAATATCATTGTATTTAAAAATTTTATCATCATATTTTAAATTTTTTTAAGAAATCAATTCATTGTTATTCTTTTATATTTTTTGCAGTAATAGATTTAATTATCAGTAGTACAAGTTTCATCTGCTTTGGTTTGTTGCCTGTTTTTGAAATTAGAATAATGAAATGGATGGCTTAATTCCCTACTACAAATTGGCTTATTACTGTTCACTTACATTTCACCATTAGGCCAAAAATCTTATAACCAGCTTTTATTCTGACCCATACTTTTGACAGATATTAATGAATTTAATCTATAGATGATTTCTTTAAGCTATGAAAAAAATTCTGACTGATGGAACCTGACTGATGCTGCAAGCACTGCTTTGTAATCCAAAGATTGTTAAAGCCTATCTAAATTAATCAATCAAAAAGTAAAAACAAAATATTTTATAACATCCGGAATAAAATACTTAAGACCTATAAAAAATTGGGGGGAAAAGTTTATAGCTGGAAAACCTCAGGAACCAGCAGGCAACCTTTACTATACTTTCCACCTTCATACTTTAATGATTTTGCAACACTATAAAACCTGGGGCCTCATCACAGGAGGGTTTTGTTTGTTATTTCTTATTTGTAGCATTTTCAGAAAATTTTCCAAGCATTTATTCTCTGTGGACACAATTTATGAAATGAAATATACCATCTACACTGGAAAAGGGTACAATGCCAACACTCCCAGGCCTGGTATCATACCCTCAGGGAGAGTCAGAATCATTTTACTGAAAACTCCTAACTTCAGTCCACTCAGCTTTGGACTTAATTAGTTCTGGTTCTGACCCTGACCTCTCTTCAAATCACTTAACAAACACACATTCAAGTTTTAAAAATTAATTTTAAAAGTTGTTTACAAATACATATATGTATAATCATTTTTGTTGCTGCCAACAAACTGAGGAAGAAAATAAATGTTTACTTATATAACAAGTACATTGTAAAGCTGTCATTGTTGAAAAGTACCCTGAAAAGTGAATAGCAGCAGTGTTTGTTAGTTAGAATAATAAAATAATCCAAGTACTCTGCGTATAGCTTCCCTGTGAGAAGATTTGGAGAGAACGATAAATTTTGCTGTGTTCCATTACATAATCAGCTCAGTCTACAGCTTCTGGGCATAAACGAAAACACAGAGCTCTAATGTTGTCCCAGTCTTCACTGTGTGAATCAAAAAATGTATGGACCATTCAAACATTTCATACTGGAAAATAAAGCTTTCGATTTTTCTTAGGTTTAAGCCTTTTGATATATGAGGCTCACTAGCATTTGTACATGAGATTTTCTTTTTTTTTGCTAACTTGAATTAAAAAAATACAAAACCTACATAAAGTTAAGCACACCTCTATAGAGAGAGCTTAATTAACATGAAATAAATAACTTGATTGCTATAATGAATTTTGTTTGTCAAAATAGCAGTTATTTTACAAAATTATCATTTTTATTATTATTTATTGTGTGGTTTTACTAAACATATCACAGTATATTTCACTGTCGGGGCATACGTATCCTTCACTTTTATCTCCAGAAATCAATTCTAATAATATTAAGCTTGAAAAAAGATAAATTAGAAGTGATGACAAATTCCCTAATCAATCTACCTATTCATCAGTTCTGGGTTCAAGCCTGCAGTTGATTTAAATAGTGAAAATAAATTGCTTAATTGTCCTGGAAAATATGCCTTCCAAGACAAGAATTTTAGGAATGGAGAGAATGACTTTTTTTTTTTTAGTGTTTTAACATGAATCCCTGACTTATGTTTTATTGATGTTTGAAGAACTTTATCTACCAGTTCTTAACTTAGGTATAGGTTTATTTTCTAAGATATAACCATTTATTGGTGTTTGATCATTAAGACTTGATTTATAAAGTGTATTTTTCTTTTCAGTGGGGGCTAGGTGTGGTTGTGAGGTCAGAGGAAAAGAATCCCTAAAAAGTTACAGCATCTAGTATAATGCTCTCTGAATAATATAAGCCACCTGTATGATTTATAAAGTTAAAGACAATGTGGAAGGATGGAAGGAGTATGAATGGCTGTTCATACAGAGGACATTTAAGGTAGAAAGGAAGAAACACGAAGGTAAAGACTAAAAGTTAAATTTAATGTTGAAAACTTTGGCCAAAACAAAGGATAATGAAAGCATAGATAAAGTTTTAGGGGAGAGTTCTCTATAAAATCAGGTCTTGAACTTTGTTTTTGACCTGAATGTGGAAAAGAAAAATAATCTAGAAAGTGAATCAGAATTCAGAGAAAAGGATAAATTCTGTATATCATGGATGAGAAGAGGAGGGTCATAATGAAAGGAGTGAGAGGTTGTCCTTGAATAGAACTGTTTTGTGGACATTTCACTGTGGCTTATCCTACTTTTGATTAATTGAAATCAATAGTCATTCCCCCCACATTCTTAAGTCAGTTGTGTTAAGCAGACCTCGGTACACATGGGAAATTATAAAATCAAAAGCGTGGTATCTGATAACAGTTAAATGCACTTCCTTGCTCTCCTGCTATATCATAGCATTTATTTGATATAATGTCTTTATAGTTTATCCATGTGTTTACCCAGTTGCCCGTTTCAGACATTTAACTAAATTTAACAAGCACACCTTGGAAGATTTTAATACTTCCTATTTTAAAACATTGCCTTATCAGTCATTTACTTTGAAGTGCTTTTTTATGATGGGCAGGGAAAGTATCCTATTTCTCTTGAAAAGTCTAACATAATAGCCAAATAGGAATTAGTCCAAGTTGAAATAGATGGATGACTGGGGGGGGGGCAGTTTTGCTGTACGTAGTAAATATGTGTTAAACTGAAGGAGTCCATTCATTCTGCAAGCCACAGAAAACAATAATTTTATTGCTGAGGCACTTAAGTATCATTACATGGATGTCCCCGTCAGTATGCCAATATCAAATTTATCATCATTCCCACCCACCAAATTGCTCCTCCCAGCACATTTAGGGGATACAGTTGTTAGCCCACTGTGGTCCATTCAGTAGGTTTCCCATGCCAGAAATCTAGAAACCCATTCTTCATGCATACTCACTTATCTCCTCCAGTCCATCACCAAATTCTATCAATTCAGCCTCCTCTCATCTCCAGAATTCATCCCTTCCTCATTGAATTTCTAGCTTTCATGTTTTTGATTCGCTCCTGATGCATAATCTCCTGCTTCTATTCCATCCTTCATTCCAGCATAAAAGTCAGCTTTCTAAAGTGCAGATCTGATCACATCACGATCTTTATATTTCTGAAATGTCTCCATTGTCTTTACAAGCTGATTCCTGCACACCTCACCTCCCACCCTTGCTCCTCACCCACCCCCTGTTTCTCAAGTCATCCATATCAATTTTCAGTTCCTATCTGCCATATTTTCTCACTTTGAAGGCCTCTGCATGTGCATTCCCTGTGTGAGGAGTGTGCTCTCCTTCCTAGCCATTGTGCTGACTACTCAACCTTCAGGCATGGTGTACACATCACCATTTCTCTGTCCATTCTCCCTGACCTTCCCATAAAGATTTATGTGCTCCCAGTCCATGGGCTCTTGACTTCTTATGCTTTCTAGACAGAAAATACCTTGAGGGAAGGGATTTTATCTTACTTTTTATCAGCACAGCACCCAGTAAGTTTGCCAAATGAATAAGTAAATAACTAGACAAAATATTGATGGACTGCCGTTGATTAAGCTATGTGACTCTGGGCAAGTTAATTAACTTCTCTGGGTCTCATTTTCTCCCTTAAAAAAAAAATGAGACAGACTAAATGAGCATCTCCCTGTAAAATTATTTGTTGCTTTGATATAATAGTGTTATTTGGAAGACTTCAGATTTTCTTGCCATATTGAGATAGGTCAACTTAAGGAAAATTCATGTAAGAAAGTACAAAGACAGTTCTTGATTATCAATATGATAATATGAGGAACTGTCCATTTTTGGATTATAAGTTATCATTTATGGTCCCAGTCTAGCTTCTTTCTGACGTCCAGGTGTTTCTGGGGTTGCATCTTTTCGTTATTAATCATTCTCTACTATGAACTCATGTTCATATCTCCAAAGCAATTTAAGGCACACATGATACAGAAATTGAATATAAAATTCAGCATTTTGATTGTAAATTGCTTCAAGGTCTCACTAATTATAATTATTTTTGGAGGAAGAAGATAGGGAAGTGGTAGTCGTATGAGCTGAATCCTCATCTGTCATAGCAAGAACACAATGTCTAAAATTGATCAATTAAGAAAAAAGATATAAACATAGTATTTAGGGATATGAAAAGAACCCCCAGGAAAACCAAAAAGAGAAAGTTAAGAGTGTTAAAAAGTTGATCACTTGGAAAAGCAGGATTGGAGTTGGGAGGTGGTGTGGGGAAACTTTGCTCTTTACATAAGCTCTTGTACTTTTGCATAGTAGGATTTTTTTTTTTAACCGTTAATTTATTTGAATACATGTTGAGTCCTTCCTATGTGCCAGGTTCTAGACACTGGGAATACAGTGCTGAACCAGACAAATCCATAATTTCATGGAGCTAATTAGATCATTTAATGTTTTCAGTTTAAAATATGTTCTTTTTATATTAGTCTTTTTAAAATTGAAGAATCACGTAACCAAAAAAGGACACAAATCGTAAGATTATGGCTTTAATGAATTTTCTCAAAGTGAACACACTTAACATTAAATAGAACGTAACCAGCACAGCAAAAGCCCCCTTTCTGCTCCTTCTTAGTCAAGATTCCTACCCTTCAGTCTCATTTAAAAGGTTTCACTAATGACTTTTGGATTACATAAATGTTGATTCCGTGACTCACATTCATCTGCATAACAATCAAGAGTTGACTGAATGAATTCATTACTTCAAGGTGCTAATAATGAGCTTTACACAAGTAGGAACTAACTCTCCTATTGTTAAAAGCCCTAAGGGCAGCTTATTTCAGATTTTCCTCACCGAACAAAATATGTAAGTGAAAATATTTAAAAATCAAATTTTTACATTAATTTATCATTTATGAGTTTGAGTAGATATTTTGTTTATTGCCGAGCAGGTAAGATCAGTGACGAAGAGACATGGGAGAAAGAAGTATTCGCCTCAGAACTGATGTATAGATTGTGCAATAGATTGTATGTGACAGCTGTCATATCAGCGTGCATGTAAAGAAAAAAGATCAAAATGGGTGAATTTTTTTTTAATATAAATTTATTTATTTTTGGCTGCATTGCGTCTTCGTTGCTGCACGCAGGCTTCTCATTGTGGTGGCTTCTCTTGTTGTGGAGCACAGGCTCTAAAACACAGGCTTCAGTAGTTGTGGCGCACGGGCTTAGTTGCTCCGCGGCATGTGGGATCTTCCTGGACCAGGGATCGAACCCGTGTCCCCTGCATTGGCAGGCGGATTCTTAACCACAGCGCCTCCAGGGAAGCCCAAAATTGGTGAATTTTTGTGTAGCCATTTTAATATTGAAGATGGAAAGAAAAAAGCAACATTTTCGGCCTATTATGCGTTATTATTTCAAGAAAGGTAAAAACGCAATTGAAACAAAAAAAGATTTGTGCAGTATATGGAGAAGGTGCTGTGACTGATCGAACATGTCAAAAGTGGTTTGCGAAGTTTCGTGCTGGAGATTTCTTGCTGGACAATGCTCTGTGGTCGGGTAGACCAGTTGAAGTTGATAGCGATCAAATCGAGACATTAATTGAGAACAATCAACATTATACCACGTGGAAGATAGCCGACCTACTCAAAATATCCAAATCAAGTGTTGAAAATGATTTGCACCAGCTTGGTTCTGTTAATCGCTTTGATGTTTGGGTTCCACGTAAGTTGAGCGGAAAAAAACCTCTTGACCATATTTCCACATGCGATTCTCTTCTTAAACGTAATGAAAACGTTCCATTTTTAAAACAAATTGTGATGGGCAACGACAAGTCTATACTGTACAATAATGTGGAATGGAAGAGATCGTGGGGCAAGTGAAATGAACACCACCAACCACACCAAAGGCAGGTCTTCATCCAGAGAAGGTGAAGTTGTATGTATGGTGGGATTGGAAGAGAGTCCTCTATTATGAGCTCCTTCTGGAAAACCAAACGATTAATTCCAACAAGGACTGCTCCCAATTAGACCAACTGAAAGCAGCAGTTGACAAAAAGCATCTGGAATTAGTCAACAGAAAACACATAATCTTCCATCAGAATAACGCAAGACCGCGTGTTTCTTTGATGACCAGGCAAAAACTGTTACGGCTTGGCTGGGAAGTTCTGATTCATCCGTCGTATTCACCAGACATTACACCTTCAGATTTCCGTTTATTTCGGTCTTTACAAAATTCTCTTAATGGAAAAAATTTCAATTCCCTGGAAGACTGTAAAAGGCACTGGATCAGTTCTTCGCTCAAAAAGAGAAAAAGTTTTGGGAAGATTGGAATTATGAAGCTGCCTGAAAAATGCAGAAGATAGTGGAACAAAAGGGTAATATGTTGCTCGGTAAAGTTCTTGGTGCAAATGAAAAATGTGTCTTTTATTTTTACTTAAAAACCGAAGGCACCTTTTGGCCAACCCAGTACATTGACATCTGCATATATTGAAGGGTTTACCTATAGGCGTGGTCATTGTGAAAAGGCCTTCATATCTAGATTAAGCACTGATCGGTCCTCTGTATAAGGCCTAATTTTGATGCTTGCAAATTATTATTTATGTGTGTATGTAATTGGAAGCTTGTTGTGATTCTTTCTTCAAGGAAACCATTTTCTCCCTCCAGGCCAGTTGTCACCACATACATAGAACAAAGTATTGCTGGTCCACATGATGAATCATTTTCTCTTAAAACATAAAGGATATATTTTTATTGATATTGTAGAATTAGTAAAAATGAAAATCCATACTAAAGTCATCATATTCAGGTTTAAGAGAATGTGATCAGTTTCTCTATGTTTGATCAAAAGAATATTAATCTCTTGGGAAATCCCTGGCTGTCCAGTAGTTAGGGCTCCACGCTTCCATTGCAAGGGGCACAAGTTTGATCCCTGGTGGGGGAACTAAGATACTGCGTGCCACGCAGCACGGCCAAAAAAAAAAAAAAGGTATATTAATCTCTAATTCATAATCCACGAGGTCTCCTCCTCCTCAATCTGAAAATACAAATACTCCAAATTGGTCCTCAAGACAAAGGTCAGACATGAAATTAAAATTTGGTCATACTCTATTTTTTTATTACGACTATTTTTTTTAGAGCAGTTTAAGGTTCACAGCAAAATTGAGGGGAAATTACAGAGATTTACCGTATACTCCCTCCCCCCACACATGCATAGTCTCCCCCGTTATCAGTGTTCCCCGACCACAACAGTGTGTTTGTTGCAATGGATGAACCAACATTGACACATCATAATCACCCAAAATCCAGAGTTTACACTGCAGTTCATTCTTGGTGGTGTGCATTCTGTGGGTTTAGACAAATGTATCATTACATGTATCTATCGTTATGGTTATCATACAAGAGTATATTTAACTGCCCTGAAAAGCCTCTGTGCTGTGCCTATTCATACATCCTCCCCCACCATTGTACTCTAGTTTTAGGGAGGAAGAAGTCTGTAGAAGTAGAAATGTGGAAGCAAAAAGTTCAGAACAAGGTCCAGTAAGTCAAATCCCTTTTGAATGCCACCTTAGTGAAAGACCTCAAACTTTGAGTAGGTGTATTGAATTGGTTTTTATATGGAAGTGGAAGGCAGCAATCTCCCACGAGTGACATCAGTTCTAACATGTAAAGGTTTAGCTAATTTACTATAAATCTTTAGAGAACTTTTCTAGATACACAAATTTATATTCACCAGATTTTATCCTACTATAGTGTAAACAAAAAAAATTTTACTTAGAATGGAATCTGCCATTTGATATACATGACAATTATAATATGGTTAGGAAATGTCCAAAATATATTTTGATCCTATAAATTTCAGTCATCTGTGATTAAGAAAACACCATAGGCAAAGATTTATTCTTATAGAAAGCATTAGAATGCATTCTAATCACTTATTTTAAAAAATCCTTGTCCTCCATGGTTACAGTGGACAAGGTACAGCAAGAATTTAGATGCTTCTTTCATACAGGGTAATGAAGTTATATTTACTATGTTTATTGATTCTAAGAGGCACACACCCAGTTTAATACCTAACTTAATCATATATGTTTGAGGATTTTCTGGGTATCTTTCTAGTCTTGGTTTTTAATTTCATTGTGTTTGGATAATATATTTTATATGTTTTCACTTCTTTGAAAGTTATTGAGACTTGTGGTCCAACATATAGTCTATCTTGGTTAATGTTCCACGTGCACTTGAAAAGAATGTGTAGTCTGCAGTCATTGGTGGAATGTTCTGTATATGCACTTAGGTTAATTTGGTTGATGGTGTTGTTCCTTAATTTTCTATGAAAATTACTGATGTTCTCTTGATTTGCTTTTATCAGTTATGGAGAGAAGAGTGTTAAAAATCTTAACTATAATTGTGGATATTTCTACTTCCTTTAGTTCTTCCACTTTTTACTTCATGCATCTTGAAGCTCTGTTAATATGTACATACACATTATGATCATTATTTCTCCATGATGATTTGACCCTTCATTCTTATGAAATGTTCCTCTTTGTCCCTGGCAATCATTCTCTTGAAGTGTACTGTATATGATATTTTAGTATAGCCTGCTTTCTTATATTTAGTATTTCCATGGTGTAACTGGTATAACTTTCCATCTTTATACTTTGAGACTAGCTCAGTCTTTAATATTAAAGTGTAATTCTTATGAAAAGCATATACCTGAGTCTTGCTTTTGTGTCCAATCTGACCATCACTACTTTTTTATGGGTGACTTCAGTCTATTTCTTTTTAATGTAATTATTGATATGGTTGGGTTTAAGCCTACTATCTTGGTAATTGTTATCCATTTGTACCTTCTGTTGTTTAATCATTTTTTCCTCCTTTCCTGCCATCTTTTGAATAAACCAAGTTTACTTTTTAAATTCCATTTTATGTCCTTCATCGGCTATTTTTTTAAGTGGTTGCTTTAGGGATTATAATATGCATCCTTGAGTCTACCATGAATTAATACCGTAACATGTCATATATAGTGTAAGAATTTGATAGTGTTTTACTTCCATTTGTCCTCTTCCCTCCCTCTGTGTTGTTATTGTTATACAGTTTACTTCTGCATAGGTTATAAACTGCAAAATTTATTGTAGTGTTTCTCTTGAGTAACAAACAAGAAAAAAGTCTTATACTTAACCACATATTCATCACCTCTTATTCTGTTATATAAGAATATATAACAGTGTTTCTTATTCTTTCATGTAGGTCCAAGTTTCTATCTAGTACCATTTCCCTTCAGCATGGAGAACTTTCTTTAACATATCTTTTAGCAGACCTGCTGACTACACATTCTCTCAGCTCTTGTCTCTTTGAAAAATGTCAATTTCACTTTTTATTTTTAAAGGATATTTTTGCTGAATACAGAATTGTTCACTGATTCAGTTTTTTCCTTTCAGCACTTTCATCATTGTTTCTGATGAGAAGTCAGCCATCATACTTATCATTGTTTCCCCTTGTCCCTGGATGGTTTTAGGATTTTTTTTTCCTTATCATTAGTTTTTCACAGTATGGCTGTAATATGACTAACTGTGGTTTTATTTGTGTTTATCCAACATGGGTTTCTTTGAGATTCTTGGGTCATGGGTTGATTTTTTTTTTTTAATCAAGTTTGGAAAATTCTCCACCATTATTTCTTCAAATATTTTTTCTCTCTTCTCTCTCTTTCTGGGATTCTAAATTATACATATGTAAGACCACTTCATGTTGTCTCATAAGTCACTGAAGGTGTCTTAATTTCTTTATGCCTTTTTTCTCTGTGCTTCACTTGAATAGTTTTTATTGGCCATTATTCAAGTTTATCGATCCTTCTACATTGCTCAATATGTTAATAAGTACACCTAGTGAAATTTCATTTCAGTCTAGAATTTTCCATTGGTTATTTTTCTTTTTTAATAGTTTTCTTTTCTCTGCTGAGATCTCCTATCTGTTTATCCATTATATCCATATTTCCTTTTACATTCTTGAACATATTACTATGGGCAGTTTTAAAGGCATTGGCTGCTAATTTCATCATTTGTGTCATATTTTTTCTTCTGAGTCATATTTTCCTACTTCTTTGCATGTTTTGTCATTTTTTGTTGTACATTGTGAATACCCCATTGTAGAGAGTATGGATCTTTGTTTTCTGTTAAAGACTGTTGAATTTTGTTGTAACGGGCAATAAATTTATTGGTGGATCACATGGTTTTATTAAGATGAGTTTAGAGTAACCCTTATTCTAGGGTATATCCTTTACTCCCATTGCATGGTCTTCTGAGGTCACAAGTGAATGTTAAGATTGTTAAGTGATGTCTCTTCACCCTAGATGATTAGAACTTCAGTGTCTCTCAGAAGTTCCAGGAACTTCTGGAATCTCAATTCAGCTTATCATTGTTCCCCACTGTCCCTGGATTTGGATCCCCAGCAGCTATTTTCTAGTAGGCTTTGCAGAATCTTGTTCTGCACTATCACAGTTTCATATTTGGCCAATGCCCAGAAGTGACCCCTATGGAGATTTATGAGCCTCCTTCTCTGTGTATCTCTCCTTTCTGATACTCTCCCCTGTGAGATTGCTGCTCTCTATTTGGGCTCTGCGTCCTTGTGTCATGGTTTGGAACGTGCCCTCAGTCAAAAAGTGAGTTTGGAACACACCTCAAGTATTTCCATTCTCGTGTGGTATACAGCCTTATACTGTCTCTTGTCCAGTGTCTTAAATTATTGCTTCAAGTATTTTGTATAGCTTTACATTTGAGTATGGCAGTGGGGCAAGTTCAATAATTGTTACTGTCATGACTGAAACTAAAAGTCCACATTTGGACAAATCTGGAATTGCACTGTTTCTTACCATTAATGCAAAGGTAATTTTTTTTAAGTACTTATTTAGTAATTTGGCGATTCAAAGAAGTAAAACTCTATTTTTAGGCATCTATATCCAGTTAAAAAGATGATAAATATATAAAGTTAAATTGCAGTAGAACAGTATGTTGTTGAGTGTGCAGTCATCAATACACAGAAGTATTATAGCCTTTGTGTGGACTGTAAAGCTGTAGGTTACAGAGGAAATACAGGGTGTCTTGGCAAATGTTGGATTTCAGTAGAGGCTTGAGGACTGGGTAATATTTAAGTAGGAAAGATGGCATTTTAGGATGCAGGGCATACTGTGAATAAATATACAAGATGCAAATGAGCAAGGCCTTTTTGAATGATCAGTCTGCCTGTTGTAGAAGGTTTTGGGTAGGATGTAGTATTAGGACATAGTGGAAAGCCCTCAACCACTCAGCATATATGAAAAACATCACCTATTAAGCATTAAGAGCCTGTTAAGGTGATGCTTATAGTATAATATGGTGAATGGTTGAGGGCTTTCGACTTTGTCTTGTAAGTAATGTGGCAATAATGTGAAAGAGGCTTAAGGAAGGAGAAATACCACAGTAAAGGAGAACAGTATGGAGGCCATTATTGTTATTCAGAGGTAAGGCAATGAATGTTTAACTAGGGTGTAACAGTGAAAGGAAAGTGCAAAGGAGGGGCAGATACAAGAAGTAATACAAAGAAAAGATCAACAGAAATTGATTATTGACTGGATGGGTGTGAAATAAGCAGAGGGAAAAGGAGAAAAAGTTGACTGAATTTTTGGCTCTGAGTACATGAGAGAATGATATATTGGCAAAACCTGGAAAGTCAGCAATGGGGCCCGTTGCCATAGGAATGATGAATTTGGTGTTAGATAGTAGGGAGTTGAAAGGATTAAAAACATTATTGTTTTATAATGGTATCACTGCTTAAAGCTAGCAGCAATTTATTAATATTTATATTTTGAAGGTTTTAACAGTACTAATTTTATTTCTGTTTATACCATGGTGGTTTTGCCTCTTGTCCTTGTTTCTTTTGTTCAGCTGGAAACTGAATAGGCCAATAAAGTAAAAATGAGTACAAAGGGTGTTCTAAATAGGACCCTAACAAAGAACGTGTAACTATTGAATCACCGAGATATCTAACCCATGCCCCACATGCCTGCCATTTCCCATGACACTTACCGTGTTGCATTGTTTTTGCCTGTCTTCCTACTTACTAAACTGTTGCATTAGTTGGCTTTTGCTACATAAAAAATCACCACAAAGCTAACTAAGAAACAAACATTTGTTATTTCTCCCAGTTCGGGAGGCTGTCTAGGTCATCTGGTCTCGCCTGGCTCTGGGGATCTCTGAAGTCTTTTGGCTGCTCAGCAGGTGCTGTGTGGTCCAGCGGACCCTCAGCTAGGACTTCCCCTCACTGCTCCATGTGGCCTCTCCTCCTCCAGTGGGCTGGCCCAGGCTTATTCACATGGCACCTGTGTTCCAAGAGAACAGAATTGTTGGTCATTGCAAGGCCTCCAGAAGTCTGCATTTAAAACTCACCCTTCTATCTCACTCTGTTGGTCAGAGTAAGTTACAGCCCTGCCAAGATTCAAGGGATGGAGAAATAGATTTTTCCTCTTGTCAGGTGGAGTTGCAAAGAATTTTTGGCCATTGCTTTCAGTCTATCACAACTGTTAGCTCTGTGAGTGCAGGTACTGCGTCACTCATGTGTACTTTGGTATCTTTGGTAACTGACACATAGTAGTTTCAATATTTTTTTTAATGAATGACTAAACTAATGAAAGCATTCAAGGAGCATTTCAATATACCTTAATTTTAAATATGTACTACGTACTTTTATCATACCATTAGTGAGTGTGGTATTTTCTATGGGCAGCTTTCAGAGAGAATCTCTTTATTCTCTTTCTATCCTTTGAACTTGATCAATGGAGACATTTAAAACAAAACAAAACAAAAAGCAACTACCACTTGCATTAACGTTGTTTCATATTTTTAACTTCACATTTGATTGTCTCAGGAAGAACTCCCTTAAGTCTTGTGTATTGTCACAGTGCTGTTCTGCTTTTCAGGCTATGCTATGGGTAGACTGCCTCCAGCCTGAACATTCAGGAGACCTAGAGCAAAGATGCTGTATTAAAATAAAGTTGTGAGTCCAGAAGGAAAATCAATTCTGCCTCTTAGACAAGTGATATTCGAATCATAGTCCATGGAGTCAGAGTAGCCAGCATTACTCTTATCAACCTGAGCGAATGGCTTCTTCTCTCTAAACCTCAGTGTTCTCAGGAATATTGTGAGAATTAACTGAAATATATGAAGCACTATCTCTTAATTCCTTACTCATGGGAGGGAGTCAGTAAAGTTTAATTCTTTCTCCATGTGAACCAGCATACTATCATGACACGATGGCATGCAACTAGGTTTCTCCTCCTTGGCACTATTGGCATTTGGGGTCGGATATTTCTTTATTGTGAGGGGCCATCTTGTGCATTATAGGATGTTTAGCAGCATTTCTGATCTCTACCCACTAGATGCCAGTAGGACCACCTGCCAGTTGTGACAGATGAAAATGTCTTCAGACATTTGCCAAATGTCCCTGGAGGCAAAATGCAGACATTTTATTCAGCAGTGATAAGGATTAGGATAGGGAGGGAAGGTGGCAGTGTATCAGTAAATGTGTAGGATGGAAAAGAAATAGAAATACTTGATTCTTCTCAGAGTGCCTAAACTTTTACTGCCTATTATTCCCGTAATTTATTATAAACATAATGTTTACTGTGCTACCTAATAAAATGGCTAACATTTGCTATGTGTCCCTAACTGTGCTAGTAAGCTTTGCATGCCGTTAATAGTTGAATGTTGTTAGATTGGTATTCCATTGTAAACAGGGACCTTATGTTATATCAGCTCCAAGCACAATGCATTTGTACTTATTAGGTAGCTATTCTACGTGTTAATTGGCCATATTGTACCCAACTCAAAAAATAGGGAGCTGAAAATGGATGGAGGAGTGGAAAAACATAGAAAATGAGTTTATACAAATCTAAACATGGTAGGACACAAATATTCATTCTTTTTCAAAAACTTTAAAAAATCAGCTATTCTGAGAAAAGTAACTAAATCACCATTAACTTTTCTTTCATCATCACTAAGTCAATGTGTCATCAGAAAGATGTAAATAAATAGCCACTTTAACGTTAACCTTTTTTCTATTTATTACGAAGAGGATTCCAGTAGTGCTTAGAAGTTTTTGATTCATTCATACTTTATGTTTTCTTCACTGTATATCATTAATTGTTAAAGATGTCAGAGTTAAACTTTAAATTCAGGACAGGGTTTGATTTTCTCTTTTTTTCTATTAAAAATATATTTCCAATTACATAATTAAGTTAGAAAATTAAAACAGAAATTTGTAACTTAGGGAGTAAAAGTCCCCATGTTACTATATATGGATATGAATTATTATTTTTGGCAGTTACATAACATATAACTGTATGAATGTAGCATAATTATAATTAAACAATCTCCTATCAAAGGACTTTTAGACTGTTTCCAGTTTTTTGCTGCAGTGAATATTCTTGTACTTATTTTTTTGTACACTTGCTCATGTAATTCTTTAGTACAAATTCCTGGAAGTGGAATTGCAGAGTCAATAGACACTCTTTATTTGAATGTTTCATATTATATGTAGTACACATACAATGTTTCACATATGTAGTGCATAAACCTTACAGCATGTTTCCTCCAAAAAAATTCCTCTGTGGAAAGCAACTCCAGTATATTCTTTCTGTTTATTAATTTATTATCCAACAGAGAGATGGTAATAAGTCACTGTTTTTCTTGTAATTTCATCCAAGATGAGGCACTAAAAGTACACCTAAGTGATGTCCGTTATGGCTGAAAATAAACTTGAAAATGGAGACACTTTATCTCTCTGATTCCCAACTCTATCCTCTAGATGGCACCTAAAATTCTGTTTTTCAAACTGCGGATCGTGACCCATTAGTGGCTCATGAAATCATTTTAATGGATTTTAACGGTAGTTGTTTTTTTTTTAATGAAATCTAATAGAATATATTTCCTTACAGTGGGCCCTGGTCAAAAAGTGTGCATATATCTGATCCTAGAAAATTTCCCCAGTTACAAGGAGGGGAGTGCCGCCAATTCTACCCTTAATCGTCCAACCCTGTGGCCTTGGTTTTGCTGCCCTCGCTAAGAACTACTTATGCCGGCCTTTGATGTCAGTGGTGGAATTGTCACAGACGTGTGGAAAATAATCCGTCAGGCGTTTCATGCAGAACTCATCATATATTCAGAACTTAGCCAGTTACAACATTATGCCTTTCATGTGAGAAATACAAACAATTCACTCAGGGAGATATTTTAGTTATTGCTAGCTAGCTGTATTTTCTGTTTCCCTCTCCGTGGTGTGAAAATTTTTCTGGAAGCCTCACTGTTGCGGGAGAGAGATGCAGAGCTCAGGCCCATCTTCTCACCAGTCAACCCAGTGTCTCCCTTTCTGTTTCGAGGTCCTTCCTCAAAAGCACCGAACTGAGTGCAAAGGGAAAGTGAGGGGAAGGGTTGGGGGAGCAAGGGGGCAGCAGAGGCTTTCCCTGGTCTTTCCTCATCCTTCAGTTCCAGAGGCTTAGTTGGTATTTCAAAATTTCGAAATAAAACCTGCTCTTACAATTAATGCAAATATTACTGTGATTCATCCTTTCCAAATAATTCTTGGTTTCGTTTGACATTTTATTTTTAAATCATGAATTAACATTGACATCACTCTCAGCCTACTGTTACCTCAGCGCTTCACAGTGAACTCTGTCTTACAAAAGCTGTAAAAGTTCAGATTTTAACCGTCACCCAGTATCTCTTGGGCTGCTGTTAGGCTTTTAAAACTATGATCTTTTGGCACTCATTCGTGCATAAATCATGGGGAGGATATTGGAGGGAGGACTGTATTTAATTTGGTGTTTTGTCCTGTGCTTATGATTTAGAGATCTTCATTGAGATTTGCTGTACAGTGGTGATCATGATAATAACCCTGCATCAGTTCTAATAAAGTAGATTTAGTTGAGTCTTTAAAATTAGGGTCAGGGCCCCCTTACATTAAATCAAAGGTCAGGTGTAATAAAGGTCAGTGTAATAGAGGTTCTGAACAGGTTCTGTCAGTATAACAAGTCAGTGGTCCCCCTTTGCCTTTAAAGACTGTGGGCTAAGATTGAGAAGATTCAAATGATCAACCCACATTAAAGGCAAAAAAAAAAAATGGTCTTAATATTTTTCTTGGAAACTTTGGCTTCTGTGTTCTAAGAATAAGAATTTTTCACATGGAATGTTGTAAGTGGTGTTAACACTGTATTTCAGTGTAACACTATTTACTGGTATCCTTCATATAAGTGAAAATTATGCTAATGATTCTTTAATATGGATATATACTTAAGTCCGTATAAAAATCCAAGTTCACAGAAAGAGTTATGATTTAGGTAATTTGTCCTTTGAATAAGTATTTATTAGCTAACTAACATATTCCAAGCACAACAAAATTCTTTCCTTTCAAAGGTCCATCCCCTATCAAAGTCTCTCATTTGCAGATGAGGAAACAGAGGCCACAGTGGGTTAGTTATATATCCAAAGTCACACACCCAGCAGTGGAAGAACTCTTGAATTTCGAATGATTTAATTCTTCTTCACTAAAAGGTCTGTTTTCCTTTTTTTTTAGCTGTTTGTCTTAACTACAGCTGTTTGTAAATCTTCAATCAATAGTTTCTTGTTTTAGATGAATATTTTCTTGCAAATCTGCATGGCATTCTTGTTCTGTAGAACTCAGAGCCGCTCTTTTCCCTTTTGTTGGAATTCAGCCCTGCTCTGCATTCCACTAGGAACCCCCCGATGCTCTTTCCCTCCTCCCCAGTCACAGAGGGCACTAGCAGGAGAGGATTTCATTGGAAACTGGAATCCCCTTTGGAGGACTTCGGAATGTTCAATGATATATTCATTAGAGTGAGGGCGAAACTGTTCTAACAAAGAGACCCAACAGTACACCCGGTTAAAGAACACAGTCTTTGATTTCTTTCTCACATCACCATCAGTCTTAGCTGCCACTCATCATCATGCCAGGTCTTCTCCATGCCTAGGTTTTAATCCAGTGGGACAGAGAAGAAACCAAAACACGGAGGAAGGATGTCAAGAGCCTTAAGCCCAGACCTGGAAATGGCACACAATAAATAGTTTTGACATTCCTCTGCAAGCGTTTCTTCAGATGACCATCCCTAACTCCACAGGAGTGTGGGTGGGGTATACTCTGGCTGAGTGTGTTTCCAGCTACAGCTCTGTTACTGCGGAAAAGGAGAGAACAGATTTTGGTGGACAGCTAACCCTTTGGGACAGGCCCAGTCTCATGTGCCGTTGAATGCTTTATAGACTTCATAAGAAAAAAAGAAAGAGAAAAATTGGCTTCAAATCTTTCAGCTCTGTTTTTTTTTTAATCTTCTAATTTTTCAGGCAATGTGTCTAAACTTTGATCTAAGTAAATTTAACTAAAATTGTCCTATACGTATTTAAAATAATGATAAGGATATTTCTTAAGTAAATCCAAAATGATATGTGATTTTAGATACTATTTTTATCTGGTCATGTGGCTCTTAATTTTTGTCAAGGCCTCTGGGTAACAGAAGATTGCTAGGGCCTGTGATGTTTTAATATCTGGCTGGGGTTGAGTAAATCTGAGACTGTAGCCTTGATAATAAGGGCTCTAATTTTTGTGCCTTTTGCTTGCATGTTTAATGTTACAGTGTTTCTGGACCACTCTGACAGAGGAAGTGGCCTGCAACAGCGGAGTGCTCTAGGGGACAGCCCGGCACACTGCAGTCGTCCCACCATGTGCTGTGCAAAGCACTGATCAGGCCCTCTCACAGCAAAATGACCCCCTCTGAGCTTCTCAACTCAAGTGGCATGTAGAAAGTGGGGAGATAGTTCTAGGACTATCACAGAATTCATGAAGGGTTGGAAAATAACCTATACGAAGAGCTAAGTGAATCTTTGAAGTCTAGATGGTGACAAAAAGAAATGGCCTCTAAGGAATCTAGTGGCATGATTTTTATACAGAGGATGAAGACTAGTTGTACCAAACTCCAGGACACTACTGTGAGGTTGACATCACTGTTGTGGGTTATATGTAAGTGGTAATTCCTTGATGATGCAATATTTCTGTTAGATTTAGATTCCAAAGAGGAACTACACCATATCCTCCTCCTAAGGTCTTTAAAAAAGGGTTACATTTGGTCTTACTGGAATAATACAGTTTACTCCTGCATTGTGGAATTTTTAAGGTTCCTTCCAGTTTTACAGTTCAGTTTTGTATTCTTTTGATGTGCAGCTCCAGAATGGCAGAAGACGACCCATATATGGGAGGGCATGAACAAGTAAGTATTTTAATAATCTCACTAATAATTTTTTGTAAATGTATTCATATTTTAAAATAAACAGAGGCAACAATAGTAACTATCAGGAAAACTCTAAAAGTGGTAAAACTTTCTTTTAAGTTGTTTTTCCTGTCCCTCTGTGTAAGGTCTGAGAGGACATGTCATGTAAAACGAGTAACTTAAACTCTGCTATCACATACGGTTGCATAAAAGTTATATATGCTTCAGGTCAAATGATAACTACTTGTATTAGTTTCTTAAGGCTGCTGTAACAAATTACAACAAACTGGGTAGCGTAAAACAACAGAGATATATTCTCTCTCAGTTCTGGAGCCTAGAAGTCCAAAATGAAGATGATGATAGGGTCAGTTACTTCTGGAAGATCTGAAGGAGAACCTCTTCTGTGGTCCTCCCCTGGCTTCTGGGGGTTACTGACAGTCCTTGGCATTCCTTGGCATTCCTTGGCTTGTAGCTGCTTGGCTTGTAGCTGTGTCACTCCAGCACACTGGCCTTCTTCCCTTTGTCTCCTCTGGGTTTCTGTATCCAAACCTCCTCTCTTCTCTTGTAAAAGTACCAGGCATTGAATTGAGAGCCCATTCTTCAGTATGACCTCATCTTAACTTGATTACATCTGCAAAGACCCTATTTTTAAGTAAAGTCACATTCAGAGGTATTAGGAGTTAGGACTTGAACATATCATTTTGGGGGAGAAGACAAATTATTTATTGAAAACTCACCTAATGAGGCAGATTGGTGTAGTAAAAAGGGCTTAGAATTCAAAGATCTTAACCAAGTGTTGGCTGCTCTTAAAACTTGAGGAATTACTTAGCACCCCCCTCCCCTCTTCACTCACAGGAATCTTTAAAAGTCTTAATGGGCAATGAATGTGCTTTGGGAATATAAAACTGTTCATTATAATTATATTTGAAATTATAAAGGGATACCAGTGTCCTTTTCTTTTTCCTCCTAACTTTGTACTTGAAAATTTTCAATTTCAAGCCTGTAGAAATATTGGATAGTCCAACAAATCTTTGTTGGTTGTTAATATTTTGCCCTATACATATATATGTATATTTATATATATAGAGAGAGAAAGAGATTTATTTATATAATGTATATATATTTAATGAACCATTTGCAAGCAATTTTCAGACTCTAGGGTAATTAAATATTAAGGGTATTTAAAATACTGATATTTATTCATTCATGAGCTGTTCATTGAGGCATTACTATGTACCAGAACATTGGCTAAGGAGGGGTACAAAAATGTGACACATTTCAGGCAGCTGCCATTCTAATAGGAGGGACAGAGACATGAATAGTTTCCATGTGGTGATAAATGCTGTAGTATAGTCTGCACAGTATGGGACAGAAATGTTGAGGAGGATCACTCCGTGCTGCCTGGGAAGAACAGTAGGGTTAGGCAGACTTTCTAAAAGAAGTCTCTGTAAGCTGAGATTTGAAAGATGTAATTTGCTAGGTTAGACAAAGAGAGGGAACACTAGGTACCAGGACACCCTGGTCCACATTTTGTCATCATTTCACACTTAAACTTTAGCCACCTAAAAAATGTATTTCCCAAATTTATGCATGCAAAGAATCAGTCAGAAACCAAAAGCGAAATATTGGGTTGGCCAAAAAGTTCGTTCGGGTTTTTCGTACCATCTTATGGAAAACCCAAACCAACCTTTTGGCCAACCCCAATACTTTTAAAGGGATTTAGTATTACTTCTTTAAATAAAATAGACCTATGTAGCATTCATTACTCTTGATAATGTTCTGATTGCTTTAGAAAGAATGAGTATGCATTGCTTTTCACATTAAGATACTTATTTTGAATTTTATTGTACACATGATGATATAGGATAAATCTAAGACCATTTTCTTTGATTATAGCATGAAAGACATTTGGCTATTCATATTATAAAAAACCTGTGTTTTACCTTTCGCTTTTAATATGCCACCTCTAACGATTAAAGGCACAGTCTAACCAGCGTTAGGGTTGGTCCGCTTAGTTGTAAACCATGCTTTGCTGTCTATACGCAGGAAATCCTATCAGCAAGAGATGGTCCTTTATGCCACACACAAGAGTAAAACCTGCAGAAAACATTCATTTCAAAAGCTTTTCTTATGTGGGCATTTTTGTGATCATCAGCAACAGCGGTTGGGCACCTTCTGATATTTCCATTTTTGAAGGGAGAGGTCCTTGAAGTTTATTTGTTTGTTTCCTTGTCTCAAGATTAATGGTGTATATTCCCTGAAAGGTGCGTGTCGTCCGTGTTTTAATGTATTCTGGAATTTACTCCCCACCGCTGACCTAATGCACAGTGCAAGCTGCAGCACAGAACACAGCTTCCCTCTTCTTGTCTGAAGTGGGGCATGTGTCTCTCCTAAGATCAGAGTTTTGGCCCTCTAACCACTTGTTTGAGCCACCTGCAGGACCATAGGAAAAATTTTTTTCTGCTAGGTCATCTTTTCTGCTCTGAGACTAATGAATTCTCTCTGTAAAGCGGGGCCCATATTTATAATAACATGTTGTTTCATTCCTTTATTTAATTTTTAGCAAATGGTGAATAGTGTAGATGAATTTCACTCTGAAGCACTGAAGTGGAGTACATTTATTGTTCCTCAGTTGAAAATTTGCGTACCTCACAACTGGATCTGAAGCCTTCTTTATGTAAACACTGCATTTCTTAGTCTTGATTTAACTAGGCATACAGATTCTTAGGTACCCAAGAATGTCCAATAATATGCTAGTAAAGAAAAGAAGTAAAATATTTGTGTTTTTTAAAAAAATGTCAGCTCCAGCATATTTACTAACTAGCATATCATAAAAAAGGAAACATGTTTGGTTTCTGTGCTGTCCACAGACATTTCACAGATGACTTATTTAGGTTGAAATAAATACCAAACTCAGAAATATGAATTTTAAATCCTGAGTGAACTAAGTGGGAAGAAAATGTTTCTCTTGGGATAAGTAATTATTAGTAACTTATTGTAAGATTATAATTCAATCAAAATATATTGTTTGCCCACTGTATTAGTTTTCTGGTGCTACTGTAACAAATTACCACAAGTTTAGTAGCTTTAAAAATACAAATTTATTCTCTTACAGTCTGGAGGTCAGAAGTCTATAATCAAGGTGTTGGTAGGGCTGCATTCCTTCCGAAAGCTTTCCTTACCTTTTTGAACTTCTAGAGGCTGTTTGCATTTCTTGGCTTGCAACCCCTTCCATCATTCCAGCTTCCTGCTTCTATTGTTGCATCTCCTACAGTTCACTTTGATCTCCTGCATCCCTCCTATAGGGCCCACCTGGATAATTCAGGATAATCTCCCCATCTCTGTATTCGTACCCTCATAACATGTACGAAATCCTTTTGCTACATGAGATAGCATTCACAGGTTCTGGGGATTGGGATGTGGATGTCTGTGGAGGAGCCATTATTCAGCCTGCCACACCCACTAAATTCCAGATATTTTGTGTCGTGCTAGGTAAATAAAGGCGGGGAAAAAAAAGCGAGGGAGCTCAGTGTTCAGTTATTTGCTCTTTGGACTAAGTTGTATTTTCAGTTTTTCTGTAAGTTGTTCTAGGGCTGCTGCCTAGTTCTTTCAGGACTTGAAATTGGATGGCTAGAGGAGGAGTTTATTTATCATCATAAAAGAAATGGAGATTTCTAGGATTATCTTCTCATGCTTATATTTCTAAGAGAGTATAAGCTTTAAACCATAAATTCAACAAATATTTAAGCATCCACTCTGATAAATGTACACGGAGTCCTGCAGATATACCAGTAAGCAAGCTACACCATGTCCTTACCTCTGTGGACTTTACAGTTGGGTCATTCTTCTGAAATCCCTTTGTCACATAGCCCCCTGTAAAGTTCCATACATATGAGAACTTAGCTAGGTCTCCTGAGCGTTTTTTTAAAATTCTGATTTGAAGTGTTTTCGGGTTTTTGTTTCTGGCTTTAGTTTTTGTTCTTATAGTTAAGTTTTAGGTGTTTCAAGTTCAAATTTTTAAATAAATTTTACCATGTTGGAAAAATAATGACTGAAATATTTAAATTTTCCTTTTTATAGATGTTTCATTTGGATCCTTTGAATCATACAATATTTAATCCAGAATTATTTCAACCAGTGATGCCACTGCCAACAGGTAAGAAAATTCCTCATCTCTGTTGCCCTGTCATTTTGCTTTTGCTTTTTGTAAATTCAGGATTTTCTGTCCATTCTTTTAGAAAGTCAGTGAGGTACCTGGAAAGGAAATGGTGATTAATGTTTTAAAAACCAATCTTTTGGGACTTCCCTGGTGGCGCAGTGATTAAGAATCTGCCTGCCAGTGCAGAGGACACAGGTTCGAGCCCTGGTCCAGGAAGATCCCACATGCCGCGGAGCACCTAAGCCCGTGCGCCACAATTACTGAGCCTGCGTTCTGGAGCCTGTGAGCCACAACTACTGAGCCCGTGTGCCACAGCTACTGAAGCCCACGCGCCTAGAGCCCGTGCTCCACAACAAGAGAAGCCACCGAAATGAGAAGCCCTTGCACCGCAACAAAGAGCAGCCCTCACTCGCTGCAACTAGAGAAGGCCCGCGTGTAGCAACAAAGACCCAATGCAGCCAAAAATAAAAATAATATAAATAAAAAATAAATTTATTAAAAAACCCCCAATCTTTCCGTATACTTTTTTGGACTATGTTTCTACAAACATGTTTGACCCCAGTTACCCATTGTCTGACTGACGATTGTTGCTGATACCTGCTAGCACAGCTCAAAAGGAATTTCTTTACTCCATGTAGGATTTTTCCTTTCATCCAATCTTGTTATCTCTGGTGTCTTTATAACTTCTGTTTCCTTTGTCCCAGGCAAACAGGAGGCAGTCTCAACTCCTCAGACCTATTCCAAAAACACTTTTGAGTACCTATTGTGTGCCAGCCAGTATACCAGACACTGGGAACATAAATTGTACAAAAATCATAAAAGTCATCTCAGTAGAAAAATCATCGTTTTAAAAAGCTTTTTGGGGCTTCCCTGGTGGCTCAGTGGTTGGGAGTCCGCCTGCCGATGCAGGGGACGCAGGTTCGTGCCCCAGTCTGGGAAGATCCCACATGCCGCGGAGCGGCTGGGCCCGTGAGCCATGGCCGCTGAGCCTGCGTGTCCGGAGCCTATGCTCCACAACGGGAGAGGCCACAACAGTGAGAGGCCCGCGTACCGCAAAAAAAAAAAAAAAGCTTTTTGCTTTATGTCCTGACCAGTTAGATAAACTCATGAGAATCATCCTTCCTCCTAACATGACTCTATTAATTATCCCCATCAACAAGTTGTTTAATCTCATATGGGCGATTAAAAACAGTCAACTCAGTCTCTGTTTTTATTTATTGATTCTTCTGTAAGCTTCTTGTGATAGCTCTTTTTATGTGCTCCTCATGTCACCAGGGGGGCTCGACAGATGTTCACAAGCTATGTGAGTCAGTTTTGGAAGTTGTATGTCACAGAGAGTTTTGTGGTCACTGAAGTGGGCATCAGCTATTCTGTTTACCATGGATGTGCTTGTTCTCAGTGGGAGACTTTATCCAATTTGTATCATCATCATTTAAAATTAGTGTTGTTACTCTGGCACTTTTCATGTTTAGATCAGATGTTTCTCTGCATTTTTATATCTATTACTTCTAGAAGTTCACGGGAAGGGAAAAAAGTAAATCTGCTGTACCTTGACCTTCATTAGCTTCACCGAGTGTGCTGCTGAGCCCTTTCTCTCTTTACCCCACAAAACATATTTTGTAGGCTACTGTACCTGAGATCTCCTCAAATGCTGTCCAATATAAGCTCTAGGTCAGCTTCCTCTGAACAAGTACATGTCTTGGTAGCTTCTGTGTTTCCTGTGAACTTCTTATTCTGAGGATCAAAGTCTTTTTCTTGGTACTGATACTTTATTGAAAACATGAAAGGTTCTGCCCTCAGGAAGCATATACATTTCCATTTAATGCCTTGTAGATGACAAACAATAATATCCTGATGCAAATGCTTTCTTAATGTTTTTATTTCATCAAGTTTATGGAGATAGAAATAAGATTATCAAAAGAACTATCTCAGTAAATATTCTGTAGTCGGAGCTTCATGTTGTAGGAATTATTTAGCCCATAACATTAGAAAAACTTTTATAATTATACCTCAGAATCATATTTTCCAGTTATTACCTCATCATTTTTATTGTCACATACTTTCCCTCTGCATTGCAGTGGCATAGTTCAGTTTTTATAAACCAAGACGTATGGATGTTTTATTCACATTTTAAAGGGATAGAGAGGTAATATAAACCAGTATTAATTTGTAATTTTCATGTAGACTGTTTTATATTTCTTGAAATCTAAAACCATTAGTAGTTTTGCTACTTGTGGAAAACTCTATGGGATATGGCACGACTGCTAGGTCTATAACATTATGCTGTAGGATGTCAGTTCATGGCATAGAAATGCGGCCAAGGAAAATTGGCATTAAAACAAATATATGCATGTCAAATCTAATTTTCTAGTTGATTTAATGTTTGAGTGTGTTCCCTGAAAGAGAAAAAATGGCCCCATTTCACTAATAAAATTCCCAGACCTTAAAATTTCACATATTTAAAGAAAATTAAATCATACAGCAAAAATAATAGCAAAACTTCAAGTATTTTTAGAAGAGTTAATAAGAAGTGAGAGGCTTGAAGTTTGATGTAAATGTGTTCCAACTCCTCTATATTTTCCATGACATCCAAATGTTGCCTTCTTTTTTTTAACTGAAGTATTGTCGATTTACAGTGTTGTGTTAATTTCTGCTGTACAGCAGTGATTCAGTGACACATATGTGTACATTTTTTAATATTCTTTTCCATTATGGTTTATCACAGGATATTGAATATGGTTCTCTGTGCTATACATATACAGTAGGACCTTGCTGTCAAATGTTGCTTTCTTAAAGACTTCTCTTCTTCATAAGTTCATTTAGCTTTCTAGAGGGAATGTTAATGAATAGATTTATTATATTGTTGTACAGGCTTTATATTAGCAGTGTGAAAATATTTCCTTTTCTAATCAGTTTTATCTCCTTATCAGAAATTAAATTCTAGCCATTTTTTGGAATTTTAAAATTCTAGCAGTTTCTTTTCTAAAAGTAGTTAAATACATCCAGGAATTAATTTCACACAGACAAGAGAAGATAATTCACCTAAATTATACTACATTGGTCAGCCCCTACCCTTTTTTCTTTTCTTGTGTATGTTTCAGTTCAAATTCAGTCATTTTTCAACTGACTTCCTTGTAAATTTCTTGAATAATAACAGGAAATAATTATACCTTAGTTTCCTACAGTTTTCTAGCCTTATCCTGACTGATCATAATACTGAAAAGGTAAAAATAGAACCTCTCTCAAGTTAAAGTTTATTTTTAATTTCAACCTGAAAGTTTAGCTTTCTTAATAAATATACTTATCTAAAATAAGTCTTGAACTTCTGGCCTGGAGACAGTGAAGGTTGAAATGGACACCAAAGCATTCTAGAATTTTTTTAGTACCATTTTAATTTACGTTCAAACAATTGAGAAACACCATGAGCCTTTATGTATTGCAGAGCTACGGATTATTTTACTCTTGTTATGAAAACCAGCTGGGAAGCTGAGGGACTTTCTCATACTGAACAAATTTGAATTTATACTGTCAGAGGTTCTGATTTTCCTTTGAGTTTCCAAAGTCAGGTATAGTCAGGCTATGGATTAAGCTTCTAGTATTCTTTGTCTTTACAACAATAAATTGGTATGCACCTATCTAAATTATTTTCAGAATTTTATAAAATGCTTGTTTTAGAACAGAGTTTATATGAGAGCACGGTATTCAAAAGTTGTATACAAACATCAGAAGCTATGAGTTAATAAGAATCTACCATGTCTGATAGACCAAATTAAATTTGGGAGGGAGGAGGAACAAGCTAGCCAGTTAAGGAATGAGGGCAGTACTTATGGATCCGAGTATAGGAAAGGAACCAAAAACTTAGTGTAAGGAAAAGCAGATAGCCTGAGATCATTATCTGTGTGTTTCACATGTAGGCACTAGCTCAGTCTCTTGTAATTTCACATTAAGCCCATTCTCTTTGAAGAATGGAAATCAGTGTCTAATGATATGACGGCAAAAGAAAATTTCATAGTGCCCAGGAAGTGGTTGCTGCTTTTAACTGGTATTTGTGTCATTTAAAAAATGCTTTGTTAGTGGACATGATTGTGAAGGCTATTGACGCCTTAATCCTTGCCAGACATCATGCCTTTTGTTGGGTTGTGCAGTGTGCCATCACCGTTTCAACAAGACGTTTATATAGTGTGGTTCTCTCTAACGGTGTGAAACTGTTGTTAAGATAAGGATAAATTTAATATTCGAACAAGGAAGATATATCCTTGTGGAATTTTAGCTAAAGCATTTATTTGAAGCCTATATTTAAAAACATAATTTCAGTTTTTTTACTTCTTTTATATGTATATATTTTTCTTTTTACCAAATTTGAGAAGCCTCACAGTTTCTTTTGGTTTCTGTTTGTTGTTTTGTTTTTAGCAGATGGCCCATACCTTCAAATATTAGAGCAACCTAAACAGGTAAGAAGATGAAAGGGGTGGGACTTTCTCTTCAATTGTTAGATCCATAAGTCTAATATTAATATCTCAAGCACCAAATAAAATAATAAATGAATTTTACAAAGGAAGTACCTTATCTAGAAGATCAGCAACCTGACAAATTATGTGACAACTTTATTCATCCACTTTACATTTCTCTTAGTCATTCTTCACACTGTCCTGAGCCTCAGTATGTAGTTCTATAAAACTTAATTAGAGATCCTTGATATCCCATGATCTCTACTAACTTTGCTTACCAGCCACTCCTAGGAGAGGCATAGGTTACCTCCACTCATTTTCATTTATAAGGGAACACACATGCATGCAGTTCATGTACGCTGAGTTACGTCCATCAACATGTCCCTGCACATGCAGTACTTCTTAGCCTTCCTCCTTCCTTTGGAGCTCCAGCCTTCTCTGTTCTGTCTTTGAAACATGTAACCTAAGATACTAAAGGTACCAGTAGGGTGTAGAGAAAGTATTAGAATGGACAGTTGAGTTCTCTTCTCTCTGGTGTTAGCTTTGGACTCAGTCTCTTTGGAGTCAGGAGAGGAGCATTTTCTTTTATCAGGCTCTTCCTCTTACTACTAGATTCTATAGAGGATACCTGGGAATTGAAGCGGCCTCCTCACCATGCCCCCATGGGTAAATATTTATTAGAAGTTTTATGGGACCAGTGCTATCAAAGAGGAGGGAAGAGAATCTCTAATATTTGCCTGTAGGAGATTTCAGTCATTGAGGGATGGAAATAATGGTATAGTCTTCTGCAAAATGAGGACAAAGTCGGTAAATCTCCAAATGGATGTGCTTATTATCACATCTTTGTGAGACTGAGGATGAGTGTACCTGCTCTCTTGAGTTATATCATCCAGTACCTTTCCTAAATGTTTTTAGTAGCTCAGGCAAGTAAGTGTAACACTTAACAAATGTTAACTAGGTCAAGAACTTAAATAAAGCATCCGTTGTGGTTACTCTAATCGTGGCCTTATATATGTGTTTGGATTTTGGTCAAGATATAAAGGATGTAAATATCTTAACTATGACCGAATAGACTATCCTTACGAGGTTCAACTTGGGTTAACATTTTTGGTGTGGGGACAGGAATGCCATGTGAGACTTGAGGCCGGTGTTTTAGTCGCTTGCAGGTGGCACACCCTGACCCCACAGGCTGCTGACATGACTTTTACCTCCGTGTCTAATTCCATAGTGGTGAGTTCCCACAGGAGGCCACTGATTCTCTCAAAGACCCTCCCAGTGGAAGGTTATCCCTTAACATTCTAGGCAGTGGTCTGGCCTCCTGGAAAATTTTCTGAGTAGTCTGTGAAACTGAGAAATGAACTAAACTTTATTTGCGTACTAGGTAAAATGTGTTTTTCAAATATCCATTTTCATAAGCATAGCACTACAATAAGAATTTTTAAATGCAGTTTCTTACTATGGGTCCAGTAGTCATAAGGAAAAATTGATACTTATGATTTATTTGAAGGGTGGGTTACATAGGTCCAAAATTCAAATTTTAATTCACTGTTTGTGGATGTGTAAAAGCTTATCTGAGTAAATCAGTGTGTTTGCTTACCAAACTGATAATATTTTGATGTCTGACTCCAGTGAAAGTAAGAAGATTGTATTTAAGTCAGACCTTCTGACCAGATGGTTATAGCCTTGCCTTTGAGGTTGATGACTCATTTTAAGCAAATGGAGTTACTGAGATGAATGGCTGTGGATTGGCAAACCTTTAATCTCAAAAATTTAGAATCTGAAATGCATCCAGACTATGCATTTGAAGACATCCTAGCTTCCTTAAAAAAAAAAAAAAAAAAAAAACAGTAATAAATTTCTATCCTCAGGTTAGAAATTCCTTTGCATGGAAGTTTAGATACTTTTATCCAACCATAAATAATGTCTATTGTTTTTTAAATGATAAGCAAGCTATTAAGACATGTCTCTTTACTCATATTCTATTTGAAACCACTCCCAGTAAGATATAAAAGTGTCCTGAAGGAATTTTGTGATTAAAGATAATGAATTAATTTATTAAGTTTTAAAAATAAAATCTAGAAAAATGTTCTTTTGTCTTTGGGGTCTCTGCCACAATTTTCCCCAGCTCTGACAGAGATGAGTCACAGCGTAGACTACTAATCTTTAGCGTATCCAGTTCTGTTGCATATTATTAAGTGCTAATTAGCTAATATTATTTAAAAACTGAACTTGTATTTAAATTGATTACCAGTCAGGTAAATCCTTATTTTATGGCTAGCCAATTCTGGAGGCTGTTACACACACTGTTGCTTTTTCATGCTTTTAGAAATTTCACTTAAGTATTAAAAATAAGTCAACAGCCTTTGTCTATAAAAGGTATAGGTCTGAATTTGTAACTTTTTTTTTAGTTTGAATTTTGTGAGAAGCAAAACAGAGGATAACTGCCTCCAAATGACTAACCTCAGAAGGCTTCCCAGGTGTTTAGGTTTGGGATCTCCTGAGGAGCCATTTGCAAGAGTTGTTTTAGGTGCCACTTTGATGAGTTGATCATACACCCCAGACCCATGTGTGACTTGAAGCAGTTTCCCCGACTAAGGAATTTACTTCAGGCCTTATTCGTCCCATTAAATATGCTTTAGACTGATCCTCTTTGGAAATTAGAAAATTCTCACAGAATTTAGAAACAATTTCAGGTGCTTTCATTAGTTCAGGGTACCTGGACCTCTCAGACTGCTTTTCAAGACCCTGTGAGGCATAGTGAAATGCAGTGCAGTCTAAGGAGGGCAGAAATTTTACATTGGTCCGTGAGCTCAAAGCTGTCAAAACCTTCGTGTTTGCTGGGCTCCACTGTCCAGTGTGCAAGGGAGAAAGCCCTCACCACCAAGGAGTGGGTGTTCGGAGCTTCTGATGCCTAGGGATCTAGTAGTGTTTATATGAAGTCAGCCCCACAATAACATAAATGAAAGGTGAGGATGTTCCTTAAAGTGTATTAACATATTCTTTTCACTAAAGGGTAAATTTGAAAATAGGAAAACCATCCGGTCAAGTGACTGTATAATCAAAACTACTAACACTACCACAGATTGTTTGACATCATTATAAAGTTGAGTCTTTCAGGGAAAATGTTGAAATCTCCCTTAATATGATGATGAGAGCCATTCTCATAAGTGCTCTTGTTTTATTCTTTGTATACAAATATGCACAGTTACAATTGTTAGCTTTGTAAATCATAAAATGTTAGAACTGGAATAGATCTTGAGTATGGTCTAGTCTAACCTTATTTGTATAGATAAAAAAACATAGAACTTAGGTGTTTATCAGCCCACATAGTAAAGGCTTCTAGCTAATTCTTAATTGATTTACTATGTCTATAAAATTCTTGAGTTAATATATAAAGGGACTATCTAGTTTTGGATTTATTCAAGTCAGTTACCATGTCCAGCTGGAGCTGATAATAGCGATAATCTTAAAACTCTTCTCTTCTGAGCTGTTGAGAGTTGCTGACCAGATGTGAGGTCTAGCGTAGGGTGTGTTCTGCAACGCTGATGCGATATATTTAACAAGACATTTCTGTATGCCCTCCTGGACCAGCTGTCATCGGAGTTGATAAAGGAATTCCTTCAAGTAAGAGTCAGAGAAGCTTAACTTTGAGTCATATGGCCAATTTCAGAGCTTGGCAACAGCAATTCGAGATGAGGAAGCTCTGATGCAAACAAGCTGTAGCACGTCGAGTCCAAGGCTTAAACTCTGCAGCAGGTTACTGTCCACATAGCACAGCAGGAGAGGTGCCGCAGGGCCAGGGACCTGGCTTTTAAGCCACAGCTCAGTTTACAAATATCAGTTACCATCAGTGTTCGTAATAAGGTTATGGGAAAAGTGGTTCTCATATACAGTCTTTCACAGTTTATGTTTTTCCTTTAATACACCAAGCATTTGAAATTTGTATAATTTTGTCCCTGTAATTTTTAGTGAGTATTTCTCAAACTTGTTCGCCTTGTGTTTACCTGTGCAGAGAGGATTTCGTTTCCGTTATGTGTGTGAAGGCCCCTCCCATGGCGGACTCCCTGGTGCATCTAGTGAAAAGAACAAGAAGTCCTATCCTCAGGTCAAAGTAAGTTCGTGGTATCTTTCCATGTGAATTCTGGAAGGTTTGATGTCCTAGGAGCAAAAGAAAGGAACCCTTTAACGTAACTACCATTTGCCTCTGTGCCTAAGCTGAAGTATTCACGTGATTATTATAATATTTAAATAGAAATGTCTCTTAGCAATAGAGGTGACAGATTTTCAACCTCTGTTAATATTTCCATTTAGTACAAATTGTCTCACCATTAACTAACAGAACTTTTATTATTTCTTGATAATCTTAAAGGGTTTTTTAGTTGTATACTTCCTAAAACTTTAATAAGTCTTTGAGAGAGTGCTTGATTTCAGCTCTTTGGAGTTTTAGTGAAAAACAAAACTCAGCTGAAAAACAAAACTTCAGCTCGTGAATTCAGATCCAGACTCTGTTACTAGCTGTGTGCCTTTGCCTGGGTTATCCAGCACTACTAAACCTCAGTACCTGAATGTGCAAAATGCAGACATGTTAATGGTCTCTACTTCATAAAGTCTCTAGAGATTGAATAAGAAAACGTATCTAAGTGGTCCACAGAGAGCCTGGCAGTACCATAGGGCCTCTGCTTGAGCAACTGCGCGTCCACATGTGGTGGTCCTTGAATGTAGTACTTCATGACATGCCGTGGTGGGCTTGGCCGAGCCTTTTCTATACCTTCAGGTTCTTTTTCTCTCTTTTTATTTAATTGGGAGTATCTTCCGCTGAGGTAATTTGAGTTTTTTATTTTCATAATATGATGTCTTGTTTCATAGACTGATTGCTAACAGTTTTGCCGATAAACCAGGCCATAATTGCAATTTCATAATTTATAAACATTTTCATTTGTTCAGTGATTCAAGGCTTTGGCAAAGGTTATCAACTCAGTTCCCACTAAGGTGTGAGTGCCCCTTAGGATATAACATTCTTTTGGCCTCAGTCTTCTTACTGATTTGTTGTTGTGAGTAGGTGAAGGACAGCAAGACAGACCTCCAGTGAAATCGTGATGTCAAGGAAATTTGTCTTTGGTTTTCAACCTTGCACTTTATTCCCTCCCTCTCCTCATATCCCACTTCTAGGTCCAGCCCTTTCTATTTTCTTATCCCTGATCTAAACCAAAATCCTGTGATTCTTTCTTTACCTCTTGAGAATATTATGTAGTATTGGTCCTACCAATTGTATTAGCATTTTAAGTCTCCTGTCCGAGCTCTCCTGTGGAATGAGAGATGTTTTTCCTGTTCAGGGTCATTAGGCAGGGTAAATATGATGTGTTTAGCCCCAGTCGTATGGTCTTAAGTCCTTTAGAATCTGCATGAGGAAAGAGGAGCAGCAATAAAACAAGGGAATTAGCATTTATTAAGCACCAAAGGTTTGCGAAGTGCTTTACATACATTATCTCTTCTATCCTCAAACAACCCTGTTAGGTAGAAAGTGTAAAGCCTGTGAGGAGACTGAGGTTCTTAGAGAGGAGCCTTGCTGTCCTCAAAGGACCCGTGGCTCATTATCCTACAGCAGGCTCTTGCTTGTTGAACTCTCCTATGGAACGTGTTGTGCATTTGGGGTGCTGGGGGCCGGGACCCCCAGGGGGCAGGACACAGGAGGACAATGGTGAGATAAGGCGCAGAGAATTACAACTCTGGACAACGTGGGAGAGGCGCTCAGGGGTAAAGGGTACTCAGATACTAGGGAGTCAGATCCAGCACTTATCTTTTTAACACCTGTGTCTGTGTGTCCTATATATAAATATTGTGTGTGTCTATACGTGTGTACTCATAATAAGGATAATTGAAAGATACATGTTATCTGCATTGACACTGATTATAATTACTGAAGAATTAGCATTAAGAGAAAAACTGGGAGTGTTTTTCTAGACTGTCTCTGCACAAAAAAATATAAATTACAGTATTTTCAAGAACTGCTTACTCCTATTGCTCCAGTCTTTTGTGGCTAAGTGACAGTTCTTGATACTAAACACTACGTGGCATTAGCTTTGTTATAAATTTGTTACCTAATAAAAAAACTATATATCCATTTATGCTCAGTCTTCATACATCCTCCTCATGTAGTGGTTGCTGCCGCACATTTACAAAATAGAAATAAAACAACCTAAAGGACATTAGATGTTCTTCTCAAGTCATAGTTTCTGTATCAAGGCGTTTAATACTTAGTGGGAAATCTAGGTATGTAAACAACTAATAAGAAAGGAAGTCAAAATATAAACGTGTAAGATTAGCTGTTATTGAACTTCAGCTACAGCTTCACTATTTCACCCAATTATATTTTTATTCACTAATTCAACATGTATTTATTAAGCATTTAATCCAGTTGTAAGAAAATGAAGAATAGTTTAGAGAGTGTATTACAGACTGTCATTGTTCTCTTAGCCCGTCCTCATTCACTCAGGGTTTAAATGACTCTGCTCTTTGTAATGGTTAAAGGAAGTAATTTTGTTTATCTTTGAAGCTCTTCATCAGAAGGATGGGGAGGAGGGAAAGAGTCCATCATGGGGCAGTTTTCCCGGAGCTCTTCCATTATCACTTTTAATATATAGTCTTTTTCACAGAGGATAGTTGAGGGTGACCTTTTGGTTTACAAATGGATTTTTAAATCTCTCTTGCCTGTAAAATTTAGGCAGAGGAAGGAATCGCTCTCAGTGTGTATCTTTATCAGGAGGATCTTCACAACTGTACACGTCTCCGGCAGTAGTTCAGTAAGCGCGCGCTACTTGTGAGGCTGCAAGACAGGCGGTGGGACAGATACAACTAGCCAGGGATTTGGGTGAGAAAACTTTATACTTTGGAGGGTTTTCCAGTTCATTGTAGGATACTTAGCAGCATCCCTAACTTATACCCACTAGATGCAGTAGCATCCTTACAGTTGTGACAACCAGAATGTGTCTCCAGACATTCCCCTATGTCCTGGCGGGGCAAAAGCACCCTGCTCGAGAACCACTGATCTAGGTGCAGGGTCTAATCAACCTTAACCTTTCTCCTTTGCACACTTTTCTGCTATATAAAGCTGTAGTGCATAGGTTATATAGAATTGCCTGCGTATATTATTTTGCAAACGTGTGTACTTTTCCTGATTATTAGATACTTATTTTCGAGTTGATGATCATGGCGACTCTATAATTTCTTATAGAATCTCTGAGTTAGTGTACCTGGATATTAAGGAGAAAGATAGAAAAGAGAAGAAAAAACATATCCTAAACATTCCATATTCTATAATAACTGCATACCTAGAAGTTAACATAGGAGTTCCGTTGGTTCTCCGTTATAAACTGTTACAGAAGAGAAAGTGAAAGTGGAGATGGATTCAGTCAAGGCTGTAAACCTGCATAGCCACTGGGTATGAGCAACAGAGGCATCTGTGGAGTGGTCCTCGTTCTCCCTTACAGTAGAGGGAGGTGTAATAGCCAGTGCCCCACGCTCTCACTGAATTCCATTTCCACAGGAACCTCCGAGGGAGAGCATTTACATTTACTGGAAGGAAATGATATTTCTGAAATTTACATATGCTCCATATTTATTAAAGTACATTTGTTCAGGCTTAAGAGTAAAATGTTCCAGGCTCTGTCTTTTCCTCACCTACAGCCTCTTACCCTCCTCTCCCTCCTCCAGCCTCACTCTTTCTCTCCTGCCTCTGGGAGAGCGCACCACGCCCCGGAGCGGCCCCTGGAAGGCTAGTGGTTCAGCATGCGCTTGGTCACACACAGGCAGCAGCAAAGGGTTGAGGGCCAGCCCCAAAGCTGTAGGGGCTGGCTGTGGTTTGGGGGCTGCAGACCTCTAGCTGGGCTTTACAGAGCTTGTAAACATACAATCCTGCTTGGGTTTCTCTTGCTGATTGTCCAAATGTGATACCTCAAGTTAAATCTTTTTTTTTTTTTTTTTTTTTTTTTGCGGTACGCGGGCCTGTCACTGCCGTGGCCTCTCCCGTTGCGGAGCACAGGCTCCGGACACGCAGGCCCAGCGGCCATGGCCCATGGGCCCAGCCGCTCCGCGGCATGTGGGATCTTCCCGGACCGGGGCATGAACCCGTGTTCCCTGCATCGGCAGGCGGACTCTCAACCACTGCGCCACCAGGGAAGCCCAAGTTAAATCATTTTAAAACCAACTCTAAGAGCCTACCCCAGTTCTCCTTTTGCTATTGGAATTTTGTCCTCTGCTTAATACCCTATTTCTGATAAGCTGGATGTAGGCTAGGCTTAGACACACTCTTACAATGTTGAGATTATTTCTAGAATTAGGACTGCTGAACCATCTGGTGTTCTGCATGTTTCTTTCATGTCAAAGAATCCATTAGCTTTAACGGGTCTTGGCATGGAAGCTTCACATTCTTTTTAAAAAATTGTTTTAATTATAAAATGTTTCATGTGTACGGGACATTTAAAAATTGATGTAAAGAACACCATATACCACCACCTGATTTAACAGGTACAGTCATCCCTCAGTATCCTGGGGGATTGTTTCTGGGATCCCCACAGATACCAAAATTCATGGATGCTCAAGTCCCTTGTATAAAATGGGACAGTCTTTGCATATAACCTTTGCACAATCCTTCTGTATACTTTAAATCATCTCCAGATTACTTTTAACACCTAGTACAATATAAATGCCATATAAATAGTTGCTGGTGCACAGCAAATTTAAGTTTTACTTTTGGGAACTTTCTGGAATTGAAAAAATACACTTTCCATCTGTGGTTGGTTGAATCACCGATGTGGAACCTGAGGATACAGAGGGGCAACTGTATCAGCATTTTACCATATTTGCTTCTGATCTCTTTCTAAAATAAAAGATACAACTAAAGCCCACCCATTGTTCACTTTTTTCTTCTTCTTCATAGGTAAACCACTGCTCTGAATTTTCAATCTCTGATATATTTAATATTTTTACTATACAAGTATGATTCCATGAATACTGGCATTTTCAAGAAAATTAATTTTTACTGGTTTCAACTCAAATTTTCTATTATACATGATGGCTTTTTTTCAGGGCAAATAAGAGTTAAAATTGGGCTAAAACACTTGGAGATTAGCGTTCACTTTGATTCTATTGATTCCTCTTTATCGTCTAGATAAAATTTCTTCATTCCTAATGTGGAGTTTATTCTGAGTCCTACAGGAAAAAATAATAATATTCAGAAATCTAGGGCAGGTAAATACGTAGCCTAACCCTTACATCTTGCCCTTTTTAAAGAAAAGCTTTCCTGTTGTTCAGCATTTAATAATCTATTATACTGTCCTACAAAGTTTCCCTTTAAAGCTTCCGCAGTTCTAATTTCATCGTGGATCTCCTAATGGGAGAGGCTGGCAGAAAAGCACAAGTACCTTCCTCGAGGCGAAGCTTGTCCCTGCCTGTTTTTGACTCAGTAAGGAGTGCCAGGGAAGGCTCATTTCCCTCCTTCCCGAAAGTTAATCACGAGATTTTTATATTAGTCAAACTACCTTCCTCTTCACAGAGGTGGAAAGGTGCCCAAGAGGAACAGCCCCATGTGGCTTTAGAAACCCTCACCGATTCTCTTCCAGAGCGGCCAGAAAGCACGCATCCTCAGCTGCTGTGACATCCTCCTGCGTGGCCCACTCCGTGCCAACCAGAAAGCTGTCAGTGACCTTGACTCTAAAATACAAATAGCTGACCAGTTGGTATTCTTATTTTCTCTTTAGTTATAAATACCAAATGCAATGGACTACAACTTGAAACACAGCTGATGTAGTGTAACTATTTTTAATTAGATGTTTTCTGAAAGCTGATTCTCACATATGTTTTCTTTCCTTAGTGTTTTATATTGAACAGAAGGTATGTGTTGAAATGTTTGGGTCAACAACAGCTTTTTTTATTGTCCCTACCCCCCACAATTGGGTTGTTTTTTTTCTTTCTTAAATCTCCACTCTTGGTGCCTTCTCACTTAAAAATCCTAAATGTTAAGTTTCTGTCAAGGTCAAATAAAGACTGGCTGATCTGCTGTGGCATTTAGGGATATCACATATCCTTGTGTAATCTCCCTTTCCTTTGTATGGACTTGTCTGGTTTGGGAGGTTTGCCATTTTAAGGATCTAGTTATAATACTAGTTTTGAATAATTTAATCTGACTCAATTAACTAAAAACAGCGAAGAAGATCACCAATAATCAATTAGGCATGCACATGAAACCTACTTCATAGCATTTAAAAAATTTTTTATCAACACCCCTAAGCTGTTCACAATTTGCGTATGTTAAAAAGGGAAAATAACCACATCCCCGAAATCCAGAGCTCTGCGCTATGATGAAGAGAAGGGCTTTGTAACCTGGATCCCTTTTACCGGTTTCAGAGGGATTTTGGACTTCTAAATTTATATGCAGAATTTTATGTGTATGTATATACATATTTCTGGGGGGATAAGTATAACTTTTTATCGGATTTTCAAAGGGAAGGACTCAAACATGGTTAAGCACCAGTGCTGCAGAGTACATGTCACTTTAGCTTTCTAACAGCAGCTGATTTAAAAACTGCTAATAAAAAGCAGCTAATAAAAAAAGATATATAAAATGTCTTAAATTTTTTTATCTTTGTAATTTTTATATTTCCATTTTTCCACTTTTTAAAAATCCATTTTCAGTGAGTTGAAATAATTAAGGCTGCTCTACACAAGGCCCAGGAAAACCTCCCTTCACTTTGGGTGTAGGGTGGAAACGTGAGGAGACTTAGTATCAACAGCCCAAAAAGGCAAATAGGCTTCACGGCATTTTCTTCCTTGCTCTTCCATAGGGATGCTGATTAAATATGAAGTTAACCATTAGTAGTTGAAGCCAAAAGAGAGAAAATTTATTTAACATATGTTCATTGGGTACTATGTGTCAGGTCCTGCTCTTGGCAAGCAGACAAAACCCCTTTCCTTGTGTAACCGCAATCTAGACTTCTAGATATTTTTCTTTCACGTAGTTCAGAAGTTTTTCATTTGGCCCCTAGAACAAAATATTACCTTGTAGAATGTTTTTAAAAACAGCCCTCTAAATTTACTGTATGTATTCATAGTCTGCATTATGAACTAGAGAAAGCTACTCATGAGAGGAGACTTCTAGTATGGATCATAGCTGTGAAATGTAACCCTTAGAAATTATTAGGAGAACTATAGCCTTCTTGAATTTACAGATTGTCTGAATTTTAAGCTTCATTTTTGTCCATCCTGGCTTGGCGACCTTCCTCTGTTGGCTATTCCCATTTTTCTTCCATCTGTTTTTCCTTAAATACATGATTGTTCCTGGGACTATTATTTAATCAGAAGCAAACCTCTGATGGCTTCTTCTAACCCCAGTGGTCTCAGTTTGAAGATTATATAGCCTTTCCTCATTCCATTCAGGAATTCGGGTCTCATAAAGTCACATACTGGTTATTCTTCTTGTTAAGGTAATAATATACAGGAGAACTGATTTCAGACGCATGCAGCAGCGAGCGGTAGCTGGAAGCAAGATCTTAGTTCCCGGACCAGAAGTCCTAACCACTAGACCACAGGGGCCAGTGGCTAGGGCCTGGATCCCTACTTCTTGCCTGCCTTGTCAGGAAGGAATTCAGGCAAGGAGGCAGAAGGTAAAGAGAAAAGTAAAAAGTTTGTTGGGAGAACAAAGTACATGCAGAAAGACGCACGGGCGAACTCAGAGAGAGAGAGTCACGCCTTTGGGAAGTTTAAATTCTTTATAAAGGGGCAGTTTCCTGGGTCTTTGTCTTCCTTCTGGCCAGTCATCTTGTTTTGTCCACCCTGGCTGATTTGTCTCGAGACCCTCCCCTCAGGTGCCCACGCACCTCTCAGCCAAGATGGATCGCGACGTGAAGGTATCTGGGAGAAGCAAGAGTCACCATGGCCTGGAGTTGTCCCCTGACTTTTGACCCCCAAGGAGCCTTTCTGCATATGTGTAGTGTCTCCCTTGCCCCAGGGAGGGGGGAAGCAGTGATCCCCTGATCCTTTACTCAAACAAGGTTTTCCCCCTCTCTGTTCCTGCCAAGACTGTTATCCTATTTACCCTGTCTCTGTCATTGCTTCCATCTCGGAGAGCAAACAGGAGGCTGACTGTAAATGCCTAACCTGGAGCCCACCTACCTCTTGTCTCAGGAAAGGCAAACAGGAGGCTAGTTTTAAGTGTCTGGCCTGAAGCCCACTTTTTTTCTGCCTCAGTAGTACGGCCTCCAAAGGTGTAACACCTCCTCCACAGGCAAGCTGTTTTTCCACTTGTCAGCAGATCTAGAGCTGAGGCTGTAAACCACCCTGCAGTCTCAGTCTCCTCTCCCCACCCTCCAGGTAGATTCCAGACCAGAATCCTCTAGTCTCCATTCACCTCTCTGAACTCTCATGAAGGTGGACCACGGAAGGTGCAAGCAGACTTTCCCAGACAATGCCTCTCACCTTTAGGTCCCCATCCACCCAGCAGGACAGTTACAAGGATGGCTTGCTGTGCTTATTTACATCATCTCATTTAGTCATCGCAGCCCACTGAAATAGGTTCTATGATCCTCATTTGATAAATGAGGAAACCGAAGTCCAGAGAAGTTAAGAAGCTTACCCTGGGTCTCACACTCTTTCAGGGATGGAGCCCACGGTTTCAGTTCAGGCCGTGTGATTTAAGAGTGCACACTCTTAACCACCATGGGATACTGTTAAATTATTGTAACATTAAGGGTCTGTCTCTACTTTGAGGGTTCTTTAAATCGATGGTTCTCAACCACAGATGTGCATCAGAATCACCCAAGAATATCTTAACTGCAGAGGTGCCAGGGGCCCACTCCACACATGCTAAATCACAGTGGGTCTTTTAGTATGATAATTCTTTGATAATTTCTAAGGACTCGTGTCATGTAATGGCAAGATATAACAGGAGAATGAGTAGGTATATCATGGTGTAACCATGGAATAGAATATTATGCTACTGTTTAATTCTGAAGACTGTACAGCATGGAAAATGCTTATGACCTAATGTTAAGGAAAAAAGCAGGATTTCAAATTTAAAATCTAATCACTGAAGTGATTTAACTCAGTGAATGAGTTAAAATCAAGATTAGAGACGGAAGAATTACCAAATTAAAAAATAGATCTGAAGTAATATCCTGGAATGTAGCACAGAGAGAAGGAAAACTTGAAAGAAAGGGTGAGATACAGGTTACAAGAGAAAGAGTAACAGGGCTCGATATTGGAGTCCTGGAAGGAGATAATAAAGCTACAGATTTCTGGTTCTACTCATAGAGGTTCGAGTCTAGGGTGAGGTCCAGGTGGCTTGTGGACCACACTTTTAGATTTTAAAACATTGGCTCTGAAGGCAGTTAGTTCATGGCTGAAATGATGTTGATTCCTAGCTTTGCCACTTACTGGCAGTGTTATTTAACTTGGCCAAGGCTCAGTTTCTTCATTTGTAAAGTTGAGATAAATAATACCTGCTTCATAGGATATAAGTTGAGTTGTTCAGTGCATGGCACACAGTAAGCACTTAAAAATGGTAGTTGCTTCTATTTTTATATTCCAAAATACACTAATTTGAGTATTGAATGGCAGTTTTATTGATTGGTTTATGGAATCATGGAGCTACACAAAAGCTTCACCAGTCTACTAGTTTATTTTCGGCACAACTTCACTAATTAGTACTGCTTCCACTCTATTTACGCCATGTCCTTCCTTCTATCTGGGGTTATTAAGGTAGGAGATGGAAAACATGCCATGTCAAAAACTTACTGTTAGGGCTTCCCTGGTGGCGCAGTGATTGAGAGTCCGCCTGCCGATGCAGGGGACACAGGTTCGTGCCCCGGTCCGGGAGGATCCCACATGCCGCGGAGCAGCTGGGCCTGTGAGCCATGGCCGCTGAGCCTGCGCGTCCGGAGCCTGTGCTCCGCAGCGGGAGAAGCCACAACAGTGAGAGGCCCGCGTACCGCAAAAAAAAAAAAAAAAGCTTTCTTATAAAATCTTATAGGTAGCAAGAGGCCAGAAAGGAATCTATTAAATTCTTTTTAAACTCCTTAACTGTGTTCCCTTAGGCATTATGCATATGATAATTTGCACAAGTATTGTATTACTTTCCTAGGGCTGCCATAACAAATTACCACAAATTAGGTGGTTTAAAGCAACAGAAATTTATTCTCTCACAGTCCTGGAAGCTAGAAGTCCAAAATCAAGTTGTCAGCAGGGCCATGCTCCCTCTGAAGGCTCTAGGGAAGAATCCTTCCTTGCCTCTTCCTAGCTTCTGGTGGTTGCTGGCAGTCCTTGACATTCTTTGGCTTGTAGCCGTGCCACTCCAATTTCTGCCTCTGTCTTCCAAAGACTGTCTTCCCTCTGCCTTTCTGTGTCTAAATCTCCCTTTCTCTTATAAAGACACCAGTCATTGGGTTTAGGGCCCATCATAATCCAGTCTGACTTCATCTTAATTAATTACATCTGCAAAGACCCCATTTCCAAGTAAGACCACATTCTCAGGTTCTGGGTAGACATGAATTTTGGGGGGACAGTATTCAACCCATTACAATTGTATTATGGTATTAAGCTTATAAACCAGTGGTTCTGAAAGTCTGTGACAATGACCATTTTAGCCCCATTATGCACTGGGAAAGATATTTACACATATCCATGGCATCTCTTATATATCATTATTATATGCTTAGGGAATAGTAGAAGATCTTTCAGGTTGGAAAGTTTGCCAATATTTTGAATAATTTATTTCATAAAGTAATTCCTGTGACATTTCTCCATTGAGTAGATGGTGGGCCTTAAATACAGTGGTGTGCCACTGTAAATTGCACAATCTCAAGTAAAATCTAGCTTTTACTTTCAAGTATGGTATTTTGCTCACTAAACCACAGCCCTAGTTAACTTCTATAGGACAGATGTCTCCACTTGAGCAAATTAGTCGGTTTACTCAGACCCTGCTAAGTCCCTTACATGAAGCAGTTTATTGGTAGTAGATGTTCAGCACCTGGAATAATATGTAGTATTGGGTTGGCCAGAAAGTTCATGGTATAGTGGGTAACCAGTAATTATTTGTACAATGGTCAACGTGCAGGAGATGCTAGAATTATCTTCCCTGAATGAGCACCAGTACTCTCATGATGTAGCTAAAGAAGAGACCGATAACATGACATAATAGTAATAGGTTATTACTGGAAAAAGAGAGTCTCCAGCACGCCGTCCCAGCTCCCGTCCCCCTGCTGCTCCGTCTTGTTCTCGCATCTCACCAGCCTTCTTTTCCTTCTCCTCCCCTGCTCACCTGACTACGAATCAGGTGACCCAAGTCCTAGTCAGTGAGTTGGGACACTATTACTTAGACCCTAGGTATGTCACCAAACTTTTCCAGGTTGAAAGAGGCTTTTTCTGCCTCAGTTTCTCTCTCTGTTGGAATCTTTCCATGTCAAGTGAGAGAAAAACCAACTAAAACTAAGCAAAAAATGGGAACTTATTTGATTAAAAAGCTGAAAAGTCCAAAGGAAAAGCTAGCTAGCTTCGAACTCCACTGGATTCAGAGCTGACACTATCCTTTGGCTTCTCTCTGCCTCCCAGCTCTGACTTCTCTTACGTAGGCTCCCGTCTTCAGCTCTGGAAGGTGGCCCCTGCAGCAGCCTCAGGCTCACTCTGTTAGGGCACCAAGTCCTGCAGCAGCAAGTCTGCTTTCCTGGAAGCTGAAACCGGTTAAAGGGGTCGCACACTGAGGGTTCTGGGCCCTCAGTGGTCTGTGTTGTTTCACAGCCCGTTCCTGGAGGTGTAACACTGGGGACAGGGAATGGAAGACAAAGTGATTACGTTTAACAGCCATTCCCAGGCTCCACTCCTGGAGCTGGTAGTGGGGTTAGCTGCACCTCAAACATGTAGACGGAATGGGGGAGGTGGATCGCCAAGCGAAAAATATGAGTACTGGTAAAATTCAAAGAGGGAGCAAAAATAACAAATATCCATGAATTTCTCTGCCCATGAGCAAATTAAGACTTCTCAACCCCCTTCATTACTGAAATTGTGTGATCTTGTGTACTCCCCTCGTTAGAGAATTAGCCTGTGTGCCATTCCCATTGCTTTATTTTTTAAGTAAGAACTAGTTTTTTATTTATTTAAAAGTGTGACAGAGAAATTCATAGAAATGCAAATAATACAAAGACATATATAGTGAAAAGTACATTTCCCTTCTAAGATCCCCCTCCTCCCCAGAGAGAAGCACTGTTATGAATGTGTATGTTTATGTGTATAAGCACATGTGTATCCAAATGCATATAAACTATAGAGCATATTCATTTATACACACACACATATTCTGTTAATCTATAAAACACTCTGCCCCTTGCCTTTTTCACTGAATGAACTTAATGAACTTTCCTCAGCAGCTTTTAGACCTCTAGGGAAGTGATACAGCAAAATAATTAGTAGCAGACTGTAGAGCACATTACCCTGGGTTCAAATCCATCTCTGCTCCTTATTGGTTGTTTAACCTTGAACCAGTTGGTTAACCTCTCTGCATCTGTAAAAGGGGAAGGAAAACAGTCCCTACCTCCCAGAGTTGTTGGGAAGATTCAAATGAGTCAGTCTATGTCAAGAGCAGTGCCCAGCACATGGCAAGTGCTCTGAGAATGTCAGCTTTGGGTATCTACCTTATTCTTTGTAAGACATTTCATTGATCATATGCAGCTTCTCACTGCTGCTTTTGTACACATACCATCTTTCGTAGCCTGTGAATCCAGCTACTTTCCTTTGTTTTGTCAAAGACAAGCTTAAAAAGCCTACCCTGATAATCCTATTTGATCCTTAATGACAAAATGTATTTTGTCATTAAGTTGCCTTTTAATAGCCATGAAGTTTTTTTTTTCTATAAATGTTCTTTATGAATTGTGGGGATGTTTTATCCTGAATTTATTTTTAGCTCTTTGGAATGTCATTTCAGCTCCTTGTCACAGAATTTATTTCCTGTGTAGTTTTCTGACATATTTATCAGGGTAATAACTCCTTCAGAAAGTCTGCCCTGATTTGCCCTCATTTCTCCAGCCGAGTAAGTTGACCTCTGAGTGTCCCTCCTTAATAGGCCCATGCTATCTTTGCCTGCGTTTATTACTGTTCCTCGTGTTATTTCAGTTACTCACTTACGTGCCTGTCTCCCCATCTCTAGACTTTGTTTCTTGAGGACAGGCACCATGTCTTGCTCTTCATGATGTTCTTCTGCTGGGAGATGTACAAAAAATATTTGCTGAATTAAACTGAATTCTTTTTCATTCTTTGGGCACTCGATTGTTGCTTACCAATTAGAAGCTTAACTAGAAATGGAAACTTAAATAGAAGGTTAGCTTGTTTAGTTAAAAAGGGTTTAGTTAAAACTTGACCCAGAAGAGTTTCTCTTTCTCCATTTCCTCCCTCTTAGAGCTTTATGTAACATAGATATCCTGATGGCTCCAAATTCTTTTCTCTAGCCTAGACTTCTACTCTGAAATCTAGGCTCCAGGCTTAGCCGATTGATTGATGTCATTTGGTTGTCTGGTAGATTTAACAAACTGAATTCCGAATCTTCCCTACCAATCTGCTCCTCCTAATATCTTCCCTTTCTCAGGAAATGACAGCTTCATCCTTCCAGCTCAGGCCAGAAACCTTGGAGTTATCCTGAACTCCTCTCTTTCTCTCATACCCCACATCTAAACCATTGGGTCATCCTATTGGCTGTACCTTCAAAACTTATCCAGAATCTAGTCACTTGTCACCACTGCTGCCACCCTGGTACATGCCACCATCCTTAACATCTTTTTCCAATGGTTTTAGCTTCCATGGATGATTCTGTCCTGAATCAATTATTATCAGTAGTTGATGATTATAAATTTGTGATTTTCTGTTTCTGTTACTCCTTTTATTTTTGTTAGTTGAAATTCTCTGTCTAAAAAAAAAAAAACACCACTCTCTGTTCTTCACATTCCTTTAAAAACTTTTTTTAATATCACTAGGTACTCATGGATTTTTTTGTTATTCAGTTTCTTATAAGCCATTTCTGTCATTATTTATTTTGATGCTAAAATTGTCCAAGTATTGGCCAGTAGGAGTCTTTCGTGCTAGCTCCTCTGTCTTTTTGACATGTCCCCACTAGATTTTAAATACTTTCTTATTTCTGAAATAATATGATACTTAGGTTCACCCTATAGTTTCCCTATCCCAGTCCTGTAATCATCCATCTCTCCAAGAAGCCCTGGTTCCTTGTATTGGAGAAATTGCTTCTGGTCTCTTTCACTAGGCAGAGCTATAAACTTGATTTTTTTTTTTTTCTGATCTTGAATTCATACTGATACCTCTAATTCCAGTCCAGTGTCACAGGCTTCTTCCTTCCTTCCCTTGTTCCGTATTTGTGTTGCCTTTCTCCAGTAATGAAAACCCTAGTTGCCAATGATACCAGCATACTTACTCATTTTTCTCAGTCCTTTGGTACATACAGAATAGTTTCACCAATATCAATACTAGCTACGAACTTACCAAATATAGTTCCAAATTTCTTTGCAGTTCTTCTGACCTTCAGATATATTCAAGAGAGGGTATTCAGTCAGAGTAATGTGTTCAAAAATTCTTAGAATAAATTTTTTCCTTCCATTAGAAATACAGTCAAATTTTTTATTTGTATTCAGTTTCAGGGATTTCCCATCCTTATTGATTTAATTTTAGTTTTTGAATATCAGTATTTATCAGTCTCATAATATTTCATTTATATGATATTAACTAGACCCTTTAGAAGTTGTTATAAAGTCGAGTTATTTTATTACTTTTTTTTAACATCTTTGTTGGAGTATAATTGCTTTACAGTGGTGTGTTAGTTTCTGCTTTATAACAAAGTGAATCAGTCATACATATACATATGTTCCCATATCCCCTCCCTCTTGTGTCTCCCTCCCACCCTCCATATCCCACCCCTCTGGGTGGTCACAAAGCGCCGAGCTGACCTCCCTGTGCCATGCGGCTGCTTCCCACTAGCTAGCTATTTTATGTTTGGTAGTGTATATATGTCCATGCCACTCTCTCACTTTGTCCCAGCTTACCCTTCCCCCTCCCTGTATCGTCAAGTCCATTCTCTAGTAGGTCTGTGTCTTTATTCCCGTCTTAGCCCTAGGTTCTTCATGACCCTTTTTTTTTTTCCCTTAGATTCCATATATATGTGTTAGCATACGGTATTTGTTTTTCTCTTTCTGACTTACTTCACTCTGTAGGACAGACTCTATGTCCATCCACCTCACTACAAATAACTCAATTTCATTTCTTTCTATGGCTGAGTAATATTCCATTGTATATATGTGCCACATCTTCTTTATCCATTCATCCGATGATGGACACTTAGGTTGCTTCCATGTCCTGGCTATTGTAAATAGTACTGCAATGAACATTGTGGTACATGACTCTTTTTGAATTATGGTTTTCTCAGGGAAGGAATCAGTCAGAGCCTTGATTTCAGTTGTGTTCTGGATTGTTAGTTCAGAAACCTGAATCCATCTAAGCCTAGAACATTCCATTTGTAGATTTCAGAGCCTTCTTGGCCTTCCTCCTTTCCTCACGTTTATGTAGCGCATGTCTATCTAGCGCACACCACACGCCAGGCACGGTTCTGAGCTCTGTGGTCACACGTGTGAATGTGATCATCTCTGCCCCCAGGGTTATATGGAACAGCCAGGAAACAGTATATACAGGTACATACAGGATGATAATATGGGTATTACCCAGGATTTCCTGGAGGAACGCCTCTTCAAAGGATGCTCTGCAGTGTGTGTAGGACTGGGCGGGGGGCTGGGGGATGCATCCTTACTTTGAGATCACCTCTTGGCTTGGTAGTCCCAGCCCCCTCTATTTTTGACAGAATGCTCATGGCATTTGAAAGGTACATTTTCAAACCAGAGACTAGAGAGCTGGGTATCCATTTCAGGCACCTTAGTAAGAACAAATCACACCAAACACACGTCACTGTCTTCTTTGGCAGGGTTTCTAGGATTGTGGAATACTGAGATGTTGGAGATCTCTGGTTTGATACTTCAGGGGTTAACAGTATTTCTCATGCTGGTGATGTCAACCTGGAGAGAGATTTCCAGCCCCAGGGATCTTTCCCCAACTACTTCAATATATTTTATCAGTGTCTTCAATGGAGGCTGTATCACATTTGCAATGACATAAAGTGATAGATAACAAATAATTTAAGTTCAAGTTAATTTTGAAAAGCTGGGGCAAAGGGCTAAATTCTTTTTTTAATCTAAAATTTGTTTATTTCTTTTGGGTTTTAAAATTCAGAAATATACTTCATCCATATCTTCATCAGAACCAAGGGCTAAATTCTTAAGCGATGATATTTAAAAGAGTTGAATGCATCCAGAAAACAAAATACTACAAGTACAGGGTAGGAGGGATATGCATGCAAAGAGCTCTAGAAGTTTTAGTGAGTAATGGACTCAACCTTAGCCAACAATGTGATGTGATAACCAATCGGGTAATTCCACACTGGGCTCCCTTAATAGAAGTAGTATGTAAGAGCAGATGGCGGTCTCACTCTCACACCAGGAAAACTGTGTACAGTGCTGGGCACCCTGTTTGTAGAGAAATAGAAACTTGAGTGTGTTCAAACCAGAATAGTGACAGAACTCGAACCTTCCTCAAAGGGTCATTGAGCATGAGAATATTTATAGCCTGGAGAATTTGGTTGTCTTCAAATATTTGGATGGCTGTCATAGGAAAGAAGGGTGAGGTGTGTCCTGCCGTCAAAAGAAGATGAAACAAAAAGCACTGAGTGGAAGCCCCAGGAGGCAGCGGTTTCAGTTGTCACTGAGAGTCAGAGCTGCCTAAGGATGGAATGTATAGCCTCAGGATGAAGTTCATTGTCACTGGACTGGTTCAAAAAATAAACTGGGGGCTTCCCTGGTGGCGCAGTGGTTGAGAGTCCGCCTGCCGATGCAGGGGACACGGATTCGTGCCCCGGTCCGGGAAGATCCCACATGCCGCGGAGCGGCTGGGCCCGTGAGCCATGGCCGCTGAGCCTGTGCGTCCGGAGCCTGTGCTCCGCAACGGGAGAGGCCACAACAGTGAGAGGACCGCGTACCGCAAAAATAAATAAATAAATAAATAAATAAATAAATAAACTGGAAGACTGCAGGGCAGGGAAGGTAACTTGTGTTAAGATCCTTTGCGATAAGTAAATTCTTTTTTTTTTATGCCATTAAAAAGATTTTTTACTTAGTAAGTTGTTACCTTCATAATAAGGGAAAATCAAGATTTGGTTATAGGGCAGTTATAATTTCCTGGCAAATTCCTAAAACTAATAGAAATTAATAGCTTGCAGAACATTTTATCCAAGCATCAAAGTGTATGATTTATTTCTAATACTTTGTTTTAGTCTGTATAGCCTGAACAATACAAAGTTATCACATTGTAGGGTTTTTTTGCAGCTTTAAAGTACTACTGTTTTTCCAGATTACTGGCTGATGTTATCCTAGACCATGTTAGAAATTTTGGTGTTTCTCCCTTCCTCCTTTTGCTTACATAATAGTATGTAGATGGTACAATATGTTGGTTAACCTCAGTCTGACACTTAGATCATGTTTTCTCTTTTGCCCTATCAGTGTCTGGGATGTAAATTAACCAGTAAAGTGGCAACAAGAAATCAGACAAAGAAAATTTCCCATTTCTACTCACTTGTAATTCTCCTAATTTTGTAGGGGTTTTCCACAGGAAATCACAGAAGAATAGTTGAAATGCTTTATCTTATGTACTTTCCTTCTGAAGAAAGGAACAGTTAATTGTCTTCTTCCCAGAGTGGTCCAAATTCTTGTACAGGCAGCTGTGTTTACTGTAGTACAAATTAAATTCTACATTAAGTGATATCTTTAAGTACTTTCAGTCATTAAAAGCCAAAGTATTTAATTACTTCTCTAGCCAGTGGATTTCAGTGAAGATGATAGGATGGGTTTTCTAAGCAAGAAAAATATATCATGAGGTTGACTGTATGCCTTTAAACAGAAAGGACTCAATGACATTTAATCCCAAGTAAATTTGAATATCACAGAGTCAGAAGATACTCTTAATTATCTCAAATTAGGTTTTCATCAAACACAATGTGTTGAGAGACTTTAAAACTATTTTAAAAGGATGTTTAAAACTTATATTAATAATTTCTATTTTCAAAGAATAAATAAATCCAAAACCTAAACTTTTTATTTTGCACATACTTCAGTCATACCTTCAATGTGATCTAATCCTCCTAGTTGCTTTTATGTAGTTTGTAAGGATTTAAAAAAAAAGCTTTGTAGATTTTCATTCTGTCTTTGGTTTGCTTGTATGTTTCTCTCCCACCCCCCTACTTGTATAATGGAAGCATTTTTGACATATCCCCAGAAAAGTTGGTTCTTTATTATCAGGATTTAATTTACCCAGGGCAGGACCCTTCTTGGATTTACTGAAAATAAATACTTTGGTTATTCAATTTCAGTTTTAATGAGAAAAGTTGAAATCTTTGCCTAACATAAAGGTTTTTCTTTGTCTCTAAATTTTGATTTTCCATGCTATCAGAAGCCCCATTGCAACAGGTAATTTGAGTGTTGATTGTATGTTTTCTCAGTTTGTAATTGTGTTGAATGTATTTAAAATGTTCACAATTTAAAAAATAAGTTTACTGTTAGGATCCTTCCAACTCAGAAATTCTGTGATTTTAAACTGTTTTTTTTTTTAGTTTGAAAATGTGATCTTTGGGGTGTTGTCCTGTGTGTCATATATATATATGACTAGGAATCATAGAATTTCAGAGCTGGAAGACATATAGTTGTTATCTAGTGATTCTACACATGAAGAATTCGGAAGCCCAAAGAGATTAGGGGCCTAACACAAGATCGTAGCAGTAACTGGCAACTGGAACTCTGGCCGCTTACTGGAGCACTAAAAATCTGCTCTAAAAATTAACCCAAATTATCTGAAAATGTGCAGACTTCAGGAGAATGTTCCTCTACAAATTTAAGAATGTTGAGGCATTTATATTAAGCACAATTTATTTAAATCCTATAAACTGTGCTCTCATCCCTGTTGTTTTCTCCAAACTTGGAATCACACTTGAAAATAAATTACAACTTGGGGTAGGTTAAAGTGTCTTGATTTTGCACTCCTGGGGTATTTTTCAGTAATTTAGAAGTGTAAACTGACTTTGTGAAGTTAGGCCTGTTTTCAAGTGGGAGGGTGCCCGCGCATCTCTGGGATGCTTGTGGGGAAAGCCCTCCTTGTGTAGCTGCCCTGGCAGAGTCTAGCTGGGATGATGAATGTGAGATCACCTCTCCGGATTACACGGGGCTTGCGGCCAAGGCAGCGCTTCTCGTCCTCCCAGTCTCACTTCTGTTTTATCTGGAACCAGCCCTTGATGATTGTCTTCCGCCCATCCTTCCACCTTGGCCAAACTCCAGCACCATGGGGAAATTGTACGTCAGGGTTGAATTCTCCCTGAGAATTGAATTTATAAAAATTAGAGATGTTTTAGCACCTCTACAGCCAGTCTATCTATAAATCGAAGTTATTTTCTCAGTGGAAAAGCCTAAGGGAGTACAAGTACTTCAAAAAATCCTCTTAGAAATAAAAATGGTGCCAGGGTTAGGTCTTCCTAAATGTGATTTCAAGCCAAGGAGTCAGTAGAATTTCACAAGTTAATTGGCTTCATGCACTCACCTTTTGCTAGGACTTTTCAGAAACTTCTCAGGGTAATCCCTCATTTATAGTTATAGTAGAGAGATGAACCACGTCACGTGACTATAACCCTTCAACAGATCTTAAGCCAAGATGGCCTGCTGGGCCCTGCTGTCAGCATTCTTTCCTGATACTGCCTGGGAGCTGTCAACTACTTGGCTGCTCCCTCCTTCCTCAGCGTAGCCTGGAGCCAATGATTTATTCAGTCATTAGTTCTTTGAACAGCTACTAATTAAATACTACTGGTTCCATCCTGGGGGTTGGGGAAATAGAAAGAATTAAATAATGCCTTGGTCCTCAAAGACCAGTCAGTTTAATAGAGGAACTAGGATATGTCCTTAAATATCTGAAATATAATAATATTGTTTGTTGTATTCACCAGTGTAGAACCAGCACCTATAGCTGCCAGGTAGGAATTGCAGAATAAAGTAGTATTTTTCAAATGAAAGAGTGAATGACCTAATGGCCCTAAGGTAAAAGATCCAGCTAGTTGGGGTGGGCAGAGAAGACTTCGAGGCAGAGATTGCATTTGGGGCTGGATCTTGAGAGGTAGCAATTTGAAAGCATGAATCTAACTAGAGAAAATAGCACAAGCAGAAGAGTCAGCAGCAAAGGCTCAAAAATAGAAATCTCTGAGGTTGGATAGGAAAAGTGAATAATTCTGCTGGAATGAAGAGTACATGAAAGAGAAAGGTGGGAATGAGGCTAGAGAGGTATGATAGGGCCAAATCGTGCAAGCCTCAGGAATTTAGACCACATTTTGTAGAAAGTGGGTAGATTATATAAGTTTTAATATAGGAATGATATGCTATAATGAGCATTGTGCTTTAGGAATATAAATCTGGTCGCAATCTGCTGAGGGATTAGAAGGGAAAAGCACAAGGACACCAAGTGGGAAGAATTGCAGTGATTCCTCATGAGTTAAACTCTGGTTCAGGCTGAGATAGATAAACTAGGGGAGTGAGAATAGAGGGAAGGAACAGGTGCCAGAGATTTTGGGGAGTGCCACCTGGCTGAATCAGTTAATTCAGCAATGGATGACATGTAGAGGACAACAGAGGAATCCCAGATGATAGGAGAATTTTGGTGCAGTTGCTTACAAGGTGGTGGTTTCACTTACTAGGAGGTGGAGTAGGGTTCAGAGGAAGGCCATTCATGGGCCTTCAGTCGTGGGCAAATTGGGTTATAAGTTATGGACAGGAAGATGCCCTGCAAGCAGCGGGAAATGTTACAGATTCTTAAAAGGAAGGTAAGCACATGAGACTTAATTGAGGAGTCGTCTTGCATGGACTAGATAATTACATCCAGGAGACTACGTAAAAGTGTCAAGAGAGTGATTATGGTAATGGTTAGAGATAGACCAAGGACTGATCTCTGGCAGGACTTGTTTTGAGGAGGAAGAGTGCTTTAGTAGAACTGTCTAGTGAAGTGGGAGGGGACCATTTTGAGGAGGGAAGGTAAACACATCCTAGGCTACAGAGAGGGTAAGTGGGATGAAGAATAAGAAATGGCTGGTCAGTTTGGAAACATGGAGTAAATCATGACCTTGAAGCACTTATTTCTTTGGGACGTAGAGGGATTAGTTAATTTGCAAAGGTTCTACAGATTAAGTTGGAGTTTCACCATTGGTGATTAGAGCTTTTCTCGCATACTTGATAAGGAAAAAAGAGAATGGCACTCAAGCAGGTGTAAGTGCCTTTTAAGAATGTTTCTTACTGAATTATAGAGAAAATCGAATGAAAGAATGGTTCTGTATTTCTTACTGTAGTGCCCGGCTCATAGGTTTCAATAAATGCTAAACTGTACAGTTATTATCATCATTATCAGAGAAAGAGTTGTTCCGAATAAGGCAGAAGACTGTACATGATTTGTGGATTAAGGGGAAGCGTCCTTTGGAGAGGGAGGGAGGAGAGTAATTTGAGGAGATCTGGAATAAGTCTGGCAGTACGTGCAAAAACAGAGTGGTTGGACCTAGAAAAGGGAACAGACCTACATTTCTCTGAATTGGCAACGGATATGTAAAGTAATGGGGATGTTTTGAGCCTGGGTGACAGTAAGGAGAAGAGAGGTTGAAGAGCCTGGCATGCAATGCATTTTCACCTCATTACAGTCAGAGGAAATCTCTACTGCAGATATCTGCTTAAAACAGGAAGAGACAAAACAGAATCACTGTCATCTGTTGTGCCCCTGCTATGAATCAAGCACTGTATAAGATGTCTTGGACTTTCGGGAGCGCCGTTACCTTGATTTTCCAACAAGATGATTCAAGAGTCACCTTCGCTTCACTTTCCCACAGCTGCCCGGGTTCCTGACCCTCAGCAGTTAGATTCCTCTAACCATACTGCAGGTCCAGACAGAGCCCACACTAAGGTGCCCTTCAGTCAACTTACGCTAATGTTCTGCTCTGGTGTAAATAATCACATTCTAATTTAAATAGCCTATTGAGAGGCTGCACTAGGATCTAGCCTTTTTTTTTTTTTTTTGAAAAGACAATAACAAAAGAATATAATTTCCATCCCCTACCTAACACAGCTCTTTATATTTTAATAAATTGCCTTCCCATAGCTGACATTTTAGTCATCTTCTTTGATCATGCATTTGCTACAGGATTAATTATTGAATGCCCACAGTATAACAAACATTATTGCAGGCATTTGGGATATGACAGGGAAGAAACCATTGTCCCCACTCTTACAGAGCCTCTGTTCTAATGGGGAAGTTAGGCAATAATCAAAATAAGTAAGATATGTAGTATATTAAATGGTAACTAACACAGGGAGAAAAATAAAGCAGGGGAAGGCAGCAAGGAATTCAGGGATGGGAGTGTTAAAAATTTAGATAGGGTGTAGGGTAACCCATGAAAGCTCCCCTGAGAAAATGGCATTTCTGCAAATCCTGAAGGGAGGTAAGAGAACATGCAGGTATCCAGGGAAAGAGTGTTCTAGGCAGGAGCTCTCAGGTAGGAGCTGAGCTGGCAAGGAGGCTGATGTGGCTCCAGAAGGAGTAAGAAACAAGATCAAAGAGGAAGTGGGGTCAGAGGGCCCAGGGCCTGTGTGCTGTTGTAAAGACTTTGGCTTTTAAGATGGAAATCCATTAGAGGGTCTGAGGGGTTTTTTTTAGCTTCTTACCATGGAAAACTGTAATCATATATACCCAGAACACTACAGTGAGTCCCCTTGACGACTCATTCATCTTCAACAGCTTTCTCTTTTGGAGGACTTTGAACAGAGGAGTGTCCACACTTGGCATGACCTGACTTGAACGGGATCACCTAGGAGAACAGGCCATGGGGAAGTGGGGGAGGCATAGGAAACTAATCATGGCGGTTGAAACCAGGGAGTAGCAGTAGAGATGGTAAGAAGTGGTTAGTTTGGGGATATCTTTTAAAGGTCTGACTAAATACTATATATTTTATGCTTTGTTCAAAAAACAGAATTTGAGAATGCACGTAGCACAGCAATGAGGGTAAGGAGATGTAGAAAAGAAATTCAGTAGAAAAGAATACTACTGTTTTATTTTCTATTTAAGAATAAACCAGGTTTAGGGGCTTCCCTGGTGGCGCAGTGGTTAAGAATCCACCTGCCAATGCAGGGGACACGGGTTCGAGCCCTGGTCCAGGAAGAGCCCACGTGCCGCGGAGCACCTAAGCCCGTGCGCCACAACTACTGAGCCCTCGCGCCACAATTGCTGAAGCCCACGCGCCTAGAGCCTGTGCTCCGCAACAAGAGAAGTCACCGCAATAAAAAAGAGCCCGTGCACCACAACAAAGAGTAGCCCCCGCTCACCACAACTAGAGAAAGCCTGTGCATAGCAACGAAGACCCAATGTAGCCAAAAATAAATAAATAAATTTATTTTTTAAAATAAATAAATTAATTAATTTTTAAAATAAATAAATAAATAAAAGAATAAACCAGGTTTATAAGCCAGGTTCCAAAAAAAAAACTGGCCTATAAATGAACATTTGCAACACAGTTCATCCATAAGTTACATATTATTTTGTAACCATGAGCAATTGGGCCATGCAAAGGGTAAACGTTTAATTTATTAATGAGATAATGACACCTATTGAGGTGCAAGTCCCCAGCAGTCCCCAGAGTTAGCAATAGTGTGTTACTTGATTTTCTGAAAGAAGTATGATTTATAAGTGGCTATATTTGATGTAATGAAACTGAAAATTCAAATAAAACAAAAACTAGGGGTCAAAGTATGACAAAAAACTGAAAACTTGCAAAGTGGAGTTTTACATAGATAATGATTTTATTCCACTTCTCTACATAGTTGATGAAGCCCTCTTTGTCTGTTTTGTTGTGTTTAATGGCCCAGTTTGCCCTTCCAATCCCAGGCAAACATCTGAGCCATATGTGCTCTTGGTCAAATAAGCAGGGCAATAAAAAAGATGAAAGAATGTGAATGAATCAATGCAAATCCAGGAGCACTACTGGAAAAACAACCATGTTATCAACAGTGAGTGGGCCAAAGAGGATATTTTCATGTCATCCCATCTTATAAGAACACCGCACCTACAAAGACTCAGGATGAATTCCAGCATCCTCCGGATCTTGACTGTCTCACCTTGGGTTATGTCATTTGTTAATCTGTCTAAACTGTTTTCTTATCTGCAAAATGGGGACGATAGTGCCAAGTCTGTCTGCTTCACAGGGTCGTTGGGAAATCCAGGAGGGAAACAGCCCCTTTTTATAAAAGCGAAGGAAAGAAACTGGTGCTTCCATAGTACATGCCATGTGCCAGACACTGTGTGGTCCTCACAACAGCCCTCTGAGGTCCCATCATTGTGCCACTTTGTAGGTATAGAGCGTGCAGCTCAGAGAGGTTATTTATCTTGTGTAAGCCCACAGAGCTGGAAGAAGAAAGAGCTGGGATTTGGTCCCAGATTGGATCAGCTTGAAATCTGTTGGCTTAAAAAGAAGGAACTAACTTTACCAAGCATCTTCCTACCCTATGCCAGAAACTACTAGATATGGTTCTGTACTCTCTTGCTTGATGAAGGTTGTTCAGTACTTCCTGTGTTCTCAACAAATAATAAAGAATGAAGAACAGTAACGTCTGTTTTGCGTCACTGAGAGGAGGTATATTATGAAAATCATGTTCTTTTCTTTCCTCCTCCTGCTCCTCCTCTCCCTCCCCCCTCCCCTGGTCCTCCTCCTCCTCCTTTTTCTTCATTTTGTGATATGACTTGCGCCGTAACAGAGGAGAAGCAATGCACAGTTTAATAATGTCTGTGGCGTGATTTTGTTTATAAAGAAGCCTTACAGGGGGACAAGCGCGCTTCTGCCATCTCACACCTCTCACTGAGACCTTCTCCCCCACAACACACACCAACAAAACCAAACAAACAGGTTTTTCAGGGATAACTGTCACGAACACTGTGCTAGGCAAAGGAGAGCTATAAAACACTGTGCACACTGGACGTATACAGAAGAAAAAGTGACTAAGCCAGGTGGTAGCCAGTGTAATGGAAAATGTGAACGGGCTTTGGAGGTGGACAGACCCAAGTTCAAAGGGCTGCCCGATCACTCCAGTCACAGGAATGGTGGCAGTGTAACTCATCGTAATGTGCCTCAGTTCCCCTGGCTGTGGAATCGGGTGGCACTGCTGATCCCACAGGGCTGACGTGAAGACAGGCTGAGTTAACAAGTCCCCTTCCCTTCCGTAAAAACAGAAAGTGAGGAAGTATAGCTAGGTGTGCTCTGGGAGTTTAACAAGCAAGAGAGGTAGGACAGTAACCCTTCAGTGGCCAGTTGGTCTTACCATCTTCTTGCTGCAATAAACTCTGTATAACTTTCCTGCCCTCTTCCTATCACATTCCCCAAAAAAGGGACAGTGGTGGAGTTTTGTGGGCTAAAGTGGTGAAGGGAGTGTCATGGAAGATTCAGATTTAGGTCGTACCCTTGAAGAATGGGTGGTTCTACACAGGGAGGAGAAGGCAGGGACACCCTCGGGTGGTAGGAACCACGGGAAGGAAACCCTGAGAGGCGGTAGTGAGTACGACCGAGGAGATGATGAGTCGGACTCGCCACAGAGCTTTCGTTTGTGCTGGTCTCGCTGCCAGCAATACTCTTCTCAGCCCCTAGCCACCCCGTTGTCCCTTGTTACATTCTTCCTCTTCTTTGAGAGCTCAGCCCTCATTACTCCTTCAGGGAGCTTTCTCTGACTTCCTGAGCAGGTCATATCCCTATTCTGCACGTGCTGTGTAAGTGCTTCATAGTTACGCACTTACATTTAGTTGTGATATTTTTGAGTAGTATTGGTCCTACTCTTTCATTCCCATAAGAACAGGAGTTATGTCTGTTTTCTACTCAGCTGTGTATCCCTCCATTCCCTGACCTACTGCAGTGCATGGGACATAGAAGCAGCTTAATAAGTACTCACTGAATAAATGGGTACATTTTGGATGTCGGTGAGGTAATAGCCTGGATAGGAGAGAGGGTTTATATTTGAGATTGCCAGTCCTGTTCGGTGCCAAGCACTTAACTCATTTAATCCTTAAAAACAATCCTATGAAAGCAAATGTATTATTACTTTCATTTTAAAGGTGGAGAAGCTGATGTCCAGTGATGTTAACCATCCTTCTGCTGGCCCAGCTATTAAGTGACAACAGAGGGACTCGAGCACAGCAGCCTGGCGTCAGAGCTCTTGAATTTAACCACATTCCTCTGCTGCTTTAGCAGTAGAGGTCAAAGTTAGATACACAAGTAAAGTTAGGGTAGATTTCTGTTTGAAAAGTGTGGATTTTTCCCTCCTCCTCCTCTTCTTCAAGTATCATCATTATCACTTCATGAGGAAAAACGCAGCAGAAAAGAACTACTTCATGTGTCACGTCTCATATTCATGTTGACTCTACATTCTGCCAAAGTGATATGTCCAAATTAACTCAGCAAGTAAAGTGGACCTTTCAAAGTCTGATTCTTAGAAAATTCTAGATTACTTCTCTTAATCAGCTTTAAAGAACCCGTATGTACTTTTCCAGAGCATGACAGAGTTAGTTGCTTTAAATAAAAGGAGGTGATTTGACTAAGTTTAGTATTATCTGAGATACTTGGTTTCTGTTTCTTACGCAAAAAGTAGATCTAGCCTGTGGTCATCAGTAGGTATTGAGTCATAAAGCTCCTGGAAGAAAGGCTTGATTTCATCAAGGAAGCCAAGGAATCCTGAGCACCTCCAAGAATGATAGGTATTACTACAATAACATAGTTATTCCTAAAATAAATAAATAACAGAGCCCAGTAAAATATGTCACTCTGGAAAAAAGTCTTACCCTAGGAATAGAAGTGGCCTGAATTGGTCATTTATTCCAGCCACCTGCCTTTAAACGGGATTTATAAACATTCACCTCAGGGCAGTTGTATTATTATTATTTTTTTTTTGTGTGTGGTACGCGGGCCTCTTACTGTTAGGCCCTCTCCCGTTGCGGAGCACAGGCTCTGGACGTGCAGGCTCAGCGGCCATGGCTCACGGGCCCAGCTGCTCCGCGGCATGTGGGATCTTCCTGGACCGGGGCACGAACCCGCGTCCCCTGCATCGGCAGGCGGACTCTCAACCACTGTGCCACCAGGGAAGCCCCCAGTTGTATTATTTAAAGGCCTCTAGGTAGAGGAATGTATTACAGTAATAAGATAGTGGTTAATACTGTGTATTGCTGTTATTTACTGGGCAGTGGTCTTCAAGACTTTACATGCATTAATGTATTTAATCCTCATAACAAACCTGTGAGGTCCTGTTATTATCCCCATCTTACAGAAGAAGAGCTGAGCACTGCCCAAGGTCACAGAACTAGTAGATAGTGGAACTGTCTTCAAACCTAGCTAGTCTGTCAAGTACATGCTCTTCCTGTGTCCCTTGGTAGCTGATTGTCACCTTTGTCTCCTTGGCTCTAAGTGATAGCTTAACTTGTATTTAAGCCATTAGTGTTTATTAAAAGCTTGTTATGCTCAGACTCTTTAAAAAATAACCCACCCTTTCTGACAGACACAGTTGCTTTCTATAAACTTAATTTTCAAGGGAACCACTATGCAAAGAAGTAAAAGGGGGGCTGAATAAAAATAATCTGATTCTCCATAGAACAAATGAATTTCTGAGTCAGTTGCAATTAGCTCTCAGTCATTGCGGCATTTTATGAAGTATTCCCTCCCCTAAGGTAGAATTCCACTGTCTTCATTAGCCATAGAGCCTGAAAATAGAAAATAGTATTTTTTTTGTGTGTCCCCATGCCTCAGCTTTCTTCCTTCAGTCAGTATTTTGGAAAGTCCACAAAACCCAGGGGCCTCCCTGTCGTTGCGCTGTGGCCTATGTGAAAAACCAGATGATGCCATGCTGACTTGAACTCTTTCCAGTGGATCAAACAGCACATTAGTCATTGGCACATTTTTCAGGCCCTTGACCTCAGACACTACCCAGTTCCTCATTCTTGCCACCCTTCGATCATGAAGTAATAGCAAGAAAAAGATGTGAGTACTTTTTGAGGAGACCTCCCACCTCTTTCCTTCAGTGCCTGTGACTGATTCCTTCATAGTGGTAACGTTGAAGGGTCCAGATATCCAAAGGGATTGGGCTTTAATGGATGGATTCCTTCCGGTGTCCTGCTTAAGTGGAAAGCCTACCTGATTTCACCCAAGTGGAGCATTTCGTCATGCCTTACACTGTTGCATTCCTATGCTCAGTGCACTTAAAAGTGAAATTACATGGTCTATTTCATGCTCTTTCACTGTTTATTTACTGTTGAAGAAGTCCCTGTGAAATATGTCATCATAACAAAGGCTGATTTCAGATGTTGACACCAAGACACAGAACTGACATCAGCAATCCAGGGAGTATGTAAGGACAACAGCCAACTTTGGAGCAAACCCAGAACGTTTCATTCCCTGCCCTACCCTGAAGGGCAAAGGCTTTCTACCTGTTATAAAAGGGAAAGCACTAAGTTCATAATTGGTTTTATGCCCAGGGGGCTTTTTAAGTGTTTAACCTGTTTAAGAAATTATTTATTTGTGCTCTGAGGTGGTCAGAGCCTAATTTAATCCTAAGCATACTTTGCGATTAGCTTGCTCTGCAAGGACTGGAGGACATTCCCGCAGGTGGCCCTGCTCCTTGGGAAGGGGTGTTAGTGGGCTGGGAAGCAAACTTTTGCAGCGGTTCAGGCAAAGAGGCCCTAAGGTTTCCAATACAGCCACACTGTGGCCAGAGGGGAGTCTGTCCTTTGTTCAGGAGAGGAAACTTCTCTCCCCCAAAAGCCTCTGGGGAATAATCCCAGTTCTGATCAACTTCTCCTCAACTCTTACAGTGGGAGATTGGATTGGGAAAAAAATCCATACTGAAAAAATCCTAACAAAACCATGCCTCAATGGAATATAAATTCATTTGATGGTATTTATAGTAGAAGTATATTGGTGGAAAGGAATTCTGTCTGTTTCCAAGCAATTTTACTGGCAAGCGTAGGTTCTTCCTCAAGTATATATCAGAAAGACTTCCATCAAGGATCCATTGCTACATGAGATTTCTATCTACTTTCTTTTTCTTCTGAGCTAAGGGTTGCTTGTGCAGATTAAAATATTTCTAACGATTGTACAGTTGGGAGGTCCTGGATTTAGGTCATATACTTCCTCAAAAAGAGACAATATGAGCTAAGGAGATAAGGTGACCAACTCTTCTCGTTGTTAGCCCTGAAAGTCCTGCATCCCAGGAAACCCCGTCATTCCCGGGCAAACGAGGATAGCCGGCCACCCTTTGAGGAGATACAGGGCATTTCCAACAGTTTGGCTGAATTTATCACAATTTTCTGACTTACAGTATTCAGGAAGTTTAAAAACAAGGCCATTGGTCTTTTCTGTGAGTATGATTTTAGTGTTGGGGCTTTCTCAAGGAAGGTATCTGTGGTCTCCTATAGAGGGCTAGAGAACCAACTAGAGGAGAAAGGGTGTCCAAGCTCTCTTTACTTAAAATGTCATTATCTCCTTGCAGTTTTCTTTTTATTGCTATTGTCATCATTTTAAAGGTATAACAATAAAAAATATAAATTACTTTAAATGGAAAAATCTTATAAAACAAGAGCTAAACAGGTATCAGATCTAAGGGTTTGCACTTAGATAGTACACTTATTTGAATTAAAGAAACAGATCACTGCAGGCCAAGTCCATGGGCTTGGGTGTCCATGGCCAACCTTCCTAGCCAGGTCCCTGGGCAAGACTCTCTCTCCTGCCTCATCTCATGGCAGAGAGTTAGGACAGACTCTTTCTGCTCACCTCTTTCCTTCTCTTGATTTCCATCAATCAATCAACCCCAATACCCTTCTCACTGATCTTCTACCCAGCTTTTATGACCAAACGTGCCATGACGGTGCAGCTGAAAATGTGTTCTTGGTTAGTAGGACGGGGATACAGCATCCTCCAACATGTGCTCTTCCTTCCAACTTTAACAAGACGTGCTGTATTTTAAACGGTCTGCTTCCTGCAGAGTATCTTTCACACCCAAAACAACCGCCATTAGCATTTTAATTTATTTCCATCTCATCATGTGTTCATCACATATTTTTCAAAACCGAGCTGTGGTCGTATATGTACAGATACGCTTAATTTTATATCATACTTTTTATACTTAACTGGCTTGTCTTAAGCATTTTCCCATGTTGTAATATAGTCAGATGTGCTAACTTTGAAATGTGCTTCTTATATAGATCTGCAACTATGTGGGACCTGCAAAGGTTATTGTTCAGTTGGTCACAAATGGAAAAAACATCCACCTGCATGCACACAGCCTGGTGGGAAAACACTGTGAGGATGGCATCTGCACTGTAACTGCTGGACCCAAGGACATGGTGGTCGGGTAAGTGAGGGTGTATGATGTGGTGGAAGGGAGGTGCAGATCGAACATGGCAGCCAGGGAACAGGCCCTTTTTATTAAGGGTCTTTCCAAGACCCTCAGAGAGCCCCAGAAAATGAAAATTTGAGCTCTCACTTGGACTCCGAGGACTCCGAAGAGTAAGGTGCCCACTTGTCTGGATTTCCCTGATACAACCCACTTTGTACCTGTTGTCCTGGCCTAATTATTTATAGCACCCTCTTTCACTCTCAAAAGTGGCCCCGTTTGGATGATAAATTATACAGTCACTTGGCCTATGAGACATTTGTGCCACTTTTAGCAATATTTTCCTTCTGGAAATAAGGATTAGGACAAATTAGAAGAAAACGGGCTATAGCAAAAATCAACACTTTATGGATGATTTCATACCTTTGGTGATTCCCTTAATGAACTATTGGTTCTCGATTTACAGTGTGAACATGTTGAGCATGAAGTGGATAGGTAACTATTATTTCAGTTCTGTGTCGCTTAGAAAGTGTGCACAGAAATGATAAGGCCGATAAGGGCTTCATTTCCAAAACATACAAACAGCTCATTCAGCTCAACATCAAAATAACAAACAACCAGATTAAAAAATGGGCAGAGGACCTGATTAGACACTTCTCCAAAGAGGACTTGCAGGTGGCCAACAGGCGTATGAAAAGATTCTTGATCTCGCTAAGTATCAGGGATGCAGATCCATACCACAGTGAGATGCCACCTCACACGTGTCAGAATGGCTGTCATCAAAGAGAACACAAAGAACAAATGTTGGTGAGGATGTGGAGAAAAGGGAACTCTCAGACACTGTTTGTGGGGATGTAAATTGGTGCAGCCACTGTGGAAAACAGTATGGAGGTTTCTCAAAGAAACTAAAACTAGAACTACCATATGACACAGCAATTCCACTCTTGGGTATATATCCAAAAAACCCAAAACACTAATTCAAAAAGATACATGCACCCGAGTGTTCATAGCAGCATTATTTACAATTGCCAAAATATGGAAGCAACCTAAGTGTCTGTCAACAGATGAATGGATAAAGAAGATGTGGTATATGTGTGTGTATATATATATATATATATATATATATATATATATGATGAAGATGTGTGTATATACATATACACAATAAAATACTACTCAGCCATAAAAAAGAATGAAATTTTGCAGCAACATGGATGGACCTGGAAGGTATTATGCTAAGTGAAGTAAGTCAGACAAAGACAAATACTGTATGATATCACTCATGTATGGAATCTAAAAAATAAACTGTTAAGTATAACAAAAAGGAAACAGACCCACAGATATAGAGAACAAATGAGTCGGGGAGAGAGGGAAGGGGGAGGGGCAATATAGGAGTAGGGGATTAAGACTACTAGGTATAAAATAAGCTACAAGGATATATTGTACAACATGGGGAATACAGCCAATATTTTATAATAACTAAAGAGTATAACCTTTAAAAATTTTGAATTACTATATTGTACACCTGTAACATATAACATTGTACAGCAACCATACTTCAATTTTTTTCTAAAGTGTGCACAACCAAGTTTTACAAATTTGTTTTGGCATTCATTAGACTTGAAATGTAAATACAAAGAGACATATTCATTTAAGGGTTGGTCAGAGAGATAAAACAAGCCATTTTTAATGAATGAAGTATTATAGAAATAAGTTCAATTCAAAAGAAATTTTTAATTAAATTTGTCTAATTTTCAGGAATATCTTTCAGGGCTTTCTAATACTGGTTTAAATAGTTTACGGTAAAATCCCAGTTAATCTAGACTGTTCACTCAAAAGAAAGGAATTGTTTAAATCAACCATAATTAAGCTGATGGTAACATTTCAGGCTTTGAATTCCGATCAGGTTTCAAGTTGGTTGTTATTGGGGAGATTGAACTTTCATGTTCCTTGGTATTTCTTTGTTTGACTGTTAAAATTTTCAAGTGTGAAAAACCTAGAGAGCTTTCTTTTAAGTCACTAAAATCTGATTCTTTTGATGTCAGAGGAAAAAAAAAAACCTCTAGATTGGAGGAAGAAGCCTAAATTGATTTGAAAAATTCAACTATGCTTTAAATGAACTTGTTTCAACATCCTCTTGAAAGGCTGGCCTGTTTCCTCTTGTGTGTCACAGTTGGTTCACAGTTGGTTTGTTTTGGAATACCCTTGCAGTTCCTGACTGACCTATGAGAGCTTTGAAATGCAGGGTAATTGTCAAAGAGTTTCGGCCTAATTGATCACTTAGTGTCTCTGCAGATTTACTCCAGTAGGCAACTGTCTGTACGAAGTGTACATTCTCTTTGGTCCTGTTTAATGTGTGTGATAATCATATCCTTCAGAGGAAATTATACATGAAGTTCCCTACTCACAATATTTGTTATTATAAACATTCCAGTATGTTATCTGTAATTTGGTGTTTCTGTGGTTTGCCTTAGTAGTCTTTGAGGATTTGGGGAGGAACTAATGGTTATTTAATTTGGGACCTACAGCAGGAGTAAAAGTAAATTCCCTGTCTCCAAGGAAAGCGAGGAATCTGTTACTCTCTTTTAGTGCTGGCGTGAGGGGTTCGGTAGTTGGAAGAATTCATTCATTCAACGGTTTGAGCACCTAAACTTGTAAATGTGTTCATCAAGATGTCTGGTCATAGCTCTGTGGGATTTTCTAATATTATGCAGTTTCACCAAGAAATGTAATCAAGAGGATGCCACCTAAGAGTTACAGTAGGCTCAGTAGCCTCCCCCATTCAGAGTGCTCTATGAAACCTTGGTACTCCTTTTATAATTTGATTTTTAACTGAGAAACTTGTGCCTACAGTGTTTCCCAAAATGCAGTATTTCATTTGTCTCTCTTATTTTTTTTTAAGTTTGTAATACCAAAACCTGTTGCATTTTAGTAGAAAGAGTCTCATGCTGGTGGTCTGGAAACCAGAATTCTATTTCCAGTTCTGTCACTCACAACAGTAGGACTGGGGGCAATTTGCATGACTTCTTGGGGACTTTAATTTCTTCCCTTATAAAATCTGAATGTTAAGCTACAGAATCTACCTCTAGGCCCTTTACATCCAAATTCTACACTGAACTATCATTAGCTAATACTATGAAATAACGTGAGCCAACTTGCCTCATGTGTATTTACAGGATGTCAACGATTATTCTTATTTAGTTCTAACTTGTAGGTAAGAATAGCATATAGAGAAATTTAGGAAGATAGCCAGAGTTATTCCTTAGACTTGTCAATACTAGAAACAGAACCACGGTAAGCAGTTTTCAATACAGTTTAGGTTAAGAGTATAGATTCATAAGCGGGGCATCAATCCAACACATCAAAAAAGATAAATGAAGGGACTTCCCTGGTGGTCCAGTGGTTAAGACTCTGCGCTCCCAATGCATGGGCCACGCGTTCGATCCCTGGTTGGGGAACTAAGATGGTGCATGCTGGACTTGGTGTGGCCAAAAAGAAAAAAAAATAAAGGTATATGGAAAATGACACTGAGAAGATAAATAACTTCTAAATTATCAAAACCAAAAGAATGACCTTTCTTTGGAGCGTTTCTCTTCACTTTACTCTCAGGATGAGTTCTCAGTAAAATTTAATTTATATTTTTGAAGGTATTTTGTTATCTATATTAAACTATTCATGTTTTAGATAACTAAGTCATGATTGTAAGTTTGATTGGTTTAATTTGAGGGGGTTGTCCTTTTAACTTCTATTAGTTAGCTTTAATTTTGACTCTTTATTTCCTACTCACTTATTTAGTTAGTCCTTACTGCCTGTCCTCATAAAAATAATCTTTGTTTGGTGTTTTATTTTCTATCCTGAATATCAGCAGTTTGTTTCCACAGCATTTTAGTTCTCTGAAATTTGCATTCAATGGAAACTGTTACTTGACTTTGCTTTAAGCCACCTTCCTCACCAATAATCGCCACACCCTCTGCTTGCTTCCTGGCAGCCCTGATTTAGAGAGATGTGAAGTTTTTCTTTTTCTTAAACTAATATTTCCAGCCTATACCAATGGTAAGCACTCAAAGTAGATATATAAATATAAAAATGCAAAACAGAAACAAGTCTTCCCTCAATGAACTAATGCAGATCATATTAAACTGCTATTTTTGTAGATCCAAAAACAGCTACTGGCAGTTTCATATGGTTCAACCTTAATGCACAGAAAAGGAGCTGTTTGGAGAAAATGGACAAGGTCTGGACTGAGATTGGAAGTATCCAACTTCCAAACCTAGGGTGTGTATTGTGAGTCAAGGGCTGCTTTTAAATCTCAGGCCAGCCGTGAAGTCAATATTTGAGTCTGGAGATGAAGAAAGGCCAGATGGAGGAGGCACTTTAGAATCCCAACCCAAGGACCTGGGGATCTGAACCTAGCCAAAGGGCAGAGGCAGTTCCCAGACGATCATAATGATGGCAGCATCTGGCACAGTGTAGAGAATTTCAAACCTGGCTGCTAATTAAAGTCACCTTTGGTCACTTTGTCACAGTACTGATGCCAGGCCCTACTTCCAGGGGTTCTGATGTCATTGCCCTGTCTCATCGTGGAGAGCAGTGGTTCACAAACTTTAGGGGCCATCAGAGTCACCTGGAGGGCTTGTTAAAACACGGATGGCTGAGCCCCACCCTCAGAGTTTCTGATTCAGTAGGTTTGGGATAAGGCCCAAGAACTTGCATTTTAATAAATTCTTGGGTGATGCTGATGCTGCTGGTCTGGAGAGTATACTTTGAAAACCACTGATGTATAAGAATATGGCATTTTGAGTAAGAAACAGGATTGTAGTCCCAGTCCCATTACTAACCCATTATTAACTGTCATAACATTTCTTTGTAAAAATTTTTGAAATTAATTTAAATACTGTAACCGTCACCCTTTAAAGTATACAGTTCTATGAGTTTTGATAAATACTCATATAATCACCACAATTAAGGTGTAGAATAGTTTCATTCCCTCCCCCCATCCCCCATCCTGAAAATCCCTGTGTGACCCTTTGGAGTCAGGTTCCCCCCCAACTCTAGGCCCTGGCAACCTCTGATCTGTTCTACCCCCATAGTTTTGCCTTTTCCAGAATGATATGCAAATGCAATCATACAATATGTAGGCTTTTGGGGCCTGACTTGTTTCACTTAGCATAATGTATTTCAGATTCTTCCAGATTGCTGAGTCTGTCAGTAGTTTATTCCTTTTAGTTAATAAGTAGTGTTGCATTGTTGCATTGTGTTGATATATCACAGTTTATCCACCTGTTGAAGGACATTTGGTTTGTTTCCAGTTTTTCAGAACAAAGCCACCTTTTGTGTGAACATAAGTTTTCATTTTTCTTGGCTTGGGTAAATACTGAGGAGTGGAATTGTAGGGATGTGTGCTAAGAGTACCTTTATCTTGATAAGAAACTGCCAAATAGTTGGGCTTCCCTGGTGGTCCAGTGGTTAAGACTCTGGGCTTCCACTGCAGGGGGCATGGGTTCGATCCCTGGTCAGGGAGGTTCCACATGCCGCGTGGTGTGGCAAAAAAAAAAAAAAGAGAGAAACTGCCAAGTTGTTTTCCAAAGTAGCTGCCCCATTTTGCATTCTCACATGTTAACATTTATGATCGTTTTTTTTCTGTTTGTTTTTTTTTTTTGCGGTACGCGGGCCTCTCACTGTTGCGGCCTCTCCCGTTGCGGAGCACAGGCTCCAGACGCGCAGGCTCAGCAGCCGTGGCTCACGGGCCCAGCCGCTCCACGGCATGTGGAATCTTCCCGCTCCGGGGCACGAACCCGTGTCCCCTGCATCGGCAGGCGGACTCTCAACCACTGCGCCACCAGGGAAGCCCTTTTTTCTGTTTTTTTATCCTAATAATGTCTGCTCTCATTTTTCTTTTGCATTTTATTAGAGAAATTTCCAAACATATACAAAAGTAGAAAGAATAGCATAATGAGCCTTCATTGTACCCGTCACTCACCTTCAACAATTAATTATTACGTGGCCAGTCTTGATTTAAATATACTCCTACCTAGGTAACTTTGTTATTGATATCTGATTTAGTTCCATTGTGGTAAGAGAATATTTGGTATCATTTGATTCCTTTTAAATGTATTGAGGCTTGTTTTATGGAGGGAATATGGTCTGTCTTTTTTTTAAGTCAATCCTTTTTTAAAATTAATTAATTAATTAATTATTTTTGACTGTGTTGGGTCTTCGTTTCTGTGCGAGCGCTTTCTCTAGTTGCGGCAAGCGGGGGACACTCTTCATCGCGGTGTGCGGGCCTTTCGCTATTGTGGCCTCTCTTGTTGCAGAGCACAGGCTCCAGACGCACAGGCTCAGTAGTTGTGGCTCACGGGCCTAGTTGCTCCGCGGCATGTGGGATCTTCCCAGACCAGGGCTTGAACCCGTATCCCCTGCATTGGCAGGCAGATTCTCAACCACTGTGCCACCAGGGAAGCCCTAGTCTGCCTTGGTAAATGTTCCTGGTGCACTTAAAAAAGAATGTTTAGTCTGATCAGGTTGAACGCATGTTCTGTAAATGTCAGTTGGGTCAGGTTGTTTGTTCAAAGCTTTTGTCTCCTTACTAATTTTCTCTCTACTTGTTCTATTAATTATTGCGAGAAGAGTATTGAAATCTGACAATATTCATAAATACATCTTTTTCTCTTTTCAGTTCTATAAGATTTTGCTTCTTGTATTGTGAAGCTCTTTTATTAGATGCATAAAAATTTAGGATTCTTATGTCCTCTTAATTAATTGATCCCTTTATCATTATGAAATGACCTTCATTTTTATTCCTGGTAATATTCTTTGCTCTGGAATTTACCTTGACTGAAACTAATATAGTTACTTCAGCTTTCTTTTGAATAATGTTAGCTTGGAACATTTTTTTCCCCATCCTCTTAGTTTTAACCTTTTTGTTTGTTTATATTCAAAGTAAATATGCACTGCATATAGTTGGGTCTTACTTTGTATTCCATCTCACATACTCTGTCTTTTAGTGGGGTGTTTAGGTGATTTTTATTTAATATGATTACTGATATGGCTGTGTTTAGATCTGCCATCTTGCTGTTTGTTTTCTGCTTGTCATATCTATTCTTCGTTCCCCCTTTCCCTGCCTTCTTTTAGATTAATTGATTATTTGTCATTTCATTTATCTCCTTTTAGATTTATACCTCTTTGTATTTTTTAGCCATTGTTTTAGGTTTATACTATACATCTTTAACTTATCATAGTCTACCTTCAAGTAGCATTATACCTCTTTATGTATAGCATGTTAACAGTATATTTTCATTTCCCCTCTCTTGACCTTTGTGCTGTTATGTCATATATTTTACATCTGCATATGTCGTAAATCCCACCATATATTGTTTTTTATTTTTGCTCTAAATCGTCAATTATCTTTTAAAGAAACTTTTAAATAAGGGGAAAGAAGTATTTTATACTTACCCATGTGTTGACTTCCTTTAATTTTTCTTACACCACTGGTGTGCTGCTGATAAATTCTTTCAGTTGTTGTACATCTTAAACTCTTTATTTTGTTTTTATTTTTCAAAGATATTTTTGAGGAGTATAGAAATACATGTTGACACGGTTTTTCTTTCATGTCCTTAAAGTATGCTGCTTCACTGTCTTCTGGCTTGCCTTGTTTCCAAAAAGAAGTCTCCTGTCATTCTTATTTTTATTCCTCTGTACATAGTGTGTCAGTTTTTTTCTCTATCAGCTTTTCAGATTTTCTCTTCATCGCTAGTTTTCAGCAGTTTGATTATGATAAGCTTTAGTGTTGTATTCTTCATGTTTCTTGTGCTTTGTGGTTCATTGAGATTCTTGGATCTCTGGGTTTATAGTTTTTATTAATTTTAAAACTTTTCGGCCATTATTTTTTAAAATATTTTTTCCATCTACTCCTCTCTTTTCTCTTCTGAAACATCAACCTCATGTATATTTGGCCATTTGAAATTATGCCACAGTTCATTAATGATCTCTTCTTTTTAAAATTTTTTTCATCTTTTTCAGTTTCAGTTCAGATAGTTTTATTACTGTGTCCTCAAGTTCACTAATCTTTTTGTCTGTACTGTCTAATATGTTCTTAATCCCATCTGGTGTGTTTTTCTTCTCAGACGTTGTAGCTTTCATCTCTATGGGTTTTGGGGGGGGAGGCTTTTTTATATCTTCCATGCCTCTCCTTCACATACTAATGCTTTCTTCTCGACCATATGGAGTATATCTCTCATAGCTTTTCCGTGTACTTACCTACAAATTCTGTTTTCTGTCTCATTTCATTTCTGGATCTGTTTCTATTGATTGATTTTTATCCTCATTATGAGTTATATTTTCCTGTTTCTTTGTATGCCTGGTAATTTTTGATTGGATGGTAGACATTTTGAATTTTGGATTGTGGGTAGTTGGATTTTTTATTTTCTATGCTTCTAAATATTTTTGAACATTGGGATGAAGTTAAGTTTGAGAATAGCTTGATCCTTTCTAGACTTACTATTAAGCCTTTTTAGGGAGACCAGAGCAGCCTTTAGTCTAGGGTTAACTTGATGCCATTACAAAGGCAATACCTTTCTGACTGTACACCCTAATACTTCGTGTATCACAGATTTCTTGAACTATTCTAGCCCTGTGTGTGCTCCAGGGACTGTTTCTGTGCTCCAGAAGCCTGTGCTTCTGATTGTTCTTTTCCCAGCCTTGGGTCATTTCCTCACACATATGCTCTGAGTGTCTCTCGGTATGTGGTTCTTTCTTCTCTGGTATTGGCCTGTGAATTCTACCATTGTTGACCTCCTTTGTCTCCTAAACTCAGGGAGATCAGCAGGCCCTGTTTGGGCTCCCCCTTCCTTGCTGCAGCCTGGAAGCTCTCTCTAGATATTAAGGCAGCATAATTTTAGGATTCACCTTATTTGTTTTCCTTTTCTTAAGGCTCACTGTCCTATGCCACCTATTGTCCGGTGTCTGAAAACTATTTTTTCATATGTTTTTTGTTGTTGAAAATGGGAGGTTCAATCGGTCTGTGTTGCTCTATCATTACCTAAGGTGGAAGACTGACTTCTGTATTGTTTCATTTATTTCCAGAGTAAATCCATTATTCACATAATGAAAAATACAGATGATGACTTTTCACAGAGATTAAATTAGATAGTATACATGAAAAGCACTTTCTAGGTGGTAAAGCGCTGCATATGTGTTTGTCATTGCTGTTACCTAGAAGATCAGCCTCGTTTTCCTGTAGTTATGGGTGTCTGTATAGGAGTAAAGCCTAAAAGGCCAAACTATGGAGGTGTTGTTTCTGAAAATCCCCCTGTGCCTCCATGCATACCAATGTGTCATATTGCTTGTTTTTCTGTGCTGGATTAATTCATGCATTTATTTATCCAGTAGACGTTTATTAAGCGCCCAGGTCTCTTGTCACTGGATATCTCTGCTCTCAAGGGGCTTATGGTCTGTATTTTCTTTTCGGTGTCTGTCTCAGCTGTCCTACTTTTTTTCATCACTGTCTGCACACCTGTATCATTTCCTCTCTGGGCCTCTGTATGAGTACTCATCTCTTTCTGCCTTCACCTCCTATGTTTTCTTTCCCTAGTTTATCTGGTCTTCCAACGTTATCTTCTTCTTTATTTCATTTGATCCAGTTATCATAATATTTCTATCTTTCCTCTAATATTTCTGCTAATATGTTTTTTCTTCCTGAGTAAAAGCCAGAGGAAAAGAAGAGTACTTACAAAAGCTTACAAGCCTTTCAAAGAACTTAAAAAAAAAGTTCTTTAAAAAAAGGCTTTAAAAGAAATCTTCTAAATATACTATTTTGCGTATTCGTTTTTAAAAAGTTAGAAAAGTTAGCATATTTGGAATTAAAATTGCTTTTTATACAACTCTCCTAGAAAAATACTTTAAAATGGGTGTAGGTAAAACTTTCTTATTAAGATATGTATACCCCACTCCCTTATTCATAATTTGCAAGTCTAGTAAGCTTTGAAAACGAAAAGATTTTTCTAAGTTTACCACAGACTGAGTTGGCGGCAAAACCCAGCCTGACATGATGTGCAGCTGGTTACAGTCTTTATTATTCCATTTGATGAGTCTGCTTTGTATGTTTCACTGCAGAAATAGTAGTGTGTTTGAGGGCCAGTGATTGAGGGCCTATGCACTTTTTCTCAATCCACTTAGCTAAGGTAAAACAGGACTCTCTAGTCACTGACTGCCTAATTCTGGTTGTTGTTGCTGTTACTGTTTTTCCTCCAGCTTTGCAAACCTGGGTATACTTCATGTGACAAAGAAAAAAGTATTTGAAACACTGGAAGCACGAATGACAGATGCATGTATAAGGGGCTATAATCCCGGACTTTTGGTGCATCCTGATCTTGCCTATTTACAAGCAGAAGGCGGAGGAGACCGGCAGCTCACAGGTGAGTATCACTCTCCCAGTCTTGCTCCTTTGAGAGCTCTGGCTCTCCTTGTCCTGTATGTAGACCATATGCTCATCTTATGCCCCAGGTTTCTCCTTCTCCTGGTCTGTACCCCAAGCTGCTCTCACCCTTTCCCTGCTCAGAAACCTTTGATGGCATCCTGCTACTTCTAGAATAAAATCTGTACCTCCATAGCCTGGCATACAAAGCCGGGCCTCAGCCGCCTTTCCAGCTTTATCTGAGGTCCCACCTGTACCCACCTCTCCCCATCACCACCCCCTGAACACTGATGCATACTCATACCTTTATATGTGTCTTCCTCTACCTAAAACACCCCACCCTTCCCTTTTCAACCTGTCAGAACCAATTCAGAATTCAAGACATGGTTCAAAGAACATCTGCTCTGTTGTACCTCCCCCAGCTCACCTTATGATAAGGGATCTTTCTTTGGGCTCTTCAGGCTCATTGTAAGCTATCCTCTTTACCATAAAAATGCTATGATTTTACGTTTTCCTGCCTTCACTTATATATTTTTTTCTTTCAACCCTAATCCTTGTTCCACCACATATGCCATTTCTGCTGTTATGTGTTGTCCTTTCGTCTGGCCGTCCTGTCGCCAGCTCATACTCAGGCAGTCCAAAGACAGTCATTTTCCCATTAGACGTGTTCTGTCTTCTGATATTCATCTCAAAACCTTCACATCGTCTTTGAGTCCTCCTTCTCACCTCTGCCGCATCTCCAGTTCGTGGTCCAGCTATTCTGTGCTCTCGGGGCTTCCCCTCCTCACTCCATGTTTTGATACTCTGTCTCTGTTCCTCCCCACTTCTAATCTAGTGTACACCCTATGGCCAGATGGATCTTACTGAAGCCTAAAGGTCACCACTACTCAGAGTCTCCGTGTTGCGTCCAGAATCCAAATTCCATACCCTGGCATTTTAGGCCTCCCAAGAGCTGGCCCCAATCTGCATTTCCAACTTTGTTTCCCACTACACCCCTTCTTGTCAAACTGAACTACACCAGAGAAGCACCACCATCTCTCACTTTCTCTCTTTGGCACATTCTTTCCATTCCTGCTCTTTCCTCTTCCTGGGATGCCTTTTTTCATTCTCCTCCTAAGTTCAAGTTCTGCCATCCTTTCAAGACTTAGAGCAATGCCTCTTCTGCTCCAAAGCCTCTGGATTCTCCCCTCCTTTGAAGTTTCGTATCACTTCAACTGTAGCTCTTTTATAGCACCTATCACTTGAATTATCACCTCTTATGATATTATAAGTTAAGTACGATTATGTCCATCAGTATGAAATCTCCATCAGGAGGGAAGGAGCCAAGTGCAGTGGAGTCATTCGGCTCCTTAAAAACACTTTTTGAGTTGCACTTGCTTAGTGCCAGGTACTGTGCTGGGCCCTGTGGGATGAATACAGTCCCTGTGCTCAGAGAGCTTTTGGAATACTTAATTTTCCCATTCCTCCACACAACTGAGGCATAGTCAGGCTACTGCACTCCATTCCATCACATCCTTTGTGTCTTGGGACAGGGCAGGGGAAGATAGGAGAGAGGCAGGTTGACACAGGCAGGACAGTTTTTACTGTGATCCAGAGAAAATGCAGGCCTTTTTTTGATGCCTTTACGTTTGGATGACATAAATAGATAATTCTTAAAATTGTATTAGCAATATGAAGAATTTCAAAAGAAAAAGAAATAGACTTTTATTTTAAGTTGATGTTCTTTATTTGGGCTTTATAAAAGCACCCTATCTAAAACGTTCATGCTTTACTCTCCCTGGGCATGAATACCCTATGTTGTCTGGTCCTAGACCGGGAAAAGGAGATCATCCGCCAGGCAGCTCTTCAGCAGACAAAGGAGATGGACCTCAGCGTGGTGCGGCTTATGTTTACAGCATTCCTTCCAGACAGCACCGGCAGTTTCACGAGGCGCCTGGAACCCGTGGTATCGGACGCCATCTATGATAGCAGTGAGTACCTGACTTCTGACAGGAGGCAGCTTGCTGTAAAGTCAAGAACAGACTTCCAGCCTGGCCCCGGCAGTTACTGACTAGCTCTGATTCCTGGGGCAAGTAACTTAATCACTTGGAGCCTCACATTTATCATCTTACAAAATGAGAATACTGAAATTTAGCTTAAAATTTGATGTTGAGATTAAAAGTGAAATATTGTGAGGTGCTCAATAAATCTTCCTCAGATCATCGTTGTAGTCTTCTACGTGCAATGCCAAATCTCTTATTATTTATGAATTCCTTACTATGAGGATATATTGTTGGTGCTCTTAGATGAGAAAAGTATCTCAATTGGGGCTCTGAAGAGAAGTTAATAAAAGACAACTCTTATTCTTATCCATTTTCATTCTTGCATGTTATAGCTTTATCAAGTTAGGAACTTCAGGTTAACTAAGTGAGCAGTACAAATACTTCATAGCTTCAAAATTCTATTTCAGTCTATAGTTCCTGGAGTTTTTGAAAGAGTTTTACAGTGGTCTTCAGCATTTACCATGCAAATTTCTTATTCGGTATGCATGGGATTTATTAAACAGATATTTCCAAAAAGTCTACAAGGGCAGTATTTAGGCTCCTTGAAAGGTCTAAGTAGAAAACGCCATGCCCCAAGTACAACAACTAACTGATTTCTCTAATTTAAACATGTTTGAAGGGAAGTGAAAGCTTTATAAACTGATGTAGACTCGTATACCAAAGATCACTTTAAAATGCAGCTGTTGGAGCCAAAAAAAAAGGAAGCCTTATACTATTACCACACAAAACTTTTACCCCTTAACCACACAGAATTCTAATTTCGTTTGGGGAAAAGAAATATAACATCTTCATTTTTCTTTTCTGTAGAGTAAAAATTAATAAATAGTTTTAGAAAACTGTGCTTTCCCTAAATTTCTAGGACTCTTGTAAATGGTATATCAGTATCATGGACATAAGTTTGGGATTAAAGTCTTGACCTTATTGAAATTCCACAAATCCATTAGCTTGGAACTTCCTGAAACATCAGAAAATTTCTTTCTCTTTCTCTATTAATCTCTCTTACTGCGTTAGTGGGAGAAACAAATACTGCTCCTTTGTGTCTCATCTATTTTGGTGATAATGAATGAGCCATGCCCAAGGAGTGCTCTGAGGGTTTCAGAAGGCATTTTTGTTTTATTTATATCCTTGTTAAAGCAGTATGAGTGAAAGCATCTATTTAAACTTTCTTTTGGTTAATGTGTGCTTTGGTTAAGGCCCCTCATAGGAGGTTAGCGTGTGAAGCTGAGGATAAATAATTAAGTTTGTTGTTTTTCTCCTGTGGACAGAAGCCCCCAATGCCTCCAACTTGAAAATAGTAAGGATGGACAGGACAGCTGGATGCGTAACTGGAGGGGAAGAGATTTATCTTCTCTGTGACAAGGTTCAGAAAGGTAAATATATGCTCTGATCTCCAGATGTGAAGTATAATTCTGAGTGTGTTTGTGAGTCACTTTTTGTCAGTGGGCCCAGTAATATCCCTCCTTGCCAAAGAACTCCTTTTAAAAATTTATACATTTCCTCTCTTCCAAATTTAAGTTGTCCATGTTATTTTGTTAACCCAACTAATTCATTTTAAAATTTTCAACAGAAGTAAAGATAAATAAGAAAACAGTGATCATTGGAATCAATGATGTTTCAGGGTTTTTATACTTTAAATTTTGGTATCTGAACTTTAAATAAATGAGTAATAGCCCATGCTTCACACACACACACACACACACACACACACACACACACACACACACACACAGAATAAATGTTTTACATAGTGTAAAATTGTTTATTTTGTTTATCTTAACCATGCTTCATTGCAACACAGAGAGCTTCTCTGGATATCTTCACATGACACTATGATGTCATTTAAGAAAAAGAAAGAGAATAAGGACTATAGGGAAATTCTCAGAGCATATTTCTCTCATAATTTTCACTTTCAGAAAGGTTCTTGGCATTTGTCTCTCATTAAATATAGTGCAAGATTGATAAGTCAGCAAAAGTTGAAGGAGACTGTGTTATTTTCTCAAGCTTCACTCATTTTTTAAATAAAATGATAGAAGGTATAGTATAATAAAGATACACTCACTTCCACGACAGCAGCAGCAGGGCTCATGGCAAGAATCATGGCTTGCACGCGGCCCCGAGCAGTCTCGTCTTTCTGCAGCTTGTAGACCCTCAGGTGTAGGAGCTGTCTCAAGCGCACAGCCTTGAGAGAGTAAGGTGTTCTTGACACCACCTGTACCAAATCCATGACTGAACCCAGTGAAGACCTCTATATAAACGTTCAAGGTTCTAGCAGCGCATGCGAAGACCTACTCTTTCAGCAATGGGCTGCTGGAGACAGCCTCGTAGACAAAGTGCTCCCAAGTCAGCCTGTTCTAGCTGAGCAGCTACTGAAGACCCTCGTAATCTGACTTCATAACAGAGACCGCCACATTGACTTCTGTGCGGCTGACAGGGTCTTGGTGCTCCGGCCGGGTGTCAAGCCTGAGCCTCTGAGGTGGGAGAGCTGAGTCCAGCACATTGGACCACCAGAGACCTCCCGGCCCCATGTAATATCAATCGGCGAGAGCTCTCCCAGAGACCTCTGTCTCACCACTAAGACCCAGCTCCACTAAACGACCAGCAAGCTCCAGTGCTGGATGCCCAATGCCAATCAACTAGCAAGAAAGGAACACAACCCCATCCATTAGCAGAGAAGCTGCCTGAAATCATACTAAGTTCACAGACACCCCAAAACACACCACTGGACGTGGTCCTGCCCACCAGAAAGACAAGATCCAGCCCCACCCACCAGAACACAGGCACCAGTCCCCTCCACCAGGAAGCCTACGCAAGCCACTGAACCAACCTCACCCGCTGGGGGAAGACACCAAAAACAACGTGAACTACGAACCTGCAGCCTGTGAAAAGGAGACTCCAAGCACAGTAAGTTAAACAAAATGAGAAGACAGAGAAATATGCAGCAGATCAAGGAGCAAGGTAAAAACCCACCAGACCAAACAAATGAAGAGGAAATAGGCAGTCTACCTGAAAAAGAATTCAGAGTAAGGATAGTAAAAATAATCTAAAATCTTGGAAATAGAATAGAGAAAATACAAGAAATGTTCAACAAGGACCTAGAAGAACTAAAGAGCAAACAAACAATGATGAACAACACAATAAATGAAATTTAAAATTCTCTAGAAGGAATCAGTAACAGAATAACTGAGGCAGAAGAACGGATAAGTGACCTGGAAGATAAAATAGTGGAAATAACTACTGCAGAGCAGAATAAAGAAAAAAGAGTGAAAAGAATTGAGGACAGCCTCAGAGACCTCTGGGACAACATTAAACACACCAACATTCAAATTATAGGAGTTCCAGAAGAAGAAGAGAAAAAGAAAGGGGCTGAGAAAATATTTGAAGAGATTATAGTTGAAAACTTCCCTAACATGGGAAAGGAAATAGCCACGCAAGTCCAGGAAGTACAGAGAGTCCCATACAGGATAAATCCAAGGAGAAACACGCCAAGACACATATTAATCAAATTATCAAAAATTAAATACAAAGAAAAAATATTAAAAGCAGCAAGGGAAAAACAACAAATAACATACAAGGGAATCCCCATAAGGTTAACAGCTGATCTTTCAGCAGAAACTCTGCAAGCCAGAAGTGGTAGCAGGATATATTTAAAGTGATGAAGGAGAAAAACTTACAACCAAGATTACTCTACCCAGCAAGGATCTCATTCAGATTCAGTGGAGACATTAAAACCTTTACAGATAAGCAAAAGTTAAGAGAATTCAGCACCACCAAACCAGCTTTACTACAAATGCTAAAGGAACTTCTCTAGGCAGGAAACACAAGAAAAGGAAAACAGCTACAAAAACAAGCCCAAAACAATTTAGAAAATGGTAATAGGAACATACATATTGATAATTACTTTAAATGTGAATGGATTAAATGCTCCAACCAAAAGACACAGGCTCGGGCTTCCCTGGTGGCGCAGTGGTTGAGAGTCCACCTGCCGATGCAGGGGACACAGGTTCGTGCCCCGGTCCGAGAAGATCCCACATGCCGCGGAACAGCTGGGCCCGTGGGCCGTGGCTGCTGAGCCTGCGCATCCGGAGCCTGTGCTCCACAACGGGAGAGGCCACAACAATGAGAAGCCCGCGTACCACGAAAAAAAAAAAAGACACAGGCTTGCTAAATGGATACAAAAATAAGACCCATATATATGCTGTCTACAAGAGACCCACTTCAGACCTAGGGACACATACAGACTGAAAGTGAGGGGATGGAAAAAGATATTCCATGCAAATGGAAATCAAAACAAAGCTGGAGTAGCAGTTCTCATATCAGACAAAATAGACTTTAAAACAAAGACTATTACAAGAGACAAAGAAGGGAACTACATAATGATCAAGGGATCAATCCAAAAAGACGATATAACAGTTGTAAATATTTATGCACCCAACATAGGAGCACCTCAGTAACATAAGGCAAATGCTAACACCCATGAAAGGGGAAATTGGCAGTAACACAAAATTGGTTGGGGACTTTAACACCCCACTTTCAGCAATGGACAGATCATCCAAAATGAAAATAAACAAGGAAACAGAAGCTTTAAATGACACATTAAACAAGATGGACTTAATTGATATTTATAGGACGTTCCATCCAAAAACAACAGAATACACTTTCTCCTCAAGTGCTCATGGAACATTCTCCAGGAGAGATCATATCTTGGGCCACAAATCAAGCCTTGGGAAATTTAAGAAAATTGAAATTGTATCAAGTATCATTTCCAACCACAACGCTATGAGACTAGATATCAATTACAGGAAAAAAATCTCTAAAAAATCTCTAAAACACATGGAGGCTAAACAATACTAAATAACCAGGAGATTACTGAAGAAATCAAAGAGGAAATCAGAAAATACCTAGAAACAAATGACAATGAAAACACAACGGCCCAAAACCTATGGCATGCAGCAAAAGCACTTCTAAGAGGGAAGTTTATAGCAATGCAATCCTACCTCAGGAAACAAGAAACATCTCAAATAAATAACCTAACCTTACACCTAAAGCAATTAGAGAAAGAAGAACAGAAAAAACACGAAGTTAGCAGAGGGAAAGAAATCATAAAGATCAGATCAGAAAAAAATGAAAAAGAAATGAAGGAAACAATAGCAAAGATCTATAAAACTAAAAGCTGGTTCTTTGGGACAGTAAACAAAATTGATAAATCATTAGCCAGACTCATCAAAAAAAAAAGGGAGAAGACTCAAATCAATAGAATTAGAAATGAAAAAGGAGAAGTAACAACGGACACTGCAGAAATACAAAGGATCATGAGAGATTATTACAAGCAACTATATGTCAATAAAATGGACAACCTGGAAGAAATGGACAAATTCTTAGAAAAGCACAACCTTCCAAGACTGAACCAGGAAGAAATAGAAAATATAAACAGACTGGTCACAAGCACTGAAATTGAAACTGTGATTAAAAATCTTCCAACAAACAAAAGCCCAGGACCAGATGGCTTCACAGGCAAATTCTATCAAATATTTAGAGAAGAGCTAACACCCATCCTTCTCAAACTCTTCCAAATATAGCAGAGGGAGGAATACTCCCCAACTCATTTTACGAGGCCACCATCACCCTGATAGCAAAACCGGACAAAGATGTTGCAATAAAAGGAAACTACAGGCCAATATCACTGATGAACATAGATGCAAAAATCCTCAACAAAATACTAGCAAACAGAATCCAACAGCACATTAAAAGGATCATACACCATGATCAAGTGGGGTTTATCCCAGGAATGCAAGGATTCTTCAATATACAGAAATCAATCAATGTGATACACCATATTAACAAATTGAAGGATAAAAACCATATGATTAGGGCTTCCCTGGTGGCGCAGTGGTTGAGAGTCTGCCTGCCGATGCAGGGAACATGGGTTCATGCCCTGGTCCGGGAAGATCCCATGTGCCGCGGAGTGGCTGGGCCCGTGAGCCATGGCCGCTGAGCCTGCGTGTCCGGAGCCTGTGCTCTGCAACGGGAGAGGCCACAGCAGTGAGAGGCCCACGTACCGCAAAAAAAAAAAAAATAACATATGATTATCTCAATAGATTCAGAGAAAGCTTTTGACAAAATTCAACACCTATTTTTGATAAAAAAAACTCTCCAGAAAGTAGGCATAGAGGGAACCTACCTCAACATAAATGAAGCCTGTATATGACAAATCCACAGCCAACATCATTCTCTATGGTGAAAAACTGAAACCATTTCCACTAAGGTCAGGAACAAGGCAAGGTTGCCCACTCTCACTGCTGTTATTCAACACAGTTTTGGAAGTGTTAGCCACAGCAGTCAGAGAAGAAAAATGAATTCAAATTGGAAAAGAAGAAGTAAAACCGTCACTGTTTGCAGATGACATGATACTACACATAGAGAATCCTGAAGATGCTACCAGAAAACTACTAGACCTAATCAACGAATTTGGTAAAGTAGTAGGGTACAAAATTAATGCACAGAAATCTCTTGCATTCCTATACACTAATGATTAAAAATCTGAAAGAGAAATCAAGGAAACACTCCCATTTACCACTGCAACAAAAAGAATAAAATACCTAGGAATAAACCTACCTAAGAAAACAAAAGACCTGTATGCGGAAAACTCTAAGACACTAATGAAATAAATTAAAGATGACAAACAGATGGAGAGATATACAGTGTTCTTGGATTGGAAGAATGAATATTGTGAAAATAACTATACTACCCAAAGCAATCTACAGATTCAGTGCAATCCCTGTCAAACTACCAATGGCATTTTTCACAGAACTAGAACAAAAAAATTCACAATTTGTATGGAAACACAGAAGACCCCAAATAGACAAAGCAATCTTTTTTTTTTTTTTCCAAAGCAATCTTGAGAAAGAAAAATGGAGCTGGAGGAATGAGGCTCCTTGACTTCAGACTATACTACAAAGCTACAGTAATCAAGACAGTATCGTAGTGGCACAAAAATAGAAATATACATCAGTGGAACAGGATAGCAAGCCCAGAGATAAACCCACACACATATGGTCACCTTATCTTTGATAAAGGAGGCAAGAATATACCATGGAGAAAAGACAGCCTCTTCAATAAGTGGTGCTGGGGAAACTGGACAGCTACATGTAAAAGAATGAAATTAGAACACTCCCTAACACTGTATACAACAACAAACTCAAGACGGATTAAAGACCTAGATGTAAGGCCAGACATTATAAAGAGGGAAACATAGGTCGAACACTCTTTGACATAAATCACAACAAGATCCTTTTTGACCCACCTCCTAGAGAAATGGAAATAAAAACAAAAACAAATGGGATGTAATGAAACTTAGAAGCTTTTGCACAGCAAAGGAAACCATAAACAAGATGAAAAGACAACCCTCAGAATGGGAGAAAATATTTGCAAATGAAGCAACTGACAAAGGATTAATCTCCACAATTTACAAGCTGCTCATGCAGCTCAATATCAAAAAAATAAACAACCCAATCCAAAAATGGGCAGAAGACCTAAAAAGACATTTCTCCAAAGCAGTTATACAGATTGCCAAGAAACACATGAAAGGATGCTCAACATCACTTATCATCAGAGAAATGCAGATCAAAACCACAATGAGGTATCACCTCATACCGGTCTGAATGGCCATCATCAAAAAATCTACAAACAATAAATGCTGGAGAGAGTGTGGAGAAAAGGGAACCCTCTTACACTGTTGGTGGGAATGTAAATTGATACAGCCACTATGGAGAACAATATGGAGGTTCCTTAAAAACTAAAAATAGAACTACCATATGACCCAGCAATCCCACTACTGGGCATATACCCTGAGGAAACCATCATTCAAAAAGAGTCATGTACCACAATGTTCACTGCAGTACTATTTACAGTAGCCAGGACATGGAAGCAACGTAAGTGTCCATCAACAGATGAATGGATAAAGGAGATGTGGCACATACATACAATGCAATATTACTCAGCCATAAAAGGAACTGAAATTGAGTTATTCGTAGTGAGGTGGTTGGACCTAGAGTCTGTCATACAGAGTGAAGTAAGAAAGAGAAAAACAAACACCATATGCTAACACATATATATGGAATCTAAAAAAAAAGAAAAATGGTTCTCATGAACCTAGGGGCAGGACAGGAATAAAGACACAGATGTAGACAATGGACTTGAGGCCACGGGGAGGGGGAAGGGTAAGCTGGGACGAAGTGAGAGAGTGGCATGGACATATATACACTACCAAATGTAAAATACATAGCTAGTGGGAAGCAGCTGCATAGCACAAGGAGATCACCTTGGTGCTTTGTGACCACCTAGAGGGGTGGGGGAGGGAGATGCAAGAGGGAGGGGATTTGGGGATATATGTATACGTATAGCTGATTCACTTTGTTATACAGCAGAAACTAACACACCATTGTAAAGCAATTATACTCCAATAAAGATGTTAAAAAATAATAATGCAAAAAATATAATATTTCACTTTCACATTTTTCAATAAAAATAATTGTAGTTTCTTCACTAAAAAGAAAAGAAAGAAAGATATACTCACTACAAAGATAAGCGTTTTCAAAGTAAGCAACTGCATAGCTAGAAATGTAGCCCCTATTAAAAGAACTATAGCTTAAAACAAAGAAAATTCTCCTTTGAGGCTAAATGCTCTGAGATAAAAAGTCAGAAAAAATGAGATTAGATTTTAAGGTAAAAGTATCAATATATATCTGTATCTCAAAAATGTTTACATTTTCTCTGCAGGTTTTGGTATCAGTATTCTTTCAACCCATTCTATCCAAGAAATATGCATTTCCAGATTTCTGGTTGTGCATACTATGAGTAAACACAATCTGAGTACCTTTATTTGTAAATGTGACTCTTAATCATTATCATTACATTGGAATGGCTTATTAAGAGAAGTCTTGAACCTAGCTTAAAGAATCTGAATAACTAGGTTCAGGGTAGTCCTACCTGAAAGCAGAGCTATTAACCAGTATATAATATGTCTTATCCAACCCTAATATTCCTAAAATTCTATGTAAATAGAAATATAAATTTAGTTTTTGTAAGTCAATAGTGTACACCTTCCTATGAAATAGGAAGTGAAGCCAGGGAGATGCCAACCTGAGTTATACTGTCATATTTCTGCAGGAGTAGAACCCATGACTGAAGTGTGAAATTTAGATGTTCTAATTTAACCCGAAGGGACTAGACCAACATGGTATTTTTAGCAGTTTCTCAATATGGACTAATAAAATATTATAGGGAGGTAGCATAGTAGAATGTGTAAGAGCTTGGAATCTGAAACTTCACTGTGTTCAAATCCTGGCCTCTCCATTTACTAGCTTTTCAACCTTAGATAAGTTACTTAACCTCTCTGACCTCCAGTTTCTCTTCTGCAGAACGAGGCTATTAATAGTAGACCTGTATCACAAAGTTGTTGTGAGGATCAAATCAGCTAATATATACATATAAAATCACTCAGAACAGTGTCTGCCATATAGTAAACTTTATATTAGTTAAATATTATTATGTAAATCTGTATCAAGTGAACCACCTTTTGGGATTCTGATATTCCTCACTATCCTTCATGTTTCTCAGGAGTGAATTGGTTTAGGGATGAAGAAGTGGAAAAGACTAAGAGAAAACTCAGATTGAATAGGTAAATCTAGTATTCTGTCATTGTAAATGAATCTTGGGGCCCATTACTATGGTAACTAATAGAAAATTTTCACTAAAAATTTTAAATAATTCAAAAGTGTATTTTATATTAATTACTTTTGAAAAAGGTTAAGTACTTAGTATTTATAGGTAGAATCTTGAACCAGCTTTATTTTTCATGTTTTTGAATATTATTATACTATGTGAAATTATACATCTGGACATGACTGTTTGCAGATGACATCCAGATTCGATTTTATGAGGAGGAGGAAAATGGTGGAATCTGGGAAGGATTCGGAGATTTTTCCCCCACAGATGTTCATAGACAAGTAAGTGGATGATGATGACGGTGGCGATGAAGATGATTCTACATTTTCTGCCTTGTTGAAATTCACTAGTTTCCATGTATAAAACAAGGAAAAATCATAAATATTTATTTAACTTTCATAAAAGAGCACTGTGTCTTGCAGGTGTTCCAGAAAAGTTACCTACCATAGATTTATGGACAAGTCTGTATTAGACCTTGCAAGGTATTTCATTTGGGTGTCTGATCACCTAGCCACAAGGCAGTGGCCCTTAGGTCCTTTAGTAGAAATGTTTTAAGTGTTGTATTCATCTGTTCAGACTTCCATGACAAAATATCATAGACTGGGTGGATGAAACAAAAGAAATTGTTGCTCATGGTTCTGGAGACTGGAAGTCCCAGATCAAGGTCTGACAGTGTCAGTTCCTTGTGAGGGCTCTCTTCCTGGCTTGCAGACAGTCACCTTCTTGTTGTGTCCTAACAGGGCAGAGAGAGTAAGCTCTCTGCTGTCTCTTCTTTTAAAAACAGTAATCCTACCCAATCAGGGCCTTGCCCTTATGACCTCATTTAACCTTAATTCTTCCCGTAAAAGCTGTATCTCCGAATACAGCCACACTGTTAGGGCTTCAACATACGAATTTTGGGGGAACACAATTAGTCGATAACAATGTTCTACCAGTGCAATATGCGGAGACCTGTTAAAAGGGTATTCTAATGAAAAGTGTTGAAAGGAGGAGTCTTCTAGTTGAGGCTGATGTCATCATGATAAATCAGTATCTCCTGGTGACAATTGACTATGATGAAAACGCTGAATCCTCATCTTAATGATTACACTGAGCGATTGAGGAATACAGTTTTCACAAAAAATTGGAAACAATCCAAATGTCTATCAGTAAGTGGCCAGTAAAATAAATTATGGTGTATCTATGTGATGGCATATTGTGCAGTTATTAAAAAGAATGAGTACTCTATGGACTAATATGGAAAAGTCTCAAAGATACAACATTAAAATTTTTTTAAAGATAGATATAAAGCAAAGTGTACGTAAAAAAGATTCTATGTTTATGTATACATACGCATAAAGAAACTCTGGAAGAATACAACAGAAACTAATAGCTTCTCTGTGTTTACTTCTGGGGGAGGGGAGCAGGCACACAGTAGGAACTGTCTGGATGAGGGACAGGAATGGCAAGGAGAAATTTCAGTGTGCACCATTGTATACCTTTTTATATTTACGAGATCCATGTGAATATATTACATAGTCAAAAAATCCAACTAAAACATCTTTGAGGTAGGGTGTTAAATGCTGACAGTGCGTGGCTGCTCAAAGCAGTGGGCGCCTCAGCACTGGTGATTCTGCCTCAAGCATAGTTTAATGAAAAAAATAAGTTTTGTTACAAATGCATTAAAGCCATAAGCTGAGATCACATTTTGATAGCATAATACTTTTATTATTGCTCGGTTCTTACTTTATCATTTCTATCATGATTTTCTTCTAAAATTTTTGTCTAGGAGTCCATTTTTAAGTTTCCAAGAATTTAAAAGATGTTGGGTTGATGATTTCAACATTATATTATGGTCATAGAAGGTGGTCTTAGATATAAGTTCTTTGAAATTGTTTTGTCTTTCTCTGTGACTCTATGATCAGTTTTTTCAAATGTTCCATGTGTACTTGAAAATAATTATATCCTTTTTTTTGTTGTTTGGTGGAAGGTTCTGTATATAACTGTTAGCTTAAACTTATTAATTTTGTGGATCAAGTAAAAAAAATCCAGCTAAAAAATGTGCAAATGCCTGACTATTCTGGCACTGCCAGATATCGATGAGGAGGCTGTCTTATGGGTGTTACAGAATGCCCTGTGTATGCCCAGAGCCTTGGCCATCCTCACCTCACAATACACTGACCCTGTCATGATGTCTCTCTTACAGGGTTTAGTTTTTTGTCTTCATTGGCTGGCCGGCAGGCTGGTAGTCGTGCCACCTTCCTCACTCTCTCTTTCCACGACTAGCCTTTCTGATATTGCTGTAAATAATCTTGGAGGCTTTTAAGGCTAATTTGGAAAAGGAGAAGATGTATGCAACGTATTTTATTCACGTGATTATTTATACTGAAAGACATTTGAAATTTTAGACAAGTGAACTAATGAAGCTTTGCAATACATTGGCATAATCTTATATTTCAGTTTCACATTGGCAATTTAATAAAAATGTATGGGTATAGAATTCTAAGGTGATAAGTTTCTCTAAGGTGTTGTATACTTTTTAGTACCTTGTGTCTAAACATTGGGCATAAAGAATGTGTTTAATGAGTAGCGTTGCTGGAAAAGAAATGTAGTCCTACTCCAACATTTGGATCTTTGTATCCTGCAGTTTGCCATCGTCTTCAAAACTCCGAAGTATAAAGATGTCAACATTACAAAACCAGCCTCTGTGTTCGTCCAGCTTCGGAGGAAATCTGATTTGGAAACCAGTGAACCAAAACCTTTTCTCTACTATCCTGAAATTAAAGGTAACTTGGTTGTTTAAACACTTGTGCTTGTTCCAACAAGAGGATGGTCCGATTAGAAAAGATCAGGTAGTCTCCTCCTTTGAACAGCTTCCTAGTAACTGGTTTCTGGGTCCATGGTGCTTCTTTTTAGAGAAGAAAGACGTAATATATGATTTGGGGGTCATAGAATTAAGTCTAGCCCTTTAAAATAATGTTATTTCCATTGAGTTTTATATGAGATTTAGACATTTGAAAATTTCTCTTTGAATTTGAGAATCTATCATTTATTGACTACCTCAGGGTTCAGGTAGTTGAGATGAAAAGATAAGGCTTGTTGTGTAGGAGAATCAGCCACCCTGTCAACTGGCCTCAGGCAGTTGAACGGAAGACTCAGCCACCATGCACTGCAGAGCTATAAAAATGAATAAGGCGGCATTCTCTTCCTCACAAAAGACACACCGAGAAAGGGAGATCATAAGTCTCCTTCAATTGTTATAGTGCAAATTATTATTATTATTATTGGTAAGTTCCAAAAGTGAGGCGTCCACAAAAACATAGAAGAACGCAAGGAGAACGAACCCTAGATTCTGAAGAAGCCACCAAGAAGAAGGCTTCTTCAAGGTCCTGAAAATGGGGGGTGTATTTCAGTAGTTGAGTGTGCAACAGAGAAGGAAAGGGTTTCCTAGACTTGGGAAACATGAGGAGGTAAAACAGTTAGTGTTTATTCAGGGAAAAGTGAGCATTATGAGCACTGAGATGCACTCCTGAAGGCCACAGCAGGTGAGGAAGGCCGCAGCCAGGTTCTGTGGTGCTGTGATTGGCACCTACAGAATTTTGCATTGATTCTGGAAAGGCCAGTTTGGATTTGGAATGGTGCCTCTGACTTCTCTCTGTAGACACTGAAGAGACTATCTGGGCAGCAGACAATGAGTCAGAGGAAGAATGCAAGAATCCAAGTGAGAAATGGTGAAGTTAGTGACGGTCTTAATGCAGTGGAGTGAAAGGAGAAGGTGGATTCAGGAGGCAGTGCAGGGATGGTGTCAGGAGGACCCAGGTGCTGGTTGGGGTAGGGGGTGAAAAGAGAAAATCAGGAGTCATAGACAGTTCTAGGAATCCCAGCCCGGGAAGGCTGTGATGTGGTTGAACTGATGAAGAGTCAAGGGAGCAAAAGTAGATCTGGGTGGGCAAAGACAGAGTTCAGTTTAAAACATGTTGCATTTCAGCCTTCCCTGGTGGCGCAGTGGTTGGGAGTCCGCCTGCCGATGCAAGGGACAGGGGTTCGTTCCCCGGTCTGGGAAGATCCCACGTGCCGCAGAGCGGCTGGGCCCGTGAGCCATGGCTGCTGAGCCTGCGCGTCCGGAGCCTGTGCTCCGCAACGGGAGAGGCCACAACAGTGAGAGGCCCGCGTACCGCAAAAAAAAACAAAACATGTTGCATTTTAGGTTCCTGTGGCGGATTCCTAACAGGCCATTCAAAAGGCAGGACTGGAACTCAAGGGAGGGCAGGGTGGGAAATTCACACTGAGACTCCTCTCAGAATGAGGGTAACAGGCCTCAAAGGTTATTTGTTAACCTGGAGTCCACTCACCCCTATGGGGCTCCATGGCTAGAAGTGTACTTTAAAACAATTAAGTTTTTTTGTAATCTTATTTTGAATTTTACGTACTAAGAACTGTGATTCTAAGAAGAGATCCATAGACTTCACTAGACTGCAAAAGAGGCCGTGGCACAAACATAATTAGAAACCCCTGGACTAGAGGGAAGTGAGACTGAGGAGGGACGGGGCAGCCAGGTCCTGGCTGAGGCTGGAACCCACAAAGGTGCCACAGCAGCGATCCACACGGCTGCTAATCCTGTGATAGCAGCATGTGATGGGGGATCTTTGAGGAGGGCTTTCTTTTCCTAGAATTCATGTTGTGGCAGCCACATTTAGAAAACGGTTCCGTGATTTCTCGTTTCTTCTCTGAGCTTGCGGCCCCTCCACTGATGGGTCAGATGTATAGTGCATTCCGTTACTGGTGGTTTGAAAACACTGTCAGCAGAGGAGCCTTTTTTTTCTCTCCATGTGACATTTCGTGCGAAATCCCAGTGTATAAACCGGAGAGGCTTGAAGTGGAGGTGGCGAGTCCGCCCGCTCGGCTCGTCCAGGAAGGAGGCTTACCTCTCCTCACTTCCCTCCCTGCCCAGGAACTGCCTGAGGGCTTCCGAACGGGCCGTGGGCTTTGCATTAAGCACCCTTCTTTAAAAGTAGACCCAGAAGAGCAACAGAGCAAAATTGTTTTGGACTTTCTGAGAGGAAAAAAAAAAAAGATTTATTCTCCTAAAATGTGTGTTCAAAATAATGTCAATTTTTCTAACACAGAGAATCAGATAAAAAAAGGAAACCCAGATCACCTACACATGTGTAAGCCTAGAAATAGTCAAAGCTGAGCTTGCTTTCTAGGCTGCCTGTGTCCCTTTCCCAGTGGTATCTGTGCCTGAAAAGAGTCTGATACAGCAGGGACACGTTCAGACTATTACTTTCTTTGCTACCCTCTTATGGTAGGAGCTATCCGGGGCTGGAGTTAGAGAATGGGGTCTCCTGAAAGTTCAAAATCTCACCTTTATGCGTCAGGCACTTACATTCCAGCTTATCGTTGACTAAAAGCTCCATCTATAAGAACAATGTAGAAAACCATCTGGAAAAATAAGACTTTGTAGTTGAGCTCCACAGAAAGAATGGCCAACATGTATTGTGGTTGAGTTGTTGTGAGATTAGAACAATTTTATTGAAGATAACAAATTACCTTAGTCTAGAGAACCTTCTGGATTATAAAATCCCAAGTTGAAATAATCACAAGGAAAAATGATCACACCAGGCCTGTGTGACTGGCCAGAAAAGTAGCAGGCCATTTAGCATCAGAGTAACTATGTGAAGATGAATCTAAACTATACAACCCAAGGAATCATTGTGCTCATTTCTCAGAAGTCATTGAATATACCTTCCACTGCCCCCAGCCCCTGCAGTCACTCCTGAACTCATTGCCTCATTTTATATTCTTCACTTATTTTTATCAATATGTAAAATTATCTTACCTATTAATTTATGTGTCTGTTGTCTTCTTCCTACCTGTGTTCTTTAGGTCACAGATTTGGCCTTTCATATTTATTGCTACATCTCGAACAATGTACGTCACATAGTAGATGCTCGTTAAATATCTGAGAGCTAAGTTGTTGTTTGACCAACCAAGTTGCCATCCTCACCCGCAAGACTAGGAACTTGTTGGGTGCCACCAATTAAGACATGAGACAAAGAAATAGATCATATTCCTCTTGTTGTACAGAATCATGCAGCCCTGAACTCTGCATCCTTTATGGTCACTGATGTTGTGTCTCATAAAAACGTCATGGAGATGGTTGGGTCCAGGAAGACAATCAAAATAATCAGGAGAGGGATGGTTGGCAAGGGAAGAAGAGGGTTGAGGAACGGTTATACAAAAGCAAAGAAAGACCATAATGACTTTTCAGTCTGAAAAGATGGAGATTAGGAAGAAACAGAATCATAATCTTTAAATTATGAAAGGTATGGTCAGGATAAATGCCAGCGTCTTTATTGGCAAACTACAACCCAGAAAGTGAGAATGAGGTACTTTTTTTTTTTTTTTTGGTACGCGGGCCTCTCACTGTTGTGGCCTCTCCCGTTGCGGAGCACAGGCTCTGGATGCGCAGGCTCAGCGGCCATGGCTCACGAGCCCAGCCGCTCCGCGGCATGTGGGATCTTCCCAGACCAGGGCACGAACCCGTGTCCCCTGCGTCGGCAGGCGGACTCTCAACCACTGCGCCACCAGGGAAGCCCGAGAATGAGGTACTTTTAAGGCACATGCACAGCGTAAGGTGGTAGAGGCTAAAAGTTTTATCAACATTTGTGAACTAAGCTGTTATCTTACACCATCAATTATTAAAGGAAGCAAAGATATGTTGGAGTGTTTCCCCCCAAATGGTGACCTAATATAATGCAATGCTCATTAGACCTTGTATCTGATCTTCACTGAGCCCTGACCTCATACAAGTCCCTCAACATCCTAGCTTCGGTTTCCTCTTCTGTAAAAGGAGAACTTGTAGTGAGTGGCCACTTAGGTCCCTTTTAGAATAGGTTGATGTTTCATAATACATCCCATGGTCCACTGTCAAAAGCAGACCACAAGGGTAAGTAAACCCAGTGTGAAAATCCCCATGTTTAATTCCATGGAAATTCAGACTGCAGGTTCTTCTATTTAAAAAAAAAAAAAAAAAAAAGCTTGTCTCATGGAATTTTCTATATCAGTTTCTTGTTATTAACATCTTAATGGCTGTAGGATAGTTAATATTTTTTAAATTGAGTCTTTAAAATTCCCATTTTACAATGAAATATAACCAGTGAATGTCCCTGTTTTATAAGTCAAAAGGAGTACATAGCAAATACCAAATGATCTCTTTGCTAGAAAGCGTGTCAGTAGATAACACTTATTTCTGAAGATGAATATGTTGTCTGCCTCGCTCTTGTATTTCATATTTCTGATGAACTAATATCCCACGTGAGATCAACAGTTTATAGGATGAGTAATACTTATGACTTAGTTATTATACAACTGATGGAGAAACTTTATCAATCTGTCCAAAACCTTTGATAAGGAAATTGCTCAAGTTTCTCCACTTCGAGGTCACCCCTTTCTGGTGGAAGCACGTTTTCTTCAGAGTTGACCCATGCTGGCTTTTTTCTTCCTAGCGAGCCTAGACAGGATCCGTTTTTAAAAGATTATTTTTTAAGGGTACTTTGCTACCCTACTTTCCCCTGGTTATCTTTCAACTGCACTTAGATGATCATAAGGTAATCAGTACACAACAGCATTCTTTCTAGCCCTGAGATGACTGAAACGACGACAGAATTAGAAATAAGTGAACATCTTTCTGAACATAAACAGTGACCAGAACTGATGTGAAGAATCAGAAATAGGACAGTTGTCAAGTATTGGGCTGCTGATTGAAAAAAAAGAATACCATATTGACTGTTGATTTAATTTAAACAAAAACCAAAAACTTCTTTCAGTGCTTTATTTCAGAAGAGAGAAGGGAGAAAAAAATATATAGGGTGGGAAAATCAGAGAAGGGAGAAAGAAAGGGAAACAGAAAGAAGAAACAAGAAAGGAACAATAGACCACAAAGGCACCAGCAGAACTCACAGGGGCAGTGGAGCTGGTGAGAAGCCAAAGAAAAACAGAGCAACCACATGAGGAATGAGGAGGGAAAGTCTCCATAGTATCTAGACTCGGCCAATCAAAAATCTCAGAGGGCATCACTGTATTTTAGTCAAGTAGTGGTCTTAGACTTGCAGCCTCGTATCTCATGAGTTGCCAGTGACTACAGATCCATCTTTTATTGTCTTTCTGGGAGGCACGCATTTTCATTATTGTGGTGACCACCAAGGAACAGCCTCCAACACCTCATGTCTGCACTGTCTCTGCCTCTCACTTGGACTATTTTATCCTATGCACCAGTGACAGCTGAATCTTTCTAAAATACCACCATATACATGGCTTTCCCCAGTTCAAAAACATTCCATGGCTCTCCTGCCTGTAAATTAAATCCCTTAGGTTCATAATCCAGGTGCTTGGCAATGTGGTCCCAGTCAGCCCCATTTCTCAAGAATTCCTCATCCTAAACTTCCACTTCAGCTAAGCTGATACGCTTCTGTTCTCATAAGCATGCAGTGCACATTGGTTCCTTCATCACTTTCCCCCTACATCCCCTTCCCGGAACATCCTCCCTTTGCCCTCTCCTGATACAGAGTGGATTCTGGGAAGCCTTTTCCTGAATTTTCCAGCCCACAGAGACTCCCTAGAAGTCCTTCCTTGAACTCCCGGAACCCTAGTTGGCACCATGAATTTAACATATATAGCATTAGAGTGCTTTGTCTCTAAGTCTTTCCCCTACAACCTTGAAATTACATTGGAGGGTTCTTGACAGCAAAGACATGATGTCATACTTCTCTTTATCCTCAGCACTTTGGTCATTGTAGACGCATAATAAATGTTAGCTGATTAGTAACTCCTCCTTGCTGCCCAGTTCAGTATTTTCAGTATTCAGTATTTTCAGTCTCTTCATCTTTGATGGGCAGTCTAGTCTTTCACTACCTTGAATGACATGGGGGACTTAAGAAACAATTGCAGAGAGAATTTGGGTGTGTACTATTCTGTGGTGCCTCTGAGGCTGGTTCTTGGTCTTCGTGCCCATTGGAATAAATATAATGCTTCTTGACATTTGGCATCTCTTCCTCCTTGTGTGCTTTCTATTTCCCTTTAAGATGTTTAAAAATACCATCAGAATCAGTATTCTTTCTGTGGCTAGTAGTGGAGCTGGATCAATCTTTTCTCCTCTGGTTTCTCTTCCTTTAAATACAGATAAAGAGGAAGTGCAGAGGAAACGGCAGAAGCTCATGCCCAATTTCTCGGATAGTTTCGGTGGCGGCAGTGGGGCGGGAGCTGGAGGTGGAGGCATGTTCGGCAGCAGCGGCGGAGGCGGCGGTGCTGGAGGTACCGGCCCAGGTACGAACCAAGCCCGTTCTTTCACATCTCAAAGGGCAGATTTTCTTCTCCTAGATTTCCTTGTCTATGGGTTGAGTGTTGTGACATTACTGAACATGATATATGACATTACTTAAAATTTCCCAGCAAACTTTTTTCCAAAGAAATGCACGTTCATCTTATAATATGTAGATAGATGAATACCAAAAACTGTAAGAAGGAAAAAAGCCACGAAGGCCAGTTACCCAAAGGATACCTCTTAACATTTTGGTATATTCCCCCCTCCTTTTTTTTTTTTTTTTTTTTGGTACAGTTGTCTCGGTATTCTTTGGAAACATTGGAAAGGTTTCATATTATATTTGCGCTATGTTGTAGATACATAAAATCCTGCCATCAAAGATTAACTATTGTTTTTTGGCAGGTACATACATTATAATACATATTTATACATTTCTCCAAGCACAGCTGTGATCCTCATTTTGCATAGTGTTTTATTCCATTTACTCGTATGACCTATTTATTATCATGATTGTGTATAGGGTCATGTATGCTGCTTTTTCCTAACGGTTTAACATAAGCATTTCCCCATGGGAATAGAAATTTTACATAAGCATCATTTTAATGACTTGTAATAATTCCTCAAGTGAACAAACCATAGTATAACTTACTTGAAGATTGTTTCCTGTTTCTTATGTAAAACGTTTGCACTGAACTCCTCTATCCACGTTGCTTTTCTTTTATTCCAGATAATTTTTGTAAATTAGATTCTTTGAAGTGAAATGTCAGAGAGTATGACAACTAACACTCACTGCTTCCCAGAGTTTTACCAGCTTGTGCTTCCAGCAGAAACGCATGAGAGTGACCAGTGGGGGCATGTTTCTCTTGAGGAGCCAGTATATGTTTCTGTATTTTGTTTGGTTCAGTTTTTCCCTCCAGGGGTTACTTTACTGTCTTCTGTGTCAGCAAGTCTGAGTCTGGGTGGCAGCCACTCACCGTTAGCCTCTCCCCTCCATGCAGGAGTGGGAGACTTTCTCTAGCATGAGCTCCTCCATGCTGCCCAGAGCCTGGGCTCTGCCTGGGTTTCCAAAAATGTAACCTTGCCAGAGTCAAATTCTGATCGTCCCAGTACCCCCAGTGATGTGCCTTATTACTAAGTCTCAACAGAAGGACTGTGTCGGGCACACCAAAGCCTGTTCTCACCAGAGGGAGGGACACTAACGTCTGCTGAGTTTCTTTTTATTTAAAAAATTATCATGAGGTTTCATTTGTTTTGCTTGCCATTTCAGGGTATGGCTTCCCACACTATGGATTTCCTACATATGGTGGAATTACCTTCCACCCTGGAACCACTAAATCTAATGCTGGGATGAAGCATGGTAAGTAACACTTTTCTCTTTTTTTAGTACTGAGAAAAGAATGAAAAAAATTATTTAAAAATTAATTAAAGCCAAGAAGTTTTTTTTAAATCATTACTCACCACAACATTATCTTGAAAAAAAATTGATAAATGCCAATAAATTAAGAAGATACTTCTTTTCCAAAAAATTATTATTTCCTGTGGAGAGTATAGATTCTATTCCTGATACTATATTTAAATTTATACACTTACTTTGTACGTGGCATGAACAGGGGAAAGAAAAGAACATTAAATAGGGATAGAGAGAGACTTGACTATTCAAACATAAAAAAGTCACCAAACTTAGCTGTTCTCTCTCTTTTTTCTCAAATACTACACTTTTGAAGACACTTAGAGTTTTATAGGGATGGTCTTTTCTCATCAAATATATCCCCTGGGGGCTTCCCTGGTGGCGCAGCGGTTAAGAATCGCCTGCCAATGCAGGGGACACGGGTTCAAGCCCTGGCCCGGGAAGATCCCACAGGCCGCAGAGCAGCTAAGCCCGTGCACCACAACTACTGAGCCTGCGCTCTAGAGCCCGTGAGCCACAACTACTGAGCCCACGTGCCACGACTACTGAAGCCCACGTGCCTAGAGCCCGTGCTGCGCAACAAGAGAAGCCACCACAGTGGGAAGCCCATATGCCGCAGTGAGTAGCCCCTGCTCGCCACAACTAGAGAAAGCCCGCGCACAGCAACGAAGACCCAACGCAGCCAAAAATAAATACATAAATTCACAGAAAAAATGTATCCCCTAATTAGCAGTTGTCACATCATGTGTTCATACTCCTATTACATGTCCATTTTAGTGTACTCATTGAAGAAATAATACAACAGGGTCTTCTCACGTATTTCAACACCTGTTTTACGTCAGGTGCTTTTACATGTTTTAACTGTAATCTTTATGATTCCTCTGTAAGGAAAATATTAGTATCTTCACTTTACAGACAGAGCACACCAAGGTTCAGAAATGATCATTCACTCACTGAAGGTACCTATCTGTTAGTGGCAGAACCAGGATTTGAACCAGGTCTGCCTGTAAAATCTCAGTGTTCCCATAGTAGCTGTCAGGTAGCATAGTAGGACCTGAAAGAGTGTGATCAGAAACAGTGCACTGGACAGCTCCCACACCAAAGAATGCGAGTTGAGATCACATCTTCACAACCTGCTTGAGCATGAGGGGAAAAAATAGCTGCTCTGTTTTCAAGAACTTTAAAAATTCCACTTCCTTGCAATTCCTAGAAGAGCTTTATTTCATTTTTCTCCTTTACAGATAAACAGAATGAGGTATACATTTTTAGAAATGTAAAAAAAAATTTTTTTAAGGTCTTAAATAAGTTTTCATCACAAGAAAAAAGAATTTGTAACTATATATGCTGATGGATGTTAACTAGACTTACTGTGGTAATCATTTTGCAGTGTGTACAAGTACTGAGTCATTACACTGTACACCTGAAATTATTACAATGTTATACCTCAATTTAAAAAAAGTTTTTTGAAAGTGACTTTAAAATAGCTCCAAAAGGTGTTACTTATGACCATTTTAAAAGGAATTTTAAATTGTTGTTTTTCTTTTCCCTTTGCAGTAAACCTGCCTCCTACCTTTATCTGACCTTTGCTGAAACAGTGAATTATAACTTAATTAATAGATTTTACTGAGGAAAAAAAGCTGAATTTTTGCTTTTGCCTTAGGAACCATAGACACCCCATCTAAAAATGACCCTGAAGGTTATGACAAGAGTGATCACAGAGAGGCCATGAATCTCTCTGGGCAGGCAGCAGCGACCACCGAGCAAGACAAGGAGTCCTGCGAGCGGGGCGCTGAGGCTCATCTGGCGTACTCAGTAGGAGTAAAGGAGGAGCATCGCAGTTCCCAGGGTGAGTGAGCACGCGGAGGACTGCATGGTACTGCCTGGTGAGGGCGTGGGTCCGTTCTAGGTGGGCAGCCTATTTCCAGAAGACAGGTCTATTTTCTGTTGATCTAAAGACGATACATCAGCATCTGGTTCAGCATGCTCTTCAGAGCCCTGTGCGCCTTTTGAAAAGCATGCGCTGGGTTATTTTATTCACACTGGGATTTCCATTTTCCCAGTGTTATCTTTGAATATAAAGTACAGAAATTTACATATGCTTCTCCAGTCCGTCATGCAGTTTTAGGGTATCACGAGAGATCATCTGAATCATTTCCACCACAGATAAGAGAGCAGTTTGCATACCTTTGACAGTCTCCCTTCTCTCGACTGTCATACTAAAGTGGAATTTCGCCTGAAAATAAGGACTTTTCCCATTATCCTGATGCCTTCTTTGAAGAATTAGGATTAGGAGGGACAGTGCATATTTGGAACCAGAACCCATTAGGGTATGTGTCATGGGTCTAGGTCATCCTAGATTATGCCTGGAAGACTTTTTCTGTAAGAGAAAGATAGTAAATATGTAGCGTTGTGGGCTACATATGGTTTCTATTGCATATTCTTTTTTTTAACACCCCTTCAAAGATGTACAAACCATGGTTAGCTAGGGGGCCGTATAAAAACAGGCCACACACAGGATTTGACCTTCAAGCCACAGTTTTCCTCCCGTTGACCTTCAGGAAGCAAAGTTTACAAAAACACCAATGGCTCTTGGAGAGTCTGTATCTCTGTGGCAGAGACTGATTTTTGACACTTTTTGCCTAACGAGAGAGTCGTTCAAGACTCCCATGAAGGATTATTTCACCAAGAGATTGTTTACACTTGTGTTAAAACCCAGTTAGCATTCTTTGGAGATTGATTGTTCCCCTTAAGATAACAGAAACTTCTGAATTTCTTTTCCCCGAACAAACTGTAGACAGATTTTTTGAGACCAGCCTCTATATTTGTCAGTGAGCCAATGTCCAGCTGTGCTTTTTCTAGTGAACACAACCCAGAAGCACCAAAAGGAGCATTTTCCACTAAGTCGATGTGTCTCAGGGTATCAGAACACTGATGCCGACAGTCTTGGCCTGAAGCATGGCATTCCTGTAGAGCAAGTGTGGGAAACTCAACTGTGATTGTGATCCATTGCCTTGCAGAAAACCTCTTTCTGGAGAAGGCTATGCAGCTTGCCAAGCAGCATGCCAATGCCCTTTTTGACTACGCAGTGACAGGAGATGTGAAGATGCTGCTGGCTGTCCAGCGCCATCTCACTGCAGTGCAGGACGAGAACGGGGACAGGTAAGTCAGGACTTTTGCAAACAAGGGTTGTTTTAAAGGGGCGAAGAGAGAAAAGTATTGTATGCATGCTGGCTAGAAATAGAAGAATTGATCAAAGTTATTGGGTCCTGCAACTGAAACACTCTCTCAAGGAAAATAATGTGTCAGTAAGGTTGAGTGGCACAGTGGCACAATCTCCTTCTCCTGTCCTGTGGCTCTCACCTCTTGGGCTCTAAAATAGCCAGAATACTCATCTAAGAGTACAGCACTCTGGGCGAGAAAACTAAGATGGGTGCGGGGAATGGTACTTTTTTTTTTTTTTTTTAACATCTTTACTGGAGTATAATTGCTTTACAATGGTGTGTTAGTTTCTGCTTTATAAAAAATTGAATCAGCTGTACATATACATATATCCCCATATCTCCTCCCTCTTGAGCCTCCCTCCCACCCTCCCTATCCCACCCCTCTAGGTGGTCACAAAGCACCGAGCTGATCTCCCTGTGCTATGCGGCTGCTTCCCACTAGCTATCTGTTTTACATTTGGTAGTGTATATAGGGAATGGTACTTTTTGAAAAGCCCTGCTTGATTTGTTGGAATACGATTTAGAATCACATTTAATAAACAAACACTTGTTTATTGGAATAGTAATATTTGCTGTATTTATTAGAATAATATAAAATTTGGTCTTACCAAATCCCTTAAAGCACTTGTGATCCCCACTGCATATCTGTAATAATAATATTCTCAAGGAAAAGCCCAATAGAGACAGCACAACAGCAGCAACAGAATAATTAGGAGGCCGTTGTCATGCTCTCCCAGTTACTGGTTCCTCTTCCACTGCCTCTGTGAACCGTCACCAGTCTGTGACTGAATCAGACCCTTGTGACGGCTCTGACCCGCACTGTGTGGGAGTCTAACATTCCAAGCACTGTGCTTCCCATTCCTGCTGGTACCGAGCTTGTATTTGCAAAGACACCTGGCTTCTTTCTAAAACGGTTCTCCTAGTCCTTTCATTGAGACTTCTAAAACGATCTCAAAAGCCTGTAAAAATAACGAGTGACCACAGCCCTCAAATCCAAGTCAAGTGCTTTATCCAAAACCTTCTCAAAATAGCGTCAGCAATGAGAAATGCTTCTCTGTGGAAGAGCTCTCAGGCGCTGTGTTTTAAACCTCAGTTTAAACACCGAACCAAATGCTTTAGGAAAGTGCCAACCTCAGGGTTTCAGACAGAGACCTTTGTTCTCATTCCTTGCAGCTTAACCAAGGATGTGGTGTAACCACTGGCCTTGTTAATACAGTATGAGAGGAACCGGTACAGCCTTCTTTGTGTACTGTCATGAACAGCAGAATGTTTTTTACAGGGTTAAATAATCCATTTAGCATTCAATAGCATATAACCACAAGAGAAAGCAGTTCACCAAGACAGGACAGTCGCATTTCAGGTGATATTTTTAGGGACCTGCTGATGAGCCTAAGAAAGACGAGCATAGGTAAGTTGGAAAGGGACTGCTGGTGTTCGAAGGGAGGATTGTGGAAAGGGACACAGGCACGTGCATTCAGGTGAGGGCACTGAGGGGAAGGTATAGACGTGTGTAAGGACCTGGATGCATGTGGAAAGGCTGGGGAGGTGGCTTTCCCTGCCCAAGCAGGAGATGAACCCTTAGAGTCCCCGCCCCGGACCCCAAACATACTCACGCAAGCAGGCCCGCGGGGCTTGTCGCAGCTGGAGGCCAGAGGGGTGAGACATGGGGAGACCAAAGAGGAGTCCTCAGAAGAATATAGACAAGGGATAGCTTTTGGCCTTCACAGCTCAGTCCCTTGTTTTCACCGAGTTTATCATATTCGGCTAATAATTTGAATCCTGTGGCCGTTAGTCATCACAGAAAATACAATGAAGAAAAAAAATAATAAAAGCTTCTGGTACTGGGGAAATTCCCACTAGGGTGTGAAAATCTATGGGGGAGGGGGAATGTACTTCTGCTACAAAATGCTGAGCTGCACATGGAAATTTTTAGGCAGTTTTTGAAGTACGACCTTTTTCTTGGTATATGTGCATCATGTCTGCGTCAGACTTTGGGCCCTTTTCAGCAGTCTTCTTCCAGCCCTACGGTTCAAAAGACAGTACTGAAACCCTGAAATCATTCATTTAAAAATATCTCTCAAATAACGAAGTCACAGTTTAGTTTTTCAGCCTCTCCTGAGTCAATGTTAATCCCAAGTAATATACACTTGCTATTTCCAAGAAGGTGGCCTGAATAAAATGACACCTCATATCTTTAGAGAAAATCCAGCCTGTGCCTCAAATCCCGTCTGTCCCGCCACCCTGGGATTCTCAGGGTGCTCCGCATCATAATCTGGCCATACTTTGGAGGATTCATCCTCCTAGATGTTCATCCGCAACTCTACAGAGCGGTGCCCATGTGCCCCTGAAGCAGGAGAGCTTAAGGGATTAAGAGATGGCTTTGGGGCAAGACAGTCCTGGACTTAATATATGACCTGGATTGAGTCCTATTATACCCGTAAGTCTCACTTTCATCACCTGAAAAATACGGATAATGTCACCTACCTCGTAAGACTGTTGTTGTGATTAGTCAGATAATGTATGTCAAGCGCCTGGTGTGGTCTGGTATTAGAAGCTCTAAACAAATAGTAGCCACTTTTTTATTGTTGAGTCATTTCCAACTAATTTTAATTATAGGCTTTCTTAACAATTAAAAAAATTTGTTCCTAGGAGTGACGATGGGCACCTGCCAACATTTTCAGCCTCATCAGCGTTAGCCCTAAGTTTGTTCAGTCATCCTTATTTTAGTGCCCAAACTGTGTGCCAGGGCTATAAGGCTGACCCAGAGGGAACCAGCCTCTGAGAGGACCACAGGCCAGAGAGGGAGGAAGATGCATAGAAAACTGCAGTCGCTCAACCAAGCAGTACACTTGAGGGGAGACAGCCTGCTCTGCCTAGGAAGTTGAGGAAGTCTTCTCCAAGGATGTAAGGTTTGCACTGGCGTAGGAAGGATAAAGAGGTGCCGTGGAGGCAGAGGAAAGGAGCAGAACCATTCTAGGCAGAGGGACCAATTCGGTGGAGAAATACAGTTACATCCTTCCTTCAGAAGTTTGCGTCTAGAGTCTTCTCCCAGTAGTTAAGAGCCTGACTGCATTCTCCCCTCTTGGCATCTAGGAAGATCTTAAAAAGCCACCACGCTGTACTTGGGAGGAGGTGGCGGAGCTGGGTGAGATAACTGCACCCTGCTGAGCAGATCCGCGTGCAGCCGTGCTACACACGTCACTGTGTGTCGGGGTACGTCAGAGACAAGGGAGAGGAGAAAGCGCATGGCACAGGCAGAGCTGGGATTTGAACATAGCTTCCTCTGTCTTGAAGCCCGGGTTCCTGTGCACCTCAAGGGTCCAAACCGAATGCCCCCAGAGAGCAGGCAGGTACTGGAAATGAGTAGGCAGGCAGTAAAGCATCCCCACCTTGGATACAAGATGTTTCATAGATTCGAGACATTTGGGGGCCAGAGAAAACTAGGTATGAGAGCCAGATACAATCTGGGAGTCTAATCCTACCTTGGGAATCTTTTTTTTTTTTCCTCCCTCCCATTAACAGTTTAGTTGATTGTTGCCTCTACATGTTTGTTCCAGCGTCTTACACTTGGCAGTCATCCACCTTCATGCTCAGCTTGTGAGGGATCTGCTAGAAGTGACATGTGGCTTGATTTCTGATGAAATTATCAACGTGAGAAATGATCTCTACCAGGTAAGCAGGGTAGGATAAGTATGTCCCGTCTGTCAAGAAGAAATGCAGCGGAAAACAAGTGAAGTTTGAAAAGCTCGTCATGTACGGGAAGTTTGAAGTCTGCTGAACATGTTGACACCATCTAGATTAAATGCGTATCCAATGAAGGGTGCGGAATCGGAATACAGAAAGGTAAAAAGGTTGCTTGAGAAGGAAAACGTGTCTTTCAGAAACAGAAAGGTCAAGGTGAAGAAGACAGGGAACACCAAAGAGATCTGCCCAAATGAGGTTTGCACAGAAATGAGGTGGGCTCAGAAACAGCTTCAGGACCTCTGTTACAGAGGTCTTCAGATATTTCAGGTAGGGGAGTTGACTGGAGACTCAGTGAGGCTGCCTGTTGGGCACATGCAGATTTCAGGTGAGGAAAGGAGACACGAAAACTGTTGGCCAGAACCAAAGCCTGGATGCTGGGTGCAGGGAGCCGGCAGACCTGGGCCACCCTCTCCGGCTGAGGGACCGCACAAGCAGGACGTGAGCAGGGTTCTGCTCTCCAGAGCTGCTCCCTCCTCCCTCCTCCCTCCTCCCTCCTCCCTCCTCCCTCCCGGGCGCTCTCTCTTCCTGCTGCCTTTCCCCGGCCCCATCAGTCTTCTCTACAGCCTCCTGGTCTTGCCCCCTTCTCGGCTTTCCTGTTTTCTCCTTCCCTTCACACGAACCAAAGTGACCTCCCAGTCTTCCTTGGCCTCTGTGGTATGCTCAGATGCCTGATTCAAGCATATCCCTTACTCTAAAAGTACAGACAACCATCATGCACAATTATTTACACAGTAAAGGTGCCTGTTCCAGTTCTCAATTTTTAAAGCAGGTGATGTGAATCATTTTTATTTCCTCAAAGCAGAAGTCCTGAAATGTTTACATGTATCTCTCAATAGATTTTTATCTGTGGATAGCTGTTTCCCGATAAGGGAAAGTAATGGATGTAAGGCGTTAGGCTTCTTCTTTGGCTGTCATGCTTAAGATCAAAGGGAAAATGAAGTTGGGGATTCTTCGCTGACTCATAAAATAACTAGGATGAGGTCTAATTTTAGATATACATTTAAAGGATAGCTTCTTCAAATTTTCATACCATTTTGGGTGTTGCTGGTATTTGGAAAGTCATTTGGCCCTTAGAGCTTGATTCTCACAGGCTTTTGGACTGATTGTTGCTTTTCACCATCCCAAGTGTGCAAATAAAACTACAAATGGGATGTTGTCACGTCTCAGTCCTCCTTTCAAAGGCAGCTTAACTTCACTGCCTGGAGGTCAGATTGAAGGAATTGCTTGTTTTTCTGTTTATAAATAGGACCTGCAAAGGACACCGCACAACAGGATAGTAGTAGTTGTGATTTATTATGTGCCACACTCCTTACTGTATCATTTGGGTACATATATTGAGACTCTCCAGTGTGCTGGAGACAAAAACTCTCAAACCACCACCTTTGACACTTGTGTGCCTTCTGATTTGGGGAGTCTCAGGAGAATGCAGGTCCGTTTTCCCCACCTTACATTGTTCTCACTGATGGGCAAGGATTCGGGATCCCCCTGGTTTGCCTTTTAGGTCTTACACACACACCCAATGGCAACTTCTATTTGAGAACTAGAAACCCACTAAGATTTAGACTTTCATTTATCTGTTGTAAAGGTTTTCTCTTAGCTATTCTTGATGGGAAATTAGACAGTTCCCTAAGTAATTTGGATTATTTGGCAATTGTCTTAAACATTCTCCCAGAATACCTTTCACTAATCTTAGTACATTTCTGTGGCCATCTGTCACGATCAAATCTCTCTGTCACCCACCGTCTAGAGAAAGACACACTCAAAATAATCCAAGTGCATAGGGTTAAGATTTTTCTGAAAATATTTCTGAAACCTGTTCCCTTTAAACCCTCTTTTCCTCTCCCATTTCCTCCCCACAACATAAACAACAACTCCAGTGTGTGTGGTATCAACTGTTTTATTTGTATATGTTCCTGTAAAACATTAGTGGGGTTTTTACGCATGTATTGTTTAATGTTTCTAATTATTATAAATATAATATGTGTTCATAGTTTTTAAAACAGTACATAAGGATATACATTAGAGAATCAAGGTTACCCTCCCTGGCAGCATATACATCTCCCAGCCCCACTCCCAAATTTAACTATTGTGTTTATAAGTATTTTCCCAGGTATTGGTTACATAAAAATATATACTTTAAATAGATATTTTAGTATATCCTTACACACAGTCCACATTATATTATACATACTGCTCCTGATTTGCATAAACCTTTTTCTTAAATTTTAAATACAATTATAGATTCATAGGTGGTTACCAAAAAAAAAAGTGTACCAGGAGTCCCATGTACCCTTCACCCAGTCTCCCCAGTGGTAACTTCTTGCATAACTCTAGTCCAGTATCAAAGCCAGGAAATTGACATTGATACAATCCACAGATCTTATCTGGGTTTCATCAGTTTTACATGCACTCATTTGTGTGTGTCCATATAGTTCTTCATGCACATATTTTTTAATTGCATAAGTGGCTTTGTGCTACATGTCACTATATTTCTGCCTTCACTGCTTATGGGATTTATCCACCTGTGTGTACAGCTAGTTCCTTGTTCTACTCCTGAAGAGGATCCCATAGTTTACCTCTTCCACCTGTTATGTACCTGTCCCCCAACAGTGGACACTGAACCAGCTTCTCTCTTCCTACCTCCACAGACAGTCCTTCAGTGAAGAGTCTCACCCACGTGCCCTTGTGGATTTGTGTCACTCAGATACACAGACGGGAGTGGGATTGCTGGGGCATTTGTGTACTTGGCTCTGCAGAATGTCTGCATGAGTCCATATGCCAGCAGGCATGGCATGAAAAGTTCCTGGATTCCTACATTGTGTAATTGCTTAAGATATAATCCCGGGGTTTAAGATCTAAAGCCTAAAATGTCATAGAAAACCTTCATGGGATCATAGGGAAAAAAACTTTAAAAAAATTTTTTTACTCATGGTAAGAGATTTTGTATGATATGAAACTTATATTGAAACTACAGATAATTTTAAATCTCTGAATGGTATTATTTATTTTTTGAGAGGAAGGCTCTTGGCTATAATGTCTAAAGTTCTGAGGACATGATTCATTTCAAGCCAGGATATAGTTCTAAGGGATGAAAAAAATAAGGGTGAGAGTGGAAATATAGGGAAAAAATCCGTTTCTGTTACATTAAATAATCACTGTAGCAGCTTCCCTGGTGGTGCAGTGGTTAAGAATCCGCCTGCCAATGCAGGGGACACAGGTTCGATCCCTGGTCTGGGAAGATCCCACACGCCACGGAGCAACTAAGCCCGTGCGCCACAACTACAAGCCTAAGCTCTAGAGCCCGCGAGCCACAGCTACCAAGCCCGTGTGCCACAACTACTGAAGCCCGCGCACCTAGAGCCCATGCTCCGCAACAAGAGAAGCCACTGCAATGAGAAGCCCGCGCGCCGCAACGAAGAGTAGACCCCACTCACCGCAACTAAAGAAAGCCCGCGTGCAGCAACAAAGCCCAACACAGCCAAAAATTAATTAATTATAAAAAAAATAATCACTGTAATGAGACTTAGGCAGCACAAGCATCTTTCATCCTGTTTACGTGTGCCATGCCCCGGCCAGGGTGTTGGTGGCCCACCTGTTGTCACTGCTACAGCCACTAACCGCTTACTGAGAAGGAAAGTTTAGGCAGATTGTCACTAGACAGGCTGGATTTCACAGGCTTCTGTGAGATAGACTGATTTGTATAAAAATACATTGCTGGGGCCTCCCTGGTGGCGCAGTGGTTGGGAGTCCGCCTGCCGATGCAGGGGATGCGGGTTCGTGCCCCGGTCTGGGAGGATCCCATATGCGGCGGAGCGGCTGGGCCCGTGAGCCGTGGCCGCTGGGCCTGCGCGTCCGGAGCCTGTGCTCCGCAACGGGAGAGGCCACAGCAGTGAGAGGCCCGCATACCGCAAAAAGAAAAAAAAAAATAAAAAAAAAAAAAAAAAAAAAAAAAAAAATACATTGCTGTTCTGTGTCAGTGGCCTCAGTTCTATACTTCCATGATTGTGTCTGTCTTAACTGATTTTGAAAACACGCAGTTTTCAAAACACCTCATTTGCATTCACTGAGGTACTGCTTCGTGGGCAGGGTAATCAAATGGACTGTTTACACACTTACTAGGTGTCAGCAACTCAGCTTGTTTGTCCATCCGAGCCCTCTTAGTGAGAGGTAGTTCTCTGGTCCTAGTATGACTTTGAGAATCCTCTGAAATGGGGTTGGCAGAGTTCTATCGATTGGTCTCATGGAGCCAGTCCATGGAACAGTAGTTTTTAATTTAGCACCTTTTTTTCCATGTCAGTATAGAATGACAGCACCTTTGTTAATTGGTTTCTATCGGGCAGCTTATTTAAACTTCTTCAGTAAAACCATAGCCTTGATTTGATTTGTTAACATATGATTTTTCAGCTGAAGGTAGACTCCTAGAAATTCAAGAAAACTATATTTACTAATAAATGAGTTAACATATCAACAATCACTTGGCTGTAGTGAGAAACAAGAAAGCTATTAAGAATTGTAAATATAACAAATAATCTTGATAATTGAACGACTGAATGTTAGTCCAGTATATATATTGGATTGGCCAAAAGGTTCGTTCGGTTTTTTCCATAAGTCGGCTCTCGTAGCACTTGGTTGTCTTTAGCTTCATTCGAAACAGTTTTGTTAGATTGTATGTGACAGCTGTCATGTCAGCCTGCATTTAAGAAAAGACTTATCAGAATTGGTGATTTTTTTTGTGTAGCCATGTTAATATTGAAGATGGGAAGAAAACAACATTTTCGGCCTGTTATGCTTTATTATTTCAAGAAAGGTAAAAATACAACTGAAACACAAGAAAAGATTTGTGCAGTGTATGGAGAAGGTGCTGTGACTGACTGAACATGTCAAAAGCGGTTTGCTAAGTTTCGTGCTGGAGATTTCTCGCTGGACGATGCTCTGTGGTCCGGTAGACCAGTTGAAGTTGATAGCGATCAAATCGAGAGATTAATTGAGAACAATCACCGTTATACCACTAGGGAGATAGCCGACATACTCAGAATATCCAAATCAAGCTTTGAAAATCATGTGCACCAGCTAGGTTATGTTAATCACTTTGATGTTTCAGTTCCATGTAAGTTAAGCGGGGAAGAAACCTTCTTGACCATATTTCTGCATGCGATTCTCTACTTAAACGTAACAAAAATGTTCCATTTTTAAAACAAATTGTGACAGGTGATGAAAAGTGGATACTGTACAATAATGTGGAATGGAAGAGATCGTGGGGCAAGTGAAATGAACACCACCAACCACACCAAAGGCCAATCTTCATCCAGAGAAGGTGAAGTTGTATGTATGGTGGGATTGGAAGGGAGTCCTCTGTTATGAGCTCCTTCTGGAAAACCAAACGATTAATTCCAACAAGGACTGCTCCCAATTAGACCAACTGAAAGCAGCACTCGACTAAAGGCGTCCAGAATTAGTCAACAGAAAACGCATAATCTTCCATCAGGATAACACAAGACTGCATGTTTCTTTGATGACCAGGCAAAAACTGTTACAGCTCGGCTGGGAAGTTCTGATTCATCCGTCATATTCACCAGACTTTGCGCCTTCAGATTTCATTTCGGTCTTTACAAAATTCTCTTAATGAAAAAAATTTCAGTTCCCTGGAAGACTGTAAAAGGCACCTGGAACAGTTCTTTGTGCAAAAAGATAAAGAAGTTTTGGGAAGATGGAATTATGAAGTTGCCTGAAAAATGGCAGAAGGTAGTGGAACAAAAGGGTGAATGCGTTGTTCAATAAAGTTCTTGGCCAAAATGAAAAATGTGTCTTTTATTTTTACTTTAAAAACCAAAGGCACTTTTTTGGCCATCCCAATACTTCATGAGCATGTGATGTGGAACAGAGAGTGTAACTCATTTGCAAAGGTGAGAAGTTAATCTGGGAATGAGAAATGGCCCCTCAGTATGACTCCACCTATTGTAGTCACAGCTACTAAGCCTGTGGGTTACAAGTATGCCGCTGACCAGTGTCATCTCCTGCCTGTTCTCCCCAGACACCCTTGCACTTGGCAGTGATCACCAAGCAGGAGGCTGTGGTGGAGGACTTGCTGAGGGCCGGGGCCGACCTGAGCCTTCTGGACCGCTTGGGTAACTCAGTTTTGCACCTAGCTGCCAAAGAAGGACATGATAAAATTCTCAGTATTTTACTCAAGCACAAGAAGGCAGCACAACTTATCAACCACCCCAACGGGGAAGGTAAGAGACAGTCACACATCGTGGTATAACCCTCTGTCTGCTTTCTACACAAAAAGTAGCTCTCTGGTAAATGTGTGTTATTTGACTGGCACCCCAAAGTGCTTTCCTTAATCACTTGGAATTCATCATCTCTTATGGAAATTTCCATTGCTGGCTGTAGCTAATTCCTTTAAAGATGATTTGGAATAGTCAGTCAGTAGGAGGAAAAAGCAAAGGCCTGAGCAAACACCAGTCTTGGTATGTAGAAAGCATCCGTTATTCGGAGAATGTTTATATGCTGTCAGTGTCTCCTGAGAACGTGAAAGGAGTCTGGGTTTACCTGCAGAACAACTGACTTACAGCACCTGTAAAGACTGTCTGGAGGAGAGATTCTGTCGGCACTCGACATGCTGACCCCCGACAGCCTTCCCTCCCCGTGACCACGCCTGTGCTTGGGCTGCAGGTCTGAACGCCATTCACGTGGCCATGATGAGCAACAGCTTGCCGTGTCTGCTGCTGCTCGTGGGCGCAGGGGCTGACGTCAACGCTCAGGAGCGGAAGTCGGGGCGCACGGCGCTGCATCTGGCCGTGGAGCGCGACAACATCTCCTTGGCTGGCTGCCTGCTCCTGGAGGTGAAGGATGCGCTCACCTGCCTTTGCATTCAACTCCCAAAGGGGATTGGGGGAAATCTTTTCGAAGAATGATGTCGCAAACAGGTTATCTCCCTACATTCTGCTCCACCTTTGTAACATCTACTCTATCTACTCGACGCTTCAGAATAGCAGCTCAGGCTCTCCCGGCATCCCGTGCCTGGTTATTTCTAAGTGGGGATTTCTTCAATGGCATAGCCTGCCCAAAATAGCAACAGGGCTGGTAATGTGACCCGGGGAGCCATGCAGACGGGGAGGCAGGGACAAAAGGGCGAGAGAGCCTCGGACTAACCCTTTTCTGTGTCGGGGGGGGGATTTTAGGGTGATGCCCATGTAGACAGCACCACCTATGATGGAACTACACCCCTGCACATAGCAGCTGGGAGAGGGTCCACGAGGCTGGCAGCTCTTCTCAAGGCAGCAGGTAAGGCAGCCTGGCGGTCGGTGATGGAAAATGTCATCAGGAATGCAAACCTAGCCTCAATAGAGCAGCCATGCCACCTTCTTAAGCCACAGACCCGCTGCGGAAAGGCACAAGTAAATAAAAGTTCTCTGGCAAATCACGTTCAACTCTGTAAAGGCACTGTTTGGACTAGTGATCCTGGGCTTCGTGCTGACAGTCAGGTTAGTTTTTACTCTCCGGTTCACCTGTTTGTTTTGGATGTGGGTTGTCTTCATTGACTCCCACGACAAGAGATCTTCTTAACGTTGAATCAAATTCCTTGTAGAATTCGGAGCAGTATCCACCTCAGGTCATGTCACAAGTCCTCAGAAGGAAAAGTTTATTGGTATAAGAAATGATTTAAAGACTTCCTTTTGCAAGAAAGGTCCCTGAGAAGCCAAAGTAATAGGAAAAAACAAATGGGCCGTGTGTTGAGTACTGTCACGTGCCAGGCACTAAAAATCGCTCGCTTCTCTTGGGCTAGGCACTTCACATGCACGGTCTCATTTAGTCTTACTTAATCCACAATAACCCTTTGAGACAAATCCCATTATTAGTCCCATTTTTTAAAAATTTATTTATTTTATATTTATTTTTGCTGTGTTGGGTCTTCGTTTCTGTGCGAGGGCTTTCTCCAGTTGCGGCGAGCGGGGACCACTCTTCATCGCGGTGCGCGGGCCTCTTACTGTCGTGGCCTCTCTTGTTGCGGAGCACAGGCTCCAGATGCGCAGGCTCAGTAGTTGTGGCTCATGGGCTCTAGAGCGCAGGCTCAGTTGTTTGTGGCGCACGGGCCTAGTTGCTCCGTGGCATGTGGGATCTTCCTGGACCAGGGCTCGAACCTGTGTCCCCTGCATTAGCAGGCGGATTCTCAACCACTGCGCCACCAGGGAAGCCCCTATTAGTCCCATTTTATAGCCAAGGAAACAGACTAGAGAGACTTCTGCATCCCGGTCCCAGGGCCCCAGTAAGGGGCAGAGCTGTGGGTCACACCTTGTCACCCGGAACTTCCAGACTCTGTTCTCTCTGCTGGGTTTCTGTCCCCCGTTTTGCTCAAGGATTTGAAGATGTTATTCCGATTCAGTCCTCTTCCTGTGAAATATAGAAGAATTATTCCTGCTCATCCTTGAATCTCTACTGCCTTGTGTATTTAGAACCTCAAAAAATGTTTAATGGAATTGGTATCTCAAGCCTGTCCTGGCATATGTGATTTACCTCAGGTTATTAAAATTTTTTTAGAAAATAAATGCTTCACAAATTCAAGAAAAGAGTAGATTAAATACCTTCTAAAAAAACGGAGGCCAGAAAAATATAAGAACCTTTTCTTTGGTAGCACTACATTTTTCTGACATCACATCCCGAATAAGCAGCAGCCTTTTCTTTCCTCCTTTGTCAAGTTGACGTTCCCATGAACAAGATACGATGGATTGCAGTGTGTGTGAACAGTGTGGGGTTATAATTAAGAAATGCCTTCAGACGAGAAGCTCTGACCCTTCCAAGAATGCTTTCTCTCTAATTCTCAGTATCCCATGAAAGGAGTAGCAAGTAGCAGTTTCTCCAGTATATAAATGAAGAAACTCAGAAGAAAAACTTAGTCCTGGGCTTCCCTGGTGGCACAGTGGTTGAGAATCCGCCTGCCAATGCAGGGGACACGGGTTCGAGCCCTGGTCCAGGAAGATCCCATGTGCCGCGGAGCAACTAAGCCCATGCGCCACAACTACTGAGCCTGCGCTCTAGAGCCTGCGAGCCACAACTACTGAGCCTGTGTGCCACAACTACTGAAGCCTGCGTGCCTAGAGCCCATGCTCTGCAACAAGAGAAGCCACCGCAATGAGAAGGCTGCGCACCACAACGAAGAGTAGCCCCCGCTCACTGCAACTAGAGAAAGCCCACGCGCAGCAGCGAAGACCCAACGCAGACAAAAATAAAATAAACAAAATTTAAAAACAAAAACAAAAACCCTAGTCCTGAGCTCAGAGTCATGAAGAAGATCACTTAAGGAACAGACCTAGTTCAGCTTCTCCATCTTTGGTCCTGAAAATTGTTCATCCTAGTTTCTCTACTGTTTCCATGGTCAGGTGACACTCACTGCCCCAGAGATCAGGCTGCAGCTGGGAGAATGGAGTAGGAAGTGGCATGCAGATCCTCTCGTTAGGCACTCCCATCGTTGAAGTTGTCAAAGGTCAAACGTCCTCCCAGCAAGACTAAAACAAGGTCCTCTTTCCAAAAGGGGAGCATGCTAAACATCCTACTGTTCATCAGGCAGCAAGCTAAACACTCTCTGAATAAAAACAGTCTCTGTAAGCCTTTGAGAAGTTAACTCTAGCCTTAATTTTTGAGTTACTTCAGGTGTTTCTTGCTGCTGGCTAAGCAACAGACTAGATTTTCCAAGATTGGCCCTAACTTTTTCAGCAACTCCACATCCTACCAGAAGGTTTTCTTGGCATTTTGCATTTAAGGATCAGTGCCGTACCCAGGAATAAAGTGGAACAGGTTGGCACTAGACAGCAAGCAGCTTTGCTCTTTTGAGCAAGCAGGTGAAGAGGCTGAGAAACGTGCGGTGCTGGGCATCAATTTGAACACTTAGGACCTTGATCCTGAGCATGCGCCCTAGTCCCTGTAAACTGCTGCCTTCAGTCCTCAGGTTAAAGATGCATCGTTCACTTCAAAACTGTCCTATAGCGTTAAATGTGAGAGCCGGCATGTTCCAGGTCTTTTGTTTTGGAAAGTGCCCTTGGCCACATGGGGTATCCGCAGTCACCTTTACAGTCAAGATGCATTAGAATTTATTTAAATTTAAATTTTTAAGTTTAAAAGCAGGTTTCTGGATATTTCAGTAGAAAATGTGTTTTATATGTTTATAAATAAACATGTTTTATCTATTTATAGACTCTGACCCCTGCAGGCAGTTAGAAGTTGACGAGATGTGGGTTTACCTAACGCTATGTAACTTGACTTCGCAGGAGCGGATCCCCTGGTGGAGAACTTTGAGCCTCTGTACGACCTGGATGACTCTTGGGACGAGGACGGAGAGGATGAAGGAGTCCTGCCAGGAACCACTCCCCTGGATATGGCCACCAGCTGGCAGGTGAGCGTGGCCCCGCCTGTGCGCTGGCTGCTCCTGAGGGAGCTCCAGGTCCAGGGACGTCAGAGCAGGTGGCCTTCCTCGGTCTTTACTCCCCAAAGCACACGCCTGTTAATTTTTAAGAAAGTCTGCTTGTCAAGAGCTGTATCTCTCTTGAGAAGCCTATCTGTGAAAGATCTAGGTCAGCAGAGTTGTGAGTGTAAAAGTATATGCCTAATCAGATCAGAGCTAGATGAGAGAAACACAGAATTCACGTTACAGGTTACCCACTCTGAACTTACACCACCGTCGTTCCCATCTCAGTTTCTGAAGCCAGGATAAATGTTATGGTTAGCTTGAACTTTGGTAAGTGATTTCTGAACATAAAAAGACATGGGGATTCTTCTGAGGATCTGCACAAATATAAACAAAGTAAACAGCCTTACAGCTTTCCTCGGAACCCTGCTGACCTGAGATCTGAAGGCGAAAGCAGTTACTCCATCTTTTGGGCGCAGGGAGGACAGCCAGAGAGGGAGGAGGTGGGCGGCCCACACATGCCCGACCCAGCTGAATAGTAACCCTTCGCAGGGCCAGGCGCTGCTCCCTGTCCAAAACTGCTCGCTTGCCTCCTCGCGGGCCGTGTGGGTCGAGCGGAGTGACCCTGGCGGAGAGACCACACGGCTCTCTTTACGTTGAGCGCCTGGTTTTCCCAGAAGCCTCACCACAGAACACAAAGATAACCCACTTCACTGACCCCCATGTGGTCCTCGCCCAGGTCAGCCAGCCACCGAGTGACTGCAGAGAACGCCGAGCCGCCCCCAGAGCTGTGGAGTTTTGGGGTTTTTTTCTCCCTTTTAACCTAAGACTTTTCTGGCCCCGCAGTTAAAATGTGGATGGTGCCAGGAGGCTGACCCCAAGCCCTGTGAGCACTTGTACACCTCAGTTTGAGCAAGTTCGTAAAACTCGTTCTCGGAAGCCTGTTCACTAGGGGGGAGGGGCAACCACGGAACCCAGCTTCACGGCTCAGCGTGAGCTCAGCCCTCTCCCTGGCTCTCAGGAAACATCGCTGACCGACACGTGGCTGACTGGGTGGCCTAGACTGCCTGTGCCCCTGGCCCTCAGCAGGGCCGTGGCCTTGGCTCTCTGTGAGGCTGGGTTGGGTCTTCCTCCCCACCTCAGGCAGCTCCCGTGGAGCACAGCCTCCCAGGCCCAGAGCCCCCTCAGAGGGCACGCGCATTCCCGGGCGATGGTACTGACCCCTCTTCCCAGTCCTCCATCTTTGGGGTCCCAGCCCCTCCTGAGGAGGACATGCCGAGTCCTTTATATTACAAAGAAGCAGATTTCCCTCATGGTCCCTTTAATGTGTAACATTTCCCCGTGCTTTTCTTCCCAACAGGTATTTGACATATTAAATGGGAAACCCTATGAGCCAGAGTTTACATCTGATGATTTACTGGCACAAGGTGAGTTGTGGGAGAAGCGGGTTCTTTGAGCCAGTGTCATCTCCACCCTGTCACTGAAAGGGGGGGTCAGGGCGTGCTGTGAAAGGCACAGGGGCTTCTTTCAGAATCAGGAGACCCTGGAGGGGTGCCACGGAGGAGGTCCAGCTGTAAATTACGACAGCGTAGGCTGCTGCTGACTTCCAAGTGAAGGAGCGGGATTGCTTCCACGGGGCGGGAGGGTGAGCAGTGTGGCAGCGATCCGTCCCTCCGGAGTGTCTCTGGTCGGTTAGGACGGTCGTGTTTCTTCTTTATTCTCTTCAGGAGACATGAAACAGCTGACTGAAGATGTGAAATTGCAGCTCTACAAGTTGCTAGAAATTCCTGATCCAGACAAAAACTGGGCTACTCTGGCACAGAAGTTAGGTTTGGGGATACTAAATAATGCCTTCCGGCTGAGTCCTGCTCCTTCTAGAACTCTCATGGACAACTATGAGGTAACACGTCGTCTTACATCTTTGACTACGTTTATTTGCCTTGGCTCTGTGGACATCACTGGCCGGAGTATAATCCCTTTCCTTCTCCCTTAAGTCTGAGGAAGAAAATCAGTCATTACCCGTGTCCTGGGAGGGTTGACCCAGGACAGCAGGAAACCCACCTTGGCTGTTTTCAGACACCTTGAGACTTGCTGCAGAAATGCTACTTAGCGTGTCAGGATGGTCACAGAACTTTGATCTCCCTGAGCAAAGACGAAAGACTGTAATCAACCTCCATGCCTTGCCCTCCCCAAGAACATGCCTTGATCCCATGTCAGCACATGGAACCAGTGACGTGACTCCTTGCGGAGCCATTACCTGGTGATGCTTTCCTTTCTGAAACGAAAAGGTAGAAAAACATGGGGTGAGATTACTGTCTGTGGCACAGGTCCTCAGCAGCTCGTTTCTCAGTGGTTTTCAGAGCTTCAGGGATATGGGGTAGACTTCCCTCTGGGTAGTTTCACTGCCTCGGCACTTTCTCTCTCCCTGCTTACTCTAAAGTGCTTCTCCGTGACTGCCTGAGTGGTCTTTGAGCTGAAACAGGAAACTTGACTCAGAGACCGCGTATCTTTTAGTTGCTCTCTGCCCTGAGCGCTACCTCCCAGGCCGCCGGCTATCTCAGGGGAAGGGGCATGCTGTCGCGTTTACAGCCTGCCTGCTTGTCCCCGCACAGCTTTGAACGCAGAGACATCCTCCTTCTTCGTTTCTGTCTCGCAGGTCTCTGGGGGGACAGTAAAAGAGCTGGTGGAGGCCCTGAGGCAGATGGGCTACACCGAAGCCATTGAAGTGATCCAGGAGGCCTTCTGCGCGTCGGGCAGCGCGGCCACCAGCCTGGTGGAGGCTGCCCCCCAGGCCCACTCGCTGCCCTGCTCGCCTGCCTCCACAGGGCAGCAAATAGGTAAAGAAAAAGGATTGAAAAAGCGGTCGAGACATTTCCCCGCTCTGCCAGGCTGGCACCTTCAGCCTCTGGGGCTGTGGCCTGTCCTCCCCACCACCATCTCCCCCACACGCCGTCCGCTACATCCGTCCCTCTCGGGGACCATAGGTTGTACTGTCTTCCCCTCCAGACGCGACCATTCAGGGGAGGGGCTGTCCCCACGACAGCCACATGGGCACCCGAGTCGCTCAGGTTCACGGTAAATACCAGAACAGCAGGCTGCAGGTGGTGACGGCCAGCATTACTTGTCTCGCTTCTTAAATTTATGAGAGAGAAAAACGTGCAGACCCGGGTCGGTGGAGGCAGGACGAGCGCCCCAGGCTGTGGACGGACGCTGCGACGTCTCCCACCGCTGCCCAGGCTCCCCTCCTGTGGTCCTGTCTCTCCTCCTCCCTTCCGCCTCCTGCCCGCGTCCACAGCGCTGACCCGTCACCCCACCTAGAACGCGGGCCCTGACGGGCTCTCAGCGCCGCAGTCCCCTCTTTCCCTTCAAATGCGTTCTCCCGCTCTAACAGCCATTTCCCTCCTGCTCTCTCCTCCTGACCCGCCGGCACCGCTTCCCGCTCCTCAGCCGTCCCGTGTCCTCGCCTCGCTCCACCGAGAGCATAGAAACAACTAGACTTCTCTCATCTTTGCACCATCAAACCAGCAGCCCGCCTGGGCCCGCCTCGTGCCCGGCCAGGTCCTGCTCCTCTAATTACCGCCTCGCTCTCACGCCTTAGCATTTTCTCCCTCCCGACTAGATCCCCTCGCAAGCGTGCTGTAGTTTCTCTCACCTTTCCAAAATAAGACAAACGGAAAGCAGCAAACAAACGTCCCCTTGACTCCCCCATCCCCTTTAGCCGCAGCCCGATTTCTCTGTTCTCCTACCCAGCCAGGCTTCCCAGGAGAATTCTGTAGAGTTCTTCTCTCCCCCTCCTCACCTCTCTCCTCGACGCCCTGCGCCCGTGCTCGGCCTCTACCCCACCCCCGCACCAGGCCCCCTCTCATCATGAGGACCGGCGTCTGCCCACATCTGGTCGCCGTCCTTCTCAGCCTCCCCTCCGGGCTCTCCCCTGGCATGCTCAGCTCCACACTCACCTTTTAAAGTCGCAGCCTCCAGAGCCCCATCCTAGGCGCTCCTTACTTGTCCTCATGTGCCCAGGACTCTCGATACCCACTCACAGCCGGGCTCGGCGCGGGCCACGGCGGTCACAAGTGCTGCCATCCTCCAAGAGGCTGTGACGGCGTGTGAACGCTCGCTGGCCCTGACCGCCCCCATCCAGCCCACCTGCATCTCTTGCCCCGATGCCTGCGGCAGCTCCTGGTCAGTCTCCCTGTTTCCAACCTCTCCGCCCGCCTTCAGTCCATTCTCTACACAACAGGTCATGTGATTCTTCTTAAAAATGATGTTCCTCCCTCGCCTTCACTCAGCTATTCAACAGGTCTCTACCGAGCACATCTGGCGCGCCCACCCAGCGGTGTTGCGGGCGTTGCAGATGGGGCAGTGGGCCGCAAAGACCTGATTCCCTGCTTTATCTGCTCTCCTTCAAACATCGCTTTCACGGGCCCTTCCTCCTGCCCCCCGCCCTGCCGCGTGTTCCTTCTGCGCCACCCCCACCCCACCCCCAGATCACTAGTCCGATCCAGGCTCAGGGTCTTTGAGCTTTCTCGTCCCCTTCCCTGCAAAGGCCCTTACCTGGCGGGCTCCTTCTTGCCGTTCAGTTTCAGCACCGGTGTCACCTTGCTGGGGTGGGAGGGCCCTTCCTAGGGGAGTGAGGACAGGTGTTGTGCACGGTTTAGAAAGGACTAGCGTATCCACCAGAAAACCACCCACATCTGTCATATGACCTGATGCTCCGTCTACACAAACAAAGAAGTAGGTAAATACTTACATTTTAAAAAGCCTTAAGCCCTCAATTTGTAGTTATTTTTAAAATACCTCACAGTTCCTAGCACATAACAGAAACCCATAAAGGTTGATGGGTTGAAGACATCAATAACAATAGCCATGCCACTGCCATTAAGGTCTTCACGTTTTAACGTTGGAGTTTAATATACAAGAAGATAGCTTTTTGATCCGTGTACGGTAGACTTCTGTTTCCTTGGTCACTCTCTCCCTATAGGAGATAATTCACGTTGCTCAGATCCCTAAAGACACTTCTCCAAGGAGAATCTGACCTAATTGCCCAGTAGAGGCTTATTTTCATCAAAATCACCTTACTTTTTTGGCTACCAAGATATTTTTGAGGCAGTGTAGAGTGTCTAACAGCATGCGAGGCCCAGAGAGAGATCTCAGTTGTATTTCCTACTTCTGTCACCAATTTCTTTTGCCTACATTCAGCCATTTCCCCGGCTATAAAACAGGTGATACCGTGGGTGGAAAAAATACACCTAATTTCTAAGAAAAAAAAAAAAAAAAAGGTACACTTTGAGTGTAGAGAATTCAGAAAGGATTCTGATAAACATGAGGCTAGATTATACGAAAGAGGTGAAACCACTCGGCTAACTTTGACGTTTTCACACTTTTCCATAAAGCTCAGTGTTTTCTGTCCCCACCCCACCCCCGTGAACAGTAGCAACACCTGGGGCGGCGTAGGGTGGGCCCGTGGTGACCCACGAGCCTTCCAGATGCACACGGGAGCCCAGCGGGGATGGCAGGTGCATAAGAGTGAGGGCCTGGCCGCGTTCCCGTGCGCCCCTGTGAGTCCGTGCTTTCTCCCCCCAGACGAGTTCCAGGACGACAGCGTCTGTGACAGCGGCGTAGAGACGTCCTTCCGCAAACTCAGCTTCACAGAGTCTCTGACCAGCGGCAGCTCGTCGCTAACTCTTAACAAAGTGCCCCACGATTACGGGCAGGAAGGACCTCTAGAAGGCAAAATTTAGCCTGCTGGCAGCTTCCAACACCGAGTAAACCAAAGCTCTGAAACTCCATCGCATGGTCCAGAGGAAGGAAGTGCATCTGAAGGTGCTCCGAGGAATACCGGCCCGCTTGGATCGCTCTGGGGTGTAATTCAAGGCCTTAAACGTGGATTTCTTCTTTGGTTCTGAAATGAATTTTAGTTCAGCTGACTTACCGATAGTATCTACGATCACAGCCCGTGGCTGGGCTGACGCCCCTTTGGGAGTGCGGTAGCTTGTTGAGCTTTACCAGCTGCTTTCTGTTACCATTGCTGCTGTCCCTCTGCTGCTTTCCCACTGTCATTAAAAGTTGTCATAGTCCCTACTGGGTGTTCCTTCTGGCTGTCCATAGCACAGTTGTGCATTCAGATGAAGGATTATGAAAAGGGATATTTTAAAGTGAGAGTTATTTGGTGTGTGATTTAAAAAAAAAAAAAAAAGGCTCATTAGGACTTTCCTGGCTGTCCTGTGGTTAGGACTTGGTGCTTCCAGTGCAGGAGGCCCGGGTTCGATCCCTGGTTGGGGAACTGTAAGATCCCGCAAGCTGAGTGGCTGGAAAAAAAAAAAAAAAAAAATCACTGCTTTTCCTAATGTGGTCCTCTCTGTGATTTGAAAAAAGAATATGTACATTTCAGTATTTAAACATGGTTACAATCAGTCCTGAAAATGGTATTTCCCCCCTTTGGCTGCATTTTGCTATTGTAAATATGTTTTTTTAGATCAAATACTTTAAAGGAAAAAAACGTTGGATTTATAAATGCTATTTTTTATTTTACTTTTATAATAAAAGGAAAAGTAAATTGATGAGCTCATCTTGTTTGATCTCTACAAATATTTTTCTAAGATTATTCCTTCTAATCATGGGATCATTCCATAGCCTGGTTCTCACATTCACAGTTCCCTCTAGAATCAATTTTTTGATCCAGAAATCAGCAAAAAAAAAAATTATCAAAAAAAAAAAATTCAACCTGAGATGAAAGCTTTGGGTTTGTCAAGTCCTTGCCAGGCTCATTTCATTTAGGCTGTGTCACTTCATCTTCCTCCATCATCTCATGCAAAACTGTTTCCTCTTCAACCCTCGGTGTGTTCCCAGTGCCTCTGCGATGCATAAAGTGTTGAAAAGCCTTCCAGCACGAAGCTTTGCTGACCTCTTCACTCAAGGGGTTGAAAATAAGGGAGAGGAGAAATGAAAAGTGTTTGAATGAGGTGCCGTGGTGGACACTGTGATGTGCAACCCAGATCCTTCTTCCACAAAGGACTTGTCAGCCCAGCTGCTGGGGGCACACTAAACCAATCCTTCATTGTCATTTCAACAGTCCTCACCAGGTATAGATTCCATCTCAAGAAACCACTTTCTTTGCTCATCCATAGGAAGTAACTCTTCATCCCTTTAAGATTTATCATGCAATTGCAGCAATTCAGTCATATCTTCAGGCTCCACCTCTAATTCTACTTATTATTTCCACCACATCTGCAGTTCATTCCTCCACTGAAATCTTGGCCCCCTCAAAGTCATCCATGAGGGCTGGAATCAACTTCTTCCAGACTCCTGTAGGAATGTGGATATTTTGACCTCTTCCCGTGAATCATGAATGTTCTTCATGGCATCTAGAATGGTGAATCCTTTCCAAAAGGTTTTCAATTGAATTTGCCCAGATCCAGCAGAGGAATTTCTACCTATAGCCTTACAAGGTGTATTTCTTAAATGATAAGACTCAGAAGTCGAAATTACTCCTTGATCCATGACTGCAGAATGGATGTGTTAGGAGGCATGAAAACGTCATTAATCTTGTTGTGCGTCTCCATCAGAGCTCTCGGGTAACCAGGTGCACTGTCAATGAACAGTCATATCTTGAAAGAAATCTCTTTTTCCGAGCAGTAGGTCCCAACAGTGGCTTAAAATACTCAGCAAACCATGTTGTAAACAGCTGTGCTGTCATCTAGCCTTTGTTGTCCCGTTTATGGAGCACAGGCAGAGTAGGTTTAGTGTAAGTCTTAAGGGCTCTAGGGCTTTTAGAATTGTTAAGTGAGCACTGGTTTCAATTTAAAGCCACCAGGTACGTTAGCCCCTAACAACAGAATCAGCCTGTCCTTTGAAGCCAGGCACTGACTTCTGCTCTCTGGCTATGAAAGTCCTAGACGGCACCTTCTTCCAATAGAAGGCTGTCTCGTCTACATTGAAAACTCGGTGTGTAGTGTGGCCACCTCGTTTAGTGATCTTTGATCTTCTGGATAACTTGCTGTGGCTTCTACATCAGCACTTGCTGCTTCACCTCGCTCTCTGACGTTATGGAGATGCCTTCCTTCCTTCAGCCTCTTGAGCCAACCTCTGCCAGCTTCAGACATTTCTTCTGCAGCTGCCTCACCTTTCTCAATCTTTACAGAATGGAAGAGACTTAGGGCCTTGCTCTGGAATAGGCTTTGGCTTAAGGGAAGGTTGTAGCTGGTTTGATCTGTCAGCAATAAGGCTCTTTTGCTTTCTTTTCTTTGGTGTGTTCACTGGAGGAGCACTTTTCATTCCCTTCCAGAATGGAAGGAAGGGCTTCCCTGGTGGCGCAGTGGTTGAGAGTCCGCCTGCCGATGCAGGGGACACGGGTTCGTGCCCCGATCCGGGAGGATCCCACATGCCACGGAGCGGCTGGGCCCGTGAGCCATGGCCGCTGAGCCTGCGCGTCCGGAGCCTGTGCTCCGCAACGGGAGAGGCCACGACAGTGAGAGGCCCACGTACCGCAAAAAAAAAAAAGAAGGGAATTGGCTTGGCTAACTGGTGTGAGAGGCCTAGTTTTCAGCCTTTCTTGGCTTTTGATATACCTTCATGAGTTTGATCATTTCTAGCTTTTGATTTAAAGGGAGAGACGTGCAACTTTTTCCTTTCACTTGAACACTTAGGGGACCTTGTAGGGTTATTAACTGGCCTGATTTCAACATTGTTGTGTCTCAGGGAATAGAGAGGCCCGAGGAGAAGGAGAGAGACGGGGAACGGCCATTCAGTGGAGCGGTCAGAACACACACATCATTTATCAGTTAGGTTCACCGTCTTGTATGGGCGTGGTTTGTGACACCTCAAAACAATTGCAATGGTAACATCAAAGATCACAGATCACTATAACAAATACAATAATAATGAAAAATTCGAAATATTTCAAGAATTACCCAATTGTGACACAGAGACAGGAAGTGAGCAAATACTGTTGTAAAAATGACACTGGTTAACACAGGGTTACCACAAACCTTCAATTGATAAAAAAAAAAACCAAAAAACCCTGCAATATCTGCAAAGCACAATAAAGAAAAGCGCAATCAAATGAGGTATGCCCGTATTCCAGTTTTTGAAACTTGTATTTTTAAAGTCAAAACAGTAGCTCTGAGTCTCCATAATTCTCCAACAGCAAACCCATGCCTCCATTCCTCCCCCAGTTTCATTTCTCTGTGAGAAACAGTTATTTTCCAGGCGGCCACGACGAGGCCTCCAGTCTTACAGTATCGCGCTGACACTCCTCCTCCTGAGGGGAGGGGCCTACGTTCCTTCCCTGTACATCCAGCCGGGTGTGCGACAAGCGGAGAAGTGACGCTAAGGGATTTCCAAGGTTAGGTAAGAAAATGCAGTACAACTTCAGTCCCCCTGGGTCGAGCCTCTCCCTCCTGGAACCCAGTCACCAGGCCTGCTCTGAGGGAGCCAGTGGCCACGTGGAGAAGCCACGTGTAGGTGTTCAACCAACAGCCTTCACCAAGGTCGTAGCCAACGCCGGCGTCAACCGGCAGACGTGTGAGGGAGTGAAGCTGTGAGAGGATTCCAGCCAGAGTCACACCTGACTAGCCTTCACGCTGCCTCAGCTGACACGCGGAGGCCTGCCCCAGTGGCAGATTCAGGAGTAAATGAAACAATGGCTGATGTTTTCAGCCTTAGGTGTGGGGTGGCTTGTTACCGTCTCCAGGTCTCTAGCCCAACAATTCCCACACCAGGAGGTCACTTTAAAGAGAAGCTGACAGCAGCAGGAACAACGAAGCAACTCATGCCCAGACTAAAAATAACATTCCCCTACTTTAATAAGAAGCCCTGCTTCTGTTCCAGAAACTTCCTCTCTCTCCTCCCAGATTGCAGCGCTGGCCTGAGCCTCTGCATGGTGCTCAGACAAAAAGGCTACCAACACTGTCTGTGCCTCTGAGGAAGGAGTGTTTTTCATTTTGGACCAGCAGATGGGGAAAAATACCAGAAGGAATGCAGGAGACAGGTGGAAAGCTACAATGGGCCTGAAATAAACCTTCCCAGAAAGCTGTCTCTCAGCAGGAAGCCATTTAAAAATAGCTTCCTGGACTTCCCAGGTGGTGCAGTGGTTAAGAATCCGCCCGCCAATGCAGGGGACACGGGGTTCGAGCCCTGGCCCGGGAACATCCCACATGCCACGGAGCAACTAAGCACGTGCGCCACAACTACTGAGCCTGCACTCTAGAGCCCGTGAGCCACAACTACTGAGCCCACATGTCACAACTACTGAAGCCCGCGTGCCACAACTACTGAAGCCTGCGCACCTAGAGCCCGTGCTCCGCAACAAGAGAAGCCACCACAGTGAAAGCCCACGCATCTCAACGAAGAGTAGCCCCCGCTCGCCACAACCAGAGAAAGCCCACACGCAGCAACAAAGACCCAACGCAGCCCAAAATAAAAATAAATAAACAAGTTAAATAAAAATAGCTCCCTTAGAACCTTCGTCATCTTTTGAGCTTTCTATACCCTGCAAGCATAACCTAAACTTTTTCAGGATTGGCAGTCTTTCTTTTTTGGCTGTAGGAAGCCAGCCTGCTGCTCATTTACCCACTGGAGTCCCCTGCGGTCGTTGGATGTGGTGAGGATCTTCCCGGCACCACCTCGCAGGGCAGGCCCACAAACCCACAGACCGGACCCTCTGCATCTCAGCAGGAGAAAAGAGGGGCAGGAGCCAGGCAGATCTGAGCATCTGTTATTTGCCAGCCCCTTTGTTTTAATGAATTCTAGTGATAATTCTCATGACATCCCCATGGGGTAGATATTTAACCCCAATTTTACAATGAGGAAACAGATAATCTGAATATTAACTAACTCACCCCAGATTCAAATCCAGGTGTGTCTGATTCCACAGGTTATTCTTTCGCCATACCTGAAGTCCTGTATTTAAGAGAGAAAGAAAAAAATCCATACAGATCTATATAAGGATGATGCAGTCATAAGGTACCCCAGGCAAAATGCAAAGTGAGCCCAGAGTCTCACTAAAAAGATATGTTGCTTAAATGTCCACATGACTTGATTTTCCCTGTAATAACAGGCTAAGATGCTTAACTATGAATTATTCATAGACTGGAGGTCTCTAGTTGCATCTCTTTCTCCTCCTTATTTTGTGTTTTGGGGGGAATTTTCTTTCTGATTGTGCTTCCGCAGGTAATGGACTTAGGGAGGCACAGCAGTCAAGAGAAGATGAAACTAAAATTCTTTTATTTTCTTAAGGATCACAGAACTCAGGGCTAGACAATATCTTAAAGACCATCTAAATAAATCATCCAAATTGCGAACTTTTTCTAAACACCTATGACATGAAAACATCTCCTCCCTATAATCCTCAGTATAGCTGCTGCTTTGTTTCACCACCAATCCCCCAGATGACAAGTTCCTGTCCATGGGTTTTCTAGGTTCGTCACTGGGGTTTGGGGTTGAGGGAGGTGCTGAGGAGGCGCGTGAAATTCAATGGATAGCATTCTCCGTTATTATAGATTCCACTGTGTCTATAATAGCCTGCTTCCATTACCCTGGACAAGTGACTAGGTCCACAAATTGTTAGAGTTTCTTAGAATAAGAGGGAGGAGGGGGCTGAGACAGCATTTTCTCACCTCCAACCATTAGCTTTTCCATGGTGATCTCTCTCTCCAAAATGATTATTTCATTAAGATGTCACAACAACCCTCCGGGAACGAAGATATGTGTTCAGTCTAGATTTCTTGAGCATCTGTCACCTGCCAGGCACTACAGTGAGTGGTCACTCATTATCCCATATTACTTGTTCAAAAACTCTGTGAAGGAAGAACTTTGTTGCAATTTTACAGATGAGGAGACTGAGGCACACATAAAGCATTAAACCACAGGATCTCCTGTCTCCACTCACGTGTTTTAATAAACCACACTTGCAGTAGGGGACAGGGGTGAGTAGGGCGTCTCTCTTCCACGTAGTCATGAAGGGATCCCCGCTGACAGTGACTCTCCCTCCAGCCCTTGGCTCCTAAGGTCTTGCTGGGGGTGATGGTCCAGTCAGCTGGAAGGGAGAGCGCGGAGAAGCACGTGTGGGAGTTTAGAATGGGCCCCTTCCCCCCTCACACTGCACTGGAAACAAAACTTCAGTCCCATGGCCACACCAAGAGCTGGGAGGCTACCTACGTGGGTGATCTACTTTTGTTCCCAGTATTAGGAGGGGGGTTGCTTTTGGCAGACAGTTCCTAGTTTCTGGCACAAATCAAAATTCCTTACCTAAAGGATGGAGATTGAACCTGAAGTTCCTTCGAGTTCCAACTTGCGTGCAAACATCCACTCACTCTGAAAGTCACCTGCAATCATGGTAAATGGCCATCACCAAGGGCAAAATCATTTCCCTGGATTAAGAAGGAAAGATGCATTGTAAGGACAATGTCACAGGTTCTCTTAAGGAAATCCTCAGAGATGACCAAGGGTATTAGATCAGGTAGGATGAGGGGAGGGACAGTTACCGCAGCAAAGTCTTGTTATCCCTGCTCTGACTCAGGAGGACTCCCGCTCTCCAGCCTCCATGGTCTGTAGTCCCTTAGATGCCGTGCAAGAGCCCTTGGGCATGTTGATGCTAAAGCTGAAGGTCTTCAAGTGGCCGTGGTGCTTGGGATCCCACCCAAAGGGGAGGAACAAGCAAGTTCATCTTTCTCGCAGTCTGCAGAGAACTGGCAGAAGACTTGCAGAAGAATCTGAATTCTAGCAATCCCATCTCCCAGGCTTCCTTCTTGGGACTCAGGAAGCAGAGTTGGTGCTGAAGATGGTGAGATGAAACCTCGAATACGATGGCATCAGCTCAGGGAGGGTGACGAGTTGATGCCAGATACCAGATAACCATGTTGCTAGGTCTATTCTCTGGCCAGAGAGAGATTTTTTCTTTCCAAACCTGTTTTACAGTTTTCCTTCCCTTTCCTAAGGCAAGAATGCACAACTGAAGTTATTTTTGCTTCAAAAATTTTTAATGAGAAACTTCACGCCATGAATTTTTTTCTTTCGCAGGACAACCAGTTTGTCACTTTGTTCAAATGTAAATGTTCTCTTTTGCTTTTGAAATAAACTTCCTTTTGTAATTTTGAAAAAAAATAAAAACAAACCTTGTAAACATGAATGCTGTCTTTTACAAGATGTTTTCAAATATTTATTCTCATAACAATCTGAGAGGTAAAAAGCAGGCAGGGGGAGTAATTCCTGCCATTTTCCACAGAAAGAAAAAGATGCTGATGTGCCTGGAGGTCCCCAGTCTAGTAAAGGGGCTGGACTCAGCCATCAGGGCTCACACTGCGCTCCTGGGTCTCGCTCCACAGCCCATCACGGACTGCACGGCTGCTCTGAAAGGCAAGGTGGCACAGACGTGCCCAAGAGGGGGTAGGCGAAGCTGCCCAAGTGCTGGCACTGAAGGCTGGCAAACCAGCGGGAAACTGGCATCCCATCAACAACGGACTCGGTAGCTTCAGTACGTGAGGCACTCACACTCTTCTCTGCAAATGAACCCCAGAGGCGCCACAAGAGTCATGCTGGTTTTCTCTCCCTACCCATCCTCCTTCAGCCTCACTCTCCTTCCTTGGCGTTGGAGCCCTCGAGCTTCATCTCAACACCCTGCCTGGTTCTGCCCATTGCCTTGTGTCCCTTCCAGCCCACCAAAATTCAAGCCAGGGCATCCAAAATGCTCCCCAAGGGGCGCCGTGTTAATGCAGAATCCTGTCTCATAGCTGAAGCACGGTCTGCCCCGGAGAGGCCAAAGGATCAGCCATCACATCCCTGTGAAGACCCACCGCAGCTCCACAGGCAGGTACCACCACCGGAGCAGCGCCGCCCAAAAGAAACATGCCCGCCTCCTTCCTAAGTACCACCCCCTGCACCCCTTCCACCACTGCCTGAGCCCCAGCACCAGGGGTGACTTTACCTCTCCCACAGACAGGGACATACATGCTCAGGAAGTATTTATGTGCTCATGGACGACTGGGCAAGGCAGCCTGATGCCAAAGCAGCCCTTAGCCGTCTTCTCCTTCCCAGTGTTGATCTGGGAAGGTCAGAGTCACCATTTGGCCCCGACTGCTTTCCTACCTCACCAAAAGCACGTCTTGAACGACGATCAACATAGGCACACAGCGAATGCACCAGGGACCGTGCGTTTTAGTTCTGAAAGGCAAAGAGACTCCAGGTTTAAAGCTTCAAGAATGTGTGGCCAGCGACTCACCCACAGGGCCACCCCCTTAGACAGAAGAGGCCATGCTGGACCAGGAAGGACCCTCCCTCGGTCCCTCCGTCACCAGAAGTTTGGGCCTTTCTACAAACCACGCCGTAACTCACGGTTTCAGTAACTCACGGCTTCAGTAACTCACGGCTTCAGTCCTTCTCGCTCTCCGTTACCGGGACTTTTAAGAGCTCATCTGACTTCTCCCCCACCAATCAGCTATTCCGGAGGCTTTGTGCCAAGTTTTCATAGCTCCATAGCAGTTAAATTAGGATTAAACATCATTCAGGTGCCCTTTTGCCCAGGTAGCAACAATGAAGGGAAATGAAATCAACTGAAAGGCAGAGAGCAGAAAGAGTCTCTCTGCAGGTCTGACCCTTGAGATCCTCGGCCTCGTGGGTGCCCGGCCTCTGAGCCCCGGAGCTTAAACAGACCTGCTGCCTCCTTCCTCCCTCTCTCCCTCCTCCCCGCTTCCTCCCTCTCTCCCTCCTCCCCGCTTCCTCCCTCTCTCCATTCCTCTTTCTTTCTCTCCTTCTCTCTCCCCGTCTCTTTCTTTCAAGAAAGACTCCAGAATTTCAGGACACTGGCATCCAGCTCTCTGAAGCCTGGACAGGGGACAGGGGGGCGGTCCCCACAAGCTCTTCCTTAGACTCTCCTCCCTGCTTGACTCTGGGGGAGCTTCTGGGAAACCAGTGCCCTGGCCCAGCGTCCCCTCCAGCCACCACCAGCCTCATTTCCTGTGCACAAGAGGCCTCTGCTGGAAGAAGCAGAACTTTGCACCATCATCGAACAGCTGGCATGCCTCTTGCTACTCAAATTTTTGCGTCAGTAAAATTGGAAGGAGGCTTACCAAAAGAAAGAAATTTAGGAATTCTTCGGCTTACTGCCTGAAAATTTCTCCTCCAACTCAGGTCACAGAAGCGTGACGATTATTTTCCCTTAGTAGAGAAAACTTCAATCATTCTGTTTCTTTTGGCAAGGAAAATGTAAGACCCCTACGCCTGATCATCCCAGCCACAGCCAACTGTATTCTTTGAGGAATAATCATCATAAGCCAGCATTTACAACTCACTTACCCATCGTAGGCATTGTACATCCTTTATTTTACATAATCCTCACAGTTCTATGAGATGGTAATTCCTATTAACCTCATCTTAAAGATAAGGAAACTGAGGCTTAGAAGTTAAGTGATTTGTCCAAGTTCAGTACATGTTGGAGCCAAACTTGCATACTGGGGGTTTAATATCAGAGCAAGAGCCCATACTGCCCTCTCCAAGGCCCGGCTATGTCTCACCTCCAAGCCCTGCCTTTATCCACAAGAATACTTTTGATTATAAATTCAGAACACCTGACTATGAGTGCATTAAACAAATAGAGGCTTTCTTTTAAAAATATCATTGCAAGAAGATCCGAGACAGATCTAGATTTTACATGGAATCTTGCCTTTTAAAAATGTTAATAATATAACTTTTAAAAACAGTGCTTGGGCCTACAGAATCATCTGCTGGCCAAATATGACTTGTGTATGACCTGAACCACACTTTCTGCAATCGTACTTTCAAAATGACCAAGCAGGGGACTTCCCTGGTGGCGCAGTGGTTAAGAATCCGCCTGCCAATGCAGGGGACGCACGTTCAAGCCCTGGTCCGGGAAGATCCCACATGTCACGGAGCAACTAAGCCCGTGCGCCACAACTACTGAGCCTGTGCTCTAGAGTCAGCCCGCGTGCCACAACTACTGAAGCCCACGCACCTGGAGCCCGTGCTCCTCAACAAGAGAAGCCACCGCAATGAGAAGCCCGCGCACCGCAACAAAGAGCAGCCCCCGCTCGCTGCAACTAGAGAAAGCCCGCGCGCAGCAACGAAGACCCAACGCAGCCACAAATAAAATAAATTAAATACATTAACACAAAATGGCCAGGCAGAGTGATGAGCTAACAGCTCTGAGACAGAACCCAGGTCCTTACGTCTCCCCTTCCAGGTGCCAGGGCTGCCCCCTCACTCCTGTGGGCTCCCCTGGGTGATGCTGCTTCCAACCCTCATCCCATGCCCTGAGCAACTGCCAGTTCTGCCCACCTCCCTAGGCTTTCTTTGATGACTTAACACAGAGGTAATGATAATGGTGATAACATTTATGGAAGACGTATTGTATGCTATCAATATCTATGCATCAACCCATTCCGTCCTCACAGTTAACATAGGAGGTATGATTATTATTATCCCACGTGTACAGAAAGACCCAGGAACTTATATGCAATGTCAAACAGCCTACTAATGGAAGATCTGGAACTCAAACATAGGTATGTGTGATTTCAAAGCCCATACCTTTAACTGTTGTAGGATGCTTTGGGTTATAAACTCAGAATACCTGACTACAACTGGATTAAACAAATAGGCCTTATTTTTTATAAGACCAGAGTGAGATGATTACAAGGCTAGTTCAGTAGTTCAACATCTCTGACATCCCTCTATGTCAACGCTGTTTCCTCAAGGTCACAAAAAGGATGCAGCAGCTCCAGGTATCAGGCCTCACACAACAGCCTCTTAACTTTGGCAACAAGTCTCTCTCTTATCAGGCAGGAAAACCTTCCCTCAAAACCCCACATTAAGTATCACCTCATGTTTCATTGGCCAGAACTGAGTCACATGCCTAACCCTAGACCAATCACTGGCAAAGGAGAATAGGATTAGTATAACCAACTATGATTCAATCCCTGGGGCTGGACGCACAGCCACTTCTATTAGCAGAGAACAGGAGGAAACAGCTGTAGGATGGCCTGCCAATAATGTCTGTTCCAACTACAGGGAACATGTGAATTGTCTCCCAGGATCCAGTAAACTTTACAAAAGCTGTAATAAGTAACATTACAGAATAAGAACAAAGGGTTGTTCCCACATACATTATGAGACAGGAATGAGCACCGGTTCTCAACCAGAAATTTCCATGATCCCAACATCCCATTTCCCCAGATTTCTAGGCCATTCTGGTGTTGCTGTGTCATCCTTTGTACTCGCTCACTGCATACATAGCACAACGCGGCACAAGCTGGTGCTCAGTAAATCCCGTGCAAAGGCTGAGACCTGACCTAAGGAGTTCAGCGGCATCACAGTTGCATACTTTCTTTTCATGGCAGGATTCAGTAACCTCTGTCTAAAGAAAATGAGAGACAGTTATAAAACATGACACAGTGATGGGATGCCCTTATTTCTGAAAAGCCTGTTCATGGTTTGGCCCCTATTCGAGGGCTCAAAGATGTCATGGCAGGTTAGTCCCCTTCAGCTTATGGATCACAAGCTCAGAGCCCAGCCTAGCTGACCAGCTAGTCTTGTGCTTCCTTCCTCGTGTATTAATTACAGTGACAGCCTTTTAAGACTCCTTTCTCAACTGACATTTCTTTTCATTTATTTTTTTTTAATCATAAACTTTCAAAAAAACTTTCCTAAAGTGTTGAACAAGATGGCCTTATCCTACGTTGCTCCCCCAGAGAATATTCTTCTATCTCAAATCTGTGTCACTTTAGGAATGCTTGGGAAATACATCTATCTCTCCTGTACTCCAGTTCACTTTCATTCCAATAGCGAACAAAATCTTCCTGTTTATTTTCCAAAGTCAAGTAAGAGGAAAAATGAGAAGAGTTTTAGTGAATGTGATTGAGAATGTTACCATTTTTGCTGTTTTCTTGATTCTAAACTGGGAAGATGTAATCCTGTGAGCTGACCTCTTTCCATTTCACTCTCTGGAATGTGCTTTGCAGCCACACAGCAGAAGGACAGGATCCTGGTCTTCTCATTCTATTAATGTTTGCATAACCACTAACAGAAAAGCCTTCTCAGAAATCCAAAGCCAAGAGTGAGTACATCCAATTCTATGCCAGCAAACGTGGCAAAATAAATCTACTAAAATGGTAGAAATTATTAACCTCAGTGCCACATACAAACTGTGAAAGAACGTCTGGATGTAACTATTCTCTTACAGAATAATGTATATACAACACATTTCTCTCCTTTCATAAATTGTTGTCAGCATATATTTATGTCCATTCATTAATTTATTCTTCCTTTATAAATTCATTAGGGTCTGACATCTCCCCCCTAAACACACACTTTAAAAAAAATTCTTAGGGCTTCCCTGGTGGCACAGTGGTTGAGAGTCCACCTGCCGATGCAGGGGACACAGGTTCATGCCCTGGTCTGGGAGGATCCCACATGCCGCGGAGCGGCTGGGCCCGTGAGCCATGGCCACTGGGCCTGCGCGTCCGGAGCCTGTGCTCTGCAACAGGAGAGGCCAAAACAGTGAGAGGCCCATGATCCACAAAAAAAAAAAAAAAAGACACACAGTGGCAGACTGGATAAAAAAAACAAAAACCTACAATATACTGCCTACAAGAAACTCACTTCGGGGTAAAAGACACACACGGATTGAAAGTGAAGGGATGGAAAAAGATATTTCATGCAGATGGAAACAAGAAAGCAGGGTCACAATAGACTTTAAAACAATGGCCATAAAGAAAGACAAAGAAGGGCATTATATAATGATATAGGGATCAACACAAGAAGAGGATAGTACACTCATTAACATATATGCACCCAATATAGAAACACCTAAATACAGAAAGCAAATACTAACAGACATAAAGGAAGAAATTGACAGTAATATAATAATACTAGAAGACTTTAGCACCCCCACTGACATCAATGGACAGATCATCCAGACAGAAAATCAATAAGGCAACAGAGGTCCTAAATGACACAACAGACCAGTTGGGCTTAATTGTTATCTACAGGATACTACATCCAAAAAAAAACCAAACAAACCCAGAACACATATTCTTTTTAAGCCCATATGGAACAGTCACTAGGACAGACCACATACTAGGTCACAAAACATGCCACAACAAGTTTAGAGGACAGAAATTACTTCAAGCATCTTTTCTGCCCACAAGAGTATGAAACTAGAAATCAAACGCAGAAAGAAAAATGGGAAAAGATTGAACACACGAAACCTAAACAACATGCTACTAATAACCAATGGGTCAATGATGAACTGAAAGAAGAAATCAGAAACACCTAAAGACAAATAAAAATGAAACCACAGGGCTTCCCTGGTGGCACAGTGGTTAAGAATCCGCTTGCCAAGGCAGGGGACACAGGTTCAAGCCTTGGTCCGGGAAGATTCCACATGCTGCAGAGCAACTAAGCCCGTGCGCCACAACTACTGAGCCTGAGCTCTAGAGCCCTCAAGCCACAACTACTGAGCCCACACGCCACAACTACTGAAGCCCATACACCTAGAGCCTGTGCTCCGCAACAAGAGAAGCCACTGCAATAAGTAACCCACACACTGCAATGAAAAGTAGCCCCCACTCGCTGCAACTAGAGAAATCCTGCATGCAGCAACGAAGACTCAACACAGCCAAAAGTGAAAATAAATTAAAATAAATAAATTTATCAAAAAAATGAAAACACAACCATATAAAATCTGTGAGATGCAGCAAAAGCAATGCTAAGAGGGAAGTTCATAGCAATATAGGCCTTCATCAAGAAACATGAAGGGCTTCCCTGGTGGCGCAGTGGTTGAGAGTCCCTGCCGATGCAGGGGACACGGTTTCATGCCCCGGTCCGGGAAGATCCCAAATGCCGTGGAGCGGCTGGGCCCGTGAGCTATGGCCGCTGAGCCTGCGCGTCTGGAGCCTGTGCTCCGCAATGGGAGAGGCCACAACAGTGAGAGGCCCGGCGTACCGAAAAAAAAAAAAAAAAAAAGAAACATGAAAAATCTCAAATAAACAGCCTAACCTACCAGCTAACAGAATTAGAAAAAGAATAAACAAAACCCAAAGTCAGCAGAAGGAAGAAAATAATAAAGATCAGAGAGGAAATAAATAAAATAGAGATTAAAAACCATAGGAAAGATCAATAAAACCAAGAGCTGTTTTTTTGAAAAGATAAACTAAATCAACAAACCTCTATATAGGCTCACCAAGAAAAGAGAGAGGACCCAAATAAAATAAGAAATGAAAGAGGAGAAATAACTGATACCACAGAAATACAAAAAAATCATAAGAGAATATTATGAACAGTTATATGCCAACAAATTGAACAACCTAGAAGAAATGGACAAGGTTCCAGAAACATACAGCCTGCCAAAACTGAGTCAAAAAGAAACAGATAATTTGAACAGACTGATCACTAGAAGTGATATAGACTCTGTAATTTAAAAAAACAAAAACCAACAAACAAAACCCAAAAAACAAACAAAAACCGAAAAACAAACAAACAAAAATCTCCCTCCAAACAAAAGTCTGGGACCAGACAGCTTCACTGGGATATTCTACCAAACATACAAAGAAAAACTTATACCTATACTGCTCAAACTGTTCCAGAGATTTGAAGAGGAGGGAACACTCCCAAATCCATTCTATGAAGCTACCATTGCCATGATACCAAAACCAAAGACATTACAAAAAAGAAAATTACAGCCAATATCTTTGATGAATACAGATGCAAAAATCCTCCACAAAATATTAGGAACCTGAATCCAACAATACATACAAAGGATCATATACCACTATCAAGTTGGATTCATTCCAGGGTCGCAAGGATGGTTCAACATATGCAAATCAACGTGATATACCACATTAACAAAAGAAAAGACAAAAATCATATGATCGGGCTTCCCTGGTGGCGCAGTGGTTGGGAGTCTGCCTGCCGATGCAGGGGACACGGGTTCCTGCCCCGGTCTGGGAAGACCCCACATGCCACGGAGCGGCTGGGCCCGTAAGCCATGGCCGCTGAGCCTGCGCGTCCGGAGCCTGTGCTCCGTGACAGGAGAGGCCACAAAAGTGAGAGGCCTGCTTATCGAAAAAAAAAAAATCATATGATCATCTCAATAGACAGAGAAAAAGCATTTGACAAAATTCAACATCCATTCATGATAAAAATTCTCATCAAAGTGGATATACAGGGAACAAATCTCAACATAATAAAAGCCATTTATAATAACCCCAGAGCCAACATAATACTTAACAGTGAAAAGCTGAAAGCCTTCCCATTAATTTCAGGAACAAGACAAGGATGCCCACTCTCACCACTACTATTCAAAAAAATATCGGAAGTCCTAGCCACAGCAATCAGACAAGAAATAAAAGGCTTCCAAATTGGAAGGGAAGAGGTAATAAAACTGTCACTATTTGTAGATGACATGATACTCTATATAGAGAACCTTAAAGTCTCCACACAAAAACTATTAGAACTAATAAATGAATTCATCAAGGTAGCAGGATTTAAGATTAATATACAGAAATCTGTTGCATGTCTTTACACTAATAATGTAATATTAGAAACAGAAAGCAAAAAGAAATCCCATTTAATATTGTGTCAAAAAAATACCTAGGAATAAATTTAATCAAGGAAGTGAAAGATCTATACACTGAAAACTATAAAACATTGATAAAGAAAACTGATGGTGATTTAAAGAAATGGAAAGATAACCCATGCTCTTGGATTGGAAGAATGTAATACTGTTAAAATGGCATCATACTACCCAAAGCAATCTAAAATCTAATGCAATCACTATCAAAATACCCATGACATTTTTCACAGAACTAGAACAAATAATCCTAAAATTTATATGGAACCACAAGAGACCCTGAATTGCCAAAGCAATCCTGAAGAAAAAAATAAAGCTGGAGACATAACCCTTCCAGACTTCAGACTGTACCACAAAGCTACAGAAATCACAGTAATCAAAGCAGCATGTATTTGGCACAAAAACAGACAAACAGAATATAGAGCCCAGAAATAAACCCACGCACCTATGGCCAGCTAATCTACGTCAAAGGGAGCAATAATAGTCAATGGAGAAAAGACAACCTCTTCAAAAAGTGGTGTTGGAGAGCTGGACAGCTACATGTAAATCCATTAAACTAGAACACTCCCTCACACCATATACAAAAATAAACTCACAATGGTTTAAAGACCTAAATATAAGACAGGACACCATAAAACTCCTAGAAGAGAACACAGACAAAATATTCTCTGACGTAAACCATAGTAATCTTTTCTTAGCTCAATCTCCCAAGGCAAAAGAAATAAAAGCAAAAATAAACAAATTGAACCTAGTCAAACTTAAAAGCTCTTGCACAGTAAAGGAAACCATCAACAAAATGAAAAAACAACCCACGTACTGGGAGAAAATATTTGCAAACAATATGACCAATAAGAAGTTAATATACAAAGTATATAAACAGTCCATGCAACTTAATATCAAAAAACAAACAACCTAATCAAAAAACAGGCAGAAGACCTAAACAGACATTTTTCCAAAAAACACATACAGATGGCCAAAGTCACATGAAAGGATGCTCCACATCACTAATTATTAGAGAAATGCAAATCAAAACTACAATGAGGTATCACCTCACACCAGTCAAAATGGCTATCACTAAAAAGTCTATAAATAACAAATGCTGGAGAGGGTGTGGAGAAAAGGGAACCCTCCCACACTGCTGGTGGGAATGTAAGTCGGTGCAGCCACTATGGAGGTTCCTTAAAAAACTAAAAATAGAGTTACCATATGATTCAACAATTCCACTCCTGGGCATATGTCTGGAGAAAACTCTAATTCGAAAAGATACATGCACCCCAATGTTCACAGCAGCACTATTTACAATAGTCGAGACATGGAAGCAACCTAAATGTTCACTGACAGATGAATGGATAAAGAAGATGTAGTATGTATATGTGTGTATGTGTATATGTGTGTGGGGGGGAATATTACTCGGCCATAAAAAAGAATGAAATAATGCCATTTGCAGCAACATGGATGGGCCTAGAGATTATCATACTAAGTCAAGTAAGTCAGACAGAGAAAGACAAATGCCTTATGATATCACTTATATGTGGGATCCAAAATATGATACAAATGAACTTATTTACAAAACAGAAACAGACTCACAGATGTAGAAAACAAACTTATAGTTACCAAAGGGGAAAGAAGGTGGGAGAGGGATAAATTAGGAGCTTGGGACTAGCAGATACAAACTACTATATATAAAATAGATAAACAACAAGGTCCTACTGTATACCAGCTGGTATACTGAATCACATTGCTGTATACCACACACTAACATAACATTAAAAATCAACTAAAATTCCATTAAAAATTTTTAATTAAAAAAATAAAAAGTAAAAAAAATTGAGGTGGATCTCTTGTCTACAGTACTAAAAAAAAATATGTGTTATATACATATATACAATGGAATATTACTCAGCCTTAAAAAATGAAATATTGGGACTTCCCTGGTGGTCCAGTGGTTAAGAATCTGTCTTGCAATGCAGGGGAAGCTGGTTCAATCCCTGCTTGGGAAACTAAGATCCCACATGCCGCAGGGCAACTAAACCCACGTGCCACAACTATAGAGTCCACATGCTCTGGAGCCCACGCACCACAACTAGAGAGAAGCTTGCACACCCCAACAAAGAGGCCACGTGCCTCAATGAAGGATCCCGCATGCTGCAACTAAGACCTGATGCAGCCAAAAAATAAATAAATAAATAATTTAAAAAATGAAATATTGCCATTTACAGCAACATGGATGAACCTAGAGAATATCACACTTAGTGAAGCAAGTCAGAGAAAGACAAATATTATATGCTATTACTTACATGTGGAATCTAAAAAAATAATGCAAATGAGTCTATATACAAAACAGGAGGGACTTCCCTGGTGGTCCAGTGGTTAAGATTTTGCCTTCCAACGCACGGGGTGAGGGTTCGATCCTTGGTTGGGGAGCTAAGATCCCACATGCCTTGCGGCCAAAAAAAACCAAAACATAAAAAAACAGAAGTAATATTGTAACAACTTCAATAAAGACTTTAAAAATGGTCCACATCAAAAAATATTTTAATAAACAAAACAAAAAACAGGAACAGGAACAGACTCACAGACAGAGAAAACAAATTTATGGTTACCAAAGAGGAGGAGAGAGGAGGGCAAAGTAGGAGTATGGGATTAACAGATACACACTACTATATATAAAACAGATAAACAATAAGGATTTACTGTATAGCACAAGGAATTATATTCAATATACTGTAATAACCTATAGTGGTAAATAATCTGAAAATACATATATATAAGTGAATCACCTTGTGGTACACCTGAAACTAATGCAATATTGTATTAGCTATACTTCAATTTTAAAACAAGAAAGAAAAAAGGCATCTGCCTTTATTTGCTTCATTTTTACCCTTGCTTCACGTACTGAGTGATAATGATGTTAAAAAAGTATGACTGGGACTTCCCTGGTGGCGCAGTGGTTGGGGGTCCGCCTGCCAATGCAGGGGACACGGGTTCATGCCCCGGTCCAGGAAGATCCCACATGCCGCGGAGCGGCTGGGCCCGTGAGCCATGGCCGCTGAGCCTGCGCGTCCGGAGCCTGTGCTCCGCAATGGGAGAGGCCACAACAGTGAGAGGCCCGCGTACGGCCAAAAAAAAAAAAAAAAACAGTATGAATAGCATTTATTTTGTTCCAGACCCTATTTGTTTAATCTTTACCACTACCTTTGAAGGTTAGAGATTACTATCTCCATTTTACAGATGAGAAAACTAAAATCTAGAAGATCAAGTGGTTGCGCAAGGTCACACAGCCAATAAGCCTAAGAACTTGGATTCTGACTCAAGTTAGCGTGGCCGGAAGCCCTGCACTCTCTAGACAAGAGGGTCACACCCCAGAATGGTGCCTCCATTTACAGAGCCTTCACTAAGTGTCAGTACTGGGCCAAGCCCTTGAACCACATTTTTAATTTATTCTTCAAAGCACACTTACAGGGACTTCCCTGGTGGTGCAGTGGTTAAGAATCCGCCTGCCAGTGCAGGGGACATGGGTTCAATCCCTGGTCCAGGAAGATCCCACATGCCGCGGAGCAACAAAACCTGTGTGCTACTGAGCCTGTGCTCTAGAGCTCACGAACCACAACTACTGAAGCCCAAGCGCCTAGAGCCTGTGCTCCGCAACAAGAGAGGCCACCGCGAGAAGCTCACGCACCACAATGAAGAGTAGTCCCCGCTCGCCACAACTAGAGAAAGCCCGCATGCAGCAATGAAGAGCAAACACAGCCAAAAATAAATAAATAAATAAATTTTAAAACCCACACTTACAAGGTGAGTGTAATTATTCCCACTGTACCACAAGAAAACCGAACGTAGAAGTTAAATAACTTGATTAAGGTTACAGAGCTAGTAAGGGCAGAATTGCAATGTATTGGGTCGTTACAGAAAGATATTAGGGAAAAACCCAAACAAAGTTTTTGGGTTTGGCCAACCCAGTAAATTCTGGCCCATCAACTTCAAAGGCCACCTCACAGGGCACCTAGCACAGAAAAATGCTCTAGTGAATGGAAAGGTGTGTCCTCCCTGTCCCCCAGCAACAGTGACAAGAAAGTGATATAATATTTATCAGGTAAGAATCTTCTGGGTTACATCCCTAAGTCACAGCCTTTCATAAGGCTGTTATATATATTTTGAAATAACACATAAAATGAGGGAACTCATAGATACTGAAGGAGAGGCCTGGGTTGGCTGCATTTATTTTCTTTTTAGTCTCTGAACCACGGCCAAAAGTTTCTCAGCTTTAAAACCAAAACTATTATCTATTTAGTCTTGATTCTAAAGCCAAACTCTCACCGCCAGTCCACTCTATAACCAATTACCTGATTCTTCTTAGAGAAGACCCCTCAAATATCCTGGATTAGATTCTTCAAACTCTTCAAGTTTATCAAATAGACTAAAAACTTGACCAGAGCTAAATGGAAATTAAGGCTCAGCATGGTACTGGGCAAAACTGAGTGTTCATAGAATGAGGAAATAAGCCACAAGTGAAACACCAAGTTGTCGATGCAATTTATATAACTTTAAAATTTTAACATAATTTCAAACTTACAGAAAAGTCACAAAAGCAGAACAAAAAATTCCTATACACCTTTACCCAAATTGGCTACTTATTAACATTTTGCCCCCTTTGCTTCATTACCAATGTAATTTTATAAACATGATAATGCAGAATAAAATGATTTCATAGCAATTATAATTAATCAAAATTTTTTAAGATAGTTCAAACTCAAGTTAAAGGAAATACCACTTTGCTGCCAGGATCACCAAGTACAAATCTAACCACAACCTTGAATTGGAAAGCTCACTGGATTCAACCAAATCTGAAACCCATACATAACAATGGGTGACCTATGTCAGGACACCCGAAAGTTTCCAAAGGGACCATGGTGATGTCCATTTCAATGTGAGCTTTTTTTCCAAAGGAGAATCACTCTAATGGCCTTTGAAAAAATAAATTATTATTGTTAAAACAATATTTTTTAAAAAACATTGCCAATGAAAACAGGACTCCTACCCAAAAAGTAACTGAATGACAACAATCAACTCCCCAAACTTTCCAGCAATAGCAACCAATATGGCTACCACCCAGAAATCTCTTTCTCTTGTGACATTTGAATCTCCATTTCCTCTGGAAATAACAACAAAGCAGTTTCAATCCGATTATTTGGTATTTCTCAAAGCTAACCACGAGAGCCTACGTGACCTCACGACCTTCCACATTTGATTCCACAGATACCGCAATAATTACGTACCTGTGATTCCCTTAAAGGGCTGCAATGTGGACAGACCTCCTTTTGGGGCTTGGAGAAGCAGTTGGGTTATAACTGGTTCATGTGGTGCAAAAGCTGTGGGGGAATGGGCTAAAACCACAGTCCTGGTGCAGACTGGACGGCACCTAGGCACAGCTTTGTTGGAGGAGGACATCACCTGAGTACACAGCCTTCCCTGGGAGAATGCACCGTACAAACTCTTCACCAAGTGGTTATGCAGACACCTGACAGCAAGCAGACGCGTTTCCTGGCTTCTTCAACTTGTTTCTGGTTGCCTTCAGCTCCTGCAAATACAACCTGGATTCCCTCAGTAAATATCGGCCAGCGAAGTCACATGAAAAGATAGCTCCAATTCACTCTCATTGGTGGGTTTCCAAGGGTAAAAGAATACAGTCCGTGTCTTCTCAGTCATGAGAAAACCATTGTCACTGAATCTCCCTGGGATGCTTCCTACATCCAACCAAACAAAGGGAGCAACAGCTGAGGTTTTCAGATGAAAAACAAATGTGTCCCCTTGCTGAGAGATGGTGGCCTGAAAGAAAAGGATAAATGAAGTGAAGGAGGAAGGCAGAGCTCTTTATTCTATATACAGCGCCTAGCAGAACGTCGATGCGGCTAACAAGCAGTGCATATCCTACAACTTTGGTTCTGCAGCTGCTAAAGTCATACATTCCATGCACTGTGTCAGATGCTAAAAAATACCTGGAAATGTATTGAAGGCTGTGGAAAATTACCAAATTGTAATCTCAAACCAGGCGGGGGGTGGGGGGAGCGGAATATGTAGTCTCCAATTATTAAGAAGAATATTTCACATGAATCTCAAGGCTTTGTAGCTTTCACAGCTTTATATCTTTTTCTCAGGGTCTCATTAAGAGAGGCACATTTCTGCACCAGGGCTGGGTGGTTTAAATGACTTTCTCAGAATCTGTGTGGAGCTGGCTGCAGAGCACAGCCATGATGCTCACCTTCTAGTCTTCTGAGGAGATCCTGCAATCTAGGCAGCAGCCGGCTGGGCATCTCCAAAAGCTCTACCAATAGAGCTCTCTCTCTTTTATTGCATCGTCAGTAAAGTCATATTATTAGTACTTTTTTTTTATTCAGCTCAAATTAATTTGCTTTTCATATTACTCTTGACAGATTTACTAATGTTCATTCTTAGGTATCTATCACATTGTACTCATTCGGAACCATCTAAATGAAATTATTTATTTTCCTATTCATTTGGATATAAGTCCATCCAACTTTGAAATATTTGAAAAAATCTTCATAATGTGAATTCTCAGCTTTGTAATCCGACCCTTAACTTTCTTGCTTTAATTTTTTTTCCTTCTTTTTTAAATTAATTTTTATTGGAGTACAGTTGCTTTACATTAGCACTTTTAACACATGTGAATCCCACACGATATCAGCAAAGGAGAGCACAGTTTAAGTCTTGTCATTCATTAGCCTCTTAGCACAGGCAGAGAGTGCGGCAGAGCTGCTTCCTGGGGGCTTGTGAGCCTCTCTCACTGTGAGTACACAGTTGAGTGGGACCTGGCATTCCAGCCGTGCATCTGTCATGAAACATGACTCTTCAACATGCATACATGCCACGCCATAGGTCTGACATTATAGGTTATGGGTGACATAAAGAATTTCCAAGGGCAATTTTTACTATATATAACTTAGCCTGAGACAGCATGCCGGGTTCTGAGTTATTAACAAGAAGAAGAAGCAAAAAAGAAACAAAATGTATTAGGTAGCTCTCAGAGGGTCAGAGATGCAGGCTTGAAGTTAGATGTCAAATTCCCAAATCATGCCACCCACCTATTCTGAGGAAGACCCTAAAGCAGCTGCAGGCACACAGTTTACATGGCTGCCCCTGGCTGCCACCGAGCCTGCAGGGAAGCCTCAGCTACTCTGTCCCAAGGCCAAGGCCAGAAGGGACACTGGCACCTGCTCACTCTTGTTGCTGCCTTCTTCTGATTGGAAACCTTGTCTCTGCATATCTGACTGCAGAGCCCAGAGCTCAAGCTTGTACTCTGGCTTCAGGGATACAGGGAGGAAAACCCAGTCCCCAGCATCCCCCTGAGGATACTATATCCAAGTGCCTGGCCTACGTTAAGCCTACAATAACGTTAACTATCGTTACTATTAGTGTTGTTATTGTTGTTCTATCCCTTTAGGATAGGCAAAGTCTCATTGAAATCCAGCTGAGGTAGGACACAGGAAAAAGTCCCACCTCTCCCGCAGCCCAGTTATCTCAAAGTAATGGAGGCCCAGATGAGGAAAGAAAGAGTTGGAAATCCTGTCTAGAGACTGCAAATTTGTCTACTACATAGTTTTGTGCTTTTTTTCTGGAAAGAAGCTATGTAAATGTATGTCATTTCCTTCATATTTGCCCTATATCAGTTGTTACAGATAGATTTCATTATGGGAATACTTCATTATTAATTGGGAAGGAAGCTATGCTTTCATTTCAAGGACTGAGTTTTGATATGATTTCCAAAGCAAACGTAAAAAATCCTCTCACTTAAGTCTTCTCAATGAAATCTAAAACAAACTTAAAATTGATTAAAAATAGAGAATGAAAATATTCTTCTAGGAAGTTTCAATCACTACATGGAGAGGGGGAAAGGGAAGGAAAGGTTTTCAATCAACTAGACAGATTCCAAATTTTCTAACTACACAATTTTTTTTTTTTTCTACGTGGGCCTCTCACTGTCGTGGCCTCTCCCGTCACGGAGCACAGGCTCCGGACGTGCAGGCTCAGCGGCCATGGCTCACGGGCCCGGCCGCTCCACGGCATGTGGGATCCTCCCGGACCGGGGCACGAACCCGTGTTCCCTGCATCGGCAGGCGGACTCTCAACCACTGTGCCACCAGGGAAGCCCTAGCTACACAATTTTTATAACAACATATCATATCCCGATCGTCCCTTTTTTTCCCTTGGCAGTGATAAAGAGATCTGGTGATTGAGCAACATGGAAGCAATAAATCAGAGAGTAGAGTGACAGTTTTTTAAATGAATAGACTCTCCTTAAAAATGCAAAATTAGGGCTTCCCTGGTGGCGCAGTGGTTGAGAGTCCGCCTGCCGATGCAGGGGACACGGGTTCGTGCCCCGGTCCGGGAAGATCCCACATGCCGCGGAGCGGCTGGGCCCGTGAGCCATGGCCGCTGAGCCTGCGCGTCCGGAGCCTGTGCTCTACAACGGGAGAGGCCGCAACAGTGAGAGGCCCGCGTATCACAAAAATAAAAACAAACAAACAAACAAAAACTGCAAAATTAAGAGTGCTTCTACCGGGCTCCATTGTTTCCTGGCTACGGACTTTAAACTCATTACTCGGTCCCTCCAAGCACATTTGCTCACTTGTATATGCAGATGATAATACTTCATGGTTGATGCAGTAAAGCCCCCAGGACAGACAGAGCCTGGAACCTAGAGGAGGAGCAGTCAGTGGGGATGTCGACTCCTGCTGCCTTGCCCTCCACTGCACCAGCCTGACTAGGGAGGTGTGATGGGAGAGCAGGAGTGGCAGGAACCTTAAGCTCTGACAAATGCTGAATTAGAAATAAACATTATTTGCTCTTTGCTTCCAGTGGGAAGGGGCCCATCTTCCCCGGGTCCCAGGTAAGCTCAGTACCAAGCAGAAATTTTGCAAAAAAGCAGGACAGTTCCACAAAGCCACGGTGGCCCCAGACCCCTGGTGCTTACAGTGATATTTGCCTTGTGGAGCCCCTTGGCCTCCTTTGGTGAGGACAGGAAGTGATAGCTGGTTGGGCTCAAGAGCTCCCTGTCAGTTGACAGGTAAAAGGAAACCACACAGCTTTGTCGTGTACAGTTTGTACATCCTCTTAATAACTCAGCTACTGGCTTCTCATAGAGAAGAGCAGATTCCCCTGCTTTCATCACAAAAGGCTTAGTCGTCTCGGAGCACACGGGCTCCAGGGAACTCCATGTGTGGACTCTCACCTGGGGAGAAACAAGACAGAAAAAAACCAAACATTCTTAGTTACTATTTTTTTTTTAGAGAATAATAGTAGTAATAATAGATGAAAGTCAGAATAGCAGAACCGGTTAAGAGACTGGGAAACTTGGGTTTAACCTCAGCCCCACCAAGTACTTGTCATGTAACCAAGAAGTTAACTTCCCAAAGTATCCATTTCTTCAAACGTAAAATGAGAATAATAACAGCACTAACTCCACAGGCTGTTGTGAGAATTAAGCAAGTTATGGAAGGCACAGGACCTGGCACATTATAGTTAATTCATAGACTTGACCTGTTCTCAATGTCCTCCTAACTGTAGCCATCCAAGACTTCTTTGAGTTTCTATCCTTTCTTTTAGCTAAAATTGTTTTAAATACAAGTTCATTTTTCCACATATATATTCTGAATAATTTTACTGATTTCCACTTTAACATACTGTTTTAAATGATTTCTTTTGGTAAAGTTTAGCCTATTTCCAGCTTCTCATGATTATAAATAACCTTAGATCTAACTGGCATTTTACAGTTTACAGTGCACAGTCATCTAATGACTGTATTCACTATCCATAGAAATCCTTTAAGAAGGCAGGCTGGTGTCATTTTACAGATGAGGAAACTGAATCAAGACATTAAGGTCATAGAATAAATAGCAGAATTTTTCCCTGAGTATAGGTTTTCCAATTCCAAGAACAGCTCATTTTCTGCTGCAAGCACTAGAGACATTTTGATACAAATTAATTTCTCTTTTCTTTTTTCCAAAAAAAATAGAACCAAATAACTAAAGAAATCTAAAATTCGCCCTCTACCACAGAGAGAAAAATATCCAAGCAACTTACAGTCAGCATCATCTTGTGGTCTGAGTGAAGGTCTGACACACCGTAGATGAAAAACACATCTTCATTCTCAAAACCCACCGGCAACAGCGGAGCGAAGAAATGCCGAGCAAAATAATGAAGCATTTTCCACTTTCCTCCATACTCTAAAAGTAATCAGTTGGGTTAGGAAACAAGGGTCAAGCCGTCGGAGTCATCAACCACATGGCCCAGCTGTGTAACCTGTCATAATTCAGGGCACTGAGCAGAGACGGGAGGGCTGACAGTGGAGGGAACCCACGTTTGTTGAGGGCAAGTAGCATTTTTGGACGTCACCTCATGTCAGCCTCAAATCGGAGTGAGGCAGCCATTAACATCGCACTTTTCAAATGAGGAAATGGAGCTCAAGCAGTTAAGTCAAACATGCCACTGGCAGTATTTTGAGCCCAGACCTGATTCCTAGCTAGCACTTTCTCATATGCAACTCTGCTTCCAGGAGCTCAATGTATCAATGTTCCTTTTCCCTACATACACATGAAAAAGGGAGTCCATAGCATTGGCAGTGAACATCTGTTACAAATATTCATTTCGCTAGTATTACTTAGCAAAAATACTATTATAGAGGCTGGCCAAGATGGTGGAGCAGGAAGACCCTGCGCTCACCTCCTCTCATGAGCACACCAAAATCACAACTATTTGCAGCGCAACTATTAATGAGAAAGACCAACATCTAGCAGAAAAGATCATCTACTACTAAAGATATAAAGAAGGAACCAGAACAAGATGGATAGGAGAGGCAGAGTTGCACAGAGTCAAGACCCACACCCCAGGAGTGGGTGACCCACAAATGTAAGAATCATTACAACTGCAGAGGTACTCCGCAAGGAACAAGGGGTCTGAGCCCCCTATTGGGCTCCCCAGCCCAGGGATCCTGCACCAGGAAGACAAGTCCCCAGCCCCGAGAATGTGTGGCTTTGAAGGCCTGCAGGGATTAATTTCAGGAGTCCCAGAGGGCTGGGGGAAATAGAGACTCCCCTCTTAAAGGGCTCACACAAAATCTCACACACTCCAGGAACCAGGGCCGAAGCAGTAATTTGAAAGGAGCCTAAATCAGACTCATTTGCTGATCTTGGAGAGTCTGCCAAAGAGGCAGCAAGCAACTGGAGCTCACCCTGGAGACACAGACACTGGCAAGCGCCATTTTGGAATCCTCCCTCTAGCTGATTGGCACCAGGACCCAGCCTCACCCACCAGCCTGTTCACACCAGTACTGGAACGCCTCAGACCAAGCAATTAGCTGGACAACCACCAGCAGACAGGCTGCCTTAAGACCTCCTGAGCCCAAGGCACCTCAGGACATGGTCCTGTCCACCAGAGGGCCCAGGACCCAGTGCCATACAACAGTGTGCAAGCACTAGCCTCAGGACCCCCAGGGCCTGACAGCCAGAAATCCTGGGGCCCAGCTCCAGCCACCAGCCAGCCAGCACTAGCCCCAGAACATCCTGGGCCTTGGCTTCACCCAACAACAATTCAAAATCAGCTCTGGGACACTGGGCCCTGCAGCCAGAGACCCTAGGAGTCAGCTCTGCCCACCAGTGGGCCAGCACTAGCCCCAGGACCCAGATTCACCTACTGGCTCCAGGTTCCCCTGGACACCAACTCCACCCACCAATGGGCAGACACCAGCCCCAGGACCACTGCAGCCCTACAGCCTACCTTGTTGGACACAGCCAACAGAGCAGATTGGAACCAGCCCCAGGACCCCCGGGCCTGGGCCCCACCCACCAGCAGACCAACACCAGCTCTGAGAAACCTTGGATGCATCAGCCAGCTGCCCTGGGATCCAGCCCCACTCACCAATGGGCCAGCACCAGCTTTGGAATACCCCAGAACCTGCAGCCAGCCATATCAGGAACTGGCCCCACCCACCAGCAGGCCAACACTAGATCCAGGAACCCCAGCCCTGTAACCACCCACCCCAGAACCTGGCTCTGCCCACGACGGAAACAGCAGTAGCCCTGGGACCCTCCAGGGTTCTGCAACCAGCAGCCTCATGACCCAGCCCCACCAACCAGTGGCTGGCAGGGTCCACACAAGGCAGGGCCTGGAAACCAATTGGGCCAAAGGCCAGCCATGCCTACTAGACCAACGACACCAGTAAGCCCACCACACAGAAGGACCCATGCACCCCACATAGGGGGTACCCCTAGAGCATATAGCTCTGATGACCAGAGGGGAGTGAGCTGCTGGGACACACATTGTATCTCTTACAAAAGGCCACTTCTCCAAGATCAGGAAACATTACCAATCTACCAGATACATAGAAATAAAAAAAGAGCAAGTTAGGCAAAATGAGGCAACAGAGGAACATGTTCCAAACAAAGGAAGAAGATAAAACCCCAGATGAAGAACTAAGTGAAGTGGAGATAGGTAATCTACCTAAGAAAGAGTTCAGGGTGATGATCATAAAGATGATCAAAGAATGCAGGAGAGGAATGGAGGAACACAGTGAGAAGTTTAACAAAGAGTTTTAAGATATAAAGAACTAAACAGAAATGAAAACTACAACAATTGAAAAATACACTAAAAGAAATCAACAGTAGATGAAATGATACAGAGGAATGGATCAGGGAGATGGAAGACAGAGTAGTGGAAATCACTGAAGCTGAACAGAAAAAAGAATAAAAAGAAAAGAGAACAGTTTAAGAGACCTCTGGTACAAAATCAAGTGCACTAATATTCATATTATAGGGTCTCAGAAGGAGAAGAGAGAGAGAAAGGGGCAGAGAACATATGTGAGGACACAGTAGGCTGAAAACTTCCCTAACCTGGGAAAAGAAATAGACTTGCAGGTCCTGGAACAAAAACAAGATCAACCCAAGAGGTCCACACCAAGATACACTGAATTAAAAGGGCAAAAGTTAAAGAAAGAATATTGAAGAGGGAAAAGCAACAAGTTACATACAAAGGAGCTCCCATAATGCCATCAGTGGACTTTTCAGCAGCTCTGCAGGCCAGATGGGGTGGCACAATAAATTTAAAGTGATGAAGGGAAAATCTACAAGCAAGAATACTTTACTCAGCAAGACTTCCATTCAGATTTGATGGAGAAATCAAAAGTTTTACAGACAAGCAAAATCTAAGAGTTGGGCACCACCAAACCAGCTTTACAAGAAATGGTAAAGGTATTTCTCTAAGTGAAAAAGAAAAGGCTACAAATAGGAACATGAAAATTATGAAAGGAAAAAGCTCATTGGTAAAGGCAAATATTAGGTAGTAAATCAACCATGTACAAAGCTAGCAGGAAGGTTAAAAGACAAAAATCATCTATATCCACAATAATTAGTTAAGGGATACACAAAACAAAAAGATGTAAAATATATCAAATACAATAATCAGGACTTCCCTGGTGGTCCAGTGGTTGGGACTTCACCTTCCAATGCAGGAGGTGTGGGTTTGATCCCTGGTCGAACCAGGGAGCTGAGATCCCACATGACTTGCAGCCAAAAAAACAAAACATAAAACAGAAGCAATATTGTGGCAAATTCCATAAAGAGTTTAAAAAAAAAACAATAATCATGGCGAGGATGGGGGAGTAAAAATGTAGGGTTGTTAAAATGTGTTTGAGATTAAGAGATCAGAGACTTAAAATAATCATATATATTATACTACATTACATTATATTATATATAGGCCTCATGGTAACCACAAACCAAAAATCTACAATAGATAAACACCAAAAAAGAGAAGGGAATCCAAACATAACTAAAGATAGTCATCAAATCAAAAGGGAAGAGAAGAAGACAGGAACATCAAATCAAATCAAAAGGGGAGAGAAGAAGACAGGAACAAAAAAAGAACTACAAAAAACAACCCCCAAACAATTAACAAAATGGGAGTATATACCTATCAATAATTAAATGTAAATAGACTAAATGCTCCAGTCAAAAGGTATAGAGTGGCCAAATGGATATTAAAAACAAGACCCATACATATGCTACCTATAAGAGACTCATTTTGGATCTAAAGATACACACAGACCGAAAGTGAGGGGATGAAAAAAGGTACTCCATGCAAATGTAAATCAAAAGAAGTTGGGATAGCACTATTTATATCAGACAAAATAGACTTTAAAACAATGACTGTTACAAGAGACAAAGAAGGACATTACATAATGACCAAGGGATCAATCTTACATAACAATTGTAAATAGATATGCACCCAACATAGAAGTGCTATATACATAAAGCAAATATTAACAGACACAAAGGGAGAAATTGACAGTAACACAGTAAGAGTAGGGGAATTTAATACCCCACATATATCAATGGACAGATTATCAAGACAGAAAATCAATAAGGAAACACTGGCCTTTAGTGACACATTAGACCAAATGGACTTGATAGATATTTAGAACATTCCATCCAAAGCAGCAGAATACACATTTGATTCAAGTGTAAATGGAACATTTTCTAGCACAGATCACATGATATGCCACAAAACAAGATTCAATAAATTTAAGAAAATTGAAATCATATCAAGCACCTTTTCCAACCACAACACTATGAGACTAGAAATCAATCACAAGAAAAAAACTGCAAAAAACACAAAGATGTGGAGGCTAAATAATATGTTACTAAACAACCAATTGGTCACCAAAGACAAAGAAGAATCAAAAAATACTTGGAAACAAATGAAAACAAAAACACAATGATCCAAAAATCTACTGGAGGCAGCAAAAGCAGTTCTAAGAGGGAAGATTACAGTGATACATGCTTACCTCAGAAAACAAGAAAAATTGCAAATAAACAACCTAACCCTACGCCTAAAGGAACTTAGAAAAAGAACAGCAAACAAAACCCAAAGTTGGTAGAAGGAAGGAAATAATAAAGATCAGAGCAGAAATAAACAAAATAGAGACTTAGAAAAAATAGAAAAGATCACTGAAAATAAGAGCTGGGTCTTTGAAAAGATAAACAAAGCTGATAAAACTTTAGCCAGACTTATCACAAAAGAAAGAGAGAGGGCTCAAATCAATAAAATCAAAAATGAAACAAGAGACAATACAACTAATACCAAAGAAGTACAAAGAATCATAAGAGACTACTATGAACAACTACACACCAACAAATTGGACAAGCTAGAAGAAATGGATAAATTCCTAGAAACATATAACCGTCCAAGGCTGAATCAAGAAGAAATAAAAAATCGTGTTTTTTATTTCAGACCAATTACTAGTAAGGAGACCGAATCAGTAATCAAAAACCTCCCAAAAGGGCTTCCCTGGTGGTGCAGTGGTTAAGAATCCACCTGCCAACACAGGGGACACAGGTTCGAGCCCTGGTCCGGGAAGATCCACATGCCGTGAAGCAACTAAGCCCATGGGCCACAACTACTGAGCCTGTGTTCTAGAGCCCGTGAGCCACAACTACTGAACCCGCGTGCCACAACTACTGAAGCCCATGCACCTAGAGCCCATGCTCCACGACAAGAGAAGCCACTGCATTGAGAAGCCTGCGCACCTCAACAAAAAGTAGCTCCCGCTTGCCACAACTAGAGAAAGCCCGCACACAGTCAAGAAAAAAAAAAAAAAAAAACCTCCCAAAAAACAAAAGTCCAGGACTAGACGGCTTCACTGATAAATTCTACCAAACATTCAAAGAAAAATTAATACCAATCCTTCTCAAACTCTTCCAGAAAATGGAAGAGGAAGGAAGCTTCTGAACTCATTCCATGTGGCCAGCATCAACCTGATTCCAAAACCAGGCAAAAACCATATGATCATCTCAATGAATGCAGAAATAGCTTTTGACAAAATTCAATACCCATTTATGTTTTACCATAAATGGATGGGTATGGAGGGAACATACCTCAACATAATAAAGGCCATATATGATAAGCCCACAGCTCACATCATACTCAACAGTGAAAAGCTGAAAGCACTTCCTCTAAGATCAGGAACAAGACAAAGATGCCCACTCTCCCAGTTTTATTCAACATAGTATTGGAAGTCGTAACCACAGCAATCAGACAAAAAAAAATAAAAAGAATACAAATTGGAAAGGAAGAAGGAAAACTGTCACTGTTGGCAGATGACATGATACTATACTTAGAAAATCCTCCTGCAGTATAAAAAAACAAACAAAAACAACTAATACTAAATTTTCTTTGGGTTATTTGTATGGAAATATGTTAATATAAATGTTTCAGACATTACATGAAAAAAAAAAAAAGAAGAAGGAAAATCCTAAAGACAGCACCAAAATCTACTAGAGCTCATCAATGAATTTGGTAAAGTCAAAGGGCACAGAATTAATATACAGAAATTTGTTGCATTTCTATACACTAACAACAAAGTATAAGAGAGGAATTAAGTATACAATCCCATTTACCATCACATCAAAAAGAATAAAATACCTAGGAATAAATCTAACTAAGGAGGGAAAATACCTGTACATGGAAAATTATAAGACACTGATGAAAGAAACTGGAGACAACACAAACAAACGGAAAGAGATACTGTGTTCATAGATAGGACTAACATTGTTAGAATGACCACACTACTCAAGGCAATCTACAGATTCAGTGCAATCCATATCAAAATACTAATGGCATATTTCACAGAACTAGAACAAATCATTCTAAAATTTGTATGGAAACACAAAAGACCCCAAACAGTGAAAACAATCTTCAGAAAGAAGAATAGCGCTATAGGTATCATGCTTCCAGACTTCAGACTATACTACAAAGCTAGTCATCAAAACAGTACAGTACTGGCACAAAAACAGACACATATATCAATAGAACAGAATAGTGAGCCCAGAAATAAACCCACACACTTATGGTCAATTACTCTACGACAAAGGAGGCAAGAATATACAGTGGAGAAAAGACACACTCTTCAATGAATGGTACTGGGAAAACTGGACAGCTACACGTAAAAGAATGAAATTAGAACATTTTCTCACACCAGTTACAAACAATAAACTCAAACTGGATTAAGGACCTAAATGTAAGACCAGAAACCATAAACTTCCTGGAGGAAAACATAGGCAGGATACTCTGACATCAATTGTAGCAATATTGTTTTGGTTCTGTCTCCTAAAGCAAAAGAAACAAAAGCAAAAATAAACAAATGGATCTAATTAATCTTAAAAGCTTCTGCATAGCAAAAGAAACCACAAACACAATGAAAAGACAGCCTACTGATTGGGAGGAAATATTTGCAAATGATACGACCGATAAGGGGTTAATATACAAAAATATATAAACAGCTCATACAACTCAATCTAGAAAAAACAAACAACCCAATCAAAAAATGGGGAGGAGACCTGAATAGACATTTTTCGAAATAAGACATACAGATGGCCAACAGGCATATGAAAAGATGCTCAACATTGTTGATCATCAGGGATGCAAATCAAAACCACAATGAGGTCAGAAAGACTATAATCAAAACGACCACAAAGAATAAATGTTGGCAAGGATGTGGAGAAAAAGGGAACCCTCCTACAGTGTTGGTGGTAATGTAAATTGATGCGGCCACTATGGAAAACAGGATGGAGGTGCCTCAAAAAAAACTAAAAATAGAACTATAAGACCTGGCCATTCCACTCCTGGGTATATATCCAAAGAAAATAAAAACATGAATTCGAAAAGATACATGCACCCCAATGTTCACTGCAGCATTATTTACAAGAGCAAAGATGTGGAAGCAACCTAAGTGTCCATCAACAGATGAATGGATAAAGAAGATGTGGTATATATATATATATATATATATATATATATATATATATGCAATGGAATATTACTTGCCCATAAAAGTATGAAATTTTGCCATTTGCAACACATGGATGGACCTGGGGGGTATTATGCTTAGTGAAATAAGTCAGACAGAGAAAGACAAATACTCTATATGTTATCATTTATATGTGTAATCTAAAAAATGAAACAAATGGATGAATATAACAGAACAGAAACAGACTCACAGATATAGAGAACAAACTATTGGTTACTCGTGGGGAGAAGGAAGGAGCAAAGTGCAACACAGGGACAGCAGATTAAGAAGTACAAACGACTATGTATAAAATAAATAAGCTACAAGGCTATACTGTAGAGCACAGGGAATATAGCCAATATTCTATAATAACTTTCAATGGAGTATAATCTATAAAATTTTGAGGGCTTCCCTGGCCCAGTGGTTGAGAGTCCGCCTGCCAATGCAGGGGACATGGGTTCGTGCCCCGGTCCGGGAAGATCCCACATGCCGCGGAGCGGCCGGGCCCGTGAGCCATGGCCGCTGAGCCTGCACGTCCGGAGCCTGTGCTCCGCAACGGGAGAGGCCGCAACAGCGAGAGGCCCGCGTACCGCAAAAAAAAAAAAAAAAAATTTTTTGAATCACTATATTGTACGCCTGAAACTAATATTGTAGATCAACTATACCTCAATAAAAATAGATAAATAATAAATTAAATATTTTTTTAAAAAATAAACTTACTTAGAACTCAAAGTCTCCATTTCCCATAGGCACAAAATCCTCTGAGTGAAACAAAGCAACCACAATCACAAATATGGCTGGTAAGTTCAGACTGGAGGGGAACATCCAAACGCATGACAATTAATGACAATTCCTCAAATACAATTAGAAGCTATCAAGAACCTGCAGAATCCTGTGCCCTGTTGGCACCTCCAGTATGCTAAACCCACAAACTAAAAAATATTTCAACATGCCTCTATTTCAGAAAGAAGATCCTTCTCCACAAAACACTGCATCACCGGACAGCTTCAGAGAGAGGTATACAGTGAGAGGGAGAGAGAGTAAGATGAGGAAAAGTGGGTGGGAGAGAGGGGGAGAGAGGATGGGGGTGCACTTCCCGAATTCACCAGTGCAAGCTGTTGAGATGAAGGAACACGGTTTTGAGGTTCAGGCTAGAACTAATTTCTTTAGGTTTTGCAGAAGTTCAACTCTCCAGCACTTCAATTCCAACTCTTAGTATTGCCCCATAAAGATAACAATGAGAGGGGAAGGGCGGAGAGGCCTTTCCAATTAGATCTATGAAATGAACTGGAACTTATATTTGGAAAGTTTTCTGATAAATGGAAAATGGCTTGGACCCGAGATAACTTACATACTCTCACGTGCGGCATCCATTACAGGAGAAAGGCTTCAAATGCGTGGTTGCAGCAATCAAGGCCACAAACAAAAGACATTCAAGAGGACAGCAGTTGAAGCAAAAGGTCTCAGTGATGCACACCTTAGTTACTAAACGGTGACACCCCCAGGAGATGGTGACCCTCTCCTCGAATGCATTGTCCTGCCAGAGTTTAGAAGGCAGACAAATTCTTACTCTGCCGTCATACTCTTAAATCCTTTCTGAAGAACAGAGGGTCATTTAAGGGAAGAGTTACAAAGCCTGGGCTCTCCCATTTCTTGAACCGAACTCAGCTTCAGAAGACCACCACCTCATCCGCAGACAGGAAGCAGGGTCAGGCTCCAAGTGTCTCTGAACAATATCTCTTTCTCCAGTTCAAGCGTCCCAGAAAGGCTACTCCCCTAGCATCTACCCCCTGATTCTCATTCAATACCCTTTTCTCTGGTTGGTGTAGATAAAGAGTTTGATCAGGGAAACCTGATCAAGGCTGCAGTTCCCTGCAGGAGGTGATGAGCATTATTCAAAGCATGTGGGGAAGGAACTCTGTGATCTGCATTCTCAGCTTGTTTAAGAGCCTCACCCAGCAAAATGGCCTTCTTACTTTATGGCCTTGCCTCATTTTTGACCCAAAACTTTTGTTTATATCATTAACTGAACTTGGCTTCAAATCACCTCTAGTGAAGGCCAACATTCATTATTACACCTTAATTTTTTTTAATGCACCAAACTGGATTTAATCATTCAAACTGCAAGTACAATGTCAGCCATCTCACCTGTTCCTCGTTGAACAGACAGGTTCACCTGATAAACCTTCTTACTTGGATTTCTCACTCAATTCCCTTTCCCCCAAGAGATCAACAGGGCAAAAGAAAGATGACCTGATGGACTTGAAGGGGAGTCAGCAAAGGGGCATTTTAACACTCAGCTGGGCCAAACTTTCCTGTGATTGGATTCTCCTAAACAGAAGAAGGTGTGCTTATGTCAATCTCCTTTTGCCCTGGAAAGTCCTCTTAAGTAACTTAATTCAAAATTCTAAGCAACAATCAGAAGACACATGGCTGAGATCTTCATGCACGAATCTTTCCCTTCCTTCGCCTGCTTTTGCGACTGCACAGCTCAGAACTCATAGTGAGGCTGCCTCTAAGGCTCCTGGAAAGACTGTGAAGGTGGGAGAGGAGGCCGCAGCTCCGAGACCAGCAGCTGGACAGCCTCCTCTCCCTGGAGTCCTGCTTGGATTCATCTGACCCCTCCAGCTCTGTGCTCTCTCAGTGCCTCTCCCCACAGGTATGGCTTTCTCTCACTCACACAAAGAATGCTGAAACACTTACCCAGAGAAGACCAGGAAGGAGCCTGCCAGATGTCATTCAACTGCCAATAAAGTGCTCCCATGGTGTGCCCTTCTCCATCCACTATCTCGCTGCGACTGCGGCGGTAGAATTCAGTTTCTGTTTTGACACACTGGGCTTGCATCACCTGATTCAGGGGAAAACATTACAACACAGGTGTTTTTCAAGTGAACTTATCTGCAAAACAGAAACAGACTCACAGATATAGAGAACAGCCTTGTGGTTGCCAAGGGGCAGGGCGAGGGTTGAATTGGGAGTTTGGGACTAGCAGATGCAAACTACTATATATAGAATAAACAACAAGGCCCTACTGTATAGCACAGGGAACTATATTCTGTATCCTGTAATAAACCATAATGGAAAATATGAAAAAGAATATATATATATGTATAACTGAATCATGTTGCTGTACACCAGAAACTTACAACATTGTAAATCAACTACACTTCAACCTTAAAAAAAAGGTTATTCAGAAAAAGAGAAGTTTAGTCCATTGCAAGATTTTTAAAAAACACAGGTGTTTTTGCTTGAGGTAGGCTGTCTAGATCTGGGAAAATTATAGGCTTGAATAAATTTGGGAACTTAATTACCATTATATATACCATCATTATATTAGATCTGGAACCAACCCCTTAGTAGGGAAGCTTGGTATTGGGCTTAACAATGGGTAATCAGGTAATCGTGGAAATAGGTTCTTTGCCAACGATAGTGGAGGCGATGGAAAACAAAGACTGTGATTCCAGAGCAAATGCTATATGTAGTCAAACACTAAGTTTTGTGCAGTGATGGGTTTTACTAACACATTCGTGGCTATTAAGAAAATAGTTTATTAGAAAAAAATTCTATAGAAAAAGAACTATATTATGACTCTGATATTGTCAAATCCCTAACCCCTTTCTTCTAGTCAAGGAATTGTTTTTATATCATGCCTTTTGATAATGTAAAACTTCTTATGAATGCAATTCCTTCGTTATAGCAGAACAGATGGTAAACTGCAACAAACAGACAAGTAAATTTAGTTCTTATTTAAGAGGCATGAAAAAGCTTCATGCAAGACCCTTAATTACTGTCATCATCATTGAAAAACCAGTCTCCTTTATTGCTGCTGTTACTGACACTATGGGTATCACATCTCTTAGCTTGGAGCTGTAGTTAGGAGAGGCTCATGAATAAGAGGTCACTGAGCTCATTAGGAGAGGTCACCAAGGAGAACCTGGAGAGACAGTCAGAGCTGCAAGGATTCCCCAGTCAGAGAAAAGGACGGCCTTAGAGTAGGGTCTGGATTTTCACAGAGGAGGAAAAAGAGGGATGCATATATGGCCACTAGAAGACTAAGTTCAGAGGCCTTCCTAAAAAGCTAGAAAAGCTCCAGTGAAGCCAGACCTTTCGACCGAGGAGAGCTGGCCAGTGAGGAAGTCACAGATGAAGTTACAACTTACATGATGCAGAGCTGTCAAACTCCAGAAGGGTAAAGCGAGCAGAAATCATGGCCGTTCAATAAAAATTCAATAAATACCTACAGTGTGTGCTGCATGCTGGTAATGGTAAGCCCCGCTCCCAGGAAAAACAGACAGCCCTCCCTTGTGGAGCGTATTGGCTTGTGTAGAAGACAAACCTTAACCAAAGAATCACAAATATATGGAAACTTTAAACAGTAATGAGGGCTAAGAAAGAGAGGTGTGTGAGGTTAGGAGCCTGGATAGGAGGGGAAATGGGTCTAGCTGAGGAGGGGGATTGGCCTCGAAGTACAGGAAAGAGGAGAGAGGACAGAACCCTGTAGCCAGAGAGGACACGTGTGGTGAGAGGAGAATGCACAGCAAAGAACTGAAAGAGGGCCAAGGCAGCCTGAACTCAGAGAGCCGGCAGCAATGGTGGCAAGACTGGTGGGATGCAGGGGCCAGACCTGGGAAGGTTTGGGATGCGTCCTAAAGGCAAGTGGAGTCACAGAAAGCTTTTAAGCTAAAGGGTGAAGTGACCAGACTTGCATTTGCAACAGGCACCTCTGACCGCTGAAAGGAGTCAGGGGACTAGACGGCATTCGGGGAGACCATTTAGAAATCTATTATAATCTTCTAGGCAAGAAGTGATGTTACCTGTGAGCAGGTGAAGAAATGCCCTTTCTTGGGCTTCCCTGGTGGCGCAGTGGTTGAGAGTCCGCCTGCCGATGCAGGGGACGTGGGTTCGTGACCCGGTCTGGGAGGATCCCACATGCCGCGGAGCGGCTGGGCCCGTGAGCCACGGCCGCTGAGCCTGCGCGTCCGGAGCCTGTGCTCCGCAATGGGAGAGGCCACAACAGTGAGAGGCCCGCGTACCGCAAAAAAAAAAAAAAAAGCCTTTCCATTGAGGAACCAGACCACGGGGAGCGCAGCACTGATAGCAGGCAAACAACACTCTAAAGAAAGTAAGAATCTCACGAACAGAGTGGCAGGGGTGCCAGCTCAAAATGACCACAGGATACTCTCTGAATATATTAGTCTAGCACTAAGTCAAGGAATGAAATATGAAAAATAGGCCTAAGAACTATGATCTATAACAGTCAAGTTAATCTGCAATTACGAGATAGCCTGGGACCTGGGACCCTTCACCAGAGTGCTTGCACCTGGACAAACGTCTCCTCAAGCAGCAGAATGCAAAGAAACTATACAGGACTAAAACTAGCTGCACACACTCACAGTGCGAGCAAATTATGAACAATCAGATACAAAAAGGCCACAAACCAACTGCCATTTCTGAGGTGTCGGAAGCAAAAGCAGGGTACTGCGCATGACCCCTGCACACAGCACCACCAAGGGGTGCACAGACCACCTAAACTACACCTCCCAGCCAACCCACCAGTCCGCCTCCAGCCTCACCCCTTTTAAGGAGCCAGGGAACCAACGGCACCTGTTACTTGTTTTCGCTCCCTCATGCTGCAGCACAAGTCCTGATAAAATCTTGCCTGAAATTCTCCTCTGGCCTCTTATCAATTTCTACTGATTAAGAGTCCAAGGACCCCAGTGAGTAACAATTAGACTCAGGATCTCTAACCAAGTTCCTTCTAAAAATACCAATCTCGTCTGAACTAAAGAAGAAAGAGATTTATCTACTTCTAGGCCTGGATAGCTAGGCACAGAGAAATCAAGTCCCTTGATTAAGCGTTCACAGGTTTGCCGAGTTATTGTAGAAAATCAGTGTTGTGGAGCGATTTCTAGGAAGTTCAGTGAAGATAAAGCAGCCAAATGAAATCTTAGTAGAAACAGATCTGAGAACAGCTCCAATTATCAGTGCATGCCCGCTAGAGATTTAACCTCACATCAGCATGGAAAGTAACCTTTGTATTTGTTTTTAAAAGTTGATAATATCTGAACTTATTTAAATCACCTGAGCCCCCAAATAACGTCCCCACCAACCAACAACAAGAACTCTCTGTTCTCGTCCTGAGATTCCTGAAAAATCGGCTAAGGCTTTATGGACTGTGTGTAAAGGGATCACAGGAGGAAAAGATGAGGAAGCCCTCATCACACCAATAAGGAACACACGGGGAGAGGCATTCTGATCCCCAGACACTCCAGAGGTGCTAGCCCAGCCCTGACAGGCCAAGCACAGGCATCAAATGGCCACCACCATGGACACTCCACTTTGGGTGTTGGCCAACAATTCTGGAACTTCCAGGATCTGAAGTATCTCCAAAGCCTGGGCCATTACTGATACACCAAGGAAGCCAAAGGACCTGCAATATTCTGCTTTGGGACTTGGTTCAGCGTGGACTCACGAGTAGAATGGAGGCAGGGGCGTCACTCAAGAAGTTTGGGGGCTTCCCTGGTGGCGCAGTGGTTGAGAGTCCGCCTGCCGATGCAGGGGACACGGGTTCGTGCCCCGGTCTGGGAGGATCCCACATGCCACGGAGCGGCTGGGCCCGTGAGCCATGGCCGCTGAGCCTGTGCGTCCGGAGCCTGTGCTCCACAACGGGAGAGGCCACAGCAGTGAGAGGCCCGTGTACCACAAAAACAAAAAAGAAGTTTGGGACTGGAATCCGTTTCCTTGGATCCAGATTTATAAACAGGGTGAATAGGAGAAAAGTAAAAATCAGAATTTTGAGGTAGGGAACAAAACATCAGTGTATACCAGAGTAGGAAATTAAGTCATCTCTTTCGGGCAAAAATAAAAACTTCTAGGACAAAGCCATATCTATTGAAACAGTCATGCTTGTGCTTAGTTGGATCTAATCCAAAGGACAATTAGATATTTTACTGATGGGCTTGGTAGAGGTGACCTGCATTTTCTTCATGGTGAATTTAAGCTTCTTTTCAGGGGGAAAAAGTCTGATGAGTGGCAAATTTTTTACAACGCTCCAAATTCCTTCCTGATCTTTGTTAACACATACTGTAACTTATATACATTTATAATTTTGTACTCTACTCTCACTTAATTTTCACATGTGTACATTTCCATGTGATGCCCTGGCATTTTCTATATATCTCTGTGCTCTGAATGATTCCATAGTTATACCATAGTTTGATGAATCATTCTCCAATAATTATTTGGCATTTAAATGGTTTGCAGATTTTTTCTTTAAATACAAGAGCAAAGAACATTTTATGTCCAAATTAATTTCTTTGCCTCTTCTGTTGTCTCTTTTGATAATAATATATGACACATTTTAAAGTCCTTGTTGCACATTGCTATATTATGTTCCAGTCAAGAGGCTGCCATAAACTGCTAGCCTCCAGGCAGAACTCAGCCCCACGCAGGTTTTAATTGGCTCACAGAGTGTGTGCTTTTTGTTTCTTCTTGTTGTCGTCTAATGTCTTAAGTCAGGGCCTGTATGCTCCATTTTGCCACAATCCCCAATATTCAGACTCTCATCCATTTAAATTACCCGCCTGGCCCCTACAAACATTTGAGTTTTCAGTCCCTGAACTATTTCAATTCTCAGAACTACCTGCAAATATATTTATTTCTGTATATCTATTCTAACAATTTCCTAGCTGTAATTTTTTTTTTGTGTGTGGTACACGGGCCTCTCACTGTTGTGGCCTCTCCCGTTGCGGAGCACAGGCTCCGGACGCGCAGGCTCAGCAGACATGGCTCACGGGCCCAGCCGCTCCGTGGCACGTGGGATCTTCCTGGACCGGGGCACGAACCCACGTCCCCTGCATCGGCAGGTGGACTCTCAACCACTGCACCACCAGGCAAGCCCTCCTAGCTGTAATTTGCCTTTTCTGGTTTAATAGGTAAACATTAGCAATCCTTTTAAACTTAAAAAAATTTTTAAGGCAAGCAGGACTCCTAAGCCTTGTGAGGAATGAAAGGAAAAGGGCACTAGGCAAGCTCTAACTAGTAGCCTATCACACCTGAGTTTAGTGTGAAAGTGATAACCAAGGCTCTTCAGTGCTCCGGGTTCTGGCACGTGCACCATGCAGTACCCTCCACAGGCAGATGGTGCCACGCCTATAACATGGATCTGGGTTTATCCAAACCAGTGGGTGCCAGTTAGGGCTAATGAATGACACCTTTGTTCATAAAAATGCAGAAGGCCATTGCCCACCATCCATCTTAAAGGGAAAATGTACAATCCTACTTCCCTGGGGAAAAAAAATCTCTGCAACTGCCTCTTTCCCTTTAAAAATTGTACCTGTATGTATATATTCTTGCATCTTTTCCTAAAGAAAGCAATCTTTATATATGAGAAGGATAAATGCTTAGTCATTTCCTAGGTTACTCAGTCCCACTGTTAGCAGACAAATCTTATTTTAGTTCAAAAATATGCCTATTTTCAGCAGCTTGCTTGATTACACTTATGAAATCAGTCTCCTTAGAGAAACACGGTATGGGAAAAAGAAATTGGACCAGGACACCAAGACCTAGGTTCCAATTCTAGCTCTGCCACTGTGATGAAGGCTGCTGTCTACAGAAACCCATTCTCCCCTTCCTCCAGAGTGATAAGAGTTGTAGCTGGGCTACATGCTCAGAACCACACCCTCTACCCTTGGAACTAGGAGAAGCCATGTGATAAGTTCTCCTGATACGATGGTATTTATATACTTTATTTACTTAAAATTATCCTGACAATAAGAATCTTCCAATAAAGCCATTTTTTAACTGGATATAATTCATACTATACAATTCACTCTTTCACAATTTATAATTCATTAGTTTTTAGTATAGTCACAGGTTGTGCAACTCTCACCACTACCACATTCCAGAATATTTTCATCATCACCCTCTAAAATCTCTACTGGTTCATCTGATCCTGCTCACTCTCCTCTCTCCTCTGCTTCTGGAAGCCACTCATCTACATTCTGTCTCTATGGATTTGCCTATTCTGGACATTTCACATAAGTGGAATAATACAATATATAGCCTTTTGTGACTGGCTTCCTTCAGTTAGCCTGAAGTTTTCAAGGTTCACCCATGGTGTAGTATGTACCAGTATTTCAAACCTTTTTATTCTGCTGAATACTATTTCATTGTATGGATATGCCATATTTTGTTTATCCACTTATTGGCTGATAAACATTTGGATTGTTTTAACTTTTTGGCTATTATGAACATTTATACACAACTTTTTGTGTGAACATGTTTTCAATTTTCTTGGATATATACCTAAGAGTAGAATTTCTGTGTCCTATGGTAACTGTTTAACTTTTTAAGAAACTGACAAACTTTTCCACAGTAGCTGTACCATTTTACATTCCCACCAGCAACATTTGAGGTTTCTAATTTCTCCACATCCTAACTGTGATGGTTAACTTTATGTGTGAACTTGACTGGGTTAAGGGATGCCTACACAGCTGGTGAACACTGTTTCTGGGTGTGTCTGTGAGGATGTTTTTGGTGATTCAATAGACTGAGTAAACAAGGTCCGTCCTCACCAGAGTGTGAGCGTCATCCAGTTGGTTGATGGCCTGAATCAAACAAAAGGGTAGAGGAAGGGTGAATTCTCTCTCTCTTCTTGAGCTGGGACACAGCTTCTTTTACCCTCTGACACTGGAGCTCCTGGTTCTTGGGCCCTGGAACTCTGGGACTTACACCAATGGCCCCTCAGTTCTCAGGCCTCAAGACTCAAACTGAATTATACCACCAGCTTTCCTGCTTCTCCTTCTTGCAGATGGCAGACTGTAGGATTTCTCAGCCTCTGTAATCATTTGAGCCAATTCCTATAACAACTTTCCTCTTTTATATGTCTACATATATCATATTGGTTCTGTTTCTCTGGAGAATTCTGATCAATACACTTACCAATACTTGTTATTTTCTTTTTTTTTTTAATTCTAGATATCCTAGTGGACATGAGTGGTATCTCATGTGGTTTTGATTTGCATTTCCCTAGTGACTAATAATGTGCATCCTTTCATGTACCTATTGGTCATTTTCTTTGGAGAAATGTCTCTTCAAATCTTTTGCCCATTTGTAAATTAGGTTGTCTTCATTATTGAGTTGTAAGAGTTCTTAATATATTCTGGAAATTACATCCTTATTAGACATATGACTTGCAAATTTTTTCTCCCATCCTGTGGATTATCTTTTCAGTTTTGTGATAGTGTCCTTTGACACACAGAAGTTTTTAATTTTGATGAAGTCCAATTTATTTTTTTCTTCGGTTGCTTGTGCTTTGGTGTCATATCTAAGAAACTGTTACCTAATCAAAATTCACAAAGATTTACACCTATGTTTTCTTCTAAGAGTTTCATACATTTGGATCTTTAATCCATTTTTATTTTTGCATACAGTGTGAGGTAGAGGTCCAAATTCATTCTCTGACATGTGTATATTCAGTTATTCTAGCACCATTTGTTCAAAACACTATTCTTTCTCCATTTTATTGTCTTGGCACCCTTGTAGAAAATCAATTGACCAGAGATGTATGTGTTTATTTCTGACTCTCAAGTCTTTTTAATCAATCTGTATGTCTGTCCTTATGCCAGTACCACACTGCCTTGATTACTATAGTTCGTAGTAAGTTTTAAAAGCAGGAAGTGTTGGGGGCTTCCCTGGTGAGACAGTGGTTGAGAGTCTGCCTGCTAATGCAGGGGACACGGGTTTGAGCCCTGGTCTGGGAGGATCCCACATGCCGCGGAGCAACTAGGCCCGTGAGCCACAACTACTGAGCCTGCGCGTCTGGAGCCTGTGCTCCGCAACAAGAGAGGCCGCCATAGTGAGAGGCCCGTGCACTGCAATGAAGAGTGGCCCCCGCTTGCCACAACTAGAAAAAGCCCTTGCACAGAAACAAAGACGCAACACAGCAAAAATAAATAAATTAATTAATAAACTACCCCCAACACCTAAAAAAAAAAAAAAAAAAAAAAGCAGGAAGTGTTTTAAAATTGTTCTTCTTGGGCCTCCCTGGTGGCGCAGTGGTTGAGAGTCCGCCTGCCAATGCAGGGGATACGGGTTCGTGCCCCGGTCTGGGAGGATCCCATATGCCGCGGAGCGGCTGGGCCCGTGAGCCGTGGCCGCTGGGCCTGCGCGTCCGGAGCCTGTGCTCCGCAACGGGAGAGGCCACGGCAGTGAGAGGCCCGCATACCACAAAAAGAAAAAAAAAAAAAAAAAAAAATTGTTCTTCTTTTTCAAGATTGTTTTGACTATTCTTAGTGCCTTGCATTTCTATATAAATTTTAGGATCACTTTGCCCATTTCTCCAAAGGCAGTAGTAGGAATTTTGATAGGAGTTGTGTTGAATCTGTAGATCAATTTGGGGAGTTCTGCCATCTGGCATCTGACACATTATTAAGTCTTCTAATCCGTGAACACAGAATGCCTTTCCATTTCCTTAATTGCCATCAATAATGTTTTGTAGTTTTCAGTGTGCAAGTCTTATGTCTCTTTAGTTAAATATGTTCCAAAGTATTATATACTTTCTGAGACTACTGTTTACTTAATTTAATTTTCAAACTTTTTATTGCTTAAAATACAACTGATATTTGTATATTGATCCTATATCAATAGGATTTTAGCAAAGTTGCTAAATTATTAGTTCTAATAGGTTTTAGGTAGATTTTTTTATGGTTTTCTATATATAAGATCATTCATCAGCAGATATAGTTTTACTTCTTTCTTTCCAATCTGGATGCCTTTTATTTCATTTTCTTGCCTAATTGTGCTGACTAGAATCTCCAGTACAATGTTGAATAGAAGTGACAAGAGCAGGCATCGTTGTCTTGTTCCTGATCTTAGGGGGAAAGCTCTCTTTCTTTCACTATTAAATATGATATTAGCTATGGGTTCTTCACAGATGTTCTTTTTCAGGTCAAGGAAGCTCCTTTCTATTCCTAGTTTGTTGAATTTTTTTATCATGAAAGCGTGTTGGATTTTGGCTAGTGCTTTTTCTTCATCTATTGAGAATATCATGTAGTTGTTTTTCCTTTATTCTATTAATATGGTGTATTACATTGATTGACATTCATACGTTGAACCAGCCCTGCATTCCTGAGATAAATCCCACTTGACTGTGATATATAAACCTTTTTATATGCTGCTGGATTTGGATTATTACTTCGCTGAAGACTTTCTTCTGTCTATATTCATAAGGGATATTGGTCTGTAGTGTACTTTTCTTGATATGTCTTTGTCCAGTTTTAGTATCAGGATAACAATGCCTTCACGGAATGAGTTAGGAAGCAATTTCGCCTCTTCTATTTTTTTGAAGAGTTTGTGAAGGATTGTGTTAATTCTTCCTTAAATATTTTTTTAGAATTCACTAGTGAGGGAAGTTTTTGAATTACTAACTCAATCTCTTTAGTTGTTAAAGGTCTATTCATATTGTCTATTTCTTTTTGTGTGTGTGTGTGTGTGTGTGTGTGTGTGTGGTACGCGGGCCTCTCACTGCTGTGGCCTCTCCCGTTGTGGAGCACAGGCTCCGGACGCGCAGGCTCAGCAGCCATGGCTCATGGGCCCAGCGGCTCCGCGGCATGTGGGATCTTCCCGGACCGGGGCACGAACCCATGTCCCCTCCATCGGCAGGCAGATTCTCAACCACTGCGCCACCAGGGAAGCCCTTGTCTATTTCTTCTTGAGTCAGGTTTCATAGTTTGTGTCTTTCTAGGAATTTGTCCATTTCGTTTAGGATATATCACTTGTCACAGAATTGTTTACAGTATTTCCTTATCACCCTTTTTATTTCTGTAAGGTCAACAGTAATGTTCCCTCTTTCATTCCTGATTTAGTAAATTGAGTCTTCTCTCTTATTTTCTTGGCCAAGCTAGCTAAATGTTTTTCAATTTTGTTGATCTTTTCGAAGAATTAACTTTTGGCTTTGTTCATATTCTCTATTGTGCCAAATTTCTGAAGTCTGCTTTACTTAACTGTTAAAAATTGATGTTATAGTTCAACCAACCACCTCAGTAGTTACAGAATTTCCCTTATCTCAATTGTGAAGAGATTTAATATTATAGTTTAAAAAGCAGAAACCTGCTCCATTCATTGCCCTGAGAACTTGGGAAAAACCTTTCTGAGCCTGTTTCCTCATGTCTAAAATGGAAACAGTAACAGAGATGTCTAGAGATGTTAGATTACATGAGAAGGTATACAAGGCACCTTCCTGCCCCAGGGTCGGGTGTTTGAGTGGACACGCAAAGAATGCTAATTGTCTGCTTGACTGTTAAATTACGTGATGCATATAAATATAATACACTAGTGTATTATATACTGTGTTACTAATCTTACCTTCATTCCCCTCCTTTACCCACCCTACCCCCAACTTAAAAGCTCAGCATGGCCTGGATCCCCATCACATCTCAGTGCTGTTTACCGAACAAGACACTGTTCCAGGGTAGCAGGTATCATCAACACCTGAGCCTACAGCATAGCCTGCTTTTTTTTCTTAGTTCTTATGATCAAGTAACTTGCAACATGGGTAGATAAAATGGATCCCTAAAGACTCTGAGTCTCTCAAGGACATCCCCAAACTTCTAGCCCTCATTACATGCACAACAAATATGTGAAGAATAAATGAAAGCACTAGAGGGGGCTATAAGCTAAGGGGTTAGTAAAGACTGTCCATAGCCCAGCTTCCTCTCTAAGACGCTGGCAAGAGGCTACGGTGGCCGAGTAAGTCACCTAACAGATTTGTTAGTGTAGACGGTCCTCAAACTAAGCAGCGAGGTCTTTGTGACACAGCTTAAGAGAGTGTGCCTAGGTATGTAGGTTATTTGGAATACAATACAACAGGTTAAAGTAGGAGAATGAAAGGTGGGGCAAGATTATTTTCGAATATTAGAAGAATTAAAGAGGTAAGAGCCTAAGGGATACCTTTGTGGTTGTAAGATAAAGAGAAGCTAGGGAAGGATCTAAATGTAAAGAAACTTACTGCACAGCATTCTCTGCCAAGATTTTTCTAAAAGTTGCACACAAAATAAATTGCTTAACAGAATGTCTTAAAAAGTGGCACACAGGCAAGTTCTTCAGAACAGTATGACAGATTATGAGAACAAGATCAGGGGGTGGGAGTGGGAACAGAGAAAATGGACCAAAGAAAGGTTTTACTTCTTATACACAGGTTAAAGATGACTGTTCTAATATCAAAATAGTAAGGGGAAAAAAACTTGTTACCCTAACATTTCTTGTCTGTACTCAGTCAAGAAAGTCCAACACTGAAAACAAACAACAACAAAAAAATCATAATTCCGATTTCTTTCAGCTCAGATCCCATCTAGTATATCAAAAAGTCCCAAGGTAGAACCAACAAGGACAAGTCCAATTCCCAGCCAATGCCTGATAGGACACTTGTGCTTAAAGGATCAGACAAAAGCCATCACCAACAAAAACCGCCAATAAATAATCCCACTTCTACACCAGCTCCTGGCTGTGTACCTCTGATGCTCATGAGTTCAGAAAGAACAATTATTTCTGTTAGTTCTTTGAATGCGGTTTGGGGAAGTAGAATAAAGTAACGGTAATAAAACGAACAGCCGGGAGGAGGAAAGCCAGCATGGAAAACAACAGCTGAAAAGGTTCACACATGCACACGTGTGTGCAAATAAGGATCATCCTATTTCATATATCAAAACGGAGACACTTTTATAGAATATTGGCTACAAAAAACTAATAAGGATGAACTGCAACACTTTAAAAGGAACAGATATCAGCAGAATCCTTAAACTTGTATTCTATGAGGTAAGTTTATAAATTACATATTACATAGGAAAAACTTCCTGAATTGATAATATTATAGTTGAAAATTTTAAATTCTCTTCATCAGTTTATCACCTTCCAAAAAAAGAATCTTTTGGCTGACAGTTTTCTGTTTCAACTTCCATCCAGGGTTTTGTGTTTTCATACAGGAGAAAACTGATGAGAGTGAGCGTGAGTTTGTATAAAAACTGGTACGTTCTTAGATGCTAAGAGGCAAAAATTAAAATGTGATGTTTAATACATTACTGCAGATCATATGATTGGGAATAGGCTCTTACTTTCTCTCTCAGAACTTGAAACAAGTATAGCAAAAATATCAGACAAATAAGCAGTGGTTCTCAAATAGTCTTAACGTGTGTATATTCACAGGTTCATGAAATATAATAAAAATATAAAAATAATTTTATATTAATTTTACTTAACTTTAATGAATTTTCCCCAACTCTAATATTAAAAACATTAAAAGAACTTAAATTTTAATGGCAAAAGTTACTGTTTTCCTTATCAATTAAAAATTTTTGTTTTATTTTTACATATCTAGCATTTACAACTAAAGTACATTTTTATAAGAACTGGCATCTTGATGTATATAGGTCTGAAAGGATACTTCATCTTTGATTTTTAATTTGAATTAATAAGACCATGATAGATTTTTTTGAATTTTACTTTTAAACCATTTTAGTGTGCTATTATATCTGTTCTAGTACTCTGAGTCACTTTGGTTTTAAAAACCACCTATTTATTTATGGTATCATGTCAAGAATTTCTTAATGTTAAAAAATACTGTATGTATGTGACGACATAACAAACCAGAACAGTTCCTAGATCGGGGAGGGTTCGGATTAGTGTTTACTAAGAGGGCAAGAAGAACTGAACTTTGTACTTCAAAAGGAGATTTTGGTTTTATGAGGTGCTGGTCATATAAGTTGTTTATTTTTATTTCATCAAAGCCTGGCAGGTGTTTGCATTCCAATTTACCTTACAGAGAAGCTTCTTTTCTAAAATTTAGTTTTTAAAATGGGTGATGAATTAATTCCATAGGAAATGACATTTATAAACATTAGTTTTCCTTTGAGATAAAATAATATAAGCCAAACTTTCCAAAGTTAAGGGTGATGCATAATATTACAACTTGTTGTATGTTGCATTTGTAAAGGTTCCCTAAAGTATTAAAATTCAGGCAATTTGTGTAAACTGCAAAAGCAGAAACTGATGTTTGATTAGTAGTATGCTGTGTTAGAATTCTTTTTTGAGGTGTACGTTATACACATAGCAAACTATTATTCAGACTTTGTCATCCTGTATTTTTTAAATAGGAGATGCAGCATCCCAAGTCATTTTTAGTTCAGTTAGCCTACAAAGACTTCATCTCTCTCCCCAAATTCTCTCTTCTAAGCCTTCTTTGTCATCTATGTTCAGCTAAGGTGGAAATGTTTACAGACTTTAGTTTGTAAACTAAAAGTGAACTTAGTTTCCACTGTGCCCTTACATCCACCATTGGCAGTAGCCAAAGCTAGCTTTATAGTCTAACAGGAGAGACCACGTTCTGCCATGATGAACCATGGCGCTGCTAGTGGAGTTTTTTTCCCCTTTTGATGGTTTTACTTAAGCTACTAAATGGATATACACAAGCAGTTGAGTTTACACTAAAACTATGAAATGGTATTTCCCGTCTATGTCTGTGCCTCTTCCAACTTGGATGTGTGTTTTCTTTTAATCATTTTTCACTTCCTTGTCAATCTCTTATAGTGTTCTAATGATGAGAGGGATTCAAATAAAACTAAATACCTTTGAATATCCCTTCCCCTCTCACACACTGAAGGCTGTGGAGGAACTAGACCATTTCCTGTTGCCAAGACATGCTTAGACACCAGAGTTTTCTTTACTGGGCGGCATGCGATTCCCTGCCTCACCCACACCACCTAATTTAAGAGGGTCCCAACCTCAACCTCTACTGAGAAGTAAAGGTAAACTCTCCTCCCTCCAGGTTCCTTGAGCAGTTTTTTGGCACTTCACCAGTAGCCCTCATTTTTCCATGTGCTGTTGTAAACTTCTTAAGGACAGGGATGATGTCTTGGTGATTTTTGTGCTTCCACCTCAACCCTGGCAGCTAGCCCACTGTCTGGAACAAATCAGGTGTTTAATGTCTGTCAAACTAAATGGAATAAAGGGTTTCTACTAGCAACAGCATTTCTCATGCCTCAGTTGTGTAAGCTGGTTGTTTGTTTGGTTTCCTCTGCAAATATGTATGTTTATCACCCACCCAATAATTTAAATTATTTTTTAAAGTTTTGTTTTCTTTCCTTCAGATACTACCCTATGGCCAATTAGCTCTAGAAAATGTAGTTGCCGCCAATGAAATGATTATCCCAAACTCTGCCCCTGGTTATACTTCGCCAAACTGAAATTTGAGTTTTCTCAATAAATTGGTCATGTCTGAAAAAAAATATAAATTGTAAACATTAAGATAAAAATATTATCCAAAATTCAGGTCAATATTTTCTTTAAAAGTTAAACATAAATTTATCATATAGCTCAGCAATTTCACTCATATATTTCTACTCAAGAGGAATGAAAATATAGGTACAAAGATGTATATGCAAATATTCATAGCAGTGTTATTCATAATAGTCAAAAATTGGAAATAATCCAAATGTCCATCAACTGATGAATAGATAAGTAAAACATGATATATCCATACAACAGAATATTATTTAGCAAGAAAGAGAAATGAAGCGCAGATATATGGCTATAACATGGAAGAACTTCAAAAACATGCTTGGTGAAAGAAGCCACATACCAAAGATCACATATTATAATGTTGAGACAAGTAAAATCTATAGAAACAGAAAGCAAATTAATGTTTGCCTGGGACTGAAAGTGAGAAAGGAGAGTGATTACAAATGGGCAAGAGGGGGGACTTCCCTGGTGGCGCAGTGGTTAAGAATCCGCCTGCCAATGCAGGGGACACAGGCTTGAGCCCTGGTCCAGGAAGATCCCACATGCCGCAGAGCAACTAAGGCCGTGTGCCACAACTACTGAGCCTGTGCACCACAACTACCGATCCTGTGCGCCACAACTAATAAAGCCCATCTGCCTAGAGCCCATGCTCCGCACGCAACAAGAGAAGCCACCACAATGAGAAGGCTGTGCACTGCAACGAAGAGTACCCCCACTCGCCGCAACTAGAGAAAGCCCATGCGCAGCAACGAAGACCCAATGCAGCCAAAAATTTAAACATAAATAAATAAATAAATAAATAATTTTTTTTTTTAATGGGCAAGAGGGATCTTTTTGGAGTGTCAGAAATGTTCGAAAGTTGTATTATGGTGATGGTCGCATGACTCAATAAATATACTAAAAATCACTTGATTGTACACTTAAAACAATCTCTTGGTATTTTACGGTATGTCAATTATATCTCAGTAGAGCTGTTCAAAAATAATCTAGTAAGGTACACAATATAATATGAACAGATCTTAAGTGTACAACTCAGTGAATTTTAACATATGTATACACCCATGTAACTAGTACCCAGATCAAGATACAAAACTTTTTTAGCAGGCCAGAGTTTCCTTGTACCCTTTCCTAATCATAATGCACCATCTTCCTCCACAAGAGTGGTTACCATTAACTTGTTCTATATCATCTTGATTCATTTTGTCTATAGTGAAACTACAATGTTTCTTTTGCTCAACATAATGTCTATAATATTCATCAAGGTTGAAGCTGATAGCAGTAGCTCATTCTTTTTTATTGTTGTGGAGTATTCCATTGTATAAATATTCCACAATTTGTTTGTAAATTCTTCTGTTAAAGAACATTTAGGTTGTTTCCAGTTTGGGGCTATTATGAGTAAAGCTGCAATGAACATTATTTTAGATGTCTGTTGGCAGATGTATGCACTCCTTTTTCTTGGGTACCTAGCTAAGAGTAGAAATGCTGATTCATGAAGAAAGCAAATGTTTAACTTGGGTAAATACTGCCATAAGATTTCCAAACTGTTTAAACAAATTTCCACTCCTACTAACAATGTCTAAAAGTCCCAGCTGTCCCACCTCCTCACCAACAGTTGGTATTGTCAATCTTTCTAATTTTAGCCATTCTGCTAAAATTACATTGTGTACACAGTGTGTAGGAGTATCCTGGCATGGCTCTAATTTGCATTTCCTGGATTAAGAATGAAATTGAGCATATTTGCATATACTTCCTGACCATCTGGTTATCTTCTCTGATGAAGTGCCTGTTCAAGGTTTTTGTCCATTTTTTAACAGGTTGTCTGTCTTTTTTCTTATTGCTTTATAGAAGTTCTTTATTCTAAACACAAATCTTTTGTCAGACATATGTACTACAAATATTGTTCCCCAATCTGTGGCTTGCATTTTCTCTCTCTTAATGGTGCCTTTGATATACAAAAGTCCATAATTTTAATGAAGTCCAATTTATCATTATTTTCTTTCATAGTCTGTATTTTTTATGTTCTGTTTAAGAAATCGTTTGTGTATGCCAAGGTCATGAAGCTATTCTCCTATGTTTTCTCCTAGAAACTTTATTGTACTACCTTTCCCAATTGAGTGTTTGATCACTAATCAAATTAATTTTTGTATATGGAGTCACAGTTCATTTATTTCCCATAAAGATATCCACTTGATACAGTACTGTTTATTGATAAGACTATCTTTTCCCACAGGATTGCAGTAGCATTGTGACCATAAATCAGGTGATTATATCATACATGAGTCTGTTTCTGGACTCTATTGTGTTCCATTGTCCCATTTTTTCCTTGGCAAATGCTACTGACTTAATTACTGAACCTTGATAGTAATCTTGAGCTAGGGAAGATTTTAATGCACAATTTGTTGTAGCACTTTGTGAGCTGTTCTTGTAAGAGAGACAAATGCCAAAAATTAACTATTTCAAGTCCTACATGTCATCAAATACCCATTTTGACGCAGATCATTTTCTTTAATCAGCAAAATGAAAACCTGAATATTTTTCACCACAAAAGGCTTATAAAATCTACAGGATCTCTTTGTGCTAACTGCAGGTAGCTGTTGAAACCCAGAATAAAAATGGCTTACCTGAGTAAGATAAATAGTGTCTTTGAACTTGCGTAATTGATCTGCACTTTGGGGGAGTTTGAAGTGAAGCTCAGCCTGGTGAAGCATTTTATAGTTTCCATCTGTGAAATGTTGTCTATGATGTGCAAATTTGCTTTCGTAAGACCAGTCCTCTTTAGATGAAACCTTTCAAGTAAAGAATAAGAGGTTCAAATTGGGAAGTTAGGAGTGAAACTACTTTTCTCCATACCCCTGACAAACTTGAAAAGTACTACACACTGGAAAAGAGCTCAAGATTTGTTGTGACTCTAACTTCACACATGTTTTTGCCATCATACGTGTTATTAGTGAAAGACTAGCCTTATTCAAACCTAGAAAGTTACATTTTGGTATTGCCATCAAAAGTCTTGTCTCATCAAAACGTTTTTCTTGGGCTTCCCTGGTGGCGCAGTGGTTGAGAGTCCGCCTGCCGATGCAGGGGACACGGGTTCGTGCCCCTATCCCGGAAGATCCCACATGCCACGGAGCGGCTGGGCCCGCGAGCCATGGCCGCGGAGCCTGTGTGTCCGGAGTCTGTGCTCCGCAACGGGAGAGGCCACAGCAGTGAGAGGCCCGCGTACAGCAAAAAAAAAAAAAAAAAAAAAAAAAAAAAAAAAAAAAAAACGTTTTTCTTGTTTTTTTAAATATTTGTTATGTGCATTTTAAAAGGTCATTTTATCGAATTAAATAAACTGTCAAAACTGAATAATGAACTGAAATCAACATTCTTTTAAAACTGTCAATTCTTTAACAGTAATAAAATATCACTAGTAAAATGGTAAATGCTTAGCACTTGCTCATTTGCTTCTCAGTGATTACTAAATATATTTGATATATACACGTTTAATTTTGATATAGTTGAAGATACAAACCAAACAAGATATTTCTTTCCCCTAATAATAAATCTTTTTTTTTAACTAACAGAATCTTTATTTTCCTTTGAGAAGCTATCATCAGGTCAAGTAAAAAATAAAAACAAAAAACAAAAATAAAAATAAATAAATAAATAAAAACAAATACCACACAGGTTAGGTTAGTAGTGTCCCTTCTACAGGAGAAAAAAAAAAAAAGCAATAATTCTGGCTTCTAGGCCCTATGATTTAATGAACTGTTAGCATTTGACAAAGATATAAGACAATTGCTGTCTACATCGGAAAATATCAGAGTTTTAAGCCAAGTTACACAGAGACTTTGAAAAAACATATTCCACTCCACCCTCAAAAAACCCTGAAAATTAGAAAGCTTAGTAATCCCTGTTCATAAAATATGACTTAGAATTCTCAGTAATCATGCAATACACAGACCAATCACCTTAAAAGGAAAAAGTTATTCTTTAGGAATTCATTTATACCAAAATATAAGCAACATACATTAGCCATATTTAATGTGGTAGTTTTTCCAAATCATATTTATTTTTTGAAAATGTTACCACCAGACAGTTTAGAGAACCAATTACTTCTATTATTTATTTGAAACAGAGGTATAGTATTTACAGTCATCTTGTACACATTTGAGATGCGCAAACCTTTACCAATAGTCTTCCCTTCTTTCTATGCTTCTTCCTTTTCAAAATCTGAAACACATCTCCTGGCCCCTCAGCCCTCTGGCTGCTAATAGTTTCAATGTATCCCATAACCATAAACCTGATCTGTGGGCTTCCCTGGTGGCGCAGTGGTTGAGAGTCCGCCTGCCGATGCAGGGGACGCGGGTTCGTGCCCCGGTCTGGGAAGATCCCACATGCCGCGGAGCGGCTGGGCCCGTGAGCCATGGCCGTTGGGCCTGCGCGTCCGGAGCCTGTGCTCCGCAACGGGAGAGGCCACAACAGTGAGAGGCCCGCATACAGCAAAAAAAAAAAAAAAAAAAAAAAAAAAAAAAAAAAAAAAAAAAAAAAAAAAAACCTGATCTGTTATGTGGGAAGCTTTCTACCTTCTGATAGCTATGGTTTGAAATTCTTGTAAATTTCAGCTATAACAATGTTACCAGAAGGAATTAGAAAGTGTCAGATAAGGCTCTAATTGCTTTAAGAATATTAACTCATTTAATCATCATAACAACCCCATGAGTGGGTACTATTATCACCCTATTTTACAGATGAGAAAACCAGGCACAGAAAGGTTAAGTAAGTTGCCCAAGATCCAAAGCTAATTAGTGCAGTCTAGCTTCGTATAAACCATAGAACTAGCATTGCCTATATTAATAGTAACAATAGCTTACATTTTATGGGCTCATCACTATGTGTCAAGAACTGTGCTAAATGTTTCAACGTATTAATTAACTTAATGTTTACACACCATCACATGCACACATGCATACCTGCATGTGCACACACGTACACAAACACTCCTTGAAGTATCTACTACTATTAACCCCAATTTACAGATGAGAACACTGAAATTCAAAAAGAATGAATAATCTTTTCAAGGCAGTATAGCTAGTGTGTGGAAGTTCTAGTATTCAAATCCTGATCTGTTCATTCCAAAACCCAGTCTTTCTATTGCTCTATATTGATGATCACCTGTTGAAAATATGATTATTTTGCGAATAAGTAATGTACCCCAACCAGAGAAAGACATTTTAATATATTTGTTGAATGCATGAAAAAAAAAAGCTCTAAATTAGAATGAAGATTTTACATAATGGTTTTCTTTTCCCAACACCTACTCAAATTCTCACTAAGCAATGTAGTTCGAAAAGAGGCAACAATCAAATCAAGGGTTCATAATAAACAGGACTTATCTTTCCCTATTTTAAAATATAGTGTTTAGTATCTTTGAATGTCATCAGGCATTTCACAAAAACATGGGAATTCCATTATTTTCGAGAGGTGAATAGAAATGCTTATAGATTTTTTTAAAAGGTTTAGCAATTCCTAACACTCATCTTCCTGAAATGTAGTGAAAAGAAAACAGATCAATTCTGGAGTCAGACAATAAGCCTGAATACAGATATGTTACTTACAATCTAGGGACATTGACTGAACTCTCACTACACAGTGCCTTGATTTCCCTCTGGGCCTCAGGGCTGGATTATTGTTAAATGACGTACCTGGTACAGAATATCTGCTCAGTAAATATCTTTGCTTCTTTCATTCCTTCTTTTCCATTCTCAGCACTTGTTCCTACCTGAGTCAGGATACTGAACTGCATCTTCTTTCACTTTGAAACAACAGTGTTCCCAAAAGATTGGGCCCACAATATGGGAGTAATAATAAAACAAGGGGTAGAACTAAGGTTATGGCATTATTTATTAAAGTTAAAAATACAATATAACTTCAATGTAGAAGTATAGTTGTGTTCAGGTGGTGAGATTGAGGAAGATTTTTAAATTCTCTTAAAACATTTTTTGTGGTTACTTCACACAAGTAATGCAGAAGGGGGAAAACTACATGATTATTTCAGTAGATGAAGAAAAAGCATTTGACAAATCTAACACCCTTTTATGATACCAGCAGGCAACAAACTAGGAATAAAAGGGCATCTATGAAAATCCTACAGTTAATATCATACTAAATGATAAAAAGGCTTTTTCCCTAAAAAAAGGAATCTCCCTGAGAAAAGGAGTGAGAAAGGTTATCTGTTCTCACCACTTCTATACTGTACTGGAGGTTCTAACCAGGGCAATTAGGCAAGAAAAGTAAACAAAAGGCAACTAGATTGGAAAGGAAAAAGTAAAGTTACCTCTATCTGCAGATGACATGCTCTTATACATAAAGAATTCACACACACATACCCCAAAAAACAAAAAACCATTAGAGCTAATAAATGAGTTCTACAAGGTTGCAGAATATAAGTTCAATATACAAAAATCAATTGTATATTTAGACACTAGCAATAAACAATCTGAAAATAAAATTAAGAAAATAATTCCATTTACAATAGCACCAAAAAATACTTAGGAATAAATTTAAGCAAAGAAGTACATGACTTATACACTGAAAACTACAAAATAGTACTGAAAGAAATTAAAGATGACATCACATGTTCATGAATCAGAAGACTTAATATTGTTAAGATGGCAATTCTTTGCAAACTGATCTACAGATTCAACACAATCCCCATCAAAATCCCAGCTGACTTTTTTACAGAACCTAACAAGGTGATCCTAAAATTCATATGGAAATGCAAGGCACCCAAAACAGTCAAAACAATCTTGAAAAGAAGAACAAGGTTGGAGAACTGACACTTCCAGCTTTCAAAACTTACTACAACAGTATAATAATGATGACAGTGGATACTAGTATAAAATAGACATACACAATGGAACAGAATTGAGAATCCAGAAATAAACATTAACATTTATGGCCAATTGATTTTTGACAAAAGGGTCAAGAGAATTCAATTAGGGAAAGAATAATGTTTTCAAAAACGGTGTTGGGACAATTGGTTGTCCAAAACTGGACATCTACCTCACATCATACAAAATAATTAACTCAAAATAGACCACGTGAGAGCTAAAACTAAAAGACAGCACAGGAGTAAACTTTTGTGATCTTAAGTTAGGCAATGCCTTCTTAGATACAACACCAAAGTACAAGCAATGAAAGAGGAGATTGATAAGCAGAACTTCAAAATTTTAAATTTTGTGCTTTGGGGACTTCCCTGGTGGCACAGCAGTTAAGACTCCATGCTCGCAATGCAGGGGGCCCAGGTTTGATTCCCTGGTCAGGCAACTAGATCCCACATGCATGCCGCAACTAAGAGTTTCCATGCCACAAATAAGGAGCCCACGTGCCACACTAAGGAGTCTGCCTGCCTCAACTAAGGAGCCCACATGCCGCAACTAAGACCCGCTGCAACCAGATAAATAAATAAATAAATATTTTTAAATAAATAAAGAAAGAAAATTTTGTGCTTTAAATGACACTATCGAGTAAGTAAAAAGACAACACACTAATAGGGAGAAAATGTTTGCAAATCATATAGCTATTAAAAAATTACCATCTATATCATGGACATATAGATGGTATGTTTTTTGTAAGCTCTTACAATAAACTCTTACAACCCAATAATAAAAAGACAATCCAATTAAAAAGTAGGCAAAGGATTTTTGCCTACTTTTTATTTCTCCAGATATTTCTCCAAGGAAGATATATAAAGAGCCAACAAGCACATAAAAAGATGTTCAACATGATAGGCCATCAAATAAATACAAATTTCCTGTAAATGTAAATTTCCAGGGAAATGTAAAAAAAAAACAAAAATGGGGAATAACAAGTGTTGACAAGGATGTGGAGAAATTGAAACCCTCGTGCATTGCTGGTGGGAATGTAAAATGGTGCAGCCACTATGGAAAACAGTTTGGCAATTCCTTGGAATATTAAACATAGAGTCACCATACAACCCAGCAATTCCACTCCTAGGTATATACTTAATAGAATGGAAAACATATGTTCACACAAAAACATGTACACAAATGTTAACAGCAGCATTATTCATAATAGCCAAAAATGGGGAATAACACAAATGTATATTAACTGAAGAACACATAAACAAAATGTGCTTTATCCATTCAATGGAATATTATTCAGCAATATAAAAGAAAGACATACTAATTCATGATACAACATGGATGACCTTTGAGAACTTTATGCTGGGTGAAAGAAGCCAGTCTCAAAAGATCACATATGTTATGATCCCAATTATAAGAAAGGTACAGAACAGGCAAAAATACAGACACACAGAGCAGATTAGTGGTGCCTAGATCTGGGATGGGAGGGACAGAGAGAGCGAGGAGTGACTCCTAATACAGAGGGTACAGAGTTTCTTTAGGTGATGTAAATATTCTAAAATTAGATCATGGTGATGGCTGCACAGCTCTGTGAAAACCATTAAACTGTACACATTAAATGAGTACATTGTATGGCCAGTGAGTTATGTCTCAATAAAGCTGTTAAAAAAAAGAACACAAGTCTGAAACAGAATCCATCTACAAAACGGAATCTTTAGGAATAGAGAAGGTGAAGTGCCATACTGAAAATCAAACACACCAACATGAAGAAAATGGAAGAGGAGGAGGAAGAAGAGGGGAGAAAATAAAAGGAATGATATGACATGATAACATCCGACAAAGGTTTATTTATCACATTCATTTCTCTTATTGTAGCAAACTATCCAGTTCTGAATATCTGTAAGTAATAAAACAGCTGCAGGACACATAGAAAGTAGTAAGTGAGAGTAATTTTCACATGTGATAACAACTCAGCCTTCAGTAATCACTGGCTTCCATTTAATTTTTGAATACTCTTGAAGGAACATAATTAAAAGCAATATAGAAAAGTTATAATCCCCAGAATGAAGACTACAAGAGTTTTAGTACCCCAAAGGTTAAGGATAAAAAGTTCTTTTCTATTATCTTCTTCCTACAATTCCATTTAAATAAGAGGTAGATTTCATTTGACTTTCTGAACCACTGTTAAGGAAGTGGCATACACCCATGGCCTACCATTCTGAATCGCTGGGAAATCAAAGATGGCTTACCTTTTCTAACGTACTGAAGGAAGGCCAGGACTGATGTCCATATTCAGATACAAATCGAGCTTTGGGGAAAATTTTCCAATTCCAGCAATCACCAACATAGTCATAAAAATGTACGTCACCATAATTCGGGTCATATGGGTTTTCAGAGAGCCAGCCTTCTGCAGTGGATTTAGCCCCATTTGTAGGACTGGATGTGATAAAAGGACGAGTCTGGTCTCCCTGAGTTCAGAAATAAAATGGTTTAAAAGATAATCTTCCCACCCAGTACAGTACAGATCACTTAACTTCTTTAAAAGTACTATCAAGTCCCAGAAATGCCAAGTAGCTGATAGAAAAATAACAGAGCCACTTACCTTCTTCTGCATTTGACAACCACCAGCACCTGTCTGCTCTTTGCCAATCCTTCATATCCTTTCCTAATGAACTGTAGCTTATTCCTCACAGCAGCTGTTCCTAATGTTTTTCAATCATGTCTTACCTATACTTGACCTTCTACCATCATGGGTAGTATACAGTCTGGTGCTGAATTTCTCAACCTTGGCACTAGTGACATTTGGGGCCTGATAACTTTTGGTTTTGTGTGTATGCTGGGAGTGGGGGAGGTCCTATACATTCTAAGATATTGAGCAGCATACCTGGCTTCCACCTACTAGATGGCAGTAATACCTACCCACCTCCCATGCCACCCACGAAAAAATGTCTACAGACATTGCCAAATGTCCCCTTGTACCTTGGGAACAAAATCACTTCCACCTGAGAAACAAAGGTCTAATGGTTTAGAATGGGCTATTGAGTCAGAGGAACATGAGTTTGAATCTCAAATTAGAACCTTATTGTTTGGGGACAGGTCTAAGCCTCAGTAGTCTTATCTGTAAAATGGAGATAATAATGGTACTTCCTTCATTGGGCTATTGTAAATGGTTAAAAAAAAAATGTGTGGAAGAGATGGCTAAGTGTCCATCAAAATTCATGTTTCCATTTCTGTCCCTAGAAAGTGGCTTGCTAACTATTTGCATCTCTGTGCAGCCACATTCTCACCCTCTTCCCCAGTTTGCACGCAAAGGCCTAAGAGGTGGTGGGGCTGGAAGATGGAAGGAGCCTGGGTCTCTAAAAGGAGGAGAGCTGCCTGCCCATCAGGAGCAGCCATTGTATAGTGTTACTGAGTAAGAAAGAAACTTTTATTATGTAAACCACTGAAACTCTGTGGTTTCTTTGTTACAGTAGCCAATATATAATTACTTAATCTAGTGTCTAGCACACAGGGAGAACTCAAAATGTTTTAATTATTATTATCTCAATTAATGAACTTACTTCCTATTTCAGTGAGAAGAATCATTCATTTAGCAAGTATCTGTCAAGTGTTTATGGTGGGTCAGGTTTTTCAGCACTGCTGAGAGAGAGAGAGACAGAATCTATGGCATCATCCAGTATTAACGCATCAAATCTCTTTTGAGCATTTACTATGCACCAGGCATACAGTTTCTTCTATACACTGGAGGTTCAGCAGGGAACAAGACAGACATGCCGACTGACCTCTTAAAAGAGCAGACTGAAATCTAGTGGTGGAACCAGATGCTGAGCAAGTAATTGTAAGTGTGATGAATGTTTTAAAGGATAAGTACAGGGCTCCTTGGAAATACAAAACATGTAGAAGGCCAATAAGGCCTCTCTGAGAAATAGATTTTCAGAAAATAATTTTCTCAGCTCTTCTCCATTAGGTCTCACTTTTTCTTGGTATAACCACCCATTTTTTTCTCTTCTCATTCCTTTTCTGTCACAGGGGGAAAAAAACCTTATTCTTTTCCTTCGCCAGAGTCTCTGTCTGTCCTCTGGTCAACCTTTGATTTCATTTTGGAATTAAAGCCAATAAATTAGCCTCCACTCTTTTAGAAATCTCTCCACTGTCCTTTTCCCTTAGCTTAAGGGCTCCCCGCATCCTAATTTTTAAAAAGTCCCTCGATCCCTTGTAGCCCATCAGATTTCTTTACCACCCATTCCTTCCTCAGCCCCTGACACTCAATTCCTGATCATTCCACTCCACTAAAATTGTTTTTGGTTTTGGTTTTTCATAAACTACCCATGGACTTCTACTTCCCAAATAAAGCAAGAATCCCCACACTCTTCCCTCTCTAGTGAGCAATAAATGACCTGTTTACCACCCACAATTTCTGAAGTTCTCCCCATCCCTCACTGCTTGTTCCCTACTCTTTCACATTCCGGTTTCTCCAAACCTTTCTGATAATTCCTTCTCCAGCTCCCGTCTCCGTTCTTAGATGGACGTCACTCTCTCCAGCCCCTCCTGTTCTATACCTTCTCCCAAGTCTGTCCCTCTCACCAATGTTCTGATTACTCCCAAACTGCTTCACCTTCACATTTCTATTTCCAATAACCAGCTCCACATTTCTACCTGGCTTCTCCTGCCCACATCTCAAATCCAATCTTTCAAAGCAGAATTCCTTATTTACTTATCCCAAACTAATTTGACTATGCTTCGTACCTTCATTAAAGGTACCCAAGTAGGAATCATCTTCAATTTCTCCCTCTGTCTCTCTCACCTCCCACACTCAGTTGCTCTGAATCAAATTTTTTTCCATCACCTCATTTCAAGCCCCACTACCTATGACCTATATGACCTTGAGCAATTAATCTTTCTAACCCTCCCACGTCTTCATCTCTAAAATAAAGATATTTCTCACATGCCAGGGTGCTTGTAAAAATTAAGTAAATCCTACAAAGCACCTATATCATTAATATGTTAGTATATTATAATAATCATATTAGTTAATACAATAATTAGTCTATCAATGCCTAGCATATAATATTCCCAATAACTTGGAATTTTTGGTTATTATATCTGTTTTCCTTGCCTAGAATCTCTCACCTCCCTAATTCTTTGCAAGTAATAATACCAGCAAGAGCATGGGTCAGATAAAATTTCTCCCCTCCACCAAAATGTTCACTAGCTTCCGATTGTCTACTGAATGAAACCCAACTCCATAACATGATTCAAAGTCCTTTTAAGATTTGTTTCCAAACTGCCTTTTCTGTCTTTGACTCTCCACACCAATCCATGAGTCCCTTGCTTCAGGCACTGGGCACTGCTTGCTGCTTCCTATATATATACTTGCTTTCACCTCTTTTCACCTTTACTGACATTGTTTTCATGGCCTAAAATACCTACAGAACAATCTTTTGCCTCAAATTCTATTCTGCCTTTAAGGCTTGATTTGAATGTCACCTTTTAATTAAAAGCCTTCCCAGATCCTTCCAGTTAAAATGAATGGCTCTTCCACATAGTTGCCAACACTTTGGAACTACATTTTTCATAGCACTTCTTTCACTCTGCCCTGTAGAGCTGGTATTTCTTTCCTCGTTACCTCCTGAGAGCAGACTATAAGCTCCGTGAGGATAACAGTTTCCCCAGAGCATCGGGAATGAGGCTTTGCTCCTAGTAATACTCAACAAATTTTGGTTGAATTTTAAAATATTGGAAAGCATGGTAAGATTATGGGTAATCAAATTTTAAACAATATTCTATTATAATGGCTTTGAAGTAGAATTGGAGAAGGCTGATCAACTGGCCTTAATCAATCAAGCTTGATTGGTTTCCCTCCATTATTCCAGATTCTTGAATAATTTAGTAAGTTGAGCCAGTCAGTAAAATTACTAATGAGTCTCTGCCTAAAAACGTCCACCCATGATGATGCACTATGATTCCTTTCCATTTTTGTATCATTTCCACTTGAGGCTTGATTTTTAGTCTCAAATCTCACAGATGATTTCTTCCTAGATCATAACCTTAAATGCTTATTTGGACAAAGAGATATGTAAGATAAACCAAGAGACTGACTATTTTTAAAAAGCATGAAGTGCAAAAGAAAACTGATCATTTCATTTAGTGTGTGGATAGATCAATTTATGGTCCTTTTCCTTAAATGCCTTATGCTTTGATATAAATAACAACAATAATGATTATATAGCGCTTAATCCTGTCCATCTTGAAAAAAACTGGCAAACATCAATTACTGCTCACAAAATCATTTTAAAAAACACAGATTCCCTTGGGAAATTCCCTGGCAGTCCAGTGGTTAAGACCCAGTGCTTTCACTGCTGTGGGTCCTGGTTTGATCCTTCGTTGGGGAACTAAGATCCTGCAAACTGCGTGATGCAGCAAAATAAATAAATAAAGCAGTTGTCCTTGTTCAAGATGGCAACATAACTATCTTCACACACAAAAAAGATAGTTAAATAAATTAATTAATTAAAATTAAAAAAATAAAAAACATAGATCCCTTATAAGAAAGGCATCACATTTCCATTTCAAAGATGGATAAGAAGTGATATACAGAAACTAATTTTTATTAGTTCAAAAATGTAGTGTTAAAATTAGAGATTAAAGTTTGAAAGTATCTGAAGACCTATCTTGTTGAGTAAAACCAACAAGGATGATAATGATGATTATCATTAAGTAAAACTCCACTATGTGCCAGAGTCTGTGTAATGCACCTTCATCCTTTATCTCACTTAATCCAAATAACATCTCTTAAGAGTTGTTAACCCTTGGCGAAATGGAGGTTAAGTAATTTGTCCAAGATTATATAGAGAGTAAGTGGCCCAGCCAGGATTTGGAGTCATGAGCTCTTAACCACTAAGCTATGAAACAAAAATCCTCAGATATTAAAATCCAGTTCCGGGGCTTCCCTGGTGGTGCAGTGGTTGAGACTCCTCCTGCCAATGCAGGACCCACGGGTTTGAGCGCTGGTCTGGGAAGATCCCACATGCCACGGAGCAGCTGGCCCCGTGAGCCACAATTACTGAGCCTGCGCGTCTGGAGCCTGTGCCCCGCAACAAGAGAGGCTGCGATAGTGAGAGGCCCGCGCACCGCGATGAGGAGCAGCCCCTACTTGCCACAACTAGAGAAAGCCCTCGCACAGAAGCGAAGACCCAACACAGCCATAAATTAAAAAAAAAAAAAAAAAAAGAGCCGGTGACACGTACGTGCGCCGAGACAGCGTGAATTGGAGGGAAAAAAAAAAAAAAACCTCAATAGGTTACCAGAGTAATTCAAGGTAAACTACAAATAAAGGATAATTGAGACAGCACCCAATTTTTCATTAAAAAAAAATAAAATAAATAAAATAAAATCCAGTTCCTAAATCCATCAGATATGAAAAACATAATACCAACATGGTGAGTAACCAGATTATAAGTGTTCTGTAAATATTAATTAAAGCTTATACCATCACATTTTATGAATAGAAAAATTCTTCATGACACATGACTTAGCATAACAGATAAGCAAAAAATTTGAAACTATGTTTTTCATAAATTCTCACTGAAGTTTCCTCACATAAATGGAATAATGCCATTATCTGGCACATATAAGTGCCAAAATCACATACCATTCTTTTTAAAATATCTCTCTTCAAATTGCTTCAAGGATATACTTCAAATATTTAAAACATCTAATTACAGATACAAAATTGTAAAGATAATTAGATGATTAAATCACATGTTAAACATTAAAGTTTTTAAAAAGTCAGATCTTTTGAAGCCATTACCACAAAAACAAACATGATGCTTCCTCCTCCTGCAAAAGAAATCCAGTTTATATTAAAAGAGTATGTATTCATGTAGTAAATACAAGTATAATATGCCTATTAAACAGATAGTGGTGGAAAGAGAACCACCATAAAGGAAGGGCTCTAAGGTGAAGTTGGCAACAAGCTTTTTCCTATCCCTTTACCTCTATATCACATGCCAAGATATTCATATATGATATATATCAAATTTTACTTTAGCATGTACAATTATAGAATTTTAGAAGTAGTATATCACTCAGACTAAAATTGAAGGAATGGAAAAGGATATTCCATGCAACTGGAACCCCAAAGAAAGCTGGTGTAGCTATACTTATATCAGACAAATAGACTTTAAAATGAAGACTGTAATAAGAGATTTAAAAAAAGGAGTCCCTAACAATAAAGGGGTCAATTCAACAAGAGGATACAACATTTGTAAATATTGATGCACCCAACATAAGAACACCTAAATACATAAAGCAAATATTAACAGACCTAAAGAGAGAAATAGACAGCGATACAAAAATAGTAGGGGATTTTAATACCTCACTTACATCAGTGGATAGATCATCCAGACAGAAAATCAGTAAGGAAACACTGGCCTTAAATAACACATTAGATCAAATAGACTTAACAGATATATATGGAACATTCCATACAAAAGCAACAGAATACACATTCTTCTCAAGTGCACATGGAACATTCTCAAGGCTAGAGCATATGATAGGCCACAAAACGAGATTCAGTAAATTTAAGAAAACTGAAATCATATCAAGCATCTTTTCCAACCACAGTGGAACGAAACTAAAAATCACAGAAATAAAGTGAAAAATTCACAAATATGTGGATTATTAAACCATCTGCTACTAAACAACAAATGGGTCAATGAAGAAAGCAAAAGATAAATCAAAAAATACCTTGAGACAAATGAAAATGGAAACACAGCATACTAAAACTTGTGGGATGCAGGATAAGCAGTTCTAAGAGGGAAGTGCATAGCAATAAATGCCTACATCAAGAAACAAAAAAAATCTCAAATAAATAACCTAACTATACACCTCAAAAACTAGAAAAAGAAGAACAAATGAGGCCCAAAGTTAGTAGAAGGAAAGAAATAACAGATCAGAGTACAAATAAATGAAATAGCGTAAAAAGACAATAGAAAATATCAATGAAATTAAGAGCCGGTTCTTTGAAAAGATAAACAAGGACTTACCTGGTGGCACAGCAGTTAAGAATCTGCCTGCCAATGCAGGGGACATGGGTTCGATCCCTGGTCTGGGAGGATCCCACATGCCACAAAGGAACTGGGCCTATGAGCCACAACTACTGAGCCTGCGCACTAGAGGCCACAAGTCACAACTACTGAAGCCACACGCCCTAGAGCCCATGTGCCGCAACTACTGAGCCAGTGTGCTGCAACTGCTGAGGCCCACGGGCCTGGAGCCCATGCTCTGCAACAAGAGAAGCCACAGCAGTGAGAAGCCTGCACACCGCGACGAGAAGTGGTCCCTGCTTGCCGCAACTGGAGAGGGCCTGCGCACAGCAACAAAGACCCAACGCAGCCAAAAATAAATAAAATTTTTTTAAAAAGATAAATAAAATTGACAAACTTTTAGCTAGACTCACCACGAAAAAGACAGCAGACTCAAGTAAATAAAATCAGAAATGAAAGAGGAGATGTTGCAACTGATACCAAAGAAACACAAAGATCAAAAGAGACTACCATGTACAACTATACACCAACAAATTGGACAAACCAGAAGAAATAGATAAATTCCTGGAAACATACAACCTTCCCAGACTCAATCATGGAGGAATAGAAAATCTAAACAGACCAATTACTACTAAGGAGATTGAATCAGTAATCAAAAACCTCCCAACAAAAAAAAAGTCCAGGACCAGCCAGCTTCACTGGTGAATTCTACCAAACATTCAAAGAAAAATTAATACCAATCTTTCTCAAACTCTTCCAGAAAATAGAAGAGGTGGGAACACTTCCAAACTAATTATATGAGGCCAACATTACCCTGATACCAAAACCAGACAAGGATACCGCAAGAGAAGAAAATTACAGGCCAATATCCCTGATGAACATAGATGCAAAAATCCTCCATAAAATATCTGCAAACCAAATTCAACAATACTTTAAAAGGATCATACACCATGATCAAGTGGGTTTTATTCCAGGGATACAAGAATGGTTCAATATCCACAAATCAATCAACATGATACACCACATTAAAAAAATGAAGAATAAAAGTTATATGGTCATTTCAAAAGATGCAGAAAATACACATGACAAAATACAACATCCATTTACGATAACAACTCTCAACAGGGTGGGTACAGAGAGAACATACCTCAACATAATAAAGGCCATATATGACAAGCCATAGCCAACATCATACTCAAAAGCTCAAAGCTTTTCCTCTAAGATCAGGAACAAGACAAGGTTGCCACTTTTATTCAACAAGTATTGGAAGTCCTAGCTAGGGCAATTAAGCAAGAAAAAGAAATGAAAGAAATCCAAATGGGAAAAGAAGAAGTAAAACCGTCACTATCTGCAGATGACACAATATACAGAGAAAATCCTAAAGATTCCACCAAAAAACTGTTGGAAATAACATACAAATTCAGTAAAGGTGTGGCACACAAAACCAATATACAAAAATCTGTTGTTTCCATACATTAACAATGACCCAGCAAAAAAAAGAAATTAAACAATCCCATTTCCAATTATATAAAAAAGAATAAAACATTTAGGCATAAATTTAACTAATGAGGTAAAAGACCTATACACTGAAAACTGTAAGACACTAATGAAAGACATTTAAGAACACACAAATAAATTGAAAGATATTCCATGTTCATGGATTGAAAAAATAATAATATTGTTAAAGTGTCCATACTACTAAAAGCAATCTAAAAAGATTCAATGAAATCCAATTCAAAATTCCAATGGCATTTTTCACAGAAGTAGAAAAATCAATCCAAAAATTTGTATGGAGATTGGTTCAAGATGGCAGAGTAGAAGGATGTGTGCTTGCTCTCTCTTGCAAGAGCAACAGAGTCACAACTAACTGCTGAACAATCATCCACAGGAAGACACTGGAACTCACCAAAAAAGATACCCCAAATCCAAAGACAAAGGAGAAGCTGCAATGAGATGGTAGGAGAGGTGCTATCACAATAAAATTAAATCCTATAAATGCTGGGTGGGTGACTCACAAACTGGAGAACAATTATACCACAGAAGTCCACCCACTGGATTGAAGGTTCTGAGCCACATGTCAGGCTTCCCAACCTGGGGGCCCGAAAACGGGAGGAGGAATTCCCAGATAATCAGACGTTGAAGGCTAGCAGGATTTGATTGCAGGACTTCAACAGGACGGGGGGAAACAGAGACTCCACTCTTGGAGGGCACACACAAAGTAGTGTGCGCATCGGGACCCAGGGGGAAGGAGGACTGACTCCATAGGAGACTGAACCAGACCTACCTGCTAGTGTTGGAGGGTCACCTGCAGAGGCGGAGGGTGGCTGTGGCTCACTACGGGGACAAGGACACTGGCAGCAGAAGTTCTAGGAAGTACTCCTTGGCGTGAGCCCTCCCGGAGTCCACCATTACGCCACTAAAGAGACGGTAGGGGGCTTCCCTGGTGGCGCAGTGGTTGAGAGTCCACCTGTCGATGCAGGGGACACAGGTTCATGCCCCGGTCTGGGAAGATCCCACATGCCGCGGAGCGGCTAGGCCCATGAGCCAAGGCCGCTGAGCCTGCGCGTCCAGAGCCTGTGCTCCGCAACGGGAGAGGCCACAACAGTGAGAGGCCCGCGTACCACAAAAAAAAAAAAGAGAGAGACAGACTGTAGTCTCCAGTGCTAGGTCGCCTCAGGTCAACCAACCAACAGATAGGGAACCAGTCCCACCCATCAGCAGACAAGCGGATTAAAGTTTTACTGAGCTCTGCCAACCAGGGCAACACCCAACTCTATCCACCACCAGCCCCTCCCATCAGGAAGCTTGCACAAGCCTCTTAGATAGCCTCATCCACCAGAGGGCAGACAGCAGAAGCAAGAAGAACTACAGTCCTGCAGCCTGTGGAACATAAACCACATTCACAGAAAGATAGACAAGATGAAAAGGCAGAGGGCTATGTACCAGATGAAGCAACAAGATAAAGCCCCAGAAAAACAACTAAATGAAGTGGAGATAGGCAACCTTCCAGAAAAAGAATTCAGAATAATGATAGTGAAGATGATCCAGGACCTCGGAAAAAGAATGGAGGCAAAGATCGAGAAGATGCAAGAAATGTTTCACAAAGACTTTGAAGAATTAAAGGACAAACAAACAGAGATGAACAATACAATAACTGAAATGAAAAATATACTAGAAGGAATCTATAGCAGAATAACTGAAGCAGAAGAATGGATAAGTGACCTGGAAGACAGAATGGTGGAATTCACTGCTTTGGAAAAGAATAAAGACAAAAGAATGAAAAGAAATGAAGACAGCCTAAGAGACCTCTGGGAAAACATTTAATACACCAACATTCACATTATAGGGCTCCCAGAAGGAGAAGAGAGAGAGAAAGGACCTGAGAAAATATTTGAAAAGATAATAGTTGAAAACTTCCCTAACATAGGAAAGGAAATAGCCACCCAAGTCCAGGAAGCACAGAGAGTCCCAGCAGGATAAACCCAAGGAGAAACACACCGAGACACATAGTAATCAAACTGACAAAAATTAAAGACAAAGAAAAATTATTAAAAGCAACAAGGGGAAAATGACAAATAATGTACAAGGGAACTCCCATAAGGTTAACAGCTGATTTCTCAGCAGAAACTCTTCAAGCCAGAAGGGAGTGGCACCATATATTTACAGTGATGAAAGGGAAGAACCTACAACCAAGATTACTCTACCCAGCAAGGATCTCATTCAGATTTGATGGAGAAATCAAAACCTTTACAGACAAGCAAAAGCTAAGAGAATTCAGCACCACCAAACCAGTTCAAAAACAAATGCTAAAGGAACTTCACTAAGTGGGAAACACAAGAGAAGAAAAGGACCTACAAAAACAAACACAAAACAATTAAGAAAATGGTAATAGGGACATACATATCGATAATTACCTTAAATGTGAATGGATTAAATGCTCCAACCAAAAGACACGTGCTTGCTGAATGGATACAAAAACAAGACCTATATATATGCTATCTACAAGAGACCCACTTTAGACCTAGGGACACAAACAGACTGAAAGTGGGGGAACAGAAAAAGATAGTCCATGCAAATGGAAATCAAAAGAAAGCTGTAGTAGCAATACTCATATCAGACGAAATAGACTTTAAAATAAAGACTGTAACAAGAGACAAGGAAGGACACTACCTATTGATCAAGGGATCAATCCAAGAAGAAGATATAACAATTATAAATATCTATGCACCCAACATAGGAGCACCTCAATACATAAGGCAAATGCTAACAGTTATAAAAGAGGAAATCGAGAGTAACACAATAATAGTGGGGGACTTTAACACCCCATTTATACCAATGGACAGATCATCAAGACAGAAAATTAATAAGGAAACACAAATTTTAAATGACACTATAGACCAGATAGATTTGATATTTATAGGACATTCCATCCAAAAACAGCAGATTACACTTTCTTCTCAAATGCACACGGAACATTCTACAGGATAGATCACATCTTGGGTCACAAATCAATCCTCGGTAAATTTAAGAAAATTGAAATCATATCAAGCATGTTTTCTGACCACAATGTTAGGAGGTTAGAAATAAATTACAGGGAAAAAAACATAAAGCACACAAACACATGGAAGCTAAACAATACATTACTAAATAATCAAGAGGTCACTGAAGAAATCAAAGAGGAAATCAAAAAATACCTAAAGACAAATGACGACAAAATCACGACGATCCAAAAGCTATGGGATGCAGCAAAAGCAGTTCAAAGAGGGAAGTTTATAGCAATACAATCCTACCTCAAGAAACAAGAAAAATCTCAAATAAACAATCTAACCTTATATATAAAGGAACTGAGAAAAAAGAATAAACAAAACCCAAAAGCTAGTAGAAGGAAAGAAATCATTATGATCAGAGCAGAAATAAATGAAATAGAAACAAAGAAAACAATAGCAAAGATCAATAAAACTAAAAGCTGGTTCTTTGAGAAGATAAACAAAATTGATAAACCTTTAGCCAGACTCATCAAGAAAAAGAGGGAGAAGACTCACATCAATAAAATTAGAAATGAAAAAGGAGAAGTTACAACGGACACTGCAGAAATACAAAGTGTCATAAAAGAATAGTACAAGCAACTCTATGACAATAAAATGGACAACCTGGAAGAAATGGACAAATTCTTAGAAGGATGTAACCTTCCAAGACTGAACCAGGAAGAAACAGAAAATAAGAAAAGACCAATCACAAGTAATGAAATTGAAACTGTGATTTAAAATCTTCCAACAAACGAAAGTCCAGGACCAGATGGCTTCACAGGTGAATTCTATCAAATATTTAGAGAAGAGCTAACACCCATCCTTCTCAAACTCTTCCAAAAAATTGTAGAGGAAGGAAGACTCCCAACCTCATTCTATGAGGCCACCATCACCCTGATACCAAAACCAGACAAAGATACTACAAAAAAAAAAAAAAGAAAATTACAGACCAATATCACTGGTGAATATAGATGCAAAAATCCTCAACAAAATACTAGCAAACAGAATCCAACAACACATTAAAAGGATCACACAGCATGATCAAGTGGGATTTATCCCAGGGATGCAAGGATTCTTCAACATACGCAAATCAATCAGTGTGATACACCATATTAACAAATTAAAGAATAAAAACCATATGATCATCTCAATAGATGCAGAAAAAGCTTTTGACAAAATTCAACACCCATTTATGATAAAACCTCTCCAGAAAGTGGGCATAGAGGGAAGCTACCTCAACATAATAAAGGCCATATACAACAAACCCACAGCAAACATCATTCTCAGTTGTGAAAAGCTGAAAGCATTTCCTCTAAGATCAGGAACGAGACAAGGATGTCCACTCTCACCACTATTATTCAACAACGTTTTGGAAGTCCTAGCCATGGCAATCAGAGAAGAAAAAGAAATAAAAGGAATACAAATTGGAAAAGAAGTAAAACTGTCACTGTTTGCAGATGACATGACACTATACATAGAGAATCCTAAAGATGCCGCCAGAAAACTACTAGAGTTAATCAATGAATTTGGTAAAGTTGCAGGATAGAAAATCTCCTGCATTCCTATACACTAACAACAAAATATCAGAAAGGGAAATTAAGGAAACAATCCCATTCACCATTGCAACAAACAGAATAAAATAACTAGCAATTAAACCTATGTAAGGAGGTAAAGACCTGTACTCAGAAAACTATAAGACACTGATGAAAGAAATCAAAGATGGCACAAACAGATGGAGAGATATACCATGTTCTTGGATTGAAAGAATCGATATTGTGAAAATGACTATACTACCCAAAGCAATCTACAGATTCAGTTCAATCCCTATCAAATTACCAATGGCATTTTTCACAGAACTAGAAAAAATTTTTTACAATTTGTATGGAGACACAAAAGACCCCGAATAGCCAAAGCAGTCTTGAGAAAGAAAAATGGAGCTGGAGGAATCAGACTCCCTGACTTCAAACTATACTACAAAGCTACAGTAATCAAGACAGTATGGTACTGGCACACAAACAGAAATATAATCAATGGAAATGGATAGAAAGCCCAGAGATAAACCCATGAACCTATGGTCAACTCATCTATGACAAAGGAGGCAAGGATATGTGATGGAGAAAAGACAGTCTCTTCAATAAGTGGTGCTGGGAACACCGGACAGCTATATGTAAAAGAATGAAATTAGAACACCCCCTAACACCATACACAAAAATAAACTCAAAATGGATGAAAGACCTAAATGTATGACCGGATGCTATAAAACTCTTAGAGGAAAACATAGGAAGAACACTCTATGACATAAATCACAGCAAGATCTTTTTTGACCCACCTCCTAGAGTAATGGAAATAAAAACAGAAATAAACAAATGGGACCTAATGCAGCTTAAAAGCTTTTTCACAGTAAAGGAAACTATAAACAAGATGAAAAGACAACCCTCAGAATGGGAGAAAATAATTTAAAACAAATGAGCAGACAAAGGATTAATCTCCAAAATATACAAGTAGCTCATGCAGCTCAATATCAAAAAAACAAACAACTCAATCCAAAAATGGGTGGAAGACCTAAATAGACATTTCTGCAAAGAAGACATACAGATGGCCAAGAGGCAAATGAAAAGCTGTTCAACATCACTAATAGAGAAATGCAAATCAAAACTTCAATGAGGTATCACCTCACACCAGTTAGAGTGGACATCATCAGAAAATCTACAAACAACAAATGCTGGAGAGGGTGTGGAGAAAAGGGAACCCTCTTGCACTGTTGGTGGGAATGCAAACTGATACAGCCACTATGGAGAATAGTCTGGAGGTTCCTTAAAAAACTACAAATAGAATTACCATTTGATCCAGAAATCCTGGGCACATATCCAGACACAACTATGATTCAAAAAGACACATGCATCCCTATAGCCAAGACATGGAAACAACCTAAACGTCCATCAACAGATGAATGGATAAAGAAGATGTGGTATAGATATACAATGGAATACTACTCAGCCATGAAAAAGAATGAAATAATGCCATTTGCAGCACCATGGACACAACCAGAGATTACATACTAAGTGAAGTAAGTCAGAAAGAGAAATACAAATACCATTATGTTATCACTTAAATGTGGTATCTAACACAAATGAACCTATCTACGAAACAGAAACAGAATCAAGGACATAGAGAACAGACTTGTGGTTGCCAAGGGGAAGGCGGGTGGGGGAGGGGTGGACTGGGAGTTTGAGGTTAGCAGATGCAAACTATTATATATAGGATGGATAAACAACAAGGTCCTACTGTACAGCACAGGGAACTACATTCAACATCCTATGATAAACCATAAAGGAAAAAATAATTTTAAAAGAATGTATATATATGTATAACTGAATCACTTTGCTGTACAGCAGAAATTAACACAACATTGTAAATCAGCTATACTTCAATAAAAAGATAAATTACAATAAAATCTATGCCCCCCAAAGGCACTAGGCCCAGACTGTTACATGGGTGAATTTGTCTCAATAAAACCCATAATCTCTATTGTATTCCTAGATATTAAAAAGGAAAAGGCCCCTAACTCATTCTGCGAGGTGAGCACAAACACATACACACCAAATGCTACAAGCTGGGTTCTATGGGCCAAACCTTTCTTGCCAATTATGTTTAGATAGCATTTTTTAATGCTGAATATAAATGTTATGAGACCCAACAGCCATTCTCCTATTACCACAGTCCCCTCTTCTCTCTTTGTGAACCTCAACTACTCCACTTGACTCAACTTTTTAAAACAGATTTGGCTCCTCTAGGCATTTGAATTTACAATTCTTACCACATACCAATTTCACTTGTGAATATGAAATTTTAAATTCTACCAAAATCTTAGCAAATCAAATCTAGCAGAGCAAAAGAACAAGGCATTATAACCAAATAGAGCTTAGATTACAACTAGCTTATCATTAGAAAATTAATTCACAGTAGTCAGTATATTAATATATTAAAGAACCAAAAAATGGGGGAAAAAAGAAGTGGTATATCAATGAGTCATTTAATATAGAGATTCTCAGCCTTTGGGGATTCATGGATGGGCTCCAAAGAGTCCATGACAACTTGCAATTCTAAGCGTAATATGGGTGTATGGATGGCGAGTTTCACAGACACATTAGTTCTCAAAGAAGTCCACAATTCATGAATCCTTTCCTATGTTGCAGCATTATAATAGACTACTCTGCATTAAAATTGCTGAAGGCCACGCTAAAAACAGGACAGAATAAATAATATCAATATTCATACTGATCCTTTTTTTTTTGGGGGGGGGGGGTACGCAGGCCTCTCACTGCTGTGGCCTCCCCCGCTGCGGAGCACAGGCTCCGGACGCGCAGGCCCAGCGGCCATGGCCCACGGGCCCAGCCGCTCCGCGGCACGCGGGATCCTCCCAGACCGGGGCACGAACCCGTGTCCCCTGCATCGGCAGGCGGACTCTCAACCACTGCGCCACCAGGGAAGCCCCATACTGATCCATTTTTAAGACAGATTCTTAAATTCGACTTCATTAAAAAGCATGACAGGCATACAACTGTTACTACAAATTGAAGGTTTCTGGTAACCCTGCATCAAGCAAGTCTATCAGTGCCATTTCTAACTGCATTTGTTCATTCTGTGTCTGTGTCACATTTTGGTAATTTATGCAATAATTCAAATTTTTAACTATTTTACTTGTTATGGTGATCTGTAATCAGTGATCTTTGATATTATTATTGTAATTCTTTTGTGGCACCACAGATCCATCCATATAAGATGGCAAACTCAATCCATATGTGTTGTGTGTGTTCTGACTGCTCCACTAACCAGCCATTCCCCCATCTCCCTCCCTCCAGACCTCCCTGTTCCCTGAGACACACAGTATTGAAAGTAGGCCAATTTCGTGTTCAAGTGAAAGGAAGAGTACGTGTCTCTCATTTAAATCAAAAGCTAGAAATGATTAAGCTTAGCGAGGAAGGCACGTCAAAACCCAAGATAGGCCAAAAGCTAGGCCTCTTTCACCAGGCAGTTAGCCAAGTTGTGAATGCAAAGGAAAAATTCTTGAAGAAAATAGAAAGTGCTACTCCAGTGAACACATGAATGATAAGAAAGCAAAACAGCCTTATTGCTGATATGGAGAAATTCTGGATAGAAGATCAAAACAGCCACAGACTCTCTTAAGCCAAAGCCTATTCCAGAGCAAGGCCCTAACTCTCTTCAATTCTATGAAGGCTGAGAGAGGTGAGGAAGCTGCAGAAGAAATGTTTGAAGCCAGCAGAGGTTGGTTCATGAGATTTAAGGAAAGAAGCCGTCTCCATAACATCAAAAAGCAAAGTGAAGCAGCAAGTGCTGATGTATAATAGAAGCTGCAGCAAGTTATCTAGAAGATCTAGCTAAGATAATTTAAAAAGGTGGCTACAGTAAACAACAGACTTTCAACGTATGAAACAGCCTTCTATTGGAAGAAAACACCATCTAGGGCTTTCACAGCTAAGGAGAAATGAGTGCCTGGCTTCAAAGCTTCACAGGACAAGCTGACTCTCTTGTTAAGGGCTATTGTACTTTTAAGTTGCTCATTTAGCAATATGCTGATTTACCATTCTGAAAATCTGAGGACCCTGAAGGATGATGCTCAGTCTACTCCGCCTATCTCTATCAGTGGCACAACAAAGCCTATATGACAGCACAGCTGTTTACAGCACTGTTTGCTGAATTTTTTGTTTCTTTTTCTTTTTTTCTTTTTTTTCACGAGAGCACAGGCTCCGGACGCGCAGGCTCAGCGGCCATGGCTCACGGGCCCAGCCGCTCCACGGCATGTGGGATCCTCCCGGACCGGGGCACGAACCCCCGTCCCCTGCATCGGCAGGCGGACTCTCAATCACTGTGCCACCAGGGAAGCCCCTGCTGAATATTTTAAAACCACTGTTGAGACCTATTGCTCAGAAAAAAAAAGATTTCTTTCAAAATATGACTCATTGGCAACACACCTGGTCAACCCAAGAGCTCTGATGGAGACGTACAGCACGATTAATGATGTTTTCATGCCTCCTAACACAACATCCATTCTGCAGCCGTGGATCAAGGAGTAATTTTGACTTTCAAGTGTTATCATTTAGGAAATACACTTTGTAAGGCTATAGGTAGAAATTCCTCCGCTGGATCTGGGCAAATTCAACTGAAAACCTTTTGGAAAGGATTCACCATTCTAGATGCCATGAAGAACATTCATGATTCATGGGAAGAGGTCAAAGTATCAACATTCACAGGAGTTTGGAAGAAGTTGATTCCAGCCCTCATGGATGACTTGAGGGGTTCCAGACTCCAGTGGAGGAAGAAACAGCAGGTGTGGTGGAAATAGCAAGAGAACCAGAATTATAAGTGGAGCCTGAAGATGTGAAAGAATTGCTTCAATCTCATGATAAAACCTGAACAGATAAGGAGTTGCTTCCTACAGATGAGCAAACAAAGGGGTTTCTTGAGATGGAGTCTACTCCTAGTGAAGATGCTGTAAAGACTGTTGAAATGGTAATGAAGAATTTAGAACATCACATAAATTTAGTTGATAAAGCAATGGCAGAGTTTCAGAGAATTGACTCCAGTTTTGAAAGAAGTTTTACTGTGGGTAAAATGCTATCAAACAGCCTTGCATGCTACAGAAAAACAGCTCCTAAAAGGAAGAGTCGATCGATGTGGCAAACTTGGTCGCTGTCTCATTTTGAGAAATTCCCATGGCCACCCCAGCCCTCAGCAGCCACCACCCTGATCAGTCGGCAGCATCAACATCGAGGCACAGCCCTCCAGCAGCAAAGAAATTATGACTCGCTGAAGGCTCAGATAATGATTAGCAATTTTTACCAATGAAGTATTTTTTAAATTAAGGTATGTACATTGTTTTTTAAGACATAATGCTATTGTACCCTTAATAGACTACAGTATAGTATAAACATAACTTTTCTATGCACTGGGAAACCAAAAATTCATGCGACTAGCTTTATCGCAATATTCTCTCTATTGTGATATCTGGAACCGAACCTGCAACATCTCCGAAGTATGTCTGAACTTACTTCGAGGACAATCCTTCGGATGTTTTTCACATACAGTGTCACATAATCATCGATGTAGGTAGACAGGTGGCTGGACTGTATACCATACCAATTCAACACCAGCGCTGCTTCATTTTCATTATTTCCACTCCATGTGAGGATGGAGGGATGAGATTTCAGTCTCCTGACCTAAAATTGAAGAAAACATAAAATAATTTTCAAATGCTCAACATAAGAAAGCTCAGAGCTGTAATTACTCATAAAATTATAGCCATTGTCTTTCTGCACATGTATTTTTACTTACCAGGAACTCATCAGAAAATGAGCAGTAATGTTACATGTGGGAAGACATTTTAAGAAATCGCTGAGATTCTTTTTATCTAGATTTTATAAACATTGAGAAAATTGGGTTCCTCTTCTCACCATATAACTAAAGAAAATGTAATCCCTTTCATTAAAAGAGAAAAATAAATCAACCTCATCATTATCTGACTTGCCACAAAAAGATTCTAAGAAATACAAAAGGCAGGAGACGTTACATTACAGGGCTTAGCTTCTCAAGAGCAAGTTGGAGTTTTCTGTGAAGAAACAAATGAGGCAGAACAAACACTACTGCTGAGAGAGGGACTGAAGTTCCCACAGTTTCCACCAAGATCAGAAAACCACGAGGACAGTTAGAGAGGGTTTTACAAAGCAAGTGAGTACCAGAGACACTCTGAAAGTTAAGGACAAATATATGGAATATTCTAAAGGAAAAAAGATTAGGACATCAAGAGGCTGTCCCCTGAAATAACTATCAATGTCCTGTCTTAAGAAATCAACTGGACTTCCCTGGTGGTGCAGTGGTTAAGAATCCGCCTGCCAATGCAGGGGACACAGGTTCAAGCCCTGGTCCGGGAAGATCCCACATGCTGCGGAGCAACTGGGCCCGTGCGCCAAAATTACTGAACCTGTACTCCAGAGCCCGCATGCCACAACTACAAGTAAGTCACTGAATATATCTAAACATAGAAGAAGAAATTAGGGAATCTGAAAATCTTGCCTGCCTTAAGAGTTGAGGTCTGCATAAACTGGGCTCACTGCCAGCCCTACATAAAGGTCTTAAGGATCCAGTTCTTCTGACACACTGGAAGATGTAGCCCAGCAGAAGAAGGCAATTAAATCTCTTTGCCAACAACGGAGTGAGTCAATGGTCAAGAGATTTTCGAACATGTTTTAGCAATATAACCTCATTGGTATTTATAGCTTCTCTTGCACTGTAATGGATGATTACGTGATGGATCCCAGCTGATGTTCTCTCTGTGGTCTCCATTCAATATGTGAAGTAACCCATACATGAAGTAGAGATGCATTAAGGATATCTTAAAGATATATATCTCACTTAAAAAATTAAAGTCTTGTGTTTTTTCTTAACCAGTCTTATAAACAGTATTTCCTTATTTGCCTCTGTATTTGCCCACGTTAAGTGAGGGCTGTGACCAACTGTGAAACGAATGTTTATGGTACTGATGAAAACACAAACACAGATACTGAAGAGACAAAAAGCTTCAGTGACTCTGTGCTACACACACCCTTCAAACTGACCTAGAATTTTCTGGCAAGCTTTCCTTTAAAATTTTAATAAACTCTGCATTAAAAAGTTCTCCTCTTTAAAATATATAAAAGAATTGAAAACACATAGATATCATATTTTACTTATGTGAAAGAAAATTAAAAATAAAACTGAAATGTTTACAACCTACATAACTATAATTAATATTTTAAAAGTTATTAATTCATCCATCCATCTATACATCTGATGAATAATACAGCCAGATCATGGGGATATACAGGGAGGAACATGCCCTAGGCCTCAGGGATATTATAATTTTGATGCAGTGACAAAATATTGAAAAAGTAATTTCAAGTGTGATATATGTCGCAAAGGGAAAATGACCTAATCTAGACTTGCAGACATAAAAAGCTTTTTCCCAGGGAGTCATGCCCAAGGTAAGATGGGCCAGAAAAAAATGAGCGAAGTGGTCCACAGGAGAGGGTAATAGAGAAGGCGATCAAGGGCACAGAGAGTACGGGGAAAATGGTGCTTGATGAGGCTGGAGAGGGAGGCTGAGACAGGATAGTGCATGGTGAGGATCTTTAATTTTCTCTGGAGGGCTCTGAGCAAGGGACGATTCAATGTTCACTTTCTAAACTTCAGAAAACTACAGAAAACAAATTATGACATGGTGAATGATTATAAGGCAATCACACTTGTAACACACAATCCAGACTAAGAAAGAAAACTTTACCAAGCACCCCAGAAGCCCTCATGTACCCCTTCCTAATCATAGTCCCTCCTTCCTTCCAAAAGTAACCACTATCTTGAATGTTATAATAATCTTTTTTTTCACTTCTTTTGGGTTTTCACACAAAAATACATTCACAGACACTCTAGTTACGAGCTCGTGGATTTTAACATACTTGATGGATTTCGATCCACTGACATTCTTATCCTTAATGAATTTCAAGTTGTCCCACTTTTGGTTGGTCAGAGTCTCATCAAAGTTCTTTTAACATATCTTTGATAGCTTCCTTGTTATTGGTATGCCAAAATATTTCAGGATCATCTAGTATATTTCCTGTCCCAGACTTGGTATCAGCCATTTCTCTAAGAACACTTCTCTTAGTGGGAAAGATTATTTCAATATAAGAATGCTCAAGGGCTTCCCTGGTGGTGCAGTGGTTGAGAGTCCGCCTGCCGATGCAGGGGACACGGGTTCGTGCCCTGGTCCGGGAGGATCCCACATGACGTGGAGCGGGTGGGACCGTGAGCCCCGTGAGTCATGGCCGCTGAGCCTGCGCTCCACAATGGGAGAGGCCACAGCAGTGAGAGGCACACGTACCGCCAAAAAAAAAAAAAAAAGAATGCTCAATATGACTAGGTTGTTCACTGTTTCTAGGTCTTTTCAGTGGACAGAGCTAGGATATAATCACTTCTTTGCATTCATAGATCGATAAATATAAAAGTGTTTATATGTGGAATGTAAAAGAAATCAAGGAGTCAAGAATCACTTAAAATTTTTGACCTGAGAAATTCAAAGACTGGCATCGCCATTTATTGAGGTGGGGAAAACTGCAAGAAAAGCAAGTCTGGGGAAGGTAATATAAGTTTGGTTTGGACATGTTACATTTGAGATTCCTATTAGACCTCCAAGTAGAGGCACCAAGTAGGCAGCTGGATAATAAAGAACCAGGAATTCAGCAGATAAATCAGGGCCAGGAATAAATCTGACAGTCATCCGCCAATAGGTAGAGTTAAAGTCATGAGACTGGGTGGAATCGCCTAGGTAGTCAATTACCTGACTGATTTTTTTCATGGGATTTAGTAAAGAGAACAAAAAGAAATAAGGAGAAGAAACTAAACACAACACTGTAAATCAACTATATTTCAATAAAAGTTTTTTAAAAAAAGAAGAAACAAGGAGAGGTTTAACAAAAGGCAGAACTAAAACTTAAGCCTTTACTTCTACTTGAAATGGTAATAACATACCTGGTAAGCAACTTCTGCTCTCACTGAATCCATGAAATCCTGATCAGTTGGGTAAAGCGCACAGGCAAACATAAAATCCTGCCATATCTATCAAATCAAATAAAAGGCAATATAGCACTTCCATAGATGTTACTGCACAGAAAGAAATTCTTCATTCTGAACTTTGGGCATTATCTTTCATGCAAATGAAAAATCAAGTTAGCCCGATGAGTGTGATCATTTGAGCATCACAAGGCATGAGGCACTGGGAAAGGCACTCACAGACTCTCTGGAACTGTAGGGAAACCTGAGAAGAGAAAATGTTAGGTAGGCAGAAAAGAAAAAGAAGAAAGGGGAATTCAAATAATGAAACAGTGCTTGTGCTGAGGGGAGTATGAAATTCAGTAAGAAGCTTTCTCCCAACCCCTCCTCACTCCTGATTCACTCTGATTTTCACCAGGAATTTGGTACTGAGTGATGGCCCAGACTGTTAAGAAACATATTTTGTTTATAAAGGAATTAACTTCATGGCCAAAAGGATCACTACATGGACAGTTTAGAAATGAAACCACTTAAGTGCATTGCTAGGGAGGCCATTATGATGCAGTAGTTTAGAGCACAGAGCCTAAATCTGTTGGACTGACTCAGAACTTCAGTTCCACCATATACCCACTGTGTGAGTTTGGGCTAGTTAACCTCTCCACGTGTCAGTTTCCCTACCTGTAAAACGGGGATAGAGAACAACAGTAACTTCCTCATAGAGTGGGCATGAAGCTAAAATACAATAATAGCTGCAGAGCGCTGAGAACAATGCCTGGAATATTACAGAATATTGTCACATCATCATGACCATCAGCATTGTCAATATTATTAAAATTACTACTCTGCTATGAAGTGCTTTGTATTTTAGAACTGTAACACGAGAACTAAAAGACTATATTTCCTTTGCTTAACCCTCACCAATGCAAACTATGTTCAGAGTACTTAATGATAATATTAAGCACAGCTTTTAAAATTTAATTTTATCATTTTTCTTCTCTCTAGGTCTTGTTAGATCTCCTTAAAGTTAAAACTTTTTAATATTTTATTTTCTTTTTTATGCTTACCCTCCTATCACAAAGATAATTACAAAGAAAATATAGATATACGCTTAGATATAACCAATATGCAGAATGTCTATCATTTAAAATAATTATGATATTCACTATCAACTATGGCTCAGGGTTTGCGAGATGCCATTTATTCCTTTGCAGAAAAGTGGAACATCATTCCTGGCTCTGAGAAAAGAAGGAATGGGCTATGATATCACTTAAACGTGGAATCTAAAACATGACACAAATGAATTTATTTATGAGATAGAAACACAGACATAGAAAACAAACTTATGATTATCAAAGGGGAAGGAGCTGGGGAAGGATAAATTAGGAATTTGGGATTAGCAGATACAAACTACTATATATAAAACAGATAAACAACAAGGTCCTACTGTATAGCACAGGGAACTACATTCAATATCCTGTAATAAACCATAAAGGAAAAGAATATGCATATATATGTATAACTGGATCACTTCACTGTACACCTGAAACTAGCATAACATTGTAAATCAACTACACTTCAACGAAAAAATAACACAAAGGAATAGGCAATATCACCCACTCAGAACACTGGAGGTCAAACAGAGGATACAGTAACAAATCAACAAAGAAAATAATGAGCTGTCAATTACTCACCATTATTCCTAGTTCATCACAGAGTTCATAGAATTCATCCTGCTCATAAATTCCTCCTCCCCAAACCCGGAGAGCATTCATGTTAGCATCCACAACAGACTGCAAAAGGAGCCGTAATCTACAGAAGAAGTTTTAAAAACAAAAGCCAGTTTGAAACCTTGGGGATGTTAAAAAAAAAAAAGATTAAAAAAAACACATTGTGGTTGATGAACACATTTCAAATAGCTGTTAGAAGGACACATTTTTAAATTATGATGGTTTGGATACAACGCTAAGTGAAGAAAGTGAGACAAAATTATATACACATTAACTGTAACCACATTAAATAAACAAACCTATAGAAAAATTATGGGTCCCCCGGAGGAAGATGGCGGAAGAGTAAGACGCGGAGATCACCTTCCTCCCCACAGATACATCAGAAATTCATCTACACGTGGAACAACTCCTACAGAACACCTACTGAACGCTGACAGAAGACCTCAGACCCCCCAAAAGGCAAGAAGCTCCCCACATACCTGGGTAGGGCAAAAGAAAAAAAGAATAAACAGAGACAATAGGATAGGGACGGGACCTGCACCAGTGGGAGGGAGCCGTGAAGGGGGGAAGGTTTCTACACACTACAAGCCCCTTCGCGGGCGGAGACTGCAGGTGGCGGAGGGGGAAAGCTTCGGAGTAGCGGAGGAGAGCACAGCAACAGGGGTGCGGAGGGCAAAGAGGAGAGATTCTGGCACAGAGGACCGGTGCCCTCAGGCACACACCAGCCCGAGAGGCTTGTCTGCTCGGCCGCCGTGGCGGGCGGGGCTGGGAGCTGAGGCTCGGGTATCGGCTTTCAGTCGGAGCGCAGGGAGAGGACTGGGGCTGGCGGCAGGAAGAGAGCCTGAAGGGGTTAGTGCACCACGGCTAGCCCGGAGGGAGTCCGGGGAAAGGGTCTGGAGCTGCTGAAGAGGCAAGAGACTTTTTTCCCTTTTGTTTCCTGGTGCGCGAGGAGAGGGCATTAAGAGGGCTGCTTGGGGAAGCGCCGGAGACAGGCACGAGCCGCGGGTAAGGCACGGACCTCGGAGACGGGCGTTGGGCCGCCGCCGCCGCCGCCCGCCGCCACCCGCCGCGGCCCGCCGCCGCCGCCGCGGGGCCTGTGTGCGAGCGCGGGTCACTGTCCGCCCCGCCTTCCGGGGGGCCTGTGCACCCCGCCACTGCCGGGGTCCCCGAGACCCGGGGACGGCTTTCCCGGGAAAGCGCACGGAGCGCCACGGGCTGCTGCAACGTCACGCCGGCCTCTGCCGCCGCAGGCCCGCCCCACACTGCGCGGCCCTCCCTCCCCTCTGCCTGAGTGAGCCAGAGCCCCCGAATCAGCGGCTCCTTTAAACCCGTCCTGTCTGAGCGAAGAACGGACGCCCTCCGGCGACCTACGCGCAGAGGCGGGGCCAGGTCCAAGGCTGAGACCCGGGAGCTGTGAGAGCAGAGGCAGGGAAATCTCTCTGTGCAGCCTCGGAGGCAGCGGATTAAAGCTCCACGGTCCATTTGATGTGCCCTGCGTCTGTGGAGTGCATGAATGGACAGCGAATCATCCCAAATTGAGGAAGTGGACTTTGAGGACAAGATTTAAGACTTTCCCCCCTTTTCCTCTTTTTACAACGAATTATTCCAAATTAAGGAGGTGGACTTAGAGAGCAAGATTTCAGACTTCTCGCCCTTTTCCTCTTTTTACAACGAATTATCCCAAATTGAGGAGGTGGACTTTGAGGACAAGATTTAAGACTTTCCCCCCTTTTCCTCTTTTTACAACGAATTATTCCAAATTAAGGAGGTGGACTTAGAGAGCAAGATTTCAGACTTCTCGCCCTTTTCCTCTTTTTACAACGAATTATCCCAAATTGAGGAGGTGGACTTGGAGAGCAAGATTTTTGATTTTTCCCCCTGCTCTCTTTTTGTGAATGTGTATGTGTAATCTTCTGTGTAAGATTCTCTCTGTATAGCTTTGCTTCCACCATATGTCCCAGGGTTCTATCGGTCCGGTTTTTTTTTTTTTTTCAATAATTACTTTCTAATTTTAATAACGCTACTATATTTCATACTTTATTCTATTTTACTTTACCTGCTCTTTCTTTTTTTCCTACTCTCCCTTCCTCCCTCCCTCCCTCCGCTCCTCCTTTCCTTCTTTCTTTTTCTTTCCTCCCTCCCACCCTTCTTCTTTCCACTTTCTTTTTCTTTCCTTCCTCCCTCCCTCCTGTCTTTCTTCCTTTCCTTCCTCCCTCCCTCCCTCCTTTCTTTCCTTCTTTCTTTCCATCCTTCCTCCCTCCCTCCCTCCTTTCTTTCTTCCTTCCTTCCTTCCTTTCTTCCCTTCTTCCTTTCTTTCCCTCTCTCTTTCTTTCTTCTACTAATTCTTTCTTTCTACTTTTTCTCCCTGTTATTCTGAGCCGGGTGGATGAAAGGCTCTTGGTGCTGCAGCCAGGAGCCAGTGCTGTGCCTCTGAAGTGGGAGAGCCAACTTCAGGACACGGGTCCACAAGAGACCTCCCAGCTCCACATAATATCAAGCAGCGAAAATCTCCCAGAGATCTCCATCCCAACACCAGCACCCAGCTTCAGTCAACGACCAGCAAGCTACAGTGCGTGTCACCCTATGCCAAGCAACTAGCAAGGCAGGAACACAACCCCACCCATTAGCAGAGAGGCTACCTAAAAACATAATAAGGCCATAGGCACCCCAAAACACACCACCAGACGTGGACCTGTCCACCAGAAAGACAAGATCGAGCCTCAACCACCAGAGCACAGGAATTAGTCCCCCCCACCAGGAAGCCTACACAACCTACTGAAACAACCTTAGCCACTGGGGTCAGACACCAAAAACAACGGGAACTACGAATCTGCAGCCGGCAAAAAGGAGACCCCAAACACAGTAACATAAGCAAAATGAGAAGGCAGAAAAACACACAGCAGGTGAAGGAGCAAGATAAACACCTACCAGACCTAACAAATGAAGAGGTAATAGGCAGTCTACCTGAAAAAGAATTCAGAATAATGATAGTAAAGCTGATCCAAGATTCTATTTCCAAGATCCATAATCTTGGAAATAGAATAGATAACATGCAAGAAACAGTTAACAAGGACCTAGAAGAACTAAAGATGAATCAAGCATCGATTAAAAACACAATAAATGAAATGAAAAATACTCTAGATGGGATCAATAGCAGAATAACTGAGGCAGAAGAACGGATAAGTGAGGTGGAAGATAAAATAGTGGAAATAACTGATGCAGAGCAAAATAAAGAAAAAAGAATGAAAAGAACAGAGGACAGTCTCAGAGACCTCTGGGACAACATTAAACGCACCAACATTCGAATTATAGGGGTTCCAGAAGAAGAAGAGAAAAAGAAAGGGACTGAGAAAATATTTGAAGAGATTATAGTTGAAAACTTCCCCAATATGGGAAAGGAAATAGTTAATCAAGTCCAGGAGGCACAGAGAGTCCCATACAGAATAAATCCAAGGAGAAATACACCAAGACACATATTAATCAAACTGTCAAAAATTAAACACAAAGAAATCATATTAAAAGCAGCAAGGCAAAAACAACAAATAACACACAAGGGAATCCCCATCAGGTTAACAGCTGATCTCTCAGCAGAAACCCTACAAGCCAGAAGGGAGTGGCAGGACATAATTAAAGTGATGAAGGAGAGAAACCTGCAACCTAGATTACTCTACCCAGCAAGGATCTCATTCAGATTTGATGGAGAAATTAAAACCTTTACAGACAAGCAAAAGCTGAGAGAGTTCAGCACCACCAAACCAGCTTTACAACAAATGCTAAAGGAACTTCTCTAGGCAAGAAACACAACAGAAGGAATATACCTACAATAACGAACCCAAAGCAATTAAGGAAATGGGAATAGGAACATACATATCAATAATTACCTTAAATGTAAATGGACTAAATGCTCCCACCAAAAGACACAGAGTGGCTGAATGGATACAAAAACAAGACCCATATATATGCTGTCTACAAGAGACACAGTTCAGACCTAGAGACACATACAGATTGAAAGTAAAGGGATGGAAAAAGATATTCCATGCAAATGGAAATCAAAAGAAAGCTGGAGTAGCAATTCTTATATCAGACAAAATAGACTTTAAAATAAAGACTATTAGAAGAGACAAGGAAGGACACTACATAACGATAAAGGGATCGATCCAAGAAGAAGATATAACAATTGTAAATATTTATGCACCCAACATAGGAGCACCTCAATACATAAGGCAAATACTAACAGCCATAAAAGGGGAAATCGACAGTAACACAATCATAGTAGCGGACTTTAACACCCCACTTTCACCAATGGACAGATCATCCAAAATGAAAATAAATAAGGAAACACAAGCTTTAAATGATACATTAAACGAGATGGACTTAGTTGATATTTATAGGACATTCCATCCAAAAACAACAGAATACACATTTTTCTCAAGTGCTCATGGAACATTCTCCAGGATAGATCATATCTTGGGTCACAAATCAAGCCTCGGTAATTTTAAGAAAATTGAAATTGTATCAAGTATCTTCTCCGACCACAATGCTATGAGACTAGACATCAATTACAGGAAAAGATGTGTAAAAAATACAAACACATGGAGGCTAAACAATACACTACTCAATAACGAAGTGATCACTGAAGAAATCAAAGAGGAAATTAAAAAATACCTAGAAACAAATGACAATGGAGACACGACGACCCAAAACCTATGGGACGCAGCAAAAGCAGTTCTAAGGGGGAAGTTTATAGCAATACAATCCCACCTTAAGAAACAGGAAGCATTTCGAGTAAACAACCTGACCCTGCACCTAAAGCAATTAGAGAAAGAAGAACAAAAATACCCCAAAGCTAGCAGAAGGAAAGAAATCATAAAGATCAGATCAGAAATAAATGAAAAAGAAATGAAGGAAACGATAGCAAAGATCAACCAAACTAAAAGCTGGTTCTTTGAGAAGATAAACAAAATTGACAAACCATTAGCCAGACTCATCAAGAAAAAAAGGGAGAAGACTCAAATCAATAGAATTAGAAATGAAAAAGGAGAAGTAACAACTGACACTGCAGAAATACAAAAGATTATGAGAGATTACTATAAGCAACTCTATTCCAATAAAATGGACAACCTGGAAGAAATGGACACATTCTTAGAAATGCACAACCTGCCAAGACTGACTCAGGAAGAAATAGAAAATATGAATAGACCAATCACAAGCACTGAAATTGAAACTGTGATTAAAAATCTTCCATCAAACAAAAGCCCAGGACCAGATGGCTTCACAGGTGAATTCTATCAAACATTTAGAGAAGAGCTAACACCTATCCTTCTCAAACTCTTCCAAAATATAGCAGAGGGAGGAACACTCCCAAACTCATTCTACGAGGCCGACATCACCTTGATACCAAAACCAGGCAAGGATGTCACAAAGAAAGAAAACTACAGGCCAATATCACTGATGAACATAGATGCAAAAATCCTCAACAAAATACTAGCAAACAGAATCCAACAGCACATTAAAAGGATCATACACCATGATCAAGTGGGGTTTATCCCAGGAATGCAAGGATTCTTCAATATACGCAAATCAATCAATGTAATTCACCATATTAACAAGTTGAAGGAGAAAAACCATATGATCATCTCAATAGATGCAGAGAAAGCTTTCGACAAAATTCAACACCCATTTATGATAAAAACCCTGCAGAAAGTAGGTATAGAGGGATCTTTCCTCAACATAATAAAGGCCATATATGACAAACCCACAGCCAACATTGTCCTCAATGGTGAAAAACTGAAACCATTTCCACTAAGATCAGGAAAAAGACAAGGCTGCCCACTCTCACAACTCTTATTCAACATAGTTTTGGAAGTTTTAGCCACAGCAATCAGAGAAGAAAAGGAAATAAAAGGAATCCAAATTGGAAAAGAAGAAGTAAAGCTGTCACTGTTTGCAGATGACATGATACTATACATAGAATCCTAAAGTTGCTACCGAAAAACTACTAGAGCTAATCAATGAATTTGGTAAAGTAGCAGGATATAAAATTAATGTACAGAAATCTCTGGCATTCCTGTACACTAATGATGAAAAATCTGAAAATGAAATCAAGAAAACACTCCCATTTACCATCGCAACAAAAAGAATAAAATATCTAGGAATAAACCTACCTAAGGAGACAAAAGACCTGTATGCAGAAAACTATAAGACACTGATGAAAGAAATTAAAGATGATACAAATAGATGGAGAGATATACCATGCTCCTGGATTGGAAGAATCAATATTGTGAAAATGACTCTACTACCGAAAGCAATCTACAGATTCAATGCAATCCCTATCAAACTACCAATGGCATTTTTCACAGAACTAGAACAAAAAATTTCAAAATTTGTTTGGAAAAACAAAAGGCCCCGAATAGCTAAAGCAATCTTGAGAACGAAAAACGGAGCTGGAGGAATCAGGCTCCCTGACTTCAGACTATACTACAAAGCTACAGTAATTAAGACAGTCTGGTACTGGCATAAAAACAGAAAGATAGATCAGTGGATCAGGATAGAAAGCCCAGAGATAAACCCACGCACATATGGCCAACTTATCTTTGATAAAGGAGCCAGGAATGTACAGTGGAGAAAGGACAGCCTCTTCAATAAGTGGTGCTGGGAAAACTGGACAGGGACATGTAAAAGTTTGAGATTAGATCATTCCCTAGCACCATACACAAAAATAAGCTCAAAATGGATTAAAGACTTAAATGTAAGGCCAGAAACTATCAAACTCTTAGAGGAAAACATAGGTAGAACACTCTATGACATAAATCACAGCAAGATCCTTTTGGACCCACCTCCTAGAGAAATGGAAATAAAAACAAAGATAAACAAATGGGACCTAATGAAACTTCAAAGCTTTTGCACAGCAAAGGAAACCATAAACGACAGGAAAAGACAACCCTCAGAATGGGAGAAAATATTTGCAAATGAAGCAACTGACAAAGGATTAATCTCCAAAATTTATAAACAGCTCATGCAGCTCAATAGCAAAAAAACAGACAACCCAATCCAAAAATGGGCAGAAGACTTAAATAGGCATTTCTCCAAAGAAGATATACAGACTGCCAACAAACACATGAAAGAATGCTCAACATCATTAATCATTAGAGAAATGCAAATCAAAACTACAATGAGATATCATCTCACACCAGTCAGAATGGCCATCATCAAGAAATCTAGAAACAATAAATGCTGGAGAGGGTGTGGAGAAAAGGGAACACTCTTGCACTGCTGGTGGGAATGTGAATTGGTACAGCCACTATGGAGAACGGTATGGAGGTTCCTTAAAAAACTACAAATAGAACTACCATATGACCCAGCAATCCCACTACTGGGCATATACCCTGAGAAAACCATAATTCCAAAAGAGACATGTACCAAAATGTTCATTGCAGCTCTATTCACAATAGCCCGGAGCTGGAAACAACCTAAGTGTCCATCATCGGATGAATGGATAAAGAAGATGTGGCACATATATACAATGGAATATTACTCAGCCATAAAAAGAAACGAAACTGAGCTATTTGTAATGAGGTGGATAGACCTAGAGTCTGTCATACAGAGTGAAGTTAGTCAGAAAGAGAAAGACAAATACCGTATGCTAACACATATATACGGAATTTTAAAAAAAAATGTCATGAAGAACCTAGGGGCAAAACGGGAATGAAGACGCAGACCTACTTGAGAATGGACTTGAGGATATGGGGAGGGGGAAGGGTGGGCTGTGACAAGGCGAAAGAGAGGCATGGACGTGTATACACTACCAAACGTAAGGTAGATAGATAGTGGGAAGCAGCCGCAGAGCACAGGGAGATCAGCTCGGTGCTTTGTGACCGCCTGGAGGGGTGGGATGGGGAGGGTGGGAGGGAGGGAGATGCATGAGGGAAGGGATGTGGGAACAGATGTATATGTATGACTGATTCACTTTGTTATAAAGCAGAAACTAATTTAAAAAATAAATAAATAAACTTAAAAAAAAATGGATAACCAGTGGACCTACTATATAGCACAGGGGACTCTGCTCAATGTTATGTGGCAGTCTGGATGGGAGGGGAGTTTGGGGGAGAATGGGTACATGCATATGTATAGCCGAGTCCCTTTGCTGTGCATCTGAAACTATCACAACATTGTTAATCGGCTATACTCCAATATAAAATAAAAAGTAAAAAAAAAAAAAAAAAAAAAAAAAGAGACATGTACCAAAATGTTCATTGCAGCTCTATTCACAATAGCCCGGAGCTGGAAACAACCTAAGTGTCCATCATCGGATGAATGGATAAAGAAGATGTGGCACCTATATACAATGGAATATTACTCAGCCATAAAAAGAAACGAAACTGAGCTATTTGTAATGAGGTGGATAGACCTAGAGTCTGTCATACAGAGTGAAGTTAGTCAGAAAGAGAAAGACAAATACCGTATGCTAACACATATATACGGAATTAAAAAAAAAAAAATGTCATGAAGAACCTAGGGGCAAAACGGGAATAAAGACACAGACCTACTTGAGAATGGACTTGCGGATATGGGGAGGGGGAAGGGTAAGCTGTGACAAAGCGAAAGAGAGGCATGGACATATATACACTACCAAACGTAAGGTAGATAGATAGTGGGAAGCAGCCGCAGAGCACAGGGAGATCAGCTCGGTGCTTTGTGACCGCCTGGAGGGGTGGGATGGGGAGGGTGGGAGGGAGGGAGATGCATGAGGGAAGGGATGTGGGAACAGATGTATATGTATGACTGATTCACTTTGTTATAAAGCAGAAACTAATTTAAAAAAAAAATAAATAAACTTTAAAAAAAAAAAAGAAAAATTATGGGTGAAATCTTTTCTATGCCTTCTAAATTTCAGTCATTCTATTACACTATTTTTAAAACTAAATTTTTGTTTTCTTTTTTTTTTGTATATTTATTTTTTTAATATCTTTATTGGAATATAATTGCTTCACAATGTTGTGTTTCTGTTGTACAACAAAGTGAATCAGCTATATGTATACATATATCCCCATATCCCTTCCCTCTTGAGCCTCCCTCCCATCCTCCCTATCCCACCCCTCTAGGTCATCACAAAGCATTGAGCTGATTTCCCGGTGCTATACAGCTGCTTCCCACTAGCTATTTTACATTTGGTAGTGTATATATGTCAGTGCTACTCTCCCACTTCATCCCAGCTTCCTCTTCGCCCCCTGTGTCCTCAAGTCAGTTCTCTACGTCTGTGTCTTTATTCCTGCCCTGCCACTAGGTTCATCAGTACCGTTTCTTTAGATTCCATATATGTGCATTAGCATACAGTATTTGTTTTTCTCTTTCTGAATTACTTCACTCTTTATGACAGACGCTAGGTCCATCCACCTCATTATAAATAACTCAATTTCGTTCCTTTTTATGGCTGAGTAATATTCCATTGTATATATGTGGCACATCTTCTTTATCCATTCATCTGTCAATGGACACTTAGGTTGCTTCCATGTCCTGGCTATTGTAAATAGAGCTGCAATGAATATTGTGGTACATGACTCTTTTTGAATTCTGGTTTTCTCAGGGTATGTGCTCAGTAGTGGGATTGCTGGGTCATATGGTAGTTCTATTTTCAGTTTTTTAAGGAACCTCCACACTGTTTTCCATAGTGGCTGTAACAATTTACTTTCCCACCAACAGTGCAAGAGGGTTCCCTTTTCTCCACACCCTCTCCAGCATTTATTGTTTCTAGATTTTTTGATGATGGCCATTCTGACTGGTGTGAGGTGATACCTCATTGTAGTTTTGATTTGCATTTCTCTAATGATCAGTGATGTTGAGCATCCTTCCATGTGTTTGTTGGCAATCTGTATGTCTTCTTTGGAGAAATGTCTATTTAGGTCTTCTGCCCATTTTTGGATTGGGTTGTTTGTTTTTTTGATATTGAGCTGCATGAGCTGCTTGTAAATTTTAGAGATTAATCCTTTGTCAGTTGCTTCATTTGCAAATATTTTCTCCCATTCTGAGGGTTGTCTTTTCCTGTCGTTTATGGTTTCCTTTGCTGTGCAAAAGCTTTTAAGTTTCATTAGGACCTTTGTTTATTTTTGTTTTTATTTCCATTTCTCTAGGACATGGGTCAAAAAGGATCTTGCTGTGATTTATGTCATAGAGTGTTCTGCCTATGTTTTCCTCTAAGAGTTTTACAGTGTCTGGCCTTACATTTAGGTCTTAATCCATTTTGAGTTTATTTTTGTGTATGGTGTTAGGGAGTATTCTAATTTCATTTTTTACACGTCCAGTTTTCCCAGCACCACTTACTGAAGAGACTGTCTTTTCTCCATTGTATATTCTTGCCTCCTTTGTCAAAGATAAGGTGACCATATGTGCGTGGGTTTATCTCTGGGCTTTCTATCCATTTCCATTGATCTATATTTCTGTTTTTGTGCCAGTACCATACTGTCTTGATTACTGTAGCTTTGTAGTATAGTCTGAAGTCAGGGAGCCTGATTCCTCCAGATCTGTTTTTCTTTCTCAAGATTGCTTTGGCTATTCAGGGTCTTTTGCGTTTCCATACAAATTGTAAATTTTTTTGTCCTAGTTCTGTGAAAAATACCATTGGTAATTTGATAGAGATTGCACTGAATAGAAGTACCATATGACCCAGCAATCCCACTACTGGGCATATATCCTGAGAAAATCATAATTCAAAAAGATACATGTACCACAATGTTCATTGCAGCACTATTTACAATTGCCAGGACATGGAAGCAACCTAAATGCCCATCAACAGATGAATGGATAAAGAAGATGTGGCACATATGTAAAATGGAATGTTATTTTCTGCATCTATTGAGATGATCATATGGTTTTTATCCTTGAGTTTGTTAATATGGTGTATCACATTGACTGACTTACATATGTTGAAGAATCCTTGCATTCCTGGGATAGACCCCACTTGATCATGGTGTATCATCCTTTTAATGTGTGGTTGGATTCTGTTTGCTAGTATTTTGTTGAGGATTTTTGCATCTATGTTCAGTGATATTGGCCTGTAGTTTTCTTTCCTTGCAACATCTTTGTCTGGTTTTGGTATCAGGGTGATGTTGGCCTCATAAAATGAGTTTGGGAGTGTTCCTCCCTCTGCTATATTTTGGAAGAGTTTGAGGATAGGTGTTAGCTCTTCTCTAAATGTTTGACAGAATTTGCCTGTGAAGCCATCTAGCCCTGGGCTTTTGTTTGTTGGAATATTGTTAACCACAGTTTTAATTTCATTACTTGTGATTGGTCTGTTCATGTTTTCTATTTCTTCCTGTTTCAGTCTTGGAAGGTTGTCCTTTTCTAAGAATTTGTCCATTTAATCCAGGTTGTCCATTTTATTGGCGTAGAGTTGCTTGTAGTAGTCTTTTATGACACTTTGTATTTCTGCAGTGTCAGTTGTTACTTCTCCTTTTTCATTTCTAACTCTGTTGATTTGAGCCTTCTCCCTTTTTTTCCTGATGAGTCTGGCTAATGGTTTATCAATTTTCTTTATGTTCTCAAACAACCAGCATTTAGTTTTATTGATCTTTGTTATTGTTTCCTTCATTTCTTTTTCCTTTATTTCTGATCTGATCTTTATGATTTCTTTCCTTCTGCTAACTTTGGGGTTTTTTTGTTTTTCTCTAATTGCTTTTGGTGTAAGGTTAAGTCATTTATTTGAGATATTTCTTATTTCTTGAGATAGGATTGTATTGCTATAAACTTCCCTCTTAGAACTGCTTTTGCTGCATCCCATAGGTTTTGGGTCATCGTGTTTTCATTATCATTTGTTTCTAGGTACTTTTGATTTCCTCTTTGATTTCTTTAGTGATCTCTTGGTTATTTAGTAGCGTATTGTTTAGCCTCCTTGCGTTTGTATTTTTTATAGTTCTTCTCCTGTCATTGATATCTAGTCTCATAATGTTGTGGTCAGAAAAGATGCTTGATATGATTTCAATTTTCTTAAATTTACTGAGGCTTGATTTGTGACCCAAAATGTGATCTATCCTGCAGAATGTTCCATGTGCACTTGAGAAGAAAGTGTATTCTGTTGTTTTTGGACGGAATGTCCTATAAATAGCAATTAAGTCCATCTGGTCTAGTGTGCTATTTAAAGCTGTGTTTCCTTGTTTATTTTCATTTTGGATGATCTGTCCATTGGTGTAAGTGGGGTGTTAAAGTCACCCTACTATTACTGTGTTATTGTTGATTTCCCCTTTTATGGCTGTTAGTATTTGCCTTATGTATTGAGGTGCTCCTATGTTGGATGCACAGATATTTACAATTGTTATATCTTCTTGGATTGATCCCTTGATCATATAGTGTACTTCCTTGTCTCTTATAATAGTCTTTATTTTAAAGTCTATTTTGTCTGATATGAGAATTGCTACTCCAGTGTTCTTTTGATTTCCATTTGCATGGAATATCTTTTTCCATCCCCTCACTTTCAGTCTGTATGTGTCCCTAGGTCTGAAGTGGGTCTCCAGTAGACAGCATATATACGGATCTTGTTTTTGTATCCATTCAGCCAGTCTGTGTCTTTTTGTTGGGGCATTTAATCCATTTACATTTAAGGTAATTATTGATATGTATATTCCTATTACCATTTTCTTAATTGTTTTTGGTTTGTTTTTGTAGGTCTTTTCCTTCTCGTGTGTTTCCTGCCTAGAGAAGTTCCTTTAGCATTTGTTGTAAAGCTGGTTGGTGGTGCTGAATTCTCTTAACTTTTGCTTGTCTGTAAAGCTTTTGATTTCTCTGTCAAATCTTAATGAGACCCTTGCTGGGTAGGGTAATCTTGGTTGTAGGTTTTTCCCTTTCATCACTTTAAATATATCTTGCCACTCCCTTCTGGCCTGTAGAGTTTCTGCTGAAAGATCAGCTGTTAACCTTATGGGGATTCTCTTGTATATTATTTGTTGCTTTTCCCTTGCTGATTTTAATATTTTTTCTTTGTGTTTAATTTTTGTTAGTTTGAGTCATATGTGTCTCAGCGTGTTTCTCCTTGGGTTTATCCTGTATGCGACTCTCTGCATCTCCTGGACTTGACTATTTCCTTTCCCATGTTGGGGAAGTTTTTAACTATAATTTCTTCAAATATTTTCTCAGACCCTTTCTTTTTTTCTTCTTCTTCTGGGACTCCTTCAATTCAAATGTTGGTGCATTTAATGTTGTCCCAGAGGTCTCTGAGACTGTCCTCAATTCTTTTCATTCTTTTTTCTTTATTCGGCTATGTGGCAGTTATTTCCACCATTCTATCTTCCAGCTCACTTATCCATTCTTCTGCCTCAGTTATTCTGCTATTGATTCCTTCTAGAGTATTTTTAATTTCAGTTATTGTGTTGTTCATTACTGTTTGTTTGCTCTTTAGATCTTCTAGGTCCTTGTTAAATGTTTCTTGTATTTTGTCTATTATATTTCTAAGATTTTGAATCATCTTTATTATCATTACTCTGAATTCTTTTTCAGGTAGTTTGCCTATTTTCTCTTCATTTATTTGGTCTTGTGGGTTTTTATCTTGCTCCTTTGCCTGTAAGATATTTCTCTGTCTTCTCATTTTGTCTAATTCACAGTATTTGAGGTCTCCTTTCCCTAGGCTGCAGGGTCGTAGTTCCTCTTGCTTCTGTTCTCTGCCCCCAGTGGTGGGGTTGGTCCAATGTCTTGTGTAGGCCTCCTGATGGGAGGGACTGGTGCCTGCATTCTGGTGGGTGGAGCTGAGTCTTTTTCCTCTGATGAGCAGGGCCGTGTCAGGTGGTATGTTTTGGGGTGTCTGTGAGCTTAGTATGACTTTAGGTAGTCTGTGTGCTGATGGGTGCGTTTGTGTTCCTGTCTTGTTTGTTGTTTGGTGTGAGAAGTCCAGCACTGGGAGCTGCTGGCAGTTGGGTGAAGCCGGGTCTTAGATTCAGATAGAGGCCTCTGTGAGAGCTCTCAGAGGTTAATCTTCCCTGGGGCTGGAAATTCTCTACTAGTCCAGCATCCTGGACTCAGTGCTCCCACTCCAGAGCCTCAGGCCCAACTTCTGGTCGAGGGACCAACACCCTGCAAGTTGCTTGTCCCAGCAATAAAGGGGTTTAAAAAAAATTTTTTTTAAGTCTAACAAAACTCCAAATGGTAAAAAGTAAAATCAAACAAATAGAAACAGAAACAAGGAAATGCTCACACACAAAGAAACAAAAACAGAACCAAGTAAAGCAAATAGCAAGAGAACAACCAGACAAACAAAAGAACCCAAGAACAAAATCAAGCAATTAAGAAGAAAGCCGACAAAAACCCAAAACCAAAAAACAAAACCAAAGCAGAGTGCCAACCAAATAAAGCAAGGAAACAAAACAAACTGAAAAAAATGACATTTTAAAAAAGAAAAAGAAGAGAAAGAGAAAGCGGAAAGAAGACAGAACAGAAAAGCAACGTAGGAACAGAAATCTAAAAAAGTAATAATAAAATAGGAAATATATTAAAGAAAAAAAAGACAAACAAAACCCCAGAGAAATGTTAAAAACAAAACCAAACAAACAAAAACAGAAACAAGGAAATACACACGTAAAAGAAACAAAAACAGAGGCAAATAAAACAAAAAGCAAGAGAACAACCAGACAAATAGAACTCAAAAATGAAATCAAACAATTAGGATTAATACTAACAAAAACACATAACCTAAAAACAAAACCAAAGCAGTGTGCCCACTGAAGAATAAAGCAAGGAAATAGAACAAACTGATAAAAATGATTTTAAAATAATAATAATAAAATAAAAAGGGAAAAAACACAGAACAGAAAAGCAAAATAGAAATGGAAATATTACAAAAATTAAAGAAAAAGAGGAAGAAAAACATAAGGGAAAAGAACACAGAACAACAGAAAAGCAAAGTAAAAATAGAAATATATAACAAAATAAATACATTATAAAACACAGAGATCCCAAAAGACTAAATTAAAAAAAAAAAACTAAAACAAGAACACAAAAAGAAAGAAAAAGAAACCAAAGGAAAAAAAAAAAAGAGAAGCCAGAACCAACAACAGAATGAATCAAAACATAATAAAATAAATAGTAATAATTATGTTTCCCTGGGGTCTCTGCTGTGAAGGTCCTTGCACACGCCGTGAGCCATAGCCCCCCTCCGCCTCCCCAGGAGCACCCCATCTGCCTCTGGGCTGGTCTCTGGACCTGCTGTGGGCCCTGTGGGGACCCCTCTGACTCTGATGTGGCCCAGTTCCTGCGTGTGCTGCCCCCAACGTCCACAGCTGCCAGAGCTGGACCGTTTTCATTTGTGGGAACACTCATTGTCTACTCAGATGTTCCATAAATGCAGGGTCTTCCTAGCTGATCATGGGGATTTAATCTGCAGCTTGTACAGCTGATGGAAAGATTTTCCATCCTCTTCCTTAGTCACCCCATCCCTGGGGTACAGCTTTGGTTTTATCCCCACCTCTGCGTGTGGTCCGCCCACAGGAGTCTGGTCCTGAGGCTGCCTTGGAGCTCCTGGGCCTGGCCCTGTGAGGACCGGGTGCAGAGGTGGTATGACTGCTTGGATCACAGGTGCCCCAGCGGCGCCAAATGCACAGGGGAGCCAGCGGCCATAGGTGCAAGAGATTTGGCCCCAGTGAGGGCCTTTTCCAGCACTCAGCATAAGGCATGTGAGGGCCAGCCCTGGCTGGGGTTTTTCTGGCACCCAGCAGCAGGCATGTAAGGGCCAGCCCTGAGAGGGTGGTTGTTTTTTTTTTTTAATTGCCCTGCAGCCAGCACATGAGGGCCAGCTCTGAGGGGCCTTTTTTATGTCTCAGCAGCCAGCGCACAAGAGCCAGCCCTGAGCGGGCTTCTTTTATTGTTGTTGGCAGGCAGCGACATGTGGGGAGGGAGAGGTTACAATAGTGGCTCCTCCCCCTGCGTGGGACTCAGCAGTAGTGCCCTGCTTCCATGGCAGTCCAGTCTTCCTCCATAGGCATTCCCTGCTGCAGATTTCTTCCCTCCCATCCCCTCAGTCCGTCTCGCCACAACGAACAGCAGTTCTCGCTCTGGGCCTGTTCTCCAATCCCCACACACCAGCTCCCAGCCCCCTTGCACACCTGTGAACACACATCCCAGTCCGGGGCACATAGGGCTGAGGTATGGACCGTCTGTGTAGTTCTCACTCTGTTCTGTCTGCCACAGATCAGCAGCTTCAAGCTCTTCCGACGGCGTCAAATGCTTCCATTCTGTCCCAGTGGATTTCCCCATCGGAGAGGGGGTATCCCCATTAGAGAGGGGGTTTCCCCACATTCGGGAATCTCTCCTCTGCTTCAGCTCCCATCTCCTGGGGGTGCAGGTCCCATCCCGCTTCCTCTCCTCCTCCTTCTCCCTTCCTTTTTTCCATCCTACCCAGTTATGCAGGGATCTTTCTAGTCCTTTCCATTGTCCAAGGTCTTCTGCTAGTTTTCAACTGGTGTTCAGTGAGAATTGTTGTATCTATAGATGTATTCCTGATGCATCCATGGAGAGAGATGAACTCCACGTCTACCTGCTCCTCCACCATCTTGAATCCTAAATTTCTGTCTTAAAGTTACTCCTGTAGAAAAATACTGTAAACCTTGGAAAGTATGTGCTTATTTTATATAACCATTTCAAACTATAGGATAAAAATCAAATTTTGAATATTAGTATTTAGCTCTCTCTCATCCCTTTTTACAATTCCTCCAGTCCAGTACTCTTTTATCTAGTAAACTTCCTTTCTGCTTTTCCAATTTCTATTCACATCATCCTCAGGTAAGTACAGAAATTTTCAGCCACGTTGAGAGCATGTACCCTCCATTTCCAGAACAGCATTCAGAAAGGAAGGAAAAAGACCAGTAACAGGATGACCATGCACTCAGAGCACTGTGCTCCCAGCAAAAGCACCTATGGGCAGGTTTACTAATTGACCTAACTGTGCTGTACAGCCACTGCCAACCTGCCAGGAGTGGAAAGGAGCATTTGAAAAGAAGAGTCAGCAAATTATCTGTGTTGTGTCTGGAGAATTATTTCATTTTCATATGAAATTCAAAACATTATACACATTTTGAAGTAAAAGGATATTACTACAACTTTTGGCAAAATTAGAGTTTACTTACCAACCACATCTACATTCTAAACATAATATACGTGAATGCATGTTTGTACATTTAAATAAGTTAAATTTGTTTATTTTCACTTTACAAAGCTTATTTTCACTATTACAAAGATAGTAGTTTATAAACCTAATCAGGAAATACTTTCTTGTTAAGTTCTATTCTCAAAGCTTCAGAAAAACACTTTGAATTTTTTAATTTCTTTAGTTCTCTTTATTAAGGTAAAATTGAAAGAATATGCAAATACCTTAGCATGAAAAGGTAAATATGGGTTCCCATTTTTTTAAGTGTGAAAAAAAAAGGTATTCTTCAAAAAAAAAATCCAAATGTAATCGTATTTTTTCCCCCAAAGGGGCTAACTATCCAAAATGTGCATTAGTCATTTTCTTGTTCCTCTAGAAACAATTTATAAAAGTTGGATGATTTCAGAAGTCTCAAATAGTTTAGCTGTAAGACTACCTATAGCTCATGAGAATGAAATAAATGATTTTAAAATCCTTTCCAAAGTTTCCATCATCCTAGAATTATATATTACCTCTTGGTTCCTTCCACTGGAACTAAAAAAGTTAAAATGAGTAGCTCTTAAGCTCTGTGGGACTGATAATATGAAGAGGAACAAGAAATAAAAGATGATAACTTACAAGGCAGAGGTTACTCGATCCTGGAATGAATCTGGGGGGATCCAATTCGAGCCTTTCAGAAATATGGGAAGTCCATTAATTTTGAAGTAGAAACTCAGACCACGAGATCCTTTTATGGGCTCTTCTATAAGTTCCACTGTCCTAAAATAAACCTATTATTAACAGAATTAAATAATGAATATGAAATTTAAAACATAAGCACATGACAAAACCAAACTGTATTGTTTACTATAGCCTTAAAAAAATAAGCAAAAGAGATTTTTTTTAAAGTAAACTTCCAAGCAGTTTACATGAACATAAATTAGTGTTAATTTTCTATCTGCTATGAAGCACTTAATATGGAAGTGCACATTTTAGAAAATATATATATAAATAAATTATTGCCAGGTCCTGTTATTTCTCTTTGAAAAGAAAAATACAGAAACCATTAAAGAGTGAAATATACTGTAGTCTTCCCCATGATGTAGGCATTTGCAATTATGTCAAAAGAAATATATTTGAGATAACACTTCAAAATTAAAACAAAAATTGATACTATTTCACAAAAGTGGGGAAAATATGTCACCAGTTAATTTGATGCATCTTTGAAACACACATTCTCATTTCAGTGTTATTAAAATGTGCCAAAACATGTATCTTAGAATCAAAGAAATACAGTACAAGGTATTTCATAATTTAACAACTGTCCAATTTTAATAGCACATTATTATAAAGTCATTTTGTTTAATGGGCAATTTAATCTTAACTAATTATCACATCAAACTCAATGTCTGAGACAGCACTGATATGGAGACTGGAGATGTAAGTGGTGCTCCAACTGGAAGAAAAGATGGAAGTACACAGTCCAGTGTTATCCTTGCTATGTGAGAAGAAGCTGAGACCTTTGTCCCTGTGACAGTCCAGCCAGGTTTCCCTACAGTTAAGAAGTGAGCAGCAAGACCTTAGATAGAAAAGATTGACATTCTTATCCAAATCTTCATTCTTTCCAGCCATAAACTGGATCAAGTACTGAGGGACACAGTTATATACCAACAAAGCCCGTCTTGAAACCAAGATTATGCATTTCTTCTCTAGTTAAAAATAATTAATAAATCAACTTATTTCATGTAATGAAAGTGTCCACCATTCTTCCACTTTCTGACCCTTGCCCTAATTAATATGACATGACAAAAGATATCAGAGTTAACTTTATGAGAAGACACAGAACAAGGCCCGGATGAGGAGGATATTGACATGGAATTACCACACCTGTTTTAGGATGCAAAAATGTAAAAAAATAATGGTTACTTTCAGAGGTAACTTTTAAAACATCTTGATGGTAGATTCAAACATCTAGAACAGCAGTTCTTTAAATGTGGCCAGGGGACCATATGAGATCCCTGGGAACCTTTCAACGGGTTTCCTGAGTTCAAAATTATTTTCACAGTAAAGCTAAAACATCATTTGCCTTTTTCACTCTTACTTTCTTTTGAGTATACAGTGGAATTTTCCAGAAGCTATGTGATGTGCAATGACATGGTCATTCTGACAGCTAATGGAATGTGTGCTTGTGTATTCTGGTGTGTTCTACTTCTCTAGCAGAGGTTGAGGGTATGAAGAGGTACATTTCCAGAGATTAACTCAATTTGTTCTCAGTACTACTGTGCTCTTACTAGCTGCCGCTGGTTATTCCTGCTATAACCTCTGTAGCCTCATTACTGTTCAATAAATTCTTATTTTGAATCTCAAAGTTTTCCTTGCAACTTACGCAGAAACACAAAAGGACTAGGTACCTTTTGTTAACTTGTTTCATGTAATATTCTTAAGTTTTCAAATAAAAAGAAATTTTAATTGAGACTCATTTAAACAATAATATTTTATCTCATTCTAAAAGAAAACTTACTTTTAATGTACTTTTTCCTAATTTTTGTCTTAAATTGCTGTCTTAAAATGGGATTAGAAGACTAACATTCTCACCTACAAACACACTGTCTACATTTAAAAGTGATGAAAAAAATGAAGCTGACATATCAGAGAGTCTTCTGACTCAAGGAAGGGAGGAATCTACTCTAAAGAAACTGGGTGAAATGATAAATAAGAAATGAGATTGTGATGAAAGCCATATTGCCCTCTACTTTGTAGATGTTAATAATTTATCTTATTGTATCTTATGCAATGGAACATTTAAAAAATACTATTTATGGTGCCAGTTATGTTGTAGTATCATTTTGAGACCAATCATTCTAAGTATAAAGAAAAAGGAACTGAATATTTTAAACTTAGACGGGTAAAATCTTCAAAAGGCTAACATTCTTTATTACGTTGTAATACATTGTTTTACATTGTATTATAATGTTTTTCAAACTAGAAATGACAAAGCACTAGAGTATCTCATAGGGTTGGTTTTCACACTGCATTTGCTGGAGAAGCACACATATTAGCTGAGAGAGTTTTACAGTGGGTAACACAGCTGGTGCCTTGGCAAAAATTAAGGCAGTGCCTCCAAACTGTGCTAGTAGCCATTTTATCCTTCACTTTCATGCATTATTGCGGGGGGGGGGCAGTTTCACTTCAGGATGTCCTTGATAAAGCAATAAAATTTATTAATTCTATTAAACCCCAACCTTGAGTACACATCACTGTACTAGACTGTAAGATGAAATAGGAACTATGAATAAAGCATCACGCATGATGGATGTCTTAAGGAAAAGTATCTGGGCCACAGTTTGAGTTGTAAGCTGAATTAGCCATCTGGTTTATAAAACCTGGTTCTTTTAACTTGAAAGAACTGCCAGACAAACTATGGTTATTCAGACTTGGTGACTTGGTAGACATTTTCTCGAAAATGACTGAAGTGAGTCTTGTCAGTTCAAGCAAGTAACAGTTAAAAATTAGGATTTAGGAAAACTTGTACACACAACCATGAGCTTGAGAGCTTCCCAAAAGTCATCAATGGTAATGTTAACAAATTTGAATGTGATTTATATACTAAAATGGCTTAACATTTGAAAACATTTAAAAATCTCCAGACACCAACATTTTTCAAATAACCAATGTATTATATTACAATAACATACATGGATAAAAAATCCATTATGGGAAGCAAGAAAAACTACAATCCTGCAGCCTGTGGAACAAAAACCACAGTCACAGAAAGACAGACAAGATGAAAAGGCATAGGATTATGTACCAGATAAAGGAACAAGATAAAGCCCCAGAAAAACAACTAAATGAAGTGGAGATAGGCAACCTTCCAGAAAAAGAATTCAGAATAATGCTAGTGAAGATGATCCAGGACCTCAGAAAAAGAATGGAGGCAAAGATCGAGAAGATACAAGAAATGTTTAACAAAGACCTAGAAGAATTAAAGAACAAACAAACAGAGATGAACAATACAATAACTGAAATTAAAACTACACTAGAAGGAATCAATAGCAGAATAACTGAGGCACAAGAATGGATAAGTGACCTGGAAGACAGAATGGTGGAACCCACTGCTGCTGAACAGAATAAAGAAAAAAGAATGAAAAGAAATGAAGACAGCCTAAGAGACCTCTGGGACAACATTAAATGCAACAACATTCGCATTATAGGGGTCCCAGAAGGAGAAGAGAGAGAGAAAGGACCTGAGAAAATATTTGAAAAGATAATAGTCGAAAACTTCCCTAACATGGGAAAGGAAATAGCCACCCAAGTCCAGGAAGCACAGCGAGTCCCATACAGGATAAACCCAAGGAGAAACACACCAAGACACATAGTAATCAAATTGACAAAAATTAAAGACAAAGAAAAATTATTGAAAGCAACAAGGGAAAAACAACAAGTAACATACAAGGGAACTCCCATAAGGTTAACAGCTGATTTCTCAGCAGAAACTCTACAAGCCAGAAGGGAGTGGCATGATATACTTAAAGTGATGAAAGGGAAGAACTTACAACCAAGATTACTCTACCCAGCAAGGATCTCATTCAGATTTGATGGAGAAATCAAAAGCTTTACAGACAAGCAAAAGCTAAGAGAATTCAGCACCACCAAACCAGCTCTACAACAAATGCTAAAGGAACTTCTCTAAGTGAGAAACACAAGAGAAGAAAAGGATCAACAAAAACAAACCCAAAACAATTAAGAAAATGGTCATAGGAACATACATATCGATAATTACCTTAAACATGAATGGATTAAATGCTCCAACCAAAAGACACATGCTTGCTGAATGGATACAAAAACAAGACCCATATTACATAGCTGTCTACAAGAGACCCACTTCAGACCTAGGGACACATACAGACTGAAAGTGAGGGGATGGAAAAAGATATTCCATGCAAATGGAAATCAAAAGAAAGCTGGAGTAGCAATACTCATATCAGATAAAACACTTTAAAATAAACAGTGTTACAAGAGACAAGGAGGGACACTACATGATGATCAAGGGTTCAATCCAAGAAGAAGATATAACAATTATAAATATATATGCACCCAACACAGAAGCACCTCAATACATAAGGCAACTGTTAACAGCTATAAAAGAGGAAATCAACAGTAACACAATAATACTGGGGGACTTTAACACCTCACTTACACCAATGGACAGATGATCCATAATGAAAATAAATAAGGAAAGAGAAGATTTAAATGACACAACAGACAAGATAGATTTAATTGATATTTATAGGACATTCCATCCAAAACCAGCAGATTACACTTTCTTCTCAAGTGCACATGGAACATTCTACAGGATAGGTCACATCTTGGGTCACAAATCAAGCCTCAGTAAATTTAAGAAAACTGAAATCATATCAAGCATCTTTTCTGACCACAGTGCTATGAGATTAGAAATGAATTACAGGGAAAAATACGTAAAAAACACAAACTAATGGAGGCTAAACAATACGTTACTAAATAACCAAGAGAACAGTGAAGAAATCAAAGAGGAAATCAAAAAATACCTAGAGACAAATGACAATGAAAACACGGTGATCCAAAACCTATGGGGGCTTCCCTGGTGGCGCAGTGGTTGAGAGTCTGCCTGCCGATGCAGGGGACATGGGTTCGTGCCCCGGTCCGGGAGGATCCCACATGCCGCGGAGCGGCTGGGCCTGTGAGCCATGGCCGCTGGGCCTGCACGTCCGAAGCCTGCGCTCCACAACAGGAGAGGCCACAACAGTGAGAGGCCCGCATACCACAAAAACAAAAACAAAAACAACCTATGGGATGCAGCAAAAGCAGTTCTAAGAGGGAAGTTTATAGCTATACAAGCCTACTTCAAGGAACAAGAAGAATCTCAAGTAAACAATCTAACCTTACACCTAAAGGAACTAGAGAGAGAAGAACAAATAAAACCCAAAGTTAGCAGAAGGAAAGAAATCATAAAGATCAGAGCAGAAATAAATGAAATAGAAACAAAGAAAACAGTAGCAAAGATCAATAAAACTAAAAGCTGGTTCTTTGAGAAGATAAACAAAATTGATAAACCATTAGCCAGACTCATTGAGAAAAAGAAGGAAAGGACTCAAATCAATAAAATTAGAAATGAAAAAGGAGAAGTTACAACAGGCACTGCAGAAATACAAAGCATCCTAAGAGACTACTACAAGCAACTCTATGCCAATAAAAGGGACAACCTGGAAGAAATGGACAAATTCGTAGAAAGGTATAACCTTCCAAGACTGAACCAGGAAGAAACAGGAAATATGAACAGACCAATCACAAGTAATGAAATTGAAACTGTGATTAAAAATCGTCCAGCAAACAAAAGTCCAGGACCAGATGGCTTCACAGGGAAATTCTACCAAACATTTAGAGAAGAGCTAACACCCATCTTTCTCAAACTCTTCCAAAAAACTGCAGAGGAAGGAACACTCTCAAACTCATTCTACAAGGCCACCATCACCCTGATACCAAAACCAGACAAAGATACTACAAAAAGAGAAAATTACAGACCAATATCACTGATGAATATAGATGCAAAAATCCTCAACAAAATACTAGCAAACAGAATCCAACAACACATTAAAAGGATCATACACCATGATCAAGTGGGATTTATCCCAGGGATGCAAGGATTCTTCAACATACGCAAATCAATCAATGTGATACACCATACTAACAAATTGAAGAATAAAAACCATATGATCATCTCAATAGATGCAGAAAAAGCTTTTGACAAAATTCAACACCCATTTATGATAAAACCTCTCCGGAAAGTGGGCATAGAGGGAAGCTACCTCAACATAATAAAGGCCATATACAACAAACCCACAGCAAACATCATTCTCAATGGTGAAAAACTGAAAGCATTTCCTCTAAGATCAGGAACGAGACAAGGATGTCCACTCTCACCACTATTATTCAACAACGTTTTGGAAGTCCTAGCCATGGCAATCAGAGAAGAAAAAGAAATAAAAGGAATCCAAGGTGGAAAAGAAGAAGTAAAACTGTCACTGTTTGCAGATGACATGATACTATACATAGAGAATCCTAAAAATGCCACCAGAAAACTACTAGAGCTAATCAGTGAATTTGGTAAAGTTGCAGGATACAAAATTAATGCGCAGAAATCTCTTGCATTCCTATATAGTAATGATGAAAAATCTGAAAGAGAAATTATGCAAGAACTCCCATTTACCATTGCAACAAAAAGTATAAAATACCTAGGAATAAACCTACCTAGGGAAACAAAAGATCTGTATGCAGAAAACTATAAGATACTGATGAGAGAAATTAAAGATGATACCAACAGATGGAGAGATATACCATGTTCTTGGATTGGAAGAATCAATATTGTGAAAATGAGTATACTGCCCAATGCAATCTACAGATTCAATGCAATCCCTATCAAATTACCAATGGCATTTTTTACAGAACTAGAACAAATCATCTTAAAATTTGTATGGAGACACAAAAGACCCCGAATAGCCAAAGCGGTCTTGAGGGAAAAAAAACGGAGCTGGAGGAATCAGACTCCCTGACTTCAGACTACACTACAAAGCTACAGTAATCAAGACAATATGGTACTGGCACAAAAACAGAAACATAGATCAATGGAACAAGATAGAAAGCCCAAAGATAAACCCACACACCTATGGTCAACTAATCTATGACAGAGATATACAATGGAGAAAAGACAGTCTCTTCAATAAGTGCTGCTGGGAAAACTGGACAGGTACATGTAAAAGAATGAAATTAGAACACTCCCTAACACCATACACAAAAATAAACTCAAAATGGATTCGAGATCTAAATGTAAGACCGGACACTATAAAACTCTTAGAGGAAAACATAGGAAGAACACTCTTTGACATAAATCACTACAAGATTTTTTTGATCCACCTCCTAGAGTAATGGAAATAAAAAGAAAAATAAACAAACGGGACCTAATGAAACTTCAAAGCTTTTGCACAGCAAAGGAAACTGTAAACAAGATGAAAAGACAGCCCTCAGAATGGGAGAAAATATTTGCAAACGTATCAACGGACAAAGGATTAATCTCCAAAATATATAAACAGCTCATGCAGCTCAATATTAAAGAAACAAACAACCCAATCCAAAAATGGGCAGAAGACCTAACTAGACATTTCTCCAAAGAAGACATACAGATGGCCAAGAAGCACATGAAAAGCTGCTCAACATCACTAATTATTAGAGAAATGCAAATCAAAACTACAATGAGGTATCACCTCACACCAGTTAGAATGGGCATCATCAGAAAACGTACAAACAACAAATGCTGGAAAGGGGGTGGAGAAAAGGGAACCCTCTTGCACTGTTGGTGGGAATGTAAATTGATACAGCCACTATGGAGAACAGTATGGAGGTTCCTTAAAAAACTAAAAACAGAATTACCATATGATCCAGCAATCCCACTACTGGGCATATACCCAGAGAAAACCATAATTCAAAAAGACACATGTACCCCAATGTTCACTGCAGCACTATTTACAATAGCCAGGTCATGGAAGCAACCTAAATGCCTGTCGACAGATGAATGGATAAAGAAGTTGTGGTACATATATACAATGGAATACTACTCAGCCACATAAAGGAACAAAACTGGGTCATTTTTTGAGATGTGGATGGATCTGAAGACTGTCATACAGAGTGAAGTAAGTCAGAAAGTGAAAAACAAATATCGTATATTAACACATGTATGTGGAACCTAGAAAAATGGTACAGATGAACCAGTTTGCAGGGCAGATGTTGAGACACAGATGTAGAGAAGAAACATGTGGACACCAAGGGGGGAAAACCATGGTGGGGTGGGGATTGTGGTGTGCTGAACTGGGCGATTGGGATTGACATGTATACACTGATGTGTATGAAATTGATGACTAATAAGAACCTGTAGTATAAAAAAACAAAGAAACAAACAAAAACAACTAATATTAAACTTTCTTTGGGTTATTTGTATGGAAATATGTTAATATAAATGTTTCAGACATTACATGAAATTTCTAATAATCTTATATGTTCTGGTATAAGTCATAATTCTAGTTATTACTTTAAAATGTATATCTCAGAAATAACTAAATTTCCTTGTCAATTGCATTATTATGAACTTTCATCAAATCTTTAACTGTGGTCTTTTTTTTTTTTTTTTTTTCAGTACGCGGGCCTCTCACTGTTGTGGGCTCTCCCGTTGCGGAGCACAGGCTCCGGACACGCAGGCTCAGTGGCCATGGCTCACGGGCCCAGCCACTTCGCAGCACGTGGGATCTTCCTGGACCAGGGCACGAACCGGTGTCCCCTGCATCGGCAGGCGGACTCTCAACCACTGCGCCACCAGGGAAGCCCAACTGTGGTCATTTTTAAGTCTTTTGTCATTTACAGACAGTTCTGGGTGTACTCTGATGCTTTCACAAAAATGTTCCTATAAAAGGGTTTCATCTTCAAGGAATTCATGGAAAAGGCTCTGACAAGTACAGGTTTCTGGTAACTGACTATACTGCTGAACTGAATGAATAAGCATTTTCAGAACTCTAATAGAAAACTGATGAATTCATAAAAGTGCTAACAAAAGATCAAGATGAAAAAAAAATTAATTACATGCGAGTGAGTGAACTGATGAGGATGATTATAATTTTTGTGAGTTTCTGTTTGAATAAAAAAAAAATCCCACAAGGACTCAGAGGCAAAAAATATACAAATCCATTTTCACTGCAAAGTAAAGGAGATGTTACAGTGGAGGATTACTGGACTGAATGTCAATATTATGACATAGTATGAGTGTGTTTCGTGTTTGGTAATTGCAATCATTGTTGCTTTTGTTGTGGTCATCCATTTACAATGCTTGGTGTCAGTTTATTTATCACTTGTAAAAATAAAATACAGTGTGTGTGAAAAAAAAATCCATTATGAAGAGAATGGTCTCATACCATACACAAAAATAGACTCAAAATGGCTTATATACTTAAATATAAGACATGACACCATACCACTCCTAGAAGAGAGCACAGGCAAAACATTCTCTGACATAAATCATATCAATGTTTTCTTAGGTCAGTCTCCCAGGGCAATAGATATAAAAGCAAAAATAAACAAATGGGACCTAATCAAACTTACAGGCTTCTGCAGAGCAAAGGAAACCATAAACAAAATGAGAAGACAACCTATGGACTGGGAGAAAATATTTGCAAATGATGCAACTGACAAGGGATTAACCTCCAAAATTCACAAACAGCTCGTGTGGCTCAATATCAGAAAAAACAAATAACCCCATCTAAAGATAGGCAGAAGATATAAATAGACATTTTCCAAAGAAGACATACTGATGGCCAACAGGAATGTGAAAAGATGCTCAGCATTACTAATTATTAGAGAAACACAAATCAAAACTGCAAGATACCACCTCACACCAGTCAGAATGGCCATTATTAAAAAGTCTACAAATAACAAATGCTGGAGAGCGCATGGAGAAAAGAGAACCCTCCTGTACTGTTGGTGGGAATGTAACTTGGTGCAGCCACTATGGAAAACAGTATGGAGGTTCCTTAAAAAACTGAAAATAGAGTTGCCATATGATACAGTAATCCTACTCCTAGGCATATATCCAGACAAAACTATAATTCAAAAAGACACATGCACCCCTATATTTATAACAGCACTATTCACAATAGCCAAGACATAGAAACAACCTAAATGTCCATCGACAGAGGAATGGATAAAGAAGATGTGGTACATGTATACAATGGAGTACTACTCGGCCATAAAAAAGAACAAAATAATGCCCATTTGTGGCAACATGGATGGACCTAGAGATTATCATATTAAGTGAAGTAAGTCAAAAAAAGAAAGACAAATACCATATGATATCACTTACATGTGGAATCTAAAATGTAATACAGGGCTTCCCTGGTGGCGCAGTGGTTGAGAGTCTGCCTGCCGATGCAGGGGACACGGGTTCGTGCCCCGGTCCGGGAAGATCCCACATGCTGCGGAGCGGCCGGGCCCATGGACCATGGCCGCTGAGCCTGCGCGTCCAGAGCCTGTGCTCCGCAACGGGAGAGGCCACAGCAGTGAGAGGCCCGCGTACCGCAAAAAAAAAAAAAAAAAGCTAAAATGTAATACAGATGAACTTATCTATGAAACAGAAACAGACTCAAGCAGACAGAGAACAGACACGTGGTTGCCAAGCAGAGGGGGAAGGGATGGAGTGGAACTTGGGGTTAGCAGATGCAAACTACTATATATAGAATGGATAAATAACAAGGTCCTACTGTATAGTACAGGGAACTATATTCAATATCCTGTGATAAACTATAATGGAAAAGAATAATAAAAAAGAATGTATATATATATATATGTATAATTGAACCACTTTGCCGTACAGCAGAAATTAACACAACATTGTAAATGAACTATATACTTCAATTTAAAAAAAATAAAAATCCATTACAAGTGCAAGATATACCAATAGATTTTAATGCAACGGAGTATAAACAGCTCATCAAAATGGTTTTAGACTCCACATTGCAACTAACCTTTAAGAAACTACCACTTAAAAAAAAAAAAAAGAAACTACCACTTGTTAAGTTCTAGTGCAGTACCAAAAAATACCCACAATTACCTGAAAAGGCTATTAAAATACTCCTCTCTTTTCCAACTATGTTATCTCTGTGAGGCCAGAATTTCTTCATATATTTCAACAAAAACAATATATTGCAAACTAATTGGAAGCAGAAGAAAATGAGAATCCAGCTGTCTACTAATAAGCAAGACATTAGACATGTAAAACAATCATTATTCTCACTAAATTTTTTATTCTATAAATATATTTACTTTTAATAAAATGACATATATTAACATGTCATGGGTTTAGTATTGTGAGTTGAAATGAATAAATAAAGATTTAAACCTCTGCTTTAATATTTACCCACAAACAAAAGCACTTTAGGGTCCTCAATAATTTTTAAGAATATGAAGCAGTTGAGTCCAAAAAATTTTGAGAATCACTAATCAAGAAAATAGAACTCGGGGCCTCCCTGGTGGCGCAGTGGTTGAGAGTCCGCCTGCCGATGCAGGGGATACGGGTTCGTGCCCCGGTCCGGGAGGATCCCATATGCCGCGGAGCGGCTGGGCCCGTGAGCCATGGCCGCTGAGCCTGCGCGTCCGGAGCCTGTGCTCCGCAAGGGGAGAGGCCACAACAGTGAGAGGCCCGCGTACCAAAAAAAAAAAAAAAAAAAAGAAAATAGAACTCATTTATATCTTTATATCCATTAATGCTACAAATAATATTAATGATAAAACACAACTTCTAACATAGTTTTTCATTTCTGTGCAAATTTTCTCATGAAAAGACAGCTATCCCTATCTCCCAGTCCCTACAATAACAATTTTATGACCCCAGTCAAAGTAAACCCTAACCCATCTGACAGTGCCTCAGAGGTGAAGCAGTAATTACCAGGCACATTTCCCTATGCACATTCTTTGAGAGGTTAAAGGCTGGTCTGTCTATGATTAGTGTCAGTAAAACCATGTCCTCTGGCAATATTGACAGGTAACATAAAAGCCTTCTTCTACAGCAAGTGATTTTACCTCAGAGAAAATAATGGGCTCTGAGAAAGGTTTCTTGACAAGACCCCTGAGTAACACATTTACAACCAGAGTGAATATACTACCTCCTTACAAAATCAAAAATATTTTAAACAGCTCAACAAAGTAAGTTACTGTCTAAAAGTAGAAGAGGGTGTAAATATCTAAGAACCTAAATGTGTAAGTCAAGCAGTTTGAATTTAAAAAATTTTTAATTTCCAAACTTTTCTATCTAATGTTGAAGGTTCTATTAGCAAGTCACTAAATTACTTTTTAACTTAGCTTCATGATATCATTTTTAAAATAGAAGGATTAACTTTAAAAGTACAGGATAGCTGAACACATTTTTTTAGACAGGAGTTAGGAATATCTTAACTAAAGGGCTTTAAGAGGTTTGTGACTGATAAGTAAATACCATATACTTCTCAAATTTCTTTCTCTGGCAGACGAAACAAATGATGATGTAATGAAGCATTGATTCATAAAGTGAGTATTACTTCTCAGCTGTCTATACTCAAATACTTAAAAAGCTGTCATAGTATCACTAGATTTTCAAAAGAATAAGTTTCTTCTTTTTTAAAAAAAATAACATTTCTAAACATTGGCAAGTGTTAAGTGAAATATTTTTCAAATAATTTTCATGCATTTCCAAAGTACACTTTCTAAAACAATTTCATCTCTACTGTCATGCATTTTTAGTGACAACCAAACCCCACATTTCTGTCTGCTCTGAAAGTCCTCTAACATGCAGAAATACTGAGAAAACTGGTGCTGGATCTCCACAAAGAACTCTCCTCAAACAGACCTGCACAAGAAGATGCAAGAGTGGCTCTCCTTGTTGTGACCTAGAAGTCTGCAGACAGCAGCACAACCAGAAGTTAACAGATTAAAGTTTACATCAGTATCGTTACTTGATTGATATCTTTGTAGCCAGATGTATATTTCGTGTATCTGACACTAGATAGGATCACTTTTTAACATACCCCTCTTCTATATGACAAAATTATTTTCAGTAATAATAATGAAATAAAATGAATAATGACAGTGGCCAGAAAAAATGCAGACACTGAAAGGTCTCTTGTATTTAACTCCATATGAATAATCACACCGTTTTTTAAGTAAAATAAACGTTAGAGTATAAAAAAGGAAAAAGTACTGGATTCATGAATTTGATTATATTAATTTTTTTAAAAAGAAACTAACATATCTACATATTGGTTTGTTATAGTAATGGATAATAATATTTGCTAATTTGAGCCTTAACTTCTAAAAATGTCAGGAACCTTGTCAAGGGCTTCCCTGGTGGCACAGTGGTTGAGAGCCCACCTGTCGATGCTGGGGACACGGGTTCGTGCCCCGGTCCGGGAAGATCCCACATGCCGCGGAGCGGCTGGGCCCGTGAGGCATGGCCACTGAGCCTGCACGTCCGGAGCCTGTGCTCCACAACGGGAGAGGCCACAACAGTGAGAGGCCCGCGTACCGCAAAAAAAAAAAAAAAAAAGAATATAGCCAGATTTGTCAATCTATCCTTGAATAATTGATGGAAAAACACCTTTTATTAATTTTAATTTAGAAATGTTCTTTCAAATAAAGCCAAAGATATACAATATTTTGGGAAGGTATTAGATAAAAAGATAAGTTTGCCAGAGATTCATAAAAATTCCTCTTCACATTAAATTCCAAAAAAAGCAGTAGTATCCATGTCCGTTTCCTTGAGATCCATTCAAACTGCTTACAAATGCCCCTGGGTTCAAAAATTTTCCACTTCTCAAGTATTTCTTCTGCAAAATCAGAGAAAATGGCTGAATGATAGTGAACACAGATATATAATCCATTGCTTTAGAACAACTCCAGTTCTTGGTGAAAACGGTTGGTATATTCAACATTGCTATTTTGATTTCTTCAGGCAATGTAAGATCAGCATCTCCTGTTGTTTCTCCTGGCACTCTTCTTCAAATTTTTATTCTTTTTTTTCTATGTAAATGTCCATTTCCTTGCAGTTTGTTTTTGAAAAATGAATAGCCTTCAAAATTTCTGTGCACTTATCTTCAAAGATGAATTTCAAAAGCTTGGAATTTCACTGTACATTGCTCAAAGTATATATATTTGTATCTGATTAACCTCATCTAAAATTCTACACTAAGGAGAGGAAAAAAAAAAAGATAATTCGGAAGAGAAAACCCACACTAGCAGAGAACAAAATCTGAGCTGATTCACACATGTCCACATTTGCTTTGGCTCACAGAGGACTTCAAAGTTGAGATTAGCTTTTCAAAATTTAGCTTTACAGTGCCCTAGCTTCATAATGAGCATTCCTTTTGTCTAGGAAAGACTTTCTGCAGCTTTTTCCAATGATGAGGTGAGATTAAAAAGAATGAATACAATTTTTCCAAACTTCCAGAAAATGTCACACATGAAGAAATGTTTCCAAAACAGCAAATTCTGCAAGGTTCAAAGAATGATTTTCAGTTAACCATAACAGAGGTTTATAAAACAACGATCCTGTTGTTTCAGGACATCTTTTGTGAGTACGGAGGCAGTCTTTCCAGAAATAAAAGAATGACTTCTTTATTTCAATGTACCACCTTCTCTACAGACATATATGATTAAGTCACACAGCTGATCTCTGTATGAAGCATCTGGAGTGCTATCAAAAAGATTTCCAAGGTACTTTGGGGTTTTTTAATATCTGCCGCTACTAAAGCATATCACTGATGTCATGTTTTACTTTGATTCTTTAGTTTTAAAACAATTATCAAGTAAAAAAAAGAATAAATTTCAACTCTAAAGGTATTAAAATTAGTAAAATATTTCATATATGAATCCAAATATGCACTTACCAAGCAAAATATTGCATATTAACACATCACAGTTAACACTTTTCTCTATTTCAAGTTTTTTAAAATAATGACTTAAGTTTTTTAGAGCAGCTTAGGGTTCATAGCAAAAGCGAGCGGAAGGTACAAAGATTACCCCCTGACCCTACACATGAATATCCACCCCCATCATCCACATCCCCTGACCCTACACGTGAATATCCACCCCCATCATCCACATCCCCTGACCCTACACGTGAATATCCACCCCCATCATCCACATCCCCTGACCCTACACGTGAATATCCACCCCCATCATCCACATCCCCTGACCCTACACGTGAATATCCACCCCCATCATCCACATCCCCTGACCCTACACGTGAATATCCACCCCCATCATCCACATCCCCTGACCCTACACGTGAATATCCACCCCCATCATCCACATCCCCTGACCCTACACGTGAATATCCACCCCCATCATCCACATCCCCTGACCCTACACGTGAATATCCACCCCCATCATCCACATCCCCTGACCCTACACGTGAATATCCACCCCCATCATCCACATCCCCTGACCCTACACATGAATATCCACCCCCATCATCAACACCTCCCACCACAGTGGTACATTTGTTACAATCGATGAACCTATATTGACACCTCATAACCACCCTAAGTCCATAGTTTACCTTAGGGTTCGCTCACAGTGTTGCACGTTCTATGAGTCTGGACAAATGTATAATAGCATGTATCCATCATTATGGTATTAGAGTAGCTTCACTGTCCTAAAAATCCTCCGTGCTCTGCCTACTCATCACTCCCTCCTCCTCCCGACCCTTGGCAACTACTGATCTTTTAAATGTCTCCGTAGTTTTGTCTTTTCCAGAATATCACATACTTGGAATCATTTACATATTGGCTTCTTTCACTTAGTGATATGCATTTAAGGTTCCTCCATGTCTCTTCATGGCTTGATAGCTCATTTCTTTGCAGCGCTGAGTAATAGTCTATTGTCTGGATAGACCACAGGTTATTTATTACTTTGTCTACTTAAGGACACATTGGTTGCTTCCAAGTTTTGGCAATTAGAAATAAAGCTGCGGGCTTCCCTGGTGGCGCAGTGATTGAGAATCTGCCTGCCAGTGCAGGGGACACGGGTTCGAGCCTTGGTCTGGGAGGATCCCACATGCCGCAGAGCAACTAACTAGGCCCATGATCCACAACTACTGAGCCTGTGCATCTGGAGCCTGTGCTCCGCAACAAGAGAGGCCGCGATAGTGAGAGGCCCGCGCACCGCGATGAAGAGTGGCCCCCGCTCGCCGCAACTAGAGAAAGCCCTCGCACAGAAATGAAGACCCAACACAGCCAAAAATAAATAAATAAATAAATATTTAAAAAGGAAAAAACGTATTTGTACAATATCAAGTCAATAAAAATTGCTTATATACTTTATTAAAAAAAAGAAATAAAGCTGCTATAAACATTTATGTGCAAGTTTTTGTGTGGACATAAGTTTCCAACTTCTTTGGGTAAGTACTGAGCAGCTTGATTGCTGGATCATATGGTAAGAGTATGTTTAGTTTTGTAAGAAACTACTAAACTATCTTCCGAAGTGACTGACTGTACCATTGTACACGCCCACCAGCAATGAATGAGAGCTGCTGTTGCTCCACATCCTCACCAGCATTTGGAATTGTCAGTGTTCCAAAGTCTGTCCATTCTTTTTTTTTTTTTTTTGAGGGGTGGGGGTACTCGGGCCTCTCACCACTGCGGCCTCTCCCGCCGCGGAGCACAGGCTCCAGACGCGCAGGCTCAGTGGCCATGGCCCACGGGCCCAGCCGCTCCGCGGCATGTGGGATCCTCCCGGACCGGGGCACGAACCCGCGTCCCCTGCATCAGCAGGCGGACCCTCAACCACTGAGCCACCAGGGAAGCCCCTGTCCATTCTTATAGATGGTAGTGTTATCTCATTGTTGTTTCAATTTGTATTTCCCTGACGACATACGATGCGGAGTATCTTTTCACATGCTTATTTGCTATCTGTATCTCTTCTTTGGTAAGATGTCTGTTAAATGTTTGACCCATTTTTTAATTGGGTTATCTGTTTTCTTATTGTTGAGTTTAAAAGTTCTTTACGTATTTTGTTTAAGAGATGTGTCTCTTGCAAATATTTTCTCCCATCCGTGACTTGTCTTCTCATTCTCTTAACATTGTCGTTGGCAAAGCAGAAGTTTTTAACTTTAATAAAATCCAGCTTATCAATTATTTCTTTCCATTTTAAATTTTAAACATAAAAATAAGAACTCCAAGAGGTCACAATGAAGTAACTCATGTTGAGTTTCTTCTTTTTTATAACTACTGTGCTACTGTTTCTAATCTACTTTTAAATGCAAGAATATGTAATAAGACAGGGACTAGGGACATGAACTATGCCCAAAACAAGTTTAAACAATTCCAAACTGTTATGAACATACTTTCAAAATGACTGTATGAAGCTAAGTCCCCATGAGCCTGGGGACAACCATATAAAAGTTCTCCAAATTCACTTCCATGTAGAATATAATATTTATTAGAGGGTTAATAATAAAAATATGCTACGTTGAAGCCTACATATATGGTATTAAAACTCAAGTACAATTGCACACATGGGTAAAACGGACCAACAAAAGATGTTGGGAGGAGGAATATTTTATCACTGACGTTGCACAGAATTGCCAGAACATACTACTAATAAAAAACAGGCCACCTGTAGTCTACACACAATGCAACCACTTGCTACCTATACCCAGTGCTAACTGCTCTCATAGCCCACTCTGGGTAAGCCACTGTCTGTAGCCATTCTGGAAATGTTTAACTTTGACAGGGAGAAAGATAAAAGAAAGGTGTACTGAGTTGAACAGTGTTTCCTCAAAACACATGTCATTCAGAAACTCAGAATGTGACCTTATTTGGAAATACGGTCTTTGCACATGCAGTTAAGTTAAAATGAGGTCATACCAAATTAGGGTGGGCCCTAATCCAGTGGCTAGTTATCTTATAAGAAAAGCAGAGGGACTTCCCTGGTGGTTCAGTGGTTAAGAATCTGCCTGCCAATGCAGGGGACACGGTGCAATCGCTGGTCCGGGAAGATCCCACATGCCACGGAGTAACTAAGCCCATGAGCCACAACTACTGAGCCTGCGCTCTAGAGCCTGCAAGTCACAACTACTGAAGCCCGCGTGCCTAGAGCCTGTGCTCCGCAACAAGAGAAGCCACCGTAGTGAGAAGCCCGCGCACTACAACGAAGAGTAGCCCCCACTCGCCGCAACTAGAGAAAAGCCCGCGCTCAGCAGCGAAGACCCAATGCAGCCAAATATAAATAAATTACATTAAATTATCGAAAAAAAGGAATGATTGATTTATTGATCTGAAGGGGTGATAATGAGATACAGCTAATTGAGAAAAAAGAAAGAAAAGAAAAGCAGAGACACACACAGGGAAAAGGCCATATGATGACAGAGGCAGAGATTGGAGTGACGCATCCACAAGCCAAGAAATGCCAAGGACTAGCAGTAACTACCAGAAGCTAGAGGAGACAAGGAAGGATCCTTCCCTGAAAACTTCAGAAGGAACATGGCCTGACCAAAACCTTGATTTTGGACTTCCAGCCTTCAAAATTGTGAGAAAATAAATTATTTTTATCTTAAGCTACTCTATTTGTTATGGCTGTCCTAGGAAACCTGGGAAATACAGAAGGAAACACACTTCACAATCTCTGTGGACCCTCAGTATTGATCAAAAGTACAGAAGTGCTCAGAAATACACCTTGATTATTCTGAATTCCATATTTTTTGGCTGTGTGCTTTTAAGGTCTTTAGAGAGCCAAGAGTAGCACTTTGAAAGAGGAAGTGGCACTGGGACCTCCTTCTGCCCTGTGCATATTGCAAAGATGAAACTGGGAACTCAAGAAACAAAGAACAAAGTGAAATTTTTAAAAAACAAAACAGTAAAGGAAATCTCCATTATTTTTCTAATTGTAACAGCTAGGGGCAATCTTTTACCTCTTCTGGCTTGGGAACTGTGCAATATAATTTCTGATTGTGGAATACATATGATTACATTTTTTTCTTTCCCTACAGTAATTTAATTGGAGAATCTTGATGCCAGGTCAAATATAAACAGCAACTACCTTCTCTTGCTTTCAGCAAAAAGATTTACCTTATATAGGGAATACTTGGAAGAGTCTTACAAAGTAAGTTGTGCTAAAGTGAAATATCAACTAAGTGATTTCCTAGTTTTCCAGAAAGGTAAACCATAACAGTCATTCCAAAATATTTATTATGCCTTTAACACACATACTACCTAGGCAATTCAATACAATCAATTAGTAGAATACAAATATTCAATTAGAGCAGAAAATGGTAAAAACAGTCATGGGGAAGATTTTCTTTTTTATTCCATTTACCCAGAGCAGCCTCTCCCACTACCATTTATACACAAAACTTTCTTTTTTGTTAAAAAATCAAGTTGTTTTCCTAAATTGATAAAGCCAACTCTCCCAGACTCACATTCTAAGGTCCCTCTTGAAATGACTTGCTTGACAGACTTTATAATATCTCAACATTTTAAAATTTATTTATCTATGTATCTATCTATCTATCTATTTATTTATTTTTCAGTATGCGGGCCTCTCACTGTTGTGGCCTCTCCCCTTGCGGAGCACAGGCTCCGGACACGCAGGCTCAGCGGCCGTGGCTCACGGGCCCAGCCGCTCCGCGGCATGTGGGATCCTCCCGGACCGGGGCACGAACCCACGTCCCCTGCAGCGGCAGGTGGACTCCCAACCACTGCGCCACCAGGGAAGCTCCTGCTTTTATTTTCTAATTTATTTATTTTGGAAGTAATCATTAATTATCTCCCCTCATACTTAAACCATGTGCTTCAAAGTTACTCCTTTTAACAACACCAACAAAAATCTCAGTCATCAAGATATTCTTTTCCATCCAAAAGAAATAGAGTCAGCACTTTCCCTTCCCCACAGCACCTGCATTCTTTTTATGACCCAGTACATCTCTGCCTGCGTGGGCTGCAACCAAAACCTGTAACTTCCCCAGGGCGTTCCGTCGGAGATTGTGCTGTCGTCTTCTGACGTGCCCAGTAAACAAAAGATTAAAACGCATACGTCTAACGTTGATACAAGACAGGCAAGAAAGATATAAACCTAGCAATATGGATTTCAATGAGATACTTTAAAAATAGAACTATTTTTGCATAAAGCAAGCCCAGGATAACAATGAAACCATCAGGAAACATGAGAGGTAGAGAGCAGATAGGGAGAGGCCGGTGATGAGGGAAAAATTCCCCTGACACAGTACCGAGTGTTAGCGAACACGGGAGCGTGCAGAGTAAAGGTGAAATACAAACACTTTGGAAAACAATTTAGCATTCTCTGTAAAAGCTGAACCCGTGCCTACCCTATGATCCAGCAATCCCACTCCAGCAGGAATGCTGTTTGGGGGCATATGTGCTCCGAGTGTCATACGATAAAGTTCATAGCAGCATTATGCAGGAAAGCCAAAACTGGAAACTACCCAAATTCAACAGCAGAATGTGTAATACAATGAAATAGTACAAAGCAATGTAAGTAAACAAACTACAGCTACACACCACAACATATCTAAATGTCACAAATATAATGTTGAGCCAAATTAGCCAGTCATAAAAGAATATAAGCTATGTGGTTCTATGTACATAAAATTTAAAAACAGGCAAAAATAAAGTATAGTGTTATAAGTCAGGACAGTGGATCTTCGGGAAGGAAAGGGGGCAGTGATTGGGGAAGCTCGCAAAGGGTGGGGAAGCTCTGAGGCGCTAGTAATGCCCCTGCTTCTGGATCAGGATGACAGTCACATGGGTGTTCATTTTCGGATCATTCGTTAAGTGTTCCATTTACGTTCTGGTTTTTTCCTCTTGTGTGTTATACTACACAATAAATCAAAAATTAAAAAAAATCCCAGTCTGACACGTTCCCACCAAATAAAGGCTGGGAAGAAATCAAACTGAGAGATTCCTGCCAGGAAACAGATAATGACGGCACATAGCAGTCGAATTTCTTGCTTGCTGAAACACTGGCAGGTCTGAAAACATTAAGAAATTCGGGACTGCCAAGAAACTGAATTCCCTGGAAGAACTACCCTGGATGGAAACAAAGGTGAATTAGGTATCAGCTCTCTTACCAAATTTGGCAATAACCTACAATTTTAATCTAAATTTCAAAAGCAAACATTGATTCCTGAAACTTGCAAAACAGCTCAAATTTTTAAAGCATCCTGGTTTCCTCTTTTGAGCAATCATGGAAGTGTAGGGAGGCACAAGAGATCATTCAATCCAACCTCTACCATCCCAGTCAAGTGGACAAATAGACAAACACTCTTTAGAGTTCCCACTGCAAATGAATTCTGAGATGTTCCTCAGTTACCTGTTCTAGAATAAACAACCTTGACTAGGGCATAGTCTCTCCTGAGAGTAACCTTGATCTTATATGCTCCACTTCAAGCTCTCATCCTGCCCCACACCTAAATGAAAAAAATACCATAGGGCTTCCCTGGTGGCGCAGTGGTTGAGAGTCCGCCTGCCGATGCAGGGGACACGGGTTTGTGCCCCGGTCCGGGAGGATCCCACATGCCACAGAGCGGCTGGGCCCGTGAGCCATGGCCGTTGAGCCTGCGGGCCCGGAGCCTGTGCTCCACATGGGAGAGGCCACAACAGTGAGAGGCCCGTGTACCGCAAAAAAAAATAATAATAAAAAAAAAAATAAATAACAAACTAAAGAATCAGCTCGCCTTCAAGTTAAATTATCTTATTCCTTTATCCTTTAATCACCTTCACAGCTCTCTTCTGAACCTTCTAAGGAGCCAAAGAGAAAACTGATTAAAGTGTTATTTAACAGGCTAAATAAAATAGTACCTTAAGACTCCTACATGAACAGAATTATTGTTCAGATAACATTTTTGAAATAAGATAATTTCAAAAACCATAGCAGAGAAAGATACTTAGTTTCGGACCCAAGCCTTACCTCACACTTTAAAGTACTGCTCAAATACGAGGATTTAATTAGCATGTGTACAAGCAGGGTAGGCAGAAGGCTCAGAAAACAATTTCAAACCTACCACACACCTGTAACAGCTTGCAAAACACCACCAAACTAGCTTAAAATGACACAATCAGAAATCAATAGTTCTTTGTAAGTGAAGATATTCTGACTCTCAGATAAAGAGATGCACAGTTTTCAACCTCAGTTGGGCCCTAGGTGCTACCTCACAATCCGATTGTGGTGGCTGAGCCCTCTCCAGCCCTTTCTCAAGTCGTCACCTTCCTCAAGTGTCTAACTTGGCCCCCGTTACTCTCAGCAGACAACGTTACATCCCAGATCCCAGGAGAGAAAAGCACTGTCTGACCAGAATTCCCCAAACTTTCTTTCTCAGGTTCACTTTTCCCCTTTAAACTACACTGAAAGAGAGTTTGAAATCCCCACAGAAAGAAAATACACCTCAAGGGGTCCTAGACATCTTCCAAAGTACCTCCATCCTTAAGCTCCGTTTTTTTTCTCTCTATATGTTATTTTATCTTTTACCCCTATGACAACAAAACCAGAGCCCTCATCCCCAAGTGAATCCACCCACCAGTGCACTGATGCCATCCTCCCTACCTTATCCTACACACCTTGCCCTCTCTCAACTATCTCTAGTTGAGATGGAGATACTATCAGTCTTTCCCTCTCTCCTGGCCCCTTCCCATCAGGATTTTTTTGCTTTTTATTCCCTTAATGGTGTCCTTTTTTATGTTGAAACAATTTCAAACTCACAGAAAAGTTGCAATGATAGTACAAAGAACTCCTAAACACCCTTCACCCAGAGACCCCATTCAACTTTTGTCAGTTGCCTCAATGACACCTTTCATAGCAAAAAAGATCAGGCACTGCACCCAGCTGTTACATCTCTCTAGTCTCTTTCAATGTGGAAGAGTTCCTCAGTCTTTCCTTGACATTTTTGAGGATTACAGTAGATTGAAGTAGATTTGAAGATCTGTGCTAACGGAGCTCAATTTGGGATAGTCCAGTGCTTTCTCATGATTTAGATCCTGGTTATCTGCTTTGACAGGACTATCAAGGAAGTGATGCTATATTCTTCTTCTTGCAGCTTGTCAGGGGGCACCGCCACTTAATCAAGATGGTACCTGCTAGGTTCCTCCACTATATTTTTTTCTCCATTATAACTAATAAATACGTTGTTAAAAGGTGCTTTGAGGCTATATAAAGATCCCATATTTCATGCTGCTATACCCTCTAGTTTAGCATCTATTCCTATTTCTTTTTTTTTTTTTTTTTTTTTTTTTTTTTGCGGTATGTGGGCCTCGCGCTGTTGTGGCCCCTCCCATTGTGGAGCACAGGCTCCGGACACACAGGCTCAACGGCCATGGCTCATGGGCCCAGCCACTCCGCGGCATGTGGGATACTCCCGGACCGGGGCACGAACCCGCGTCCCCTGCATCGGCAGGCAGGCCCTCAATCACTGCGCCACCAGGGAAGCCCCCATTCCTATTTCTTGCCTGAATTATTTATAACTATGTTAGTTATCAAATAATTATTATTCAGTTCTATAATCCCTTCTACATTTATTAACTAGTTGGCATTCCATTTTAAGGAATAACTTTCCTTTCTCTCATTTATTGAATGATCTTAAATAATACTTATGCGCGTATTTATTTGTATCAGTGTGCACTCAAGGTTTTTTATTATGTTCAATGGGTTATAATATTTTACTACCACTCATTATTTTCAAGCTCAAATTCTCTCAGATTTGGCCAGTGGGAGCACATTAAACTGACCTCTGTGTCCTTTTTACCTGTTCCATCATTCTTTTTTGAAGATTTTTTTTGTGTGGACCATTTTTTTAAAGTCTTTATTGAATTTGTTACAATACTGCTTCTGTTTTATGTTTTGGTTTTTTGGCCATGAGGCATATGGGAATCTCAGCTCCCCGACCAGGGATCGAACCCACACCCCCTGCATTGGAAGGTGAAGTCTTAACCACTGGACCACCAGGGAAGTCCCTGTCCCATCATTCTTGAGTACCTTCTAACTTTCGAGTGCAGCAAGCTATTCTAGGCTTCAGCCTCCAAATCAGTCATTTCTCCCTGATTCCTTTTAGTAGAGTATTATTTAAAAACCAAGATTTGGAGACTAGCTCCATTCACTGTTAATAGAGTGCCGCTGTTCCCAGGACCTCCGAGAAGGCCTGGAAAGAGCTAGGAAATGTGTGTGTGTGTGTGTGTGTGTGTATGTGTGTGTCTATAAACACATACATGCATTTACATCTATATTTATTTCTATATCTATCTACATATACTGAAAGTCACAAGTCCACACTATCAGTTGCAATTCCAATCCATTCCAGCTTTTCCCCTCTATACATATACTACCTTTCTCCATCCATGAAAAACCTGGCTCTCTAAAATATATACACTTATTTGCACAGTATGTAGTCAACCTTCTGACCCCAACTGGCCATCATCACCACCTGGCTCCAGCGTGGTTCCCATGAAACATGTTTAAAGCACTGCCAGTACTCACTGTCTCTACTTTCCCCGCTTCAGTCATTCTCTGACCACTGCAATCGGATTTCCATTCTGGTCGAAGTCACCAGTCATCTCCTTATTGCCAAATCTGAAGGATCTTTCTCACTCCTTTTCTCACCTGAGCTCCCTACAGCATTTGACACTCTCTGAACATTCTCCACTTCTTAAAATACTCTCTTCCTCTGTGAGTCCCCACTCTAACTGGTTTTCCTTGTACCTCCTTGGCCATTCCTTCTTGGATCCCTCTGTGGCTTTCTCTTCTCCTCCCATGCTTAATTATTACAATTCCCAGGGGTTCTGTTCTAGCTCTCCTGTTCATGCAATGCCTGAGGTAGCTCATCCCCTTCCATGGCTACAATTATCTATATTCTGTTGACTTACACATGTATATCTTTAACCCAGATCTAATTCTTAAACTCCAGACCCATATAATGAAATGTTCATCAAATATTATTTTGAGGCTATCTCTCAGTCACTCACACAAAACACGTCTAACACAGAAATAATTTTCATCCTATCTCATCCCCCAAACCTGCTCTTCTTTATGAGTACTTCAACACAAAGAACAGAATTGCCACTTGTTCAGTGGCCCAAACCAGCAAATTAAGAATCATTTCTAACTCATCCTTCCCCCCTATCCCTATGCATCATCAAGACTGGTGGTTTTACCTCCAAAATTTCTCTCAAATCTATCTCCTCAGCAATTCCACAGACCAAGCAATCATCATCTTGTGCCTAAATTACCACCATAGTCTTCTGACTGGCCTCCCACTCCTGTCATTCTTCCAATCTGATCTACACAGTCTTTGTAGAATATGATCAGTGCTCTCTCCTTAAAACCCTTCAAAGAATCCCCGCTGTCCTCAGGACAGTCTAGTTCCTTCACATGGCTTACTAGGCTCTGTGGGATCTTGCCCTAGCCTACCTTTACAACATCCCGGTTCTACTTCAAACTCAAACACAGCCACACTGAAATTTCTTTCACCTCTACTAACACACAAGACTCCTCTGAGTCCCTGGGCCTGACATACTATTGTCCCTCTGCCTCTTTGCTACACTTCATGGTCAAATTCTACTTAACCCCCAGGAGACAGCTATCACCTTCTCTGGGAATCTTCCCCGGATGCCCCTGCTCCGTGCTCACACAGTGCTCTATATTTCTCTAGAGTGCTTATCACACTTCATTGCAATTGCCTATTTAATTGTTTAATTTCCCAGCTGAATTATTAATTTTACTAAGATCTCAGAAAGAAATGGACAGGGTGTCTTATTCACTGCTCTATTACCAGAGCCTAACAAAATGGTGGAAACGCTAGTAGATGCTCCCTAAGTATTTAGTGAATGAATGAGCTTTAAAAATAACAAACTCTACAACAGCCACAGCCAAAGGGTGCATTTCACAGACATGCATTAACACAAGGAGTGGAGCAATACATCTTCCTTCACTCCTGTTGCTGATCAATTCCAAGAGTGGCATCTTTATATGTAATAAACAATAATGCAACCATATTAGCCTGAATTGAAACAGAATTGTTTTCCACAAACAACACAGAAGTTCCTCTTCTTTCTCTTTGATAAGTTGGAATGACTCATTCTTTTTCACCCTTTCATGAAGATGACTCACAAGAAACTTAACGTGTGAGAGAGCACACGTCTTCTGCCAAGAGAGTTAGAATGAGAGGGAAAGTCTTAGCTCTTTAAACAGCTCTAGGACATTCTCCCTGTATACACTATGGACACACATACACTCACAGTGCCTCAGAAAATATAGAGCATAATTAAACAAAGGAAAAACAGAAAATGAGTTTCTGAAGGGTAGAGCTCCAAACTGAGCATGGTGTCTAGCCCACAGAAGAGGTAATACCAAATGGAAGTTGACAACAGAGTACAACCACAGCCAATTGCAAACACCAAAGGTTGATGTAAGGGGAAAGAAGAAATCTCTGAAAGGGATTAATATTGCTTCTACTTACTATACACTATCATAAGCCAGGTTCAAGTTACCTCATCTTTACTGTCCCATTATACATACACAGAAATGGCCTTTGAAGGACTAAGTAAGCAGCCAAACTGCAGTTCTTTCCAGTCCTTAGTGCTGTATCCCAAACTCGGCAGGACCTAGTCATTTCTTTAGACTAAAGTCAAATTGTGCCCTTCAGTATCCTCTAACTGAGGTTACCATAAGGCTTGTTCATAGATTTAGAGGCAAAACAGATGGTTATATCTTCAGGGGGAAACATTTTTATTGTATTTTGTTTTAAATATCAGTTCCTGGTAGATTTGGGGTAGGGGGGGATTGGTCCTTCTCTAAAGGTACTTTGAGAGCATTAAAGGACAGAGGCTATTTTTCTCCACTGTTTTCTCTAGACAGCTCCAATTCCAACCGTGAACTCAATTTTAGAATGTTTAAAGTAGCATAAAGATGCAGTTTTATGTATAGTGACTTAGAAGTTCTCATTCCAAAAGCAGAACTGAAGTATATTGATTGGAGGAGGGGTCCTGAAGCTCACCTATCATTTTGCCTTTCAGAATCAAAGAGGTTTGAGGACACGAAGCACAGTGTGAGAGGGAGAACTGATGAAACTATGTTTGATGGTCAGAACTTTAATCCGTTTCTGCCACTAGACTCCCTGAATGATAACAACTAGTCTTATACTCCCCAGACAAGAGATTGGAGAATGTCCTCACTGGCAAGGCTAAACACACACACACACACACACTCACACAGAGAAGATCTATAGCTACAGATATGTGGGCATCACATTATAAAGCTGGATTTCCACCTGAATACTGAACACTGAGGCTCATACAGGGCTTCTCATCTGCATTTTTGTGCTTAATCTTCAGAATGAATTGACACCAAGAATAACTGACATTCCAGGAAAGTCTCTAATGTAAAAGACAGATACTGAAACAAGTAGAAGAATAAAGGAATGTGGAAAACAAAAACAATGCAAAGAAAACTTTAAAACTACTTAGAATATTAGTTAAAATTCTAAGAAAAATGAGAGACATTATAACCATGAAATACAAATAGGATGCAATTTTTTAAATAAAATAACAAAAAACTTTAAAAAAAGTTTTAAGTGATAACAAAAGTATATCTAATTTAAAAATGTAAGATAAAATCAAGTAAATCTCCCAGAATATAGAATAAGAAGACAAGATGGGATATAAAAGGGAAATCTAAGAATATTTCGCAGTCTAGGAGGTCCAATCTGATTAATAGTTGTACCAGAAAAATAGAACAAAAATAATGAATGAAAAATGATAAACAATATAATACAAGAAAATTTCCAGATTGAGTTTCTAGATTAGAAGAGTCCACAAGATGACTATCACAACAACAACAAAAATCTACTCATTTTCAAATTTTCAAATATTAGATTATCAAAGATAGTGAAATCCTAAAAGCTTCCAGAAGCAAACACAAACAGGTCTATACAAGAAAACAGAAATTAGAATGTAATTACATTTTATCTACAACACATTCTCAGGAATCTACTGGAGAAAGTGTTTCACCAAAAGTAGAGAGTCAAAAAGAGACAGAGAAACATGGGTCCAAAGAAACGGGATTCCATATTTAATCCATGAGAAAGATGAAGGAAATACCTAGAACTCCTAGAAGACAGATGATGGGAATTCCTAGAATGATAATAAAAGGAAGTTTCAGGACAAAAGTTAAGTAGAAGGTCTAGAGAGTAACCAAGCAAGATCAGGGAGATGAGAAAATGGCTCTAGGAGAGAGAGTTTCAAAAAATAACAAAAATTAAAGGAAAAATAATAGTAATAATAAACAGTGGACAGATTACCAGGTGAGTGTGATTAAATTTAAAAGGTATGTTAGAGAGTTTGTATATGATTTAGAGGAAGTAAAAGGGAAAACAAAGCAACCGGAACCATGAGGCAATTATTAACTCTGAGGAAAACAGAAAGTTGCACAAGAAAGAAAATATAATTTTAGGACACCATGTGGTTCAGCTTTGAATAGTATTTTCATAATATAATAATATAAAAACTGAATATTGAATTAACAAAAAATGGCCATATGACTACATTGGGAGGGTAGAGGGAGGCAAAATGTATACATTGGGGGCCAAGCAGGAGTCATCAGAGAGAATCATGTAGGTTTCTCATCCTCTAGGTCTGAAGTCAGTAGATAATATATAAAATTATATTATTAGAAAAATTAGAAAACACTAGTAGAAGTATGTTATTTGGAGAAATGAAGGTAATCAGCAGAACATATAAGTAAAAGTTTAAAATTATTGATTCTGAGGAGTAGGAAATAGGAACAGAAAGGGCTAGATGGACAAGGAATTCTATTTTCCATATGAACCTTGTAGTAATATTTGAGTTGTAAAATTATATATATAACTATTAGTTTGATACAAAGGACAATTTAAAACACAGTAGGAGAATATTTATAAATAAAATAATGTGCAGAGTCTGGTCCATTAAAAAATATAAATATACACATACCAGAAGCTTTTGAATGCATATAACTATTACTACTAATTATCTCTGAGTGGTGGGGTTGCAGAAGTTTTGTTGGTTTCTTCTTTTCCTACAAAGATCTGTATTGCTATTTTAACAAGAAATATACTTTTTTTCACAAAATATCTTAAAGTATTTGCTTACCTTAGCTGATTTTTCAAAACGTAAGCCTCCATCCAGCTTGAAAAGAACTGTCATGTTGTACCCAGTCTGGTTTCCATGTCCATGAGGCCACCAAGTTTCTATAGGAACACTCTTTAAAAAAATAATACATCAATCTAAGTAATCTGTAGCATATTTTCAGCAAAATAATATAGTAATTCAGAGCATCCCATCAATTTCTCATAGATAAGCACAGAGCAATATAAATCTCCCTCCTTGTATTATGCCAAATTATACCAATCCATAGATAATATTTAAAAATCAACATGCTAGGAGTTTAGCATGGATTAATATACCAGAAGGGAAGGGAAAGAACAAATAACATGGGCATTCAGAAAAACAGCTCTTCCCATTGCAACAGTCAGCTAACATTTATTCTACATTCTTAACATTTAGAATCGGACTTTGAGGTTAACTCTTCTTTCAAGCCCAGAACTAGAAAAGTGTTTTGAGTTCTTACTTTATCTGAACAGTTACTGAATGCTGATTTGCTCTATCCTTTTCAGCTCACAACTGTCAATTAGAGGAATAAGAAAAGGAAAAAGAAAAGGTAAAATCCAGTCCACTTCTACTTACGAAAGATCATAAGTTTAGAGTTAGAATTCTGTATGTAGAATAAGTACCAATATTCAAAATAGTTTACAAATACCAAAAATAATCACAGCTTTTAAGTGTGATGCTTAGAATGTATTTTGGATTTAGGATACTCCAAATACTGCAGAAAAATTAAAATATAACACACCTGACTTTTTGAGAGGAGAGGATGCCAAATTAATCACGTAACCTCCGTTTTCTTAATCTTAAAATTTGGGAAAATCATTCCTTAGCTTGCACACACACAAAATATATAACAGATTAAAAGTAAAGAAAAAAATGGAAAAAGTACACTTTTCTTTAATACTCAGGTCCTTCTTTCTAAGCATTTCTTTTGAACAACACTGCTTTTCATCTTAGTGCTTCTCGGGAAGTACCACCATTCACCTTGTCAATTTTCACAAAGAGTTTAACAATCCTTTCCCCATGATGAAGTTCAACGCTGTTTGTCTGTTGTATTTTTAATTCAGGGATGGCTATAATCGCTTGACCCAAAACTGGCTTTGAACTGATAACATCAAAAGAAGACTCTATTTCAAGATTCCACTCCTGGATATTGTTATCTAAGGTATAAAGAGAAAAAGAAAAAATACATATATATTATGTAGGATTCACTGAAAAAATGACCAAAGCAGCTTCTAAACTATAAGTGCTCCACAAATGCAATCCTGATCAAAAGTTCAGGATTCACTCTAAACATAAAAATTCTCTTTTAATGTTTAGAGTTTTATCCTTAATTCTGAAGAATAACCAAAATTATATTTTTATATATACTTCTACTCTAAAAATGTTACAATCATAAGTCATAAAAACTTTATAAATATGGCACAAATAGAAAATTACAAATGAAAAGATAACATAAATCTTCCAAGATTTATCAGCCTTGATTTATCAAACATAATTGCTTGCTCCTTTTTATAAGTAAAAATACTGAGGGTTTTAAAGCCATATAATAAGTTATAAACTTAGATGTATTAGAATTAATCCAATGTGGAAAAAATAAAGATGCCTTTTAAATGTAATTATTTATCCAAGAAATGTGTACTGAGAACCATCTAAGTGCCATGTTCTTTGCTAAGTGATGGGACTTAAACAGTCACCAGGGTAAATAAACATGGCCCCTGCCCTCATGAGCTAAGGGTCTAATGGGATGTGGACAAGTACAAACGTGTGATAACACTAGGATAGGAGAATTAAACGTTGTTTAGAAAAATATTCATATTCCCTTTACCACATTTTTATTGTTCTTAAACAGAAGCACACACTACAATCTGATCCAAAGCTGTTTATTTTCTAAAACATCCCTAAATCTTTGACAGCTACCTCACCTTTAACTCGAAATCATATTCCCTCTGGTTTCCCCTACTATCTCTTATTTCAAGAAATAATAATAGATAACATTTACCAAGAACTTACTATGAGCCAGGCACTGTTTTATGCTCTCAACATGTATTAACTTATTTAAGCATCACACCATTGCTATAAGGTAAATTCCACTACTATCATCATTTTATAAATGAGAAAACTGAGACAGAGAAATTAAGGAACTTGCCCAAGATCACATAGCTAGTAAGTGGCAGATGTGAACCAAGACAGTCTAAAACTAGAGACCTCTAAAACATTTAACCTCTAAATTCTGCCAACTCAATCCAAATAATTTCCCCAAAACCACATATTAGTGGTGCTCAGGATTTTTACAGTGGGGAGAGGATCTTATTATGTAGGAGAACATTTAATGATGTCAAGCTATGATAGACATCAAATATGTCCTTTGGCTGAGTCTTTGACCAAAACAGCACAGATTCACAAAACTGGTGAACTAGAAGTATGCCGATAGATCACCTAGTCTACTTTCCAATGTGTTTGATTCCCTCTAGACCACAGGCTAGCAAACTATGGTCCTTGGGCCAAATCTGGACCACCTCCTATTTTTATAAATAAAATTTTATTGGAACACAGCTGCTATGGACTGAATTGTATCATTCCCCCCAAAATTCATATGTTGAAGCCCTAACCCCTAAGGTGATTCTATCTGGAGATAGGGTTTTTTAGGAGGTAATTAGGTTAAATGAGTTCATATGGGTGGGGTCCTATTCTGATAGGACTGTAGCCTTGTAAGAAGAGGAAGAGATCAATTTCTTTCTTTCTCTCTCTCTCCCCGCACACCCCCTCAGCCCCCAACCATGTGAGAACACAACTAGAAAGTTGGCCATCTACAAGCCAGGAAGCAGGCCCTCAACACAAACCAAATCAGCCAGCACCTTCATCTTGGACTTCCCAGCTTCCAGCACTGTGAGAAGTCCATTTCTGTGGTTGAAGCCGACCAGTCTTTGGTATTTTGTCATGGCAGCCCAGCAGGCCAGACAGCAGCCATGCTCACATTTTACATATTGTCTTCGGTTGCCTTCATGCTACAGAGGCAGAGTTGAGTAACTGCAACAAAGGCCATATGGCTCAAAAAGCTAAAATACTCACTACCTGACCCTTTACAGAAAAAGTATGCTGATCTCTACCTTAATATATTTCCCCCGAAAGGCCATTCTAATCTGTTTTTAATATCTTTAATACAATGACAAAAACCTCTGCGTCCCTTTCTGCTAGCCTTGACTATTGGAAAGTCGTTCCCTACACTGATTTGAAATCCACTTTTCTTTCATTTCCACCTAGAGGTTTTAGTTCTGCCCTCTAGGCCTCTCCTACCAGTCAATAACCACCAAGTTCAAGCAGGCTCCCTGGGACTTCCCTGGCGGTCCAGTGGTTAAGATTTCGCCTTCCAATGCAGGTGGCACGGGTTTGATCCCTGGTCAGGGAACTAAGATCCCACATGCCGCGCAGTGTAGCCTAAATTTTTTTTAAAAAGGCAGGCTCCTTGGCCATTTCCTATCACTACTTCAGCAGAGAATCAGCTGCTTGTAAGGGCCTCCAGCAGGAAGACAGAGTAATTCCCAATGGTTACTGGCAAAATTGTCCAGTTTCTATTGCTTCTAACATGGAAGGTTCTAAAGTAAATCGGCACTCCTCTGGAGCTCATCCTGTTAACTCCCTCGGGTGCCACTAAATGAAAAAACTAAAGTTGAGGAATTAAAAACCCAACATGAAGATTTACAAGCCTAGCGTGTCATTACCAAACACCCTACACCAACATATTTTGCCCTCTTTTCTTCTTCCAAATGAAGTACAACCCTCCCTTCCAGAAGGAGAATTCCATGGAGAATTTCAGTAGTTTAGGTTCACAGAGCATATTGAGAGTCTTAAATAATAATTTTCCTGGTATTACCTGGTCACTTCTTTTCACTGGCTAGTTTTAAAATGTATAATCTTATTTCTAGTTAAGGAGAGTTCCCCCTTATAAATCAAGACCCATTTCTAGAATGCAGCTTCCCAGCATCTCTCTTCCAGCACTAACAAGTTATCCTTTCCTAAAGAATACCTATCACCCCCAACTCTCCTGAAGTGCAATTCAAGATCATTTCAAAAATGGACAAAGTACCGGGGATGGGATAAGAAAGAAGAAAGTTTACTAAATAACTTAAAATCCCCTCCCAGGTCTCCCTCTCAATGACACCAAATTTTGCATCCTTCCTCACCCTGACTAATCAACCCTGGGCCCAAACAGGACAGGAACTCATTATCAAAACAGGGTGGAGGGCTTCCCTGGTGGTGCAGTGGTTGAGAGTCAGCCTGCCGATGCAGGAGACACGGGTTCGTGTCCCGGTCCGGGAAGATCCCACATGCTGCGGAGCGGCTGGGCCCGTGAGCCATGGCCGCTGAGCCTGCACGTCTGGAGCCTGTGCTCCACAACAGGAGAGGCCTGTGTACCGCAAAAAAAAAAAAAAAAAAACAGGGTGGAGAGCAAGCTGATAAGCTCTCTCCACAACTTGAGGCCTTCCCTGGCCTGGAGCCTCAGCAATGTCCTAGCTGATGCCCTGCTCCCTGCAGAAGACACTACAGTCTATAGTTTGTTCCATTTAACCTCAACCAGGTGGGCAACCCAGGGCATGGCAGAGAATGTGGTTCTGGCCATTGATTCATTTTCAGAGTCTTCCAAAGCTGATTCAGTGAGGTTTCTTCAAAAACAAACAAACAAACAAACAAGTCACCATGAGTCTGACTCGGATGGGAATTTGTAGAAAGGGTAACCAGCCTCACAGCCCAGATGAACGTGTGCTGCTTCTTCATGCAAACAATCTTCAGGACAACTCCAATTTGTGTAGATGTGGCCAATACATTTAACCTTTTTTTTTTTTTTTAATTTATTTGGCTGTGTCGGGTCTTTGTTGCGGCACACAGGATCTTCGTCACAGTGTGCGGGATCTTTTGTTGCGGCGTGCGGGGTTCTCTCTAGTTGTGGCATGCAGGCTCTACAGCACGCGGGCTCAGTAGTTGCAGCACAAGGGCTTAGTTGCCCCGTGGCATGTGGGATCCCTACCAGGGATCAAACGTGCGTCCCCTGCATTGGAAGGTGGATTCTTAACCAATGGACCACCAGGGAAGTCCCAATACATTAACTTTTAAAACCCTCTAAAATGTGCCGGCTACGGGCTTCCCTGGTGGCGCAGTGGTTGGGAGTCCGCCTGCCGATGCAGGGGACGCGGGTTCGTGCCCGGTCCGGGAGGATCCCACGTGCCGCGGAGCGGCTAGGCCCGTGAGCCACGGCCGCTGTGCCTGTGCGTCCGGAGCCTGTGCTCCGTGGCGGGAGAGGCCACGGCAGTGAGAGGCCCGCGTACCGCAAAAAATAAATAAATAAATAAATAAATAAAATGTGCCAGCTCCTTTTATAGTCCCATGTAGTCCACTTCTTTGTCAAGATGTGGTCAGGATAAAAATTTTTAAAAAAACAAAAAACAGCTTTATTTGGTGGTCTAAGAGGAAAAAAAAAAACATATAGGAAGACATGGAAGTAGAAAAATAAGAAGACGGCTGAATTACACTAATTCAAGTGTGTCCATAACTACAGAAAGACTTACTCTCAAACTACACCTTAAGCCTTGCTTTAACTGATTGTAATTAAGCCTCAAATATCAGTACCTTCATTTAATCATATATCTAGCTTCAAAAAAAAACTGGTTCTTCCACACTTATACCCTCACTAGGCTGTAATGAGTGCTGTAATTTACAAACACAGGGAAAGAACCGTGGAATGTTAGAGGCAAAAGAAACTTGCCCATCTCCCAGCTACTTTGCAGTTGTGGTATTTGAGGCCTTGACTGCAGAACTAGCTCACAGCTCGCGAGCCAGTGGACAGGACAAGGGCCCAGGTTTCCTAACTCCAGTGCTCTCTACCTGCCACGCATCTCCCACAGAGGCGCCTATCAAAAAGAAAGACACTAGCAGGCACGCACAGATTGAAATTTGCATATGAACAATGAGGAAAACCAAAAGCAAAGGTGCTTTTTGTCCTTCAGAATCCTAAGTCCTAATAGCAAATACGTATAATGTGAAACAAAGCATTTGAAGGGACTGTAACCATAAAATATTAGCCTCTTAATATGAGCATCTTTGTAAAAAAGAAAAAACACTGAAATCTACAAACATAAAGAATGTGTCGGGCTTCCCTGGTGGCGCGGTGGTTGAGAGTCCGCCTGCCGATGCAGACGACACAGGTTCGTGCCCCGGTCCGGGAAGATCCCACATGCCGCGGAGCGGCTGGGCCCGTGAGCCATGGCCGCTGAGCCTGCATGTCCGGAGCCTGTGCTCCACAACGGGAGAGGCCACAACAGCAAGAGGCCCGCGTACCGCAAAAAAAAAGAATACAAGATGGCATTTGGAAGGGCTAAGAACCAGCAGGGACATGGAAGCACACTCAGGTCAGCATGGGATGGATCTGCAAACGTTGGTGGACCGATCATGTAAGATGAAAAAGATGTTTCCTCTCACTGGGGGGGCAAGCTATTCAAACATGGCTGCCCTGATTAGCCCTGCTGAGCTCCTCCCAGCTCCTCCTCCTGCCTGCTCGCTTCACCTTGCATCTTTCATAGGTGATGCAAAGCTGCAATGAAGAGATAGCCTTGTGCATTTGAAGGAACAGCAATGACAACGAGCCACAGAACGCTGAAATTCAAACACGGGATATATCCCCATGCTCCTGGCAGAATTAGAGGACAGACTACAGTAGCTGCTTTTCAAAGAGCTACCAGCTTGCCTTAGCCAGAAAAGCAGGCTTACAGTTAGTTACAACAGCTGTTTTCCCGTTCTTTCCCAAGCAGCAAGATCTCCTTGCCTATTCAGCAGGACAAAATCCTCAAAGATGAAATCAAAACAAAACAGACACAAAGCAAAATCCCGCCCCCCACCCCCCCCCACCAAACAACATAAATTGGTAAGTTCTAGAGAAAACAAAAAAATCGACTTACACAACAAGGCAGCTAGTCAGAGATTATTCAAGCAGCCTACCTACCCATAAATATATTTTCGAGGGTGAATACCGTCATTTTATGGGTAATGAAAAAGTGATTCAAAATGAATGTAAGAAAAAGATGAATGCATGCTTGCATTCAAAAAGGAATGCAATAAACAAGGCACTAAGCAAGACTGACAAATCTTTGCTACGTTGTAATATTATATTCTCTATATTGAGCTGTAAGCAAAGGGCAGCAATGACCTTCAATAAAGGCCACTGTCGGGCAGGCTAGGGTCTAGCTAGGAGCTAGGCCCACTCTTCCAACTCAAAGGCTATGTTTTCAAGAATGAAGAGTCGGGGTGCTCTAGGCTAAGGCAGCAAGTAAATGTGGATACGGTCAGTAAGGCAGCATCTCTGAGGAATGGAATTGCCCAAGCACAGGTCAAAGATCCACAGCTCACCTCAGCTCAATAGAAAGATTTACACGTTGAAAAACATCTCTATTTTATTTCTTTCTAACTGCGGTAACAGAAGATTAAACAATGCAGTGTTTCATCAGAACATACTTATTATATATTTGGACTTAATATGTCTATGTAACCTTAAGAAAAGTTCATAAAACTAGACAACCATCCCTCCCTAACAAATTTTAGGGCCTAATATGAACAATTTACATCAGATTACAAATATGAAAGACTTAGCATGGGGCTTCCCTGGTGGCGCAGTGGTTGAGAGTCCGCCTGCTGATGCAGGGGACACGGGTTCGTGCCCCGGTCCGGGAAGATCCCACATGCCGCAGAGCAGCTGGGCCCGTGAGCCATGGCCGCTGAGCCTGCGCGTCCAGAGCCTGTGCTCCGCAGCGGGAGAGGCCACAACAGTGAGAGGCCCCCGTACAGCAAAAAACACCCCCCCCAAAAAAAGACTTAGCATGGAGATGATCAATAAGTGAATATACGTCTCTCTATCTCTCTCTCACACACACACACATACACACATTCAAATAAATATTTTCTAATGACGTTTTAGAGAAAGTCACGTCAATAAATTGGTATCTCTCAAAACCCAGATAAATGGCAAGGGCCTAAGAGATAACAAGAGTAACTCTTGTTTCCCTTTGACCTCAGTATTTTTTCCAAATACAAATTTGCTTTTATTACCTTAAATATTAAGAATATGTTAAAATCATTTAGGAAGCTGAGGTTAGGGCAAAATCAAACAAATGACCAAAGGATATTCAAAAGTACAAAAGTTTAGAAACCACTATGCTAAGGATTAAGAATGCAGAAAAGAAAAAATATATATATATATACATAAAGAAAATTAATTCACAAACATTTCAAGTTAGTTTTTGAAAGTCTAACAGCCTTTTTTCTGTCATATTTTATACAATTAAATTGGGGAACTATGGTCGGTCATTTGATCTTTAGGATTAAACTCACTAATTTTAAATTAAGAAATAAATTAAACATTTGGAAAAGCAAAAAGGTTACTTTCTTCTAGCCTCAATAGGCAGAAAGCAGAAAGTGCTACAAAGTCAAAGTAGTTTAGCCTTTCATAATAAGCTGGCTGAAATTACTAGATACTAGATTAGTTTAACTGCTTTCTTCCCTTATTATAAAGACAATATAGGCTCAATATAAAAATTTAGAAGAATAAAATACAAACTATCTGTAGTACTATTATACAGAGATTAGCCACTGCTTGCATTAGTTTTGACTAACCTCATTTCACACTTAAATTTTAAAAATGAATACAGTATTTGATTTTAAATAAAAATTACACGTATCTACTTTTGATTATGAACTAATCCTTTTAAAAAATGTTTAGTAACTCTCAATGCCTGCCTCAAACTGTGTACCAAATAAATGCAAAAAGTATCCAGAATATATTAGTTTATTCTCTATTATTTTCAACTTGTAAGTTTCTATTGATTTCAGTAATGATTGCTATCTTCCAAATACAAACTGAAAAAAAAAAAATTCTGAAAAAATCCTAAAGGAAGTTCCTCTCCTAATGCTTTCATAAGTTTATGCTTCAATTTTCCCTATTACATCAAGTAACCAAATTGAAATCTATAAAATTAATCAAAAGTATAAGAATTACTGCTTAATATGCACAGGATACATCTTCTGAACAGGAAACATTTTTTCCTATGTTAAGTACAAAATATATTGTAGTCATAAAACATCAAAAAGGTAGTTGATATGGATAACTGATTACACTGAGTCTAAATTAAATTTTAAGCATCACTTAAATTGATTTAATTCAAATAAAATTCGCCCAGTCACTAATGGTGAATAAAATGAACCCTAATGACTCATATTCAGGAAGAAATGTTTAGCTTCATATTCAAAATTTTAAATTAAACTAGAGCAGTGTTATTCAAATTTTTTCAGGTATCAGGATACCTGGAACTCATAGCACTTTTTGCTAACCACTTAAAACACTGATTAAACTTCAAAACTATTAAATAAATAACTTTTGGCAAAATCAGACCCCTTCTTACAGTAGGTTTTATTATATACACCTGAGAAAAATTATGGGGGGGATGGGGGGAGTGAACCATTATGTATTTGATTTCATAGCAAGGCTCAATTTGGGTTGAGCCTCTGAAGAATAGTTTGAGAAACACTAAACTAGAAAGCTCTAAACAGCCACATTTATATGTGCAATTTACATTAGATCTTCCAATGCCTTTTAAATATTTAAAAATGCCAGCAGCGGGCTTCCCTGGTGGCGCAGTGGTTGAGAATCTGCCTGCCAATGCAGGGGACACGGGTTCGAGCCCTGGTCTGGGAAGATCCCACATGCCGCGGAGCAACTAGGCCCATGAGCCACAACTACTGAGCCTGCGCGTCTGGAGCCTGTGCTCCGCAACAAGAGAGGCCGCGACATCGAGAGGCCCGCGCACTGCGATGAAGAGTGGCCCCCACTGGCCGCAACTAGAGAAAGCCCTCGCTCAGAAATGAAGACCCAACACAGCCAAAAATAAATAAATAAATTTATTTTTTTTTAAATGCCAGCAGCACCTAATAACTTCCTCAATTATCAATGATCTCTGATACGCTTTTGTCTTCTGCCTTTAGAAAACACAGATTTGGCTCCATTGAAGAGCAATCTAGGGTCACCAGGGCCCTAAAGACAACAGAACTCTTGTATGGACACACCACATACTTGCTTACAGACTTCATCTAGTTAGGCCTGCACGGAACTGGACTGAGCATCATGAGTTATCATTTAAAATCCCATTTGCCTCCACCTTCACCCTGATTTCCCTAACCTCTCAAATCCTTTGATCTCTGGTTTTCTGAACTACTGGGGCTGCCATCCCGAAGACTATGACACAATCTAGTTTGGCTTGATAATTGTTTATATCTCCCCTCCCCACCTCAACCAACTTGCAGGGATGAGTAAACACATTATACTTCTTTCCTATGCCAAATACACACAGTGCTGGGCAAAGAACTCAATAAATATTTGACCAGTTTTTAACCAATTCATTGACATCTGTGAGATTTCTGAGGTTTTCTTCAATGCTCCTTTCAACTGAAAAAGTAGTATTCTTTACCTTATGAGAGCTTCTTTAATGCCTTGTCTGTCTTCCAGTTTATTTTCAACTCTTAACAAGGCTGGTATGCCATGGCCTTCAGAGGAGAAAACGTGCAGTGACAGAAAGTCAGCCCAGTGATTTAAGCAAACCAAGAACTCAGCACCATGGAGTTTTGAAAGTGACTACAGGGGCAGCAAAAAGGAGTGCAAGCCAGCAGCCCAAATTCTTTTAAGAAACAGCTCGGGAGAACAGAGCTTCCTTCCCTCTCTCCCTCCCTCTTTCCTTTCTTTTCTTTCTTTCTTCCTCTCATTTTTTATTTTTCAGAATATGTTAAAAGGTAGGTACCCACCTACTTAACTGCTTTATACAGTAAATTTTCATGACAGGGACTTCCTTGGTGGCACAGTGGTTAAGAATCCGCCTGCCAATGCAGGGGACACAGGTTCATGCCCTGGTCCAGGGAGAGCCCACATGCCGCGAAGCAACTAAGCCTGTGCGCCACAACTACTGAAGCCTGCACGCCTAGAGTCCGTGCTCCGCAACAAGAGAAGCCACGGCAATGAGAAGCCGGCGCACCACAACATAGAGCAGCCCCCGCTTGCCGCAACTAGAGAAAGCCCGCATGCAGAAACAAAGACCCAACACAGCCAAAAATAAATAAATAAATTTTTTTAAAATTTTCATGAGAAATGAGTTTGTACATATTTTTCACTTTTCTGAATTTAATGTGCCATAATTTTTTTTTTAAATAAGTCTCTGAAAAGTACAGCTGTCCCTCGGTATCTACAGCAGATTGGTTCCAGGACCTGCTGGAGATACCAAAATCCACTGATATTCCAAGTCAGCCCTCCACATCCACAGTTCTGAATCAATGGATTCAACAGACCTCGGATCATGTAGTACTGTAGTATTTGTTGAAAAATATCCACACATAAGTGGACCCGCACAGTTCAAACCCATGTTGTTCAAGGGCCAACTATATACATATTCAAATTAGAAACCCAATTTTTATAACATAGAGGAGGCTCAAAAAAGAAAAACAAGAAATCACAGCTCTTAGCTTACCATATATGGGGGTAAATGTGAAGTAGTTCAGATGACAAATATTATAGGCTTCAATTCTAACATCTTTCCAGATGCCCTGGGTAGGAAAGGAAGGCCCCCAGTCCCAACTAAAGGAACACTGTGCCTGCAATTTTAAGGGAAAAAAAGAAGATCGATTCTAATTACCATGAAACTTAAACATTATGAAAACCTTTTTCTTTTAAAACATTATGTACATGTGTACTAGTTTGCTACGGCTGCCGTAACAAAATACCACAAACTGGGTGGCTTAAACAATAGAAATTAACTTTCGCATAGCTCTGGAGGCTGGGAAGTCCAAGATCAAGGTGTTGGCAGGTTTGGTTTCCTGGGCTTACAGATGGCCACCTTCTCACTGTGCCCTCACATAGCCTTTTCTATACACACACACACACACACACACACACACACACACACACGCCCCTGGTGTCTCCCTCTGTTGTCCAAATTCCCTCTTCTTATAAGGACATCAACCATACTGGATCAGGACTAATCCTAATGGTCTCATGTAACTGAATCACCTCTTTAAAGACCTCATCTCCAAACAGAGTGACATTTTGACCTTACTGAGGGTTAGGACTTTAATATACAAATTTGGGGGGCACAGAATTAAGTCCATAATAGCGTGTGTGTGTGCCATATACAGCATCTAAAATGACCCAAAATGATCTTCTCCTGGTATTCACGTCCTTGTGTAATCCCCGCCCCTTGAGTACGGATTAGACCTAATGAATCACTTCTAACCAACAGAATACAACAGCAGTGAGAGCACGTCCAAAATTAGGTTATAAAAGAGTGCACCTTCTGTTTTGGGTGCTCCGTCAGCTCTCTCTTGGCCAAGGGGGAAGTCAGCTGCCATGCTGTAAGGCAGCTCTGTAGAGAGGCCCACAGGAGTGAGCCTGGAAGCCCATCTGAGGCCTGACAATAACCACATGGGTGAGCTTAGGTAAGCCTCAGCCAGGCTTAAGGTGACTGCAGCCCTGGTCCACAGCTTGCCAGTAACCTCATGAGTGACCCTGAGCCAGAGGTACCCAGCTGAGCCACACCTGCATTCCTGACTGACAGAAACTGTGATAATAAATGTTGTTTTAAGCTGATTAAGTTTTGGTATAATTGTTACCCAGCAATAGATAACTAAAACAATAACTAATCTATCAACCTAGGCAACACAGTTAAATTTGGCAGAAATGTTCTAAGACCATAAAATCTAATTATGTACATTTATTCTTCAAAAGCATATTACACTGAAGCAACACAATAGTTACTCTTTAAATTTCTCCCAAATATCTCTGCACCCACTATTATATTTAAATGTAATAACTATAAAGAATGAAGAAACATGTTGAAAGATAAAGATACAACAGTTTAAGAAACTCTAACTAGAGTTTCTTGCCAACCCCTATTTCCTCCAGTATGAATTCAGAAATCCTGGTTTCTGAACGTACAGCCCAAAAACAATCAGTTCAGCATTTAGACACTGACACAGGTGATCAGAGCAGAATTTTTCTAATTTCCTCTTCTTAAAAGAAAAAAAAATATTTGTAAAACACAGTCAATTAAACTTTGTGAGGCTATGAGTTAAGCTTTTAAAAAAGAACAAGCACCAGAAGTACTGAGATCTTCCTGAATGGAACACTTGTAGGATGGAGCCTGAGGATTTGCCCAAACTGTTCTCATTTAAGTATTATTTCCTAAGCTCTGTATTTATCTAAAACAGAGATAATTTAGTTTCTATTACAGAGAAAAATAAAGAATAAAAACCACTTCACACCATCGACAGATGAATGGATAAAGAAGATGTGGCACATATATAAAATGGAATATTACTCAGCCATAAAAAGAAACAAAATTGAGTTATTTGTAGTGAGGTGGATGGACCTAGAGACTGTCATACAGAGTGAAGTAAGTCAGAGAGAGAAAAACAAACACCATACGCTAACACATATATGTGGAATCTAAAAAAAATAAAATGGTTCTGAAGAACCTAGGGGCAGGATGGGAATAAAGACGCAGATGTAGAGAGTGGACTTGAGGACATGGGGAGGGGGAAGGGTAAGCTGGGGTGAAGTGAGAGAGTGGCATGGACATATATACACTACCAAATGTAAGGTAGATAGTTAGTGGAAAGCAGCCGCATAGCACAGGGAGATCAGCTTGGTGCTTTGTGACCACCTAGAGGGGTGGGGGAGGGAGAGTGGGAGGGAGGGAAACACAAGAGGGAGGGGATATGGGGATATGTGTATATGTATAACTGAATCACTTTATTATAAAGCAGAAACTAACACACCATTGTAAAGCAATTATACTCCAATAAAGATGTTTAAAAAAATAATAAATAAATAAATAAAACCACTTCACAGCATCCACATCATATAAAGTCACCACTTAAATATCAGCTTCTCATGCTCAGAATGAAAACCATCTTGGGGATGTTTACTTTTATTAGGGATAGAGAGAAGGAGGCGGGCAAAAATATTCAACATCTTATAAGGCAGATTATTTTCCCCAGCAAGGGCTACAAATCACTGTTATTCATACAATCTCTCCAAATAAAAGTTTTCACTTATTCAAAAATATTTGTGAGGTGCTTTCTATGTTTCAGGCTGGAAGTATATCAATATACAAAACAGAAACAGTCCTTCTGCTTACAGCACTCACAGTATAGCAAGAAATTGAGGCATTGAAAAAATAGTCACAAATCCAAAGGCAACAGACAGGGAACATATAATGGGGGGAGAACGGGTGTCAAGACAAGTTTCCCTGAATAACAGTGACTTTTATATGGAGACATGAAAGGTGAGTACCACTTCTCCAGTGTGCCTAGGGGAGAGGGAAGTGAATGCATCCCTTTCAGAAGGAACAGCATATGCAAAGTCCTCAAGATGCAAGAGAATATGATGCATTCCAGGAAATAAAGAGAAAACAATGGGAAGAGATGGGCAGAAGACTGGAGCAGTGGGCGTGGGGCAGCCTGAGCTAAGAACTTTGGACTTTCGCCTAAAAGCAACAAGAAACTGTTGAAGAGTTTTACAAAGGGGGGGGGTGCTATGATTTTTATCTGAAAGGAACATTCTGGTTGCTCTTTGGCAAATTAATTGCAGGCAGGCAAACAAGGTCGTAGGGTACCAGTTAGGCAACCAGGGCAATATTTGATGCAAGAAATGATAATATTTTGAACCCAAGCACGAGAGTAGAAATGGAGCAAGAGCAGATTCAAGAACTACTGAAAAGGTGGGCTTCCCTGGTGGCTCAGTGGATGAGAGTCCGCCTGCCAATGCAGGGGATGCGGGTTCATGCCCCGGTCCGGGAAGATCCCACATGCCGCGGAGCGGCTGGGCCTGTGAGCCATCAACATCATCAAAAGGACTTCCGGATCTCTTTTAAAAGAGAGACAGGGAGGCATCAAAAATAACTCTGAGGCTTCTGGCTTGAGTGACTGCTTTGAATGGTATTCCATTCAGTGAGACAGGGAGCCCTGGGAACAGGGTTTAGATCCCACATGCAGTGTTGGACACACTGAGCTTTAGGCACCTGTGGTATGGGTTGGCCAAAAAGTTCGTTCGGATTTTGCTGGAAGATAGTATGGAAAATCCCGAATGAACTTTTTGGCCAACCCAATATACAATGGAATTTAGTTGGTCTTAAAAAGGAAGGAAATTCTGACACGTGTTAAACACAGATGAACCTTGAGGACATCATACTAAGTGAACTAAGCCAGTCACAAAAAGACAAATACTGTATGATTCTACTTAGATGAGGTATCTAGAGGAGTCAAACTCCTAGAAACAGAAAGATGGTGGTGGCCAGGGGCTGAGAGTTGGGGAAAGCGGGGAGTTGTCTTTTAATGGGTATAGAGTTTCAGTTTTGCAAGACGAAAACATTCCGGAGATAGGTTTCACAACAATGTGAATATATTTAATCCTACTGAACTATACACTTAAAATAGTTAAGATGGTAAATTCTGTGTTATGTGTATTTTACGACAATTAAAAAAATTTTAAGTAAAAATAAAACTAAAAACTAAGTGTCACACAATATACTAATTCATCCATGTATTAGGATAAATCCACGTCATCTACACTGAGATCATACACAAAGAATATTTACTACCTGTGGGTTTTGTTATCTTTTGTTAGATTTTATGAGAACCTAGCAGTAAAAAATCGCATGTCAGCAAATACATTGACAGTTGCAGAAGGCTAGTACTAAGAATCACTCATAAATATGAACCCTACAGTCTGGTGAAAAGTTTGATAAACCCAGGTGTTTTTTAAAAAAAATTGTAAAGGGGGAATTCCCTGGAGGTCCAGTGGTTAGGACACGCTTCCACTGCAGGGGGCATGGGTTCAATCCCTGGTCGGGGAATTAAGATCCCTGCAAGCCTCACGGCACAGTCCAAAAAAATAAAAAAAAATTGTAAAGGTACATTATCAGTCACCTATTTTTCTTCTTTTTCCAATGGTATCTAAGTTCTGAAGCACTCCTCAAGAAGGAAACCTAGAAAGACAAGCTCTCTACAAAAATTCTTGTAACTTTTGGTTCTTATTTCTAATTTTTAAATCCCACTAAGGGGGCAGGAAAGAGATGCACAACTTCTGAAATACAACTGGAGTCTTCAAACAAGCATTTCATACGCCCTCATCCCATCCTCAAGGGTAAAGCCCCTCCATGGTGAGACTGTTACCTTGCGAATAAAGTTGACGTGGCATTCGCCATCCTGCACACGTGGAGGGCAGTTGGGGGGCACGCTGTAGTGAGTGTGAATTTTACTCCTCTGGTCCGCATATATCACTGGTGACTGGAAATGCACCTCAAGGATGTTTACTGCTTGGACCACATGTGTAATATCAAAGCTCTAAATTAAAGGGAAAGAACAAATGTGAAAGTAGCCTCCTGTGTAAAATTTTAGATATAGGCAGAATGTATGAAAGATGCATAAAATAATTGAAATCTTTAGGTTTAGCCTTTTTGCAGGAGAAAGCACTTCTCCAAAATAGTACAACTTAGTTGACTACTTTTAGTTATAACTGATCACATTCTCCTACCCAAACATAGATTTCTAGGTTTTCTCCTGCTATTTTTACTGGCAGATGATGGTCCTAGGCAAACAGAGCAAGCAGAGACTATCTTTAGCCCTGGAATGTCTGCTCTGGCTATTTACACATGGCTTTGAATTGCCAAGGATTTCCTAGACACTTCGTGATAACCTGACTCTCTGCTATGCATCTAAGTCATAAGTTATTTTTGTTTTGAAAAGTCTACCCTTGAGAGGGAAGGGACACCAGGATACAATCTCTTAAGGTAACTGTTCCCGAAAGGAAGGAACATTTTCTTTTAAAATGGTTTGTCAACTGTCATTGCCCATGAAACTCTGGATTACCAAATAACAGAGAAGGGAACAGCATTTGTCAAACATTGCCTATGTGCCAAAAACTAATATATAGTTTATATATTTTTATATAATTATAATTATAATCACTTTATATAATTAGCTCATTACATCCTCACAGTAATTCCATAGGGTTTGAGTGTCTTCATCATTCTACAAATATGGCAACTGAGAGATAAAGTAACTTACCCAGGGCATCAAAGGACTTGTACTGCCACTCATGATAACAATGAACGCAAATACATACAAGTGGTTCTTTTTAACCTGATGTCATTATGTACGTACATAGCTTCTGAACGTGTTGTCTGTTTCGCCAACAGGAACACTATTGATCAGGACTGCTGTAACTGTATCGATGCCTTCAAAAACCAAATTTACTTTACGCCATTTGCTAAAAAAAGAAGATTTTAAAAACAAGATGTATAGAACATTAACTTAGATAATTAGCCTTTTTTATTAGTTAAGAATGAAAGGAATAAATATTTCATAGAAAATATACATTCTTAGAAGGGAGTTTGCAATGAAATTTTCAGAAATATTGTTTTAATACACTTTTATGTTGAGTGATCCAGTTTAACTTTCTTCACAATATTTCCATCACCATAAAATCATGAGCATGACTTCTAATTTCCATGCATTGACTTGTTTCCTAGAACTTCACAAATTCTTATAAGAACCAAGTTAAATAATAGACATAAAACATTGTCACAAACTATTATATTTACTAACACTAAGAGAACACATCAACCAATGAACAAGTACCTATGAGTGAACATTATGTGCCCAGCACTCTGCTAAGCCTTACAGGGAACTAAAACAGTCTCTGAATTTAAGGAATCTGCAATCTGGTTAGCACTGAAGCCTAAAACACAGGAAACAAAGAGAAAGCTTTCAAACTCTTCTACTTTGTGGTACAGTCTTGTTGGATAGACTACAAGTGCTATCAGAGTTTATGTCATAAGGAAAGACTTCAAGAAGGAGACAAGAGTTTAAAGAAGAACAAAATACATAAAATGTATACCCATACAATAAAACAGCACTCAGCAATAAAAAGAAATGAAGTCCTGGTGAATATGACAACACGGATGAGCTTGAAAACATTATTATGCTAAGTGAAAGAAGCCAGTTCCAAAGGACCACATATTGTATAATTCCATTTCTTTGAGATTTCCACAAGAAACAAATCCACAGAAATAAAAAATTAATTAGTGGTTGCCTAGGGCTGAGAGAGGGATGGGGGATGGAGGTGCAGGAAGTGGTGCACGATTGGCAACAGTAAGCAGCATTTTCACAGACAAGCAGAGAAAATTAAACGTGATCTGCCAATCGAAAGGAAGACACCGTCATTCTTAAGCAAGAATGTCATGGTAAAATCAATATTTGGGAAAGATGAATCTTATGTTTCTGCATACGAAAGACTGCAGAATAATAAAGGCCTAGGCAAAGGCGGAAACTTGGAAATGAGGAGGCAGGGGCTGAATCAAGAGAAATGATAGGCAAAAATTAACAGGACTCAGAAACAGACCGAATACAGGGAGATGAAGAAAAGATGTGATGAGCCAAAAACTCCTTGGGCACGGAAGACTGGGAAGATGGTATTACAGTAAGAGAAATAATGAGGTTGCTGGAATATAAAGCAAGCTTTCAGTGGGAAAGTCAACTGGTTAAATTTCGGATATGTTGAGGTCAAGGTGAAAGAGGACCCCCTATCAGAGATATTTTAAGTATGATCTGAAAATAAGAGCCTGGAACACAGTAACTCCATGATATGGAGCGCTATTTTCTGGCTTTATTTCTTTTTTAAGAAGCTAGTAAATAATTACCCAAAAAAGGTCATATTAAAGGGACAAAAGGGTTTTTTTTTTAAATTTAGCAATAATGGTGGTAGATACAATTGGGTTACATTCTGCTGCATAGAACATTACTGAAAACTATACCATGGTTTTCCTCGCGGCCTCATGACATAATCTAAGGCCAATGCCTTAGTTTCAGTGGCTGGTTAACACTACACCAAACAAAGGATGTATCTCTGATCCTACGTGACAATATTGTAAATATATACACTCTATGGATTACTGGGAGGGTGGGGAAAAGGAAAGGCAGATAAGAGAATTGACTAGGTCTAGGTGACTCCATTATAATCACTGGAAAAATGATTTGAGTAAGACATAATTTTGTGACTAATGATCAGTGGCACCACCCTCATACACAAATCAAAACATAAATCATATATATTCACTTTTATCGTACAGGCTTTAGTCTGACGATGTTCTGATATGCAACCTAAACAAACAAAAGATTATGGCAGACAGAAAAAGAACAAAAGTTCAAATAATAATAATAAATGAATAGATAGATATAGATATAAATATAGATATACACATGTAAGTACCTCATGTCAAAAGGGATTTTAAATTTCTTGATATAGGTCCAGTTATCCAAGGCGATCCATCTGTAGTTAAGGTTATTAAATCTGTAGTAAGGATCCTGTTAATAAAAATTATGGTAGGTGATTAAATATGCAAAAATAATTAATTAAATTAATATGAAATAAATTATCAATGATAGCTACTTATTACCTAAAAATTAATGAACTCTTGGCCTAAGAGTGCAAGCATTTCATATGCCGGCACATCTCATCCTCAAGGCTAAAGCTCCAACTGTTTAAGAGACCATTACCTTTCAAACAAAGTTGCCATGGCATGAGCATACTAAAAATACTAAAAATAATTTTAAACGGAAAAAAAAAAAGCCCAACACAATCAAAATACCTGAAATGAAAGAGCTCTGAGATACAACTATTACACAGTTTCATTATGAAAGAACATGTGTGGAGATGGAGATTGGCTTCCCCTGCTAAAACCAAACACAGAGGGCTTCCCTGGTGGCGCAGTGGTTGAGAGTCCGCCTGCCTGCCGATGCAGGGAACCCGGGTTCGTGCCCCGGTCCGGGAAGATCCCACATGCCGCGGAGCGGCTGCGCCCGTGAGCCATGGCCGCTGAGCCTGCGCGTCCGGAGCCTGTGCTCCGCAACGGGAGAGGCCACAACAGTGAGAGGCCCGCGTATCGCAAAAAAAAAAAAAAAAAAAAAAAAAAAAAAAAACACAGAACCTGCAAGGTATCAGCAGAGAATGAACGGCAGCACTTCTTATGGTGCGCAGCCATCAGACACTCACCGCCCTCTGGTTCCCACTTTGCGTTTTGCTGCCACTATCCCAGCTGGCCTCAAGAGGAACACTTCTCCTCTACTGCCCAAAGATCAGCAAAACTCCCACTCCTTGGATTAACTCAGCATTTACAAAGTTATTTTTCACTCAGCTTTACTAAGTGAACACAAAAAGGATCTCTGCAGAGAATATACAGGCAGCATAGATACTGTCAAACTTACAGACTTCAGGTTTCCTATATTAGCCTAGACTAGGTCAGCAAACTACAACCCATAGGCCTAATGCAGCTCACTGCCTGTTTTTGTATGGCCAGTGAGCTAAGAATGGACATGTGTCGATAAATAAAGTTTTACTGGAGCACAGCCAGACCCATTCTTTTATAAATTACATACGGCAGTTTTCATGCTACAATAGCAGAGTTGAGTAGACATGACAGAGACCAAATGACCCATGCAGCCTAAAATAGTATCTGGCCCTCTGCCCTAGACAACTGGCCTGCTGGGTGTTCACAGACATTCTTCCATCTCAGGGACCAGCCCCAAGTCCTCCCTTCCATAATCCTTACCTCTTTCTTCTCCTACTCATTTTCTACCCTTTACCTCTCAGATGAGGGCTCCCAGGCAGGAGGTGGAACAGAAAATGGTAAGAGAAGCTTCTCAGTTCTTATGTCTGTGAACAACACCACGGCTACATAGAGGGACACAGCACAGGCTCAGAGGGCTTCTCCCTTCCAACTGGGACAGGTCCAAGGGTGATTGCCTCAGGAACTGCAACTCCAAGTTGAGAGGGAAAAGCCAACTTTGTCTCAGTTCCACAGAGGTAAGGGCTGGCCACTGGCAACAGCCAGCTGGGCACTTGCCCAGAGAACAAATCCGCAAGAGGCACTATAACATCACTGGATGTGTATCAAAATGGAGAGAAAGTTATCAGCCAGAAGCTGCTCCTGACTGGAAGAAATAATTTTGATAAGATACGAAGGGGGTGGGGGGACTTCCCTGTGGCCCAGTGGTTAAGAATCCACCTGCCAATGCAGGGGACACGGGTTCGAGCCCTGGTCCGGGAAGATCCCACATGCTGCAGAGCAACAAAGCCTGTGTGCCACAACTACTGAGCCCGTGTGCCACAACTGCTGAAGCCTGCGCACCTACAGCCCTTGCTCCGCAACAAGAGAAGCCACCACGATGAGAAGCCCGAGCACCGCGATGAAGAGTAGCCCCCGCTCGCCGCAGCTAGAGAAAGCCCGTGCGCAGCAACGAAGGCCCAACGCAGCCAAAAAAAAAAGATACCAAAGGGGCAGTCAGTGGTTGACGAGATTTAATAACAACCAATAATCACCAAACTGACTTTTAAGGTCTGGTTAACGGTGAGCTTTTGTTCTGCTAAATGGGGTGTGCCAGGCCCAGCCCACCTGCTTCCTTTTCTTCTCTTCCCCACACGCAGGACTCAGCCTCTCCACTGAACTAACATGGAGTAAATATTTAAGGACACAGGTTTGAAGAGGCACCTAGTTATTAACCTGCCTATGTGTCTCTACCCAGCCCTATTTATAACTCTACACTGTGGACTTAATCCAATATATTTAAAAATATCATGAGAAGAAAGGTGTGAAGGCTAATGCAGTTGCAATATGTTAACCTGCGGAGCCCCAGGGCTGGGTGATGGATGATCTGGCTTGTGGGGCGCAAGACTCCTTCCTATCCCCCGGCTCCTTGAAGGAAGCTGCATGTCAAGCTCCAGAGGGTAATCTTCTCAGATAAATTTTTTCTAGACAAACAGAATTTAGAAGTTAAATATTTTCTCTTACTTAAAAGAAGCCAATCTGAAAAGGCTACAGACTATATGATTCCAACTATATGATGTTCTGGAAAAGGCAAAACTATGGAGACAGTAAAAGGATCAGAGGGTACCAGGGATGAAGGAGGAAAGGATGAATAGGCAGAGAACAAAGGATCTCTAGGGCAGTGAAACTACGCTGAATGATACTATGATGGTGGCTACATATCATTATACATTTGTCAAAATCCATAGAATGGACAACACTAAGAATGAGCTGTAACATAAACTATGGACTTCTGGTGATAATGATGTGTCACTGTAAGGTTCACTGATGGTAACCAATGTACCACTCTGGTAGGGGGTGTTGATAGCGGGGCAGCTGTGCATGTGTGGAGACATATAGGAACTGTCTGTATTTTCCATTCAATTTTGCTATGAACCTAAAATTGCTCCAAAAAAATAAAATTTATTTTTAAAAAATTGCTTTAAGGGCAAATACCTACCTCCCTAAATTAAAAGTTGCAGAGACTCAGATTACATTTATAATAACTACTGCAAATGCTAAGCAACCAACTTAATTTGGTTCCAGAGTGGTCTGATCCCCTTTGCTCATATTAAAATCCTGAGTCCTATTTAAAGCAAATAGGACTACGTTCAGCATTACGTCTGATGACTAAGGACCCATGTAACTGACGGAGCTCATAAGCAAACCCACGAACCCTAAAGACAGTAACAGTATCACTTGTTGACCATTCACTTTATATCAGCCTCCAAGATAGGCACTCACTCACTCTTATCTTCATAACAAAGATGTGCTGTAAATACCGTTCTATAGAGGAAGAAACTAATGCTCCAAAAGGTGAAGTGTCTTTCCTGAGGTCCCATGATGAAGCAGAAGTACATCCAGGCATGAAACAAACTCAGTCCGACACCAAGGTCTACATTTTTTCAACTGTGCTTCAGTGCCTCACGCCATATTTACCTACACTTTTATACCAGATGATCATTGCATCTCGTACCTACCATTTTTAGTAGTGTATGTGTACATTTACAATATATTTTGTTCTATTTTTAAGTGTATATTTTGAGTAAGAAAAACTTTATAATGGAGTCTATGCAGTTACTAAAAATTTTTCTAGATCTATATTTATAGACATTTATAGATACGGGGAGATTTTCTATAGATACAGAGAGATGTTCATCATATATTTTAAATGAAGAAGTAGCTTACAAAACCATCTCAGGGACTGACTTCATCTTTATATTATTATATTTGTTTGTATATACTTAGAAAAGTCTGGAAAGATATACATGAAAATTTCTACCTCTGCTTAATAGTATGCTTTTTATTAGCTTTTTCCTTCTTCTTTATATTTTATATTTCTCTGCATCAATATTTGTACAGTAAGTATTAAACATTTATTATTCTTTTTAAAAGAATTTTAAAAGAGAATAAGAAAATTCAGTATATAAGAATTTTGTGCATGATAAAAGTAATGTTTTGTATCAGTGGACAACAGAGAAATTGTTCAAATCATGTGATATAAAAAACTGTTTAACCATTTGAAAAAACTCAAATGGATCAAATTTTTAAATACAAAAGAGGAATTATAAAAATACTAAAAGGAGGAAATATAGGTAAATATTTATTTAATTGGGAGAGAGGAAATTACTTCCAAAGCATAATACCAAAGACAGAAACAATCATAAAAGAAGAAAAGCTTACAAGATTTCAACATATAAAACTTTAAAACATGTATATGACAAAATATATCATTAATAAATGGGAAATTTTTGAAAATATATAACAACAGGCCTAACAAATCTATATTTAAAAAGATGAATAGTCAATAGAAAAATAGGTAAAAAACAGGAATAAGTAAGCCTAAATCACCAATAAGCATGAAATAAACATATAAAACGTGTTTAACCTCACTAGAAAGTAAATTGTTTCTATTTTTGCTTTTTAAAATAATGTCCAAGTCTAGCACTTAAAACAAGTACTCCAATAAAGTCATGATGGGAGTGTAAAACTGGTACAATTTTTATGGAGAACAACTTAGAATACATAGCAAAAGACTAAAAAAATACTCTTTTGAATCAACAATTCCACTTTTAAAAATTTGTATAAGAGAATAAGGATGTACGCTAACCTAAATGTAGCTAAAAATATCTTCCCATCATTGCAGAATAAAATCCAAAAGTTATTCCCAATGGCCTACAAGCCCTGCATGATCTGCCCCAGATGGCTACTTTGAAATCATCCACCTGCCCCCCAGGTCACAGGGCTACAGCCTCCTGGCCTGCTTACTATTCCTGGAACTCATCAAGCACGTTCCTGCCTCAAGGGCTCTCCCCTCCTCACTGCCATCTTTTCTTCCTTTTTCCTGGGAATTCGCTTCCGCTTAAAACTGAACTCATCAAAAGATCTTTATCAAAATGGCTATCTTTAACCACCTTTTCTAAAATAGAATCTTTCCCAACAAGCCTTCGCTCTCTCTTCCTTTAACGTGCTTTATTTTTCTTCAGTGTACCCGCTGTCACTGTATTATCTATTAATCTGTTTACTGTCTATCTCCTCCACTAGAATGTCTATTGGGACAAAGACTTTGTTTTCTTCACCACTTGATTCCAAGCACCTAGAATAATGCCTGCCACATTGGAGGTACTGAATAAATATTTACGAGATAATTAGGTGAATGACTTTAGCAAGATATGTTTCAAGTTCTCATGTAAACACTGTATTTGGACCAGTGTCTGCTCTGAACTATAAAATATTTCCTAGGTCAACACCAAAAAGGGATGGCATAATAAAGCAGGTAGTATAACAACATCCTATTACGTCATAATGATACTTGATGTTGATGATTATTGTCAATAGGCCTGGAGTTCCCCAATCCCCAAAAGCTCCCCATCTCTTATCCCACTACCACTTAAGAACTACATCTACCTTTACTGAAACTTAAAGTTTTCCTAAGAATTTATTAACAGATTTAACAGACATTGTAAATTGTTCCCACGAGGAAAAGTCAGTTATTTCATTCTGTGAGCATATCATTCACATTAACGAGTAACCAAACATTGTTTCTTGATATGTAGCCCTGTAACATGAAACAGTAATCTGATTTACCACAGCCACTAATGATTTCCCATTGCCTTAATTTAATCAGGAAAATGAGGCAAGGAGAAACGCTGCAAAAGAAACATAGGCATTTTCAAAGCATGGGTAAGTGAAGCCTTGGGGTACCAAGGTCACCTGTGGTCCATGTCATAAGTAGTTTGTTAACTAAAAATAGTTCAAATACTTAAGTCTGAGAATTCTTTACTTAAAAAATAAACAGGACCATGGTCAGTGTCATTTACATTTGCTTCCTTTCTGATACACATTCTTGACAAAAGGCTAATGGTACCAGATCAGAAATTTTGCATAACCCTAGTTGACTGTCCTGTCATTTAAGTAAACTTTGAATCATATTCCTGACAGTCAACTCCAGTGTTTTAAAATCACATGATGTGTCAATGTGTCACACAGGGTAAGTGTCACACAGTACAGAAGGCTATGAAGTCAGGCCAGGCTGGGTTATAACTCCATTTCTGCCACTCTTAATTGCTGTGTGATCTTGGGAAAATTCTCTAACTTCTCTGGGCTCTATAATTCATATCCTCCATAAAATGAAGATAAGAAGACTTACTCTTTAGAGTTGTTATGAGGATTGGGACAATGCATGCAAACCACGTATCAAGTACATCTTGTCCCAAGCAAAGCCATTAAAGATGTGCAGCAGATGGAAGGAAAAAACAGTGGGAGGTGGCAGTCTGTTTGCAAACCTCTAACCACAGGCTGCCAAACAGGAAAACGTCCTCCACCAGAAGTCTAGAAATTGAAGCATCTCTTGGGACACACACATCACATCACACGCCCTGAGAGGAAACAGCATCTTTCTTCATATCCCAATCAGCCTTAAAAATTATTTAGCCTGTACACTAGCACTGACAATCCTAACCTTACACTTGCAGGTCTCATTCTCCTCAGCTTATGTGCTGCTGTATCAATTCCAAATCTGACTCCCTGGTGCCTAAAAGCGAAAATGAAAAACTGAGGCATTAATGAATACAGTTAACCCTTACTTGGCGAAAGACTATTGTGCTCTGCAGTGTTCGGGTAGTTGAAACAATAATCCCCCGCTTTAGGCTTTGTCAGTGACAACACGTCCTTTCTAATCTACGCTTCACTGGAGAACTATGGCAATAACACCCCCAGTAGAACTGTCTGGACCTCCGCTTTCCTGAGTTGCTGCTGTCCCAGCGTGGGCGTGGGTCAGCCTCCATCTAGCCCGGACCCCAGCGGTGATCTTCGCCAAGAGTAGATACATTGCCTCGGCGTCCCCATCCCCACCCCCTCACCTCCCCTACCCCCAGACCACAAGACGCAAAGGGGAAGTTAGTGCCAAAGCGAGGAGAACAGCCCCGGGCTCGGGGACTGCCAGGCCGTTCCTGGGCCCCTCTCACCACGAGAGGGACGCGGGCGCAGGCTCCCGGCGGGGAGGCCGCACACAGTACCTGGATGAGCCGCTGGTGGAACAAGGCGCTGTGCACGCAACCGGGAACCTCCGCGGGCAACTCCAGCGAGCCGTTCCCGCTGCGGATCCTCCAGCTGCCCCGCAAGCTGACGCTGACCACCATGGCAGCGGAGCCCGCACCGCACAACACAAGCAGCAGGAGCAGGCGGAGGAGCATGCCGGTGGCCGGTACCTCACCCACCCACGGGGGAAGAAACCCCGCGCTTCGGTGAGCCGCGGAAGTTACCCTCTGTTCGGGAGGAGCCCGGGCTCTAGCTCTCCCCGCCCCGGGGCCCGCCCCCAGCTCCCGGCCACGCCCCCGGCTCTCGGCCACGCCCCCAGGTCAGCTGAGCTGAAAGGACCTCAGCTGCTCCTCAGGCTCCGCAGGCTAGCTGGGAGCGCGGATATCGTGCCGACTGGCCGAAGCCCGGCGTCGCGAGTGCCGGAGCCGCCACCTCGTGCATGGTTCCGGGCTCGGACCGCTGCAGTCTGGGTCCTCCTCGGCTCTTATTCCAGCTGCTCCGGCGTCTGAACGGGAGGCGAGAACCATGCACGCTAATTGGGACACACCAATCTCTGGACGCAAAGTAGCGCACAGCCTCGGGGAGCTCAGGGACAGACAGTAGTGTGCGGAAACTACAGCAAGAGAGGCTCCTCACTGCTTCAGAGAACCGAAAACCAAGACACCGCGTCACTTCAGTTCCCCCCAGTTTCCCCAGACTCTCATCAGGGCTGCAGGTGTCTGCCCGGCGCGGGTAACGCCCACCTCCTGCAGCTCTGCAGGTTTGTCTCAGAACAGTCTGCCCTTCAAACAATAAATCAGTACTAAAGTACCTAATTCGTACGGTTGTTGTGAGAGCTGAGAAAATCCGTGTACAGCGTGCAACATAAGGCCCGGCCCAGAGAAAACACAGCACTTTGGCCTGATGTTAGTGGACTACAACCTTCTCTTTTATAAAGCTCTACAGAGGAGGTTCCTGAGATTCCGGAAACCTGCATTAATGCACAGGCAAATTTAAAATCCTCTGCCACTCACTAGCTGTGGGACTTGGGCAAGCCACAAACTCTCTAATACCCCCGTTCCCTGAACTCAAAAATGGAGACAGTACTCCTTTTTTGGGTTGTGATGAGCATAAAATGAGTTAACATACTTGGCTGTTCCTAACAATGCCTAGGTACCCAAGAAATACCACAAGTTTATTTCAAGTCTCATAGTGGCGCAGTCTACTTGAGTCCCATTTTTGCAATAGGATGTAACTGCGATCTAGGAAGTTAAGAGGGAATTTCACATTGCATAAAATAGACTAACGTATGACTGTGTTGATGTTATCTGCCTTATTTCTGTATTTAAGCAGAAGTCTTTGAAGAGAAGTTCTCCCCTCATTAAATTCCAGCTTTGTTTTGCCTTATAATGGCCCTGAAATTGCCTGAACCTATAGACACTGGACAATATTTTATTTTTTCAGAGTCAGCATTTTTCACAAGCTTAGCATCTTGGCTTTAGGGACATTTGGATTATTCCGCCCAAGCCTCTGGCTTTAAAGCTGAGGGAACAGGATCCAAAGATGTCAGGTGATTTGCCTGTCAGACAGTGGCAGACAGGACCCAAACTCTCCTTTCCTGGCCCATAGACTCCTTGCAGTAGAGCCCATTGATATTAAGGGGGAAAGGCTCTGGCTGGTTCAAAAGGTTTCCTCACTCCAGGAGCATTTTACTTTTGATAGGAATGGAGCTCTCAATTCAAATTATATTCCCTGATTCATGGCATTAAATGGCCAGCCCTAGTCTGTTCAAGACTGATAACAAGACTTACAGCAGCAAGAGTGGCAAAGAGTTTTTGTTTGTTTGTTTATTTGTTTTTTCATAAATCCCAGAGATCCCATTAAGCCAAGTCAAAGGAAAATTCATTCATGTGAATATGTTTGGATATACTCTGTTGTTCTATTAAGAAATATTTTAGGGAATCTATTTAAAAAAAAAAAAACCAAGAATAGGACTTCCCTGGTGGTGCAGTGGTTAAGAATCCGCCTGCCAATGCAGGGGACACGGGTTCGATCCCTGGTCCGGGAGGATCCCACATGCCGTGGAGCAACTAAGCCCATGTACCACAGCTACTGACCCTGCGCTCTAGAGCCCACAAGCCACAACTACTGAGCCCACGTGCTGCAACTACTGAAGCCCACATGCCTAGAGCCCATGCTCTAGCCCAAGCCACCACAATGAGAAGCCCACGCACCACAACGAAGAGTAGCCCTACCACTTGCCACAACTAGAGAAAACCTGCGCACAGCAACGAAAACCCAACGCAGCCAAAAAAAAAAAAAAAAAAAACAAGAATAGAGACTTATCATTCCTCCTTTCATTCCAAGACACAAGTATGACATCATTTGGATTACTTCACTTTGAAAACATACATTGGTCCAAACCCATATAATGTACAACACCATGAGTGAACTGTAATGGTAGCTACAGACTTTGGGTGATAATGATGGTAGGTTCATCGATGGTAACAAATGTACCATGCTAATGGGGGGATGTTTATAATGGGGGAGTCTGTGCATGTGTTGGGGCAGGGAGTGTATGGGACATCTGTATTTTCTATTCAGTTTTGCTGTTTATCTAAAGTTGCTCCAAAAAGTAAAAATAAAGTATATATACATGTATGTATGTATATTCATGGGTCAAAGAAATAAAAGACTTCCAGTTACTGTTTTGTCATGTCAGGAGCTTGGAAGTCATCACTCCATCCTAAAAACAAGTAAAAAGCTGAACAAACTGAAAATCAACAGTTTTTGTTAGATCTGTCAGAGAATTCAGGTGAAAGGGCAAACTGCTGCCCCCAAAATTGGAGAAGAAGACAGGTGGATACAGAGAATCACAACTTAACCAAAGCAGAAACCCATGAGTAGAAAGCTCTGCGAAAACCAGTACTAGGGAAGGAAAATCTAAACTCTAATTTCTGGGACTCCCCTGGCGGCCCAGTGGTTAAGACTCTGCACTTCCATTGCAAGAGGCACGGGTTTGATCCCTGGTGGGGGACCGCATGCCGCAAGGCCAAAAAAAAAACCACACAAAACAAAAACAAAAACAAACAAGCAAAAAAACCTCTCATTGTTGAGTGGCTGGAAGCTCAGTGTGGACAAATTTGAGAGTTTAAAAACTCCACAGGGGACTTCCCTGGTGGTCCAGTGGTAAAGAATCTGTCTTACAATGCAGGGGACTCGGGTTCCAACCCTGGTCAGGGAACTAAGATCCCACATGCCGCGGGGCAACTACTGAGCTCATGCACCTCAACTAGAGAGAAGCCCGAGTGGCCCAATGAAAAAGATCCTGCATGCCTCAACGAAGATGCCGCGTGTCGCAACTAAGACCCAACGCAGCCAACAATAAAAATAAATAAATAAGTAATAAATAAATCTTAAAACAAACAAACAAACAAAAACTCCACGGGAATTTAGTCTTAGTGGGTCTCCCACAGTTTTGTGTTTTGTTTCCAGAAGATCTACCAGCTCTCACGTTGAAGATTTGCGAGCAATTCCCTCATGCTTCCAGCAGAGGGACGGGGGTAAGGAACCATTTTGAAATACATGATAGCATTCTCAAGGACTACCCTCAAGAGAAACGATTTTATCAGAGCCTAACATGGGAGAAGGGAAATTCCCCCTAGGCTTCTTGCCTTACCTAAGGGGCTGAAACAAAACGAGAAGCACTTATTAAATTCACAGTCCAGGACCCAAGTTCACTAAAAGACTAACGCCTAATCATAGGACTATAGAAAACTTCCCCTCTCCTCATACCTTCCCACTATATCACTAAAGGCCTCTTTGCCACTGTTCATTTCACTGCACACATCACATATGGCTTTCAACAAAAAAATTACAAGGCAAAAAGAGATAGAGCAAGCCCTAGAACCAGACTCAGATATAGCAGGGATGTTGGATTACCAGGACAAGAATTTAAAATATTAGGCCAGCACTGGTCTAATACCAACACCAGACAAAGACATTACAGTAAAAGACAACTGTAGACCAATATCTCTCGTGAACATAAATGGAAAACTCCCTAACAAAACAGTAGCAAATTGAATCCAAAAATATATATTAAAAAAAAAAATATATATATATATATATATATATATGAATCATGACCAAGTGGGATTTATTCTGGGTATGCAAGGCTGGTTCAACATTTAATCAATTAATGTATTTCAGCACAACAATAGGTTAAAAAATAAAAATCACATTATCATATCAATAGATACAGAAAAAACACTTGACAAAAGCCAATACCCATTCATGGTAAAAACTCCACGCACTAGGAATAGAGGGGAACTTCCTCACCTTAGTAAAGAACACAAAGAACTACACCTAACATTACACGAAATGGTGAGAAACTAGAAGTTTTTCTGCTAAGATCAGGAATAAGGCAAGGATGTCTCCTCTTGTCACTCCTTTTCAACATCGTATTGGAAGCCCTAACTAATGTAGTAAGAAAAGAAAAGGAAATAAATAGTATACAGTTTAGGAAGACATAAAACTATCTTTGTTTGCAGATGACATGATTGCCTATGTAGAAAATCAACAACAACAACAAAACACTGGAAATAATAAGCAATTTATAGCAAGGTTACAGGATACAAGGTTAGTATACAAAAGTCTATCATTTTCCTATATACCAGCAATGAACAATTAGAATTTGAAATTAAAAACATAGTGCTATTTACATTAGCACCCCCCAAAATAAAATACTTAAGTATAAATATAACAAAAAATGTTTAAAATCTACATGAGGAAAACTACAATACTCTGATGAAAGTAATCAAAGAAGAACTAAATAAATGGAGAGATGCTCCATGTTCATGGATAGAAAGACTCAGTATTGTCAAGATGTCAGTTCTTCCCAACTTGATCTATAGAGTTAATGCAATCCCAATCAAAATCCCAGCCAGTTATTTTGTGGATTTTGACAAACTGATTCTAAAGTTTATATGAGAGGCAAAAGATCCAGAATAACCAACACAATATTGAAGAAGAACAAATTTGGAGGATTAATGCTACCCTATCAGGAACTAAGCTGAGCTGGAAGAGAGATCTGAGCTGTCAGGAGTCAGAGCAGCCAATTAAAGCAACAAGGAGCCAAAGTGAAAGTAACAGTGAAGCCTTCAACCACTTACAGTGATAGTATAAGCAAGAGGCTAAAACTGGAGAAGACGCCAACTCTCCCGTTTCATTGCCCAATAAAATGGCACACCAGTCACGGGTCAGGTGGATCAGCACAGGTGTGTGTGTTGTCTCACGTTGAGGGAGTCCTGAACAAAAGGCTCTGGCTGTTTTATGGGCCCTGGGGTAGGGGAGGAGAATGAGAAGGAAGGGCTAGGAGTGGAAAATTGCTGGGTACTGAGTTTGAGTAGGAATAAATGTATTCAGGGTTTCCCACTTCTCCTCTCCAATAAGGAGATCTCAGCGCAGTCACCTGAAGAAGACCTCTGCCCAAGGCCTCAGATAAAGAGAACAAGGGATGAAGTCACTGAAACTAGGAATGTAAATATGTGAAGAGCATGAACAGTCAGAGGGGCAATAATAGGTCCTTCACTGCAACTCCCTTTAGAGATTATAATACTTAGACTGTATACCAGGTCTGATTGGGGAGGACAGCTTTCCCTTGTGAAGCCTTTCAGGTAAAGTCTTTGTAATTGCCTATGGTCAGGCCTGAAAAACCACACTTATACCGTATGACCCAACAGATCTAATAGTGCTGGAGATATCCATGGAGGGTATATGGAGCTTTGGGCAAGCTCTAATAGAAGACTCACAGTGTAGACCCTTATATTCTGGAGCAAGGCTATGTGCTTCACCATAGAGAACTGCTCTGTTGGAAAAATAGGTCCTACTGTACTACTGGGTCTTAGCAGAGACCAAACCTCTGACCATGGTACACCAAGTGACTATGCAGCCTGAACTGAGGATCTGCAAGTCAACCAAGCCATAAAGCTGGGCAGGGGCTGCAATGTTCCACAGTGTATAGAAAGTGATACATCCAGACTCAAACGGAAGTCCAAGAAAATTACATGAATTGGTAGTCTAGCCTTCCATGTCACTATCTCTTCTGCACTGATGACGACACTGATGACCTCAAGGGGAGTTCCTCATGCCTGATTGACAGGGGCCTGATTCATACCTGGGCTGGTGCAATATGTATTGGAACTGGCCATAAAGGGACTGCTGCTACATTACAGCCCCACTGAGGAGTGGCCCTGAATGACACTGGTGAAGGGAAATGTTCCCAGTGCACAGACTTGTGAGATATATGTTTGTTTTTCACTTCATGTGAAAGGAGAGGTGGCTTGAGGCGCAGTTATATATTGACACCTGGGCAGAGCCAAAAGTCTTATTTGGTTGATCAGGGCCTTAAAACAAATAAAACTAGAAGATAGGTGACGTGGAGGTCTGGGTAGATAATATGTGGACGGACTGTAGGAGTGGGCACAACACATGCTGTTTCTTTGTAACTCACATTAATGTTCACAAGAGAACATGTACAGAGGAAGCTCTTGACAGCCAAGTACACAGAAAGACAGTCCTATGGATTTTAGCTGGCCTCTCTATGCACCATTCCAGTACTTGACATTGGTCACATGAAGAGAGTGGCCATGGTAGCAGGGATGAAGACTATGCATGGACCCAACATGGGCTTTCTCTCACCAAGGATATCTTCCTACCTCTGCTGATTGCCCAGCCACCCAGCAGCAGAGACTGATGCTGAGCCCTAGATAAAGGTACCATTCCTTAGGAGGACCAGACAGCCACCTGTTGGCACACTGATTACATTGGACACCTTCCTCCTTGATTGGGGCATCAAATTGATATACTGAAATTAATAGATTCTGAATATGTTCTGCCTTCCCGGACTGCAGTGTCTCCACTAGCACCATCTGAGAGTTGATAGAATTCTTTATCTCTTAAAATGGTATCCCTACCACAGTGCCTTAGAAAACATACCCACTTGATGTAAAAGGAGATGTGAAGATGGGCAGGTGGGCTTATGACCTTGAGAATCACTTATTTTACCAAGTACCCTATCACAGGAGCAGCCAGCCTCCTCTCAAAAACAACAACAACAAAAAATCAATGCACCAAAAAACCCAAACCAGTGGAATGACCTGTGGAAAACTCAGCTTAAGGACAGCACTTTGCGGGGTTGGAGCACTTTCCCACGGGATGTGGTATATGCACTGAACTATGGTCAACATGTGGTGCTATATCTCCCCAGATTAGAATCCACAGGTATAAAAACCAGGATATAAAAGCAGGAGTAGCCTCCCTCATCATCAGTCTCAGTGACTCACTAATGGAATTTATGTTTCCTGTTTCTGAAACTGTTGATGCTGTTAGGTCAGAAGTCTTAAGATCCAGAGTTGGGGAAGGTACAGGGTTCCACCCATTTGGAAGTTGTGACTAATACTGTGGAGTCACTCTGGGTTTCTTATTCTAGTGGACAAGCAGGTAAAGAATGAGCTAATATACTGACTGGGGTAATGAACTGATTACCAGATGAAGCTAGGGTTGCTACTACTCAGTGAAAAGCAGGGAGGGTTATGTTTGGAACCTAGGAGAGGCATTGGAACATCTCTTACTACTTCCATGCCCAGTGTTAACTATCAGTGGGAAATTACAGTAACCATAACCTAACAGAGACAAGACAAGCCACCATGGCAAGATCCTCAGTAGCCCCAGCACCCAGGCTTAAAGCAATCACTCCCTTGGTGATTCTGGCTTCTATTATCACTTCTAATCTCAGATGAAGCACCATGCTGCAGAACATGGGATCAGGCTTCCCCAGCTACTGCCTAAAGGTGTTTTCCCACTTCCTCTGTCTTAATTCCTTTTTCCTACACTCTCACTATTCTGGAACTGTACCTCACAAAAATAAATAAATAAATAAATAAATAAAATTAAAATTAGCAATTACGCTTTGCCTCAGTCACTGTTTGCTAGAGGACTCAGGAAAAGACAACACTTTCTCTCAATTTATATTCATTAGGCTACTCAATCATTCTAGGGCTGTCCAATAAAAATTAGACATCCAGAGCAGTTCGACAGAATTATGTAATACTCATACGTAATTCAAAAATATCTAGTAGTCACATTTTAAAAAGTAAAAAGAAACAGGTGAAATTAATTTTAATAACATTTTATTTAAACCAATATATTCAAAATACTATTTTAACATGTATTCAATATAATTATTGAGATATTTTACACTCCTTTTTCATACTAAGACTTCAAAATCTAAATTTTATACTTACAGCATATCTCACTTTTGATCTGTATTCAATTTCATAAATTTTGCAGTGAAACAAATTTACATACCCAATTTGTTCTGAAATATTGGAAGATAATTCTCTGATATTTCTGAACATCTTGTGAACAGAGGCACTGGATTCTTCTGTTCCAGATGATCTTTTAATAAAGGATGTTTGTATATACATCAGCTTTGGAAGAACAGCCGTGTTCTAACCTGTGTAGTTAGGCAGAGAGAAAATTATTTCTTCTTCTGCCTTTTTGTTCTACTTAGGCCCTCAATGGATTGGATGATGCCGATTCACAGCAAGGAGGACGATCTGATTTACTTAGTCTACAGATTCAAACGCTGATCACTTTTGAAAAGACCCTCACCAAATCACCCAGAAATAATGTTTAACCAGTTCTCTGGGCATCCTGTGGTCCAGTCGACACATAAAATTAACCATCACAGTGCACAGCTCAGTGAGTTTTGGCAAACATATATACTTGTGTAATCACACCCCCATTGAGATACAGAACATTTAATCCTAGAAAGTTCTCTTGTGCTTCTCTCCAAATTCCTCCCATTCCAGGTAATCACTGTTCTGCTTTCTAGCACCATGGTTTAATTTTGTCTCTCAGATGTCATGCAAATAGAATCATACACTATGGTTTTTTTTTTACTTCTTTTGTTAAAGTGTTTTTCAAATTTATCCATGTCATTCATCCTTATTCTTGAAAGATATTTTCCTTGGTATAGAATTCTAGGGTGATAGCTATTTCTTCTCAGTGTATTGAAGTTAATATTCCACTGTCTTCTGTTTCTGTTGCTGTTGAGAAATCTTTCATTTTGCTCTTCCATCAATCAACCTATTGACTTTTTTTTTCCTTTCTTTTTTCAGGTAATCTACTTTATTTGCAGAGGAAATAACAGCTCTGTACGGACCCCTGGACTACAGGTGGGCTGCACACATGCTGTTCAGGTGTGTAACCCTCCAGGCCACAAGAAGCTGTGTGCAGGCCATGCAGGAACTTTGGTTTCCATGTCAAGGGGGCTGCAAAAAGATTATCACCTGGCCAAGGCTGCAAGGTCACAGATGGATTGCATTCCAGGGCTGTGGAAATTTACTAAATGTCTTCAAACCCACCCCAGCCAACCCCCAGCCCATACCAGGAACAGCTGGAGAGCCTCTTTTTTCCTGCAGTATCCCTCCAGTGCCTTCTACTGAGAAAGCTTAATATCGTGTTCAGTTTAAAGGGAAATCTTAAAGGAATTCAGTTGTTTATCACAGAGGCTATATTTATTGAAATGTGCATTTAGGGCCTAGAGGCAATAAATTGATCTCAAGCTCCAATTAGACATGTTAGACTGATTCACATCTCACTCCATGTTTCTTAGACTCTTTACATCTCTTTGTGCTACATTCAGAATTTCTTCATAACTTCCACTGCTCTAATTCTTTATTCATCTATGTCTGTTGGGCTATTAAACCTGTCTTCTGAGTTTAAATTTCAGTTATTCTATTTTTTTTTTAATTTCTGGAAGTACTGCTTTTGGTTAATTTTCAGATCTGTCATTTTTTATAGTCTCTTGCTCTTTATTCATATTTGAAACTTTTATTTCTGGCATAATGATTAAGAGGTAAGACTCTGGAATTTCATTACCTGGATTTATATCCCAACCTCTGCCATTAACTGAGTAACCTTGGGTAAGTCGTTTATCATCTTTGTTCCTCAGTTTCCTCATCGGTAAAGCAGAAATAGTCATGTAAGTATATAAGTCTGTTAATTAAGTATATGTTTGTTGATAATAATGTAAGTGTAAGTAATAAGTATATGTTTGTTATGAGAATTAAGAGTTAAGAATTAAGAATTCAGAACAGTTCTTGGCACCTAAAAATTATTACCTAAGTGTTGGCTACTGCCTTCTGTGGCTGATTTTTTTGGATAGGAAATTCATATAACATGAAAGTAACCATTTAAAAATGTACCATTGGGCTTCCCTGGTGGCGCAGTGGTTGAGAGTCCGCCTGCCGATGCAGGGGACACGGGTTCATGCCCCAGTCTGGGAAGATCCCACGTGCTGTGGAGCGGCTGGGCCCGTGAGCCATGGCCGCTGAGCCTGCGTGTCCGGAGCCTGTGCTCCGCGACGGGAGAGGCCACAAAAGTGAGAGGCCCGCGTACCGCAAAAAATAAAAAATAAAAAAAAAAATTAAAATGTACAATTTACTGACATTGTGTGTTCACAATGTTGTGCAACCATCACCTCTATCTACTCCCAAGGTATTTTTATCACTCACAAGGGAGACCTCATACCTGCTAAGCAGTCACTACTCATTCTTTTCTCCCCCCCACCCAGTCCCTGGCACACATCAGTCTGCGTTTTGTCTCTATAGATTTAACTATTCTGGATATTCATACCAATGGAAGCATACAATATGTTTCCTTTTACGTCTGGCTTCTTTCACTTAATATGATGTTTTCAAGATTCATCTACATTGTAGCATGTATCAGTACTACATTCCTTTTTATGGCTGAATAATATGCCATTGTATGGATCTATCACATTTTGTTTATTCATTCATCCATTGTTTCCATCTTTGACTATTGTGAGTAATGCTATGGATATTCATGTACAAATATGTGTTTGAACATGTTTTTAATTCTTTTGTGTGTATATCTAGGAATGGAATTGCTGAGTCATATGGTAATTGTGTTTAATTTTTTGAGGAGTTACCAAACTGCTTTCCATAGAAGCTGGATCTTCTTACATTCCTACCAGCAATGTACAATGGCTCCAGATTCTCCAAATCCTCACACTTATTTTCCATTTTTAAAAATTATTGCTATCCTAGCGAGTGTGAAGTGGTATCTTATTTTGATTTGCATGGTAATGATGTTGAACATCTTTTTCACGTTTGCTGGCCACTTGTACATCTTTGTTTTTTGTTGTGGTTTTTTTTTTTTTTTTTTGAGAAACGTCTATTCAAATCTTTTGCCCATTTTTAAATTGGTTTTTTGTTGTTGTTGAGTTTTAAGGATTCTTTATATATTCTGGATATTAGACCCTTACCAGATATATGATTTGCAAATACTTTCTGCTTTTAGGTTGTCTTTTCACTTTGATAGTGTCCTTTGATACACAGTTTACAATTTTGAGGAAGTCCAATTTATCTATTTTTTCTTTCATTGCTTGTGCTTTTGGTATCATATCTAAGAATTTATTGCCAAATCCAAAGTCATGAAAATTTACTCTTTTCTTCTAAGAGTTTTATACTTTGAGATCTTCCATTAAGGACTTTGATCCATTTTGAGTTGTTTTGTATATAATGTGAGGTAGCGGCCCAAATTCATTTTTTTTTTTTTTTTTTTGCATGTTACTATCCAGTTGTCTCAGCACCATTTGTTGGAGAGACTGTTCATTCCCCATTGAGTGGTCTTGGCACCCTGTTGGCCATAATATGTATATGAGCTTATTTCTGGACTCTCAATTATATTCCATTGGTCTATAAATTTATCTTTATGCTAGTACCATACTGGTTTGATGACTGTAGCTTTGTAGTAAATTATGAGTCCTCTTTGTTCAAGATTGGTTTTTTGTGCTCCTTTGCAATTCTGTATGAATTTTTGTATCTTCCATTTCTGCAAAAACAGTCATTGGGATTTTGACAGGGTTTGCATTGAATCTGTAGATTGCTTTGGGGATCACTGCCATCTTAACAATAATCTTAACAAATCATCTAATCCATGAACACATGGTGTCTTCCATTTAGGACTTTTTTTTCAGAAATACCTTGTAGTTTTCAGTATACAAGTTTTGCCACTTCCTTGGTTAAATGTATTATTTCTTTTTGATGCTATTATAAATGGAATTTTCTTAATTTCATTTTAGGATTCTTCATTGCTTATAGAAATACAACTGAGGGAGTTCCCTAGTGGCCTAATGGTTAGGATTCCAGGCTTTCACTGCCATGGCCTGGGTTCAATCCCTGGTCAGGGAACTGAGATCCTGGAAGCTGTGTGGTCAAAAAAACCCCCCCAAAATGATAGTTTTTTTTGTATCCTGCAATTTTGCTGAATTATTAGCTCTAATAATTTATATTCTATATCACGTCCACTGCAAATGTAGTTTTACTCCCTCCTTTCCAATTTGGATGACCCCATGTTTTTTAATGTCTGAAATTTTTGCAAGTCAATTCCTACTCATGGTACCATGTTCCTTTGTACTTTTTTTTTCCTTTCTGATTTTTAACTGTGAGCTATCATTGAGTCCCTGCAGAGTATTTGTTTGCTTCCGGCAGCACTGGGTTGCTCTGATTTGGAACTTTAAAAAATAAATCTTCTGCTTGGGTTTTCTCAGACTACCTATGTAGTAAGACTTAGGGCTACAAATCTTCACAAAGGCCAAACTATTACTACATATTCTGAGAGAATACTCTCCTGCCACAGAACATCAAAATTCAAGGTATGCAAACTCCTCATCGTATGTATTAGGGATGGGTTTATCCTGTTTGAACACCACTCTTTGGATGCATTCTGGGCTTTGCAAAGGTCATGAAAATACATTTCATTGGTTCTTCAAGTGTTCTCAAGATGAAAGCGTTTCTGATTATAGTCAGCTTCCTTTTTGGGTTCCTGTTTCAATTTGGTTTTGGCTTGAGAGTACTTTCTTTCTTGACAGATTTTTTTTAAAACATATTTTTTAAATGTTTTTATTCCCACGTTTAGTTGCTTTTTCACAGGAGAGATGGTCAGTGTAATCATCTATACTGATAGAAACTGAAATGTCCATCCACTCACTGAGGTGGCCTTTAGTCAGTCAAGGTTCCATTAATTATTTTTCTATAGTATACTGGAGTTTTTGGTTTTTGTACTTTTGGAGTTAAAGAAAAACAAGGAATACTTTTGGCAAAGCCTACCATTTAGCTCACAGTCATCTATTAAATAGCTGACCACCTAACAATGTGCCAGGCAGTCACCTAAGTCATGCAGGGGAACAAAACAAAAATCCTGTTCTTAGAGCTTACATTCTGGGGTGAGGTTGGGGAGTTAACAGTAAATATTACATTTAAGGTGGGTATTACAGAATATGCCATGGTGCACTCTTGCTGGTATTTTATATAGAATAGTTGAGAAAAAAACACCGATGGCATGACATTTGAACAGAGACCTAACAGGGAAGAAGGAGCCGAACTTTATCTTTGATAATTCCAGGTAAAGGGAAGAACAAGGGAAACATCTTGAGGTAAGAAAAAGCCCACCGTGTTCAAGCCTCAGCAGAGGCCTGTGACGGAGCTGAGGAAGTTGGTGGGGAAGAGTGATGAGGGAAGAAGTCAATGTGGTGGGAAAAGTCATTCCAGCCTGTAAATTGCTTTTAGGATTTTGGCTTTTGTTCTGAATGAGAAACCATTAGGTTTGGAGCAAAGCGATAACACGATCAGATATGGTTTAAAAGGAGTATGCTGGGTGCTGTGTCTGGGACAGATTACTACAAAGTAAAAAGCAGGGACACTACTCAAGTTATTTCAAGAATCCAAGAGATGATGTAGATTTAGACCACTGTGACAGCAGTGAATATGAATAGGTAGATTCTGAAAAAAAAGAAAATTTAAGTAGAACTGACAGAACTGCTGTTTAATTTGGAAGTGAGAAATCAAGGTTAATGCCTAGTATAGGTTTTGGGCCAGTGCAACTAAAATGTTTGTACTTACTGAGGACAAGAAGAGGTAGGGGCGTGTGTCTGCGTGTAGAAATCAAGTCAGTCATCCTTTAGACAGCCAGATGGGATGATGAATAGGAAGTTCCTGAATAGGAAGTTCAGGAGAAATGGCTGGTAGGTCAGCATATCACAATGGTTAACTGTGTTCTTAAGCAACTAGGGCATGAAAGTACTTCATTGTTTGGCCTTACTTGACAATACTCAAATTTGATATGGTAAACAAGGAATCGAGGTTACATAGAGGCTCAGACAATAGTAAGAATGAAAAGTAGTTATTTCATAAAACCATCTTCTACAATACAGAAAAAAATTAAGAGGGCTCTTAAAAATTTTTAAATACATAATTTCATCCAGAAAGTGTACAACTCGGGAAGAGATTATCGACAACGGAATGTTAAAACAACATATTCCATGTAAAAAAGCAACTATCAGGAACACTGTGTACCAGTTATTCATTAAAAAATTCTTCAAAATGAGGCAAAGAAAGGAACTAGTAGTTTAACAGAGTATCAGGAAAGAATGCAAAATATTGGTTAATTACTGGGGACCTGAAAAAAAACACTAGGCTAACTGCAATCTTCCTAGTCTTCCTAGAACTTTTTGACCTTTCAACACAAGTTCTTCCATAACTTTTATTTTGGAGGGGGAGGGGCTGTCACGTCTGAAAATTCTGGAACAAATACCCTGTTTATTTTTCTATTATACTGGGAGAGTAGAAAGTTTTAATAGCTACCTTAGGGTACGTTCAGTATCTTCTAAATTCAATGAAGACTGCCAATACCCTTAACATGACATCTTACGTTTTCAAACCACCTCCCACAGCCCCCCAAAAGTTGCTTAGGCCACAGAATGAGACCAGGGCTCAAATCCTTGTTCAGTTAGGTTATCTAGCCAACCCTCAGCAGGAAAACTCTTGCACCTCGTTACTCATTTTAACTAATACTTGGCTATTGGCTGAATTATGCATACCCAGAATAAAGTTAGGTCTTAGTTATAAATTTGAATGTCAATGGGTTAGACTGTTACTCAAATTAGTTCACTGTAGGATGTTATTAAATCTTAATATTATTAAGTAAACATGTAAATCAACCCACAATATTAAAAGTACTATGAATTTGTCATTGTTAGAAATGTAATTCTTGGGCATACAATATAACAAGTTCTCTTACAGCCATGAAACATCAAGACTAAAATGAGTAAAATCATCACAGGGTCAGAAGTATCACTGCCGTAGTCTACTACAAGGGAGAACTAGGAACAGCCTTCACCTGGATGGTTTTTCCAAACAGGCCGCTGGGTACCATTCCATAGTTTCTCAATCATTGGCCTCGAGTGGGGTCTGATAACTTCCATTTTAGAGAACTTCCCAAATGATACTGATTATTGCTGGTCTTGGGGTCACGTTTTGAGAATCACTGTCCTAAATTCTTTACAGACCATAGTTTTTGTTATAACTTTAAGAAATTCAAAAATAGAACTCACACACAGTATAAAGTTAAGTGTGGATTTCACGTTAGCTGGAATTACCGAGTTAAGACCAGAGTGTCTTTAAACACAGACTTTAATGGTAACAATCCTTTAAGCTCTATTAACCTTAGCTATTACAAGTGTTATGCAGATGTCACTATTAGACAATATTTAGTGACTTGCACTGGGTTCCTCATAAAATAGAGACAAATTCACTTAAAACTGTAATCAACAATCATTTAACAGTTTTGTTATGCCAACACAAAACATGGCTAATTTGAGTCACTTCCAAAATCACTAACACAGCATGATCAGTATCTGAAGTATATCAACTAAGCCATTAAAAAAAAAAAAAGTGAGTGTTTCACTACCCCTGAGACCACCAGTTAACTGTGGTTCATACTTTAAAAAATTGTGAGTACACCCACACAAGAAAGCAGAGTAGTAAGTTATTTTTTTTCTTTTAAATCTGATTATCACATTGCAAACCTGCCCAGGAATAAAAATGAGTCACTTAAAATATAATTTATCATTAACAGGTCAACTGGACTATAATTCCCATAGATTAAGAGAAACTTAAGTATTTAAAATCTGAGTTATGCATTAAAAGACATAGGAAACAGGAAGAACCAAAATCAATTTTTAATCTGATTAAGAGAAACTTAAGTATTTAAAATCTGAGTTATGCATTAAAAGACATAGGAAACAGGAAGAACCAAAATCAATTTTTAATCTAACGATCACTTCAGTCCTATACATGGCACTAGTAATATATATGGGGGGGAAAGACAAATTCTTGGATTCTTTTGAAGGTTTCATTGCAGATGATCTCAAGTCCAGTGTTCATACATTCAAAAATGTTGGTTTTCCAGGTACTTTACTGTTCTCTTAAACCTGGAGAAGCCTTTATGGCTTATTCCCTTAGAAGTGACATACGAAATATAGAAAGCATCAAGTCAAAGATACAGAGAACTGGACACATCTACTAATCATTATGACAATAGTTTAAGGAAGTCATCTCTATAAACACTTAAGGGCTATCTATGGCTAAAAAGGTCAATTTGAAAGCCAATTAGGAATCCAGAAGCTCTGACAAGTATGTTTTATTCGTGGTTGGCTTTTAAGAAATGATATGCCTACTATAAAAGCTGTTATTTTGAGGGAATCTCAGAATTTATTCTAAAAATAGAGCAAAATAAAGTTTCTTACCTTGTGGAGAGGTATGTTACTAATTTCTCATTTGTACTTTGAATCCAACAGTTTTAACAGTATGACATCTACCCTTGAGTTATTTTTAAAGCAAAAGATAAAACGAAAAATTCACTCATTGGAAAATTGTATAACTGGATTGATATTTCTCAATGAAATGCTTATTACAGAATTAACCAAGCCAAAACATCTTCGGAAGGCATGCATTTCACTTTCAGTTTAGAGAAGAACCTTAAGTCAATAAATCATGTCCAAACTACATATTAAAATGTTTATAAAAATCAAGCTTTAACATTTATTTTATATCTAACTTTCCACATCTGTGCGCAGACAAGGAATAAGATTGCACATAAGTGTAAGCAGTGCAAAAATGTGGAAGTGGAAAAGTCACCGATGTGCTAGAAATTGAATACAGGACTGTAAGAAAGCAATGGACAAATCAAAATAACTAGGAAAAAGTAATAAAACTATAGGGTCAGAATTAGGAAGGGTGAAGAATGATAATGCCCCTTGTTACTACAGAAGTTAAATAAGTGGCACAGATAGCACTTGTCAAACAAAAAATAATCCAATAGCATTGACTTTTATTCATTCATGTTAAGTCACCTGAAATGATATCTGTTGCAGTTAAATGCTCATTAATGTAAATGGCTGAACAAATTCATTTTAATGGATACTCACTCCATTAAAAAAAAAAAAAACTCAATATCCCACATAGTTAAGTCACTTCAACATAGCCTTATGACAACTCCCACACCAAAACAGTACTTTATTTTGTAAATTTTGACCCATTATTACTCCCATGTTATGTTTTCAGCTGTCAAGTGTACAAGGTGAAGAAAAAATTTAGTTAGATGGGGGTTGCACCTGGAAAATAAATTTCTTAAACTCCACATACACGTTTCAAAACTGCTGGGTCCCAAGTCCATCAATGAACTCCCGGGCTGCCAGTATCATGTGCAGCATACTAAAGCTACACTATCTGAATAGCTTATTAATTCTGCATAAATCAGGTCAAACAATGTGTCAACCTGTAACAGACTGCACACTTTTAACTGAACATGGCAAAATATTCACTCTCTAGAACTTTACATCATCATTTGATGTCAAACAATGAAGCAAATCCCAACAGTATATACAAAAAACAGCTTTGCATTTACAAAAGATTGTTTCCCATACTGATTAATCCAGGCAGCTAACTCATTGGTTTATGCAACTTTATTGAAGAAAAATAAATCAATTACTAGCAGAGCTATTAGTTGATCACTCATCCATTGACAACTTGCATCATTTATTCAGTGCTATATTAAACAGTGTATTGGAAGATAGATTAACTAATAGCTCCAAGCCTCCTAACAATTTAAATGAAAATTACAAAATGTTTGAGACCCTATTTTGGAATACAAAGGGTGTTTGACTTCCAATTTCCATTCTCTGTAGAACAAGAACAGGTCATTCCTTTATTGACATGCATAAAATACATCACATTTTCTGTTCTGCTGATGCTATAAATTCAATACCAATTCTCCAGCCACATCAGTTATGAGCATAAAGTATATCATGTAACCTCAAATCTCTAACAGTGGAAGGCTTACACAAGATGGATGCTGCTAGAATAATGCTGCTTCCTTTGATGTGGCAACTGAGCATCCATCTCCCTCCCCCTCTGATGATTCTTCAGCATGTTAGAGCAGTGAGGAATGGTTTTAGTCTCATAACCAAGTTAGAGTGAAGACATTGGCCACATAATACACATGCTCCATTTTTTAAAAAATTCTGAATCTTGGGCAACTGTTCTCTTGTAACTACTTTACAGTTTCTAAAAGCAGTTATTGTCCAAAGCTGGAAGAACTTAAGTCTTCTCAGATGAGCATGTGAATGAATGGAGGGAGGTAAACAAAAAATAAAATTAAAAAAGATGAGGTCTGATAGGGGAGCAGCCGGATAAGAAAATCAAAAAAGGAACAGTAATTTAAAGTTTATTCCAGCTATAATGCAGGTTATTCTGACTTTAAGGTAGCATCACATGGCATACTTCTGAGTCCATTCCCGAGATATTCTGTTGTACCTGTAAATAAAAAAGATGTTATTTAAAAAGTTAAAATAATTTTTAATACTTAAAAGGGAAGGAAAGAATCTATTTTACCTCTAGACTCACCAGGGAGTCACCTTTAATGGCTATGATTAGAATAAAGCCAACAAGGAAGAAAAAGCACTGATACTCAAAGCACTGTAGGAAACGAGAACTTTATGCTTCAACACAATGTCCTAATACACTGAAAGCAGTATTTTAATAAACACATAGAATGGCTAACAAAAATCAAAGACCTTTTCTGTCTCCTACCACTGAGCTAATGTTCTATTAGAAACTCTACAACTAGTATCCATTCCAACAAATTTTAACATTAAAATTTTTTTTACAATTCATCAGAACAGCAGATTCTGTACATCTATAGCAATTTCCATTAAAGTCAGACCAAATAATGAACTAAAACATTTTAATCTGAATCCTAGACTTTGAAAAGTTACTTGACCCTGGATATTACCAAAAGAGAAAATGCCTTTGAGACTTCGGCACAGGCAGAAAAGTAAGACACTGGGTTAAGGTGATAAAAGAGCAGTAATTTTCAAGACGAGGTGGGTGTGTCATGTGTTCATCAAAACCATGTTACTTTTTTTTTTTTTTTTTTTTTGCGGTACGCGGGCCTCTCACTGTTGTGGCCTCTCCCGTTGCGGAGCACAGGCTCCAGACGCACAGGCTCAGCAGCCATGGCTCACAGGCCCAGCCGCTCCACGGCATATGGGATCTTCCCGGACCGGGGCACGAACCCATGTCCCCTGCATCAGCAGGTGGACTCTCAACCACTGCGCCACCGGGGAAGCCCAAAACCACGTTACTTTTAAAGTGTGGTGATTGGCGCTAACAAGCCCCACTTGAGACCTGATGAATGAGACTCTGGAGTACAACTGGGGGCATTTTTGTTTTAAAAGAGCAACAGGTAATTCATACATGAGTAAGGTTATTTATTACTGAGGAAGATCACTAATACTGATAAAATGTTACCAATTTCTCCTTGTATTACAACCATGCCACAGGCTACTTACCCGAACAAATAATGAAGTGGTAACTTTAAGAAACAAATATATAAAAGGGCATAGGAGAACTTTTGATTTATATTTACAGTTTGACCTCTATATTAACTAACTTCATTTCAAACCGAGAACTAAACATAATTCAACCATTTGTCTAACTTTTAACATATAAAAATTCTTTCCTCCAGTTCATGGTTACCTCATTTAAGGATACCTCTTGTAAAGCCAGCACTTTAAAACAAAGGTTTTTATTTAGCATACGGGGAGCCACAAAGTATAGCTGACACTAATGCATGCTTGTCAGTAATGAACATTTAGTATAGATGGTGAGGCTTAAAAGTGTTTCTCCCTTACACTGTTATCTCTTGGCAAAATTTTAACGAAGTTACCACATTCCATATAGTACTGAAGTTTAAAATATACCAATTTTAAAGTTAAAATTTAAATACTGTAGTAGTTTGAAAAAGAAACTCAAATTTTCTTTTCTTACTGGTGCTAGATAACTGGTTTGCCATGCAAAAATACTCTCAAGCAATAATGACTATTGGGTATACTTTCACGCTAAACAGAGATCAAGCAGTTAAATGTACAGTTTTCAGAAAACTGCCACATCTGTTACCTTTTGTTAGTTAATCCAGTGCCTTAACGCATGCAGCACTCAAGTGCTGGCAGTACCATGAATAAGCGCACCATAGAGTGCAGATCCTCTTACCCTACAACATAGCGTATTTCTCTGTCCACTCTCTTGCTAACCTATTGTACCTAATTGAACAAGTATACTTAGCATTAATTATAACATACAAAAGTTATAATGGTAAAGTTGTACATACATAAAGAATTCAATATATAAAAAATTTAGACCAAATTTTTACAACAGTACCGGTATTTTTTTTCAAAAACATAATTGGGGTGAAGAAAAAATACCTTTCTTCCTCAAAACAAAGTGACAAAACATTGAACATGTTAGAAAAATAAAACATTTTAGATGGGCTATTTATTGCCACATAAACCAAAACCTAGTAATTAAAAAAAAAAAATCACATTTCAGTAACTGGCTTTCTGTACATTTCAACTATCATCTTACCAGAAATAAGCATCAAGTCTTCTTGGCGTTGCCATGACGACTTACAGCAAAGTATAAGCCTAACTCATTAAGAAAAGCCACTTTTTATACTGCTTTCTTAAACTAGTACATACTTACTTATCTCTGTCTGTTTTATAGATCCGTGCAATCTCTGGCACTAGGGGGTCATCTGGGTTTGGATCACATAGCAGTGAACAAATGGATAAAAGAACTGGAAGAAAACAAATGCCTGTTACCCATCATCAGGAATTTGGATACATACAAGTATTTAAAAACATGTATTATAAACCTCAATCTTCAAAAGATTTTTATTAGTTTATATCTTAATCTCCATAAGACAAAGCTTTACAGAGATTCTGCTTTATAGGAGACAAGTTCCTGGTAGGTAAGAAATACTAAAAATAGATATTTGCTGGCATCAAGTTTACTGATTAGCTATAAAAATCTGCCAAAATCAGGGGTTCTAAGACAGTCAAATGATGCCATACTAGTTTATATTACTTTTTTTTCTTTTCTTTTTTTTTTTTTTTTGCCATTCTTCAAGCCATGTGGGATCTTAGTTCCCCAACCAGGGATAGAACCCGTGCCCCCTGTAGCAGAAGCGCAGAGCTCTAACCACTGGACCACGAGGGAATTCCCTGTATTACCTTTTAAGTTAAGTGGTATAAGAATTTAAGTAACTGGAGTTTCTTGGTACTCTGCAGGGTGGGGGGACCTTGAATAAAAATATCTGGGGAACATCTGTGCAGTATTATTCTTAGCTGTTTGTCATGATAAAAAAATCCACTTTCTGTCCTGCTCTCGGGGGAGTTTCACAGAAATTCACAACTGCCCCCACTGACTGTATGTTTTGTCTCCCTGAATTTATAAGGTAGAGACCATATCCCAAGAGTACTGGTTAAATTTAACAACGCCAAGATCTATTACTAAATGGGCCTTCAACTCTAGCTCTTACCCTGCCCTGTTCAAAATATCAACTTAAAAGATGCCAAGCATCATGGAACATGTACCTAATTCATTCTGAATGTCTGTTATGTGCCAGACACTGTGCAAGGTTTTTATAAAAGTTTAAGATATAAAAGCTTAAAGTGGTCAAAAAACAACATTATCGCACATATAATTTTAAACCCAAGTGCGGGGGCAGATATAAAACTAAACCCACGTTTATAGAAGAAGTGTTCAGTATTACAGTGCATTTCCAACGATGGTTAAAAAAATAACCTGGAACCTAGTATTAAAGCTTTCTTAATACCAGATATCTGGTGTTAACAGAGTCTGATCTGAAAAGAAACTTGAATGTAGCCAAGAGGGTGAAAAATAGGCCTAAAATTATGCCACACTTGAAAGAATTACAGCAGCATTCACCCAAATTGTTTTTCTTTCTCCCCGCAAAAAGTATTTCCTATCAAATAAAATTTTGGGAATGCTACACAGTCCCTTTAAGGAGATTCAAAAGCACTGTACAAGCATATGAGAGGCTTTATGATGTCCTGCCTTAAAAAACAAATGAACAAACAAAACCAGTTTCACTTTGCATTTACCATACTCATAAAACTTTTGGTAAAACACTATTAACTATTTCAAGAAACAATTTGGGGAATGCTGCAGTAAGTACTCAGCCAGAAATTGAGAATGCTTCGAGTTAGCTGCTATCCTCAAATATCTGAAATACTGTCGTAATTAGCAACGTTAAAACCTAATTTTGTGTACTAAGGAATGTCAATACCCAAAAACTGAAAATTACTAAAAGGCAGACTTCCTTCCCATTAAATAGTTTTGTGTTAGATGATTTTATTTGTGGGGTAAAAGCGACATAAAAGCCACCAGAGTCATTCAAAGAGTAAGAGATGGAGAGACACTCCATCTCCATCTGGGATATTGACATGGAGACTGGACAATCTATTAAAGATGTCACATAATGGATCCCCATTAAAGTAGAAGAGCAGAATTTATGTACAGACCTTCCCAAAACTATACATTTTAGACTAGTATTAGGTAGGAACAACCTACCATGACCACAAAACACCTAACTAAAGGTTTTTAAAAAGGTTTTTTATCTAAAAAATAATAAACACAGGAAAGCAAACCCACAATTTTTCTATAAGAAAGCTCAAGTTTCAAAAGCTCTATTAACTTTCGGTATATCATTTTAGCTAAAAGGCAAGGACTGTATGAGATGTGCAGGTGGCTTGGGACTGAAAAATACTGCAGAAATCAATTAAAATAAACGTTGCTACTGTTATCTGCAAATAATGCCTCCCCCATTTGAATGTTAACTTCTTCCCACAAAATGTTTTTAAATCAATACTGCTGAACGAGCAAAAATGATGTAACTTCTTGTTCCTTTCCCCACCTTTATCAAAAAGTTGTCATTATAAAAATACTCAGAAAAGTAGGCCCAGAAATGAAACTCCTTTAACTATTAGAAAATCAGCCTCTCAAGACTTTCTCTAAAACTATTTTACCTTTAGAAATAGTTAAAGCAGGAGACCACTGTGATCTTAGAATATCGAGACAAATGCTGCCATTACTGTTAATATTTGGATGATAAATTCTTGTTGTAAATGCAACCTAAAAACAAAAACAAAAACAAAAACTTTAGGTATTTTTCCCAAATAAAAACAAGCACCCTAAACTCTGGCAGAAGACTTTAGCAAGACTCAAAATACTGTTAAAATTCTAAAAAATCAAATAGCTAAAACCTAATTAATACACCTAAAAGGACCAAGTATTACAGCAACTGGTTTCTATATTCTGACCAAGATCCCTCAGGGGCTCCCCTATTTTTAATTAAAATGGAAAATACAACTTTGGGGCAAAAATTTTATTGTCAATGATATGGTGGGTGGTTCTGAAGGTTAACTTTTGGCCCTACCATATCATGAGTATCAAAGAGCCATTTGAAGGGTATTTAACATTCACTTAAAAATAAGAAACTTCCAAATGTAAACCAAAACACACAGGCCAGCTCATTTAAGGCATCGAGCTACAAAGGTATGTATTTGACCCTCCATTTCCACTGTACATAAAAAACACAAATTTGAATATCACAAAGGCATTTCATCTAAAAGAACTGTCATATTGCACCTATAATTGTGAAGATAGTTTTAGTGAAGTGCCAATGTTCTATATATATTATCTTCCATAGTTATTCATATAGATTGAGTTTATCTCAATGGCTCTGAAAAGTTAAGGACCACATGCTTTTAATACCTATAAATCAGTCACCCCAGTGCATTAAGCAACTCTTGAGTTTTGATAAATTTACTGTTACGTGTGCAAGCTCAAAGCCCAAAATGTATTACAGTCTGTCTGAACCCCAATACAAATACGGTGTAATTTTTAGCAACATGTGAAAATGCATACTTAAGTTGGATATTTGGAAGCCTAGTATTATAAGACACTAGGGGTAATAATCCAAATCCGTATAAGCACAATAAAGGGGAAAATAAAAAAAGCTTTCACATGGTATATTTGAGCCTTGCAACATTAAGGATACAGTAATTCTCACCTCCACTTACAAAGTTCAAATCCAGATTTAGCTGCTCTTTTAACTAAAGGTTAAGAGTCAGCATTCAACATCAGTGATTCAACTCAATATATACATTCATCCTCAATTATTCTTATTCACTATACATTCATATCAATTTAGCCTTGACTTACACAGAACCCTAATTTCTAAGAACTAGAAATTCTTATTTCTGGAATAGAACACAAATCTATACTCACAGGTTTGGAGGGGAAATACTTGCCTTAGGTGGTTTGAAGGGGTAGTCTGTAGGAAAATGAATTGTCAAAAAGAATACACCGCCTTGATATGGGCTGTCATTCTGCGAAAAGAAAAATATGCTTAACTCTGCTATTTTAAATGTTATTGCTAGATAATTCATGTAACATTTCTATTTTCTAAGCATTTCTCTAATATGAAGCAAAATTACCTATTTACACTGCAAGAGTCTAAATTATTCCACAATGAAGTTCGTATTAGTGAAAAATCACAATATTTACTACAGAACAATGAACCCTAATTTACGTAGATCCTACTTTATGTAAGTTAAAGAAATTTAGAAAAAATAACCCAGAAACACAAGGTTCTAGACCCCAATTTTCACAAAGTATACTTAGCCATAAAACTCTACATAATAATGTACCGAATTATAATTTGAAAATATAAGTTTACATTTATCTGTAGAATATTTCTTCTAATGATAGTCATATATACACAAATGGCTTTGTAACTCAAGAAGCTATCCTGGTTACTGGCAAACCAAAAAGTTAGGTCTTATAGGTAACATAACAACTCCCTTCAGTAGGAGAAGTAGAACAGAAACAGAATATGTTTTTAAAGAAAGTTTAGTTCCCAACTGGCTCCTCAAAGTTCTCATTTAAAAACCATGAAGTCTTGGGACTTGTCTGGTGGCACAGTGTTTAAGAATCTGCCTGCCAATGCAGGGAACACGGGTTCGAGCCCCGGTCCAGGAAGATCCCACATGCCGCGGAGCAACTAAGCCCCTGCGCCACAACTACTGAAGCCCACGCGCTCAGAGCCAGTGCTCCGCAACAAGAGGAGCCACCACAATGAGAAGCCCGCACACCGCAATGAAGACTAGCCCCGGCTCGCCGCAACTGGAGAAAGCCCGCGCGCAGCAACAAGACCCAATGCAGCCAAAAATAAAAATAAATAAATTAAAAAATAAAAACCATGAAGTCTTTTCTTCAAAAGCACACTACTGAGTTCTCTACAGCCAATCAATACACAGGATTACTAGATTTGGAAAACTGTGGAATGTTTGTTTGGTCCATTTCAACAGAAAATACAAAATTTTAAGCTATAGCACTACTTTTTCTCCTTAGCTGTCTTGCCCACTTTGAGTATGAAGAACTCCTCAGTAATTAAATACTATACAGTGTTAGTATGAAGTAACATTTGGGAATAACATTTGCTAGTATTTTACATTTAATTTATTAACCAATAAAAGGAAAAAGATATTGTTCCCATTTTATGAGTTGAGTAAAATAGGACTTGAAATAACTTAGTGAGTATACAATTGGTACACGATAGAACCAGGATTCAAACCCAGGTCTTCTGAAAACCCCTGCCGGACTCGGATCAAAGAATGATGACAAAAGATGGTGACCCAGTCAAGGATTTTAAGGTCAACGTTTTTTTTTAAAAAGGGATTGCGTAATTGTCTCTGGCTATGCAAAGAGCCAACCTGAAGACGTGTTTGAAAATTTGAGTTATTACCAACACCTATTCCTCTGCATGTGAGTGAGGATGTATACAGCACTAATATGAGCCTTTTTCTATGCTCACTCTGTATGTGAGGCAAATAACCTTCACAGGTCTGACGCTGTAAGTTCATTTAATCCCCAGACCTCTGTAAAATAATTAAACATTAGTTGAATTACTTTAACTCTGCCGTTCTATTTACTAAGTATATGTAAGGGACACAGAACAATTTCTTATCTTGATGAGTTTACAGTCTGGTAAAGAGACATACAGTGAAATGTTATAGCTATTATGACAAATGAACAAGGGTATATACCTGGGCTTTAAAGGAGAAAGGTCAACTTACTGATAATCAAGTTCAAAGAAACATGACTATTAAATGGAAGTACTACTCTCTAAATAAGTCTTTCCTACTCCCAAGTCCCTCCTTTTCATAGTGCCTACAAAAAATTTTAATTCAAAAAACTAAGACTGCAAAACAGCATTTGAGAAGTATAGAAAAACAAATCAAAGCAAGGCACCAGAATGTGATCCGAACTTATTAGACCAATATATCATTGTTAAATAATAAAGCTACATTAACTGGAAATAGATGCTTCAAACAGCATACCCTTTTAGAAAACAGGCTCATACTGAAGATATATGTTTGTACTGAGTACAATTAACAATTTAAGGGTAACCCCAAAACATTAAGTTTTCATTAAAGCCAATTCCAAAAGTTCTGTTTAAGCTTTCATTCCAAGTTTCATACAATCAAGCACTGTATCTGACTGTTTCTTAAAGGCAGTCTAACAGTAAGATTTAGGCAAAGCCAAATTTCATTTCACTTTTTCAAAAAAAAGAACTTACAGAATGAAAACATTTCAATGTTACAAATTAACACTAAAATTCCAGCAAATAAAAGAGGAAAAACTGGTAAAAACCATAACCAAACTATGTCATCTAAAAAAATTGAGGCTCTATATCAAATTTACCATAAATTGACAGCAAACAAATATACCAAGAAAAACAAAAAGGAATACACTGATCAGCAAATTGACCCAATCTTAGAAATCCAGAATACATATTGTATTTCTTTTTTAGAAACCTTCTACCCTTGTTTTGCTCAAATTTGTCCAAGTTGCTTCTCCCTCAGTATCTGTACTCTTCCCCTAAGGCAACTATAATGTATTGGTATTCCTACGGATCCATCTTCTGCTTCTATCTCCTGTCCCACACTTATTTTGGGAACTCTGGAATCTATCTCTAGTGTAGTTATTCATTCCAGGACATATATTCAAATGCCTACTGAATATTTCTACTTGGATGTCTCATGTGTCAAAGACTCAAACCACAATCGTGAAGCCACAAACTAGGATCTCATCATTGATTCTTTCCCATCTCCTCACAGTAGTTACCAAATGTCAAAGACCCTTGAAGTCTCCTGAACCAGATTCCTCTCCTTTATACCCATGCTTTAGTTCAAGATCTTACTACCTTTTGTCTACATTATGGCAATGGTTTACTATTGGTAGTATTCCTGCCTTCACTCTGGCTTCCCTCCAATTTATGCCTCACGCTAATGCTGAAGTGGTCTTTTCAAGGTACAAGTTACTCTCCAGCTTGAAATCTAGCACAGCTTTCAAGATTAAAGTTCAAACTCCTGTGCTTTAATGATCTGATTTCCACCCATCTAGTTAGTCTCATCTTCCACCTCTTCTCCAGAATACACTCTCTGTATTGCACATAAAATAAGGATGTTTCACATCTCCTTTTTCTCCTGTTTCTTTCCCTACTTGGAATAGTCTTCCTTACCCACAGGACCCTACCTATACTACAGGGTCCATCTTGTGCTTAAATGTCTTAAAAAAGATAAATAATACAGCCCTCCCTTTAGTACAAACTGCAGGCTGTCCTTTTTAAACTATCTTGTTCTGTACACTATTATCCAACATAATTTTAACTTCCTTGTGTTTTCCTCTTACACTAGACTATAAAGCTCCTTAAAGAGTAAGGTACGGGGCTTCCCTGGTGGTGCAGTGGTTTAGAGTCCGCCTGCCGATGCAGGGGACACAGGTTCGTGCCATGGTCCGGGAAGATCCCACATGCCGCGGAGCGGCTGGGCCTGTGAGCCCGGAGCCTGTGCTCCGCAACGGGAGAGGCCACAAAGTGAGAGGCCCACATACCGCAAAGAATGAGGTACTAAAGAGGAGTTTTCACATATTATTAGCCTTCGCAGGAAAAACATAATAAACAACATAAACTGAAAAATTCACCCTTATGCAACAATAAAACAATACCCACTGCTTTAGTTCAAGATCTTACTTCAGATGGACCAAATATTTTACTTCAGATGGTTTTTGTATCTGATTCTGCTCAGGCTGCCAACAGTTACATTATTCACAGATACGGTACTTTCTTCTACAGCTATATATCACAGATTACATGGAAGTTAACGTGGTTCTCAAAATAATTTCAACAATGTCTTTCTGTCAGCTCCGTTTACAATTAAAAAAAGTCAAGCACATAAATATCAGAAACAATAGGTAAGGAAGTTAGTTTCTCCTCACCGCATCAATTCTTCATGGAAATTTCCCTTAACATAGCACAAAATAACCAACAAAAGTTTAAAAACCACATAACGAGCAACACTGCCACCTTCTTTCAACGGTTTATTTTTATCGGCATTTGTGCTTCCGCAGTATCTTGCCTTTGGAAAGAATAAGCTAGCACGTAATTTTTAAGAACCAAGCATTTTTGTTCAATCATCAAGAAGATTTCCTTACTATAATCCACCAAAATCCAATAGTAACTCTGTCATGAAACCTCAATTAGACGATCCACACCTTAGAGAGTCAGAAATCTTTAGTTCTGTGACACTGCCATCACTTTGACCTAAGAAGCACTCCAAAGCAAAAGTAATTTTGTTAACGTTTATTCTTCCAGCAAATCTGCAATTTATGGATTGTTATGCCACCACTAGCCCTATTGTTTTGGGTCACATCTGCATGCCACTAAGGGTAGGCATACTAACAAAATAATATTATCTAATCAAACTGTGACGTTCTGTCATAAAGATGCAGTCAAAAGCCATTCATTGATACACTTCATAGTAAGGATAATTGTTAACCATTTACAAGCTGGCATCTAAACTTAGGTGCTTACTTACAAAACGCGCAGTTAAAATCTGCATTTTGGGTGAGTTTTTATAACTTTTGACTCATTCCTGAAATTACCCAACAGTGAAAATTAACCTCCTCAGAAAACAAGTACATTTCAGAGACTAATGTTACTAAAGCAGAACTATGCTGTTATGGTATAAATATATTTTTTGCTCTTGTTAATCAGGGAATATTTAAATAGTTCTGAAAATGAAATATCTGTTTTCAAAAGCAGAAAACTGCTATTCCTTTATATTAAAAGGTTGCTGAAAAAAATTAGCAAAGCATAGCCATAATCTGAAATACATATAAATGAAAAATGTTTCCTGAAAGTAAAAGCAAATTAACAGCTGAAAAATTCGTCAGGATAAGCAATCTTCTGTTCTGTGGAAAATTACTAACAAACTCCTCAATTATGCTTCACTTTGATTTACTATAGGTGTATTCCTTACCTTTTGGAAAGGAATAAATAAAATAACGAAGACTGAAAAGTCAAGCAGAAAAACATTACACTGATTTAAAAGTTGGTTTATTAAGCACACCACCCAGTTTTAAGTCTTGACTACCAACTCTTTTGTGCTTTATTAGTACAGACAACTAATTTTTATAATGAGACTATCTTAAAGCACTCTAAATCAAAGATGAGCTTTATTTGGTATAGATATGGCAAGGCATTTTACTGAATTCTTTGCTTTGAAAATTGGTGATCTATAATGAGAAAATTCTAGAAGTTTCAACTGTAAGTGCCTAAGTGGACCTGGTAGAAATTGTGGCAGACACACACTTTCTGAAGAAAGGAGGCAGCTGCTACTCCACCCCAAGCTTGCAGAAGGAGGGTCTAGTGACAGGGTTTTTATGTGAAGATTGTCAACGTGTAAAACACTGTGTGGGCCAGCACCTCCCTGGCGGTCCAGTGGTTAAGACTCCGTCCGCGCTTCCGCTGCAGAGGGCACGGGTTTGATCCCAGGTCAGGGCCAAAAAATAAAACTTTGTATGGGCCAAACTGGGTAAGCCATGACTTACTTAACTATGTGTATTTAAGGGGGGTCGGGGCTGGGCGGGAATCACAGTTTTGTCACCAGTTAGACAAAAGCAAGCACTTAAAACAGTAAAAATAGACCTTGAGGTAACTGGAAACAACCCTGACTCTGTAGTTTTTTCACTAGAATCTCAATCACAGACAGATCTCAAATTGTTAAACTAAATATCCCCCCTCTATGTGATTTACAATCAGAACTGCTGAATAAACACTTGCTAAACCAACCCACCCACTGGCTAGCTTTTTTTTCCAAGGGCATTTCTTCTTTTAGAATTATAAATATCTACTTACTGACCATTATCTCACCTAGTACATTACTGCCAGTTATGTTGAGATTAAAATACCAAAAGGGGGAAGAAAGCAGAAAATTCAGTAACACACACACACACCCCTCAGAATAGAAACCCTTAGGTGCCTTCCAAGTCAAAAAAAATGTTAAGTATTGTTTGATATACAGTCTTACCCCAGGATGTTTTACTGTGCTCTAATTCTGTGAAACTCTTAGATAGTATCCATAATTCTGAATATTCAATTATCCAGCACATACAGTTTCTTATCTACCCGGGATAGAAAGGAATTTTGCTGTATTCAAAATATCACTTTCTAAAGACTTCCCTGACGGTGCAGTGGTTAAGACTCCACACTCCCAATGCGGGAGGCAAGGGTTCAATCTCTGTTCAGGGAACTAAGATCCCACACGCTGCATGGCATGGCCAAAATAAAATAAAATTATCACTATCTACCTAAAAATATTCAAATTTTACATGAAACTGAAGTTTTAAAAAACTCAAATATCAAAATAATACAATTAAGCTAGATTTTAGGCAGCTACAATAAGAGAGTAAGATCTTTGAGTAATATCATGGTACAGCCAGAAAACTAATGGGCTATAAGTCAGGAAGCTCTGTGACAATACTTTACATTGCTATGAAAGAAAATTAGAATGGAAGAGATATTTGATAGGTCATAGAAAAGCTATACATACTCTAGAACCTGAACACAGGGACAGACACAATATACTTAACTAATGACCAACTGTTTCTTCCAAAAGCAGTGCATCAACTATGGCATATCTCAAATAAAATTACAATGTAATAAAATAAAGCTAAAGGCTTAATCAAAAATTACTAACTACATCAATGCTGGATTTTAATTAAAAGCAATACTTAATTCTCAGTACTTACAGGTCCCATAATTGTGGCTTGCCAATGAAACACTAGAAAAAGAAAACACTCTTGTTATTATCTAAAAATACACAAGCTTTTTTGAAACTAACCATAAAAATCAACTTGAAAATTACTTACTATCATCCCCAACTGGACCTGCAGAACATTGTGCTGGAGGGTCACGGGCCAAATCACTAAGTTCCTACACCAAGACAGAAAATGCTGGATCATTTAACCATAATAGAAAACACAAGCAAGTAAAGACAGTCGTCTGCTTCCAGTTATTTTTATACCATTCTTTAAGGGACATATAATCACAACTTACATCAACAATACACTCTATTAGGAAAGAAAACGTAAGTAACCCTAGTCCAGTTTCTGGGACACACTAGGCACAGTTATTTTATGGACACATACCAAGACAATCATCTCGGCTAGGGGTTCATAAAAGCACACACACACATCGCTATTAAGTTTTACTGCAGGCATACACCTCGTTTTCCCATGCTTCACGGATACAGGGTATGGGTGTGTGTGTGGGGGGGTTGTTTTGTTAAAACAAATGGAAGGTCTGCGGCTACCTGTGCCATCTTCCTAACAGCACCTGCTCACTTTGTGTCTTTGTATCCTATTTTGATAATTCCTGTAATATTTCAAACCCTCTACCAGTAAAGAAAGATTACAACTTGCAGGAGATCCAGACTATTAGTGTTTTTTAGTAATAAAGTATTAAGGTACATTTTTTTTTTTTTTTTTTTTTTTTTTTGCGGTAGGCGGGCCTCTCACTGTTGTGGCCTCTCCCCTTGCAGAGCACAGGCTCCGGATGCGCAGGCTCAGCAGCCATGGCTCACGGGCCTAGCCGCTCTGCGGCATGTGGGATCTTCCCAGACCGGGGCACGAACCCGTGTCCCCTGCATCGGCAGGCGGACTCTCAACCACTGCGCCACCAGGGAAGCCCTAAGGTACATTTTTTAAGACATAATGTTATTGCACACTTAATAGACTACAGTAGTGTAAACGTTAACTTTTATACGCACTGGAAACAAACAAAAAAAAAACATGTGACTTGCTTTACTGTGATATTCGCTTTATTTGGGTGGTCTGGAACCAAACCCTCAATATCTTTGAGGTGTGCCTGTACATGAACAAAAGCTGTCCTCTTATAAAATGAAAAAGTTGTAATCAGACACTTTCCAAGGTTAAGAACTTAGGGCAGTTATCAACATTCATGTTATTTGCTGAGCTTTCAGACCATCTCAGAGGCTCTGTCTTAAATACTGTCTGCTGTCTTAAATACTCTGCTTTTTCTGAACCATACTACCCAGTGACCACATTTTCTCCTTAAAAAATCTCTCATGGGGTTAGGTAAGTACCCCTTTTGGTTTGATCTCCTTATCCCTCAATTCAACCTTGTCTTTTACTCAACATGGAGTATATCTCTGGAAAAACCTACCTCTCCAGGTAGAAAAGCATTGCGCTCTTAGCAAAACAAGCAGTATCCACAATTCCATTTGACCTTATATTTCCAACATAAGTGTAATTTAGCCCTTCCATGACTTGTGCATAACCCATATGGATAATCTACTAAGGAAACAGTTGCTTCTTTACAAGTTTAAAAAAAATTATACAGCTTTATCTCTATATACCTATATATAAATTCCTACAGTACATGGATTTATAGACCTTTGAGATAATAATGGACTTCTAAGAAAAAGGCGGGGAATACACTGCAGGAAGACATAGCAAATATTTGCCTTTACTATGGGCAAAATAATGCACTTCAGAAAACAGCCAATTGTTCAGGAATATCAGCCTAGATTTATTCCATTAAAAAAAAAGATCAAGGCAGAAGAATTGTCCTTGGGGGGGTAATCATTTTGCAATATACATATATCAAATTATTATGTTGCACATCTATTATGTTATATCTCAAAAATAAAACTGGGACAAAGGAGTACCTTGATATGCACTTTGCCAATTTGCTTCTGAATCTCAAACTATGACTGCTTATAAGGTTATCAAGGCAGCCAGGGAATCCCAGGAGTCACAATCTTAAGATGACTGGAAGATCAGATCAGACTTTTATGCTTGCCCATGTAAATATACCTCATTTGTTCAACATATTTGAAGAAAGGAGGAAAATTCATTCCAAACACTTAGATTCTGATCAGTACTAATTACAGAAGCTCTTATCCCAGAGTTAAGCAACTAGTTAAAAGAAACTGAAACTATATACAGCTTTAGCTTAGAACTGAATCAGTTTTTTGAGTAAAAAAAATATACTGGCAGCTTGAACTAATCAACTATCCAAATGACTTTTTCATAGGCCAGATCAACTCTCATAAAGCATTTATTTGCATTCCATGATCAGCCACTTTATTATAATGACAAGCTACTTCAATACCATCTCAAGGTATATACTACTTTATTGCAGATAAGGATTGAGCATAGTCTAACTGATACGAAGAGAACTTTTTTCCATGTTCCAAAACTTATTTAACAAGTTCTGTTGTTTAAATGATCCACCAAAAAAAGATAAACCAGAAGCTAACTTATGCAGGCTAACTTCCTCTGCCGGAACGTAAGGGTCCAAAGAAATCTATTTTAAGATTAAAAACTTACCTGTTCCAAACCACCCTCTCCCTTTTCCTACACAACGATAAAGATGTGAATTTTCAAAAATGCTACTAAAACCAAACACAAACTTGCGCATACAACTCAAATGCTCAAATATAGCATCATGAAATAAGGACAATGAATATGCACCTCCCTCAATATGGATCATCAGTCTGGAGTCTCACTTTTAATGCAATTTAGACCCACTATTTCCTAGGCTTATTTCCTCATCTCTAAAACACAATAGAAATGCCTGTTGTTACAGAACTTTTGAAAGAATGAATAAGATAAAGTACTTCAGCACACTATCTGGCATATAATGTATTAGGTGCTCAGCAAGCGGACCACCCACCTTGAAGGCAAGATTTCCTAGACAGGCACTCAAATCACTTGTTTACTAAACAAAAGCAAAACTGCTTTATAAATAGGCTATTTATTATAGCCTTAGCTTATTTAAATATTTTGCCTATGTGATGAATTTTTATGCTTAGTTGTCTATAACATACTCTTTTAGCAATTATATGGCTCATGCTACGATATACATTAATAATACAAGGTCAGCAATTCGAGGGCTATTTGTGGATAGGGTTTTAAAGAAACCATGTTATTGAATTGTATGAATTTACTAATACTTGACCATTTCTGAACTGCAATTTCATGTGGTTCTACCTACAACTGGTAAGCATGTGAACTCAAATATTACTAAAATGAGTTTCTTACACGGATCTACCCCAAATTTATGTACTTTTCTGTACTTAAGCACTTTTACATATGTTAAGAAAAATATCCAGCATTTTAAAATTAAAAAGTAATTTAATGATGGGTGGTCTAACAAAATACCCAAGTGATGTTGAAACAACTTCATGAAGTTCAGGAATCTATAAAGCTGACCTAGAATATATCAACATCCTACTTCGAAGTTGCACATTTTATGAAAAATCTAAGAAAACATTTTTTAACGAGTCTTCCTGCACAGACATCTCTGAATCACTCAGCCTCTATATGCTGACATTTTCACTCCTTTACAGTGAATGTATAATTTCAGAGAGCACTGAATTTCAGCTCTTCACTCCCATAACTTCAGGCTCTTATTCCCCTCAGATAATTTCTAAATGCCTTATTTTCCAAGTTCTCCATGACTAAGACACCTCTTAAGTAATACTCCAAGATCTAATATTCGGCCAAGTATGTACCAAAATCAACTTTAAAGTCAACATAAAAAAATGACCTAAAGTAATTTTAAGAATCAAAATATCTTTTAAATCATATACCAGCACTTACCTCAAAGATGCCAACTAATTCTCATGACATTATTATGTCCATAGCAGAAGCAAGTAAGATATAGAATATCTTGGCAGTGAAAATATATGAGAAAAAGCATAATAAGCCATCTCAGATGCTCTTCCATGCACCACTGTCTACTCAAACCCTCTTCTCCTACTTTCCTGGAAATGCTTTTCTCATACTCCACAGGTATGATAGTCGTGTTGGGGTGACTGTCAGCCACGATTAACCAACTACTCAGAAAGGGTAATCACAGAATTTTGTTCCATCTATCCCTACCCAAGATTTTCAAATTGAAGCTGGAAACGACACTTTTTCCTTCTCTAATCAGGAGCTGTAAGGATGTGACCTAGAGCTCCTGGCAGGCATATGCCCTGAAATTACATGGCGAGTCCAGAGAAAAAGAGGCCACACTGGGCAGCAGAGATAAAGAACTTGGCATACAGATACACAATTTCAGTTCCTGAGGTTGTAGCTTGCTCTAATTCCTACAGTTACTGCTTTGATTGTTAACCACCCCAGTTTTCTTCAAGGGGCGGGGGCAGCAAACACAGAGTAAGGAGAGATCCGCTCTAAGCAGAGTGCTACCTGGGCCCCATTACCAATTATACACATTTTATCCCACGAAATGTGTTGCTTTAATCTTGCTGTAAAACATGTAAGAAATATAAATGAAGCAAAGTCTCAAAAGGAAACTAGAGGAAGCAGGGAGAAATCATGTGGCTTACCTAGTAAAGAGTTAAACTTTCAATAATAGGAACTAAAGATTAACTTAAATCCATTTCTAAAATAAAAAGTGTAATATCAGCTCAAGTTTCACCCAACAAAGCATTCATTCATTTATATGAAGACTACCTTTTTTGGTGTCAAGCATGTTAGGTCTGAAAATACCAAGATAGAACATGAATGCCTCTCCCAATAGACTGAGCTTAAAAAAAGCAGACATAATACAAAACCAAAAAATTATATTTCAAACAACCTGAGTGCTTAAAGTAAAGGCGTTCAACTGCTTTGTGAATCCTGAAAAGGTTATCACTAACCTTGCCTGGGTTTAAAACAGTGACATTTGAACTGGGTCTTGATGGAAGGATAAGCATTCAAGGTAGAGAAACTAATTCAAAACCAGGGGTGTGAAAGAAAACAGGCTGTAAAAACTTGCTTGTAGTTTGGTATACCAGAGACACAACAGGGTACCGGTAAGGGAGTAGCAGATGTGGCTAGAAAGGTTAATCAGGGCTGGATCTTTTGAGAGTCTTGAATATTATGGCAAAGACTATTCCACAGCCAATGGGAAGTCACTGATTTTTAAGCAGAAATAGTTTTTAAGCAGGAGTAAGACAAATGAGATTTGGATTTTCTGATGTACTAGCAGTAGTACACTAGGAGTGATTGACTTTTTAAATTATTAATCCTAAAAGCAGCCATGTATCTGTATACCTAGCTTGATATTTAAGCTTAACATTTTTACTGTATCTCTTTCAGATTTTAAGTTTTGCAGATATAATAGATCTCTCATGTACTCCCCAGATGCCCTTCCTTTTCCCTGACAGGAGGTTAACACTATCCTAAATTTGGTTTCTGCCATTTCTCCACCTTTTCATACACTACTACACATGTATATAGCATTGTTTGTGACAAGGTCAAGAACTTCTAAGAACCTGATGAACTACTGACCCGCTATCCCCCAAATACACATGCCCACACAAAATTTTACTTAATATGGGATGTCAAAGACCCTCCTCACCCTCCAAATTGTAGGAATACCTACTACAAAGGATGTATGAGTAGATAACTACATTAGGAAACTATAGCAGTAATTCAGGTGAGAGAAGAACATAAACTAAGTCACTGGGGATGAAAAATATCTTAAAACACTGATCACTTTACCCTTACAACCACCTTATGGAAATAGGTCTCATCTCCATTTTACATTAGTGCCCCCCCCGCCCCGCTTAAGAGGGGAAAGGAAAGACTGAGTGCAAATACAGGACATGCTGCGCTTCAGGATGGGTAGGAAAGCAAAGTAGTGTATGTACTAGATGACCTGAAAAATAGGTCCAGGGATACATTTAAGGCTGCTTTCTAAAGAGTGTCCTTGCATCAAAGATGTATTTAAGTTAAAGAATTTGATATGGTACTTGGCAAACTGGAGAAAAAAAATTTCAATCACACCAACCCAACTCTTCATCAAGACCACTGAAGTAAGAAAATAGTTGGCAGGGGAGTTTGGCGCACACTAGCTAAATGCTCCACTCACCTCGAAAGGACACTGGATCAAGGACATATAATACAGGGTACGATGCTAAAAACTGTACTCTCCATGAAAATAAACCCACCAAAGTGAGACACTTCTCTGCCATGGTGTGCTCTTTTGGGGAAATTTTCTCCTTTCGGGATCATCTTTCTCTGAATTGCTTCTCCTGAAACCTCCTGAACACCTGGCTAGTGTGAGAATCCAGGCCTTCTCCCACTGGGAAATACGTTTCTCCCTTCCCTTTAAAAGCCTAAATAGACCGATAGGAAAAGGAGTCAATCAAATTTCTCTTACAGGCAACCAACAGGTATAGCTTAAGCCACTGAGTGTTCTCATCTGGAGGTACATGATTAAACATTAATGAGTCTGACCATTCATTATGTGGGACTCAAAACAGAAAGCCTACAGTTTGTTTTGAGGAAGATCTTTGCTTCTATCACCATGGGACACAGTATCTTTGACAATTGACTGTTGGAGATAAAACATGAAAAGGCTGAGAGACACTGACCAAGAAGAGAGGTCTAAACATACTGCTAAATATTTGGTTTTTGTTTCTCTAGTCTCTCTACATCTTCCTCACTCGATATGAAATGACCAACCACAGACTACAAAGAACAGGAAACCAAGGCATTGAACAGATTAGAGGCTCTGAGAGATGTTAGGGAAGTATAAGAAATGATCACTGCCTCCAAAAGGCGTATAAATTGGAAATACAAGAACTATTTATGAATAACTACAGAGCAGCCATATGAGTAGATGAGCCTCTCGTAAGATTTAAGACCTCCGGTAACTATTATTTACACATTCTGCTAAACATTCTTTCAATGACAGCCACTACTTATACAATATAACCAAAGTCAGCATTTAGGAAAACAAAATTTGTTTAATCAATTCTGCTACTGAAGTGTAACTCCCTGTATAACCTTTTCTAGTTTGTCCAGTTCCATCATTCTCCCAAGGGCTGGCCAAAATTTAACCCAGATGACTACTGTGGTAAGGCCAAGTACAGTAGTTAATTACGATATTAAGTACAATAATTACTACAATGTTCCACCATCATGTTATCCCAATCTCTGCCATCCATCTTGCATCATCACACAAAGTCATAATAGCAGTACAGATACATTTCCTATCATCACTTTTGGGAAAACTTGAAGTCCATCCCATTACTGCAAGTTAATTTCTTGTATTTTATTCAAGAGTCCATTTCTTTCAAAACTTTTACTTGACTTCAAGATTTGTATGAGCATGGGAATCAACACTAAAAAGAGAGCCCTTGGGACTTCCCTGGTGGCACAGTGGTTAAGAATCTGCCTGCAATGCAGGGGACATGGGTTTGATCCCTGGTCCGGGAATATCCCACATGCCACAGAGCAACTGGGTCCACGTGCCACCACTACTGAAGCCCACATGTCCTAGAGCCCGTGCTCCACAACAAGAGAAGCCACCACAAGGAGAAGCCCGTGCACTGCAACGAAGAGTAGCCCCCACTCTCTGCAACTAGAGAAAGCCTGCGCACAGCAACGAAGACCCAACACAGCGCCCCCGCCCCCCAAAAAAGGACAGCCCTTGCCTCTTAAACCTATACTGAGCAACATAAAATACTACCTTGGGAGCTGGATGAGATGAGGGCATGAGGTAGGAAGCAAGGAGAGTAAGTGCCTTTAAGAAATTCTGAAATAAGAATCACCCTCAAAGAACCTTTACAACCTAGCAATATAAAGGTATATATCTTGACCAATGATAGAGGTCAAAATGCAATATTAATTACCCAATGAGGCAGACAATAATTGCTCTAGTTCTTATAAAGATCAAGTTTGCTATGAAGTAAACAAAAAGTTTTTGAACTTCAATGTTGTGAAATTTATTTTACATACCGCATGTGGATACAAATAGTAAGGAAGGAAACAAATATCTAAGAAATGCATGGTTACCGGAAGTCATTTCAAAAGAAGGAAGCTTGGCAAAAAGATTTTGAGATCTGAACAATTTCATATGTGGACTTAAGAATGGGAAGGAATAGTCCCCTTAAAAATCATTTTAGTTTGGAATTTGTGATTTCTTCTAAGAAATCCTGAAAGTTTCTTTTACATTAAAGATTAAGAGGTTAAGTGCTGCATACCATGTCTCATTACATCACTGACAAGAAATTAACTTCCTGTTTAGTTATAATTATGAGACAAGTATGCCTGTTCATTCAGACAAGGTACAAAGAATAGCTTGAATGAATAATACTGTAATTTTCTTTCTTTAGATCACCATTAAAAATAAGTCACTTCAGATTACTCAAAGCTGTTCTTTTGTAAGCAGTATCTCTAAATGGGCAAAGACACAGAGCCAAATTTAGTTCCTAAGCTTTGATCCATGAAAGCAAATAAGGCATTTTATAGATATGAAAAACAAAACTTAACAGCAGTCCAGTCGTTGAAGACATTCAATTATACATTAGCCAGGAAACTGTTAACAAGGCTAGGATTAATGTGAGGTATTCCATCCTGAAAATGAACAAGTAACCAAAAGGTAGTGAATCACAACTAAGACCCAAAAGGTTAAATACAACAAATTTAACTAAGAAAAGCTGGTTGGAGGTCTCTGAATGATACAACATTATGTTCAAAATATAGTTGGAGATAAAAATCCGATGTTTAGGCAAAGTATAAAATACTCATTTGAACTTTTCCCCTCCCCACGTAACAGGACCGAGGGTAACATTTTGAGACTAAATCTCATCTAACAACATAGACTGGGAAATAATATACTCACTAAACATACCCATTTTTCATTACACTATACAATTTTGAAATAAGATCACTGTTATGGTAGCAAAACTAGATCAAGAGCACAAAATTTCCAATGAAATAAAAATCATTTAATTTTGTTAACACTAATTTGTCTTGGAAAGGGAACTAAAGTAGTTATAAAATAAAAAACACACTATAACAATGAAAAAAAATATATATAACTATATATATAATATCGTATAGGAAAGGTATTTAAATAAACCTATCTTTAATAATGGGTGAATCTGGGGCTTCCCTGGTGGCGCAGTGGTTGAGAGTCCGCCTGCCGATGCAGGGGACACGGGTTCGTGCCCCAGTCCGGGAAGATCCCACATGCCGCAGAGCGGCTGGGCCCATGAGCCATGGCCGCTGAGCCTGTGCTCCGCAACGGGAGAAGCCACAACAGTGAGAGGCCCGCGTAACATCAAAAAAAAAAAAAAAAAAAAAAAGGGGGTGAATCTGACATTGGAATAACGATTCCCCTTATTTTAAATAAATGCTTCCCTTACTTGATTTATAATTTTGAAAAGTTGTAGAGTGACAAATACCAACTTATGTGTTTACATGCTCATTTCCTTCATTCAAAGAAGACATCCTCATGGGTAGTAACAGGCTTCCCTATATTTTGTCCCCTGAGACTAGACTACTGTGCCAAACAGTAAGACCTCAATAAGTATTGATTAAATGATTATCCCTTATGTCTAAGGTTCTTAACCAGAGGGAGGCTTCAGAATCACCTAGGGGACATTTCAATATTATGCCTGTTCCCAGAGAAATGATTCAGAAGTCTAGCAAGACCTCATGTACCTATATTCTTTTAAAAGCTGTTAAACATTGATATATAAATGTAACCCATGTCAAAACCCACATACACCAAATCTAGTAGAATGCAAAAGCTAATCTAGGATTTGAGAATTCAATCTGATACATTTTAATCTCAATACTAGGAATTTGGTGTCTTCTTTAATAAAGAGATTATAGTGAAATGCTTTGGAAAATCCTCAAGAATTGACTTATCTCAGATAACAAAGGACACCTGAACGCAAGAGTTAACATACAATATGATGATAGAGATATCCAGTGATAGTTTTTCCCCAGTGCTACCAAGAGTATTCAACTTTCCACTTGTATGATAACTACTAGAATTAACATTGATGGTGATCGTGATGAAACCAAAGCATAGTGTCAACGTCACCCTTATTCAAATAAAAAACTGAGGTCATTACATGATCAGCATTTCTCAGTCAACAAACGCCCTACAAACTAAGTTAGCTGGCTAAAGACAAGACTTGAGACATGATGCATACAGCCTATAGGCTCACTGGAAAGAAGTTTATGATGCCCCTAGTGATTAGTCAGCACATAGTAGTTCCCTTAGTCCGTGAAGATACTAACCGAAAATACACTCCTACTTTCAAAACTTATGTTAGCTAAAATCTAAACTCACAAATTAGCTATACCCTAAGAATAAAGTTCAATCCCAATTATTTAAATGTGAAGTGGGAGGAGAGAGCTTATTTCAGGAAGCAAGATTAAATTTAGGAATTGAAATTGTTCAAAATAGCAGACAGCATGAAGTTTAAGAGCTTGAGTTCTTGAGGTAGACTATCGGATTTGAATCTCAGTCCCTTACCAGCCATCTGACCAGAGACAAGTAACTCACTCTATACCTGTTTCCTCACATACAAAATGGAATGGTAAGAGCATCCATCTCATATGGTTGTTGTGAGAATTAAATAAGTAGATACTCATAAAGGGCTTAGAAACAGTGTTCAATACAGAGCAGATGCTAAGTCTAGCTGTTAGGAGAATGATGCATACAAAAGAAAACTTTTAAAATACCAAAACCCTAAAAAGATGACATGACAATGTAGTGGTTAAGAGCACACACTGCAGAGCCCGAATTGCCTAGGTCCTAATCCCAACCCTGCCATGATATGAGGACCCTTCTTTTTTTTAAACCTCTCTGTGCCTTAGGTTTCTAATTTTAGAATGGAGATAATAATTATACCTACTTCCTTGGGGTGTCATAAGAGTTAATACAAGTGCTTCAAACAGTTCTGACACACTGCAAACACTCAAGGCATGAGCTATTCTTTCAGGCTTGGTTCATATTACATTTCACATAAAGTTCTCTTTAAACTTCCCCAAAATACATGCACTATGGTCATTCTGTTTGGTGAGAGTAGTAAAACTGCCTCTGGCTCCCAAACACCACCAACCAACTAGGGAGTTCACATATTTTATTCTTGTTGACAGCCTTATAAGACCACAGCTTGTCCAAATAAAGAATACAAGGTGGGGGAAAAAAAAAGAATAGGGCTGTTTGATAAGGCTGCTTGGTCTAAGAAATATTCAAAAAAACTACAACATAAGCTTTAGAAAGAAAACAAATTTAAAAGCTTAATCAAATGAACTGCTACTGATTAAAAATATTCCAACAATAAGCATTCCAATAAAATGATCAGTGAGGAATACAGATATATCTTAACATTTAAAATCTGGGGGGCTGCAGACAAGAATAAATTAAAAATAAAAGAGAGGTGCCTCAAATACAGAGCATTTCCCATCAGAGTTGTCCACTTGCTAAAACTGTTTGAATCTGGGACTTTTTTTTTTTTAAAGTTTGACCATGTGATTCTGACAGTGACAGCTGAAGACCAAACCACATGCACAACTAAACTTTTCTACAGGTTGAATCAAAAATGTCCCACATCAACACTGTTTTTTTCCAGTTTGGAAAGTGTTATGTCAAGTTTCTGTATTACACACATCTTCAAAGTATTTACAAAAGGAGACAATCTGGTATTGATGAAGAGTACTAGACTCGAAAAGTTCTTTAATAAAAGCTCTTGAAAATTAAAGTTGCAGTAATAAATTGAGTGCCTTGTGCTAGGGGCCTGTTCAAAGCCACACATTAACTTATTTAATCCTTAAAAAAAATCTTGGACTCTAAAATTTCTTTTGCTCACTGCTGCAACCCTAGTGTCTAGAATAGTGCCTGGTACACACGAAACACTCAATTATTTATAGCTCATACACAACAAATATTCATTTTATAGAGGCACACAGGTAAATTTGCCCAGAATTCTAAGTGGAGCATTTCTGCTCCGAAGTTCACACTCCTAACCATTATACTGCCTCTCTAGAGCTTTTAAATCATTAAAGTGGTGTCACAGCAGCTGGGTATCACCTGTAAAAGAAAAAAAATCAATGAGACCTTCCTTTGAAGTGTTCTGTTCCACGTGCGTAAAAATCTATGGATTTGAAATTATTCCACATCTTAGTGGCCCGAATTAATTCCTATAGATAAAAGGTTTTGATTTGTACTGAATACTATGTTCAACTATATTGCAAAATATAACTATGCTTCTCCAGTGTGTTGCTGGCCTTCAAAGTGGTCATAGAAAGAGATGTTTAATAATCCTTTGTACATTAAGCCTTAACTCCTAAACTCCTCTCTTTTTCCATGGTCTCAAAAATACAAAGACTTAAGTTTGTATTTCACATAAGCCCACAGAGACAATGCAATGATGGCCTAAATCAAAATTTACCATTTCAACATCAATACTTTGAATCTAAACTTTCATCATTCATAAGATACCAGTTTTGCCAAATAAGTTCCAAAGTCACACGTTAAATAAATGTAAAATTAAGCAGCATCAGGCCTATTTTTAGTAAAGCCAAGTCCTTGCCATTCCGTCCATGTAAACTGTTTAAAAAGCAACCTATCAAAACCAAAGTTTGTAATCCACAACCCCCTGTTTCCTAGTTTTAGTAAGGCTGAATTTATTCCATGGCATTTTTTTCAAGTTAGCTGTAAATACTCCACCCTCCTCGATTGTGCAAGAACCAAACACATCACACACAAGTTACAAAAAAGGGAAATACAGTCTGAGAGTCTGAATATAGATAAGTCTTGAGCAGGAGATCTTAGGGCAGTGTACAACGTGATGTAAAAGTTAACATTTAACAAAGAATATTATTTCATATTATTACGAAAGGAGATGCCGGAAAGAGCCTGAACCACTTAAAGCAGCCGCCATCTTAAAATGCGGGATAGAAGTTAGAGCAAGAAAATGAGACTAAATCACCGGAGGTGGAGGTTCCGCTCCCCACCCGAGCCTCGAAAAACCCTATTTTTTCCAACATGGATCCACAGTGTACCATCAAACCTCGCTTTAAATAGCTTAACCATTTCCCCGGAGGCTGCTATGAAACGGACTGAGGCAGACATAGGTACACCTACCCTCCTCTCGCTGCCACCACTCTCCCCCCCTCCCCCGCCAAAGCAAAACGGAGCTTCCAGAAGGGCTTTCCATCAGTTCCTGGGGCGCCTCTGATGAACAGTTTCGGGTGAAACGCCGCAACTACAAAACACAGAAAGCGGCAACACTGTGTCAGCCCACCTCCTCCCAGCCCCACTTGACTCCTGTGCAAGCTGCCCAGAGTCGAGCAGCTTCTGGCCAGGCCCATTCACTACTCTGCAGCTGGTGAGACTTCTACCCCGACCCCTTAAATCACGTTCGGGACCCGCCGCATTTCTTAGGTCTTCTCTCCTCTGAGCTTCCCCCGTCTCTTCTTCCAGAAGGCCCACAGCCTTGATCTTACAACTAAAATAAGTTTCCAAACCCCGAGAATAGGAAGCGCCGTGACATTTGCGGGAGCGTCTCCCGGCAATTCCGAAGAGGGACTGAACTCTTCTTCTCGAAGAATCGAGGCGCCTGCAATCACCACTCTCCCTCATCTCTAATTTGCACCGATTCCATTGAAACACGCTCAAGATAACACCTCACTTGCCGCAAGTGTTCTGTTCCCGAGTTTTCCCCCTCGTTTCTTCTTAAAGTACAGCCGCGTTCCCCATCCCCTAATGGACGAAGTGACCCAAGGAGGAGTCTTTCCGAAATTATACCCCCCCCAATGCCAAGGCTCTCCCTCCGACTGGGCCTTCCTTTCCTCTCACGCCCCCATTCCCTCCGCCCCAAGGGTTACCTTATTAATCCGTTTCAGCGCCATAGTCTGTGCTTTTCGTCTGGCTCCTCAGTATCTCGGTGTGTGTTCAAAGTTCCGGCCAAAACTCTTGATTATCCCGGCGGCTGGGAAGGATTGTCTCTTGGTCTCACACCGGCTCTGCCAGACACAGGCGCCTTTTGCAAAAACGGAGCAGATCAGCACTCGCACAGGCCCCGCAGAGACCCTGACGAGTCCAAGTCCCTCAAAACCGGTCGCGATCCGGGGTGGGTGGGGCGGCAGAGCCACCGACAGCCTCTATGCCGAGCTTCGGCCCGAAGAGGGGGCGAGGGTGCCGGGAAGAGCGGAGGGGTGGCTCCAACTGTGACTTCCCGGCCTCTCGAAAGGAAGAGACCCGGGTGGGAAAGGAAGAGGCGTAGGAGAAAGGGGTGGGTGCGGGGCAGGGTCCGGGGCCCAGCAGAGGAGGAGCCGGGGCCTAGTCGGCGCTACGCCGGCGTCACTAGGGCAAAGAAAGGCAAGGGGGGAGGGGAGAACAGGAGACTCCGGACTGACGCCCGGCTTCTTTCGGCCGCTGCTCAAAAGTGCGGACGGGGAGGGGAAGGAAATAAATCAGAGGCTGGATGTGTACCGCTGTCCCCGCAGCTAAAGCTATGCTGTGTCGCCCCTGACGCCACCATACACTCCGCCTTCCAGCGCGCTCCCGCGCGTGCCCGCCCGCCCAGCCACCGCCACCACGCGCCCGAGCTGCCCCTGAGGCTCCGACTTAGGTGCGAGGACGCGCCCATTCCCCCTCCCCCTTAAACGGGAGAGGCCCCGGCGTCCTCAGCCTTCCTACCCTACCCCACCCAACAGGCTGGTCACTCAAGCCACCGAGGGCCTGTATTTCCCTCCTTACCCGGCCGGCCACTGGGCCGGCCTCCCTTCCCTTCCCCTAGCCGTCCACACCCACGCGTACAGAGGGGCCGGGGCCTCCCTCAAGCTGCGGCCTCGGCCTCCTCCCCGCGCGGCAGCTGGTGCCTCCCCGGCCCTACGGGGCTCACGCGCACGACACAGCCACAAGATGTCCGCTCTGACGGAACTACTGCCAGCTGCCACGCTCCGCCCCTCCCCCCTCCTCCTGCCTCTTCACCGCCGCGTATCAGTCCGCCAACGCCGCCGTCGCGAGCGCGGCACGAATCTAAGGGCGAAAGAGGACGGTTTGTTCCCCACGTCCTGGGCCGAGCGTATCTGTGCCAACCCCCTTCTCGTTCTTTTCGGAACAGCACCTTCTTACTAAACAGATCGGAGGTTGGACTGGGAGGGCGGGGGCCGGAGGCGGGTCATGGGCTGGGGGGAAGGGTAGACGAGCGGCGGAAACCCTTAGACTCAGAGAAGCATCGAGAACCGGAAGGAGACCATGGGAGGAAGGTAATAGAAGCGGCAGCTGCGCGGTCGAGCCCCACGCCCCTCCCGACAGCGTCCCCCAATTTCCTCACTTGGTATTGAGGAGGCGAATCTCGCGAGAATCTCGTGGCTGTCTAACAGGAGCTGTAGCGCTGCAATGACTTAAGGGCAGTTTTGTGCCCTCTTCCTGATAGGGGCCCGCCCCCAAATCCACAAATTCTCGCGAGATGCAATGGGGCACCGGATCGACCTGGGGCGGGCCGTGGCCGGGAAGCACCGCCCCTGAATGCTTATATTGGTGGGAGGGAGAGGAAATGGAGTTCCCCGCACTGGTAAGAGTGTGAGCCGACACATCCCTCTGTCAGGCGCTCAGGCAGGAATGTGCTGTGGGAGGTACTATGGGTTAATTACTGGATACCTTTAGTCTACGTTGACTCGGGCTTTTGAAGTTTCCGGTGCAGCAGGTGAGCGATATTGGCTCGCCTGCCGGCCTGGGCTGGTTAACCTGTGGGAGGAGTCGCCCCTCAAAATGGGAACAGTTATTTCAAATAGAACCGGGCAGGCAGCTGATCAGCGCTCCCACGTGCGGAATCCTAGTGCTATTCTGACCCTAGGGCCTGGAGGATCAGCCCTGAGAAGAGAGTGTCCATTGACCAGACCACAGAATTAGAGCAGCCTAGAAATCAAGCTCAACTGTAAATTGATTAGGAGGGTGGGTAGGGAGATTGGGACGGGCTGTTTACTTGCCTCTGTGATCAGCGATCACCATCCCTAAAGTTTAGGTATGGGAACAGGCTTAATACCTTTTTCTTGTGTTGCTGTGTTTCAATCCCTAGAGCCAGAAAGTTGCAAAACTCATTCAAGAAATAAGAGTTTGGGGTCCGAAAAACTCAGTACTTACTGAAATATCCAGGGGGAGAAATACAGGGTTTTATTCTGCTGGTGAAAAGGATGGAGAGGTGATTTTGCTTTCTGGTATATCATACTTAGGGCACAGGGTAGTAAGATTAATTTTATAGGGAATTGAAAAGTAAGAACTGACCTGCTTATGGTTTTCTAACGTTCCTTAATGACCCCACTTAAGAGAGTGGAGATCTTTAAGAATTAAATGGAAATATAAATTTGTTTTTTTAAATATACTTGACTTTTAAAAAGGGAAAGCAGGAAGCTATTTCCTCCTACTATAAAGTATTACTTAATAAAAACTTTTTAAGTCTGGGGTAAATTTGTATTATTCAAGTGACCATAACAGCATCACTAGAGCCATTAGTGAAACAGTGCTTCTCCAACTAGTATCTTGGAATCACCTAGGACTTGTTTGAAATGTTGGTTTTGACTTAGTAGGCCAGGGGTGGAGCCTGAGATTCTGTAATTCTAACAAGATACAGATTACTCAGAGGACCACCCCGTGAGTACCAGAGCACCGAAGTGCTCACCTCATGGCCTGCTGGACGCCTCTGCCCCTCCTTTTTTCCTGAATAAGCTTCCTTTTGTTCTCTCTTTTAACCAGTCTAATACAGTAGAAACACAGGATTAGACAATTGGAGTGAAAGAAGAAATGCAGGTTTGAGTTCTTGTTCCATTGCTTCCCATTTGTATGACATTGGTGTGGTTACCTAGTTTCTTCAACACTAAAGTAGGTATAATAATAGCTGTCCTTTCTCAGGGTTATCATACGCTTCAAATGTCATAATGCATGTAAAAGGGCACTGTAGACTACAATGCTGTATAAATGTAAGTTATTAGTCGGTCAAACATTAGCTGGCCATAGTGTGAAACAAATCTATAAGAATAATAATATATATAAGTAATATTTATGGAACATTTATAATGTACCAGGTACAGTGCTTATTAACCTCTTTTCACAAATAAAGAAATTGATGCACAGAGAGATTAAGTTACTGTCCCAAGGTCACAAAGCTGATAAATAGCAGAAGTAGAATTTGAACCCATGCAGTTAATGTCAGAGTATTTATTGAATGGAGTATTTATTGTCTCAATTTAGAAAGTGGGAGGGTAGGATGTTTTAGATTTCTACTTTCAGTGCTATCCAAAGCTAATTTTATTTGACTTATTTCTCCCTCTATTTGTTTTGCTCTTTCAAAAGCCAAGTACAGGGGCTTCCCTGGTGGCGCAAGTGGTTGAGAGTCCGCCTGCCGATGCAGGGGACACGGGTTCGTGCCCCGGTCCGAGAAGATCCCACATGCCGCGGAGCGGCTGGGCCCGTGGGCCATGGCCACTAAGCCTGTGCGTCCGGAGCCTGGGCTCCGCAACGGGAGAGGCCACAACAGTGAGAGGCCCACGTACCGCAAAAAAATAAAAAATAAATAAAATTAAATTAAAAGCCAAGTACAAGAATGGTAGGAAACATTCCTACCTTCTCAGAGGGAACTCACAAAATCCAGGAGGTCCATTAAGAAAAGCCCTAGAGAAGCTAATTTGTACTACCCTAATCTAAACAAGCTTTGGTATGAAAATATAATGGACCACATCAATGCTCTGAATTAACAGAGCACAGAAGAGTGAGACAAATTTGAGGTCAGTGTTCTTAACTGTTTTTGAGCCACAAACCACATTAGCAGTCTGGTGAAGCCATGGACTCTTCTCAGAATTATGCTTTTAAATGTATAAAATAAAATTCATAGCATTACAAAAGAAATTTGAAACAAGCTCAAAATATTCAAGAAAAACAAACTTTTGATATAGGAATATATGGGCTTTATTAACACTGTAAGATCTAGCGTTGGGCCTAATAAAGACCAAATTTTTGAAATAATGATGAACATAAAATTTCCAGAGTTTGCAACAGTTGTAATGTGATATAAAGGATCTGTGATTCCTATTGGAGATACAGATGTAGGTGCAGCTGTTTGGTGCTTTCAGTCATAATTGAAGGAAATGCTAATTTTCAGTTAGAGATTAGTAAAAATAAAGATGTAATTTTTTTTTCCCATTCAATTTCACACACCCCCCCCCGAATTCTATTCATGGACTTAATGTTAAAAAACCTTAGGTGGAATCAAGTAGGCATATTACTGTTGGTAAGCTTTGAAGGGATTGTGACATTTTAACATGGAAATATAATTGATATTCATAATAATAGTGATTTATTAAGAAAAAGTTTACCACTAGTATACTCTTGTTAAGAAGGCATGGAAGTGTGTAATAGGGTAGGAAATAAATTTATCCCATTTGTTGCTTTCTTTTTTTTTGGATACCTATAAAGGTACCCTATAGAAAATTTACCTGTCCAGAATGATTCATTTCCCAAGCATTCTGGATAACTTAGGTTTTACTGTATCACTCTTACTTATTTGTAAATGCCTTTACAAATAAGATATGGTGGAAGAATTACAAAATGAAAATAATAACCAAAGATAAAAGAAATTAAAATACTGTGTATTTAAAATTCTTAATAACAAGTGTTAATAATTGTTATTTGATGTACTGTGTGCTGGGCCCTTTAATCCCCATTACACAGATGAAACATTCAAGGTCATACAATTACTAAGTAGTACAGCCAGGATTTAAACCTAGGCAGTCTGACCTCAAAGCTCTCACTCTTTTTTTTAAATTGAAATATAGTTGAAAAGCTCTCACTCTTAACTACTAAGGTGTTTATTTTTTTTACCCTTCGACTGTTAGCCAACTTTAATTTGCCCACTAGTGTAACAAATACATATTCACTGCCTCAAAATATTTTCACCCAGTGTGTAAAAGGGATTTAAAAAAATTTTTATTGAAGTATAGTTGATTTACAATGTTGTGTTGTAAAATGAATTTTCTAAATTCTTCCTTTGCTGTGGTATTGCTTATATCCAACACTACCTTTAAAATAAGTGGGCTATGGGCTTCCCTGGTGGCGCAGTGGTTGAGGGTCCGCCTGGCGATTCAGGGGACACGGGTTTGTGCCCCAGTCCGGGAAGATCCCACATGATCTTTTAGGCCCGTGAGCCATGGCCGCTGAGCCTGTGCGTCCGGAGCCTGTGCTCCGCAACGGGAGAGGCCACAACAGTGAGAGGCCCGCGTACCGCAAAAAAATAAAAATAAAAAAATAAGTGGTCTACCAGTTGGGGCTAGAAAATAGTTTGTTTTACAGAATTTTTGTTGTAATGGAATTTTGCTTAGAAGATGAAGAAATCCACTCATGCCTTTTCCTGCCCTACAAACATACTTTCATATCTGAAATTAAACATTTGTTTTATAATGGTGCTACTGTATTTTTTATATTGACCACTGTCAGGGTTGTATGGAAGAAATTATTGCATGTAAATAAATACTAATATATGAAGTTCTAGATTATGTATGCTTAATGGAGGCAAGTGATTATGAAATCCCAAATTCATTTTTATTTGGCACTGAAGTGAATTTATTGGTTGACTATGCTTTCTATTTGTTTGTATTTACACTAGCATACTTATATTTCTACTCAGTTTTGCTAAGGTTAAAATTAAAACGACCATGGCCTAGAAGTATTTTGATGTTTTAAGAGGCAGTTTAGGATCAGCTCAAACTTTAAAACGCTATTCACATATCTGGTATTATAGAGAACCCACTTTACAGTTGCATTTGACCTATTTGAATTACAATGATAGCAATGTCCCCATCTGAAAAAAAGAAAGGAAAATAATCATTTTTTTATATAGCAGTGTGCAGTATGCTAAAAAAGATTACGGCCTTATATATTGAAAGAAACATTTACATTCAGAAGTTAAAAAGCTGCAAAAATGTTGAAGAGATAGCTAAACCAATCCCTTCCTTCTTAATGAATATTATATTGAAGTCCTTCTAATTATGGTAGATCAGATTTTCTTGCATGAAGTGGCGTAAAACTGGAGAAGAATATAAAGAATGAAGAAAATTAGCATAAAAGTGGCAATGGAATAACTAATCCAAATTATGAAGTCCTAATATTATATGAATGCATCAGTGAAGCTACATTATTGTAATGTGAGTACAGGGGTTAATTAAAACATACTTGTGAATAAACATCGTTAGCGTAGACTAGTACATACACTTATGTTATTAATATTATGGCTATATTTTTAGATCTTTGTAACTTTGTCACCGAATTTTTTTTTCTTTTTGAAGTATGGTTGATTTACAGTGTTGTGTTTCTGGTGTACAGCAAAGTGATTCAGTTATACATCTATATACACACTCTTTTTCATTACGGTTTATTTCGGGATATTGAATATACTTCCCTGTGCTATACGGTAGGAACTTGTTCTTTTATCTATTTCATATATAGTAGTCTGTCTGCTAATCCCAAACTCCTAATTTATCCCTCCCCCACCACCTTTCCCCTTTGGTAACCATAAGTTTGTTTTCTGTGTCTGTGTTTCTGTTTTGTAAATAACTTCATTTGTGTCATATTTTAGATTCTACATATAAGTGATATCATATGGTATCTATCTTTCTCTTTCTGACTTCATTTAGTATGATAATATCTGGGTCCATCCATGTTGCTGCAAATGGCATTATTTCATTCTTTTTAATGGCTGAGTAGTATTCCATTGTGTGTATATACCACATCTTCTTTATCCATTCATCTGTTGATGGACATTTAGGTTGCTTCCATGTATGGGCTATTGTAAATACTGCTGCTGTGAACACTGGGATGTATGTATCTTTTCGAATTATAGTTTTCCCTGGGTATATGCACAGTAGTGGGATTGCTGGATCATATGGCAGCTCTACTTTTAGCTTTTTAAGGAACCTCCATACTGTTTTCCAGTGGCTGCACCAATTTACATTCCCACCAACAGTGTAGGAGGGTTCCCTTTTCTCCACACCCTCTCCAGCATTTGCTATTTGTAGACATTTTAATGATGGCCATTCTGACTTATGTTGTTACAGAATTTTATAACTTGCTAAGGACACTGGCTCTAACACAGTTTATGCCATTTTATTAATTTAATTAAATTATAAATGCTATGGTCCAGATTTAATATAAAACTATGAATATACAAAATGCATGTTTACAAATTCTACTTGGAATAGGAAATATGGAACCCAACTCAACCAAACGTTTTTCGTCTTATTTGCATAGAAGTCAAATTAGTTGGGCTTCCCTGGTGGCGCAGTGGTTGAGAGTCCACCTGCCGATGCAGGGAACACGGGTTCATGCCCCGGTCTGGGAAGATCCCACATGTCGCAGAGCAGCTAGGTCCGTGAGCCATGGCCGCTGAGCCTGTGCGTCCGGAGCCTGTCCTCCACAATGGGAGAGGCCACAACAGTGAGAGGCCCGTGTACCTCAAAAAAAAAGAAAAAAAATCAAATTAGTCTTTATATCTTACCACTTCAGAATTTCATTTTAATGATCAAGACAAGTGAGTGTGGTTTAGGAAACTACTTTATTTCATATTGAGAACATCATTTTGACCTTGAGGTGGTTTTTGGCACATAATGAACCACGCCCAAATGTTAAAGCTAAAAATAAATATGAGCATTTTCAATGTAAAAACGTGTATACATGAATGTTCAGAGTATTATTCATGATAGCCAAAAAGTAGAAATGACCTAAATGTCCATCAGCTAATAAATGGATAAATAAAATGTGGTATATCCATATGATGGAATAGTATTAGTTAATAAGAAAGAACAAAACACCGATACCGCTGCAACATGTATCTTGAAGCTTGAAAATATTCTGCTAAGTGAAGAAAGCCAGACACAAAAGGCCATGTACTGTATGATTCCATTCATATGAAATGACTAGTAGATTACTGGTTACCCGGGACTAGGGGCAGGGAAAATGGGGAGTGACTGCTAATGAGTATGTGGTCTTTTTGGGGGGAAGTTGATGAAATGTTCTTAAGTTAGATAAAGGTGTTGATTACACAACTCTGTGAATATTCTAAAATCCACTGAACTGTACACTTTAATAAAAGAGTGAATTCGATGGTATGTGAATTATCGCAATGTAGATTTTTTTAAAATAAATTTATTTATTTTATTTCATTTTTGGCTGCGTTGGGTCTTCGTTGCTGTGCGCGGGCGCCCTCCAGTTGCGGTGAGCGGGAGCCACGCCCCACCACGGTGCTCGGACCTCTCATGGCGGCGGCCCCGGCCCCCCTCCCCCCTCCCCCTCCCCGCTCCCCCCACCTCCCGGGCGCATGGGCTCAGTAGTTGTGGCACACGGGCCCAGCCGCTCCACGGCATGTGGGATCCTCCCGGACCAGGGGTCAAATCCCTGTCCCCTGCATTGGCAGGCGGACCCTCAACCACCGCGCCACCAGGGAAGCCCTAGATTTTAAAACACTAATTAATTAGAATTAAAATGTGAGATCAGTCTGGAAACTTACTACTAAATATTTTCAATATTTCATACTTTTCTGGTTACTGATGATAAGATGGCATCCTTTTTTTTTTTATCCTTTTAAAATGTAAAAAACTTACAGCCAGCAAGATTTTTCCTTCAGTACAAACAACAATGTAATTTAGATTTGGTTTTAACATAATAATAAGTATTTGCTGTCAATTAGTCTTAAATTTGGAGATATTTTCATCAATGTTATTTGCTTTGTAAAACATAGTGATTAAAATTAATTTTAAACAGCATTATATTGGGACTTCCCTGGCAGTCCAGTGGTTAAGACTCCATGCTCCCAAAGCAGGGGACGAGGGTTCCATTCCCGGTTGGGGAACTAAGATCCCCCCGCATGCCACGTGGCTGGGCCAAAAAAAAAGCATTATAATTTATTGAAAATTAAAGTTCATGATTATGATCACAAATAGAATACATCTGATTTTGGCATACTCTAAAGATAGAAAAATTTCTTTAGAATTTCCAATAAAAATCAAGTAGTTTGAAAATTGGGGGTACATCATCTAGATAAGGAATTTGAGGGTTAGGTGCTGTCAAATGACAAAACTAAAACAATTTAGTAATGAGTTTGATGTCCTTTATTCAAGGGAAAACAATCTGTGGATTGAGGTTGTACAGTGTCTCATAATCAGTGCAACACTCTTTGCCTTCCCCAGAAATTTTGGGCAAGCGTGAGTTTTATAAAGCCTTAGAAGCTTCAATGCCAAAACAGGGCATGACTGCCTAGGAGGTCGGGGATTTCCTTGTAAGGCCAGCAGGTCCTGTTTTCTAGGGTCAGGTGAGCTAGTTAAGCTGAGGTGGAGGATTGTGATTGGTATATGTTAGATTTCCTTGACAGGTGTGTCATGTAAATTGCAGGCTGACGTAGATTTAGATTTGTGGTGTGGGCTGAGCCACTGGGTTGGCCTCTATTTTTTGGGTCCCGAAATACGAATTAACTTTAAAAGTACTTAACTAAGGGCTTCCCTGGTGGCGCAGTGGTTGAGAGGCCGCCTGCCGATGCGGGGGACACGGCTTTGTGCCGCGGTCCGGGAAAATCCACATGCCGCGGAGCGGCTGGGCCCATGAGCCATGGCCGCTGAGCCTGCGCGTCTGGGGCCTGTGCTCCGCAACGGGAGAGGCCACAACAGTGAGAGGCCCGCGTACCGCAAAAAAAAAAAAAAAAAAGTACTTAGCTAAAAGTGAGGAATTCAAATTAAAATTACTTACCAACAATAATTATATTTCTTGTTTCAATAACAATCTCAAAAGTCTAAAGTAAACAGAGGTATGGTGTGATTTAGACCAGAAATGATCATTATTTTACCCATATTGAATTTGATTATTTAAATATAGGTGAGAGTTCTTTAGTAAGATAGTGATGATAAATTTAAAATTCTTCTATTAGAGAATTTTAAGTTAGGTGTGATTATAGGAATGTTGTACACAGTGGTTCTAAAGAATCAGATCTATATATATAGTATCTAAGTGGCTTAATGGAGCAACTTATGTGAGGCTTTTAGTTTTTAATACTAAGAAGTGTGACAATTTCAGCGATATCTCATCATCAAAACATATTAAATCTCAAAGCTAATGGTTAAGTGAATGGGCTTTATTATATATACCCAGTAAGAACAGTATGATACGGATTCCCCATCTTACAAAAAGACCTATTCAAAATAGAACCCTGGGTGCTACAATACTTGAAATTCAATTCTCCAACAGTAATTTAGACAAAAAGGCCAAGAGTTGATATAAGTAGATATTTGCAGATTTGTGTGAATTTAGCTTTGTCTTGTTTTCCTTCTTTGTATTCTGCACTAATGGAGAGAAAGGGAAGATTACCCTGGAGCATTTTAGGGGTAGGGCTAAATGTGTACCCCTGGCTCAGACAGGGCTGTAAGTAGGGACAAAAGGCAAGGTAAGGACATTGGAGACTAGATGGAGAGGTGTGCAGAAAGAAGTGGGAAGGAAAATGTCAACGGTGGACTGTCCTTGGGGGAACTGGAAGTGAAGAGGAAGCCTTTTTTTCTTCCTCTTAACTACTACAAGGTCTCCTACTTTAGAGAACAGAATTCAGGGTACCACCATTATGGTGGTTCAGTTTTACATAACTTAGTTGCCTTTTTTGTACTTGCTGGCTTAAAATCTAGTCACTGTAACATGTTCATATATATAATAGTTCATTTTGCCTTCCAAAAAACTTCCTTATTTACAGTTTAAAAAAACGTGGATTTACATTATGGGACTGCTTTTGATGTAAGTTAAAGAAAGTTAGTGTGTCAGTCAACGATATTTAGGTCTGACTAGGCTAAGCGGTGTCTTCAGGTTTAGGCCAAAAGATGTTAATGTAGTAGAGATCTGTTGATATAATCACTCCCATCTTTTTAAGTGTTCATTTTTAAAAAAATATTGAATGCTTATTATGTGCTAGGCACTGAGCTAGATGCTGAAGATACATAGATGAAAGCCAGATGTCACCTTGAGGAAAAATTTTTAACTGGGGAGACCATTAAATATCAGACAGTCACCATAGAGTGTGTTCAACTACATAAATGCATGCATAGAGTAATATTAATGTGCCCAATTCACCAGTGGGGGGGGGATATCTGCAAAAGGGAGTTGTATTTAAACAAATGAAAAAAAGGGCATACCAGGAAAAAAGGGAGAAATGCTCCTAGGCAGAACAACATGCAGTTTCAGAGAACTTGACCAGGTAAGTTTTAGAAATAACAAGTTTCCAAAACTTACTTTGGAAAGTAAGTTTCCAAGGTACTTTGGAACCTTAGAAGGTACTTTGGCTGTAGTAGTAGTGTCGTGGTGGTGGTGGTGGTGGTGGTGGTGTGTGCGTGTGTGCGTGTGTGTAGGGGTGGGGGGTATGAATAAGAAAAGAGACAAAACATTGAAAAACAAGGCTGGATATCTTGAGGCCCTTATTAACAAGCCATGTTAATGAGCTCAGATTTTATTCTGAAGGGTATGGGATGAGCAAATTGAATTTTTAGCATAAAGTCATGATCAGATTTTAATCATGAAAAGATAACTATGATAGCAATGTGGAAGATGTAACAGAAGTGTATGTAAAGAGACCACTTGAGATGCTATTGAAATAATCTGGATGAGTTGTGATTGTGAGAAAGACCTAAAGTAGTTGCAGTAATTGCACTAAAGACCCATAATACAGGAGGTATATTTAGTGTATTTAATGGGTAGAGCTGACCTTAAGAAAAAAAATTTTTGAGGCTACTCCTCCAGTTATTTCTCAGAATGTTATAATAAAATCATATATATACACACAGACACACACACACAAAACATGATGATAAACTATAACATTGCAATAAAAATAAAGCAAAATATAAACTTGGTATAAACTCCTTAAGCTCTTAACTCTTAAAGAACTATGAACCTAAAGTTTATATATTAAATGTGGAAAAATGTAAACTAATAAAATTAATATCCATGTGCTACTTGATTTTTTATTTTTTACAAATTGCCTCTTGAAACAAATACAGAGCTGACTACTGCAGTTTAGGTAGGTACTTTTAAATTTGGCACGTCTATACTAACTGCTGCGTTCCATATATAATGACCAGCCTTCTCTACAGAACCTTTAGGAGACCTTTGTTCATTCTTTCACTGATGTCATTTAGCTTTCACATGGCCAGAAATAAGCAATTGTTATCTATTTCTGGTCTCATTTGCCTAAGACAAAGTACTGTTACGTGGTGGGTGCCAACAAGGTCATAAACCTAAACACAACACAGGCTCTGGAATCACATGGCAGTACGTAGTTGTACGTGGGAATCAAGGTGATCTGGACTATACTTATATTAATTACTATAGATTAATGAAATAAATCAACATGAGGAAAAATATCTGGTAAAGAATTCAAAGATTCGAGTTTGAGAAACACTGATGTAGAGGTTATAAAAATCCTTTTGTCACATACCTAAAGTTGAATTTGTTTAGTCTGACCTTGTGACTCCTCCATTGATTCTGACTTTACGCATCCAAAAAATATTTGACCACCTACTGAAAATATCAAGTGTCAAATGGTATAAAGGTTCAATTATACTAGGGATTAGAAATTTGTCAACTAAGATTTGTCATTGAGTCACCTGTCACTGGGTGAAGTGGTTTTGACAGTTTAAGTAGGTCCGGGACTGAATGGAAAGAGAAAAAAGTGGAGAGCTTGGCTATGATAAGAAATTAGAAGGTAGGGTATTAGCTTAAAGGAACTCAACGGAGAATACTTCTTTTTAGAATGGGAGAGATTTGAGTATGTTTACAGTCTAGCAGGAGTCATGAGAGAGATGAGATACAGAATAGAGATATTAATCAATGGAGCCAGTTTCTTCACAAGATGTGACTGTAGGTCAAAAAGTGTTTGATTTTGTACAAGGGGTAAACTTATCAGGGACTAGAGGGAAGATTAGAATGGGTAAAAATGAAGATAAATTTTAGGTGGGAGGAGGCAGGAGGTTGACCATTAATACTCAATGTTCTCACCTTTCTTAGTAAAACAGAAAGGAGTGCTATGGATGACAATGAGTTGGGCATGAGAAAAGGAGGTAAATGTGGAATCACTGAAGAGGGAAGCTGAAGAACTAAAGAAAGGAAACAAAGTCCTTGTTAAGGGCCTAAGGTAGATCACGAATTTGTCGGGGCAGTTTTCCATGTGGTTGTATAATTGTTTTCCCTTAGCCTTAAGAACTTTTCACATGTGTGTTTAATGCCCATAGGATTTGTTACTACATGCTTACAGGCTTGCATTGCTAATCAATGTGTGAATATATTTATGTGTGTGTATGTATATATACATAAAAATCAGTGCTTTTAAAAAATGGTATACTTTAGTACCATATATTGGTACTTTTTTTTGAGCATAAGATCAACAGCTCTTCTCAAAACTTAATGTTCCCATCTCAAGAAACTCAAATGACAGAGTAAAAGTTTTTATGCCAAATGAGAAAGAGAGGGACTGCGGAAAGAAGTGAGAAGAATTTTACATTTAATTATGATTCATCTAGCAGATATTTATTGAGCACCTACTGTGCATCAAGCTCTGAGCTTGGCTTGTGGATAAAATTTACATAGTTTTCGTACTTTGTTTTTTCGCCAGGAGTCCTTAAGTCTGTAAAACTAAGAAGTTGCCTGGGTTGGAAGCTGAAGCCTTGCCCACTCAGGTTCTTTATCACTTTCCTTCCATCTCCAATCCCCACTTGCACTCAGGATACCTCAGATGGTTCTGTGGGTGCCCCTAGTGTTCATTAAACACAGTCTGAAAAACCAAAGGTCTAATGAATATTAATACTGAAGCCTTGTTATAAGAATAATAGTCACATGTAAAACAAATAATATGAAATTTATTAGGGATAAATGTAAAGACAGGCACTCAGATGAAGAGAATCTGGCCTAACAGCAGGCATGTGCTAAAGACAACAGCAGTGTGCTTAGGGTTGCCCAAAGAACCTATACAGTTTTACCCTGAAAGATGGAACTGGGTTATCCAGAACAAAGCAGTTGCCTTTTACTCATCTCTCCTGGTCATACCACAGTAGATTATGTTTTTTAAATAGCTTTATTGAAATATAATTGACATACAATAAATTGCACATAAAGTATACAATTTGATAAGTTGACATATGTATATACCCATGAAACTATCAGCAAAATCAAGATAATGAATGTATCCATCACCACAAGTGTCCTTGTGCTCCTTTGTAAACTCTTTCTCTTGTTCCTATCCCTCTCTCCCCTCATCCACAGGAAACCACTGATGTATTTTCTGCCACCATTGATTAGTATTTTCTAGAATTTTATTTAAAAAGAATTATACAGTATGCCCTATTTTCTTGTCTGGCTTTTTTCACTCAGCATAATTGTTTTGAGATTTACCTATGTTGTGTCTCTTAATAGTTCATTTTTTAAAAATTGCTGAGTAGTATTTTGTTTTACGGATATGCCACAATTTCTTCATCCATTCACATGTCAGTGGATATTGAGATTGTTTGCAGTTTCTATTATGAATACAGCTGCTGTGAACATTCTTGTATGACTATGACTATATGGACATAACACTTTCATTTCTCGAGTAAATAGCTAGAAGTGGAATGGCTGGATCATATAGTAGGCATATGTTTAACTTTTTAAGAAACTGCCAAACTCTTTTCCCAGGTGGTTGTACCTTTTTACATTCCTACCAGCTGTGTATGAGAGTTCCAATTCCTCCTGACTTCTTATGATTAGTCTTCAGTCGTAGCCATTCTAATAGGAATGTAGTAGTATCTCATTGTCCTTTTAGTTTGCATTTCCCTAGTGACTAATGATGTTCAGCATCCTTTTTTCATTTATTTTTCAGCATCCTTTCACATGCTGCTTTGCCATCCATGTATCTTCTTTGAAGAAATGTCTGTCTATATACTTTTTATCGGTGAATAATGACAGTTTTATTTATTTCTAATTTTTATGCCTTTTCCCTTTGCTTTTTTAAAAAATAGATCTTTATTGGAGTATAATTGCTTCACAATACTGTGTTAGATGCTGTTGTACACCAAAGCCAATCAGCCATATGCACACGTAGGTCCCCATATCCCCTCCCTCTTGAGCCTCCCTCCCATCCTCCCTATCCCACCCCTCTAGGTCATTGCAAAGCACCAAGCTGATCTCCCTGTGCTATGCTGTCTATATTTTTTTGCCCAGTCCTTGTTGGGTTCCCTTTGTCACTATTTATTTACAGGCAACACAGATTAAACATGTACAGCAGCCTTAAATGATTTTAAAAGTAAAGTCATAACAAGGTAATATATACATGGAGGAATATGAAGAAGGCATGAAGGACTTTACTTTGTGAGATGGTGGAATTTAAGGGTTGACTATATGAATCTGAGTATTTGTTTTTTATCATTAGCTAGCAGAACCACCTCAACTCACATTGCTTATTCCTTGTTACTTCCATAACTAAGAGTGTAGGCCATAGTATGCTAGAGCTGGCTTACACTGCTTTATGAGTGCCAATTTTAAAATTTTTAGGAATTTTGCAAGCTGACTGTTAAACATACCCTTTATTAGAAATTAATTGTATAAACTGAAAGTTACAGTAAGAGCCAATATAGGACTGAATAATAAATGCTTGAAACTCATTTCCTAGTTATTTTACTGTTTTATTATTATCCATGTTTTTATGAGTATGTCTGTTGTGTCCACATGGTGGAAGTATTATAATTTGACAGTATATGCCTCTTTCCAACTCTGTGTTCAGTGATGTCCTGTGGTCATCATCCTGTGGACCCCTTGAAGTGGGTCACAGTGGGAGTACTTACCCCAGAGAAATTTGCAAACATTACAATCAGAACTTTTTTTCCCCCCCCGGAGGGAGTTGTTAAACTTACCGGCATACCAGTAAAGACAGAGCCCTTTGAACTACACTAACTTACTGTCCATGATGAATAATTGAAGTTTCAGTTACACAGAGAATTCACCGTTGTGAAACACTTAATTCCTCAAGAACAGATCAATATTTCTGCTACAGAATGAAGGTTACAACACCTGTTTTCCTTGCTGCTCAGTTTTTTTCTTACTTCCAAGTTCCCTAAGGTTGAGAATGCCAAAGTCTAAGTACTGGATAAGGGAGGGTGCTAATACATTATTTTTGTGATCCCAAATTAAAAAATACATAAAGTACTTTTTTGGAGTAGAACTAGAAAGGATGTTAAATACAGAAAATTGTAATGGGCAAAAAAGTAGGAAAGGCAAGCAGCTCTATATAACCAAATTTCTATTCATGTAGGAATAGGGGAAACTAGACTAAAATGAGAGCAAACCATGATACAAGAGAAAGTACAAACTTAAAAAAGATGCTGGACGTTATTGGGAATTTAAAGTTACACATTTGGTAACACAGTACAGCAGTCTAGAGATAATCAAACTGGGGGGGATAAACTATTAGCCCAAACGATAAAGTGACTGATACAGTCGAGTGTCCATTACAATTAATTTTTTTTAAGTACTAGGAGAAGGGGGGAGGGATAACTTGGGAGATTGCGGTTGACATATACACACGACTATATACAAAATAGGTAACTAATCAGGACCTACTGTAGAGCACAGGGAACTCTACTCAGTACTCTGTAATGGCCTATATGGGGAAGGAATCTAGAAAAGAGTGGATATATGTAAATGTATAACTGATTCAGTTTGCTGTACACCTGAAACTAACACAACATTGTAAATCAACTATACTCCAGTAAAAAAAGAAGTATAAGGAGAAACGGAGAATTTCAGAAGGAATAGAAACCATCTTAAATTTCAGGATCTAAATGAAAGGCATATACATTTAAAATATAAAACAGGGCTTCCCTGGTGGCGCAGTGGTTGAGAGTCCGCCTGCCGATGCAGGGGACACAGGTTCGTGCCTCGGTCCGGGAAGATCCCACATGCCGCGGAGCGGCTGGGCCCGTGAGCCATGGCCGCTGAGCCTGCGCGTCCGGAGCCTGTGCTCCACAACGGGAGAGGCCACAACAGTGAGAGGCCCACGTACTGCAAAAATAAAAATAAAAATAAAAATAAAACATATGCATATGACTTTCAATAAGACATTTTTTTTTTTTTATGGCTGCGTTGGGTCTTCGTTGCTGTGCGCGGGCTTTCTCTAGTTGCGGCGAGCGGGGGCTGCTCTTCCTCGGGTGCATGGGCTTCTCATTGCAGTGGCTTCTCTTGTTGCAGAGCACCGGCTCTAGGCGCACACACAGGCTCAGTAGTTGTGGCACACGGGCTTAGTTGCTCCGTGGCATGTGGGATCTTCCCGGACCAGGGCTCGAACCCGTGTCCCCTGCATTGACAGGCGGATTCTTAACCACTGCGCCACCAGGGTAGCTGCCCTCAATAAGACATTTTTTTATGTCTCACATGGAATTCAAATAGAAGTTAAAATGTTTGCCTGGATTATGGTAAGGTACTATGACCTTAAGGTACTGGTAGTGACAACTTTTTAGAGTAATGTTCATAAAGAGTAACGGCTTGGTATTGGAGGGACCAAACAAATAATCCTTAAACCAGTCAATGTCCTGTATAATAATTTTACCAATAAACTGGACAAAAATTTTATCAATCAGTAGGTACAAGCGTTTTGTTTTGTTTTTAAATGAGGAGGTAATATAAATTCCCAAGGAGATAACTTCTTTCTCTCTCTAGAAACTTAAATTTTTATGAAGGAGATTGAATTGAAATGATCTCATATGAAAAATACCTAATAATATATGAAACTAACAAATGTAACAGAGAACCACCTGATGAACATTTCCACAATTAAAATTAAGTGAATCATTATTTTCTTACTAACCTTTTCCTGATTTCCAAAATCAGCTCCTCTTCTGACCTATTTAGATGAATTTATTTTCTAGTGTCCAGGATTCAATATCAGAGTAATATTTTTTCTTTCACCCTTACCAGTCTCTACTGTGGGCCTTCAAATACATATTTAGACCTTATATTTTATAACATACAGTTTAAAATATTTTCATCATCGTATTTGCATAACCACTCTGTGAGTTAAGCAGAAGTTATTAACATTTCATCATTCTGTCGAGCCTACAAGGTGACTGGCATGTGAACAGGAAGCAGAATAAGAGGTTAAATGACTTGCCCAAGTTGACAGGACCAGTAATTACAAGTCCTGTGAGTCTAATGTCAACATTCTTTTATCTACAGACTAAATATATGTACAACTACTACCTGTGTGTTTTGATGGAGAGGAGGTAGGGAGCACCTGGTAAAATTTTTGCCATTAAATAAAAAGAGTCCTTGCAACCTAAGTGTCTGTCAGTGGATGAATGGATAAAGGAGATGTGTTACATATATATACACTGGAATACTACTCAGCCACAAAAAGAATGAAATCTTGCCATTTGCAACAACATGGTTTGGACTTGGAGGGTACTACTCTCAGTGAAATAAGTTAGACGGAGAAAGACAAATACTGTATGATTTCACTCATATGTGGAATCTAAAAAATTAAACTAGTGAATGTAACAAAAAAGAAACAGACTCACAGGTATAGAGAACTAACTAGTGGTTACCAGAGGGGAGAGAAGTGGGGTGAGGGGCAAGATAGGAGCAGGGGATTAAGAGGTACAAACGACTATGTATAAAATAAATAAGCTACAAGGATGTATTGTACAGCACAGGGAATATAGCCAATATTTTACAATAACTATAAATTGAATATAACCTTTAAAAATGGTGAATCACTATGTTGTACACCTGAAACTGATACAATATTGTACATCAGCTATACCTCAGTTTAAAAAAAAAACAACAGGGCTTCCCTGGTGGCGCAGTGGTTGAGAGTCCGCCTGCCGATGCAGGGGACACGCGTTCGTGCCCCGGTCCGGGAAGATCCCACATGCCGCGGAGCGGCTGGGCCCGTGAGCCATGGCTGCTGGGCCTGCGTGTCCGGAGCCTGTGCTCCGCAACGGGGGAGGCCACAACAGTGAGAGGTCCGCATATCGCAAAAAAAAAAAAAAAAAACAACAACAACAACAACAAAGAGTCCTCTTCAGTTCCACTTCTGGTAACGAACAACTGGATGGTTTTGATCATGCTTCTGCTGAGAACAACTAGAAAAGCTGAGCCAAAACAAAAAAATACATCTGTTTAAAGGCACTGGAAAGCTACCAAAATGGTGAGGATTTCAGGGCCAAGTTCTAGTAGACGAAGACAGGTTGGAGATGCTTGTAGCATCTCTGCTGGAGGCATCTCTCTTCCAAAAGCAGCTAAGAAGGTGAACAGAGCTTTTTGCAAGTTCACAGGCCTAGGTGTGGGTGGAAAGGGAGAAAAACTAGAGTTGGGCTCACCAAGAAAGAGATAAACACCTCAGTCTTTCTGTTGAGATTCTAATGCGCTGTACCCTAGGAGTCAGAGTGAACTGAAAATAGATTGGAACTGGCAGGGACTGAATCATCTCAGGTCCCAACTGGATTGTAGTGACCTGAGGGTACTAATGGCCCTAGCTGCCTAACTGAAGTAAAAGAAATCCTCTCTAAAAGAAAATAGTGCTATCCAGAGCGTCAAAGTATCTATACAATATTTTATATGTAATATCCCGCACACAGAAAACCATTATCAGGTGTATGAGACGATATGACAAGACAGAGAAGCAACCACAGAAACAGGACCCACAGGGATTATGAAATGAACACTTTAAAATACTATGATTAGGGAACTGCCTGGCAGTTCAGTGGTTAGGGCTTGGCATTTTCACTGCAGTGGCCTGGGTTCAGTACCTGGTCGGGGAACTGAGATCCCACAAGCCACGTGGTGTGGCTAAAAGAAAAAAAAAAAAAAAACACTATGATTAATATGTTTAGGAACTTAAAATATAAGACTAAGGATGATTGTAGAGAATGGAAACAAAACCAAATGGAATTCTATTATTGAAAGATATAACAAATTAAAAACCCAGTGAATGGATTTAATAGCCAATTACACAGAGCTGAAGACAAAATTGGAGAATTGGAAGAAAATTCAGAAGAAAATATGCACACAGATTAACAAAGAGACTAAAGGATGAAAAATGGAAAAAATTTAAAAAGTAGAAGAGAGAGAGTAAAAAAAAAGTCTAATGTAGGTTTAATTTTGGTTTTTTTAATTTTTGGCTGCGTTGGGTCTTCGTTGCTGCGTGCAGGCTTTTTCTAGTTGTGGCGAGCAGGGGCTACTCTTTGTTGTGGTGCATGGGCTTCTCATTACGGTGGCTTCTCTTGTTGCAGAGCACGGGCTCTAGGCACATGGGCTTCAGTAATTGTGGCACACGGGCTCTAGAGCACAGGCTCAGTAGTTGTGGCACACAGGCTTAGTTGCTCCACGGCATGTGGGATCCTCCCGAACCAGAGCTCAAACCCGTGTCCCCTGCATTAGCAGGCGGATTCTTAACCACTGCGCCACCAGGGAAGTCCCAAATGTAGGTATAATTAAGACCCAGAAGAAAAAGCAGGAGAGACTGTAACAAAGTGATACTGGAAGAGATGTCTCAAACAAAAAGCATCATGCCTCAGATTCAAGAAGCACTATAAACCTTAAGGAAAAGGCAAAGAAAACAATACCTAAGCACTTCCTATTAAAACTGCTGAAAACCAAAGAGAGGAAATGTTGAGCATCCATAGGTAAGAAACAAATTATTCTATCAAATGAATGACAATAAGATAGCTGCTTTGCAACCAAATGGTGCTATCTTCAGAGTACTAAAATAAAATGTTGCCAACTTAGAATTCATATTCAGATAATATAACTTTCAAAAGTTAAGACAATATAAAGGTATTTTCAAACAGAAACTGAGAATTTGTCACCAGCATCTCTGCCTTGGAGGAAAGAGCAGCCTTCGAGCAGAGAGAAATGATCTCAGATGGAAGCTCTTAGATTCTGAAAGGGATGAAGAACAATGAAAAAGAAAATATATGGGTAAATCTCAATGAATATTAATTTTACAAAACAGTGCTGATTATCATGGTGTTAAAAACATACAGATTTAAAACATTAACACTACATAAATTGAGAGGAGAGGATAAAGTGGTCTAAGGTGTTCACACTGTCTTGGAAGTGGATAAAGTACTAGTATATACTAGACTTTTAGATGTCCAGTATGCACATTCTAACTTCTAGAGTAATTAATTAAAGAATAGTAAAAGAACATATAGCTAAGAATCCAATCAAAAGGAAAAGGTGGAATAAAAAAACCTGATCTATCCCAAAGGATAAAGAACGTAGAGAAAAAAGAGTGAAGAACAGGAGAGACAAGAAACAGTAGGATAGCAGCTTTAAAGCCTGATGTATCAGTAATTACATTAAATGTAAATTGATTATCCCAATTAAAAGACAAGACTGTTGCCTTGGATTTATAAAGATACACCTTTAACCTGTTTTCAAGAGACAACCCTTAAATATTAGAATGCAGAAAAGTTTAAAGTGAAAAAATATGCAAAAACGAACAAAGACTGTGGCTATGCTAATATCAAAGTAGATTTTAGGCAAGAAGCAATACAAGAGATAAAAAACTCATGTGTCAAAGAGTCCTAACAGGAAACAAATGATACACTCAAGGGACTTCCCTGGTGGCGCAGTGGTTAAGACTCTACGCTCCCAATGCAGGGGGCCAGGGTTCTATCCCTGGTCAGGGAACTAGATCCCGCATGCATGCCGCAACTAAGAGTTCGCATGCCACAACTAAGGAGCCTGCCTGCCACAACTAAGACCCGGCACAACCAAATAAAAATAAAATAAATTTTAAAAAAAATGACACACTCAAGATCATTTAAGGAAGGTTTTTTGTTTGTTTCTTTTTTTTAAACAGAGGGACTAATTGCAAATGTGTATATAGGATATGAGAATTACAAGGATAGTTCTGTAACCCAGGGCTAACAGCAGGAGAACTATACCTCCCTTAATCTCCAAGAGACAGAAGTTAAGCAAAGTCTCGAAGGAGAGAGAATTGTGAAGAGTTCATCGTGAGAGGCAATGACCTTTGGTCAAGGTACACATCCAGTTCAAGGCAACCTCTAATGGCGGGAGCCAGGGGGAATATAAATGCTCAGCTCACTCTTTTCCACCATAGTCTCCTTTCATCAGCTACAAAGTGATCATGGGGTGGTGTCAAGTCAGTCATACTCTCATCTGAAGCCAAAAACATTATCCACCCCAGAATTTTTCATACTTGGTAGGGGAGAAAAGAAACAAGTAACAAAACATAATCATAGTTTCATAAAACCCGTGTTTTAGCTGGTCACGAGGACTAGGTTCATAAGCATAGCTGCTTTCTTTCACCACCCATTCTAGGTTTCTCCCACTCTGCTTGCACCTAAATTGAATGGAGTTCTTTACCACATGGGGTGCCCCAAACATTCATTCTTGTAAGGTGAATCTTAGTGGAGGTCCTTTTTGGGTTACTCTACTTTTCTTATTGGACTATCAGCCAAGAAAATACTAAGAAGCAATCTTGGTGAATATCATACATTCCATATATAGTCCTACTTACTCCACTGTGTAGCAGCAACCCAATTTCCCCCTGTTAAAAGGAATCTTTCACCCTTGGCAGTAGTGATCCCCTCCCTTCTCTCTCTGTTGATTAGTGATAGAAAAAGCCCAAACCTACCAGCAAGCAGTGTCCACTTCTAATTCACTGAAACCATGTTTTCTAGGAAGCATTCCTCCCTTGAGTACTAAAACCTCCAAAACCACTAAGTTTGAAGTTTCAGGGACCAAAAAATTCCTCAAGTGGTTTATTAGGCGTAATAAGAGAACCCAACACAAATGCATACATATGTACACCCAAAGACATACACAACAATGTTCACAGCAGCTCTCCTCCTAGTAGCCAAAAAATGGAAATATCGGGGCTTCCCTGGTGGCGCAGTGGTTGAGTCCGCCTGCCGATGCAGGGGACACGGGTTCATGTCCCGGTCTGGTAGATCCCACATGCCGCAGAGCGGCTGGGCCCGTGAGCCATGGCCGCTGAGCCTGCACGTCCGGAGCCTGTGCGCCACGGCGGGGGCAGGGAGGGCCGCGTACCGCAAAAAAAAAAAAAAAAAGGTAAAATTATAGTGATAATAAAAAGATCAGTGGTTGCCAGGGGTGTGGGATGGGAGAGGTGGGGATGAATAGGTGGAACGCAGGGCATTTTTAGGGCAATGAAACTATTCTGTATGACACAACATTAGATACGTGAAACTATGCATTTGTCAAAACCTACAGAACTGTATGACACAGAGTGAACCCTAAAATGTAAACATGGACTTTAATAGTAATGAATCAATATTGGTTTATCGACTGTGCAAATGTGCCACACTAATGCAAGACGTAAAAAATAGGAGAAACTGGGTGTGTACATGTGTGTGAAGTGTCATATGGAAATTCTCTGTATTTTCTGCCCAATTTTTCTACAAACCTAGAACTGCTCTAAAAAATAAAGTCTATTAAAAAAAAACCAAAAAATCTTCATTTAGGAAAACTATTTTTAAAGCTTTGCATAGGGTATTTTAGAGTTGGAGGCTCAAAGTCAAATATTGGGCAGGTTGTTGCTACGGTCCAGGCATAAAATGATTAGTGCTAGGCTTCCTGGTGGCGCAGTGGTTAAGAATCCACCTGCCAATGCAGGGGACACAGGTTCAAGCCCTGGTCTGGAAAGATCCCACATGCCACGGAGCAACTAAGCCTGTGCGCCACAACTACTGAGCCTGTGCTCTAGAGCCTGCGAGCCACAACGACTGAGCCCGTGAGCCACAACTACTGAGCCCGTGAGCCACAACTACTGAAGCCCGCGCACCTAGAGCCTGTGCTCCACAACAAGAGAAGCCACCGCAACGAGAGGCCCGCGCACCGCAACGAAGAGTAGTCCCCAGTTGCCGCAACTAGAGAAAGCCTGCGCACAGCAACAAAGACCCAATGCAACCAAAAATTAAAAAACTGTAAATAAAATAAATTAATTTAAAAAAATGATTAGTGCTAAGGTAGCAAATGAAATTAGTTTGAACTATTAGATTTGCTAATACCTAAGAAAATTGCACCTCAGAAAATCTTAAGTGGAATTTAAAGTTTCTGATTTAAAGAAGTAATATGTCAAAAATAGTATGTTAACCAGGAGTAGCAAAAAAACAATATGCTTAAGAATTAAGTGGACAAAAGAGAGATGTGGCTGAAAAGATGCGAATAGCCATAAATGACATGTTAAACACATTTTTAAGTTAACATGACATGGAGGAACCAGGAAATTATCCATCTACTATACTTGGTGTGGCTTATGTACTTAAACTGTTTATTTCCAGATTTTTACAACCTACATATTTTCTAAACATAACAGTCATTAACAAGATATACTGGGTGCATTCAATCTGAATAGCATTATTCTGTATAAAATGCAGCTATCTTTGAGTTTACAAGCTCAAAGGCAAATATAAATTCAAAAGTTAGATAATATAGGGGCCTCCCTGGTGGCGCAGTGGTTGAGAGTCCGCCTGCGGATGCAGGGGATACGGGTTCGTGCCCCGGTCTGGGAGGATCCCATATGCCGCGGAGCGGCTGGGCCCGTGAGCCATGGCCGCTGGGCCCGCGCGTCCGGAGCCTGTGCTCCGCAACGGGAGAGGCCACAACAGTGAGAGGCCCGCATACCGCAAAAAAAAAAAAAAAAAAAAAAAAAAAAAAAGTTAGATAATATAAAGCAACATATTATTAAATGCACAGTGGTATCACAAAGCATATCAGATTCCTGTTTTCTTTAGTACATAGTTCATCAGCACTTGGAGTAGGCTAGTTCCATAAACTCCTGAGGTAAATAAGAATCTACCCTATTTTTTTAATGATTATATATCAAGATTACAGTAAGTGTGGAATTTCTAAGACAAAAAAGGTGGCTTCCAAAAAAGAAAAAGAAGCTTCAAAGATCTACATAGAATTAAGCTCTTTATTATGTATGTATACATAAATTTTGTATCTATTTACTTTTTAACTATAATCTTTTTCTAGTCAGTGACTACAAAAGTGGCATCTCAATACACACTCATAGAAATTACAGAATAGAAAGGTTTTTTCCAAGTTCACTCTATTCTACCAAGTGTCTCTAGGAATTTTCTATTAGGCAATTCTATATACTGCTTGTTTTTAGCACCACAAGCATTATGGAAGAAGACTTAAATAGTTTTACCATTTGTTATTAATTTAAAGATACCAATTTTGTTTCTCTAGTTTTGCTTTTATTTCCAGTTTGCTGCATTTCCTCTTAACACTGTGGGTAAGGTGGGCAATTAAAATGTGGTTCCTCAAAAACAAAGGGGAAGTACAATATAAGAACACCAAAATCAAAATCCTCTTTTTAAAAAAGTTTTATCTCTTTAAAAATGTCTGAATATATAAACTGACAGATTTAATAGAAATTCTTTTTTAAAATTTGCTTAGTTTCTCACATAATAATTAATTTAACCTCAAACTTAAATCATTAATTTGAGTCCAGGAGGGTAAGTCTCCTCTCAGTCTGTTCAAACATATTAGGTGTTCCATTAATTTCATCTTATGGTTTCAATCTGTCAATCTCCAATTCCTTTTACTTCTCTCTTATTTTGGGCTTCTTATTTGCTTGATCACATGTCCTACTTCTTCTTGGTTTAATCCACACGTAGGTGGTACCCATCCCCCATTAGTTTCTTGAAAAAGGATGAATGAACTGTATATTTGAGAGACTTCAGGATTGAAAATAACTTTATTCTAGCCTTATATTTGATTGACAGCGTGACTTAAACAGAATTCTAAATTAGAAGTAATTTTCCTTCAGAATTTTGAAGCATTGCTCCATTACCCTTTCGCTTCCAGAGTTGTTATTAAGAAGCCAACACATTCACCTCTGTATGCACCATATGAAACCTCTATCAACTTTTTTCCTCTCTATCAACTTGTACAATTTACTCTTTGTCTCTCTACTCATTATCTTCATAGAGTAGAGAAAGGGGAGGTGGGAGATACACAGAAAAAGAGCTCCAGAAATCAGCACGGGTCCTCTTAAGCATTTTATACTTATAGCAATCTTAATTAGGTCCCCAAGAGCCACATGTGATTAGCACTGGCATACTGCACTATCATACAGACTGTGCAGCCCTAGAGCAACCACTGTAAGAAACAAAACGAGGTTCAGTGACAATAAAAGAGATGTGTTGGGACTTCCCTGGTGGCGCAGTGGTTAAGAATCTGCCTGCCAATGCCGGGGATATGGGTTCGAGCCCTGGTCCGGGAAGATCCCACATGCCGCGGAGCAACGAAGCCCATGCACCACAACTACTGAGCCTGCACTCTAGAGCCCGCGAGCCACAACTACTGAGTCTGCGTGCCACAACTACTGAAGCCCGCACGCCTAGAGCCCGTGCTCCGCAACAAGAGAAGACTGCACACTGCAACGAAGAGTAGCCCCTGCTCACCACAACTAGAGAAAGCCCACGTGCAGCAACGAAGACTCAACGCAGCCAAAAAAAAGAAAGAAGAAAAAAAGATGTGTTGATAGCAATGTAAAAATAATAATTATGACAAAGATAAAAGCTAACACTACTGTGCATGTCTATGTGCCAGGTACTGTTTTAGTTGCTTCATATATGTTAATTACTTAATTAGTATATACAATACAACCTTAAGAAGTAGGTATTGTCTTCATTCTTATAGGTTTTATATTTTACCCTGGCACAGCCAGAATTCTAGTCTAAACAGTCTAGCTCCAGTCTTGTGGTCTTAACTATTATGCTATATTGCCTTCCAGTAGCAGATGGTAGTCATTTTTTGTTGTTTATTATACTACTTTTAAATATCTTTTCTTGACAAAATAAAGTTGGCAAACCCATGTTGATCTCCTCAATTAAAAAATTTATTGGTTGGTGAAATGTGAAAGCCTGGAAATCACCAGTTTGTAGGGCCAGTAGAGAGCAAGAAAATGAAAATCTGAGAGAAGGTAACTGATGGAGCAAGGCCTTGGAGGATGAGTTCTAGAACACAGGGAGGAGTTAAATTTAAAGGACAGGGCAGACACTAAGTATAGGAGGAATTATAGTCACATTTAGAGATGATGGGGGAGAAAGATTCTCTAGTAACTAAAAATCAAGGTCATCTGAGCCCAAAACAAGCCTGATAGTATCAATTAGAAGGCTTGATAATAATACAGAATGGTGAAGATTTAGAGCAACTTCTGTGAGGAATGGGAAAAAATAAAGCCAGGATTGGACGGACAGACTAGAAAAATAAAGATGGTTTCAACACTAAATATCTTGAAGAAGTCAAAAAATAAGGTTAGTGGGAGTAAAGGAGTGGATGATGTATAAACAAATAAATGAGGTTGTGGTTAGAAGGTAGGATTTCTGAATTTAAGATCTCAAAGCCAGAGGAAACGCTCATTCATTGATAACAATGAAGACGATATTGCTGATAATAACCATTCATTAAGCACACTAAAAAAATTAATTACATATAGTCATAACAACCATTACTATCAGCATATTACAGAGAAGAAACTGAGGCCCTAACGAATTTTCAATTAACACTCAAGTTTTTCATAGAACTTAACAAGATGATGCTGAAATTCATATATAGTAGGAAAGGGCCTGTCATTCCCTAGAAAATTTTGAAGAAAATAGGTGAATATTAACTATTGTTAATACCCTACTGGCTATTAACACTTATTATAAAACAGCAGCAATTATGATAGTGTGGTTATGTTATAGAGGTCATACAAATTGACCAATGGAAAATAATAAACAGTCCATGGATGTGTGGAAAACTGATTTGAAATCGATGACATTACAAACCATAAAAGAAAAGTATACTATTCAATAAATGCTGCTAGAACAATTAGTTGTTCATATATAAAATAAATAAATTAGATCTCTACCTCATGCACAAAAATAGGTTGATTAAAAAAAAGAATAAAACATGAAGAATAAAAGTTTAAAACTTTTAGCAAAAAGATAAATGAATATCTTTGTGATCCTGAGGTAGGAGAGGATTTCTTAAACCAGACATCCAAAGCACAAAATATAAAGGAAAAGATGAATAAATGTGACTACATTCAAACTAAATTTCAGTGTAAGAAAAGACACCACAAAGGCCAAAGAAAAGGTACAGACTGTAAGATGAGAGGCAACAATATAACCAACAATGTATTATTAGCCAGAAAACAAAAATCAATGAAAAAGATGAGTATAGCAATAGAAAAATGGGCAAAGATGCCCAGAGATGTCCAGGAGGCGTTTGGGATTAGTACTAGAGACATCTGGGCTGGAAACAGAGATTTGGGATACATCAACTTATTGATCATATTTGAATTCACGGACTAGATGAGTTTATAAAAGGAAAGCATGTGAAGAAATTAGAGATCTGGGCCTAGCTAGGACATAAAGCAGACAGAGGATTACCAATCCTCACTCAAGTTCTTAACACTAAATAACTTCTTTAAACTTATCCACATATTATTTTGTCTTGCCTCTTCTGACCATAACTTTGTCTTTTAAAGATGGGGTCTAGGGCTTCCCTGGTGGCGCAGTGGTTGAGAGTCTACCTGCCAATGCAGGGGACACGGGGTTCGAGCCCTGGTCTGGGAAGATCCCACGTGACGCGGAGCAACTAGGCCCGTGAGCCACAACTACTGAGCCTGCGCGTCTGGAGCCTGTGCTCCACAACAAGAGAGGCCACGACAGTGAGAGGCCCGCGCACCGCGATGAAGAGTGGCCCCCGCTTGCCACAACTAGAGAAAGCCCTCGCACAGAAATGAAGACCCAACACAGCAAAAATAAATTAATTAATAAACTCCTACCCCCAACATCTTCTTTAAAAAAAAAAAAAAAAAAGATGGGGTCTAAACACAAGAAATAAACACTTATAATAAAACCTGATTTTGTTGGACACTACATCAGAAGGTGGTCAGATAAGCCAGCCACTTCCGTTTAGAACAGTATTACCTTCAGCTCCTGTTTCATGTACTGCCAAGAAGGCAGGATTGTGGAAATGAAATGCAAATTAAAAATTAAAACAGGGGCTTCCCTGGTGGCGCAGTGGTTGGGAGTCCGCCTGCCGATGCAGGGGACACAGGTTCGTGCCCCGGCCCGGGAGGATCCCACACGCTGCGGAGCGGCTGGGCCCGTGGGCCATGGCCGCCGGGCCTGTGCATCCGGAGCCTGTGCTCCGCAACAGGAGGGGCCGCGGCGGTGAGAGGCCCGCGTATGGCAAAAATAAATAAATAAATAAAATAAAATAAAACAAAAGAGGATTTAAAATTTAAAATAAAGGGCATGTAGGAAAATATTCCCAAAGTGCACAATAAGGATTTTTTTAATTGGTGGGGTTAGGAACTATCTCCTTTTATACATTAGCATAGCTCATTTAATGCATCAGAAATAGCTAATATATGCCTACACATCTTTAAATTTTAAGACAAAAAAGATGAAAGACAAGAAGAAAAATGTTTCATCCATATAGACTTCTGCTCATCCCATTTCTTCTACTTAGAAATAGCAAACCAGGTATCCACCGCTCAAGGGAAGCCAGTCACAAAAAAACAACTACATGCAGTATAATTCCTTTTATATGATATTCAAGAACATGCAAAGCAAAACAATAGTGGTGGTGGTGGTGGTGGTAAGAAGATGTGGTTAGCAGGGACATAAAGAAGCTCTACGGGGTGTCTGGTATTCTGTATATGTGGATCTGGCTGTTGGTCACATCGATTTATACATTTGGCACTTGAGCATTTTACTACGTTCTGTCTTTTAACTGAGGTATGTATTTTTTATTCCCATAAAGAAAAACTTCTTAGAGACCTTAAGAATCTCACTGAACACAGCTTGTTTCGCTCTTGTCAAGACAACAAAGCCTCTAATTAAAAACAAATATTTAGTGGCCTTCTCTCAACTTGTCTTCCCCTAATGGATCCACTCCCTCAACCCACCCCTACCTCAGCCATCTCCCCAACAGAACAGGCTCAAGGACAAGGATGTCTGAGATAAACATTTTCAGGATCAACAAGCTCCAGGGTCCTTCTTCCACCAAACCAAAAGTAAGCTCCTAAGAGGAAATTGAAAGGAAACTCGAATGTAAACACCAACCTTTTAATCATCACTGTGTGAATCATCTTCTACACTATCCTAGCTCATGAACATGAACCTGTATCTAAACATCTTTGTAGAAATTTCCACTGTAATTTTACTTTGACATTTTGACCAGGGTAAAATGATAGAAAATAGGCTTATCTAGATTTCAATTAACCCTCTTGCTGATGGCTGTTTTTTTTAGTGAAGGATAATAACAAATATTAAATGTAAACAGTCCAGAGAATGCTTTTTTTAAAAAACCTTCCCTTTCTCACTTTAGCATGAAACACCAAGGAAAAAATAAAAAATAAAACCTACATATTACAGCTGGTTGTTACTCTGAGTCATACAAAATGCAATATTGGACCTTGCGCAGTTCGTTGTTTTATGTTGCTGGTCAAGCGGGGTTCAGAACGGTAATGAGACAGGGTATTGAGATACAAATACGCAACGTGCAATCAGCAAGTGCATTACTTCGGATATTTTACTTCAGCAAAAACATGAAACAAAGTCATGTCAAGTAAGATGCTTCCAGGGACTAAAGCTATCTCCTTTCTTCTTCTTTTTTTTTTTTTTTGAGCTATCTCCTTTCGCTCTTTAATTTTTTTTTTCTAAACAACAATTAAAGTTCTTCACGGATACCTTAGTTTGTAACAGAAGCCCTGCAACATGAAATAAAGGAAACCCGAAGCCTTTATGTTCTTTTACCACTTTCCCAGTTTTAGGTAACCGAAGAAAGAACAGATCTGCAGAAGGAACTGAAGATTATCTAAGGAAGGACTCCAACGGGTCTCGTCTGAATGGCAAATACCTCAAGGTCTCGGAGCAGGATTATACCAAATGGCCAAGGGGCAGAGCTGTAAGCAGTTCCTAGTTTAGCGGAAGTATTTTAACTTCTTTAAAAACAAAAACAAAAAAAGCAGACTTGTAGAGAGAAGAGAGCGAAATTAGGCGCCGCGGCGGGTAGAGAAGGGTGCTCTTAAGAGAATTTGCAGTTCTGGGGTCGCGGCTGGGAAGAGGACGAGACGAGACGGGCCGAGGTAAAAAGAGACGCCAGGAGAAACTCACTTTTGAAAGGCACTTTCCGGTTACAAAGCACTCTCTTGTGCTTTACCTCCTCCGACACAGTGTCCTTTCTGCGGGCCTCCAGCGTCTACAGATGTAACAGGCCCACCGCAACGGCCCTCTTCAGCATCGAGATTCCGAGGCGGGCCTCGCTACCCGTCAGTCCCCGCGGCCACCCGCGCCCCCTCGGCACCCGCCGGGCGCACGCACGTCACCCGCCCGCTGCCAATCGGCGCCGGGCAGGTCGCCTCTCCTCGCGTGCCCGCAACCCCGCCCCGCCCGGTCCAGGCTGCAAGCGCCCGCCGGCGGCTTCCGCTCTCGGCGCAGGCGCGGCAGCTCGGCCGGAGAGCGGCGGGGGTCGGACGAGGAGCGGACACCGCTGGCCAGGATGGTGCTGGAGAGCGTGGCCCGCATCGTGAAGGTGCAGCTCCCCGCGTATCTTAAGCGGCTCCCAGTCCCCGAGAGCATTACCGGGTTCGCCCAGCTCACAGGTAATCTTTGCCTTCAGCCAGTCCCCATCTTTGCAAGCTTCCCAAGGCGGAGGGTGGGGGCGGGCATCTAAAAACCCTCGGGCCGAGGGGCGGGGCGGAGCTTGGCGGATGGCTCGTGACCCGGTGAGCCTGCGCTCCGAGGGAGGTGGGGGCGCGCCGGCGCTGCTGCCTGGGAGCGTGTGTGAGGCCACCTCTCGGTACTTGGCGGCCCGGGGTGGCTGTCGCCAGTGTCTTTACGTGGCGAGAGACCAGGTTTTTGCAGAGAAGGTGCTGAGTTGGGAACGGGCCTATCTCTTTCATCTCCATCTCTCCCTGCAGTGTGCTTGTTTAAAGCAGGGTAAGTAATCGTTACCTAAGGCACTGTGTATCAGGCCGTCCCAGCTCTTGGCTGGGTTTTACCCACATCGTGTGGGTGTGACTGTGTGGGAGAGAAACACAGACATGCACATAATATGTATTGCGGTTTTATTTAGCAGCAAAATTAGAAAATAAACTCCAATCCTATAGGAGAGAGTTGACCTATCATGGGGTCATTTGAGGTCACCTCCATTACTACGTGCCTGGCGGCAATTTAGTTTCCTGGAGTTGAAGGAAAGATACCTTTGCTAGTATGATGGACCAAAAATTGGAAAATGAAATTTAATGAATATATGTAACATTCTGTACTTAAGTTCCCTCCTTTACAAAATAGAACCCAGAACTCGGGATTTCACATCTAAAGGATGAAAATTTCCAGAATGCAGTCAACACTTGGAAGATTTTGTTGGGTTCTGAGCTTTACAATGTAAGTTGGGATATTGGTAAACCAGACACAGGGACTGATTAGGATGATGAGGGGGGGAAAAACCATATTAATAAAGCAGACATTGACTACCAGGGAATGTAAGCATGAATTAAAATAATTTTGAGGTAAATAGGGCTGCTTAGCTTGGAGCAGTCTGGAGATCTATGGTAGCTGACTTAAAATACAGTATTTGGAAGGCTGACCAGCCGAAGAAAAATAAGATTTATTCTGTGTAGACCAAAAGACAGAACTAAGGCCAAATTAGTGATAGTTATTCGAACATGGATTTTAGCTCCATGTTCAAGGAATTTTTTTTCTTTAATTAGAGAATACTTTACCAAACAAATACGGTGCTTTGAGAACTATCCCCTCTCAGAGATTTAAAAAAAAAAAGCAGTGTCTGGAGGTGGATAGATTAAAATGCGATAAACTAGATGACTGTTCTCAATCTAGAGATGCTTTGCATAATGGTCATAGACATTTGCTCTTGACAAATGGATTGTGAGATTTTTAACATTTTTAGATGTTAAGGGGTTTGATAGAAAGCATGTAATTGAATAGAAAGAGTGGTAACTGAGTAATAAACATTAAAAAGAAATATCGAAACATAGGAACAACATAAAAGTAACAAAATGAAAAAACTTTCAAATCACGTGTTTGTAAACATCAAAGTCTTCTGTTGATTTTACTAGTTTATTCTGATAGATTGCAGCAATTATGTAAAATTTTGCCTTTTTCTCTTCCTATCATTTCTTTTACTGAAGTACTTTACATATTTTAATGTATTCCTTATCTTGTTCTAACAGCTACGTATGTATATAATCTTATTATAGATTAGCATCACAGTAGGCCTAACCATTCCCCTGCAGCTGGAAATTTGGAATGTTTTTATATATATACTTTATTCATAATGTTCAGTGGTAAGTAGCTCTGTACCAATTGTTATTTTTTCCTTCTTTGAATTATACCCTTGAATATATTCACTAAATGGTAATACCAGTCAAAAGGATATGATCATTTTGTGACATTTGTTTCCAGTTGCCATCTTACCTTAAAAATTTGCATAAATTAACAGCTGAGTTTTTAATAGTCAAGAAAGAAAAAAGTCCCCTTGCTCCCACCTCAGTCCAGTTGAACCTGAATTATGTGTGTTGATTCTGATTGTAGCTGGTTTTATATTAGTTTCAATTTTCTGTAAATAGAGTATAGTTGAAGCAGATGGGAAAGTACGATATTTGATCTAGTGACGAGAAGATTTTCAAACCTTTTTTTTTTCTTCTCAGGGATTCCTACTGTCAACAAATACTTAATTCCTATTAAAGGCATTAAGGAAACTCAACCTAAACCTTTCCCCTCTTGAATCAATAATTTATAGTAGTTTCTTCTTTAAAGCTATTAAATAGTTAATGTGAAGACCAATTCTCAGAAATAATGACAACTCTGATAAATATCTTTATGGTGCCTATTTAACTTAAGTCCCATTACAACGGGACAATTTAGTTCTCATTGTAATGTCCATTTATTTAGGAAACGTTAACATATTTGTCATAACTACTTTATGACAAAAATGAGATAGTCTGTTTGGCACTGGACAATGAGAATATAACAGTTGCAGAATCTGTTTTGGAGCACTGTGAAAGAAAAACTTCAATGACCAATTTCCTCTCTGGGTCTCGCCTCCTGATTAGATGGTAATAGGTAATGACATTTGGCTCTCTTAAATGAACTTCTTGTAGAATCCATCTTAAACTTTTTTTTTGCTGAAATTAAAACCTGGAAGATAACTTTTCAATATAATTGTTAAAAATGTCTACCAGACCAAAAATATTTTCATTTTCTATCTATGACAATTAGAGCAAAAAAAAAAGTTTCAGTTCACATTATTGTTGCCTGTTTTTCCTTCCCTATTTAGACCCAGTGGTTTTTTAAAAGCAATGGACTCTCTCATGATGACTCTGCATTCTTAGTAAACACTTGAAGATCCTTAATTACTACACAGTATTTATAGATAGCCCTTATCTATCAGAAATGCCTTATCTATCTTTGTTTAGGTTACATTGTTAAGAGTGAGGCTTTTAAGGTAAATTAGTATAATTCTACCCTTTGAAAGTATAATGTATTCAAATACATTGACTTTTAAAAAAGCTTTCCCTGTCATATAAACTTTTAAAATAGAATAACAAAACTTCCCATTCAAAAGTCAGAAAAGTTTATACCTAGATTTAAAAGCTAGCTATGAAACTTTGAATATAGTAGTTCTACCCCACTTAAACTAGTTAGCTGCTTTGAAACGTAATGGTTTTGCTCCTAAAGACAAAGCAATGAATCCTAAGACTATAATAATATTTTTCACAGAGTAACACAAACATGTCAGAGCTGACCCTTCCAGGGCATTAGCTCTAGAAAGGGCCAATTTTGAGCAAAAAATTTAAGAAATGGAACAGAGTTGAAAGCATGTTCATAGCAGCCTTATTTATGATAATCCCAAACTGTAAGCAACCTAAGTACCTAGCAACAGGAGAGTGGATAAACGAATTATGGTATATTCATAGAGTGGAATACTGATTAGTAATAAAAAGGAACAAATTAATGATCCACTGGATGAATCTCAAAAATTTTATATTGAGTGAAAAAACCTTCGGGTATAGGAATCAGCGGTGGGGAGATAGACTAGAAGGGGGCAGGAGAATACTTTCTGGGGTGATGGAAATATTTTACATATTTTTACACATTTTCAGTGGAGGCTACAAGGGTGTATTTAATTGTCACAGCTCAGAGCTAAACACCTAAGATCTGTTTATTGTATGTAAATTTACCTCAATTGTTTTTTTAAAGAAATAGAACAAAAGGTGAGTTTTCTTAATAAGAAAGGGTAATAAATCATTAAGTTCAAACTAAAGAGTTGCATTTATTAACATGTAAATAATAAAGGTTACTTCTGAAAGACTGAAGAATTTTATTTTAGAAGACTTTTATTTTTGAGAATTTGGGAAAATATTTACATAGTTACTATAAGTTGTAAAAGTTTTTTCCCCTTTTCCTAGGTAGACCGACTGTATTTAAAAGTCAGTGTAATTAAAGATTATACTAGCCTTTGTGGAGAACAATTTTGATGTCATTAAAACATTTTCTTCCATGTAACCGCTCTGCAATTTAGAATTCCTCAAGTCATCAAGTATTTATTGAGCACTTACTATGGGCCAGGCGATGCTCTAAATACTGGGACACTGTTGTATTTATAGTCGTGAGTGGAAAAAAGATTTTAAAATTGATTATTAATTTCATTTTATTGGCCCTTTGGTCCTGAATAGTCTATATTAGGTTTTAAGTGGTAATAGTAATGCCATCCATTAAAAATATTTTACTTCGGGCTTCCCTGGTGGCGCAGTGGTTGAGAGTCCGCCTGCTGATGCAGGGGACACGGGTTCATGCCCCGGTCCGGGAAGATCCCACATGCCGCGGAGTGGCTGGGCCCGTGAGCCATGGCCGCTGAGCCTGCGTGTCTGAAGCCTGCGCTCCGCAATGGGAGAGGCCACAGCAGTGAGAGGCCCGTGTACCACAAAAAAAAAAAAAAAATACTTCAATCTTTCTGTAGTTCAGAAATGAAGTCATTTCTATGTTGTACCCATAATAATACATAATAAAATGTTATGAAATTATCAGCAATCAAGTTGCCAGTATTATTTTTATGGTATCATTATATGCAACCTTTTCAAAAAGGAAAAAAAATACAGCAAAATAGAAATACAACAAAATGTTACCAACTCTTGACTGGTGGGATTAAAAGTTATTTTATTTTTTACAACCTTTCTAAATTTTCAAATTTTGTAAAATAAATGCTATTTCTGATAATCCTAAAACAATTTAAAAGTGTACTATACAAAATATACATTATACCTAACAGTTAGTAGGTAATAGATTTCCCTTCTCAGTACCTAATATATCTGCAGTAGCTCAGTATATATCAAACAGGTTCATAGGAAATAGCCAATCTTAAAGGTTGTTTTTTAAATTTCTTGTTTGATTTTTCTGTATTTAATATTTATTCACCAAAAATGAGCCTTAATAAATGTACTTAAAATGATTTAATTGAGCTTTACAGACTGTATTATTTTCCTTTATTATCTTTTATGTAGTTAAATTGAAGTTTGTCATCTTTAAAAAGTAGATTTTACTAAGCAAGACTGTTGTATAAATTGTTACTTTGTTGTAGGAAATAATGGTACCTTTCATCACTGTATTACTATAGAGTAGTGTTTTACCAAGGAATTAAGTGTCGAAGGACAATGTTTTCTGAGGTAGATTTTAAAACAGTATTAATACCATTTATTCCCTGAGGTTTGTGGGTTAAGCTAGGAAATGCTAAACTTAAGAATCTAAGTTAATGTTTTCATCTTTACATTCTCATTCATTGACTTTTTTACTTTGAGTCACTTAACCTCTCGTGACTTTTTAATTTTGTAATATACATAATAATACTTAATGTTATCCTACATTCAAAAAACAAATATTGAATAAGTACTATTTCAAGATACTATACTGGATGTTGGGACCAATAACAATCTAAGATATTTATTGCCTGGTCTAGAAAATAAGTATAAATAAATAATTACAGTACAATATGGTGAGTGAGAAGGGGACTGACATTTATGCTCTACATTCATTCATTCATTAAGGCACTCATTTAACATTTATGAGGTATCTACTTTGCGCCAGGAAGAGTAGTACACAGCTCCTTTTCCTACAGGCTCATGGAAGAATCAACTTTATAAACAGATAACAGTAGTATGATAAAAGAAACTGCAGAAAAGGGGCTTGGAAGCAAAGGAGGGAGTGATTAATTTTGCTTTGGGAAATGAAGAAAGATTTCTGGAGGAGGCATATTTGACCCTAGTTTTAAATGGTCCACATAATGAGTCAGGCCACAGATAGAAAGGCATGGCAGACAGAAGGAATTCCTTATGCAAAGGACACAGGAAGCCTGTCACTAGGTAATAAGTAGCTTTGGCTGGCTTCATGAGGAATGGGATATTTGTGGGAGTTGAAACTGTCAAAGTAGCCTTGCCATGTTATAGAGATGGTACTTTATAGAAACAGTGATCTATAGCAGCACTATCCAAAAGCCTTTCTGTGATGATAGAAATGTTCTCTGTGCTGTCAAATATGGTAACCACTAGCCACATGTAGCCCTTGAGCTGCTGAAATGTGACTGGTATGTCTTAGAAACTGACTTCTGAATTTTACTTAATTTATTTAAATAGCCACATGTGTATTAATTGTGGTTTTTATTTTCTATATTTTATGATACTCGGACATCTTGGGGGCCTTGCTGGCCAGGGAGAACTTGCCCCCTCCAAGGACTGGCTAATGCCAGGAGATAGTAAACTACTTGCCTGTGAGCATACTTTTCATATGCAAACCAACCAATCCAAAGCCTACACTCCAACCACTTCCTTTATCTAATTCTCACTTACCAAGCCTGTATTTCCCCTGCCCTAAATCACCCAGGGCCAGATATGAGACAACTAGGGACCACCCCTATAGCCCAGAGCCCACTGAAATTATTCAAGCCAGCCAATCCTAAATGTTTACTCTGCCCTACCTTGCCTTTTCTGTAGAAACCACAATAAAAGCTTGCGCCCTTTCACCTTCTACCTGACCAAGCCTTGTACTTCCCCTTGTGGTCCTGGGTGGCACTGTGTGCCCCCTCCTCTTGGGAATTGTAAGTAAACTTTACTTTCAAGGCAGTTGTCTCCATGTCTGTCATCTTATCATACCTGATTAAAACAAAATCCTGGGTACAAATCAAAACAGTGTGGCTAGTGGTTACTGTATTGGACAGCACAGATCTGTAGGTAGACCCCTCGCCCCCAAGAAACAGTTCTTTGTCATTTCCAGAACTTTAATTCATTCAAAAGATTTATGTGGAGTCTTTCCACTTTTGTTATGAGAATAGAACAGCCAGCTTGACTGGCAGGATCTTATCGTTACAGAATTTCATTCTGGTGACTAAAAGATTATATCCCCAAAGATTTCTACTATATAACATTGTCAGGTTTAGTTAGCAAAATATTTTTTTCAGAGGAGTTGCTCCAATCTCCATAATCTTAATAAAAACTACCATTTAGGGCTTCCCTGGTGGCGCAGTGGTTGAGAGTCCACCTGCCGATGCAGGGGACACGGGTTCGTGCCCCGGTCTGGGAAGATCCCACATGCTGTGGAGCGGCTGGGCCCGTGAGCCACCGCCGCTGAGCCTGCGCTCCGCAACGGGAGAGGCCACAGTAGTGAGAGGCCCGCGTACCGCAAAAAAAAAAAAAAAAGTTTAGATCTGTTGAATTTCATTCATAGTGATTGAGAACAGGCTTTGCACTTACTGTCCCGGACTAAACCTGCTTAAGCTACAGTTTACACACATGAAAAATGGGAATAATAATGGTGCCTACCAAATACAGTTGTTTAAACTAACACAGTGTTAAATGAGGTAATACAGTTGCACTCTTAGCATAGTCTGTTCATTTATCATTAATATTTATTAGTATGCCTTAGCACATGACCTTCAATTTTTCTTTTTCTCCACTAAGCTATTTCTACATAGTGTTTATTAGCAAGATATCAGGTTAGCACTCAGTGAAGGATGACAAGTGATAACTCTTTAAAGGCAAAGGATTCCCTGCAGAGCCCAGCAGAGGCAGGGTACTAGCCAACATTTGATAAATGCACGCTGAGACAGTTATCTTGGCTTCCTGGTGTGTTTGTCTCCACAGGCATAGGAGAAACTTATATCATTTATAAGTGATATAAATTTCATTTATATCACTTATATTCCCTGTCCCCCTAAGACAGTGCTGAGTACTACAGAAGGCTTTCATGAACACTTATGGAATAAGATGTATCTAATGAGAATATTCAGGATGTGAAAATTTCGACTAGCTCTTTAAAACAGCTTTTACACAACATTTAGGTGTTTCTTTAGGAATCACTATGCCTTACCAAAAAACATAAATTAAAGCATTGAAGACATGTTCTTTCTGAAATTATAAATCAGTGGTAAGCTATTACGGGGTATTCTGTTGTCTGATTTTAGACATGGTGGAAATGTTTTCTAAACCTATAAAATATATCACATTGAATTTTGTTTATAATTATCGTGATCATAATTCCTGAAATAAAACTAAACACAAATATACTTAGTGAGGATAATGAGATAGGATATTTGGTAGAGGACCCATTTCTGAAAATTTTGTTTTCCAGTTTCAAAAGTCTCAAGTCAACCCACAAATAAAATAAGGTGGTCCTAGGTATAGGTGCCTTATTCACAGTTTTACAGATAAGTTAGATAGGTAAGAAATTAAAGTGAGAAGTGAAGAATAGATAAAGAATAAGCTCAAAGATGAGACATGCTATTTGGGTTCTGTTTTTTTGTTTTGTTTTGTTTTTACAGTAGGTCCTTGATGGTCATCTGTTTTAAACATGGCAGTGTACATGTCAATCCCAATCTCCCAATCCATCCCTATTTGAGTTCTATTACAGGAGCACGCAGACTTTAACAAATTTGTACATGTTTAGTTTCAGAATGGCTTCGATTATTGCCTTTCCTTGGTGTACTTGCACTACTTGGCTACCTTGCGGTTCGTCCATTTCTCCCGAAGAAAAAGCAACAGAAGGATAGCTTGATTAATCTTAAAATACAAAAGGAAAATCCCAAAGTGGTGAATGAGATAAACATTGAAGATTTGTGTCTTACTAAAGCAGCTTATTGTAGGTGTTGGCGTTCTAAGACGGTAAGATGTCCATTTACATGTCCACTAAAATTTTGTGCAGTTAAAATGGTTTTGCTTCTTAAATCCCCAGTTTTATGGTCCTGTGAAATTAGAGATTTTTTCATAGTATTCAGCACTGAAAGTCTACTCTAAATTAAAGGTCGCCTCTTATGATCGCTGTATTTCCTACATTAGAAAAGTTAGACCAGCACAGAAACTTGGTTGGGCAAATTACTTAATCTTTATTACTCTGTTTTAAAATCTGATAATATATCAATATCACAGAAATTTTTGAGGATTTAGTGAGACGATGTATATACAGTGCCTTGTATGTAGTATGAGTTAGTAAATAGTAAGTATAATTACAGATGATTTTTAATGTGGAAATTAAAAATGAGTTTGATGGATGCAACTAGAGATTATCTTACTAAGTGAAGTAAGTCAGAAAGAGAAATACAGATATTGATACCATATGATATTACTTATATGTGGAATCTAAAGTATGACACAAATGAACCTATCAATGAAACAGAAACAATCACAGACATAGAGAACAGACTGGTGGTTGCCAGTGGGGAAGGGGTTGGGGGAGGGGTGGAGTGGGAGGTTGGGGTCAGCAGATGCAAACTAGTGTATATAGGATGGCTAAACAACAAGGTCCTACTGTACAGCACAGAGAACTATTCAATATCCTATGGTAAATCATAATGGAAAAGAATATTTTTTAAGAGAAGTATGTATGTGTATAACTGAATCACTTTACTGTACAGTAGTAATTAACACAACATTGTAAATCAACTATACTTCAATAAAAATAATAAACCAAAAAAAGGAGGAGTTTGGAGTGATAAATTATAAGTAGTTGATGAGATCTAGTTTGATCATAGGCTATTTGAGGCTTTAAATCCAATAGTGCTCATCATCGCATCCTTTGTAATAACAAAATCTTAGAAACAGTCTAGATATCTGATAATAGAGGAATGATTAAAGTATGGTATAATACAAGTGATGGGATATTAGGAAGCTATGAAAAACTATGTTTTTTAAAGAATATTTAATAACATGGGAGTGTGATGTAATATAAGCTAGAAAAGCGTATTACAGTATGATCTCAATTTTGCTTAAAAAAAATGAGTACACAGTAAATACAGAGGAAAAAATATACCAAAATGTTAATTATTGTTACCTATGAGTAAGTTTTTAAAGTATTTTTTAAGTGTTACAGTGTGCATGAGTTTTATAGTAAGAAAACGTTATGAAATAATTTATTTTGAATTTAAATTACATCCTTTTAAAATTTAAAATAAGTGATGAGGTGAGCTCAGATTTAGAGCTTTATAGAAAATAAGAGCTTATTTTGATGCCCTTTTATAACTGTTGTATTGACTTGTTTGGAATCATCCAAAGCTTTTTATTTAAAATCTACCAAATAATTAAATACTTAAATTTGTTAGATTTGCTGTAGTATTGGAATGTAGTTAGGTTAGGTAGAGAATATATCTGTTACTCAGGAAAGCTATCGGATGTGTTTCTCCCCCCAAAGTAATGGCCTTTTCTTTATAAGAGCATGTCACAAATATTTCTATTTATTGAATCATTTAAAGAATAACACTTGTAATTTTTTTCCTTTTTAGTTTCCTGCCTGTGATGGTTCACATAATAAACACAATGAATTGACAGGAGATAATGTGGGTCCACTAATACTGAAGAAGAAGGAAGTATAATAGTAATGAATTTGAATGGAATTCAATTGTGTGCTGTAAAAACTTATAACAGTATTTTTCCATTCTTTGTTTATAGAAGATCTTTCAAATGGTGGTCTTAATTATTGCTACTGGTTGAATAATTATTTCTGCCAATTTATTTTCTTGTTACACTACTGTTTATATTTGATACTTTGTATATTCAAACAATCATTTATATAAAAATTAAATTGTGCAGCCCTTTCATTCTGACTTCAAAGAATTAATGTATCTTCCTACAATAAAACCAACATTTAAGAATTTTAATTGAGAAAGCTTTTGGCAGTGAGTCCAAAGCTGTTCGTTTGAATGTCAATATTTTCAAAAGAAACTGTACTTTAAAAATTTCTCTCGGGGGCTTCCCTGGTGGCTCAGTGGTTGAGAGTCCGCCTGCCGATGCAGGGGACGCGGGTTCGTGCCCCGGTCCGGGAAGATCCCACATGCCGCGGAGCGGCTGGGCCCGTGAGCCATGGCCGCTGAGCCTGCGCGTCCGGAGCCTGTGCTCCGCAACGGGAGAGGCCAAACAGTGAGAGACCCGCATAACGCAAAAAAAAAAAAAAAAAAAATTCTCTCTACATTATTAAATATATTATTTTTTAGTGCTCTTCTGTTTTGATCATTTGAAGTGATTTTTCCCCTTTTGGTCTTCCATATTCCATGCTTTTTAGATCAATAAGAAAATTCTTGCTGTCAAGAATTGCTCGAGTTTTCAAAGAGAAACTCTTTACTTTATAAATATTGTTCTCTATAAATATGAATATCCCAATTTCAGAAAAGACAGGAACTGGGTATAAAAAGTTTCAACAAGGAACGATTATTTACATTATAAAAGACTTGTTTCCTTTATAAAAGACTTGTTTGTGTCTGTTTATATGTGTGTATGTCTGACTCAGTGACAGGGTGGGGTGGCAAGAACACTTACAGCTAAACCTCGTGAGCTGCTGCAGTTTGAAGGTCAATTAAAAATAAAGTAAATCTGAATTTATCTTAAGATGATAACAGTTCAGTGTTCAAAACCGAGTCTATATGAACATTTTTCTCTTTATTCAGTGTATACCAATCAAACATAAAATACAAAAGGCTTGCAAAATAAACTTACTGGAGAATCTTTAAAACTTGTAATTTTTTAGCCTAAGAGTCTATTTAGTTTCATATTGTAATTCTTATATTAATAGCTATCCTTAAGTCTGTCTATTAAAGCTACAGTCCAGTCAGTTCACTGTGCTTTCTTTATATATGAAGAAGATTTGGGAGGCAGACATATTTAATTCTTTCAATGATCTCAAAGCTAATAGTTGCTGAGCACTTATATGGAACAGACACTGCTCTAAGCATGGTACGTGGATGTTTGGTTTATTACATGTATCAAAGCTTCTATTATGTGATCCTGATTTTCTTGAGAACAGCAGGAATTTTAAAGGTAGGGTTAGAAATGTAGGTGTGGCTTTGAGGAATTTTACTAAGTGTTTGTACAAAATTGTTGCTCTTTCCTCTCCTCACCTGCGAGTAGGGAGAAACATAACATTGCTCTCACTTTGGCTCTGGGTATTTTTTCCCTAAGACCTTTTCTTCAACACCCTTAAGGGGCTTCACTGTCAGATTAACCAATTATTTTTCCACAGTTGATCACAAGACTTGGAAAAAATCCTCCTCACCAGAAGTTTGGCTATTCTGGTCTGTGGTCATGAAATGCTTTTCTTAAAAAGCATTCACTGCAAATCAGAGCAACATGGCTTTGTACGTGTTCTAGTGGTTCCCATTCTTAGATTTTACAGAAGGTAAAATTTTCCCCAAATGTGGAGATTAAAGTGACATTATTAAGTAAGAACATTTAAAAAGTTGAAAACTATCTGATAAAAGGTAATATTAACATCCTAAAGGTAAGAAGGTTATACTCTCGAATAAGGTTTTTTTCTCCCCACATTTTCAATTGTTAAAATTTGTTAAAGAGTTGTACCCAAATATTTTCCCACATGTGCAACTTCTTTAGAAGCATGAGGCTGGTAGCAAGCTGTTACTTTAACTACCCCTTTACATAACCATTATTACTAGTTGCCCTCACTTCCTCTTGTAAATTCACAGAATTCCAATCCATGTGCCTTAAAAAATTGACATCTAATTGAAATCTAACTGCATCTGAATTGATAAAACAAGATAACTTAGCTCTAGAAATACTTACCTTGGGTCTCTAGAACCTTTAAGAAACAGCTGTATTGTTACAGTGTCACGTTATGATCATTTTGAGGGCTGCTACACCTGACCCAGGGAACTACTCATTGCTTTACTCAGACGTGAGCACCACCATTACATAAGTAGGTTTTCAAAACTGTTGAGCAGGCTTGAGGTATTGGTGATTCATTCATATCGGTAATTAAGCAAGTCGTATTACGGTAAGCATGTGACAATTCAGCTTTGAGTTCAGTGCCTCATATGATGATTCATTAAATTACATTTGTATTTTGTAATCTAATTTGTTTATAAGTTTATGGGAAGCTAATTAAGCCAGCTGCTTATCTATATGGTTCTGTCTTCCTTACTGTGATCCCACAGTCTTCCATTAGAAACGTGCTATTAGACTCTTCCTCTGCAAAGAAAGTTTTAAAATTTTTAACAAGGTTCTTAAATTATGATGGATATTTTATTTACTACTTACCAGAAACATCTAATTGCAATTTACATATTTAGAATTCAGTTGTGGAGCATCACCAATCTGGAGAAGATCAGGAGACCTGTTACTAACACGTAGTTTACTGAGAAGTGAGGGCCCTCAGGTTCCCATTTTCAGCGTGTGCATGTTCTTATTTCACACCTGATTCTAATAAGTTTGATTATCTGACTTCTGCTCCTGAACAAATCATAAGTATTGACAGGGTCCTGCTGGAAGCAGGTAAACAAAACGTGACAGCTGACAGCAGGGGAGGGAACCAAAATATAAATTTAATGTGAACATTAAAAGGATAGCAGCTTCAGACAACTTTATATAGGGTCCTGCACACCACAGGCCCTGAGAGCATCACTGTTAGCATATTATACAAGTGATGTTTAATGATGAATTTGAATCAAGTAGTTTATGGTATGTAAGAAGGCAGAATTATGTGTTGCATTTGGTGATGCCAATTTCCTCTTCAAATAGTTAAAAGCTGAGTGCTTAAAGTGGTTTATCCAGGTGGAAAGTTTATGCAGAAAATACCTTGAATCGTTCCTTGATTATTTGGAGGCTTTATCATAGGAAGTTTTTCATTCAGTTGAAACATTTTTCAAGTTTAATGACTCACTACCTAGTTTAGTTTGTTAAAGTATGAGGAAAACTAAAGGAACAGTGATTTAAACCACGTAAATCAGGTTAGGTGACCTCCTCCACCTTAGGGAGGATTACAAATCGTGTAAAAATCATTCAGCCCCAGTTCCGTGACTGCCCCACTGCCTTGCTGGCCATGCAGGCCCTTTGCACCAGAGGGGGGATTGTAAGAGACTCTCAGAGCTGTTGTTTTGTTTTAGCTGCGCTGCATCACCTGATATCCTTTAGTTCGTCATAGAAATCTTTTACTGGAAGCTCACTTTATCATGTTCAGAGAGTCATCTATTATCTTTTGCAGGAATCCAGTTTAGTAAAGTCATGTAGCAAGCATAATTTTTATATAAAATGTAGACTTCATATTAATTATTAGCAATTGCATTGTGCAATTTTCTACTAGTTATGGTGGGTGTTTTTTGTTTGTTTTTTTGGGTTTTTTGGCCACGTGACATGCAGGATCTTGGTTCAACCAGGGATTGAATCCATGCCCCCTGCAGTGGAAGTGTGGAGTCCTAACCACTTGCCTGCCAGGGAATTCCGTTTATGGTCTTGAAGGACACTGAAAATCTGTTCAGAGAGGCAAATCTGTGTCATTCGGTCAGAGATGACATTTTCTAAGTTTCCTTTGGTTTTAATGCTTGATTCTTTGCTTACAAAAAGTATATCTGGGTCTTCCCTGGTGGCGCAGTGGTTGAGAGTCCGCCTGCCGATGCAGGGGACACGGGTTCGTGCCCCGGTCCAGGAAGATCCCACATGCCGCGGAGCGGCTGGGCCCGTGAGCCATGGCCGCTGAGCCTGCGCGTCCGGAGCCTGTGCTCCGCAACGGGAGAGGCCACAACAGTGAGAGGCCCGCATACCGCAAAAAAAAAAAAGTATATCTGTGACTCCATTCTCTTAGAACACTGTTCTCAAATAGATCAGCCACAATATTTACAAATTACTGATGTCTATTATAAGGCTGTAATTTTCCAAAGTAATATAGAAAGGGGAAAAAGGTAGTAAATTGCATAATTACAGAGATGAACCCTGTAATAGAAAATAAAAATGTCAGCAAACAATTCACTAAATTTTCAAATTTCCTGTAATTTTCCATTAGTATCCATCATAAATTCCTCTACATTATCATACTAAAGATATGAATCAATGACATCCATTCAATAAATTTAAGATAGAAGTACAGAGTCTTCAACTGTGTTGAATGCTGCCAAGAAGCAGCATTCATGAAAATGAATGAAATAAGATGAACTAGAAGGATGTTCACTTTAAAATTCTGCATGCAACCGTGTAGCAGCACGGGTTGCTGCTACAAAAAAAAAAGAATCCGCCTGCCAGTGCAGGGGACACGGGTTTGATCCCAGGTCCGGGGAAGATCACCCATGCCACGGAGTAACTAAGCCCGTGCGCCACAACTACTGAGGCTGCGCTCTAGGGCCCGAGAGCCACAACTACTGAAGTCCACTCACCTAGAGAGCCACAACTACTGAAGCCCATGTGCCTAGAGCCTGTGCTCCACAACAAGAGAAGCCACTGCAATGAGAAGTTCCAGCACCATAACGAAGAGTAGCCCCCCTCGCCGCAACTAGAGGAAGCCCGCGCACAGCAACGAAGACCCAACGCAGCCAAAAAACCCCACAAAAACCCCAAAAAACTGATAAAGAAACACAAGACAAAAAAAAAAAATAGAAAAGAAAAAACCATAGACCAATCTCATCTATACATATAGATGAAAAAAATTTTTTAAAGGTTAATAACTATGGCAAAAAGGATTGTATTCCAGGAATTCAAGAGTGATTTGATTTCAGTAAATCTATTAACACAATTACCCAAATTAATTAAAGAAGAGAAAACATGATCATATCAATAGATGCTAAAAGGCTTATTACTAAGATTCAGTAGTTATTCCTAATGAAGATTCTTGAGTAAAACAGAAATTGAAGGAAACTACTTAAACACAATGAAGATTATTTATGAAAAGCCTATAGGTATTTAAAAATCATAAGCTGTTTCAATTAAAATCAGGAACTAACAGGAATGGCTACTGTCATTAAAGATTATCTTGGAGGATGTAGTGACTGTTGATATGATTATATGCCTAGGAAACCACGGAGGTTAGGAAAAACAGAATTAAAGAGGGATTTTTAGTAAGGTATTTGGAAACAAGATGAATATACAAAATTTAATGGCAATAAACGCTTTGAAATGCTAATGGAAGAAATATTTCATTCACAATAGCAAAAAAAAAGTGGAATAAATTTACACAGAAAGGTATAAGATCTATAAGAAAAAAAACCTACAAAAATGTTACTAAAAACAATTGAACAAAATTTAAACATATGATAAAATACTATTGTAAATATAAATCTCTTAAAATTAATAAATTCAATAAAACTCACATTAGAATCACAAGAGTATTTTAAAATTGGATTAAACTATATTAAGATTCATTTAGAGTCAGAAAATTCTACAAAAACAAACAAACAAAAAAGAAAGGAACTTTACTCACCAGATATCAGCATATACTATAGTCATTAGAATCAAGTCAGTTAATAAGATAAGAAAAACAACTGCATTAAATAAGAATAAACAAGACTGATAGAAAAGAATTGAGATGAAAGTTTAATGTATGACAAATATGGTGTTTTAGTTCAAAGAGAAAACAAAATTGAACTCCCAATTTTCCCTAAGGGCTTTAATGTGGCATAAAATTATTTTTTAAATGATTATTGGGAATTCCCTGGCTGTCTAGTGGTTAGGACTCAAGGCTCTCACTGCCGGGGCCCTGGGTTCATTCCCTGGTCAGGGAACTAAGATCCACAAGCCGCACGGCACAGCCAAGAAAAAAATTATTTTTTTTTACTTTAGAAAGAGAAAGTTGGGGGAGGGGGAAGAAAAAAAGAGACTAAATACAGGGAAAACCTGTATTAACAATTTTTTGTGACAAAAGAGTTAAAGTCAAATATCAATTATACGTAATAAATATGGAGGAAATTGCAATGTAGGTTACAAAAAGTTAATATGTATACTACTCTGTATTATATAATATGAAATGATAACATTTACTATAGAGCACTTACAAATGGGCAAGAAAAAGGCAAACAAAAACATGGGCAAATATAAAGACATAAACAGAGAAGAGTAAATCCAAACGACCAAGATGTAGAAAATTATGCTCAAACTCACTAGTAATCAGGGCAATACAAATAAAGCTCTAGAAGATTGTCAATTTATACCCCCATTAGATAGATGGTCACATATAAAGAAGAGCGATACCTATCACTGGTGGGAATTTTGCAGGAGGGACAAGGTACTCCCATACATTGGTGGTAAAAAATACATTGTTACAGTCTTTTGGGAAAAAATATATTCTTTGTCACAATAATCCTATAGAAATAAAATCAGTATGTACATCTACATATACATATATTTTTTTATTGCAACATTGATCTTAATGGAAAATACACATTAGAGCTGTATTAGTTTACTCTATTTCTATGCCATAGTGATGGGATATATATACTCTTATTTTGGGTATTGTGTGTGTATGTATATGTTTGCATATGATTTTATGAGCATAAAGAAAAATGGGAATGATATATTCTAATGGGGATGACATCATTTGTCTAGAGAGGGTAGGTAGAGTAAAGATGGGAATTTGGGTGGGAAAGGGAAGAGGAGAGAGAAAAGAGTAAGCAAACAGAAAAAAAATACTAAATTCCAGGTATGGCATCCCATTTTCAAATTATATAAATTAAACATTTGTACACACAAGAAGAAAGTTTAAAACAGTAAGTGGATTTGATATCATGACGGTCATTTGAAGACCTTACCCAGAGCATTTTTAGATAAGTGGAAGCAAAGAATAAAGTAAAATTCTTATTAGAACAGTTTGAGTAATAAATAAATAGTAAGATAGCAGACGACTATAAACTGAAACTTTACCAAATAATACCAATAAAAAAGTAAAATATAATAAACGATGAGCAAAAAAAGGGATAAAGAAAGTGACTATATGTTATGTATATGAGGCAAAGGTGGCCTCTGTATATTGGCCTATAGGTTGTTTATTTCTTTACAGCAGGCTGAGACCCATTAGCGCAAAAGCCCACTGACACCAAACTAAAATTTACCCATCCACTTGTTTTAAACATAGTCCAAACAGAGTTTTAGAAATTTAGAGCTTGCCTGCTTTATATACCCTGTGAAACTGTGCCCAAAATCTGCTTGCCACAGGTAATATAAGCCTTGGGCTATGAAGACTCTAAGCTGCTGCTGCCCTTTGGAATTCTCTAACCCAGAGACTTCTGCCATGCTGCTGAGTGACATCATACATAAGCCCCCTAGACATAAAACCTCTGTCTCTGATGTCTCTTTCCCCCGGTACCCTTGCCCTCCTCTCCTTCTCGATGGTGGCCTCATGCCTTAAGCCTCTGTACGGTGCTAGGGCCTTTCCCAACTTGCAAACCTTTAAAAGTAGAACCAAAATAGAGCTTGTGTGCTCTACTGCCACCTCGTGGCCATAAATTTTTCTTTGATCAGCCCTGAAATGCTCAAACTCACCCCACTTACACTACATAATAATAAAAGTAAAAATTCATCAGGAAGATAGACCAGTGCTAAAATTGTAGATACCTAATATATCCTCAAAATAAATAAAGCCAAAATGAATAGGATTACAGAGAGTAATTGACAAATGCACAAACACAGTGAGAGATGTTAACACATCATTTTCAGGAACTGACTAAATGGATATAAAATTAGTAAGGCTATATAAATTATATAGAACTATAATCAACAATTAAAGAATTTCTATTCTTTTCAAGCATACTTGAAATATTTACAAGAATCTAAAATACTTTTAGGCCTAAAAGTATCAAACTTCTCAACTGATATAGAGACTACAAAGCACTACTATTACAAATCAATAACAAAAGCGTATCCAAAAGAGATTATAAAATTTTAGAAATTAAAAACATTTCCAAATAATTCATGAAACCACGAAGTAATTATAATGAAAATTAGAACATATTTAAAATTGGATGAAGATGAAAAGATTACAGACCAATAGATAGGTAATAGCTGAAGCAGTGCCTAGAGGGGAACTTACCAGAAGCAATTCACATTCACGGGAAGGACAACAGCCTACACTGACAGTCTATCCAAAGTGTATACTGGCTCTTCTACGCTATGTCATAATATGGTCCGAAGAAACCTGGACCGTCTGGACATTCTGTAGAACATCACATATGTTTGTTATATTGATCAGTAAAAACAGACTAAGAAGTAGTAAGTGTGTTGGACATCTGGGACACAGGCATCCCTGAGAATAAGAGAAAACTCTTTGAAGATTAAGGGACCTACCACATCAGTGAAGGTTTTAGGGGGGTCCAGTAGTCTGGGGTAGGTTTAGAATAAAGGACAAATTATGGCATGTCACATTCCCACCATGAAGAAGGAAGTACAATACTTCACAGGCTTCTTTGAGCTTTGGAGGCAGCATATTCCATAGGTAGGAATTCTGCTCTGACACATACGCTGAGTGACACAGCGGCTGCCAGCTTTGACAGGAGCTTACAGCAGGAAAGTACTCTGCAATGGGTTCAGGCTGCAATACGAGCAACCCTACCATTTGGGCTATACAGTCCAGCAGACTCTCTGATATTGGAAGTGTTTGCAGTGAGAAAAGAGACCATGTGGAGTTTATGGCAAACCTCATTAGGAAAATTACAACATAGATCTTTGGGGTTCTCTAGCAAGGCCGTGCTATCTGCTGATAATTATATACTCTAATAGTTCCAGGCATGCTACTGGATCCACCTGACAATGGGCATTAAGTGACCATGTGGCTAGAACGTCCCATCATGAGCTTGGCTTTTTTAGACCTATCAAGGCATAAGGACAAGCTGGCCTAGTAGCAATCCATGATAAGCTAAAAGCAGCACATCAAGAATCGGGCACGAAAAGCACTACTGGGCACAAGCAAGCAGTATGAGTATGTGGCCCAGGACCCCGTTTCATCAAAAACTGTTGCAATATTTTCTCTCCATCAGCTTGCAACTATAGGCATTCCCAAGTTGTATAGGCATTCCCAAGTTGTATAGGCATTCCCAAGCTCAAGGAGGAAAAAGGCTAACTTTGGTCCCTTGAAAGGTCATCTCAAGATGTGGATGCAAGCCAAAAATGGATCACTGACTACTTTAGCTCTGGAAATATAGCAATAAGATGAAATTCTCCTAGTATGCAGAACTTTGAACTATCCACCTTGTCATTCATTTTGCATGGAAAGAGAAGTGGCCCAAGGTAAGAAGGTACCCAGATTCATGGTCAAATGACTTGGCTGGTAGGTTAGAGGTTGGAAGGAAAAAGTTCGGAAGATTGGAGACAAAGACATCTGGGAAAGAGGCATAGGGAAGGACCTATGGGAATACAGTAGACAAAAAAAATGAAGATTTTATAACACATGTTAACTCCCACAGAGGGTATCTACCAACAATCAAGTAGAGGAAATGATTCAGCCAGTTGATGTGAGCCAGCTTCTTCCAACCTTAGTACTGGTACAATTGGTGCATAAATATAATGATGGGGATGGAGGCTATACAGAGGTCCAAACAGCAGAAGTTCCCACTGAACAAGGCTGATCTAGCCATGCTGCTGCTGAATGCCCAAACTGCCAGCAACAGAAAACAACACTGATACCTCAATATGGCACCATCCTTCAAGTAGATCATATAGTCATACAGTGACAAGTTGAATACATCAGATCTCTTCCATACAGGAAGGAGAACAATTAATCTTGACCGGAACTGACACTCATTCTGAATATGGATTTGTCTTTCCTTCTCACATGGCCTCAACCTGCACCACTACTCAAGGGCTTACAGAATGTTTGATCCACCAACATGGAATCCTGTACATCACTGCATTGGATCAAGAAAGGCTCTTTACAGCACAGCAGTTGGAGCAGTGAACATGTGACTGAGGGCTCTGAGTGTTGTCTGTTGGGGGTTTACAACCAAAGCCCTCTGTAGGGAGTGCCCTCAGAAAAGAAACTATGTAGTCCAGATTACACTCCCTCCCTGAGGGCAGTACATATCCAATGACTACTTGATTGGAACTCATATTAATTGTTGCCAACAGAATTTTAAGTGATATGCTGTTAGTGAAAGAAAAATAAAACTTGAGATGAGCTGATGCGAGCTTGAGAATGGAGGCTGTTGGTGAGAGGACATCATGATGATGTGGTCAGTGAGGGCCATTGAAATTCAGAGTGTTATTTGGGCAGAAGGCAACTGAGAGAGGTTGATATGAGGCCCAGACTGGGGCACTGGGCAGTAACAAAGTATCTGGGCTTCAGTTTTCTCATCTAGAAGAGGAAGGAGTTAGACTAAATTGTCATCAGGTGTCTTCCAGCTCCTGTATTCTGTAATTCTAAAGTCCTCTGCAGAACATACAAACAGCACTGAGGGACAATACTTTAAATCTGTGACTGGCTTACTAATGGAAAATGATTCTTTAATGCAATGATACAGATGGTTATCCATAACCTAGAGATTCCTGCATTCCTACATTCCTACATTTACAATTCAATTTACAATTGAATTGTAAATTTCAATTGGCAATAACTCATACGAAGAAGCACAGCAAAATACTCAGTTTTTATTAAAAATAATATGGCCTTAACAACAATCCTCCTGCCAGTGGAGTATAATGTGTAAATTAATGCAGTAGCAAGTAAAACAAAGTAGTGGGTATAACAGAAAAGTAACAGACTCACACACATAGAGCACAAACTAGTGGTTACCAGTGGGGAAAGGGAAGAAGGGAGACGCAAGAGGGGTATAGGATTAAGAGGTACAAACTACTATATATAAAATAAATGAGCTACAAGGATGTATTGTACAGCACAGGGAATATAGCCAATATTTTATAATAATTATAAATGGAGTATAATCTATAAAATTTTGAATCGCTATGTTGTATACCTGAAACTAATATAATATTGTAAATCAACTATGCATCAAGTAAAAAAATAAGAATTTCTGGAAAAACTATACTCCAAAGAAAAGAAAATGTAATGTCTGCTAAAAACTCAATTTAATTTTTGTTCCATTTCTTTAAGACACTAAAGCTAACACCTTATCCAAGGGCTGTGTGTCGGAATTTAGGGTAGCTACCCTTGGCAGAATGGTGGGAGAATATTTCAGACAGCCATCAAGATGTCAGGAGAAAAAAAAAAAAGCAGCCTTTAGGGTCAAGAAGGCATACAGCAGAGCCCCCAAGGAGAGAAAGGAGGAAAGAATGCTTCATGCAAGGTTAGTATAATTCATTCAATGTACTATGCAGTCCCACCTGAGAACTACGGCAACGACACTGCTCATGCTTCCAGGAGCTGTTTGACAAAGAATCGTTTCCCCCACAGGCCTGCATGCAAGTAGGAACAGCCCTGTCTTTTGTCTCAGAGCCTTGCCCACCAGGTATCCAACCATGGTATTAATGGGAGCCTGCACGGCCAGTGCTCTGAGCCCTCACATGTCAAACTGTCTGGCCTCTAGGGAAAATGCTTTCATGTCCTGGGTCCCATATGTGCCCTAAGAAGACCACCAGGCACCAGAGGGATTAACTGAGAGAAGACACCTGCACTGGAGCTTTGGGACTGGACTGTGGCATTCTACAGTGCCTTGAACTGGGGACGGAGGGAAGCAGACATCTTTGTTACAAAAGAAACCAAATTGCAATATTGAAGGTCTTCATTACTCAAGGAAAATTGAGATTAAAAAAAAAATTTATGAAGTGAAGCCATTTAAAAAGATGGAAAGAAATGAATGTTTGTGACTTTATATTTAAAAAGAAATGACAAATTATGAAATAGTTTGTTTTAGCTTATGTTTAGAATAGGCTATGAAGGCAACTCTTTTTAAATTCTTTGAACAAGCAAAGAATAAATCAAATGTTGATTTAGCAGGCATAATTTTCTGAATAGATTGTCTAATAGCGTGATATAACATCCTTGATTTCACTTTTGACCTTCATAGCACAATCATCACGAAGACGTTTTTGCAAAAAAAAAACTATAAAGCTACTAAAATTAAAATATTCTAGTATTAGTAGATAAACAAATAAATCAGTGGAATAGAATAAAACTCCAGAAATAGACTCAAATATATATGGAAATTTAATATATGATAAACAAAAGATACCTCAAGTCACAGGGAGAAAAGGCTATTTTAATAAGTGGTACTTATTATGGGTGAATTGTGTCCCCCCCAAAAGATATGTTAATCCTAACCCCCAGTACCTCAGAATGTGACCTTATTTGGGAATAGGGTTATGGCAGATGTAATTAGTTAAGGTGAGGCCATACTGGAGTAGGCTGCACCCCTCATCCAATATGACTAGCGTCCTGATAAGAAGGGGAAATTTGGACACAGAGACACACACAAAGGGAGGATGATACAAAGACATACGGGGAGAATGCCATGTGAAGACAGAGGCAGAGATTGGAATGATGTACCTATAAGCCAAGGAACATCTGCGACTACAGTGAGCTGGAAGAGGCAAGGAAGGATTCTCCCCTGGAGGCTTTGGAGGGAACAGGACTCTGTTGACACCTTGATTTTGGACTTCTAATCTCCAGAACTGTGAGAGAATAAGTTTCTGTTGTTGTGAGCCACCCAGTTTGTCGTACTTTGTTTTGGAAGCTCTACCAAACTAGTACAGTATCAGATAACTAGATAACCATTTGCAAAAATTTAACATTGAATTCATACCTCACCTCGTATATCAGGGTAAATTAGAAATGCGTCAGATGGGCTTCCCTGGTGGCGCAGTGGTTAAGAATTTGTCTGCCAATGCAGGGGACACGGGTTCAAGCCCTGGTCCGGGAAGATTCCACATGCCACGGAGCAACTAAGCCCATGCGCCACAACTACTGGACCCGCGTGCCATAACTACTGAAGCCCGTGCGCCTAGAGCCAATGTTCTGCAACAAGAGAAGATACCGCAATGAGAAGCCCACACACTGCAACCAAGAGTAGCCCCTGCTCGTGCAACTAGAGAAAGCCTGCGTGCAACAACGAAGACTCAATGAAGCCAAAAATAAAATAAATAAGTTTATATATATAAAAAAAGAGAAACGCATCAGAGAAGTAAAAGGCAAAAGTAAAACTGTACAAGTGCTGGGGAGAAAATGAGTGAAGTCCTTCCTAACTGTGAACTGATATCTAGATGCATGAAGGAAAAGATTCATATATTCAATGGTATGAAAAGAAAACTCTTTTGCTTAACAGAAAAAGCACTGCTAGCAAAACAAAAAACAAAAGAAAAACTGGAGAAAATATTTGTAATTTATATCCCAGACAACTGGCTATTCTCTCCTATATAAAGATCTTTTTAAAAGAGAAAAGAGAGGGACTTCCCTGGCAGTCCAGTGGTTAGGACTTTGCATTCCAATGCAGGGGGTGCAGGTTCGATCCCTGGTCAGGGAGCTAAGGTCCCACATGCCACTCGGCCAAAAAACCAAAACATTAAACAAACAAACAAACAAAAAACCCAGAAGTAATATTGTAACAAATTCAATAAAGACTCCAAAAATGGGATCCACATCAAAAAAACTTTTAAAAAAGTAGAATAAAATAGAAAAGAGAAATACCCAAAATCTGATGAATGGACATAGGACCTGAACAGATAGTTTACTGAAAAAGAAAGGCAAACAGCCTTTAAACCTATGGAAAGATGCCCACTCATTAATCAGAGAAACATCAAGTTACACTGAAATACCATCTGTCATTTATCAGATTGGCAAAAATCCCAAAGTTTAACAATAAATGCTCTTGGTGTGACCTTAGAAAAGAATGCCCAAGTGTGCGCGTGCACACCGACCCCCTACCCCCGACAGACGCTTGTTTTCATTCATTGTGGGATTATTTATAACAGCAGAAGACTGGAAAGAATTTGCATTAGTAGAGGACTGCTTAAACGAATTATGACAGAGCCACAGTGAAGCACTATTCAGTGGTAAATAGAAATGAGGATAATTTCGACGTACTGACATGGGACAGAAAAGTGTATATAGTATGCTGCCATTTGTGTAATTAGAGGGGGATATATTTCAAAGATAAATACCTATTTGTTTATATTTGTTAAAAGAAATACTGGAAGAAGAAACCAAAAACTAAATAAATGAAGTGGGGTGGAATTCTTAAGGGACAGGAAAAGAAGCAAGAGTTCTCCAGAAATGCCTTTCATGCAGTCTTGACTTTTAAATCATACAAATGTTTTATATATTCCAAAATTATACTTAAATTTTGTTTAAAAGGAAATCTTAGAATGAGAAGCAAATGGAAATAAATGAATCTAACTGTATATCAGTATATATATATATTAGTAATTACATCAAGAATTACATCAAGTGATTTTAAAATTTAGTACTCTTAGTGAATATCTTTGGCGAGATATAGTCCAAGAACAAAAAGAACTGCAAAATATTTTACACTTAATTCAGCAGTTTATTGTAAGTAATAATACTACTATTGTTATTTTGAAAAATTTTAACATAAGATAAAGCTAATTAATATGATGTTAATATTATTAGGAATCAAGATATTCAGTGTAAGAGAAAAAAGATAAGTTAGGCAAAAGCCCTATAAAGGGGCTTCCCTGGTGGCGCAGTGGTTGAGAGTCCGCCTGCCGATGCAGGGGACACGGGTTCATGCCCCGGTCCGGGAAGAGAACTTTGAACCTTATGTACTGAGCAAATGCCAGGTCTAATAAACATAGTGCTAGTCCTAGATTTCTTACTGGTTTACAAACACACACAAAAAAAGGGAAAGGGTTAGCAAAATATAAAAACAAATGAATGTTTTATAGACCCTGGGGAAAATAATTTTCAGGAAAGTACAAAAATTTTAAGCATTCCTTTAATTTTATAATTCTTTACTGTGAAATAGCTCAGAATGTCACTTCTGTTTTAAATAACAGAATCCATAATGGCGCAAGGAAATGCAATTTGGATTAAAAAATTATTGCTTTAATAAAAATTCCTTAAACAGCAAAAAAAAAATAATGAATAAACAAAGATACACTTTATAAATTTATAAGGAACAATATTCTTGTATTTATTTGCTTAAATACTATGAACACTTGAATATTGTACACATGGTTAACTGCATACAATTTTTAAATGACTTTAATAAAGTTAATTTTCATAAAAAGTTTTTCTAAATAGAAAATTTTAAATTCAAATTACGTATGGACACCTGCAAGACTATCTTAAAAAGTAAAATGTTTTGGTCTAATGAACATATAAAACACAATTAATAAAAAAATGACAGTTTTCCCCTTAATTAAAAACATGTCCTCATTCTGAAAATGATTTATTGTGTCTTTATCTTTTTTTTTTTTTTTTTTTTTGCGGTATGTGGGCCTCTCACTATTGTGGCCTCTCCCGTTGTGGAGCACAGGCTCCGGACGCGCAGGCTCAGCGGCCACGGCTCACGGGCCCAGCCGCTCCGCGGCATGTGGGATTTTCCCGGACCGGGGCACGAACCCGTGTCCCCTGCATCGGCAGGCGGACTCCCAACCACTGCGCCACCAGGGAAGCCCTCTTTATCTTTTATTAAGACCAAATTTCTATTTTAAAATCGAATTTTCTTGTAAATATAAATTACTGTCTTATGAATATAAATATATTTTTACTTCCTTATTTGTAAAAATGATATGTCCTCATGATTTAAACATTAGTCAAAACACTGGTGCAGTTTAAACTTTTAAAATTTTAGTACTAGAATTAAAATAGTTGAAAATGAGGCCTAGGGGTCCTAAGTGTGCTAAGTTGTAAAAGTATAGAAGATGCTACTAGAACAGTAGCTATTTTATCTTCTCCCAAAATTATCTGGGTGTGTTTCAACTTTTGGCAGTTTTAGTGATATATTTTGTGCAAGGTCTCAGTTTTAGTAGGAATAGATACATAGTTTTGGTTGCCTTAAATTACAGTTGCTTCACTTTGTAAATTTATGCATAAATTTCATATTCTGTGCTGTTTTAATACCTTGCTTATATAGGTGAGGGAGGAGAGAGACCAAAGTAATGTTTAGTCCCTGTATTTGGCTTTTGCCAAAGAAATCTGAACAATATCTAAGAGGCCATCCACTGAGGCTATTTAAGAAGATTTCACATGACCCTTCTAATTTTAAAATAAAGAACCTTGAAAGTCAACTGAAACTGCATTTTGCTTGTGATGGGTTCTATATATAGCAGATTTCATCAGCCAGAATTGAAAGGTGATTCTGTTTTACTAAGGAAAAGAAAATCTCATGTGGACAATAGTCTACTAATCTTTCATTTCTGCAGGCCGACTTCAGTTCCTACATTGTTTAATACTAATCAAAAAATCATAGTTTATTTCCATTTGTGATTTAGTTTTATGTCTGTAAATAAATATTACAGACAAAGTTTCATTTAAAAACTATTAAAGCAGACTGTTGTGTTCAGGGTATTGCAGAAGAAATATAAGTCTAACTTTGGTTCTTTTACTTAACATATTATTAATTCAGATAGTCACTGTAGTGTGCTGTCCAGAGTACTTTCCAACATGTTACTCTGTTTGCTGGGCTGCTGGCTGTCCAAGGTCCTCAGTGAAAGTCCCACCCTCGACAACTGTGTGTCTTCAGGGGAGTCATACCTCCGCCTTTTCCTTGACATCAGAGTGGTGAGATAGCAGATGGAAGCACCTCTGTGCTCAGAGGTGGGTGAATCTAAGTTCCCCATCTCCTCCCTCCTCAAACTTTTGCCTTAAGTACCAGCAGCACCACGTCATCTCGGAGCTCATCACATATACAGAATCTCTACTCCCTCCAGACTCACTAAGGCAGACTGTGCATTTTCATAACAGTCCAAGATGATGTGTAGGCATGCGAGAGTCTTAGAGTCACAACCCTAGATAAACTGCTTGGAGGAAGTTGTCTTGAGATCTTTGTCCCTTCAGTTTAGTCCTAAATGTTGCTATTAAAAATATGTCCACTAGAGGTCACCAGACTCAAGTGATTAATTGATTTGCCACCCATTTGCTTGGAAAAAGAAAAAAATGTCAGGACCAGGGCTGGGAGTTACCTCAAAGAGTCAAATCCTCCTGCACCCCCATCTCCCCCAAAACAGGAACTTTCTGCCCATCTCCTCAAAGGCAAGTTTAATCAGAAATCTGCATTTGCAAAAGGTGCACCATCAGAGGTCAGAGCACTGATCTTCAGGTGAAATCCATGCAGTAGGGGTCAGCTTCACGTCATGGGGGAGCCAAGGGTGGGGTGATGAGTGCTTGTGCTGTCCCCACTGCTACAGGGTGACCTCAGGCAAGTGGCTTCTCCTCTCAGCCCACGTCTCCATCCATAAAGTGTAGGCAGCTGGACCATGAGATTCCCAGGGTCCCCTGAGCTTGGATGCTGTGGGTCTCTTCCTGTTGCAGCTTTCTGTCTTGTGCCCCAAAGTTTGCCAAGGAAATAGAACCAATCTCCAAGCTCCTGTCTCTACCCATAAGTTGTCTTCCTGGCTGTCAAGGCCCTGGGAGACCAGGCACTGGGCCTGGAATTCAGGGTGTCTGACAGGCCTGGAGTTTTAAGGCACCCAGAGGCAAAGGCACATTTGTCTTTGTGTGGTAGAGTGGGTTCTGAGCATGGGGAGAGACGTGTAAGATGATGGAGGGACAGAGCTGAGGCCCCAATCCAACCATTTCACAGATGGGGAAACTGAGGTCCAGCGAAGTATATGACTCTATCCCAGGTCCCTAGGGCCCTGAATCAGTGACGGAGATGGGACTGGAATTCAGGAATTGCTGGAGGAGAGGACAGTGAAGGATGCTTCTTTTTGTGGCTCAGCACAGCCTAGAGAGAGGCCAGCAAGCGTTTCTGTCTTTCTGGTCTCTGTCCATAAATGTAAGTACTTCTTTTGGTTTATTTTTAGATGTTTAGTTACTCAAATATGTCCTAGTCCACCCAGGAAAACCCCTACGAGGGTGTGTGTAGTCCTGTCTGGCCCACAGCAGGAAGTTGACAAAGATTTTTTAGGTGACCTAAGAAAGGCATTGGGTTTGGCAGGAAAGGGAATTAACTACAGTTAAGGCTACTTACTGGGTGCCAAGTTTTGTGCAAATCACTTTACATGGGGTTAGTGACCTTGTGCACTACTCACAAAAACCTTTGAAGGCAGGTATTACGCCCATGTTACAGATGGGGAAACTGAGGCTAGAAGGAAAGACACTTGCCCAAGGCCAGATGGCTAACCGAGGTTTGAACTGAGGTTCATCAGTGTGTTGGTTAAGATGCTAGTTGCTGTAACAAATAATCCCCAGATCTCAGTAGCTTAACCAGTAGAAGGTAGTTTTTGTTCTCCAGCAGTGCAATCTGGTGATCCTGGTTGGTGGGCTGCCTTCTTCCATGTGGTGACTCAGGAACCCAGGCTTCTTCCAGCCTGTGGCTTCAGTCTTTCCAGGGCCTCACAGACCTCCTTCCTGTCTGGCAGTTGGAGGATGAGTGTGTAGAGAAGGCACATGCTTCTTTACATCCACAGCCCAGAAGGGACATCATTTCTCATGCATTCCACTGGTGAGAAGTAGTCACATGGCCACATACAGAGCAAGGGATGCTGGGAAATGTATTCCCCAGCTGAGTAGCTGCACTATGGAAAGAGGGGTACACATTTTTGGAGGACAGTTCATTGTCTCTGCCACAGTGTGACACCACAGGTCATGCCCCCTCACCCAGGGCACCATGCATCTATGCATTGGACTGAAGGAGCCTGGGTGGGCACCCCCCTCTGGGTGTGACCAGCACTGCAGTCTTGGTTGTGATAATGAATCCTGCAGCATTGGGATTAGAAAGGCTCCTAGAGTCTTTTTTTTTTTTTTTTGGCTCTGCTGTGCATCTTGTGGGATTTTAGTTCCCCGACCAGGGATTGAACCCAGGCCCTCAGCAGTGAGAGTGCGGAGTCCTAACCACTGGACCACCAGGGAATTGCCAAGGTTCTTAGATTCTGCTCGTCTATCTGAAGCCCCTCAACAAAGTCCGTGGCAAGACAGTGATGCAGCCTTTGCTGGGCATGGCACAAATACCCAGTGAGCCGGAGCTCACCTGCTGACGAGACAGCTGCCCGTAACCAACGCTCCTGGGATGATGCTGACCTCTCCCCTCAGGCTGACCTGAGGCCTGACCGTCAAGCCCAGTGGGTCAGTGAAATAAGGAAATATAGGGGCGTGCTGGCCCTTCTCAGTCACGACTGGTCCTTCCTCCTTCTGAGTTGAAATCTTCCTCCCTGTCTCTTCCCCCATGTCCTGCCCTCTGAAATACCCCAAAACATATATGCTCACTCTCCCTCAGGAGATAGTGGTCATCTGGTTAATTAATTGATTGATTGGTTCATTCATTCAACAAATACCATGGACTGGTTGCCAGGGATAATGGGTGTACTGGGTTGAATAGCATCATCCCCAAATTTATGCCCACTTGGAAGCTCAGAATGAGACCTTTTTCGGAAATAGGGTCTTTGCAGATGTAATCAAGTTAAGTTGAGGTCATCCTGGAAAACGATGGGCCCTAATCCAATGATTTATAATCTCTTAGAAGAAGGGAGAAATTTGGGCACAGACACAGAGAGCAAAACACCGTGTGAAGACACAGACAGCCAGGGAGAAGGCCACGTGGTGACAGAGGCAGGGACTGGGTGATGCCATCACAAGTCACGGGCACCAAGGACTGCCAGCTACCACCAGAAGCTGAGGTGGCGGCCTGGAACGGGTCCTCCCACTGAGCCCCCAGGAAGTAACCACCCCAGCTGACACCTTGATTTTGGACTTCTGGCCTCCAGAACTGTGAGAGAAGAAACTTCCGTGTTTTAAGTGACCCCCACCCACTCTGAGGCACTTTGTTAAGGCAGATACAGTCGAGTGACTGAAACAAGCATGGCTCCTACTGTCAATTTACTTACAGGCTAGTAAAGAAGACAGATTAAAAAATACAGTTCACAGGGCTTCCCTGGTGGCGCAGTGGTTGAGAGTCTACCTGCCGACACAGGGGACACGGGTTCGTGACCCGGTCCAGGAAGATCCCACATGCCGCGGAGCGGCTGGGCCCGTGAGCCATGGCCGCTGAGCCTGCGCGTCCGGAGCCTGTGCTCCGCAACGGGAGAGGCCACAGCAGTGAGAGGCCTGCGTACCAAAAAAAAAAAAAAAAAAAAAAATACAGCTCACAAACAAATAGGGGACACTTAGAAGGGTCTGCAGCAGGGTCACTAATGCGTGGGGTTGGCGAGACAAGCATGCTGTGGATAGAACGGTCTGGGAGGGAAGAGGGCATGAAGAGTGGGTCAGGGAGCGATTGTGGGTGGAAGGAATAGCATGGGCAAAGGCCCTGAGGTGGGAAGAGCTTGATACCCTCTAAGAACAGAAGGGAGGCCAGTGTGGCTGAATAGGTGGGAACAGGGGAGACAGCCGTGAACTCAGTAGGGCAGCGCCACTGAGGGAGGCCAGGGAAAGGAGCGAGTTTTTTCTTCTGTGTGCATCGGGACATCTTTGGAGGGTTTTTAAGCAGGAGAATGATATGATCAGACTGACGTCATTTTGACTGCCGTGTGGAGGATGTGAAAACATTCGCTCACTCACTCATTCATTCCTTCAATGACTAATACTACAAGTAAACAACCCAGAGCCACGGCCAGGCTTGCAGATGCAATACAATGGCCAAGAGAGTGCCCTGGGGTGGTCAAGGTGGTCAGAGGATCCCACGCTGGTAAGACGAGCTTCAAGCAGAGACCCGCTGAGCCAGGAGAGGGGTAGGGGATGGTGCCCCCGGCAGCGGGCACAGCAGCGCAAAGGCTCCACAGCACACTCCTGCTTCCACAAGCTGTGTCTTCACCAGGCTGAATGTGATGGTTCCTGCAATTTTTCTCATCATATCCTTTAAATGTTGTAATAAATTCCTGATAATGATGCTCTCAGCTTGTTATCCAAGAGCTCAGTGGCTCTGCAGGCCTTACCAATCGTGTTTATCATCACAAGGTTTCATAAACACTTTATAATGCGCAGAGCCCTTTTGCAGTTCTGTTCAACACACCCTCCCATGGCCCAAGGTGTGGGGAGAAGGCAGATGTTCAGAAAGAAGTTATTTCACCTCCAGAGAGGTCTAATTCCATCTGGTCATGCAGGATAACCGCCTGCAAGCTCCAGAGACAGGTGTAGATAAAGACCCACACCCAGGGGCAATAACGTGACGGTTCAATCGCCATTGAGTGGTAACAGCCAGATATACCAGGGAGGCAGTGGTCTGTTGAAGACCATAAAATCTGGCAGGCTGGTAAAGAGCTGGCTCTGGCAATGTGGACTCGGGTACAGAGGCCCCAGCCAGGAGGGAAAGACAAGATTTGGTCCCCCGGCTCGGTGACCTTGAGCAAGTCTCTTAAGCTTTCTGAGCCTCAGCTACAAAAGAGGGATGTCATTTGAGTCTCACAAGAGGCCCAGGAGGGAAGCTCTGAGGGGTTGAGAGTGAGTCAGGCTGCTGTTAAGTCCTGCCTCTGCCACCAGGACCTGCATGACCCTGGACATGTTACTTAAGGACTCTGTTTCCCTAACCATAAAATGAGAGGAAAGATAGCATCCGCCTTACATGGTTGTTGAGAGGATCAAATGAGATAATACATAGTAGTGAATGCTAACTAGCACTATCCTGGCTTAGAGATGAGGAAGAGAGGTAAAGTCCCTAAACGTTACTCAGGTGTTTTCCTGCTATATTTCCTTGTTGGTGATGATGGTGATGAAGGTGGTGGTGGTAATCATGATGATGGTGGTGCTGGTGGTGATGATGGAGATGGTGGTGGTGGTGATGATGGAGGTGATGGTGGTGGTAGTGGTGGGATGATGATGGTGATGATGGTGGTGGTGGTGATGATGATGGAGATGGTGGTGGTGGTGGGATGATGAAGGTGGTGATGGTGATGGTGGTGTGGTGATGGAGATGGTGGTGGTAGTGGGATGATGGAGATGGTGGTGGTGGTGGTGGAATGATGATGGTGGTGATGGTGGTGGTGGTGGGATGATGATGGTGGTGATGGTGGTGGTGGTGTGGTGATGGAGATGGTGGTGGTAGTGGGATGATGATGGTGGTGGTGGAGATGGTGGTGGTGATAGTGATGGTACTGTTCGTGGTGATGATGGTGATGATGGTGGTGGTGGTGGTGACAGCAAATGGGTTAGTGTGTGCTGGAATAGTTATTTCCTCAGCGCTAGGATCTGTTGTTGCCAGGGATGCCTGGAGCCTCTGGGGGCCAGTGAGCACCCACAGGAGCAGCCTTGCTCTAATCTGCACAAGTGCCATTTTCTCTGTGAGCTGTGACTTGACAAGGGCTGAGAAGCCCTATTTAATTTGATGCTGTTCATATCATTCTGCCTTCTATTTGTTGCTTAGTAACAATGACTCCCTCTTCTTCCTATTTTTTTTTTCTCTAAAGACAAAGTCTTCCCACTTGCCCTTTTCATTCAGTTCAACAGATTCTTTTAAAAGGTCCCTGGACAGTTGGTCCAGAAGATCAGAGAAGATCAGAGAAGATCACAGCCTCGATCCTAAGTGCTGTCTCCTTAGATGAAATATTTTCCCATTTTGACAAGTGCCTTTGAGGACTGTGTGATGAGGAAAGAGCCCTGGCTGGGAGCCAAGGACTTGAAACTGAGTTCTGATTCTGCCAGTACCTCAGCCTGTGACATTGGGCTGGTCACTTAACTCCCTGGGGGGTTCCCATGCTGTGGTAGATTAAAAATGGCTGCAAATTCTTCATCACCCATCATGTTGAATGTGGGCTGGCTCCCCTGTGACTTATTTTGAACAACAGCTTGTGAACTTCTGGTGGAAATGGATGCTAATTTCTGGGGCTGGGTCTCCAGGGATGTGCAGTTTCTGCTTTTGCCCCCACCTTGGAGCCTCTCTCGTGCAAGCCAGCTGCCATGTATGAGTCTGACTGCCCTCAACCACCATGCCAGGAGGAAGCCCAAGCAGCCACCTGGAGAGACAGAGGCCATGTGGAGGAGCCCAAGGTCCACTTTATGTGAGTGAAGCCTTCTTGGACCTTCCAGCCCTGCTCAGCCACCAGTAGAATGCCACCAAATGAAGGACCCCAGCTGATGCCACCGGCAGCAAAAGAACCACCCAGCTGACTCCTGCCCAAATTCAAGGGCAAGTAAAGTGGTTGTTTTAAGACACTGGGTTTGGGCATAGTTTCTTACCTAGCAATAGATAACTGATTCTCATGAACTATGCCTTCTTCCTCCCCAGGGGACCACTTTGGGACAACAGGTGTGAGGGAGGCGTTGCTCTTTCTTTGCCAATTGGGTAATCTCCAAACTCCTCCCAGGTCCTTCAGGATCCAGCCCTCTCCAGCCTCCCTGGCAGCTGCTCCCCACCACCTTTGCTCTCATCAGCCCAAACTTCTGCCTGGACCACCTGCTGTGTCACTTCTCCAGGCCTTTGCATGCAGCCTGCCTTCTTCCTGGAAGGCCCTTTCCCTCCTCTTCCTACAGCAAACCTCTGTTCCTTCTTTGGGATCTAGCTCAAATGTTACCCTTTCTCCAGCTGCCCCCAGGCTACCTATGGACTCTACAGGCCCTCACGAAGATGTCTGAGCCTTATTCTGAAAATAACTCTGCTGCCCTTGGTAGGGCACATCCTGGGCCCCAGCATCTCTCCAGGCAGAAGGTACATACTGACATCCGGCCAGACTGTCCTCCCCTAGGCTCAGGGAACCAAGGTGTTATGTACTCGAGGATGGCAACTTGTGGTCCCTGCATTGGGGCAGCACAAAGGCAACCTGAACTGTGGATAACAACTGATAACATATTTTCTCCAGGAAAAAAATGTCAATTCAATGAATTCGTGCAGCATTTCATGTACCACGAAGTAACAGTCTCAAGGCAAGAGCCAAGAGAATCCCTTGTACCCAGGCTCCTTCTCCTTTCTTGTTCCAGAAGTTCTTTCGCAAGTCACAGAGCAAGTTGCAACCAGAGTCTGACAGTTTCCATTGTATCAAAAACTTGGGGAAAACAATTATCTGTGATCACAGTAAGCCTTCTGGGTAATTTATATTTCTAACGATTATCAAAAACAATATCTCTTTTGCTAAACTGTCCAAATTGCTCCCACAAATATCAAAAGTGCTTTTTTCCCCCAGCTTTCCCTGCCAGTCTCCACGTCAACACCTATCTATGGTATTCTGATCGCTGCTGCTAAGTGGGTGTCTGGAAAGTTTTGGGGAGGATTTTGAGCCGGGTAATGTTCAGCTCCTCTTGACATTACCTAAGTGCTTTATGCCTAAGTTTTCTTCTATTGTTTCCTGCTAAAATGAGCGAGAAGTTGTCTCCCACCAGCTCTGGCTTTTGTCAAGATGACAGTGGGGACTTGGACTGAAAGCTTGTCACTTCAGAAGGGAGGGAGGAAAAGCCACAGCCCCATGTGAAGGCACAGGAGGAAGTTGGGAGCCCCCAGCCTGGGGGTGTTTGTTTAAAATGGGCCTTTAGTGACACATTTTATCTTCCTTAGAGCCACCTGAGCCCCTGCCCAGGTGAGCTTGTTGGGTTTCAGACATGGGGGCTGTGGGTCGTGTGGCATTGTAGCAGGGATTGGGGACAATCGGACCAAAGAGGCATCACAGCATGACCTTGGGCAGGTCCCTCAACTTCCCAGAGCCTCTGACTCCCTGTCCATAACCTGGGGACCATAGCTACCTCCCAGGGTCCTTGTGTGGATTTAATGAACCACCAGGCGTAGTGACCATTTGTAAGGAGATGTGATGATTTTGGGGGTGATGTGAGGGAACCAGGATCCACTGGTCCCACTGTGCACTGGCCCTGTGCTGCCATTTCCCACAGGTTAGTTCACAGACCTTCCCAACAACCCGTGGGGTACAGGGGTATCCTGAGTTGACGCTCAGAGAGGTCTGTGAGTCTCTTGTGCCAAACTTACCTAATGACCCTCCATGTTCAGTTCTCTGATGTAAGGTCAGTCAGTACCTCTTGGGAGTAGCCACGACGTCCTTCAGTAGGTGATGGGCGGATAAACGGGTACATCCTCACCATGGAATACTATTCAGTGCTGAAAAGACATGAGCTATCAAGGCATGAAAAGACATGGAGGGAACTTAAATGCATACTACTAAGTGAACGAAGCCAATCTGATAAAGGCTCCATACCACGTGATTCCAATTATACGACATTCTGGAAAAGGCAAAACTTTGGAGACAGTAAAAAGATCAGTAGTTTCTGGGGCTGGTTGGGGGGGGGATGAATAGGATTTTTAAGGGAGTGAAACTCTTCTGTACGATACTATAATGGTGGATACATGTCATCATGCATTTGTCAACCCCCATAAAATGTACAACACCGAGAGTGAACTATAGACATGTAAACTATAGACTTTAAATGATAATGCAGGTTCATTGATTATAACAAGTGTACCACTCATGGGGGACGTTGATTGTGGAGGAAGCTCTGGGTGTTGGGTAGTAGGGGGTATATATTAGAAATATCTGTACTTTCTGCTCAATTTTACTATGACCCTAAAACTGCTTTAAGAAATAAAGTCTACTTTTTAGAAAGAAGAAGAACCAAAAAAAAAAAAAAGTAAAGTCAGCACCTCCTCCAGGGAGACTTCCCTGACTACTGTAGCCGGTGGCAATTTCTTCCCGTGCTGGGAATCTGCAGGCCAGCACAGCTTCTCCCCGGTTATCTCATTCCTGTTCTCTAACAGGTGGCTGGTGTTTCCAACATCTGAACCAAACCAGCCCATAAGGCCCTCCAGGGCAGGGATGGGGGATGTGCCTTAGGACCTTCTACCTCCTGCCGAAGAACCCAGGGAGGAAACGCGTAGTAGGTTCCCGGCAAATATGGCAGCTGCTGCGGGGTCCAGACCTGGTGGCACAGAGCCCTGTGGCTTGTTGACCAAACCATCAGCAGCCTCTGAGCTGCCCTCAGCGACGCCATGGCCAGGCCCCCATTTTGGTGGCTTTCATGGTCACTCCTCTCCACCGATCCCAGGGCAGCAGGCTGAGCCCATTTCTTAGGTGAGGGACCCGAGGCTGGGGGAGGAGGTGCACCTCACCTGGTGCTGCAGTGACTGTGATGGTTAAGTTTATGTGCTGACTTGACTGGACCAAGGGGTGTGCAGAGAGCTGGTAAAGCCTCATTTCTGAGTGTGTGTGTGAGAGTGCTTGAGTTAGGACTGAGTAAGGCAGATCACCCTCCCCAGTGTGGGCGGGCATCCTCAATCTGTTCGGGGCCTGAATAGAACAAAAAGGCAGACGCAGGGTGAATCCACGCAACTTCAGCTGGGCCGTCCCTCTTCTCCTGCCCTTGGCATCGGCTCAGTCCTTCTGACTTGGATTGGAACTACCACCAGCCTTCCTGGGCCTCCAGCTTTACAGACGGCAGATTGCGGGGCTTCTCAGCCTCTGTAATTACATGAGAATACCTTGTAATACATTTCTTTCTATATATCCATGTATGTCCTCTTGGTTCTGTTCTTCTGGAGAACCCGCCTATTGACCTAGTGGGGTGATGGGGACGCAGAGTTGGGGGTTCTGGGATGTGCTTCTCCTCTGTGCGGGCATTTGTCCTTCTTCTGTTTTAAAGTTGCCTTGGCATCCTCAAGCTCTTTTTTCCAGTGTGAAACTTCTCGATGTACTTGGTGACTCATCAGAAGGCCCCTAAGTGGCAGTCACTCTGCTTTCAGAAATAAGTAAATCACGACTCATGGGGGCTCAGAACTACCCGGCAACAATGCAGTGTGTGGGGGGTGTGCATGCGGGGTGGGTGGAGGTTCAGGCCGGCGTGGGTAGGCGGGGCTGCGGGGGCCCTGATGTAGCACCCAGCCTTGGTGACACAGAGCCATGTGACCAGTGGCAAGCCCTCTGTCGCAACTCTGGCCTCTTCTGCTGCAATTTTAAGAATTCTGCAGAGTGGACTGTGAGCTCAGGTGTATAAAGGAGCATAGGAAAGGAGGGAGGGGGAGGGGGGATGGTCAGAGAAATGGGGGATAGAGGGAGCAGGGTTTAGGAGCCCAGAGGCTCTGCCACCGACCAGCTCTGTGATGTGTGATCCTGAGGAGCCACCACCTCCTTGGAGACAGAGGGAGGCCACCTGGTCGGTCATGGTGTCAGGGAGACCCACTGAGATGTAACACCAAAGAGAGTTTCCTGTCTTGGAGGTGGTCAAGGGCAGGTGGGATAGCCTCCAGCAGGGAGGCTGGGAAGGGGTCCATGGGAGCGCGGCCAGAACGTGCTCCAGACCTTGCTAAATGCTGAATGCAGCCCTTCTGCTCCCAGCTCTCCAGGACTCCCCATAAATCCAAACTTCTGGCTCTGTTGGCCTGGGCAGGATGGGCTCTCCAGGTGGTTCTCATACTCGTGCAGCCGGGGTTGGGAACCTGCAGCCCAGAGTAGGGCTCCTCTGACTTTACTATCTACATGAATCACAGGAGTATCTCTTTGAAATGAAGACCCTTAACTCAGGAGGCCTGAGGTGGGATGGGTTTCTGCATCTCTAACAGTCACCCAGGTGAAGGATGAAGATCACACTCGCAATCACTCACCTTTACAGTCCTGGGTCTTAAGTTTCCCTGCACATCAGAATCCCCGGGGAACCTGTTAAAATGTGGATACATGGGTGATCCTGGGGTCTCACAGTCCTAGATGTCCAATGTGTGGCTGACATGCCCCACGTGCTGTTCTGATCTCACTACCTCAGTGGGTTACACACTCAGGACCTAGGTCGCTGAGTCTGTGGAATACTCGGCCTGGTCATTCAAGGGCAATTTCCCAACACTCAATACTGCTTGTTTATCATCCTGGGACCCACAGGAGGGTGGTTTGGCCCCTTGATTCCTTGATTTTGATGAGTATATGTTTGAATGCCAAGGGGTTGGTTCAGTACTCTGGTTATGTTTATCCCAAGGCTGCCCTTACAAGGGTTGGAATTTCCATGCCTCACCTAACCTCATCTGCAGGACCCCAGTGGACACCAGATGTCAGCAAGACTACAGTCCCAACACAACATTAGGATTATATTAATCTCCTGTGGCTGCTGTAAAAAATTGCCACAAACTCAGTGGCTTAAAACAACAGTTCTGGAGCCAGAAGTCTGAAATCAGTATCATTGGGCTGAAACCAAGAAGAATCCATTTCCTGCCCTCTTCCAGCATAGTGGCTGCTGGCATTCCTTGGCTTACGGCTGCATCACTCCAATCTTCAAGGCCAGCATCTTCCAGTCTCTCTTTGCTCCGTCTTCACATCACCTTCTCTATGTGTGTGTCGAACCTCCGTCTGCCTCTCTCCTTTAGGGATACGTGTGACAGTCTTTAGGGTCCACCTGGAAAATCCAGGGTAATCACCCCATTTCATGTAATTACATCACATGTCATTTAGTCACAACTGCAAAGACATTTTTTTCCAAATGAGGTAACTTTCACAGGGTCCGGGAGGTAGGACCTGATATCTAGGGGACCATTTTTGGCCTAGTATACTGATGGTCTGAAAAAGGCCCCAACTCTGCTGTCCTTCAGATGAAAACTCACGAACGTCCTTCCTCACTTTTCTCTGTACGCTTGGCATGTAGCCCAATGCCTGAAACTGGTAGGCATTGGGCTACATGCCAAGCGTACAGAGAAAAGTGAGGAAGGATGTTTGCTGAGTAAATTGAAATGGACTTTAAATAATTTGGAAAGAAGTGGGCAAGCACATGAATGCAGAATCTGAGAACAGGGAGGCATCAGAGGACTGCAGATGGGACAATAGGACTGAAGTGTGGGAGGCATTTTTAGATATCCCATTAAAGGGTCTGGACGCTGTCCTTATGAAGCCATTCATTCCTTCATCCATTCATTCATTCAGTACTCAACAGCAAAGCACAGGGTTCGACTTCGTGGGAGAGTGAAGACAGACCTTCTAGAGAGATGGCATTGAATTAGGACAAGAGCTGTGTTTTAATAAGTTCTCTTAGTATTTCCAAGTTATTGCCCTATGAGTTTGGGTGCCATATCAGTCAGGGTTCTCTAGAGAAACAGAACCAATAGGAGATAATCTCTATCTCTATCTCTATCTCTATCTATATATCTATACCTATATCTAGAGAGAGATTTATTTTAAGGAACTGGCTCATGTGATCATGGGGGTTGGCAAGTCCAAAACCTCAGGGCAGGCTGGAAACCCAGAGAAAGTTGATGTTGCAACTTAAATCTGAAGGTCATCTGCTGGCAGAGTTCCCTCTTCCTCAGAGGACCTCAGTCATCACCTCTTAAGGCCTTCATCTGATTGGGTGAGACCCACCCACGTTATAGAGGGTCATCTGCTTTACTCAAAGTCTACTGGTATAAATGTTACTCTTGTCTAAAAAAATATCTTCACAGCAACATCTAGACTGGTGTTTGGCCAAATCTTGGCCTTGACAAATTGACACATAAAAGTAACCATCACAGCTGCTGTATTTTCTGATGCATTAAGGTTTATGACTGTTGAATCTCTGTGGATTGTACCTTGCACAATTACATAATATCCCTCTTTGTTCCTGTGAATACTTTCTGCCTTGAATTCTTTAAACAACATTAATTTGTCATTCTTGTTATCTTTTAAATTTCAGTTTTCAAATGTAGACTATTTTGGACCTCTATTCGTCAGCATTTTTGGTGTATGCCTTTGTAAACAGCACTTAAACTAGATTTGGATTTTATCCCAGCCTTACGGAATTTTGATAGGAAATTCAGCCCATTCACATTTGTTATGAACGTTGATATCCATGGTTTTAAATTTTTCATCTTTTCTTAGATTTTGTTGTTATTGCTGTTATTTCCTCTGTCTCCCCCCTTTCTTTTTTTTTTTTTTTTTTTTTGCGGTACGCGGGCCTCTCACTGTTGTGGCCTCTCCCGTTGCGGAGCACAGGCTTCAGATGCGCAGGCTCAGCGGCCATGGCTCACGGACCCAGCTGCTCCACGGCCTGTAGGATCCTCCCGGACCGGGTCATGAACCCGTGTCCCCTGCATCGGCAGGCGGACTCTCAACCACTGCGCCAGCAGGGAAGCCCTCAATTCTATTTTTTACTTTCAAGCTAATACAGGTTTCCCTTACAGTATGTGGCTTATGTTTCAAGAATCCCTATTTAGCAATTATTGTACAGAATCCCAGGCATATTTAGATTAAACCACATATTTTGCAAGGGTCATTGCTCACCACTGTTTTCTGTGTTTTATCTCGAGATTTCTGCTGTGATTGAACTATGTCGGTGAGAGGGAAACTTCCGTGGGCAAAGGGGCCTTCTCTGTGTCTTGCCATGTTAGATATTTTCCTTCTGCCCTGACACATGAATTCCATCATAGCAGGGGAAAGTTGATCAGACAGTCAGAATCCCTGGACATTGTCCCAAAATTGCCTAGGAATCTGGCACCACTCTGATTCTCCTTCTTTCGGTTGTGACCGCTTTTTTCTGGAATTCTGCAAGACTTTCTCATAACTTATCCTTGGAGTTGGAGACTTTATGGCATATCTTCAGCCCAGAGACATTTTCGTCTAGCATTTCTTTCATTTGTTTCCCCTCCAGCTCCTTTTGGAGTGCCTGTTCTTTACATGCCGTACCACCTGGAACTGCCAGCAAGCCTCTCATTTTCTCCCTGATGATTTTCATGTATTGTTCCTCCACATTTTAAGGCATTTATTCCACATTATCTTCCAGTGCTAATTTTTCTCACCGCGACTATTCTCTTTCTGAATTTACCTACAACTTTTAAAGCTTTTTAAATCCATGGCATATGTTAAATGTTTCTGTGCTCTGACTGAGGTTCATTTTCTCTCTTGCCTCCCCAGGAGGAATTGTTCAATCTGTCCCCTTCCCACTGTTTATTGGGTCCCTTCACAGGTTTTGTCCTCTACTTGATGGTGGTCTCCTTGATGGTGGGCAGTGACCAGCCAGTGGGGATGGATGACAAGCTGCTTATGTTCTTGTAGACAGTGACAAATGAGTTGGAAAAGTCCTGCCAAGATGCTGGAGGAGGTGTCTCTGCTCCCAGCCTTGCAGGTGCAAAGAGGGCTGCTGATCCCAAGGGTGGCCTGCAGGAGCCATTCAGGTCAGCCTCCAGCCCTCCATGCTGAAGGAGAGGATGGGCAGTAAAGATGGGTGGGTTAGAAAGAAAAGAAACTCATCTGGTTAGTTTTCAAAGAGCCTCTAAGCTCCCAATAGATAAATGAGAAAGAGAATCCTTCTCAAAATTAAGAAATATGAAATGTCCAGCCTCTTAATTACCATGGAAATGCAAATTGCAATTGCAAAGGGACCATTTTTCATTGACCATAGTAGGCAAGGCTAAAAAATAAAGTAAATTCTCCAAGCCAGTATGTACCCCTCAGAAGTAAACTGGAGGGAACTTTGAGAAACTTGTTTTGGTAAAATGTATCTATAGATCTGAAGAAGCCTATCAGGATTCAGTGATTCTGCTTCTAGGACTTTGCTCTAATGAACACACACATGTACCAACACATGCAGTGTGATCACAGTGACTTCTGGAAACCCTTTCTTAAATATGCCTAAACCCCAAAATGTGAACAGTAATAGCTTTTGAGTGATTTTTTTCTTCTTTCTACTTTGTGTTAATTCTCCAAATTTTCTGTAATTAGTATACTGCAAGGGGGAAAGAGTTCTGTGTGACTTTGGACAAATACCCGTCTATGTCTGAGCCCCAATCTTCTCATCAATAGAAATGCGCCCAATGTCACCTGCCTCACAGTGACATTGGGGATGAAATGAAAAACCTTGAGGTGTGAAATCCCCCAAACTGAGCCTGGGGCAGAGTGGGTGCTGCTCGACGCCTGTTTCCTTCCTTCCTCTGTGAGCCTCACCGGGTCAGACATGAAGATGGGGATCGGATGGAGGGGGCAGCTGGAGGATAAAGTGAGTTGCCTGATGTGAGTCTCGTGGCTTTAACAAAAGTCCCCGAGGTAGTGTGTTCAGTGGATAGAACTCATCTCCCAAACCATCTGGAAACTTTGCCCCCGAAATATTGGTCACATATTCCCAGCAGCCATTCTGAGCCGCAGTTTCTGCAATGATAACGCAGGACAGGCATCTCAGGTTGGCTGTGAGGACCAGACAGAGCAGACACAGCCCAGGAGGCGCCCCGCACCGCCAACCGGTGTTTCACAGCCCCAAGGCCTGTCTCAAGTATAGACCTTTGCCCGTATCTGCAAACCACACCTCTCAGACCCCAGGGCAGAACCGAAAGGAGGGTTTCCAAACTGCCTTAGCCTCGCGCCACACATTTACCTTGTGAAAGCATGCTACGTTGCATTTCACGCATTTAAAGCAGCCCTTGGTTACAGGTACACATTTAAATGGGCCACATCTTCCTATCCCTGTTCCTCTGTTAGGGGAGCCCTCTCCATCTTTGGTGAGGCCGAAATTAAGGCGTCTGGTGCATAGTAGGCGCTCAACGTGTTAGTTAATATTGCAGTAACAATGATAATGAATCTGAAGTTGGGGACGCTGGGGCCAGGGTAGTGAGTGAAAGGTAGTCCGAGTCTCGTCCGGGGGTCCAACCACCTGTTACGCACCGAGTGCACTTCTTTCCCAGTGACCTGACGGTCTGTGGGCGTGGAGTGGCAGGGCCGGGGCTGAGCCAGGGCCCGAGTCCACTCGGAAACTTTCGCTGTGGGCGGGTCCGACCCGCCCACCCGACGACCTCTTCTCTGGAGGCCCTGTGGGCCAGTGGGCAACTGTCAGGCGAGGCGCTCTGTGATTGGCGGAGGAGAGCAGTGATTGGCAGGCACGCCGGCCGCTCAGCGGGTCGAGTCGGCGCCGCGTCCTCCTGGCCGCGTCGAGAGTGGAGGACAGACTGCGGCCCGCCCCCGGCCCCGCCCCTCCCCTCCCCTCGTTGTGGGCAGAGCTCTCCCGCTGCCACTGTAATCGGCGCCGCCCGCTCGGTCGCGGTTGCTTCCCTTTGGCCCCGGTTCGTCCAGCTCCTCTCGAGCAACTTTGCAGCGAGCTCTGAAGTCCAAGGGCGTCGCGGCGCCGCGTGAGGCCTACTAGCGGGCCGGTGAGTACTTCACGGCAAGGGATGGTCGCAGGGTGGGCTGGAAAGAGAACCGGGAGCACCCGGAGTTGCAGCCCATCTCGGCCTCAGTTTCCCCATCTGAGCGGACGGGCGGCTGGTACTAGTGTCCCCTACAAGTTCCCCAGAAGTTGGAGGGCCAGGGTCCCGCCCTCTCCGCGACGCTCACGGCAACCCCTGCCCGGGCCTCGATCGCGTCTTCCTTCCGGGGTGCGCGCCCCCTCGTCCCCAGTCCGGGCACCCCGGGCATCGCGGGGCACTGCGCGCTCCGAGCACCGTCACGCCCGCGAGCCTGGCTTAGAAACCCCACTGCCGGCGGGAAAACCGGCTTCAGAGGCAGGCGGCTTGTGGCGCTGGGGACCCAGCAAATGGAAGGGGGCGCGCCTGCCCTGCGTCCCACAGCATCTGTACCAAGTTGCCCAGTCATGGCCCTTCCTCCGCGGCCGTCGGCGGGCTCTCTGGAACCCCGGGCCGCCTTCAGTGCCCCTGGGGCCGCTGGAAGGCGCCTGGGCCTCCTCATAGGGGCTGCTGTGTGTGTGTGTGTGTGTGTGTGTGTGTGTGCGTGCGCGCGCGTGCTGGGGGTTCACTCCCCAAGCGGGCACGTGCCCTCCTGAGGGGGCAGATTCTGAGGCTGAAGCCCCCACTGCCCACTTAGAATCTGTGTAGCAGTTACTCTCCCCCTGGGGCTCCTCCTCAGTAAGCCATGGGGAGGGGCAGTGGCAGCCCCTGGGCCCTGGCTGGTGTGAACCTGGCCCTCAGGAACATCAATTTCTGTTTTGATAGATGGAAACTTTCTGGGGAATCTGACTTCTGGGTGTGGTGGAGCTGGGCCCTCTCACACCATTTATTGTAGTTGATGTTAAGAAATTCTGAGGAACTAACATTTGTACAGTATTTGGCCCTCCCAGTAGTCTTAGGGGTAGGGATTATACCCCTATTTGACCCATGAGGAAGTTAAGACCCCACAGCTGATCATGCAGAGCCTGGTGGGAAACCTCTGCCCCTGGGCAGGTGCTGAGAACCAGTGCCTGCCTCTCCTCACCTTGGACAGTGACTCCTGGCACTTGGCCCATTTGTAAAGGGCTTTCCCTTCTGCTGGGATGCATCACTGAGGGAACGATGCCCTGGGTACTCAGTGTGCTGGCTGCCTGCCCTCACTGCAGACTCAGTGAGGAAGCCACGCCAACAGAAGCCCAGAGGCCATACTCTCCACTGCCCGTCCTGTCCACTCTGTCTCCAAAGGGCTGTGATTCTCACTGGAGCCCCTTGGCATCTGATCAGGGATTCAGAAGGACATTCCTTTATATACTTGCTCCCCCAGCCAATGGACCTTTGACTGGACACAGGAAAGGTTGCTGGGAGACCACATCTCATCTTCTTTCCCAGGATGGAAGGGTATGTGGAGGACTCCCCACTCAGGCCTCCCCTGCCCCTCCCAGGCCACGGCTGGACAGGCCTTTGGGGCTGGTCACAGAGGGGAACCTAGTTCAGTGCCTGATCCCCAGAATGCCTGTGCTGTGGGACAGAGACCAAATCCTGGTCCACGATAGCGGTGGTAAGAATTATGATAGCGAGCTTGCTCTATGCTTCCTATGGCTCCTTCCCCTCTCCCAGGTCCCCTCCTCAGCAAGTAGCACCGACACCATGGCCCCAGGGCACAAATCAGGCCCCATTCTGCTCCCCCCTGCCCACATTCAGTTGGTGATACTTCTGTTTCTCCTGGCCCAGGAGCGCACTCAGACGCCTGCCCTAGGCCAGGCCTCCTCACTTTCCCTGGAAGACCACCCAGCTCCCTCCCTGGTCTCCCTGGGCCATCCCCATACAGCCCTGATGGTTCTTTAACTGCCACTGCCCTGCAGCACCAGCCTGCATTTCCTTCTGCCCTACGCTCAGCCCCACACTAAGCCTGGCACTTGTTCAGGCCCTCGGGACCTGCCCCAGGTTCCGGCTGCCCGCTCAGCCTCTTTTCTCCCTGTGCGCCCGCCCCAGAGTCACTTCCGCACCTTCCCAGCCATGTTGCCTTTAAGCCATGTCCGCTGCCCTTTCTCCTGGGCAGTCCCCCTCTGAAATGCCCACACACCTCCATTCCTCCCTCCCTTCACCCTTGCCTGGCCCATGTCTGCTTGTCCTAAAGCTTTAGTCAAGGCCACTCATCCAGAATCCCCACCCTGCCCCTTTTCCACCGCTGAGTGTGGCCCCCTTCTGTGCTTGCAGCCCCCAAGAGCTCCCTCCTTGTGGTTGTCAGTTTGGGTGTCATCCTTCCCATCTGGACTGAGTTCTCCAAGGCAGGTCCTATAGGATCCTCTCTGGGGCCCGGGAGGCCCAAGTTGGGGCCCGGCACAGGATCGGCCCACAGTCCATGCCCACTGACCCATCCCGGCCAGGCGAGGAGCATTCCCAGCTTGATTCCCCCTTAGTCCTGGGAACTTGGCACATTGGGTAGAGCCGGAATGTTCCTTGGTTTGGCCCTTAATACTCTGGGGCAAAAATAGGTACCTCCAAGGGCTATGTGCCCTTGTCTTGAGGAGCAGCCCTGTGCCAGGCTGCTGGGCTATCTAGGCCAAAGCAGACATCCCAGACCCTGGGAACCCCGGGGCCCTCTCCCTTCAGGCTCAGTCACAGATGGGTTTTAGAATAACATTTTGTGGTAATTTCAAAAACCTTGCACGTTCATTATAGAAAATGAGGGAAGTACATTTAGAAAAAGAATAAAATAAAACTACCTGTAGTCTCTTCACCCAGACATAGTATAACCATTGTGGGGGCATTTTCTTCCATCTTTTTGTGCAGATGAGTTTTGTTTTCATCCTAAATAGACTCAGAGCAATAGCTCATGGTGCTTTAAATCCTGCTTAACAGCATCATGCAAACATTTCCTTATTTTTTATTTTTTTTGCGGTACGCGGGCCTCTCACTGTTGTGGCCTCTCCCGTTGCGGGGCACAGGCTCCGGACGCGCAGGCTCAGCAGCCATGGCTCACGGGCCCAGCCGCTCCGTGGCATGTGGGATCTTCCCAGACCAGGGCACGAACCTGTGTCCCCTGCATCGGCAGGTGGACTCTCAACCTCTGCGCCACCAGGGAAACCCAAACATTTCCTTATCTTTAAACGTTCTTATACAGGTCCTGGTTAACAGCTATATAGTGTAGCACCATCTGGAGGGGCTGTGAGTTTCACACCTGCCCTCTCTGGACGGTGCTGGAAGGTACAGCTGTGATGGACACCAGAGAGGTGCTCTGTAGGAGCAAAGGCGCGGAGGTCCACAGTGGCACGTGGATGTGGGGGAGCAGCAAGTGGGCTGAATGTGAAACCGTGGGCACCCCTGTTTTTTCCCCTGGTCTGGGATCCTGATGGTGGAGGCTCTGCTCAGAGGGTGTGTGAACATCCTTAAGGCTTCCCATGGGGGCTTGTTTCAGAGGTCGGGGTGGCCCCCCTGGGGGGAGAGCAGAGTGGGGCCGGCCTGAGCAAGGGTTAGAGAGCTTGGGCTGAAGTCCGCGTGAGATCATTCTCCACGTGTCAGTAGATGCATGATCCTAGCAGTCCTCTCAGGGGGTGGCAGCCCCTCAGTCGAGCTCCGTGACGCTGGCATTTTGTGTTTTGATGGGATAAAAATATGCCTGGGTGCTCATGTGGAAAGAATGCTGGCCACTCTGCTTTTCTGGATCTTTACACAATGACAGGTTCCAAGCTATTGCTCTGGTCACGGGGCGGCAGTGTGGGTTGACTGCCCCACTCGTAGGCATTGGAAGAGTCTTGGAGCTGGGGGGGAGCGGGACGCTGATGCTCTCATCCTGCAGTCAGGAGTCTGGATTCAGGATTCTGGGGCCAGGCTGGAGGGAGGGACCTGCTTCCGATCACACAGTGAGATGGGGCAGGCTCTTCCCCAGCCGGGCTCCTTCCCCCAGGCCAGGCTGCCTCCGGTGTACCTTGCAAGGCAAGCAGGCAGGTATTCTGAGTGAATGAGATGTAGCCCCTGCCTTCAGGGCCCCCAGTGTCACAGGAAAGAAGACAGAAAAGAAAGCACCAGACACCATGCGGGTCCCTCCACCGGGAGATCACCTGTGATCCTCCCTGTGACCCATCCATGGCAATGGATCATTTCGTTTGTTTTAAAATAACAAGGTCTTTGATTCAAAAAGGGTTTGGCCAACTCTCAGGGAACCTGAAAATTAATCCTCCTTTATTCTTCCATTCTCACTTACCAGAGATTTTACTTTAAACAGTGTTATTTTGATTGTAATGTGACATGCATAATACTTAGCCCAACAGGCCAGCCAGAACCTGTGTTTTCCTGAAATTCCAGGTCGGACGTGGCTCCACGTGGTTTGTCTCAGGTCAGCCAGTGACCTGCACAACTGGGTTCTGTCTGCTAAATCACCTTCTGACCTTCCCCGCCCACAGCTGGCCACCTGCCCAGTGGGTTTGCACGTGCAGCCAGATGACGAATTTCACAAAAGTTGCCTCTTTGTTTGGTTCTGGGAAGCCTGGTGTTTGGAAATAGCACCAAGCACTGTGTTGGTTTCCAAGCAGATCCATGTGGCTTGACATGCTTTTGGTTTGCAGCCAGGGGGATGTTTTAAAATAAGGGCTCAGTCCCTCTGAGGGAGGAATGTCCAGATTGAAATCTCCAGGGTTCTTTGGCGGACAGAGATCTGATCTCTGGGACCCATCTCTAGTAGGAATGGAGCAGACATGGTTGTGTAGCCCCGGGGAAGTGGCGTGGGGCGCCTGGGGCCCCCTCCGACTCTTGCTGTGTCAGCAGTCTGCAGACACCCACTCTGGCAGGCTCGGGGCAGGCTCAGAGCTTGGAGCTGGGCACTGGGGATGCCTGGGAACCTGGTCCCTTATGGTCTCTGGTCTCATGGAGTCCTCACAGTGTCCCCAAGTGTGAGATGATGTCCCCATTTACAGTTGAGGGAACTGAGGTGCAGAGAGGGACGTGGCCTGCTCAGGACCACAGAGCTGGTGGACACAGCCAAGGGCGCAACGGCTACGACGGGTTAGTTTGGGAGCCAGATTCCTCATTGCTGGGCTTTCCCTGCTCTGTGCTCATTTCCTCATCTCAGTGAAGAGGATGGAGATGGCCTTGAGGCTGTGGTGAGGGTCATGGGATCCTTGGGGATCCCCCGCACAGAGCACGTGGTCCCGACTTCTTCAGGGTCTGTGTCTGATCCTGGTTCCCTGGCTGGGGAACTCCTAGAGCTCTCAGCTCCATGGTCTGGGGCTCATGGTTGCCCTTAATTGTGTCAGTGGTGGTTTTTGCTGTTTTGCTAAATGGCATTATTGACTAATGGAGCCCTTTCCCCTGTTGTAGACTCTCTGCGCTCACCAGTCTGTTCCAGTCATCCGTTCTGACACACCAGCTTCATGGTTTCCATCACTCCACATCTAGTGTGTGTTCATATCGGGTGCATTCAAGTTCCCTGATATTTGTCCTGTGGTTCAGGCCTAGCGTGGAGGGCTTGGGAGTTGGGCAGGTCTGACTACGTCCTGGCTCCAGGGGCTGTGTTCCCCCCTTCTCTTCCCCTCCCCATTTCACTCCCCCTTTCCCCTCTCTTCCCTCCTCCCCTCGCCCTCCCTATCCCTCCTCTTCCTCTTCCCCTCTCCTCACTTTTATTTAACTTTCACCCTGTGCCAGTGTATTCATTTCCTAGGGCTCATATAAGAAATTTACAGAAACTTGGTGGCTTTAGAAAATAGACATTTATTGTCTCATAGTTCTGGAGGCAGAAGTCTGTGATCAGGATGTCGGCGGGGTTGGTTTCTCCTGGGGGCCCTGAGGGAGAGTCCTTCCTCGCCTCTCCTGGCTTCGGGTGTCGCTGGCGATCCTTGGCATCCCTGGGCGTGCAGCTTCATCTGTCTGATCTCTGCCTCCTCCTTCACACGGTGCCCTCCTCTCTGTGTCTGTGTGTCTCCCTCTCCTTATAAGGATACCAGTCACTGGATTAGGGCCCACTCTAAGTCAGGATGACCTCATGTCAAGATCCGTGATTACATCTGCAAGGACCCCTTTTTCCAAGCAAGGTCTCCTTCACAGAGTTTGGGTGGACATACTCAGAGGCCAGCTTTCATCCCAGCACAGCCAGGCACTGTGCCCAGGGCTCCGTGTGGACCATCTCACTGAATCCTCACGACATTCTACATCCCCACGTCTCAGATGAGCACACCCGAGGTCCCGTGGCTCATGCCTGGTGAGGCAGGGACTCAAGGCCTTGAGACTTAGGGCCCGGCTCATGCCTGCTGTGGGACTTGCCGAGCCAGCCGGCCTTGAGTGTTTCATCCCTCGATTTCCTGCCCTGTAAAATGGGAGTGTCTTACGGGGGCTGTTGTGAGGTTGAATGAGATCACATAGAATGCTGGGCAGCCCCCACCCTGCTTCCCTTTTCCGTCCCCTCTCTTTACCAGAAACTAGAGGCCAGAGCAGACTGGGCTTGGCTGGCCTCATGTGTCTGACCCTCCGCTTTTCTCGCTACAGAATGGCTTCCGGTGCCCGTACTCCGAGCCCCTCTGGCCCACAGTCTCCACCGCTGCCACAACAGCCCCAGGCCCGCTCACGGCTCAATGCCACGACCTCGGTGGAGCAGGAGGTGAGTGGGGCGCCCCGAGCTCCCGGACCCCAGGTTGGACCTGGACCAGATGTGAGAGACACAGCTGCCCCGGCCGTGTCCCAGGCCTCGTATGCCAGGAGCCAAGAAAGGGTGGATGGAACAGGTAAGGGCCTGGGGCCTGGGAAGCTGGAATGTCCTCCCCCGGGGCTGTTCTAGAAGCAGGGCGAGCACCCAAGTCCTGGCACGTGGTCCAGACACCCCTGCGAGGTTCCTCCTGCAGGGCATCCCCTGTGGTCGGGGGCCCACCTGCTCCACCCAGGGCCCCTCGACTCTCACCTTGCAGCGGCCTTTGCTCCTAAGTTCACAAACTTGGGCTGCAGCAGACTTCACATTTCCTTATTTTATTTATAATCAAATGCACCAGCTCCCACCTGCTCACGGTCCCCACCAGGCACTGTATGGGGGGAGGTGGCAGGAGGAAGTCTTCCCCACCCCAGCTGGTCCCGCCCAGCACTCGGGGCAACCCATGTTGTTCCCTGTCCACCGTGGCCACTGCTCAGGGGCCATTCAGTCAGGCAGCTCTGCCTGGTCTGGGGGCCCCACGTGGCCACTCCCCTTGGGGACTGGCTGCCAGCCTGGAATATACCTGGGCCCAGGCCCAGGTCCCCGCTGCCCTCTGGACCACTATCCTCCATCCTCAGGCCAGGCTTCCAAGGGCTTCCCCTCCCCCGCAGTCCACTCCTGGGCCTCCTCAGGTTTCCACTCTGTCCCAGGAGGCACCTCCCAGGGGAAGAGATGAGACAGTGTGAGGACCCGGGTGCGACGGGACAGCTGGTTGTGGCTCTAGCAGCCTTGCTGACATTGGGGGAGGGACACCAGGGTTTGGTCCGTCCTCTGTCCACCTGCTGCTGCTCACTGAGCATGGCCCTTTGCTGGCCCTGAGTGGCCATCGGCAGCACAGGTGAGTCAGGCCTGCCCCCTGCCTCCAAGGAGTCCACGGTCTCGTGGGGAGCAGAGGGAAGCACAGGGCCTGGGGAGCATAGAGGTGGCCCTGGCCCTGGCGCTGGGGAGGTGGGGACCTGCTCTGTGAGAAGAGATGACGCCTGAGCAAGAGTGAGCCTGGGGAGAGAGGGCGCAGCACGGGCAAGGGCCAGAGGGAAGAAATGGCCTCGCCTGGGGTGGGCTTGGGGTAGAGAGAGCCCCGGACCTCCCAGGTGACGGGGTGGCAGCGAAGAAGGAAGGCTCAGACTGGTGATGCTCTCGTGTCTGGCCTGCGATTTGAGCTACACCAGGAGTGAGCGGGGGCAGGGCCAGGCAACGGGCTGTAACAGGAGCCTTGTGTGAGAGGCTCCTCTGTGCTTTCGGGGCTGTTGTAGGGAAAAATCCTCAAGTCTACTGTGAGTTCCAAGAAAGGGAGGATCCCTGGACCTCTGGCTGTGATATTTGGGGAAAACATAGTTGGTATCGGCGTTACTTTTTCTAATTATCCACCCAGTGCTTCTCAGTGCGTCTGTCTTATTCTCACAGCGACCAAACCTGTGAAGTAGGGACCTTGGCTCCGATTACGGGTGCGGCGATCAGAACGGAGCCCGCTGGGGACATCGGGTCTAAAAGCTCCGTGGGTGGTGAAAGCCCTGTGACTTCTTTCCGTGGATCACCGCCCTCTCCTCCCTGCTCACCAAGACCATCCCACGTTCTCCAAATCCGCCTCCGCCTTCCCTGTTCCCCCACCTCCCCTTTGCCACGTGGGAACCTCTGCCCAAAATATGCCATCACCATCTCCACCTGTTGAAATCCTACCCAGCTCTCAAGGCACTGCCGCCTCTTAGACTTTCTGACCTCCTCCCACAGCAAGAAAGACGTGTGTTGTCATCACCGGACTCACACACCCATGGGCCTGCACGCACACACGCACACATCCAGTGGGAACGGAAGTTTCCAAAACCATACTTGTCCTTAGTGTGTGTGTTGCTGTCTGATAGTCTCCATTCTGTTGCTTTTATTTAAAAACAAATGCTGTTTGTGGGCAGTTAAATTGGTTCCATGACCTTCTGGGTCGAAGTCTGTAGTTTGAAAAACGCTCTGTGGTTTGGTGCCAGTGCTAGTCTCCCGTGCACCCCAGCCGGGACTCTGGACTACGTCTGTGCACATGAGCTGTTTATTTACTGAGTGTCAGGGCCATGAGGTGGTGCAGGAAGATGGTGCCGGGATGGCTGAGGTGGGACGCTTGGCCGGGCTGGTGGCCTTGAGCTGTGTGCCCTTGAGGGAGTTGGGAGGCCTCGCTGAGCCTGTCTCTGTATCTGTAAAGTGGGTGCAGTCATACCAGCCATGTGGAGTCCACGTGCCGGGACCCTGTGCTCTGAGCATGGCGCATGGGACGAGGTGCTGAGTCAAGGCCCCTCGTCCCTTAGGTGCCTGCCCGGTGGCGTGGAGAGGGTCTGTGCCTGGAGCTCGATGTGTTTCGTGGATGTCATCAAGCCTCCTGCCCCCTGAGTCCGTCTCACTTCCTATTCAGGCTTCTCCTGGGGTGTTGTCTCGCATGTCGGGGCAGCCTTCCAGTTTCACGGCCCCACTCAGTCCCTCTTGGGTGACCGGTCTCAGTGTCAGCTCCAGGCTCTGTGTGTCTGGGTGTAGGGGCTTCACGTGTGCGTCGGATTCTTCTCTCCCCCAGGAGGCTGTTGTGCTGCAAGCTGTGCGTGTGTGTGTGTGCGCCCACATACTTCCTTGTGTCCTGCACGACGCAGGACGCCATGACTCTCTCGGCCCCCGCTGCTCCAGGCGCTCTGTGTGAGTTAGGGAAGTCCCAGGCCCCGCCCCGCCCTTCTCCAGCTCACCCAGCCTTGCCGTTTCGTTTTCCCCCTTGAGAAGCCAGCTGCCTGAGCTGAGCACCCCCAGCTTAGCACTGCCCCTGCACCATGCAGGGGCCCCAGACCTGTGGTGGGGAGCATCTGCCATGTGCACTGCGGACCTGGGGGCTTTACGTGACCCCTCACGGTAGCTCGAGAGGGAGGCTCTGTTCTTGTCCCCATCTAGAGATGAGGAAACTGAGCCATCAACTTGCCAAAGCGGCCAGTGCTGAGTGATGGGCACAGGCGTGATCCCAGTCTCCTGTCCCACGCTGCCCCCATGCCCAGAGGAGCTGCAGGGACCTCCGAGCTCTGGGTGAAGAGGGCCTGAGCTCTGCGGCTCCATCACGCTGGACTAGTGCCTGATTGTCCCCAGAAACGCGCCCCACTGGGCTCTTCTGATCTCCACATCTCCTTCAAAGATCACTGCATTCTCTGCTTCGTCTCCAAGGCCTCTGGGCAGGCCAGGGCCTGATCTGGAATCTCGGTCCAGCCACAAACACCCCACGGCTGCGGGGCCAGGAGACCAGGGCTGGGAACGCGCTTGGTTTCAATCTGGGTGAAGCAAAACGGCCTCAGAGGATGGACCAAGTCAAGACTGCCAGTTTCAGATAAGAAGAGTCAGGAAACCCATGTGGTCTCTGTTTGGCTTCTGACCCCGAGGGGAGGGGCGGGGAGTACTGAGCAAGTGCTGGGCCAGTTGGCACCCTCGGGGTCCCGGCCCGCCACATCTGGGCCCTGCTGCGTCCCTTCTCTCTGTGGAGTCACCGTCACTGAATTGGACACAGCAGGAAGCGTTCACCCTGGTGTTGACCAAGGGCCTGCTCAGTGGGTGCAGGAGACAGTGGGCAAGGCAGTGGGCAAGACCGAGGGCCCGCCGCCACGTGCAGGGCACGAAGGGCTCCCAGGCTGATGGCTCTGGGCAGGGGTTGGACGCGGGGTCAAGAGGTCGGCCAACTGAGTGGGGTCTCAAATGGTCGGGATAAGGGGAATGGGTGTTCTGAGGAACGTTAGAGGGTTTCAACCAGAGGAGCAGCATGACCTCTGTGACGTGGAGATGACCCCTGGGAGCCGAGGCCGGCAGGGAGGCACGTGGCAGGTGGAGAGGCCCCCGGAAGCTGGGCTGACTCCAGGTCTCTGGCTGGAGCTGCCAGGTGGGTGCAGGGCGTGGGCGGGGCAGTTTCCCAGCGGGGTTCAGGGTGGGACGGCGGGATTGGGAAGGTCAGGAGATGATGTGGCGCGGGAGGGGACGCGGAGCGCTGAGTCCCTGCTATCCTGGGGACAAGCCACAGCCACCAATGACTCGCTTTCTCCTTGTCCGGTCAAGGTGCTGGCTATTGATGATTTAGGGAGTTTTGTACACGCATTATTTTATTCTGACCCTGACTGAAGCCCTGGTCTGTCTGGTTGCCAGGCCGTCACTCTGACCCCCTCACTCTAGGGTGACCTGTCGTGAGGACAGGTGGCAGGGGCGGTGAGGCTGTCTCCGGCCTGGTGGCTTCCTGGGACCTTCGGAAACTTGGCAGCATGCCCTTCATCCCTTGCCTTTAACCTCCCCTTTGCATTCCAAGTCTTGGGTGTCACCTCTTCCAGGAAGCCCTTGCCATCAGGATTGAGGGTGCCTGGCACCTCCACCGCCCCCCTGAGCCTACACTGTTGGAATGTGGTTGTCCCCGTCTGGCCCCTGGGTGGGTAGGGAGGGCGGGGGTCCTGCCTCCTTCAGCTCAGTGCCCTTGGCTCCTGGAGCTCAGACTGGCCCGGGGCCAACGCTCAGTAAACGTCTTCTGGGTGAGTGATGACGGGCCAGGTCCGTGACCCCTGCTTGGGCCTGTGGGCAGCTCGGACCTCCTGCCCGGGACCCCCGCCTTGGAGCTTAGCCAGCCCCTGGAAACGACGGGGTCGCAGGGATTGTCCTTCTTGTGCGTTCATGAGAACCAGAGTCAGCATCACGAAGGCTGCTGGGACACCCCCTGGTGCAAGGTGACCCAGCCGCCCACAGCGATGAGGAGGACACGTGGGATGCCCTCGGGTTCTTATCACCTTTCCCTTCACCGCAGCCCACGTGGTGGGTGTCAGGAGAGGACCAGGGACTCTAAGGCCCAAGGCCTTGTCCAGGGCCAGCGAGTGAGGCAGTGGACGGGCGGCAGCCCCTAGAGACTGGAGTACGGCACCACAGTTCTGTGTGTTTCAGATTGTGCTCTTCTTTTAAGAGCCTTTGGCGTGCGTTCAACAATTTAAACAATGTGCTCCAGCAGATCTAGATCTCAGCAGTTGTGGAAAATGGAAGCCAGCTTCTCACTTGCTCTCAGCCGTCTCCGGGGAGCTGGCAGAGCCCTCAGGACTTCTGGGAAGGGACGCCTGAGGCTCCCCAGCCCACGGCCCTGGGGTGGGTGACGAGTGGGAGCATGACTTGCTCGCCACCCACCTTTGTCTGTTTCTACTCAGAACTTGCTCAGATCAGGGAGGTGAGCTTGGCAGTTCAGTCTCCAGGCCAAGAGTGTGCTGTGTTCCAGGCCCTGTGCAAGGATGTGGGGAGACAGAGATGAAATCTTGAGACCATTCCCTTGTCGGTTCCCTGTCCACCCCTCCATCTGTTCAGCATTTGCTGAGCTGTGTCTGACACTGGGGGATGGAGATGGGTCAGACCTGCGGGACACAGATCATCTCCGTAAAGGCTGGTGGGACCGTGAGAGACGCGGGAAAATGGAGATGGGCTGTGCTGGGGGGAGGGGACAGCATCCTGGGGACTCTCCTCCCATTTCATGACAAAATGAGCATCAGTTACTAATACGGTGTGGTGGATACAAGTCTCTCAAATGCGTGGGATCCACAGGAGATAAATAGTATAAAGGAAGGGGTGTGCTGGTCCTCCGTGGATCCTCGCAGAGGTGAGGAGACTACCCAGGGCCATGCAGCTCTGCTATTGCCGTTTTGTGATCGACAGAAAGACTTTCAAAAGTGAGCTAGAATCGGCACACTCTCGGTTGCCGGTGATGTTGAAACCCAGTGTAAATTAACATAAGCAAAAAAAAAAAACAACACACAGGGTGTGGGGCTTCCCTGGTGGCACAGTGGTTAAGAATCCACCTGCCAATGCAGGGGACATGGGTTCAAGCCCTGGTCCGGGAAGCTCCCACATGCCGCAGAGCAACTAAGCCCGTGCGCCACAACGGAAGCCCGAGTGCTTAGAGCCCGTGCTCTGCAACAAGAGAAGCCACTTCAGTGAGAAGCCCGTGCGCCGCAACAAAGAGTAGCCCCCTCTCGCCGCAACTAGAGAAAGCCGCGCACGGCAACAAAGAACAGAAGCGGCCAAAATCAATCAATCAATAAAATAAATTTATTTTTTAAAAAAGCAAAAAAACAGGGTGCAGGGGATTTGTTAGTTCCATATGTCTGCACAGTGTAGAGTATCCAGGAACTCAGGTGACATGATTGGGAATCTGCCCCCAGCTCTGCTTTCCTGCGTGCCCTCACTCTCAGGTGGGCTTCCCCCAGGGCAGCCCTCGGCCTCCAAGCTGGTGTCTGTCAGCTGAGATCCAGCAGAAGGAAGAGACATTGCCCAGCAGCCAGCACGGACCCCACTGTCCTGACTTGGGTCTGTGTCCCTCCCTGAACCTGCTGCTGTGGTCAGGGAGATGGACGGGCCAGGTAGGCTTGCTGCACCCACCCTGTGAGAGTGGGGGAGGGTGGGTCCCCAAAGGGGACATCAGGTTAGGGTTAGGAAGAGGCCAGGAATGAGGGTCAAGCCTGCAGAGAACTCGTGTGCTCAGCGGCCCTCGGTGTCCACGCTGACGCAGCCAGCTTCTGGCGGTGTTCTTTATGTGAGGGTTCCTCCTTAGATGGAGAAAGCCAGAACCCCCCGATCGGTTGGCGGCATGAGCCCAACATTTGAGTAGTTGTAGACCGATTTCTGCCAGTGCCAAACGGAATGCAGAGTAATGAGGGAGGTGAGGTGCACGTTTCAAAGAGATTCTGTATGTTGAGGAGACTTCTTGAAATGTCAGGCTATGGACAATGTCTGTGAGAAATTAATCACGGACAGAATAATCTTTTTAGCCAACAGATCTGTGCTCGAATCCTCCATATTCTGATTTAATAAAAAGGACCTTGGACTTGTGAATTTAGTTAGTAAAGAAAAGAGCTGTGAACTCCGAGAGGTGCCTGGTGTTGGGCTGGGAAGTGTGGCCTCAGTGAGCCAGGAAGGCCCTGGGGTCAGCCGAGAGGTGGGACGCGGGGAGGGGAAAGGAACGCACACTGGGAACGCCAACTCTGGACCAGGCATTTAATACGAAGTGTCTCATTCTTCATAAACCGTCCTACTGGATGGATATTGACGATGGGATTGAAAATGACTCTCGCTTGGTCATGTGGCACTTTGACGCTAAGGGTCAGATTTCTCTACACACACACCCTCCTCCCCTGTGAGCCCACCCTTCCCATTTGTTCTCTTTAGTCTGAGCCCTTGGCCAGAAAGTTCATTCGCGCCCTTGCTGAAGGGGCTGACAGCAACCGAAGGGAGAACTGACCTTGATGATTCAGGACGCACCAAGGTCTGGGGCCACGGGGTGGGAGGGACGTCCTGGGCCCTGAAGCCATCTCTGGGTTAGGTCCCTGGGACCTGGGCAAGGCAACCCAGGCTGAACTCCGCAGGGAGAGGTATCATCATGTTTGCAAGCCGTCCACCAAGAGGGTCTCAGTACGGGTGCCTGACCTGTGGGTCTCGTTAAGAATCCTTCTTTTGAGCCGTCCCCAGACACCCCCACCCGGCCCCCGTGTCCTCTCTCTCCAAACTAGGTGTGACCTCTGCCTTTGAACCTCCTAGGCTGCGTCGCTTTAGGCCCTAGCCTTGCTGTCTCCCCCTGGGCTCCTGGGTGCCGTGGACTTGGGCACCCTGCACACGGGGGCTGGCTCTGAGCCTGGCGGACCTGGTTCTGGGAAAGGCCCGGATGACGGGGTAGGGAAAGCTGGTCATCCGGTGGGTGTTCTTGGGGACTGTTCACGTTTCCCTGAATTCTGCCTTCTGTGTCCAGAAATGTCTAGAGAGCAAGAGTCTGTGAATCCCAAATAGGCACCTGCGAAGGTGGGGTGTGGCAATGGCTGAGGCAAGGTGTGGTGTCGGGCATAGGCCCGGGTATTGGTTGCTTAAATCAAAGAAAGGGACTGGTAAAAAGTGATCTTTTTAAAAAAAGTTTTTGTTATGCTGCCCACTGCAGGAGAGGTTGTAGTGAAATGGATGAAGTTACGTGATGCTTTTGTAACTTAGGATAGCTTTTTACCATGAAAATATAGCACGAGCTGTATGACGTTTGGACCCTTGGACCTAGTAATTCACCTGAAGAACCTATGCTGGGAGAATAACCCCCCCAATAAAAAATACACCTACAGAATGGTTTGTTGGCACCATTTTATAAAATTAGGGAGTATGGGAATAACCTAAAGGTCCGATGGAGAAGAGAGGCCCAGAACCCTGATGGGATTTCTGAGCCACTGAAATGGTACATTTCACTGCAGAGCAACATGGGAAATTGCTTGTGATTCACTACTTATATATATATATATATATATATATATATATATATATATATATATACACACCAAAATGTATGTACCGTGATTATGACCTCCAAAACTCAGTCGTGTGTATAGACGACAGTCTTGGAAAACATGAATTTGGTTTCTTTATTGGGGCACTGGGCATTGGGGTGCAGGTTCTTCAGGTCAGGGGCTTTTGAACTGGAGCCCTCGGATCTTTCTAGAACTCCGTTCAAGCCTGAGCTCAGCCGCTCTGGCTGCAGTGAGCTGAGGGGGCGACGGTGGTTACTGGTGCCCCGCTCTGTCCCTTGTCTCCCACCACGAGCTCTGAGCAGCCACTGGAACCGCCGCCTGGCAGCTTCGTGGTCCTTGCTCCCAGGAAGGCAGCTTCCTGGCGCGTTCTCTCTGCACCTGCTGTCACGCTCTTGACCTGGGGCTGAAGTCTGTTCCTGCCGTCCCCTCCCCTCCTCAGACAAGTGACAAGGACCAGCTTGGTGACAGTCCATCTGCTTGTTTTCCTGTGTTAAAGGGCCTGCGAAGGGAGATGTGGACACCCCCTTTGAAGAGGTCCTGGAGAAGGCCAAGGCTGGGGACCCCAAGGCACAGACGGAGGTGAGCCCTGCTGTCCACGGGAGACTCAGGCCGCGGCCTGCAGCATGGTGGGTGTGGGAGAAGCTGGTGCCTGCAAGCTGGGAGCTGGGAGCCGGCCTGACTGTGCCCGCCGTGTGCCAGGCCCCCGTTTGTTGCGTTTCCGTGTTCATGGTGTGTTTGTTTCTTCCCTGCGCCCTCTGGGGAGCACGTACGTGTTCACCTCCTCTGTACAGCTCCTACCTGATCTTGGGCATCACCTCCTCTGATACCATCTCTGCTTCCTGCCTGTCCTCATGCCCCCACCCCCTCTCTCATCGCATCAATGGGGGAGGGGTCCTGACACCCCCCTCTGGCAGGGAGCACCGGGCGGAGAGGGAGAGGGAGGCCGAGGTTGCCCAGCTGAGGGGAGCAGGTCAGGGCAGGACGTGGGAGCCCGGGCGCTGTGCGTGATGGCCGCTGCAGCACATGGCGTGACGGGGTCCTGCTTGCAGGTGGGGAAACGCTACCTGCAGCTTGCCGGCGACGGGGATGAAGAGGTCAACAACTGCACGGCCGTCGACTGGCTGACCCTCGCCGCCAAGCAGGGCCGGCGCGAGGCCGTCAAGCTTCTCCGCCGGTGCCTGGCGGACAGAAAAGGTGGGTCAAGAGGCCTGGGGGGATGCATGAGGTATGCCGTGCTGCTTTGCTAAATTAACAACTAAAATAGCAGCAGGAAAACTTGCTGCTGGCAGTGCCGTTGAGCAAAGAGTGTGGTTTCTGTTATGCCAGTGGCTTTGCCATTTAGACATTTTTGGAGTATAACGTGATATTTAGGGAGTGAAGCCATTTTCATCCTCTTTAACTTGTGGTGGTGTCTACAAGGAGATACCCTCTGGGTTCTAATCCAAATTGAGGAGTAGATCCTGGAGCCAAGTTGGAGAACATGACGGGGGCCTGAGGTCAGAGTGGCACTTTCTGAACTGACTTTCCACCCAGTCTGAGCCGAGAAGCTGGGGACCATGGACCAGTGAAGACCTGCTCAGGCTGGCACTCACCGCCAGGACGGGTCTGGGTGTTGGGGGGGGCCGCAGTGATGTGTAGCCTGGCCACGTGTGGACACTTACTAGGTTATCCTGCCCAAGGGAAATGGTTCGTTCCTGGTGTCAGGGAAGAGTGTTTCCTGAAGGTTCAAACCTCAGAAGAAAGATGAAAGTGCGTGTCAGAAACGGGCCTTTTTCCCCTCAGATTGTAGAAGTGTTTATTGTTATCAAAGAAAACTTGAACTATATAGAAAACATCAAGATAGAAATTACCCATCACGTTGAAACTCAGAGAGAAGTGCTTTGTAGTCTGGTAGTTTTTTTCTTGTGGTTTTGCATTGTAATGTTTTAAAGTAACATTTATTATATAGAATCTACTCTCTCTGGACCTTAGGCTGATGCCTTGGGCTCTGGTGGAAAGTTTCGGAGACATTTCAAAGGAGAAAAAGCGCAATCCTCCATCCCTAGTCTCGCTGCCCTCTGGAAGGGCCTTGCTGACGTCCAGGTGGTGGGGGGCAGGGGGAAAGGCAGCTGCTGACCAGCCCGTGACACCTGCTCCCGGTTTCTCCATGGGTGACTCTTGCCTACCTGAGAAAGGGCCGTCTGTGCAGGGACACAGTTGCTCCTGGCTGCCCTAGGAGGGGCGGGCGCTGTAGGTGCAGGGATGCCCCGCTCTTGCACTCGGGCCGCTCACTGCAGTGAGACTGACCGGGGTCTGAGACCGGCTCTGCCTTTCTGACTCGGTGGCCTTGGCCATCCAGGCCGCCCCTGTGTGCCTTGGTTTCTGCATCTGTAAGGCGGGGACAGCAGCATCCCACAGAGGGTCCTTGTGAGGGTGAAATGGGGAGGGGGGAGCAAGCCAGGAAGACGGGGAGTCCTTGCCCGGCACCAGGCCACCATGGCCACTTGGTGAGTGTCTGCTGAAAGGCCAGGCCGAGCCGCCCACTGGCTGGGACTTTGGCCAGACGCCCTTTTGGTCAGATGTTTGTTTCAGCCCTGGTGACAAAGGTGCCTGCAAAGCCACTTGCAGGAATCCCTTCCCAACCCCCTCAAGCGGGCTGACGGCTTCTGGGCAGGTGAGGCGAGGGCTCTGATGCGTCCCCTCTCTCAGGCATCACCTCCGAGAACGAGCAGGAGGTGAGGCACCTTTCCTCCGAGACCGACCTGGAGCGGGCCGTGCGCAAGGCGGCCCTCGTCATGTACTGGAAGCTCAACCCCAAGAAGAAGAAGCAGGTGGCCGTGTCGGAGCTTCTGGAGAACGTGGGCCAGGTCAACGAGCACGGTACGCGGCCTTGCCGGGCGGCCTCCTGGGCCTTTGTGTTGGAGTCCTGGGCGCTTCCCCATGGGAGCCGAAGCGGGGGCTCCAGGGACCTTCTTGTGGGGACCTCACAGGTGTCCTGTAAAGCCGGGGAGCGTCCTTCCTGGGCATGCTCCTGTTGCCGGGGTCCCCGCCCTGAGCCATGCCCTGACCTCTGGCTCAGTCCGAGGTCTGGGCGCCCAGCAGGCCCTTCCCTTGGTTCTATCTTGATTTGCTCTGTGCCTTGGGGTTTCCTCCCCTCCTGCCCACAGGCAGAGCCACAGGCCTTGTCGTTCCAACGGTGTCCTGCTCTTCCCAAGGGACAGGGCGTGCGGGGAGGGTGAGAGGTGCAGGCGGGGACCTAGGTCCCCGAACCCCCAAGAGTCTCTCCAGGGCGGACCTCATCGCCAGCCTCTGCAGTCCTCCCCACCTCCTTCTAACTGGGCTTTCCACAGAGGGCACGGGCAGCAGCCAGAAGGACGGACGGGGCAGGTGGACGGGCGTCCCTGACTGGGGGTGGCCTCTCCACTTCCCTGGGTTGGTGGCACGGGGGGCACCTGACTCTTGTGACTTCGTGACCTCGAGGAGCCCCTGCCTCCTGCTGTTCAGAAAATGACTCTCTGCCCAGGGCTTCGCCCCGCCTTCTCCGGCCCCGAGGGGTAGATGCTGGGGGCTGGAGCTACCTGCTGACCCCTCAGAGAGGACTGCTGGGGGGGGCACCTCTGCCCGTTCTCCGGGGATTTCAGGGCAGGAATCCTGTCTGACCTGCCCCTCTGGGACGAGCAGAGGTGGCCGGGTGGCAGAGGCGTGCTTGACTGGACAGGCTCGGCTGCCCCGTGTGGAGCCCGGAGACCCTGTGAGGCCTCAGCGCCACCTGCACATGCTGCCTCCGCCCCCACTGGCCACTTCCACTCGGGGCTCCCGTGGCCTCTCTCAGTCACAGTGCCCCTCCTCTCCTGTTGTCACTGTCTGCGCTCTGGTCCAACTCCTGCCCGCCCCGCCCCTGCAGAGGTGCACCTCGGAGCCTGGCGCGGGAGAGCTGGGTGAATGCCTGCCAGGTTGGGGGTGTGGCGGTAGGGGCGGGCGCTTCCTCCTCCAGGGGAGCCTCACGCCAAGTGACGACGCTAGCAGCAAAGGTGTACGGGGACAGGCTAGGCTGACCCGAGGGTGTGGTGTGTCCAGTGCCAAGGCCGCGCCCGTACAGGGGATGGGCTGTGCCCTGTGGGGCCTGAGTCACCCTTGGGGGCGGAAGATGAGAGGTGACAGCCCTCCCGAGGGGTGGCCCTTGCACTGCCCTCCAGGGCTGCGTGGAGGCACCAGGCCCTGTAGTCCCCAGGGCACACTGGCAGGTTCCCGGGGGGCTGCAGGGAATGGGGCGGTCAGCCTGCCCAGATTCTCCATCCACTCTGTCCCCTGCAGACGGAGGGGTGCAGCCTGGCCCCGTCCCCAAGTCGCTGCAGAAGCAGAGGCGGGTGCTAGAGCGCTTGGTCAGCAGCGAATGTGAGTACGGCCGCCGGTCCTGCGCTTGCGACACCGCTTGCCGTGCTGTGTCTCCCACTACCCCGAGCGCCGTGTCTGCTCCCTCCGGCCAGTCCAGGCCTGGCCTCCAGGGTCTTGGAGGCATGATGGATTTTCAGTCCCTTTGGGGCTGTTGATTGGGTGTCGGTGCTCTGGGCTCTGGGCTCTGGCCCCTGCCCACCGGGAGCATGCACTCTGGAAGGACAGGGAGGGCAGCATGACAGTCCCTGCAGGACAGAGAGCTGCCGGGGGCTGCGAGTACACTGGGTGCCCGAGCCAGCGAGGGTGAGGAGGCATCTAGCCCTCGGAGGGCACCGGGGGGTGCTCCAGGCCAACCAGACGTCACAGGCAGAGGCCTGGGGACACCCAGCATGGGCTGTGGGGAGGTGGGGGATAGAGAGCAGAACATGGCGGGCGGAGGTAGTGAAGGTGTGCCCGGCACACAGTAGGCCCGGCACACAGTAGGTCCTCAGAGGATGCACGTTGACTGGCAGGGTTAGGAGGCGGCTGGGCCGCAGGGCGTCAGTGCTGTGAGCAGCCAGGGCCAAGGGAGGGAAGGGGTCACAGGGGCCCTGGCGGTGACAGTGGCTGAGGAGTCAGCGTTGGAGCTGGGCTCAGGCAGCCCCTAGGCTTGAAGAGCTAGGGAGGGGGCCGCTTCGGGGGAGGGACAGCACGTCACCAAGGTGAGGAGGCCATCGGCAGGCCTGTCTGCCTCTCTCCTGCCGTCGTCCAGGCTCAGGGAGGGGTTTGCCTGGCCCAGCCAGCGTGCCCCTGCTCACCTGGCCACGTGGGGTGACGGTGCTTGCAGTCTCGCAGACCCCGTGTGTTCTCTCCTGTGCTTTAGCCAAGAGCTACATAGCGCTGGACGACTTCGTGGAGATCACCAAGAAGTACGCCAAGGGCGTCATCCCCGCCGACCTGTTCCTGCAGGACGACGACGATGACGAGCTGGCAGGCAAGAGCCCTGAGGACCTGCCCCTGCGCCTGAAGGTGAGCGTGGCTGGAGGCGCCCGTGGAGGGCTCTCGGCCCGGGCCGCGCCCCCCTGCGCCCCCCAGTGCTCCCCGGGGAGCTGTAGGTGGAGGGTCTCGCCCAACACAGGGGCCTCAGGGACTGTGTAGCTTGTCCCTGCGGAGGCCCGTCCTGCAGGGACGTCCCGATAACTGCGTAAGGACGCGTCTTTGTAAGGACGCACATGAAGGGAGGCCTTTCACGTGCGCTCAGGCTCTGAAACCAAGGGCACTGTCAGGGGCGGGCAGGTTCAGTGGGCGATGGACAAGCACGGGCACCTTCTCATCTTTCCCTGCCAAACGCCATCGGGGGAACAGGATGCCGTGCACTGGAGGCTGCCTTTCACTTAGACTTTGTCATTTTGAAAAATTAGCCGTTTATGGCACAGAGTGGAGGTCAGTTCCTCGAAGATGCCTTTTCCCTAAAGCAGAGTGCTGTGTTCAGGCGGCCAGGAGGCCCCTGCAGTGATGCCTGTTTATCTGGATCTGCAGGGGCTCGGGGAGCAAGCCGGGTGTGGTGCGGAGAGAGTGGCAGGGCGGTGACCGAGGGCCGACCTGAAGGGGGGAGCGTGCGCTTACACCGTTGGCCAGCGAGCAGCAGTGGCTTCAGGGAGCGAGGGAGGCTTATCCAGACGCCTGCCGACAGCCAGGAGTGGCTGCTCGTGTGCCAGGGTGTCACAGCTTTTGTTTTCCTGGTCACGTGGTTGTGACTAAGCGTGCAGATGTACAGTGTGGCCACACCGCCCTTCATCAGATTTCCCCCAGTTCAGCTCACGGGCTTGAATTAGTTGTGTCTGTATCTCACTTTGCCAAGAACAGCAGGATTTACAGAAGTCTGGCTATCTGGCCCCAGACAGGTCCATCACCATGACTGGCCAGGAGGGCCCTGGCCAGCACAAGGGCCTCTGAGCAGACGAAGCATCACAGAGGTCCTGGCGTTAGTCACACAAGAATCCGTCGGGTTCTGTGCATCCCCAGCTGCCTGGGAATGTGTGTGAGCTGCCGTCAGCGTGGGAGAGTGGACTGTGGGTGTGGGAGCGGGGTCAGGGCTGGTGACAGAAAGTGTGCTGACGTGTCGCCCTCCCAGACGCAGCGCAGTGTAAGCACCGTGCTGGCTGGAGATGGAGGCTCCGAAAGCTGCCCTCGGTGGGTGGGGAGGCCGACTTGGAAGCAAGTTCCACAGAGATGCTGCAGCCCAGAGAGGTGGGTGTGAAGGCCACGCTCAGGACCAACGAGCTGAGTGAGAGTCCCTGAGGGCAGGTAGAGTGTCCAGGGTGAAGGTTCTGAGACGCGGGGTCGGGATGGCCCAGGAAGCCAACCAGGGAGGCCATGGCTTTTATTGGAGGCCCACTCGGAAGCAGGCCTGGGCTAAGTGTGTTCACAGATGACATTAGTTTTCTTATTAAAGTGAGCGAGGGAAGGTGGAGCATTTGCTGTGGTTCTTCACAAAGAGGAGGTGCTCCCCAAATGCCAGTGAGTGTCAAAGGTGAAAGGGTAGTGGGAGAAGACCCATGGGCCAGGTGGTCCTGGCCTGGACATTGTAGTTTGCATTGTTCTGGCATAATTACTAATGATGCCTGCTTTCAAAAGCATCCTTGTTTGGACAGCAAGTTATGTTACCCTCCTTACTAGTAACAAGTTCAGTGCTGCAAGATACTCTGAAAGTCCTTTTTGGGAAAAAGAGATTTAAAGTATTCCGAAAAGAAATAAGGCTCTTTTTTTTTTTTTTCAGTTTTTGAAGTTGTCAGAACACTTTGATTCTTTTACAGTTTGTCTCATTAAAAGCCTTTGGAGAAAGAGAGAATGAATCATAGCAGGCGTCTCCTGGAACTAAAAAGCTGTTCCAGCCTTTATTAGCCCCCTGGAGGACGGAGAAAGGACACGTGCCTGGAGAGTCCTCAGCACCCCAGTGGGAAGTGCCAGATGCCTCTCTGCGAGCTGACGTGACCCCCAGGGATGTTCCAGGGTCCGAGCTGCCTCTTCTCAAGCCTTTGGTGACAGATGAAACCTTCTTAAAGATGAATTCAGGAATATTTTAAAGTCATAATGTTTTTGTATTAAATTATTGAGAATCCAGCACGTGAACATTCACTCAGGTCCGAGCAGAGTCTAGTTGAGATGAACTTGCCTCGACCTGCTGAGTGAGCGGTGGGTTCCTTGGTCGGCTTCCCCGGTTGTAAAAGGCTGTTTGCTCGGTTTCTCACATTAGCCGAGCGACTGGTGACCACAGCCCTGGCCAGGTTGCCCTCTCCTATCCTTTTGTGAACTGACTCCCTACTCATTTTTTTTTTTTTTTTTGGCCATGCTGCGCGACATGCAGGATCTTAGTTCCCCAACCAGGGATCGAACCTGTGCCCCTAATAGCGGAAGCACAGAGTCCTAACCACTGGACCACCAAGGAAGTCCCCCTACTCATTTTTAAAAATTTCTCTCCTGCTCAAAAAAAAGTTCATTTTAATTTGTTTGGGCTTTCTCTACAGAAAAGGTTTCTAGTCTCACAATTTGGTGGGGCCCCAAGAAGTAGGGCTTGGACAGAAGCTACAAGGGACAGAATTGGGACCGGAGAGAACCCCTGGTCGTGGTGGCCCAGGGGCCTCACCGTGCAGGCAGAGGCTGGCACCATTGGACATCGGGTTCTAGAAGCTTTGTGTCTTTTAAAGGTCCTCTCAACCATGTGATTGTGTGGCCTCATGGGCAAAAAAAAAAAAAAAAAAAAATAGTGTGAATGGTTTTAAGCATTAGGACAGGATTTCAGATTAGTTTTAAGGTCCCAGCTACTTGGGTACGTCCAGGCTAGCTCCCCCAAAGCTGTCCAGTGCTGGTTGTACAGAGAGAGAATGGCTGTGGGAACAGCCGCCCTGGAGTGCCTCTCATCTGTCTGGTTAGAAAGGCCCCGTCCACAGGGATGAGCCGAGAGGCCGCGGCTGATGCACTCGAGGGCTCTTTCCATCCTGTTGTGTTTCAGCTGGTGGGTGTGGCTTTGGGCCGAAGGGGCCCCTCCCAGAGGAAGCCGGAGCAGGTTCTTTTTGGAGACACTGGTTTGCTGTCTGGCAAGTGTCAGAAATCCCCACCAAGGCTAACCTTATGGCGTCTGACGTCCCCTAGTACCACCTCCAGATGGGGTGAGTGCCGTGTCTGCTTCTGGGAAGCTGGCCCCAGTGAGCTGGGGGAGCCCTTAGTTGGTTTACTGGTTTGTTCATTTTCTTGCCCATTCTAAAACAGAGAGTAAGTGGACCGTCACAAACACGTCAGGAGGAATGCAGCTCTGCGTGCACGTGCGTGTGTGTCTGTAGACGTGCATGCACACGCACACAGTCTTACACACTCCTGTTTCCCCTGTGAGCCCGGGTCACTCTCATCTGGAGAACTCACTCTCCTGGCTGCTCCCGGGCATCCTGGTCATCCTGAGTTGCCTGCCAGCCTCGGCTCTTGGGCAGATGACCGCCACACCCCAGTATTGTCACTCAGTTGTACACACCCAGGATCCCTGCCCCTCCTCCGCCCCCTGGTGGGTGGGGCAAAGCGAGTCTGTCCCCAGGGTGTGGGTGGAGGCTGTGCTGCCCACCTCACCCGGGCCGCTGACACGGCTTCTGTCATGTAGCCCCTCGGACGGGCTCTGGGTGCAGCTGGGCTTTGCTGCCCCCAGGCGTGGGTGACCTCTGCGAGGACCCAGTCCCTGGTGTGGTCCTCCTTGAGGAGGACCGAGTGAGCACCGGCACTGCCCACAGCTACTTTCTTTATTTACCCCCTTCGGCTTCCCTCCCGTCTCCCCGGAGCCATGGTGGGGCTGGAAGCCTCCGGGATTCTGTACAGAGAACCAGGCAGGTATGGGGGCCACCCTGGGTGGCAGAATCGCCCTCGCTTCCCTCGCAGCCCCTCATTCGTCTTCTGTTGCGGAAAAGGCCGAGGGTTTCTGCTGCTCTTTGCAGTGAGCACAGCCCGGGGGAGTGGGACCCAAGGCAGGGAGCGGTGCTGCCCTTGAATGTGGCTGTGAGGGTTGTGCGTCTGTTCTGAGCAGTTGGTGTGCAGGGGTGGGGGTGCAGGCGGCTGGCGTCGGGCCCCTGTCGCAGTGAAGACATCGCATCCGCCCCGTCGCAGCTGAACCGTTTCCATTCACATGGCTGCCGAACTCTCCTTCCCGGAATCCCCGCTCCGCTCCTGGGCCGGTCAGAGCCCAGCGTAGGCCGGTAAAGCAGCGGTTCCTCTCCCCCTTGGTGGATGGGTGAGCCGCTGAGGCTCGGTGAAGTCCCCTCCACAGGGGTGGCTGAGACGCAAGCAGCCCGGTGCTCCGTCATCTTTGCAAGTGTGAGGCCCGTGGGGAGGGAAGAGGGGGCCAGGTGGGCTCTGCCAGGCGCCCCAGGTCTCGCAGCGAAGACCAGCCCTCATAAGTCAGGAGACCCTGGTGGAGGGTTGGGAGTCAGGGGTGGGCGGGAGGGAGAGGCCGGGCCCTGCAGGATTGGGCGGGGTCGAGGGAAGGTTCGTGAGACCACGTGGAGCATCACCACCTGCAGAGGGTGTTACAGGTGGAGGGACCGTGCGGACCAAGGGCCCGGCTGTGGTTGAAACGGCAGGTGAGTTCGCTTTGCCCGGAGCCGGGGGCAGTGCAGGTGAGTGACAGAGAGCAGTGACACGGCAGAGAGTGGGGCTCCCACCCCGGCCGCATTCCAGTGCCCCTCCTTTGTCTGCACCCCTCCTCCCAGGTGGTCAGATACCCGCTGCACGTCATCATGGAGCTGAAAGAGTACCTGATTGACGTGGCGTCCCGGGCGGGCCTGCACTGGCTGTCCACCCTCGTGCCGACCCACCACATCAACGCCCTGGTCTTCTTCTTCATCGTCAGCAACCTCACCGTCGACTTCTTCGCCCTCCTCGTGCCCCTGGTCGTCTTCTACTTGTCCTTCATCTCCATGGTCATCTGCACCCTGAAGGTCTTCCAGGACAGCAAGGCCTGGGAGAGCTTCCGTGCCCTCACCAGCCTGCTCCTGCGATTCGAGCCCAACCTGGACGTGGAGCAGGCCGAGGGCAACTTCGGCTGGAACCACCTGGAGCCCTACGTCCACTTCCTGCTGTCTGTCTTCTTCGTCATCTTCTCCTTCCCCGTCGCCAGCAAGGACTGCATCCCCTGCTCGGAGCTGGCCGTCGTGTCCGTCTTCTTCACGGTCACCAGCTACATGAGCCTGAGCACCTCGGCCGAGCCCTACACCAGGAGGGCCCTGGTGACCGAGGTGGCGGCTGGCCTGCTCTCTCTTCTGCCCACCGTGCCCTTCGACTGGCGCTACCTGAAGCTCCTGGGCCAGACCTTCTTCACAGTGCCCGTCGGCCACTTCATCGTCCTGAACGTCAGCATCCCCTGCCTGCTCTATGTGTACCTGCTGTACGTCTTCTTCCGCATGGCCCAGCTGAGAAACTTCAAGGGCGCCTACTGCTACCTGGTCCCCTACCTGGTCTGCTTCATGTGGTGCGAGCTCTCCGTGGTCATCCTGCTCGAGTCCACCGGCCTGGGGCTGGTGCGCGCATCCATCGGCTACTTCCTCTTCCTCTTCGCTCTCCCCATCCTGGTGGCCGGCCTGGCGCTGATGGCTGTGGTGCAGTTGGCCCACTGGTTCTTGTCCCTAGAGCTCACCAAGGTTGTGGTCACCATGGTGGTCTGCAGCATCCCCCTGCTGGTCCGTTGGTGGACCAGGGCCAACTTCTCCGTGGTGGAGGTGGTCAAGTCCCTGACACGGAGCTCCATCGTCAAGCTTATCCTGGTGTGGATCACGGCCATCGTGCTCTTCTGCTGGTTCTACGTGTACCGCTCGGAGGGCATGAAGGTCTACAACTCCACGCTGACCTGGCAGCAGTATGGCTTCCTGTGCGGGCCGAGGGCCTGGAAGGAGACCAACATGGCCCGCACCCAGATCCTGTGCAGCCACCTGGAGGGCCACAGGGTCACGTGGACCGGCCGCTTCAAGTATGTCCGCGTGACGGAGATCGACAACAGCGCCGAGTCGGCCATCAACATGCTCCCGCTCTTCATCGGCGACTGGGTGCGCTGCCTCTACGGCGAGGCCTACCCGTCCTGCAGCTCGGGGAACGTCTCCACGGCCGAGGAGGAGCTCTGCCGCCTCAAGCTCCTGGCCAAGCACCCCTGCCACATCAAGAAGTTCGACCGGCACAAGTTCGAGATCACCGTGGGCATGCCCTACAGTGGCGCCAATGGCACCCGCGGCCCCGAGGAGGACGACATCACCAAGGACATCGTGCTGCGGGCCAGCAGCGAGTTCAAGGACGTGCTGCTCCACCTGCGCCAGGGCAGCGTCATCGAGTTCAGCACCGTCCTTGAGGGCCGCCTGGGCAGCAAGTGGCCCGTCTTCGAGCTCAAGGCCATCAGCTGCCTCAACTGCATGGCGCAGCTCTCCCCGGCCAGGCGGCAAGTGAAGGTGGAGCGCGACTGGCGCAGCACCGTGCACGGCGCCGTGAAGTTCGCCTTCGCCTTCTTCTTCTTCCCTTTCCTGTCGGTGGCCTGAGGATGCGTCCTGTTGCAGGAGTGTCGGTGCATGTGGCTGCCAGGACCTCCCCCCACGGCCTCCCGGCTGAACGGCGCAACACTAACCACTGTGCGTGCGTGCGTGTGTGTGTGTGTGTGTGTGTGTGTGTGTGTGTGTGTGTGTGTCCGCACGCATGCGCAAACGCAGGGCTTTGGAGACCGTTTGTTACGTGTAGTCTGCTCGCACCTCTGTGAACGGGCTGACTCCTTTAGCTGTGTCCACTTCGACTGCCCTGTGTGGTTGGAGATGGCACGCACAGCCTCGACCCGCAGTCCCGACCTCTCCGTGCGCAGCTGGTGTGCCAGGCTAGACTAGGATTCCTGTGCCCGAAAAACACTTTACAGATGCTGTCCTCCCTCCCCTACCACCTCCATGCACGCCCCGGCCCCTCATTTACGTCTGTTTGGGTTTGTTATTTAAAGAACCAATAGTGCTGCTGTGTAAACTCAACGATAGCTTTTCTTATTTATTTGGTCACTGCTAAGCCTTGACAGCTGTTTGCAGATCCTGGGGGCCTGCAGAGCCGCTCTGTCATATGACCAAGGCCCTGCCTGATTCTGAGATCGGAGGCCACACAGGCGGAAGCCCCGAGCTCTGCAGCCTGCAGCCTGCCCGCCTCGCTGCTCTCCTGTCTGGTGGGTAATGGGTGAGTTTGCGAGGGTCTTGCCCGAATCCACCGGCACTAGGAAATAGAAGGAACCCGGGGCGTCCCCTCCCGGTGCTCAGAAACGCTAGGCCATGTTCAGAACCAGAAAGCAGAAAGTCAAGGTCCTAAAGCAGCCGAAATAAAAACCTTTGATGAAATCCACTGTCTTTTTCTTTCTTTAAAAGGCTTTTTTTTGTATGTGTGAGGGAATCAACAGGTGACTACCCTTGTACTGAGGTGCATACAAGTGCAGCTGGGGTTACAAAGAGCAGAACTTACCCTCAGTGAGTGACCTGACACTACTAGGCCGGGGGCCCCTGCAGCGTTTGCACCATCACCCAGCTGTCTGCCTGGGTCTTACTAGGTGTGAAATGCTCATGGTCATGATTATTTGTGAAACTGAAATCACCACTGAAAGGGCACATACGTGGTTATTCATGGTTCAGTAGCTGTGTTGTTCAGCAGTGTGTTGCTTGTGAAACCATATCCTGTATTCAGTGATGAACTATGATAATTCCATAGAATTATCATCAGAACTTGAGCTACCTAGGGGGGGCTAGAGCAGCTTGGGGTCCCTCAGCAAACTTAGCACCCTGGGCACGGGTGCATGCCTGTCTGGGTCCCTTGGGCAGGGGGACGTGTCTGTCTGGGTCCCTCCGGTCTTTGGTTTCTTCCCTGAGGTTGAGGACAGCCTGGTCCCCTCCTGCCCCGCAGTGGGCAGTGACCCCCACCCAGTGAGCTGCATGTCCAGTTCTTTGCTGTGGTCAGGAAACCTGGAGTTGTTCACACATCCTTTTGTGGTTTGGAGTTGACTCAGGGTGTGGCCACCTCCGTTTTGAAGACACATCTCACCTTGGTGGGTGGCATCTGCATCCCTTCATTGCTAACTCTTCCTGTTTTGTCTTCCTGCCTGGTCTGGTCTGCCTGAAATCCCATGTTGGGAAGTGCTCAGGAGGGTGGCATCCCTTTGTGCCTGTGGGTCTCTTCCCAGGTAATGAGATGAGGTTAAATGTCAGCCCCACTCCCCTCTCTGATCTGGAGGTTTGTGAGGCCATGAAATGAGTTCACAGTTCAGCTTTGCCTCCCAGACTCCCCACTGATTGTCCGGAAGGCGAGGAAGCTGCCTGGCTTTCTGAGTGAATGCAGATGACCTCATATCATCCTCACTGGGCAGGGGGCAGGTGCCGTGACAGCCCTGATCCACAGAAAACAGGTTCCGGGAGGAGATCACACCGCATGTGAGCAGCAGGGCCAGTATTAGACCGAGATCTGCTGGTGCCCTGTCCTCTGGGTCACGCTGTTATTCGGCTCCCGAGCAGAGCGCCTCCTTGGAGCAGGGGGTGGTGTGGTCTCACGGGGATTGCCCTGCATCCGCCATTCAGCCCCTGTCCCTAGGTCCCAGTGTCCTGATCTATAAAATATAAGTCTGGGTTAGGTCAGTGGTTCGCAAAACTACTTAGCAATGAAACGCTGTTTAAAAAACCAAATGTGGGACTTCCCTGGTGGCGCAGTGGTTAAAAATCTGCCTGCCAATGCAGGGGACACAGGTTCAAGCCCTGGTCTGGGAAGATACCACAGGCCGCGGAGCAACTAAGCCCATGCGCCACAACTACTGAGCCTGCGCTCTAGAGCCCGTGCTCCGCAACTAGAGAAAGCCCGCGTGCAGCAACCAAGACCCAACAAAGCCAAAAATAAAAATAAAAAAAATTAAGAAAAACAAAACAAACAAAAAAAGCCAAATGTATTTGATCAGATGGGCCTTGCTAGTTTCCTCCCTGTTTACCACACTTAGTTCAATACTTTACTACAGTTATCTACGGTGATAACTCCTTCCTGGAACAGGCTTTCTATCTTAAATATTTTAGGCAGTAAGGGTGAAGTTCAAAGGTTCTTCCTGAGTCCTTTGGGTCTTGCTTCTTTTCACCTCTAAATAATCCACATGCCAGAGTGGCACATCTTGGAGCAGCTTGCCCCGAACACACCCCCATCGGTCTCAAAAGGAAGTTTTACCAGAAACTTCTTTCACATTCTCAAGGAACAGATAATTGGTATAAACACGAATAAAGAATACAGAAAAGAGGGCTTCCCTGGTGGTGCAGTGGTTGAGAGTCCGCCTGCCGATGCAGGAGACATGGGTTTGTGCCCTGGTCCACGAGGATCCCACATGCCGTGGAGTGGCTGGGCCCGTGAGCCATGGCCGCGGGGCCTGCGCGTCTGGAGCCTGTGCTCTGCAACGGGAGAGGCCACAAAAGTGAGAGGCCTGCGTACAGCAAAAAAAAAAAAAAAAAGAATACAGAAAAGAGCAACTTTGGATGGAAGAATCTTAAAAGAGTTTATTGATGGTCTGATGTAACTTCCTCATAAAAATCACTGTCCTCATCCAAACCCACTGGTGAAGGAACACCTTTCCTTAAGGCTTTGTTAGCAGCAATGTTGCCTTTTTCCTGCTTTCCTCTTGAAGCCAAGCAGGACCTTGTGGGGCTCCTAGCCGCAGAAGCCTTTTTGTGTCCCCTGTTTCTTGTTTGTAGGAAATAGGTTTCAGTCTCCATGACCTTCCCTGAGTTCCAAAGGGCAGGTTCAAACAGCTGTTGACCAGAAAAAGGAGGTGATGCCGAGACAAGGGAGGAGCAGTCAGAAAACACTAGTGCAGCCTAGGGGCAGGGTCCTGGTTCTGCCTCAAGGGATACACATAACAATATCTTTGAGCTCCTCTACAAAACTAAAATCCCCAACAAATGGAAGATGTTAAGTACTTGATGAAGCGTTCTTCATTCCAGAGAAGGTCACAGTTTGACAACCTCAAGAACCAGAGAAGCTCATTAGGAGACCACCTGAGGCCAGATTAAAGGAGCAGGCCCTGCACACACCCTGATAATAATCAGCAACCCACCCTTGAACCATTGCTATAAAACTTCTCACCAAAGCCCTGGGTTGGGACACACAAGTTTTTGAGGGCACAAGCCCGCTGTGTCCCCCTTTGCCTGGCAAGGCAATAAAGAAATTCTTTTCTACACCCAAACAAACAAACAAAAACAAATGTATAGAACTCCGTGCAAAAACAGTGTTATTTGTAAGTTCAGGTGTAACCTGTGCAGCAGATGAGAATAGGAAGCCACCTGGCTGGTTTGAACCCCTCATCCCAGCTGTGTGGCCTCGGGCAGATTCACACTTTCCAGGCCTCCGGTGCCTTTTCTGTAAATTGGGGATGTAACAGGGTCTGCCTCATCGGTTGTTTTTAGGATTAAACTAGTTAATTTTATTGCAGGGTGGTCACAACAGTGTCAGGCACTAGTAAATCTCAGTATACTTGTGTATGTTTTAAATGAAGTTTAGCATTCATGGAACTTTAGAACCAATTAAGAACCTTTATATAGGCACTCACCAGACGAATGTCCCTTCTAGCTTTTAAAAAGTGTAACCTTTGTAAAAATAGCCCTGTTTAGCTGAACGGAACTTATTGGAGTGGCTTCATCCAAATGGGACTGGTGTCAGATGATGCTCTGTGTGCACCCACCTCCCAACCACCACACCCGCCGGGACACACAGTCCTGCCTTTCTCCCTGAATCACAGCTTTAATTCCTCATGACTACGCATTCAGAAAAGGTTGGCTAATACGTATGACTTATCATCTAAAACATTCCTCATTTAACTTAACTAATGAGCTTTGATTGCGTTCATTGCCGCCCTCGAACAAATATTTATTGCACTGTGATGCTGAGCAGATGCTGTAATTGCATGGTTTGAATCAAACCCGGTTTCCACCCTCAGGGAAATCACACGAGTCAGATGTGTGTGGGCCCCAGTGCGGAGTCAGAAGTGCCCTCCTGCCTTCAGACACAGGAAGTGCTATGGGGGCCCAGAGAAGGCAGAACTTCAGCCTGGGGAGGGGGACGGGGTCCGGAAGGCTTCTGGGAGGAAGTGGGGTTTGCCCCATTTTGATAGCAAGGGGAGAGACTGGATTTGGTGAGGTCAGAGGAAGGCTCTTCAACCTTCAGGGCACCCATTGACGCCTCAGGCATCGCCCAGGACGCCAGGGGGTTCCAGAGGATAGAGCTTGGGGTCCAAAGGCCAGGTTGGAATTGAGTCTCTGTCCTGAAGGCAGCTAGAGCCCCTCTCTTGACTCTGAAGCCGGGGCCCTCATAAGGTCAGGGCTGAGCTCTGGAAAATGGGTCAGAGGGTACTTTAAGGCACCGTGTGGAGGAGAAAGGAGACAGTGGAAAGGTCATCCCCCGTCTCCCAGCAGACCTGGCCAGCTGGCCCTTTGGTGGTAGATACTGCTTCTACGGAAGCTTCCACGGGGCCATAAGCACCAAATGGCCTTGGCCCCTGTGGCCCTGAGGATATCCGGCCTGCTCACTGTCCTCCTTTCATGTTGATAAACAGGCCGCTGTCTGCCGGGCCCAGGACCAGGTGGTAGGCGCACGGAGGGGTTTGCAGAGGTCAGGCTGTTGGCGGCAAAGACTCCTGCTTCCGGGAGCTGATGCCCACCCTCTGTGAGCGGGGTAGGGGACCTAGGTCTCTGAGCATCACTGTGGGTCTGGCACTTTGTTTACATGAGGCTGTTGGGTCCTGAGAACTAGGTCCCATGGCCCGCCCCCTGCCAACATTTACACGTGAGAATTGTTAAAGGTTCATGTTCATGTTGTGTGGACTTGGCGGAAGTTACATGGCCAGGAGGTGGCAGAGGTGGCACAGAACCAAAGCCTGTTCTTTTTACAGAGCCACAAAGAAACCACCGTGTTCCTGGGGCTTAAAATCCCTTTTCAGAACATTGCCCGCAGGGGCCACCCTCGGGCCTGCCAGGAAAGAACTGTGCTGACCGCAGGGGCCACCAGCAGATCACACCATGTCCGAGCGCCTGCCAGGCCTTCATCTCTCTGGGCCTGCGGGAGCACCAGGGGCTGGTCTGCGGTGGTGGGTGGAGGTGGGGGGTTGTCTCACGACGCTTCCATGAAGCATCACAGCGTTTGCGCTGCTCGGGGAAGACCCAGTTGAGGCCTGGAGAGGGTTTGGCACCAGAGTTTCCCATGCATCGCAGTGAGACCCCCCGCTTCTGAGTGCCCCAGAGGGGTATCCTTTCACGGAACCTGCGCTGTCCATCCTCTTGGGGGGTGGACAGCAGTATCAGAAAGGCCGCACTCCCCTTGTGGACGTGCTGCTAAAGACCAGTTCTTCAACGTTCAATTATTCAAATGCTCTTTTCATTTTTTCATTTCCATGCCTATATCCCAATCACACGTCATGTAACTGCAAAAACCCAAATTTCTGCACGTACTTATTTCAAAGTTGTCCGTAAAGCAGGACCTTGTCATTCCTGAACGTGCCGTGCGACAACAGAATCCTTTAACCATCCCAACTCCCGATCTGCGTGTCCAGATGTCAGGGTTAAAGCCACAGCAGCCCGCTGTGCACACATAAACCTCACCGAGAAGCTCTGGGAGAGCTCCCTGCACCTGGCAGGGTCTTCACCTGGGGACCAGTGCTGCTTGTCATCATGAAAAAAAGAAAATTAATTCGTTCAACAAATGCTGAGCACCTACGGTGTGCTGTGCTCTTCTCAGGCACAGGGGATGCAGCAGTGAACAGAGCGGTCCTCACCCTGGTGGGCGTGACGTTTCCTGGTTGGGGGCTGGGGGACCATCAGCCAATAATAAAGTGACATAATGCCCCATAGAGAAAGGAGCCACAATCACCTGCCATGAGTGCTTTAGAGGCTCCTGTCCAATTTGCCAGGGTTCGTGTGTTTTCTCCTTTAATCATCGTGGCAGCCGTTGCAAGATAGACATTTCCACTTTGAAGACGCGGGAGGGAAAATTACCACCCCCCAGAGGTGTCCATGTGCTAATCCTCTAAACGAGGCAAAAGGGACTCCGCAGATGGGTTAAGGGTTTTGAGATGGGAGACGATCCTGGATTATCCAGGTGGATGCAATGCAATCACAAGGGTCCTTACGAGAGAGGGGCAGGAGGATCAGGGAGAGAGAGATTAAGGATGATATGCTACTGGCTTGAAGATGAAGGAAGGGACCATGAGCCAAGGAACGTAGATGCCCCTAGAACCTGGAAAAGGCAAGGAATGGATTCTCCCCTAGAGTCTCCAGAGGGAACCGGCCCTGCTTGAGAGTTTTCATCTTGATATTAGCCCAGTGAGACCCATTTCAGATTCTGACCTCCAGAACGGTAAGATAATGAATTTGCATTGTTTTGGGTCACTAAGTTTGTGGTCACTGGTTACAGCAGCCACAGGAAACTCATACAGAGATGGAGTGGGTCAGGAGGTTAGTGTTTTCCTCCAGCTCACACAGCCTAGTCTTGATGGAGCTCAGACTCCAGCCCCCCTGCTGGCCCTCTGCCTGGCCATTTCCTCCCAGCTCCATAGAGCAGTCTGAAGTTCTCTTCCTGTAGTGGAAGCTAACGTACACATTTATGGCGGTACTGAGCGAGGAAGACAGTAGCCATCCTCCTGTTACACGGGGGACCGAAGACCTCTGTGTTCTGACCGTAAGAGCTCTTGACAGGTGGAACTTCCCAGGGGCCTCAAAACCTTTCTGCAAATAGGGGGAGAAGGGGGGTATAAATTATATATGAAATGAATGGATGAAAAAATAAGATGGACACAGTAGTTACTTTTAGAAAGCAAAATGAATAGATTAGGATATCCTTAAAAGGGTACCTAGCTACGTTTCTATAATAAAATGTTGGGATGAAAATTACCCCCGCAGTCTTTACCTATCTGTACACCCAACCACCCCAAATTTTAAAGATTCCCTGGGAACCCACTTAAGTCACTCTCTGAAAAGTGATATGGTCCTACATTCTCCACCGTTGGTGTGGGATCGACCTCTAGGTGGATCTGCGTGCCCCACTCTATACCCCCTGTTCACACTGGTTGGTGTCCTTGCTGAGTTCTGCTGGGGGACTTCTATCCCTTCTAATGCTTTGACCCAAGCCTGGGCCAAAACTCCCCTGGGTTCCCTGTCACTCGCCTGAGCCAGGTGGACCTGAGCCGGGACCAGGACAACACACAGCATTATGAGTCCTGCTGGCTTACGAGGTAGCGCTCCCTCCAGGGCCCCCCGCCCAGGCTCACTCCTCAGGGCCCTGGGAGGAGGGCTCGCCCCAGTCCCCTTTGCCTGTTTCCCACCACACGCTGCTGCTGTGTGTGTCCCTGCCGGTAAGGAGCACCTGCCCTCACACCTGGAAGAGACCTCAGGCTCTTCACCATTCTGCTTCCTCTTCCTTCTCGGGTCCTCATCCAGCTTCCAGGTAGAAGCACTCATCGACACCCTAAAGACTAAAAGCCCTAACATCAGAGCCCAGCATCCATAATCTGCTCAGTCTCACCCCTGCCTCCCCCCCGGCCCCTCTGCTGCCCTGGTCTTGGCACTGAACTTACCTCCAGCCCCAACTGCAGGGCTGCTGACCACCCCCCGTAGCTGGGACCCGAGGCCAGGGGAAGCTGTGAGCTCTAGCTCCTGGGCGGGACACTTCTCCGGCCTTGGCTGATGTCCCAATCTCTGCGTTTCTCCCTTAATCCATGTCCTGGGTCCCCCCCTTCTTTTCACTTCTGGGATGCCTCCCCCATTCAGTCTCTGAGGATTCCCTCCCCCAAAGTGGTGCCTGGTCACCCCAGATCCCCCTTGATTGCTGCTCTGGCGAAGACAGGCCAGGCTCTTTGATGGTGACCGGTCCCCCCAAGCAGGAGGGACAGGGCGTCGGATGTGGGCCAGCGGACAGGGTTCGAGTCCCCAGACCCCAGCAGCTGCTGCCCCTCTGTGTGGTTTCTGAGACCTCTGACCCCCACCCCAAGGTGCCGCCCGGAAACCCTTGGGTTCCTTCTCTCTGCCTGTTACCCCCGAAAGTGAGGGGTTTTGTTTTTGTTTTTACCAAAACTCCCCACCTCCCTGCTCGGCCTCCTTGAGGGTCCCTGCCCTCAGCATGGGGTCTAAGACCAGACCCAGGCAGAGAATTGACACCCACGGGACCTAGAACCTCTCAGAGGTTCCCAGCTCTCTGGCTAAAGCCAGGTCCCACCCTCCATCCAGGTGTGTCTTCACCTCCCCTCGCAGCCTCGGCTGCCCTCAGGCTGGACCTGCCCATCTGGGACCCTCGCCTCAGCTGCCTCTTCTCCCGAGTTTCTGCTCCTCTCCGGGACCCGCCTGCCCACGTTCACTGTCAGTGCCTTTGGTGAGTCATTTCCTGTCCCGAGAGAGTGGTTGTCTCTGGCAGAGTCAACCCCGAGGTGCTCACGCCACCGTAGCAGAAGCGGACCCTGACCCCCTTGTACCGGGCCCACTGAGTGGGCAAAGATCTCTTCCATCATTAGGACTGCTTGCTGGCAGCTCCCAGAAATGGACTCTGGCTGACTCGGGGGGTTGTTTGGGCACAAGCATTGTTATCGAACTCAGGTCCGGCTGTTCGCCGCTCAAAAATCAATACATGAGAGGCAACTATTGGTAGAAATGGAAAACACTGCTTTTTTTTTTTTTTTTTTTTTGCGGTAGGCGGGCCTCTCACTGTTGTGGCCTCTCCCGTTGCGGAGCACAGGCTCCGGACGCGCAGGCTCAGCAGCCATGGCTCACGGGCCTAGCCGCTCTGCGGCATGTGGGATCCTCCCAGACCGGGGCACGAACCCGTGTCCCCTGCATCGGCAGGCGGACTCCCAACCACTGCGCCACCAGGGAAGCCCCGAAAACACTGCTTTTAATCAGGAAGCCAGCAATCTGGGGAGAAGGCAGACTCAGTGTCCCCCAAAAAACCAACTCTGAAGGTTTTGCTCGGCCATGAAAGTTTTTAAAGGGAAAAAGGGAAGTAATTTCCGTTAATCATTGAGATGGGAACTCAGGGCCGTCGCCACCTCCATGTGTGCAGGCTTGTCAACTCCTCATGACCTTTCTTGTTTTTTTTGTTTTTTTTGTTTTTTTTTGCGGTACGCGGGCCTCTCACTGTTGTGGCCTCTCCCGTTGCGAAACACAGGCTCCGGACGCGCAGGCTCGGCGGCCATGGCTCACGGGCCCAGCCGCTCCGCGGCATGTGGGATCCTCCCGGACCGGGGCACGAACCCACGTCCCCTGCATCGTCAGGAGGACTCTCAACCACTGCACCACCAGGGAAGCCCTCATGACCTTTCTTTAGCTAATATCTTGTTCACACAGTTTGTGAGATTACTGAAGGGGAAGCCAGGGAAGAGATCTGGTCATCTGTTAATTACTTATTCTTTATTCCTACTTCTTGATCTACAGAAAGAACCAACAAGTTAGGAAGGTATTGTGTGAGCAAAAGATTTGAAAGGTGTGCTTGGGCCAGAGCTGAGTAGGGCATGGGGCAGCCTGATTTAAAAGTTAGTCACGATGCAGTTTTGCTAAAGTGATAAGAGAAAAGGGATTCCCTGGAGAGGACTGTTTCCTGCAAAGAGCTACTTACAAATCCCCCCCCCCTTCAGAGATCATTCCATTTCTATGGGATTAAGGACGAAGGTCCATCTTCTGTAACTGCTTAATCCTGAGAAAGGGCGTCGAGGTCTTAGAGTGAAAGTTATCGACGTGGGTTTGAAGCATCTCTTTGCTGACAGTTTTAGCTGCCCATTTATATATACGGGCAGAACAAGCTACTATTATTTGGATGCCCACAAATATATAGATTATTATGAGCAGTAGTGTTAATCCCATTCTCTTGAGGGCAGTGCTTGGAATTGTGCTAGCCACAGATTCAATACTGCTCAAGATAGAGCGGCTTGTGTCATGGCTGCAGTCTGGTCATCGTGCAGTTAGCTTTTCCCTCTGGAGGCAGTTATAGCATCTGTAAAACAACTCAGGAAGGTACATCAGCTACTGAATCTGTGACTCTATCGTCCTCATCGTTAACTGCTCGAGCCTGCTCTTTTGTGACTCAGGGAGGCCTGGGAGACTTCAGCTTTTATACAAACAAGAGGCAGGGGACATAGAGGGACCTTTGTACTTGGGAGGGGGCCCGCACAGGGCTCTGCACAGCTCCAGCACTAGAAGATACCAGCACCTCTCCATTTATCTTTATCCCTCGCAGGTGCCCTTCCTCTCTGGTAGTGGAGCCCTGACCTTGAGCTGGACCTTTGGCTACCCAGGAACAGCCCTGTTTCCCAGCCTTCCCTGCTGCGGGCCTAATTTCTGGCCACTGGAAATAATTGGAATGGATACAACATTCTTCTCCCGGCCTGAGTGTCAGGGGAGAGGTTGGGTTGGCCTCGCTTGGCTCAGACACTGACCCCATGACTAAAGCAGGCAAGACACTTGGACCAGCACTGCACCCAGCCTGCACACATGAGGTTTCTCCCAAACCAGTTCATAGCCCAGTTACCAGTAGAGGGGAAAGTGGCTGCTGGTGGCGATGAACAGCATCCCTGCCCTCCCAACCTGCATGGCTGCAGGGACTCCAGATTCTGGCCAGCAGTGCCAGGGGTCCTGGGGGTGCATGCAGAGGCCAGCCCATCCTCCTGAGTGGTGGCGATGGTTTGGTCAGCCTGCTTGCTCCAGGCACAGCAAACCCCTCTCCTCCCCGACCTCCCCCTCCCCCAGCCCCCTCCTCCCTCCTGCAGGCTCCCTGCTGCCCTCTGCGCAAGGCCTCTTCATTCTCCGCACGGACACAGGCTACCCTGATTTCCCACAGGGACCGAGCTGCAGGGTTTAGCAAGACTTCACTGAAGATTGGTCCCGGTGCGAGGGCACAGCGATGATGTCATTCAACAGGCTTCTAGGGGGCCCAGGCTCCGTGCTGACCACTTACGCAAGGGTTTTCTTCTTTAATCTGCACCACCCCACGAGGTAGGTACTATCATTCTCCATGCTTTGTGGATGAGAAAACTGAGACGCGGCAAGGGTAGGTAACGTCCCCAAGATCCAAAACTGCCATCAAAGCCAGGCTTTGAATCCCTGAAATGGGCTCCAGCGTCCCTGCCCTGGACCACTTAGCCTCTGTGCTGCTCACACAGTGGGCACCCAAAAAGCGTTTGTCGAACGAACAAATGAGTGATTAAACAGGTTAGTAAAGGTAAATGGTGAAGTTAGGTCTTATCTGGCACCACTCGTAGGCATTACACGTGTATTAAATGAATAAGTCACTTCTCCAGCCATCCACCTCTATTGCATGTTCGTACATCTTTTTGCATAATTTTAATAATGGATTCCTTTCCTTTTTTTTTCTTTTTTTGCGGTACGCGGGCCTCTCACTGCTGTGGCCTCTCCCGTTGCAGAGCACAGGCTCCGGACACACAGCTCAGCAGCCATGGCTCATGGGCCCAGCCGCTCCGCAGCATGTGGGATCTTCCCGGACCGGGGCACGAACCCGCGTCCCCTGCATCAGCAGGCAGACTCCCAACCACTGCGCCACCAGGGAAGCCCCCCTTTCCATTTTTATTTTTACTTTTGTCCTCCTAATATTGCTGCCTTTTGCGGATGTCAGTTCCTCTCTGAAATTCATTGTCACTTGACTGTGTGGGCCCCGTGTGGAATTCTAACAGCATCCAGGTAGCAACAATGGGGCTTTGTTTTTTAAAAGAGGACATGGTTGTTTTAAATGAATCACTCACAACTCGGGCAATTATCTTGAGCTCCAAAAGCTTCTCCGTTGCTAGGAAACCAGCTCTCCAAGCTGGTAAGCCTTTGCTGAAGTTTCCTCGTCAAGTGGTTCCACTTCTGCAGGCCCTGAGCCAGCCTGCTGTTCCAGGCTGCGAAGTTAGCTCCCAGCAGAGGAAAAGCAGGAGCAGTGGCCCGAAAACACCCCTCGGAGGTCACCCATGGGGACCTGAAGTGGCTCAGGTGGCGGAGACTCCAGGACCCAGTCTGGGGGCACACTGCCTGGGGGAGGATCCCCAGCTTTTGGCCTTGGGTGAGGTACCCCTCTCTCTCTGTGCCTCAGTTTCCATCTTTGTAAAATAAGGAAATCACAGCATCCTCTCTTACAGTGACTTGCCGATGAAATGAGATGATGCACACAAAGCTCTCAGCACGGTGCCTGGTGCAGCGCACGGCTCACAAGTGCCCGCTGTTAACACAACAATGACATGGAGTGTGAAGGGTAAGGATGCTGACAGGGCAGCTGGGCAGGTCACCGAGGGGCCCACACTCCAGGCCAAGGCTCAAGGGCAGAGTCCAGTGGGTGTCAGGAGCCTCAGAGGCTCAGGGCTCGGGGGAAACAGGGTGATGGCTCTGCTTTCATCTGAGCAGAGGATGGTCTGCAGTTGGGAAGAGGTCTGGCGAGGGGAGCAGAGTGTGAGCCTTGTTTCACGTGGCCCCTGGAGTGCTCACCCTGCGGCCTGCCCACAGCGCAGCCCGGGGCCCGTCCACGTGTGCCGCTCCCCGCAGGGCCCTGGCCCTCTAGCAGCCCCACACCCCTCTGTGCTACCATCTGGCTGCCAGCCCCTGAGCACTGCTCAGAGCTCCCGGCAAGGCCCCACCCTGGCTGCCCCCAAGAAAGGCCACGTGGAGGCCGGTCCCGCCTTTGCTGCTCGACCTTAGGCGAGTACTTGGACCTCTCTGGGTTCCTCATCTGTGAAAGTGGGCAGGAATCTGCTGAAAGTGTTGGCTGTGAGATCAGAATGAAGGTACCTGAGTGTGTCCACTCCCCAGAGCCACTGTGACAAAGGACCACAAACTGGAGTGGTTTAAAGCAACACATTATTCTCCTACAGTCTTGGTGGGGGAGGGGTCAGAAGTCTCACTGGGCTAAAATCGAGGCGTCGGCAGGGCTGTGTTCCTTCCAGAGGCTCTAGGGGAGAATCCATTTCCTTGCTTTTTCCAGCTCCTGGAGGCCACCCACGCTCCTTGGCCTGTGGCCCCTTCCTCCATCTTCAGAGCCAGCAATGACAGGTGGAGTCCTCATGTCACATCTCTCTGACCCTTTTTGCATCGCTGCATCTCCCTCTGAGTACAGCCAACAGAGGTTCTCTGGGACCTTCTGGGACTCACGTGACAGGCTGGTCCTCCCTGGATAGTCCAGGATACGCTCCCCATCTCAAGGTCCATAATCTTAATCACACCTGCGGAGTCCCAGAGCTGGTGCTCAGTCAGTGCTGGGTGGGGCTGGATTTGGTAGGGCTGAGGCCACGGTAGCGTCACCATCCTTGGGGCATCTGCCATGCCCCGGCGCTTCCACCATCTGAGTTTGAATCCAGACTCCTCAACTTACAAGTTCTATGAATTTCGGCCCAAGTGAAATCTTACTCTCCCTAAGCCTCAGTTTCTCCAGGTGTAAAATGGGTGTAACACTCGTACTCCCCCCTTCCCCCACAAAAGGCAAAACATGAAGCCTAAACGAGATACTACATGTAAAGCCCCCATACAATGGGGCCACAGGGTTTAACAAGGTATTTTTTATTACCTCACTCGTCATCCCAGCAAGAAGGCGTGGCACCACCCTCTATTTACACACGGGGTTGAGAGAGGTTAGCCCATTGTCCAAGGTCACACAGCCCGGAAGTGGCTTTCTCCTCCTTTCTCCTCTGTCCTGGGGTGGAGTGGTTGATGGAGAACTTGGCCAATCAAAGTCCTGCCAGCAGACCCACCAGGACAGCCACTTCCTTCCTCCTGCTGGGCCCGAAGTTAAAACGCCCTCTTGAAAGTGGAGGCAAGGCCCGGGCTCCCAGGAGGGGAGCAGGGAAGCCATGGGGTACACGAAGCGCTTCCCCCCACAGTCTCTGGCTTATCTCAGCCATCGCAGCATGTGGGGCTGGGCCTCTCTGGCTTCCAGAACCAATCCAGATGCCCTGTGGTCTGGTTCCTCCCAGATCTTGTTCCCCAGGACACTGAAGCCTACGTGGTGGTGCTGCTGGGGGAGCACCGTATTAGGAGTTAACTGGGCCCAACTAGAAATGTGGCTCCAGCACCTGCTAGCTGTGTGATTCTGAGCCAGTTCCTTCACCTCTCTGAATCTCAGTTTCCTCATCTGTACCATATTCTCAAGTTGGATGTGAGACTCAAAAAAGGTGAGGGGAGAGTGTGAGAATATTTGAAAATCATGGTGGGCTATGCGTCCTTGCTTCAAAACAAAACAAAACAAAACAAAGCAAAGCAAAGCAGAACAAAACAAAACAAGACAGCTGTCATTTATTGAGAGCTTACGTGCCAGGCACTGCACTTTGCAGGCCTTATCCAATTTAATCTCGCCCCTCCCCTCACGACCCCAAACCACGAGGTCAGTATTATCATCAGCTCCATTTCCTCAGTGTTGAAATCAGAGCTCGGAAAGGTAAAAGGCTGCCGTAGGAGCTGGAGGCAGGAAAGCCTGGAAGTGAGCCAGCCAGGCTTCCCATGTGTATCCCCACCCACCATATGTGCCTCCTGACGGGACCCATGGCCCGTTAAAAACAAACAGCATTCCAAGCCTCATTTTCCATGTAACATTTGTTATTTTATTGGAAAAAGCTGGTATTAACATATTTATAATTTTATTCAACAGCTGGATAGTTTGTGAGACACCAAAGAAAACAAGAATGCACCTATGAGTTACAGAGTCCAAAATGGTCAGGCCTGTCTACTCTACCACCACTTATCTGATGCCACCGAGCGATCAGTCCTCAGAGAGTGTTGAAAGAAAAACAAAAACAACCCAACAACTTCACAATGACTATGTGAACGCCCGTACATTCAAAAAGAGCAGAAAATTTAAACGGTGAGGAAGCAAAGTTTGTGACTGTGTTACTGGCCCTCTGCCATGTCTAGTTTTGCCCCTCCCCGTCAGCATCTTTTCTCAACACACATTTTATTCATAATTTGCTTTGGACATCATTATTTTCCAGGGATCCAAAGGCATGCTTTTTCTTCTGAGAAGATCTTTTTCTTTCTTTCCCTTTTTTGTTTTTTTTTTCCTTTCTGGTTTGGTATCCAAAGTTTAAAACAGAGTAAGGAACCAGGAACTGTATTAAGACCTCCTTTTGAATACAGATTTGCACTTTGTAGAAATGGTCCCTGTTAAATCTATGATCTAACAGTAACCTCTACCTGCAAATGCAAATTTCCTCCCAGCGTCTGAATCACAAAGGGAAATGGGTCACACCAAATACCCCAGTAATTGTGTAAGGCCCTCAGAGCTGGATTTTGGCTTCGACAAGATTTCTATACAATTTACCACATTTTGAACCTCTTTACAAAGGGAAAACGAGGAATCCATCCCTGTGATTGTTAACCTTAGTTAGAATAGATATGTACATATAATACTGTCCAGGTCACCTGGATTTTACAGTGATATATAAACAAACATTCTTCATTCATGTTGATTAAAAAAAAATCAATGGACCCATTTCCTTGTGTAATTATCGTATGGCTGGAAGTGAGTGCACATGCGTTCTGTGCTTTGACACACACAAAAGTAGACCATTATCTGTTGAGAAAAATCTCGGGTTGGGCCTATTTCCTGGGTTAGGTTACATCTTGTTAAAAAAAAAATGTCGGATTCGGTCGGGCCTCTTGAACTCCGCTTTTTGAATCAAAACGCAAGCCACGTGGTTCTGCTGCCAGTTCCAAGGGCAAAGACAAGTGGGCGTGGTGGGTGGGTGGGCCGGTCTGGTCCTGACAGAGCAGGAGGAACTGTCCTGGAAATACGCATTCTCTGTGGCCCGAGGGGAAGTGTCCCTTGAGACGGCGGGTCATAAAAGAAAATTTATCCTAACATGGTCATAACATGCAATTTTCTTTTGGAGGCAGTTCAGTGCATCTGGAAAAGGAAGGAGCTGGGGTACAGATGTCGGGTGGAGAGAGGGCGGAGCTCCTCGTTACCCAACCGGCGAGGGGCACCCCGGGGGTCTTCTGCATTCTGTGTCTCGATTCTCCCCGGACCCTCGTCATTGTCCCACCTGCTCTGTCCTGCTTCACAAGATGAAGAGATGTTTCCAGAAGCTTCCAGGCTAGAATGCTGCTTTAACATGAGCCACCAACGTGGTGGGCTATAAAGGGCCTTGTGGGAGCGCCTGGACGGGATTCCTGACTCCCCATTTGGTTGGTGCAGGCCTTGGGCCTCAGTTTTCTTGTGCGCACAATGGGAATGACAAGTTATTCACCTTTAATCCCTGGCACCTGGCACAGAGCCTGGCCCTCAGTGCGCAGTTGGCATTTATGGAGGAAATGAATAGGCACCCAGTTCACAGGGTCGTGATGAAGATTCAGAAAGATCATGGAGGGAGGCAGTATGAGTTCCCACGAGGTGCCAGTGACGGTTGCAGGATGACAGGAGAGCCACAGAGCGGCTGTAGGGATAGACCCATGGGCCCGGGGGGCCGGCACCACGCCCAGCACGGGGCAGATGCTCGCGAAGGGTGGTTTAAATGGTGAAGAAAACAGGCACACACATGGGATTCCATTCCCCTTCCTCTCAAGAAACTGTAACAGACCTGGGATGTACAAAGACATTAAAATAACCTAAAGGAGGAGCTTGCAAATTCTCAGCATGAATTCACGATCCAAAAAGCAAAAAAGTGAGACCCTCGGCTCTGAAACAGTGGCAATTGCTCCATTTATCATCAAAAGAATCCCTGGCTGGCTTGTCTGAGCTTCGTTCTCTGTCCCCGGAGCCCTGATCTGGGGCCAGTGAGGCGCGAGAGAGACATGGCTCCGGGGCTCCCGCGTCCCCAGAAAAGAACCTCTGGAGTGAAAAATTAACGCGCAGAAGTAAAAATCCTAATAAGGTGGGAACGACTGCACGCGGTTAAAGTACGGGATGAAAGAACTGAACTTCAAGGCCGACAATCACGTCGGTTTACTGTGAATCCTTTTTCCTGTTTTCAAACAATCACCAGCCAAGGCGGTCCGGCCCCGGGATGCTGGACGGACGGCCCGGCGCCCCCTGGTGGCCGCTCCGCGCGTGGCCGTGTGGCGCCTAGTGCATGTCGGAGTTCACCTTGTCCTGGAAGATGTACAGGTTGTTGGTGGCCGCGATGGCGATGATGTTCTCGGCCGGGTGCCAGGCCGTGTGCAGGATCTTTTTGGTGAAGTCCAAGCTGTCCACGCTGATGTCGTCCCGCCTCCGCTTGCCGCCCACGCACACGCGCCGCGGCTTGAGCACCGCCCGGGGCTTGCTGCTCTCCCGCGACGCCTCCAGGGTCACATCCCGCTTGGTGTTCCGGTCAAACATGCGGAAGAAGTTGTTGTAGGCCCCGGTCATGATGACGCTGGTGGGAGACGGAGCGGCGTCAGGCGGGGCAACAGAAGAGAGAAGCCCGCCCCTCCTCCCGGGGCTGCAGGGCCATCGCCCGGGAAGCAGACGTGGGGGGGGCGGGGACACGCCTGCCTCTTCCCACCTTCTCTTAGGGTCTCTCGTCCTCCTTCACATCTCGGCTGCCTCAGCACACAGACTTGGGGCCAGGAACTGAGACCCGTTTAATGCTCCGCCCCGAACATCATAAAAATATTCCCTTGTACTTTGTTTGCCCTTTAGTCCAAAAGAGAGAGCCCTAGACTTTCAGTAAGAAGAGGAGAAAAGGGAAATAAACAGAGGAGACACTGGGCTACAAACTCTGCGCTGACAAAGGGCAGGCCCGTGAATCAGCCAGATGTGGCCTCCTGGCGGGGACCCAGGACCCTCCTGTTGTCTGAATAGTTGAGTGACTAAACGATCACTGTCTGCACACCGTCAACGTGCAGGTGTTCACAGACCTCCCCCGTTCTGCTAAACACAATTCTACATTTGTCTATCCACTCCCCACCTCTTCTCCCTACCTCTCCTAAGGAGAAGGGATTCCTGTTGGACCAGAGGAAGGATGTTAATCTACACAGCAAGAGATGGGAGAGAAAAGAATACCACCTACATGGGCCTGGGCCTGGAGAAAGGGGTTGGGTTTTGGAGCAGCTGGGGGCAGGGCATACAAAGTAACTGGGGAGGTGGGAGTGAATTCCAGAAAACAACACCGAGGGTAAGGAAGTGGTCCCCTTCAATGTTCTTCAGGAGAGAAGTGGACAGATTGGAATCCCTCCTCCCTTTAGGAGATGAACTGTGCTTCCTGACAGTGTCATTGCTCCAAGATGAGCCATGAGGACCCCTCGGTTTACAAGGGTCATGCACATGAGCCATGTCTTCAGTATCACCCAAGTCACAGGAGTAATCCCGTGCGCTGGGCTGTGCAGGGTCAGATGCTCAGGCTCCCCGAATGATGTTGAGTCACAGGCTGAAAGTGACCTATGTCCTTGTAACATATTTCCTTCTTGTGGGAGAACCTGGGCTGACACCAGGAGAGTGTGGTACCTGAGGCCCCAGCCTGTAGCATCTTCATGGGAGACCCAGGGAAGCCCACCTCCCCGGGGCCCACATGAGAATGGACAAGTTGTCATTACAAGTCACCTGTCACCTCGCCTGTGGACCATCTCTTAATGTCGGTCCTTTCTAGATGCTGATGGCCTGGATGTGGGCTGGGGAGGCCCCTCTGCTGCCTGGTTCCTGAAACTGCTCAAGGAGAGGGGTCTCCCCAGCAGAGGGAAGAGGGTAGAGTGACATCGTCTCCCACTGTGATTGATACAGCACTTTGTTTCCTTTCTCACTGAGAAGTCTGCCCCTCCGACCTCTGATCCTTCACAGAAAGGACCTTTCACTTGGCTTGGGGCCTGGCAAGTCTGGGCCAGGAACCCCGTTTAGGTTCCGGCCCACAAGCAGCTGCCTGCCCAGGCTGTGCCGTTCCTGGCGATGGCCGTGTGCCCGTGAGGCCAGCCTCCCACCAGAGCCACAAGCTGCACGTTAGCGCTTGGTGCCACCTCCCCTCGACACCCACACTGCTCTCCCTGACCTTGTGTTCAGAGATGGATGGGTAGGTGTTTGGGGGCAAAGAGGATGGGAAGCCCCTTCCATAAAGAGGCTCCTTCCGCAGACGTTCTAGGGGCGTCCAGGCGGAAGCGGGTGAGGTCCACCCGGGCCCCAGCAGGGGGCAGAGGGCACGTGCCAACTGGGTGGTAGGAGAGGCGCTCCATAGAAAGACTGTTTGCAAATGTTCTGGAAGGTTCTAAGGGAACAGAGGGAAAGTGCTGTGCCCTGGGACTGGTACATGTGGAGATTTTGAAACCACCCCCAGGCCTGAGAGGGGAGGGGAGGGAGGAGTCACAGGAGAGAGAGAGAGAAAGAGCCAGAGCCAGAGAGGTCTGTGTGAAGGGGGCTGTCCTCTGAAGGGAGCTGTGCCCAAAGGGACACAGTCAGCCAGGACGACAGGAAACAAGGGGGAATAAACGCTCCGGCCTCTCTCTCCACCCTGTCTCCTTCTAGGGTCCCCAGTGGTTAAACCCGACCAGAAGCCAGTGGGCACGGAGGCCTGTGGATGCAGCCCATGGGGTCGGCCTCCAGGTATAGTCTCTGTGGAGGAGGGTGGAGATGGGAGCTGGAGGGGCAGGTGGGGACCCCTCCGGGCCCACCTCGCAGCGCTAATCACCCGTGGGCCAGGAGCGCCCGCCTGTGCCTCTACCTCCCCAGCAGAGGCGGGGTGGGGAGGTGGGGGGGTGGGGGGAGTGGGCTTCCGGCGCAGGTGTGTCTTGTCTGAGTCCCCAGGGCCTGGCTTGGCCACCTATGCGGGAAGTGGTCCTTGAAAGAAGGACAACCCCTGGCAGCAGCCGACAGGAACAGACCAAGCAGAGCCGCCCAGCCCCCATGCCCCGGGGACGACAAAGACTCAGTAAATGCTTCGTAAACCAAATGCACTGAAGGGCCAGACGCCTCTCTCATTCACTGCCAGACCTGCAGGTTCAGAAGGTACCTGCCCCCAGTAGGGGCTCACTAAGTATCTGACGAACGAATGAACGGATGAATGAACCAGTGAATGGATCACTGAATGCCGGGGCAGCGTCACACACAGTCGCAGCCACCCTCGGAAGACTTAGGAAGGCACGAAACAAGCTGCGCGGCCACCCCCTGCACAGGGACAGAGGACAGGCCAGGGGTGAGTGGAGGGGGCTTCTCGGATGCTATCTGGGGAGGGGTGGCACGTGGCGGTCAAAGGGTTCTGCCTGTTAAGGGGTTTGTCTAATCCCCGGAGTTGAAGGGCGGGTGGGCGGAGAACTCTAACGGGCTTTCTGGCTCTAGTCTCTTCTGTTCTGAAACCTTAACTGCTGTGAACAGACCCAAGCGCTGCTGATGAAATGACATGCTGCGGAGGTGCTGGGTGGGCGTGAGGCGCCCCCCAGCGCTGCTGGCGGGGGGTGGGGGGGTGGGGGACAGTGCCCTCTGCTCCCTCCTTCCCAAAGAAGCCCCCCTTCTCTCCTCAGAGGTCAGCTCACGCCAGGGAAGGGTGGGTTGGCTCTGATGTCGCCTAAGTTACGGCCCGTGAGACTTCACGACAGTGCCACCGCCCATGCGGGAAGCAGGGAGGGGGCTAAGATTGAAGATGCCCCCAAAGCAGAGAAGACCTGGCATCTAAACGTCACTGGAGCCCAAGCCCAGGTCTCTCAGGGCTGCCCTGGGGCTGCTGTGTGTGCCAGCGGCTTCCCCTCGGGGTTGACCCTCGCCCGGGTCATCACCGGAGTGCAGCGGCTCAGCCAGCCAAGGGTCGCCCTTGTTTGGACCAGAAGACAGGGAGGAGGGTGGGGCGAGGTTGGGCCTCCGAGAGGCTGGGGGTGGGGTCAGAGGGGCCATCCTGCCAGCCAGCGCCCAAGGGTCCCAAGGCAGGGGATGGGGGATGGGGAGCAGGGGGTGCTGCAGGGACGGGGCGCGTCACATTGACCTTGGCCTTCCCACCCAGCCTGGGAGGTGCCACCGGGGAACCACTCCCCGGGTCTGCACTCTCCGCGGCCCTGCTTCCCGCCTCTCAGACACAGCAGGGCTGGAGGGGCGGGAGGAGGTCAGGTGAGCAGGTGGCAGCGACCAAGGGCCACTGCGGGTACAGGGAAGCCGCGCCCGAGTCTTTGTGCTCAGGAGAGACCGTGGGGCTGCGAGCACGGGCCAGGTGAGCGTGCAGGGCCGGACAGAGGCCTGGAGCCCCTTCTGCAAGGTGGGCGAGGAGGAGCCCGAGGCAGGGAGGAGGAGGGTGCGCTGGGCTAGCTGCCAGCGTGCGTGTGCGTGCGTGCGTGTGTCTGTGTGTGTGTATGCATGTGCACGCCCCGCCGAGGGACTCCTCAGGCCTCGGGGGTCGGGGGTGACCAGTGGGGATGAACTCTGACCTCCTGACTCGGGGCAGCAAGCCCACCAGGCCTGTCTGGCTCAGCAGACAACAAGAGGGGGGCCTGCCTGGGACCAGGCCAGATGCCCCCTGTCCCTCCCACAGCTGGCTCTGCATCAGGCTGTGTTGCGGGGCGGGCCCCCGGCACAGGGGCCTAGTCACAGGAGGTCAGTGCCGATGGAGGCAGGAGGTCCGAGCTTCATGATGAGGGGACTCCTTCCTGCTTTTGCTCCTTCCTGTTGGCCCGCTCTGCCTGGCCCTGGGACACTGGGTGACACTGGGATGACACTGCTAAGCCAGCAGCAAGAGAAGGTGGATTCTCTCCTTCCTCCACCCCTCCCTCATCTCCCCTCTCCTTGTGATGTCCCTCACCCCCACCCTATAAGGTGGTCCTCCCAGAGCCTGCAAAGGAGGAGGGTGGCCTGCAGAGGCACAGACCCACCTAGAAGCTCTTAAAACCCATACCAGCCCCGCCCGGGGTGGGCTCAGCAGCCTGGGGGTAGGTGCAGCACGTTGGATGGGGGAATCAGAGAGTCCCAAGGGCCAAGGCTCCCTTCCCTGGGCCCAGAGCAGCTGCTGTGGAGCAGAAGGAGCGGAGCTCACCAGCTCAGACTGGGGTCAGGAGCCGGGCAGGAGGCCCTGATGCTGGGTGACCTGGGGAAGACAGGGAAGGAAGCCTTTCTCTCTCCACCTGCTTTACCTGGGCCTAAAAGGCAAAGGCAAAGGCACACGCCACAAGCACATGCAGTGTGGACAGTGCTTGGGTCGGGTCAGCCACCTGGGTCCAGATCCCAGCTCTGCCCCTGGCATGCTTCCTAGCTCCCCGTGCAGTTTTCGCATCTATAAAATGGGGTGAGGGACCCCAGCCCCTGGTGAGAATGGACTAGATAACAAGGTAAAACACTTAGAACGGTGCTGAGCTCAGTAAATCCCACCTCCTGTTATGTAGTAAATGCCAACAGGTATTTCTGGATTCTAACCATCCGTGTGGCCTGAAGCCCCACCCACCGGTCTGACTGGGAGCCCAAGACTAGGGAAGCAGAAGGAGAGAGTAGGTGACGGATTCCCAGAGAAGGAATCTGCGCGCCACGGGGCCCGACCAGGGGGGCCTCGCCCCCTCCCTCCCTGCCGGCAGGGGCGAGAGAAGAGAGAAGACAGCCCCCCCGCCACCCATTTCTCTAGGGAACGGTTCGCAGAACCCAGTGGGCGCTTTCACACAGCACCCATCCTTCTCCTGAGCCATCAGGGGAAGGGAGAGTGAGATCATTAAAGTCATTTGTAACCCACACAGCTGCTAATCCTCCTTCCATTTGGCTGCGGGATCCAGCTGACACCTCTCAGGGTGGGGGGGAGGGAGCCCCACCACACCTGCAGGGAGGGGTCTCTCTCACCTCGGAACACCAGGTTCCAGCACCCTGCAAACCACACCGGGACAGAATGGCCCACTGCTCCCATTCTTAGGTGTTCTCTAACATTCCAGAAGGTTCTTTTTAACAGGGAAAAGGGCAGTTCCTGCTCTGGCTTGCATCTAGGCAAGTTGCTTCACTTCTGCCAGCCTCATTTTCCTCATCTGCACGTGGGGACCACGGTCCTGGCTGCCCTTGTCCCCAGGCTCTCTTCTTTCCACTGGGGAAAGGCTCCTGCCCCATCCTTGTGGTTCTGGAGAGTGTGACAATCATGGTGCTCTACTGCCCCCTGCTGGCCAACTGTGGCATGCAATAAATCATGTCCATGCTGATTGGCTCAAAAGTGAGCATGTGACCCAAACAAAGCCAATCAGATCCTTCCATGAAATTTTTCTATATACCTAGAAGGGTGATTGTGGGCTGGGAGGACAATGGAAGGGGGACTATTTGGGGTCACTATCCCGAACAGCAGGGGGGAGCCATCTGTAGTAGGAGAGGATGAGGCTAGTATTTAAGAAGAAGCAGGGAGGCTCAGAGATGGGAGTGGACAGAGAGGAGATGGCCCCAAAGGTACAGCATGAGCCCTGGGGTAGCCTTGCTGGAACTTCTCAGAACAAGCTTAGGCTTATCTGATTCCTGCAACTGGAAGATACTTGGTTGACACAAATCCCTTCTTCCCAGGCAGAACAGATCAAGGGGAGCTTCCTAGAAGAGGTGGCATTTGAGGTGGGTCTTGGTGGCTCCGCAGGGCTCTTTCAGACAAGACAAACAACAGACCGGTGTGTGCAAATCATCGGACCATCTGCTGCCAATATGGAGCCATGGCCTTGCCAGGAGTTTCACACACAGCATCTTATCCTCAAAGCAGCCCTTGAAAGTCATGATTTATTAGAACTACTTTCCAGGTGAGCAGACTCAGAGAAGTCAGGTGGCTTATTCAAGCATGCAGTTGGAGAGTGGTGGAGCACGGTCTGGAAATCGAGGGTGTCTGACCCCAAAACCGCTGCCCTTTCCTCGCCCCCAGGCTGCCCATCTAAGTCTTGCTAGAGCTGGGTAAGGGGCGCTGTGAGGGTTATCAGATGTCCACCCGCTCTGTGCTGCTACCTATACAACTGGCATGCTGGAAGCTTCCCATTAACATGAGAAGGACAGAAACGCTGAGCTTAGCGATTCGGAAGGTTTGCTTTGGTTTTCAAGGGCAGGGGCCCTGGAGGGCAGCACTTGCTTCTCCCCTTCGTCTCTGAGCTCCTGGAAGGCCGGGACCAGGCTTTATTTACCTTGGGATCCTCCTCTATGGGGCTTGCTGGGCTCATAGGATGCTTGTGTTGAAGTGGAAGGAGGTGGCATACCCCTATGCCTTCCAGAAGGTCAACAACCATTGACTGGACACTCCTGAGGCCCCAAGTGAGGGGCTCAGGAGGGGCTGAGCTACAGTCCCACTCCCAGGGGCACCTCAACCAGTGGGGAAGGCAAACAGAGGCAAGATGAAAACATGTAATAAATGCAAAGACACAGAAGGAAAACCCAGGAGGCTGGGGGTGTCAAGATGCAGAGGACCCTGAGGGCTTCCTGGAGGAGGTGGCCTTGAGTGTGGTCAGGGTTCCAAGGGGTGGGAGTAGAGTGGGTTGTGGAGGAAGGTGGCAGGGACTACCAGGGCTGGGGTGGCTGGCATGTAAACTGCATGGCAGGAAGTGCTGGGTGAGAGGCAGGACAGCAGCTCCAGGCTGGGCACCCGAAAGCCAGGAAGAGAAGGCGGCTCCAGTCTCTGGAAGCCCAGCATCCCCGTTCATGGGCGCCCCCTGGTGGTGATGTGAAGGAAAGGCGGGCAGTGGTCACAACCACTGGGAGTCCAACACATAAAGACAGAAAGACAGACAGGCAGACAGACACACACACAGTAGTATTGGAATCCCCTTTTTATCGTCTTCTGAGATTCTAATAGACCCCTCAGCCCCAGACCTACTGCTGGTAATCCCTGGGGAACCCCCAGTGTGTCAGCCTGGGGGCAGGCCCCTGGAGGGAGTGCCATGGGTCCCCTCTGACCCGGCTGCATCAGCCCAGTCTCAGGCCAGGGCCTCCACCTGGTCTTCTAAGTGTCCTTCAGCGGACCCCCTGGACCCACCATACTGGTCCCTCTGAGAGCACTGTCCACTTGGAGACTCCTCAGGCCAAGTGAGCCCCAGGATGCTGGCAGAAGCTCTAGGGGATCCTCCACCCCTGGACACAGCAGCTCGACGCCCCTTGGGTCCCCACCCATCTTCCCTGGTGGTCCCGGTGGGTCTGTGCTCACAGCCACACAGGGTGGTGGCACAGAAGCTCTCACACGACCACGGCAGTGCCGGCCACACTCAGAACTCGGGGACAGCCCAGCCTGCTCCTGGCCGGACACGCAGGACTGACGGGGTCCACGTGGATGGACGCGCCCCGGGACGGCACCTGAGTCGAAGGCTGCCGGCCCTCACTCCGCGCCTTCTCGCTCACCAAACCCGCTCCGCTTGTGAAGTGTGACAGGCGACAGGCCGATATCCTGGCCAGAGTGCTTTTCAGCCCTGCACTGTCTGGTCACCTGGGTCCCTGCCCTGGGCCTCCCCTGTCCACACTCGCCCTGGGCTGAGCCAGGTGATGGGGAAGCAGGAACTCAGGTCAGGCTCAGAGCCATTTCCCGGGTGGGTGGGGCTGTGAGAGGCGGCTGCACCTGTGGAAGCCCCCAGCCCCAAAAGGTGCAGGAGCTCCGCCATGCTCCCCGGAGCCCAGTGGGCCTGAAGCTACAACCACGATGGTAGAGGAGGGTGGAGGCAGGTGTAGACCGGTGGCTAGAGCCCTCCCCGCCTCGGGGCTCTGGCACCTGAACAGCCCTCAGTCCTGACAACCTGGGGAAGGGGCTGCATGGTGAGCGACCCGGAATTGACTAAAGATGCTTCCACTACCGCTCAGGAGAACAGGGCTCCACGTGGACATTACGTATAGTTTCAGAACATGAAGTTTCCTTTCTGCCCTTGAATCTGAGAGCTGAGAGCTCGAACCTGCTACAAGAAAGACTGCGCCTCCTTGGAACACCTTGATTCCTCAGGCTTGATAACAGTTAGTTGCCCTGACACATCCCGCCCAGGTCACCAGCCGGCCCTGCGGAGTGGAAGGTCCCTAGCTAGGTGGGCGGGGTCCAAGGTCTGAGGTTACCTGTCGCTCCCATTCCAGGCGCATTCGAACTTGTCAAAAATGCAGTCGTTCTCATACAGGGAACAGAGCTTGCTCCGAAGGTAATCGTGGACCTGGTGAGAGAAGGGGACGGGGTTAGTCAAGGGGGGCACCCCGACAGTCCTGGGCCCCCTCCACGAGGAGGGTCTCACTGAGCAGGGCTGTGCCCTCCGGGGTCTGGATGGCACTCCCAACTCAGCCCTGCTCATCGGGAAGGGTCCAGAGCCTGGCACATGGCTGACCCCTGAGCTGTGGCCAGAGAGGGGACAGTCACAGTGACAAAGGGAATAACGCCGAAGGGGACCAAATCCTGGCTTTGCTCCTCCCTGGCTGTGTGACCCTGGACAGTGACCTCACCCTCTCTGAGCCTTGGTTGATTCATCCTTAAAGTGATAAGAGCAGTCACCTCATGGGCTGTTCTGGGGTCAAATGTAAGTGACTATTTGGTATAGGGTCATGTCCCCTGAGGACAACAGTCACCGTGGGCACACTGGTGACCATCATGGAGAAAAGGGGAAGGAGAATTCACGCAGGCCTCTCAAGCGTGATCTCGGCAGCCGCCACCTGTCCTGTTTTATGGACGAGGCACTGAAGCTCAGAGGTTAAGTAACTGGCCCAAAGTCACACAGCGTACAAGTGGAAGGCCAGGATCCTCTCCCAGGGTCACCAGACACCACAGGAGAGATGGTGATGCCCCATGATCTGCGTCCATCTGACTGTAGCCCCATCCCACAAGCTCTATAACCACGGGGCCTCCTGGGTGCCAGCTCTCTTCGGGGACATGGCCCTGCCCTCTGGGTGGCGGAAAGGGCAGGTAAATGGGTAACATGAAGCCTGAACTCCTGGCTTTGCCCTTTGTGACCCAGGGGAGTCACTGAGCTGCTATGAGCCTCAGGTTTCCCATCTGAAAAGCGGGTCATGAGATTCCCCCCGCCGGAGAAGAGCATGAGAGTTCAGGGCGACGACCATGGGGCAAAGCACCAGGCAGGTGTTTGTGACCCCGATTAACTATGGAGGGATGGAGAGAAAAAAGTGTCCAACTCCTGCTGGGCAGTGACATTGGCCACAAACCAAGGGTCAAGTGCAGGGAGGGGTGGGGAAGAAAAAGGGGCTTTTGTCCTTTTCTGTCGGGGAACCTCTTATTCATCTCAAAAAACCCAGCTTTAGAGTAGCTCTCCTCCCTGGCAGCCTCCCTGGATTCCCCCCAGGCTGAACTTCTCTCTCTGACTCCTCAGAGCATCAAGTGCACCTGAGGCTCCTGCCCTGACTTAGTGTGTGTTTATATTGACCCCGCAGCCTGGAAGGTCCTAAACACAGGACTTCCTCAGGCCTCGGATGGCATGCCCCTCCCCAGAGAGGGCTCCCTGCCCGCCCTGCCCACGAAGCTTGCTCCACTGCCCTTCTCCTCCCAGTCAACCTGCACTCCTGTTTATTTTTATTTTGGGGCCGTGCCTCGCAGCTTATGGGATCTCAGTTCCCCAATGAGGGATTGAACTCGGGCCCTCGGCAGTGAAAGTGCCGAGTCCTAACCACTGGACCACCAGGGAATTCCCTGCACTCCTGTTTTAAATTCTGTCCATACTCTGACATCACCCAGATGTTTCTCTCCAGCCAGGACCTCTCTCCCCAAAGCCCACACTGGACCGTCCAGACCCCTCGAGGCTAGTGAACCCTGGTCCCTCTAGCGTCCCCCATCCTTTCTGTACAAAGGTACAAAGGCCACAGGTGACAGCATGTTTCCACACACTTCTTGTCTCTCACACCCACATTCAGCCTGTCCAGAACCCAAAGCAATCCGGAGCCCAGTCCCTTCTCACCACATCTGTCCTACGTGGCCACCCTGCTCCAAGCACCACCACCCAGCTTATTGCAAACGACTTCTGACTACTCTCCCTGTGTCTGCCTACACCCCAATCCCCAGCCCTGGTTTACCTTACAGGCAGCAGAGGGGTCCGTTTGACCAAGCTGAATCATGTCATGCCTCTGCTCAAAACCCTCCGGTGCACACAAGTCCCCCTGGTCACCTCTCTGACCTCAGGCTCTTCTTCTCTCCCATATGTTCACTCTGTGCCAGCTGGCTCCTCACCATTTCTTTTTTTTTTTTTTGGCCATGCCGTGTGGCATGTGGGATCTTAATTCCCTGACCAGGGATTGAACCAGCGCCCCCTGCATTGGAAGCGCAGTCTTAGCCACTGGACCTCCAGGGAAGCCTCTCCTCACCATTTCTTGAGCGCACTAACCATGTTCCTGCCTCAGGACCTTTGCACTTGCTCTTCCCTCCTCTGGGAACACCCTCCCTGTAGAGGGCTCATGCCCTTATTTCCCCTAGGCTTCAGCATCCTTATTTTCTCTGCCTCAGCCCCTGGTTTGTCACTGTTTTGGAAGCTTGTGATTATTTCACCTATTTGCTTGGTTTCTGGTCATCTTCCCTGACTTATTTGTCTTGTTCCCTAACAATTTCCCAGTGGGGTGCACAGGGCCTGGCACATCACAGGACCTCAGTACATTTTTAAAAAATAAATGAGTGGGGTTAGAGGCAACTGGAGACGGTGGGGCTGAAATAGCAGGGCCCTCCCCCAGCTGTTCCCCTTTCTCCACTCTGCTTCCTCAAAAGCCCTCAGCGCCTCTCACGTGGTGTGTGTCTGTGGCTAGAGGTCTCCTAGCCCATGTCCATACCAGGCTCAGGTTCACTGTGTTCCTGTCATCTGGGACCCTTGAGGGTGAGGCCACGGCTTCTCCCTTCTTCTGAGCCCAGGGTCTAGTGGGGCACAAAGCACCAGCCCAGTATGTGTACGACTAAGATGAATAGGGATAAATGGTGCCTGAGGTCATTCCTGGACACAGACAAATTGTTAAGATGCTCGTGTCCACCCCTCCAGGTTGGCACGTTTGTGTGTGCTCCTTGCACTCAAGGCAGCCTCACTGATGCACTCGTCCAAACACGCGTGCTGTTCTCTCCTGCATACTGAGTGCCTCCTGCCCTCTGGTGGCAGGGTGAGGAAGGGTGTTGACTATGGAGTAAGAAAGACCAATCTAAGGTCGGCTGCTTGCTACTCTACCACCACAGATATGCCATTTAACTCAATTTTCTCCAAATAAAATGGGATAGAGAGAACACTGTCCCCACTGCCCAGGACAGCTGGGAGGCTTAGAAGAGGAAAAGTGTGCCAAGTTCTTAGGTCAATGAAGCACATGCTAAGGCTCACTCAACACCCATCCCTACCCTTTTCTCCCTGTCTTCTTCAACCACAGAGGCCATAAACCTACTTATTTTTCCAGCCTGGTCATGGGCCTGTTCTAGCCAATGAGTTGTAAGAGGTCTTCTCAGGACTGTTCTGAGAAAGTTTTTGTGTTCATAATAAAACGTACCACAGACCCAACCAGCACAGCCTTTCACATTTCCTCCTTTCCTGAATAGATGGTCAACATACTTCCTGGAGTTGTGGCAGCCGTTTTGCCACCATGAGGTATCAAACATGAAGGTAGAAAACCAACACTCAAACGATGGTGAACTAAATCACAGAAGTGGCTACTGGGACACTGAGCAGGTCACAAAGCCACTAAGTATTCTAGGATACTCCAGGCTTCTTGTGAAGGGAGAAAAGCCCCTATCTATTCAGTACTGCAAGTCAGCCAAACACAATTCTGTTTTACGCAATTTCTAGCGCCTAACAGCTTAAAAATGTTAGTTATGTTGGTTTTATGTAAAGATTACTATTTTAGAATCAACAGGTCAGCTGGGCCAGAAGCCAAGCACCCAGCTTTGGACATGGTCCTCCAGAGCAGTGATTCTCCCGCTTTATTGGGTCCTCACGTGCTTTGGGAATCTGAAGGCTCTGGACCCTCTCCCCACAAAATGCTCACATTAAACACTGCACCTAGCTTCAGGGTCTGGGGGCTTTTGCTGACACCAGGGACACGAAAGGCTGAGGAGCCTCAGAGGGTTGGACACAGTCGTGTCCCTGGGCAGGCTCTGGGAAGGTGCCAGAACAGTCAGTCCCACAGGTCTGAGCAGGGGTTAAGTCATTCCTGCCCCAATCTCTGATTCCTCCCATTCTGAAAGGTAGAGGAGGGGCTGACCCCTTCCTGGGAAGTGCAGTGGGAGCTGGAGGCCTGCAGTAAACACAAGTGGCTAACAAAGGGGCCCTTTCATGAATCCGTCATCCCGAGGAAGCTGGGGGGCGGGGCAAGGGCACCGGAGCCGCCCCAGATGTCCCTGTGGCCGTGGAGCTGCCAGAAGCAAACGTGTCCCAGGTCAGACTCTGAGTACCCCGTCTTCCCCTCTCAGCTCTGTGCCCCTTCCCAGTGGGGGCCCTCCGCCTCTCAGGACACTGCCCTCCCCCAGGCCTTGGCAGGGAAGGAAGACAGGAAAGGGGGCTGTGCAGCTCCCATTTGGGCCCCGAATCTGTCACTGCCCAACTGTAAGGCAGCTCCCCATATCCTAACCTCTCAGCATCCCAGGTTCCTTTACTGTCAAGTGGGGCCGATATCAACCCATTCACAGGGGCAGTAAGGAATACAGGTGAAAAATATATGTGGCACTCTGTGTGCACCCAATACTTGGTGACACCATGAGGGTTTGGCTGGGTCTTCTGGAGGGGGGGTACTGTTTTGCCACTCACATCTGCACAAGCAAATCCTACTCATCCTACAAGGTCCAGCACAAAGGTCACCTCCTTCAAGAAGCCTCCCAGACTGCCCCAGCTAAAGACATAACGGGCGCAGCTTTAAAACAGTCCCCTGTTTCTTTCCAGTCCCCGCCAAATTTTAACATCACAAGAATTTTGTTTTCTATTCCCTAATATATATGGATGAATCATAACGGAAAAATAATAAACGACTTTCCAGGAAGGTGTCCATGCTTCACCCTGTAGGCCTGGCTGAAAAAGCCTGCCCTGAGTATTTAGAAATGTACCACGCTCCCATTTCACTGCTGTATCACCAGCTAAGGATGCTCCCTGGGAGAGGGCAATGCTTAGCCTGCGTTAATGGTAGGACTGCAGACGCCGGCTCCAGGGGAGGGAAGCCATCGTCTGCACCCTCAAGCGGAGCCCAGCCTGATGCTCATCTTTGCCCCCTGGACCTTGGACTGCAGGCCTCGTCACAGCCCTGCCCCAGGGCAGGAGCCTGCAAGCAGAGGACACACAGCTGCCCGTGAGGCGGGGCTGAGCGAGTTCTCCTGTCCTTGGCTGAGCTATGTGGGATGAGCTGCCTGATTTCTCAAGCCTCAGTGTCTTCACCTGCAAAATGGGCTTATGAAAGCCACCCTATAGCTGGGAAAGCCCCTCAGTGTGAGTTCTCAGCACCGGGAAGGGCGGCTGCGGGTCTCCCACCTACAGAGGGGCTGCGAGGTTTCCCAGGCATCAGGGCCCACCTGGTAGGTCTCTATGGGCCGCGCCTCCATGTTCAGGTCCCAGACCTTGACTGTGAGGTAATCGCGGGTGAGCATGTACCGGCCGCTGTGGCTGAACTTCACGTCCGACACGGAGGAAATAATTTCCGAGAAGAAGGAGCGGTTACTGGGGTCCTCGGGCTCTTCAAATACTGCGGAGACAAAAACAACCACTGTCACTGGGCCGCTCCCACCCGTGGGGTCCAAACAACAGACGACTCCGTTTCCACTCTGGGCTCATGCGGTAGGTCATTTATTCATTCATCAAACTTATAACTAAATACAGGTCAGGCCCAGGCCCAGATGGATCCTGCAAAGAGGGAAGAACCAGCTCTTGGAACTGTTTATTGAGCATTTACTCTAAGCCAGATTCTGTGCTGAGCCTTTCCCGTGTGTTACCTTATCTAACCCCACAATAAAAACATCAGGTCGGTACCACTAATATTCCCATTTTATAGCCAAGAAAACTGAGGCATGGATGGCTTCAGAGCTGGAAAAAGTGGTGGAGGAGGGATTTGAACCCAGACCTGTACTCAATTTGCTGCTCTCTGCTGCCTCCTGCTGGTGATGCCAAATGCCAGGACTGTGAGGTGTCCGGGCATCCTCGAAGGTGCTGGACCACGTCCTGGACTAGGCTGGGCACCGCCTGTGGTTCTAACTGGCTCTGGGGCCTCTGTTCATGGTGCACTGGGCACACATGGCCAAGCCCCACTCATAGGTATGTTCTGTTTGGCTGCCATGCGGGTTGTAGCAAAATCAAACGTCACCACCACGGATGCAGCCTGAGTCCCGTTTGCTGCCTGCCACCCACCTCCTATTATTTTAGGCCAGCTGCTCCACACAGGAAGTTGCTTACCTGACCCCTGAAGGCAACAGCTTGCTGCCTTTACCAGAGGTCCCGGAGTGGGCAGTGAGCGGCTCCCCAAGCAGCATCCCTTCCCTGCTGTCCCCCAAAGCCAGGCCTTCCTGACACAAGGAGGTTCCCATGCAGCAGGACAAGCTCTTCCAAGTTCCATGTCTGTTGCTGGCTGTCCCAGTAGTTTGCCCACCTCACTGGACAATCAGATCCTACAGTGGCCCTGGTGCTGCAGCAGGATGGAAATTAGGGTCCCTGCTGACCATTTAGGACCTGGGCCATGGATGGGCCTGGGGGTCAGGGAAGACGATGGGGTGGTGGGTTGGCAGCCATCTACAGCCAGTCTGGAAGGACTTTTAAACATTTGACAACCTGTCCAGCTGTCCCCACGGGCACCGGCTGAGTGGCTGCCCTGCCTGCTGGTCTCAAGGCTCCAGGCTTAAAACAGGGAAGCAGAGAGCTGATCCCATGTCCCCAGAGGCTCACAGGAGTGCCCTTCCTGCTGGCCCCTCCTATGTGGGAAAGTCCCATATCCCACTTCCCAGGTCTGTCCCAGCCCCTTACCCCCCATCTGGGAACGCGTTCTTCTTCTTGTCCAAGGTAGACACTGCTCCTGCCTTTCCCAGAGATACAACTCCTGCCCAGCTCCCCTCGGCAGGGTGGCTGGAAACAGTTCCTGGTGGGCCATCTCATGTGGTCATGCCTACATGCATTCACTCATCCTCTCAGTTAACCAGTCCATACTGAGCGCCCACCATAGCCAGGCACTGTTTGAGGCCCTGGAATGCAGCAGTGAGCAACACCCCCATTCTCCTGGAGCCCACATTCTCCTCCCAGAGACAGACAGTAAAACTCAGTGACATGCGATACCATTGGGCTGTGATGGAAGAAAGATAAAGTAAGTGAGGAGACAGAGAGAAATGGGGGCTGGTGATTTGGATAGACAGGGCGTCTATGGGAGAGCACATCTGAGCAGAGACATGAATGAAGTGAGATACCAGGGAGTAGAACTCCAGGCAGAAGTCATAGCATGTGCAAAGGCCCTGAGACAGGGATGAGCTGAAGGCCACATAGGCTGAGAAAGGCGAGAGCAAGGGGCTGTAAGCCATGGGAAGGGTGTCATCCTGTAGGCAACAGGGAGCCACAGAAGGGTTCGGAGAGAGGAAGGGCTTGGCAAGATTTGGTTTTCTCCAGGATTCCCCTCCCTGCAGTGGGGAGGGGACTTCCTTGTGGGTCACCTTTAGCCTCTAAAACCTCTGCATTCTGATTGGTCATCTCACATAATTGTGTTTTGTGCCCTGGTACACTGACACCTTTATTTTTGCAGGTATAAACATTCGTAATTTTTCTTTGTTAAGCCAAAAAATTTAAATCAATGACATTTCCCTCTTCTCTCAGATGCCTGGAATAAAGACAAATTCAATACTTGATTTCTTACTTAAACTAAAGCACTGAGATTCTGTATTGTCTTTAAATGAACAGGGGTATAGACCTAATACTTGGGAGAAATGGGGCAGGTTTGAAAGAAGATGCACCTCAAACTCTCTTCAGGGATCTGGGTGGCCCCCAGCACTTCCCCTGGTACGTGGCAGGAACTCTCTCTTGACTGAATTAGCATCTCTGCTGCTAGGCGTCAGACAGAAGGTAAGATATAAAAGCATAAAGCGGGGTCTGTCTCTTGCACCCCGATCTTGTACCCCTCGCCTGCCTCGGTGGATTCCTCCAGCCTCCACCCAAACCACTAGGGCTGGTCTAGCTCACTCCGCCCTGCACCCTGCAGAGCTCCTGGCATACTTTGTGGGGTTTCGGTAGGCAGATGGGGACCAAAATCACAGAGGAGCATCCGCACCGGATGTCACAGAGCCAGGGGCTGCGTCTTCTGCTAGCTTTAAGGAGCAGGAAACCACAAAGGTCAAGGGCTGAGAGGATGACCTAATCCATAGTTGAAAACAGAAGCACCAAATGGCCCACTGCAACCTCAGTTCTGGCTGTACTTGGGCACTTCTGATGGTTTTTTTAAGCACAAAAGCACCAGAACTGAAAAGGATTAGTGGGAAGGATATTAACAAGCCTGAAAAAAAGTTATACCTAGAAGTTCTTAGTTTTCTTGTCAAATATTTCTATGAAATTTTTGATACAACTATTTTTTGTCAAAAGACTGCAGAATCTTCCGTATCAATCCCTCCCCCCCACCCAAACACAACCTGCACGTTCCCAGGCCATTAATAAGAGATAAGAGGGTCTCCCTTCTAATTGACGGAATCACTAGGGACATTTCACAGTAATTACTGCTGCCAAGGGTTCAAAGAATTGCATCCCAGAGCCCCTGTCACTCGTGGTGGGCTCCATCCCACCTCTCTCCCCTGCCCTAATTATTTTGTAGTTGGAGGGCTCCGAAACAGCAGAAATCTCTGTCCGAGCTTTTTTTTTTTTAAAATAACTTTGCATAATTAAGGCTCTCGTGGCCCTAGCTGGTTCCCTGACAATCGCATCCTCCTCTCTGGGTGTCACCGCTGTCACACACGGGGGAAGGGAGAGGAGCCCCCTTCCCGCCACCCTCGCCTAAGTGACGTGAAGGGACCCTGGGGAGGCTCTGAATCACCCGTGATCCAAGGAAACAGAAGTGAAGCCTGAGGTGCGGGCCAGCCTTCCTCTCCAGCCTTGCACACAACTCTGATGTGTCCCTCTTCTGCTTACAGCCCTCCATGGTTCCCAGTGCCCGCAGCATCAAGGTTCAAGACCCCGCATGTAGCTGCCAAGCTCCTTCCTAGCTGGGCCCCAATCGGCCTGCTGCTCCAGCTTCACGTACCCAAATTCCCAGGGCCTCGAACAGGGTGAGGCAGGCAAGACCCCTAGGGCACCACACTGAACAAGTCACTCTGGGGTCGCCTTAAATGAATGCCTCCTTCCATGTTGTGACTTAGGCATCTCGCTCGCCTTATCCTAACCCTTGCCCTGCCATACACCAGGCAGCAGGGCAGAGCCAAACTCTGGGTGACCTCAGGCAAGCCCCTTAACCTCTCTGAGCCCAAGTTTCCTCACCTGGAGGACAAGCATCGTTAGACCTCCAGAGGTAACATCTAGAAGCACCTGGCCCAGTGAGAGACTTGAGTAGCTGTTCGATAAAACTGCATAACTGTTTTTATAGTTATTTTTCACATTGTTTTCTCTCCCTGAAATTTCCTTTCCCATTTTTAGCCTCTGTCTTTCTCACCAACTCCTGTACATCCTTCAGAACCCCAACTCAAACATCCTGTTCTCTGTGCAGCTTGCCCAGATGTTCTCCAAAGAAATCAAATGCTCACCCTTGCTGCCCGCACAGCCCCGGGATGTCCTCTTGTATGGCATCAGTGAGGGTGCCTGGTCACCTCATGCAGCTGTGAGCTCTTGGGGTAGGGGGCTCTGCCTTTGTCATCGGTCATCCCGGCATCCCTGCCCAGCCTGGAACCAGGCTCAGAGCCCAGTCTTGCTCACAGAGTGGACAGAACCTTCTGGTGCTGCCTGCCCATGGGGCCTCTTCTCCGTGCCTTTCCCGACATATTTCTCTCCCCACCTGGTATGATGCCACTTACATATCTAGGCACAGCAGTGAGACCTGTATCTGCTAGAAGTGGCCTCTGGAGGCCCGTGGCTTTTGATCTGTGTCCCTCTCAGTGGCACCAGCTATGTGCCACTCCTCACTGTCAGCACGTGGGTGGTCTTCTCTGGGCATGGGTGGGGAAGTGGGGGGTAAACGGAGCAGGCAGAATTGATCAGATGGGGCTGGGATGAAGGGAGGTCAGGGCTGATGGAAGAACTGCCCTGGCTTGAGCCACACGCTCAGGGACAGTGGCGCAGGGCAGTGACAGCCTGGGGAGAAACATGGACATACGGAAGTGGGGCTGTAGGTCTGCAGAGGTGGAGCGCGCAGGAGGAGCCGGGCCTGAAGGAGCAGAAAGGTCCTGCCCAGTCCTTGCTCCTGGCTGCCCTGGCAACGGGTCCTTCCTCTGCTCTGATATCATACGAGAACCTCCACTTGAATGACGAGCACACGTACCCAGCCTAGTCCCACCTTCCCACCTTGGGCTCCAGGAGGGGGGGTGGTCCCTGCAGCAGAGGGAGAAGCAGTGGGGTTGCGGATCACAGGGTACCTGTCGCTCCCGCACGATGCCACTGTTGGGGGAGATGCCTCCTGTGAGGCCACCTTCCCGCCCCTGCCACCCTGCCACCGGGAAGGCTGAAGCCGTGCAGCGGGAGCAGGGACAGGCGGTCACTCTAAGGCGGTGGGCACAAGGAACCCTCACTGATGAGGAGTTAACAACTGTCATTCTCTGCTTATAACTGTCCCCTGCTCAGCACCGTGTGATGGACCCCGTTGGATAAAATAACATCCACCCAACTGTGGCCCCCCACTCCGCAGGATCTGCCCCCCACCTCTCTGTCTTTGTACCAGTGGGGTGAAGCTGTCCTTTCACCCCACTGCAGCCAAGCCCCTCTCGCGGCAGGCCCCTCACTCCCTTCTCTCTGCCGCCTCTCGTCCCAGGCTCACTCTTTTTCATTCTTCAAGGTGCAGAGATGCCTCCTCCAACCACCTTCATTTAAAGCTGAGCACATCAGAGCAGCCGCAAAGCCTTCAGAAACTTGCCCGCTGTCACGCTCCTATTTACTTACCCGTCTGCTTGCTCCATAAAGGCAGGCGCCCTCTCTCTGCACAAAGCCTGCGGCCACCCCTCACCCTCTCTCACTCTCCTTTCTCCATTCAGTCCGTGGGCAAAGCCGACCTTCCGTGCGGATGCAGGACCCGACCCCCTCCACTCACCGCACCCACCCCGCTCGGAGCATCAGCATCTTTCATCTGGGTTATTGGGCTAATCTCCCAGCTGGCCCCCACTTCCACCCTCCTCTCAGCAGCCAGGGGGCTCCTATTAAAACACAGCCAGGCAAAGCCCCCTGTGGCTCCTGTCCTTTCAGAGTAAACCCAGAGCCCCCGCCATGGTCTGTAAATCCTCTGCATGTGGACCCCGTGCTCTCCACATGTGGAGCCTCCTCTCTCCTGCGCCTCTAACCTCACCCCCACCTCCCCCGACTCTGCTCCTGCCACACGGGCCTCAGGATCCAGCTACAGGGCCCTGGCTGTGCCCTCTGTTGGGGGCTTTACCCTGGCTCTGCCCCCAGATATCTGGAGCCTCTCCAGCAGAGGGGGGCTAGGTCTGGTCTTTCTACCCCAGATCCATTACCAGGGATGAGTCCTGGGAGTCTACCCCACCCAGACCCTTTAAATGGACCTGGCTCACCCACAGTTTCCATAAGAGTTCTTTGTTCTCAAGGCTTCTGTGAAGACTAAGTGAGAAAGAACACAGGCTGATAGGCATGAGACTACGGGAGCCTCTATCCTGGTTCCACCTAGCTGTGTGACCTTAGGGACATGTCTTAACCTCTCGGTGCCTCTGTGTCATAAACAATAATGGCCCCCAAAGACAGACGCATCCTCATCTCTGGAACCTGTGAACATGCTACCTCACGTGACAAGACTTTGCAGATGTTACGTTAAGGGTCTCGAGCTGCAGAGATTATCCTGGATTCTCCAGGTGGGCCCTCTATAATCATAAGAGAGAAGGAGGAAGGTCAAAGGCAGAAGAAGAGATGGCATGATGGAAGCAGGGGTTAGAGTGATGCATTTTGAAGATGGAAAAGGATCGTGGGTGACCTCTAGAAGCTGGAAAAGACAAGGAAACAGATTCTTCCCCGAAGCCTCCAGAAGGAATGCAGGCCTGGCGACACCTACATTTTAGGCCTCTGCCCTCTAGAACTGTAAAAGAATATATCTGTGTTGTTTTCAGCCACTGTTTGTTACAGCAGCCAGAGGAAACCAATACACTCGGTTTCCTCATCCATAAAATGCATAATCCAGTACCTCCATCACAGGGTAGCTCTCAGGACTTAATGAGATGTAAACTTCGAGCAGCACCTGGTGTGTAGCAAGCCCTTGACTAATGTTAACTGCGGTTCCTGCTTCACCCAGCATCGGGCTGTCACAGAATAGGGGTTCCACCAGGGGGAGCTATTGTCATTACCACCTATTCTAGGGAATCTTCGTGCTTCGGCACAGCCCTCCCTTTTGGCAGCCTCTGTGCTGTGAAAAGCAGAAATAACGGTCTATTTTGAGGATTCAAGCACAGTCGTTTCCATGGTTACCCTGTCATAATGACTAGCAGACAAAAGACCCGGATTTCTACTGCTTTGGAGAAAGACAACACGCTGTGGGCTGGGTAGCAGCAGCCCGTGCTTCCTGGCTCTGCCCTTGACGGGGAGGAGCCTGGGGAAGCCACTGCATTTCTCTGACCTCGGTTTCCTCATCTGCCCAACGGCAGAAGTCAACACGTGATCCACCTGTGATCCGGGACGCCCTTCCTTCAGAGAACAGAAAATCACGGTCTTATCTGTTGAGAAAATGATGCTGTGACCATTCATCTCTGGGGGTGTCTCTATCAGCCATCCCCTGAGTTCTGAGTAGTAACTAAGTATATGGATAGAACTGAGATGCAAAGAATGGGTCCTAACCTCCAAGTCTCTTTATAAAAAGACCTGGCTCCAATAACAACCATTTGTTCTGATTAAAAATAACTACCTAATTGGCAATCGTCTGCTTGCCAGACGAGGGCTAAGAACAAACGCGATCTGGAGAAAGCAGACAGCAGGGCAGATATCTCCTCGACTCACGACTTATGGCAAATTAAAGGAGGGAAGGAAAACAGAAGCTGCAACGTATTGTACAAAGACTGATGAACAATCCTGTCACTGGCATTAATGAGAAAGTGCAGAATATTGAGTTTGAGAATGAAAAGAAAATTCTAGAAAAATTTAAAATACATTTTGGATGCAAATTAACTCTCATAGAAAACCTACGTAAACCAATAATCAAAAAAGATTTACACTTGAGTTTTACTAAGACTTCAAGAAGCTGATATATGATACTAAATATTCTAGGGAAAAAAAGAGAAATCAGCCAGCTCATTTTACAAGAGAACAATCATCTTAATAAAACTGGGCAAAGAGTGTAGGCAAAGAAAACTAAAGGCCAACTTCATCTATGAACATTTATGCCAAAAGCATAACTTTTGCATTTATGCAAAAATTTCCTGCCCTCAGTGTCACCAGGCACTGAAAAAGCCCCTGGTAGTCAGAAGGTGCGACGTCTCTCCCTTCATACCTTGGCCGTGCCAAAGCCTTCTGGAACTTCTGGAGAGGCAGACTCCTCCGTGGCCCTATAGTTAATTAATACTCACCACAGCCCCAGGAGAGGGGATGAGAAATTCAATGGAGTTGAGTCATCAAAATAAAGTTACAGCTCTTGCACTTGACTTTGTGGGCTGATTCACATGCAGCTCCACACCACCGGGCGTATGATGAGGACGTGCCTGGAATCCATGCCTGGGCTGGGGAAATGTATGAGTGGTGGCCACCCTGGTGGGTGGCTGCTTGTTCAGACCCCAGGGAACCAGCTAACACAGTTACAGAAGCCGAGAGGGGCTCTGACTCTCACATCCAGCCCACGAAGAACGTCACTCAAGCAGCGTGGGTGGACACCAAACCATCTCTATTCTCCCTAAATTCCATCCTGCACACACACTCAGGGACAATTTCTGGAAGTATTTTTTTTTTTTTTTTTTTTTCTTTGCGGTACGCGGGCCTCTCACTGTTGTGGCCTCTCCTGTTACGGAGCACAGGCTCTGGATGCACAGGCTCAGCGGCCATCGCTCACTGGCCCAGCCGCTCCGCGGCATGTGGGATCTTCCTGGACCGGGGCACGAACCCGTGTCCCCTGCATTGGCAGGCGGACTCTCAACCACTGCGCCACCAGGGAAGCCCAATTTCTGGAAGTATTTCTTTCCATGCTTTTCTGTTTCCATTCTTTCGGTGAAGTAGCCATTGCCTTGCTTTTCTCCCCCAAGGAAGCTTTAAACATCATTCCCCCATGTCATTAAAAACCTCCTAAGTCAGTATTTTAAATGTCTGAACAATATTCCATTATATAGACATCATCATCTGGCCACACTGGTGCCTTCCCATCTTGGAGCCTTGGCCCCTGCAGTGTCCCCCTTCTAGAAGATTCTTCCCCCAGAGATCTGCATGGCGCACTCCTGCAGCACCTCAGAGAGACTGTTCCACTGTAACCTCCTCAGTCAGTGGCACTGACATGACCCTCCCTACACTCTGCTTTTTTGGCGGCTGTTTACACCACTCACCACTTCTGGACATCACATCGCTGCAGACAGTCCTGAGCCTGAGTGCCTGGGGGCTGGGGCAGCACTGTCCTCTCTGGCTGCCCAGGGAAACCAGGCTCCCGGGGGGAAGACAGTGACCCTGTCCCTCCCAACAGCCCTCTGCCTCCTTCACCCAGTCTTTCATAAAGCCCTCCAGGGGCCAACTGGCCACCACTCATTCATTTGTTCACTTGTTCATTCGTTCATTCATTCAACAAGTGTGTATTTCCGGACACTGCTGTAGGCACTGGGGTGGATACAGAGATGAACCGAAGCCCCCGTCCTCCCGGCTGGGGCCACGTCTGCTCCCTGCCCCCACCCCGCAGGCTCCAGCACCGGGACGGCCCCGCCCACGTCTACCGCCACCTGGGCCCCGGCGGGCATGCGCACTTACGTTTGGAGTGCTTGTCGCACAGGGCAGCCGCACGCATGTCGCAGAGGCGCAGGGAGCCCTTGCTGCTGCTGTAGACGAAGAGGTTACAGTGGTGCGGGTGGAACTCAGACGCGGTGATCACCTCCGTCAGGTCCTCCATGTTGGCCGGCTTGATGTCCACGATGTCTGGGTGGCCGAGTCAAGGAAGGGGCGGCTCTGCCTTTCCCAGCTCGGAGACCCTCGGGTTTCCCGACGCCTCTCCTCGGTACACCCACCTACCCCGCGTCTGAGCTGGCTCCGTTCCTGAGACTCCTGGACAAACACCCCGCCACGCAGTCCCCAAGCTGCAGACCTGACTGTCGTCGAACAGCCTGCCGGTTGTCCCTTCTGGGTGCCCGCCCACTGTCCCCATAAGGCGGGACTGCCGCCTCCTTCCTGACCTGTGCCCTTTCTCCAGCCAGTGCCCATCCGCTGCCCGGCCCCACGCAGGGCAACCCTTGAGGCTTCTCCCCTCTGCCCCTCCTCTTTCAGTTGCCAAGCAGGAGGCCGGGGGCGTTTGTTGAGTGCCTACTACATGCTGGGCTGTGGACACACTAGGTGTGAACAACTGCAGTTCTCCCCGTCACTCTGTGGATCGTGTCTGAGCTCAGTGGACAGGTATCGGTTGGTTCCCCTCCCCCCCCCGCCCCGCCCCCACTCCCTTCCGCCCACAGCATCAAGACTCTGCTTTGGGGAAAAGGTCCTCTGCTTTTCTGGGTTTTCAGCTCTAACGTGTGCCTTCCATTCCCACTCACAGTCACCACGAGGGATAAGCATATGACGTCAGATGTGCCAGGGCAGGGGCTCCAGACACTGGGAACGCCGGGATGCAGCTGTCATCCCTGCGGGCTGGGTGGCGTGGAGAGGAAGGGACTGTATCTGCTGCCATGACAAGGGGAAACCCGGAGCCTGGGGGTGGGGCAGACCGCCCCAAAGACGGAGTGGATGGAGAGAAAGATGTGTCGGTACCTTTAGAATCCTGGGTGAGGACTCACCCGAAAACGGTAACCCCTGGACGGTTAAATATAGGACCCAATAAGTCCATTTTCTGTTTAGCGTCAAGAATTTTGTCGCCTGGAAAGGAAGTATCTCTGGCTGAAAGGCTGGAGCCCAGAGAGGGTAAACAACTTGTCCAGGGTGACTCAGCAGTAAGTGGTGAGGCTGGATTCCTGTCCATTCGCTGTTGCCTACAACAGCAAATCATAACCCCTTGCTGTAGCATCCAAGGCCTGGCATACCCTGGCCTCTCTCTACCTTTCTGGCTTCAGATCCTACTAGTCGCTCTGCCCTAAAGGCACTTTCCTCTCGAACAGCGACACCTTCGGTCTCTGGTCTCCCCAGCCCCGTGGGGGCTCTGCACAGCCCGTTCCCTCTGATGGAAATGCCCCCTCCTCCCTCTTCTTTGCATGTGAGCTCTGGATCCAGAGAATGCCAGCTCTGCCACCTCCTGGCTGTGTGATCCTGGGTGAGTCCCCCCCACCATCCAACCAGCTCCCCATGCCTCAGTTTCCTCATCTGTAAAATGGGCTAACAGTTCTATCCTCATAGGTTTGCTGTGAAGATGAGAAGAGGCAAAGCCCTTGGCAACTGCCTAACACATCGCAGAGCTCAACGAATGTCAGTTGCTCTTATTATTTTTTATTATCTGGAAAATACTGATTGAAACTCTGACATTCATCTGCTATCAGCACCCCCTCCTCCACCTGCTCCAGGCTGCTTCGTCTCTCAGTAAGAAAGAGGCATTTTCTGACTTCTGTAAACCGTAGAATTTAGAAAACATCAGAAAAGATGGTTGAATCTGTGCAATCAGAGGAGGGTCTCTGTGCAGATGCTCAAATCTTGCTTGCTAGAAGCACACCATTAACCAGAAACTTAGGATCACATCAGAATAGAAAGAGAGGGAAAAAAGGAGCTATGTCGTCAGTGCCTGAATTGGTTTCCCAGGAAACTGTGGTTTTCTGGTACGATAAGAAGCAGAGATTAAATCATGAAAAAGTGAGACTAAAGGTTAAGAGAGAAAAAGAGCCAAGACTTCTGGAACGTGAATTCCACCAACATCAGCCTGCAGCCCTATCCTTCTCAGCCTGAGCCCCCGCTGATGACTTCCCATGGGCTCTGCCTGCTTAGAACGGCTTTCATTTCCTACGGAACTTCAAATGGTGTCTGGAGAAAAAGTGCCGTCGTTTAAGAGATGCACATGAGTACAGCACCTGTCAGATGTTCTGCAAACGGGGACTGAGATTCTCCCACAGGACTTGGGACACAAAAGCCAAAGAGGGCCTGGGAGAAACAGAAGTGCCAGGCCTTAGGGCACACAGGTCCCGTTTGAGTCCCGGTTGTGTCACTTGTCAGGAGACGGGTTTTTTTTTATCGTGTTTCACAGGGTTATAGCTTCCTCGGGGAGTAAAGATGCCTTGCTTTGTAGGTGGTTCCCTCAACATCCCAGGGAGACCTGTCACCCGGCCTGAGGGGGCTCAGGCCGTTGTGACCTGTTGCTCTTGCCAGTGAATGGAGGGCAGAAGTGACGAGATGTCACTTCCAGGCTGAAGGTCTGAGAGCCAGCACGTGCTGTGCCGTGAGCCTCAGGGCACAGTCAGCAGGCTCTTGTCACCTCGGAGACTTTCTGATTGTTACTTCAGGATCACCTAACCCTCTTGACTGAGTCAGTGTCCAGACTCTTTCCTTCCCGGCCTCAAGGTGTTCTGGAATCCAGTCCAACAGAGAAGGGATCGGAGGTATGATGTCTGAACTCTGGCTAGAGAGAGGGCAGTGTGGTGGCGTGAAGCCTCCTCTCTCAGGCCCCCAGACCCTGGTCCCAGACTCACACAGGGGCCAAGGCCAAGCAAACGGGTGTTGCCTTTTGCTTGATCATAGAGCATGTGCTTCCTGCTTCCTGTTTCCTGTGACCCACAGCACTCTAACCGCCCCTGACCGCCTCACAACAACCATGCTCGGCTTTGGCCTGCTTCTGCAAACACTTGCTAGAACTCTGAACGAGGCCATGATGGCTAAGTCTGCGGGGTTCAGTCGTGTCTGCAGGCTCTACAGCTAACATGCCTGAACCAGGGCTACACACAGCCGGCCGAGGGGGGAACCCACGTGGACCGGGGACCCTGTGTGTGGGCTGAGGAGACAGTCTCCGATCCCTGGGTCCCATCAACAGCCGTGGACCACGGCTCTTACAGCCTATGCATCACTCGGGGAATCTCTCTTGCTGTTTCAAAGGACTGGATACAGTGGGTGCTGGGGAAAGATGATGTGAAGCACAGAGCTTCCTTTCCACCTGATGCTGGGGGAGGAAGACATGGCACAGTCATGGCCAGTGTGTGCCTCTGAATCCCAGGGCCCACAGCCTGACCCAGCACCTCCAGGACAGCACAGCGTCCTTCTGGGCGTGGCCATCCAACCGGGTCCACCATCATCCAGTCCCGGGACGGCTTCTCTAAGACCTCTGGCTCCGCTCGTCACAGAACGAGGATCTCCTGTGGGTGCCCAGCTCCGCACTGACCATCGGGTGTGTGAGAGCCAAATTATCGAGAGGGGCTGTCCCTACTGAATCCCCATGGCCACATCACAGAGCAGGGGCCTGGAGACGGACTCCTGACCAGCGAAGTAGGTGTGGAGAAGCCTCCAGAGCACGGTAATTACATCCCAAACAGACACCACAAACACTTCTCCGGGACTCCCACCTGAGTGGCCACATGCCTGTGGACTTTGAGACACTTGACCATACACAGTGGCCTGGACTTTGGCAGGACCAGTGCTGGGTTGGAAGTTGGGGGCCTTGGGCCAGGTGTCTGGTTTCACCTCTTTCTGGAATGTTCAGTTCCACATGCAGAGATCACTTCCATCTGTAAATCTCGGTTTCCCCTGTCTGCAAAATCAGGGGTTGAGTATGACCCCGGAGCGCCCTTTCATTTCGAGGATTAACCCACAGGTGGCTTCCCCCATGCCCACTTCAGAATCAGCTGCATGAATCCCACGTGTAGCCAGTGCTTTTTTCATGGCAGGACTGACCTCTCTTGGGAAGGAGCACAATTAGACTCATTTACAAGCCCCCCTCCCCCTGGCAAAGCTGGATGAATTATTCATGTTCTATTTTTCCATCTAGGTGTACTCCAAGTGTCTGATGGCTTTTGCTTAACTTTCACTCACACTTTGGCAGCTAAGAATGATTTTCCCTCCTAGGAAAGTTTGTCAGACACAGGTAGGTGGAGAGGGGATCAGGTCATGTGGAGAGGATGAAGGGAGAAAGTAGACTAGCTCTGGTCCACGCCCCTTGGCTGAGCGCGATGTATTTTTCTCCAGTGCAGTGTGTTGAAGGGTGTCTCCCCCCCGCCCCCCCCAACCCAAATACATGTCCACATCCTAACCCCCCGAGACTGTGAATGTGACTTTATTTGGGAAAAGGGTCTTTGTGGATATGATCAAGTTGAGGATCTCAAGATGGGGTCTTCCTAGATCACCTGGGTGGGCCCTAAATCTGATTACAAGTGTTTTTATAAGAGACACCAAAGGAGAAACAGAGACACCCAGAGGAGAAGGCCATGTGGCATCTGAGGCAGAGGCTGGGGGATGCCTTGGGCTGCAGGAGCTAGGAGAGGCAAGGAAGGAGCCTCCCCAGGAGGCTCCAGAGGAACACAGCCCTGATAACACCTTAACTGCAAACTTCAGGCCTCTGGAACTGTGAGACGATAGATTTCTGTTGTTTTAAGCTGCCCAGTTTGTGGAAAGTTATGGCATCCACTGGGAACTCAGACACCCAATCTGCTTCCTGGAAGCTGGGAAAAAGACACAGGTGTAATGCTAGTTATCATGGACAGCTTCCTCTGCCTCCATTCCAGACCTCTTCTTTCCCTGCAGTTCCCTGTTTTAGCAGCCCCAGCCCTGAAACGCAGAGCCAGGAATCAGGGAAGCTTCTGGATCCCTCCCTCTCCCTCCATCACATCCAGCCTGCCTCCGTGTCCTGTGCTCGTCCACCTGGAGGTCCCTCTGCTCTGGCCCTCAGCCCAGGCTGCCTAAGCCTCAGTGGGGCTCCCCGCCTCTGGTTAGCCCCCGTCTCAGCTAGAGTGAACTCCCTAAAATGGGGGTTGGGTTCCCCTACTCCCCACCCACAAGAGAAGGCCTTCTATTCAAGCTGCAAATACTGGCTGACCTATCTGTTTCACTCATCTGGGTGCAGGCAAAATCATTTATACCCCAAGCTCCAGTTTATACCAGACTGGTACCTGTGCCCACCTGAGATGCCCTGCGGGCTGATCAGATGGATTCACATCTGTGTCTGTTCAATCCTCTCCACGTGTGAGTGAGGTGCCCCCCTTTCTGTGGAGGAGGAAATGGGGGCTCCGCAAAGAGAAACCACTTGCTCGGGGCCAGGCAGAGGGGGACCAGCCTGGGACTGGAACTAAGCTGAGTTCCAGAACCTGCAATACACAGCATGCAGTATGCTGTGACTTGGGAGGCAAAGCAGAGTGGGGACGAGAACTCTGGCCCCTGACAGCCTGGGGCTGAATCCAGGCTCTGTCTGCTTGCTAGCTGTGTGTGCAAGTTTCTAAACCTCTCTGTGCCTCAGTTACCCCAAGTTCAAAATGTCAATGTTACGCCTTACCTCCTAGGGTAGCGGTAGGATTAATTAAGATGGTGCACGTGATGTGCTGAAGACAGGGCCTGGCAAGGAGTAGGTGCTTTGTAAGTGAACTCCTAAGAAGGCATGTGGCATAACACTGCAGGCAAGTGCTGCCTGGCTGCCAGGGAGCCTGGATTCCAGGCTTAAATCTGCCTTTAATCCATGCGGCGCCTCCCTTGGGCCAGTCACTCAAGTTCTCTGGACCAGTGTGAGCTGAGGCTCGAGGAACACGAGAGGAGAAACACAGCCATGGGAGCGTGGACAAGTGGGCAGGAGGGGCTGCCACCTCCCTGGGGCACCCAGGGGCCTGGGAAGATAGCTCTGGTTCGGGCAGCTGCCTGGCTCCAGTCCCCTTTTCCTTCAGTGGCCAAGTGTGAATAAGCACACATGTAACCCTCTAGACCAGGGGTTGGGAGACATTTTCTGTAAACGGCCAGAGAGTAAATATTTTAGGTTTAGCAGGCCACAAGATCTCATCTCATCCAGGCTGCTGAACTCCGCTTTTGTGATGCAAAAACAGCCACAGACAATATGGAAATGAATGGTGTGGCCGTGTTCCCATCAAGCTTTATAAACTGGTGGATTCATGCGCCCACCTCTCCCCACTGGTTTAGAAGTAGCCCAGGTTTAGAAGAGGGATTGCAATCCTGCTGTTGTAACAGAAGCCTCCCTTTATTGCTAGTGTGTAAGACGCCTGGGGGTCAGTAAAGCTCAGAAACAGGGGTTTGTCCTGTTCCATTCCAGAAGGAAGTCTGTGGTTCTTACTGCCAAGGACACAGGAATGTAACCCAGGTGAGCCTTTGCAGAGTCATCAGGTTTGCAGAGATTTTTATAGAAACTCCTTCATCTCTTGCTGCCAAGAGCATCACCTGGTGTCCTGAAACCAGTGGGGTGACACCAGCACCAGGCACCATGGCCGATCAGTTCGAAGCCACGCCGCTCCGTGGGATCCCACTGGGAGGGTCCTGAAACTTTGGAGAGAAGGTGGCTATGCTGCTGTGGCCCTCGCTCCTTTGAGATCTGAGGTGCACTTCTCAGGGCCTTGGTCTCCCTTACCTACCCCACGGGCACCGGTACGAGGGCCGTCACTCATCCCCTGGGCAAATCTCCGCTGACCATAAAATGAGTCAGGCACGTGAAATGAATAAACATCATTGGTTCGTTCCACCGAGGGGCTCCAGTGAGAAATAGGTATGGAAAGCACTCCATAAATGCCAAAGAATTACACAAGTATCAACTAATGTGACGGGGTTTAGCGGCTATACCACGACAAATGCTTGTAAAGACACAGCAAGTAACTGAGCTCTGAAACACAGTCAAACCCTTGGAGGGCTGCTGAGGGCAGCCCCCTTCAGGTCGGGCACCTGGATGTCCCTGCGGGAGGGACCGCCCACCCTCCAATCCCACAAAGGAGGAGAGGGAGATGAGGGTGGGGAGGTGACCGGCCCAGGGCCAGCGGTGGAAGCAGAGCAAGGATGGAATCCTGGCTTCCGAACTCCCAGCCGGTGTTCCTCCCACTGCCCGCTCTGTTCTGGAGTGACTGCACCTCCACACAGCGTGGAGCTCTCCCACGGGGTCAGCACCCGCAAAGGCCCTGCTGCTGGGGCTCGCTGGACGGGCTGTATCCTGGGCAAGCTGGATGTTGAGAGTGGGCTCCATGAGGAGAAGGATGTGGCCTTGAGCTCCACTGGCTGAACTGAGCAAAGTGTGGTTTATCCAGATGTCCTGGTAGGAGCACACGCTCAAGGGGGCAGGGGCTGTTACCATGGTGACCAGGCAGCTGCGGAGTAAGGATGGAGGTGGTTCTGCCAAAGGCCACAGCGCACGAGGTGTCCTACACAGGCCCCCCAAGGACGCTAGTGTGGAGGGGCCTGTAGGCCTCCTGCACAGGGAGGCAGTCTCGCTGGGGCATGGCCAGCAAAGCTGCTTTTTTTTTTTTTTTGCGGTACGCGGGCCTCTCACTGTTGTGGCCTCTCCCGTTGCGGAGCACAGGCTCCGGACGTGCAGGCTCAGCGGCCATGGCTCACGGGCCCAGCCGCTCCGCGGCATGTGGGATCTTCCCAGACTGGTGCACGAACCCGCGTCCCCTGCATCGGCAGGCGGACTCTCAACCACTGCGCCACCAGGGAAGCCCAAAGCTGCTGCTTTTCAGCAAATTTTCTCCAAAAGATGACCTGGCTACAAACATGAACTGTGAACACTCCGGCCTCATCGAGTCAGATCCTCCTGGAGGCTCCTGGCTACCTGTGCCTCTGTTTTACTTTGCTCAGGCCACCATAGCGAAATGCCACAGTTGGGTGGCTTAAACAATAGGAAATGATTCTCTCAGAGTTGTGGAGGCTGAAAGTGCAAGATCAAAGTGTCAGCAGGGTTGGTTCCCTCTGAGGCTTCTCTCACTGGCTTGCACCCATCTTCTCCGTGTGTCCTCATGTGGTCATCCTTCTGTATATGTCTGTGTCCTGATCTCCTCTTCTTATAAGGACACCAGTCATACTGGATTAGGACCCACCCTAATGATCTCATTTTAAAGACCCATCTACAAATACAGTCATATCCTGAGGCGCTGGGGGTTAGAGCTTCAACATACAGATTTTGGGGGGACAAAATTCAGCCCACAACAGCCTCCTTCCCTTCCCTGCTCAGAACCTTATTAACTATGATGGTGCAATCTCACTCAAAGAGAAGAACCAGGTTGCTGGGGCCATGCTGGGCCGTGGGAGAAGGGCTGTTCTGAGTAACCGCTCACTGCCCAAGCCCACTGAAACCCTGGAGTGTTTTCTCTGCGTGATGAGCCAGACTGCACACCTCTTCCAAAAGCCAGCTTATGTGATTCCCAAATGCTTAGACAGGCAAGAAGTGACTTCTGAGTCACAAAAACCAGGGCTCGACAATCTAGCCCCACTGAATAACAGCTGTGTGACCTCTGGAAAACTTCTCAGCCTCTCTGTGCCCTGCTTTTCTCATCTGTAGAATGAGTGGATACCATCTGCTTTGCAGGGCTGTAATGAAGATTTAAGGAGATGACATCTCCTTCATCAAGGAGATAAAGGTCCTAGCACATGGCTGGCACTTTTAGCAGCAATTAAAGTGAGTGAAATCAGAATCAGTATTTCTCTTCCTCTGAAACAAACATGAAATTAAGCAGGGTGCCAAAGGTATAATTGTTGCCTGGAAGGACACTCTGGAAAGACAGTGAGGGTTTGTGCTGGATTACATGCTTGTATCCAACCCGGCGTTGGGAGGGGAAAGCCAAGGTGGGACAGAGCTTGGACACACCCCTAGGTGGCTACCTTCTCACGGCACCGAGAAGGGGCGAACCAGACCCTGTCCCAACCTCTCAGGCCCCCAGCCCAGCAGTGAAACCAGATATTAGCCCCATGATGGATGCTCCAGGAGAGACATACACGGTGCATGTGATGAGAGTTATAACAAGGCCCTGACTGGTCTGGAGAGTCAGGGAAGGGTCCTCTGAGGCAAAGGCATTAAGCCGAGGCCAGAGGGTGAGTAGGAGTTATCCAGGCAGAGGGTCAGGCTGGGAGAAGTGTTCCAGGTGAGGGGGATGCATAAAGCTGGGGAGTTGCAAGAGGGCAGGCTGCTGGAGCCCCAAGAGGGAGGGACAGACGGCAGCTGACAGGGCTGTGGTCCGGGGTTTAATCAGGAGTGTGTTACAGAAGTGCCACAGAGGCCTTTCAGGAAGAGACAGGAAGCGCCATAGAGTTGCATGTCCCACCACCCAGAGGAAATGTGAGAAACATCGGACAGCTGCCAAAGCCCATGCATCCGGCCACTTAGGTTACAAATCAATCCCCCCTCTGTCCTGCAACAGTGCAAAAAGCACCTGCTTCCCCTAGGATATAAAACAAGAGCCAGAAACGTTATTGCATTGACAGGACTGGACGGACGATCTGAGTGACTGAGGGCTAGGAGGGCCGTGGGCAGGTGCACCCGCTTCTCAGAACGGAGAGAAGGACAGCGCCACCCACGCGAGCTGCCGCGAGGATCAAGTGTCGTAAGTGCAGTGTGTTCAGCTCAGCGCCTGCAATAAATGTGCAATAGCGGTGGCTGTCCTGGAGGCCGTTACCACCATGACTGAGGGGCAGTGTGGCGTGACAGCGACGTGCATGGGTTCCGCGTCCAGATGCCCCAAGTCTGAATCCCGCCCACTTGCCAGCTGGGTGACTCTGGGTAGATTACTTAACCTTTCTGTGGCTTAGCTTACTCCCCGGTAAAAGGGGGATGTTAATCTTGTCTGCTCCACAGCGATGTCGGGCGGATTAAATAGGTGAATATGTGCACGGTGGCAGAGTGCTGTCTGGCACAGAGTCAGCGCTCAGTAACAGGAGAAGGTGGTGTGGGAAGTGGTGAGGGTGATGGTGGGATGCAGCTCTGGTTTCGGATGGAGTCAGCACCACGGACAGCGCACAGGAGCCCTGGGCCGCAGCGGAACCCAACCAACTGCCTGGCCTTGCTGAGCCCCCAAAGCAGCGGTGCTGATAACAGTTTAACAGCATGCTTTCTGGGTGAAAAGCTGATTTTGGAGATTCAGACTCAGGGCATTTCTAAGCAGACTCGCCCCACGTTCCTTATCTGTGGGAGGATGAAAAGAGGCAGCCTGTAAGGTGCTTGACAGTGGTCATGGGCTGGTATAGGTCCTGTGTTTACAGCCTATCAGCCCCTATACTCACTGGCCATTCTGCCCCACAGCCCCCAGCACAGGAGGCACACCCCTTGGAATGGAAGAGAAAAGTGAGGCTCAGAAGGCCTGAGTGACTGGCAGAGTCGCTGTGTGAGTGAGTGTTGAAGGCAGGGTTGAAGCCCAGGCTCTAGGGTTTTGGCCAGCACAGAGCCTGGCACATGGAGGGGCCTTGGTCGGTCCCCTCCTTAGCTCCCTGTGCAGAAAATAAGCCCAGTCCACAGGTGGCCGAGTGCTGACCAAGATTTGGAACTGCTTCAACATCCAGCCTAGCCTCAGCACCTGCTCCATAAATGGCAATCAGGAATTTGTTCCAGGCTAAGGCTTGGTGTGATGCCAGCTTCCACCATGAGAAATCGCTCAGTGGGGAGAAAAATCAACTGAACCATCTTTAGAAGTCTCTGGGTGCTAAAAATAAAGCAGAGGTCCATCAGCTGAGGCCTCCTGTGCAATCTGTTACCTTTAAGATGCTTCAAACTCAAGAAAAATCACCCAGTGCTGCCTAAGGGCCTCAAAAAGTTGGCATTAAAGGACTGGGAGGTTGTTTAGACAGATGTGGAGATGGCACTGGGGAAAAAGGGCTTCGATGACCAAAGAAGATGTAGGGATTTATGAGAAACAGTCTTAAGTATTTGAGGGGCCATCGTCTAAGGGGGAAAATAATACTGGCCAACTGCCAGGCCCCTTTATGTGAATGATTCCTTTATTCCTTACAAATAACCATAGGATAAGGAATTTGGCCCATTTTGCGGTCATGGAAATCGATGACAAAGGAGGTGAAGCAATGAATCTGTGCCCAATTCTGCCAGAGCCCAGAGCGCTTCTCTTCAGTGTCTGGAGCCCCCCAGCTTGGAGCCCAGGTTTGCAGGGAGGCATCTATATCCTAAGACCAGATGGAAACTGTGAACTTCCTCCCTCCAAAGTCACCATTTACATCCATTCATAAGCACCTACGATGTGCCAGGCCCTGCATTATGGGTGGGGACACAGAGAGGGCTCAGCCTGGGCTCTTCATTCCAAGCGTTTCAGCAGAAAATGGGGGAAGCATTCATACTAACAGATGATGAAAGCCCACTGTGACCAGCGAGTATGGGCCCAGAGGGACTCGGACCAGCCTGGGAGGGGCGCAGAGTGGACAGAGCAGGGGTCACCAGGCAAAGGGGGCTGTGAGTGATGCATGTGGGCAAACGGGAGCCAGCCAGGCTACAGGAGGGAGAAAGGCTCCTCCAGAGAAGGATCAGCAGAAGGCACAGCACTGCCCCCACCCCTGTAACACGAAGGGAAACCCAGTGACGTGAAGGTGTGGGCAAGCCTGACGCACAGGACTCTGGGGAGGCGGGCAAAGGCTGGTCACCAAGAGCTGCCGGGCACGGCTGAGGGATCTGGACATTCTCCAGATGCTGCTGGGGACCACTGAGAGCTCTACACAGGGGACTGATGTGGTCAGACCAGAGGCTCTGATGAGCCATTCTCAAAGCTCTGTAGAGGGCCAGCTGGCTGGGCAAGGTGGGATTCAGGCAACAGTCCAGGCAGGAATGGTACGACCTGAGCTGGGCCTCGGTTAGGGTGGAGAGGAGGGCATGATTCCAGAGCCATCGGGGGAGAATGGAAAGTGCTTGGCACCTCTTTCCATTTTGTGGGTGAGAGAGAGGAAGGAGGCTGGAAGCCTCGGTGACAGACAAAGGCGCTGCACCGTGTATGTGCCTGGCACACGGCAGAGGCTCAGGAAGTACCAGGCTCCTCTCCCTCTGTTCAGAGCAGCCAAGTCTAGAATTAGAAGAGGAAAGGTCCTCTGAGTCAGCTTTATCACTATTCTTACTGGTGAAAACAATGCCCACTTTTTCTCCTTTATTTAAAAGGTTTTCCTTTCTCTTAAAAACCTTTGCTAAAAATCAATTCTGCCTAAGTCAAAAGTGTTACTATTTGGACACAGGGAGATGGTAACATAGCAGAAAACTCCCAGTGGCCTTGAGGACTGAACAGCAGCATCAGGGCAAATCAAGACATTGGAGAGCAAGAGTTAAAGGAATGTGAACCCCTAGGTCCAGAATCCCCCAGGAGGTACTTGCTCAAAAGGTGTTTCAAAATTCAGAGCAATTCCCCAGCCCAGCATGGAGTCACAGCTGCCTTTCTGGCCTCCTCCCACGTTGGAAATGAAACGCCTTTTCTAATTACTTGGCTGCTCTCAGACCCATCATCACACCTACGACCCACAGTCCTGACACCTTTCTTGCCAGGGGAGGCTGAACACCATGGGACGGTGCCAGGTGTCTCTGCTCTGGGTCCCTGTGTCTTGTCACTCTGGTAGCCAAGCCGCAGCAGGCCATGGGGAGCGCCTCGGGCAACATCATTCCCTGATGAACTGATCGAATCAAGGGACATTTCCACGGCCACCACATACCCTGGAGATTCCACTCAGCTGCTTCTGTCTGCCTAATTGGTACTTAGGTTCTACAGGCAAGGGCTGCCTTGAGCTTGGCCCTGGTGTCTCCAGCATTCTGTAATGCTCACACTCCCCTATCTCTAAGGGCCAAAACATTTGTATATTTTGATCAACTAACAATTCATTTTCACAAAATTAAAGGCTACACACAGGTTTAAGAGTTATGTGGCAAGATCTGCAGCCAGAGATCCCTCTGGCATCCCACGGGGACGCCCAATCCACTGATGCTCCCCTCTTGTCACTAGCTGTCACCTCCTCACCTGGCTTAGATTCTGGAGCCAACCATTATTTCCACACCCTTGCATAGGCCATCAGCCCCACGTCTGCATCTTCACTTTGCAAACCCACTACCCTGGCTCCCTTTCCACCTACTCTGCCCCTGCAGCCATGCAGCAAAACGTGGCTGGAGAAAAACTCACACTACTGTGCTCACTGGTCCCACTCATTCCCCACAGCACTTATCGCTTGCTCATGTACTGGATATTTTGCTTGTTTATCATACTAACGGTTTATCAACATTAAAATATATGTCCGTTCCAGGAGGGCATGGATCTTTGTCTCTTTAATTCAAGCACTGGGCACAGGGCCTGGCACATAGTAGGTGCTCACAAAATATACTGGTGAACGGTGCGCCCTCCAATGTGCGGACAGGGCACAATCTGTGTTAGGAGGTGAAGCTGACAGCAATGACTGGGCAGGTCTGCCTGCAGTCCTGGGACGGATTAGTCCTCTTTTCTTAATAACAACTAACCTGTTCCAATGTCCTCTGGCCACCTTAGGCCAAAAGCCAGTTATGATACAGCCCCGTATCTACAAAGTCTATATTTTAACTATCGCTCTACCTCCCGGCTTCTTGCCCATGGCCACGCTCCACGCTACCCATCTCCACGTCTCCCTGGATCTACTCGGTCTCCTGGCTTCCAGACTCGTCTGCTGGAATCCATTCCACCCACAACATACACCCACAGCCCCAGGGGGCCCCCTGCAAGGTGGCCAGTGCTGCTCCCCGGCTTACGGTGCATCAATAGCTTCTTATGACCTGACAGAAGTTATAGGGAGTTGGACAGTCCTCAGAGCACAGACTCAGACACCACGCAAGGCTTTCAGTTACTGACACTTTCTAGTGCCTTTGCTGAACGAGGGAGAAGGTCTCTGTTTGCGGGATCGTGTCTCTAACACCTGCAGTACTTCCTCATCCCCACGTCTGACAGAAAGAACTAGCCTGGGGGTCTAACACGCAGCATTTACGGAGTCTGCACATGTGGCTATTTAACTCGAAATGTGAACTCATTCAGACTATATGAAATAAATGCTTCTGTTCCTCAGTCACCCTAGCCACGTTTTAGGTACTCCATAGGCACACGTGACTGGAAGCTACCATACCGCACAGTGCAAATAGAGAACCTTTCCAGTATCACAGAAAGGTCTACTGGACAGGGCTGAAGATGGATTTTATTCCCCCCCTTTTTTTTTTCACGGCATTTATCTCTATAGCTACCTCCTATTTATGGTACGTGATACGTTTCACTTTCATTTATGGTAGTAAAATTAAAGTCCCTTTCAAAATGCATTTATTTAGGCAAAATTAAAGCTACTTGATTTAAAGAAAATTAATAAAAATTAGAAAAAGATTGGAAAAGTAAATGAAAGAACGCACGGTGTACAGATGTGCTAATACTTGCAAAGGAGGTTTGCAAATGATCGATGTTTGGAGATCGTGGTCCCCAGGAGTAAGTCCCCCACTGACACCATCAGCCAGGCCCGCTGCAGCTGTCCTGGCCACCTCCCACCTTCCTGCCTCATCACGTCACCCCTGCGCACCCTGCACCCGTCGTCGGTAGCCTCCTCAAGCCACGGGGAGCATCCTAACCCTGCCTCCTCCTCAGTCCTCCCAGGTAGCCCCAGGCACAGTGTGTAGACCTGAGTTACAGCAAGGAAGGCACCGCTGGTACCACCCAGGTCAGGTGGTACCACCCAGGTCAGGGCTGGGTCTCCCAGCAGTGCATGAGGCCCTTGAGGAAGAAGCTGAGTTTCTTTTATTTGTCCCTGTGTCCCTGGGGCTCAGCATGGAGCCCGGGACAGAAGAGGAATTGATGGCTAAATGAAGGAAATTAAACAATCCCTTACACAGCTGCAGGGCTTTGCAATTTTTAAAGGGCCTCAGCATTCACGGTGTCATTGAATCCTTATAATAGCCCAGGGAGATAAATTGGTCAGGGCTTACGGTCCCCACCCTAGTCCTAGGATAAGGAAACCCAGGCTCCGGGAGGGTGGGTGCCGCTGTCCCAAGGCTGCAGCCCGAGGGCCAGGCAAGGAGCACTGGGCCAGGCCACAGGACTCTGTCCCTGGCAGGGGGACTTTGGGCCAAACCCCGGTTTCCCCAAGCCTGCATTTCCTCATCCATAAAGTTGGGTGATGCCAACATTGCCACTGATTGGCAGCTTTCATGCCACTGTGAGCGCCAAGAGAGATTGTGAATGGCAAGCTGCTCTGTAAGCTGTAGAGTGCTGTGCAGGAAGCTGAGGACGGCTAGCCGCAGGCCCGTGAGTCCCACACGTGCCCCGTTTGCAGACCTGGAGTTCCTGTGTGACTCCTCATTTTATTCTGCTGGGAAGCACGTCAGCTTCTGAGTGGATGTCTAATCTGTGCTGCCCACCACGAGGGGCCCCCAGCTCCTGGAGCAGTGCTTCTCCCAAGGAGACCACCCTTCCCAGATTCAGACACTGCTGGAGGTGGAGCTGACCCTTCCGGCACCAGGGAGGGTCCTGGCCAACCAGAGCATTGCACCCCCAACAGAAATGGGTTCAGGGGTGCCCCTGAGGCCCAGGCAGAGCCCATGGGGTGCCACCTGAGGACTTGGTGGGACAGTTCAGAGACAGCAGGTGTCTTTTCTCCTCGACTTTACTCTGGGAGGGCGGGGTCTGAACTGCTGGTGTCAAGTCGCCACCATGTGGAGGTTGAAGCCAGAGCAGAGATCAGAAGCAAGAAGCAGAGACAGCCATCCCAGGACACTGTCTGAGCCCCTGGATCCATCTGTACCTGCAGCTCTCGGTTCCATAAGTCAGTAAACGTCTGTTTGGCGTGAGCCAGCTGACCCCTGACTAGCTGGTGTCTAAGCACCAAGGACAGGGGTGGGGCCTGCTGGGTCTGTGCCTGAATGGAGGGTCCAGCAGAGGACCAGCCCAGCCCGGCCCTCTCCATGCAGCCAGACTGAGCTCCCACCCCTCAGAGCAGCTCCAGCCCCAGCTCCTCCTGGAACCTTCCCGACCATCCCAATCCACTTCTGCCTTCCGGGCCCTGAGCACTAAGGAGGGAGGAAGGAAACAGATGCTAATGCTTCCTAACACGCTTTAAGCACCTGTTTGGTGTTGGGTATCTCACAGGGGCTCGCTGAACACTGCCGTCCTATGGGGGAAGGGTTAGTGAGGAGACCAGGCTCAAGAGGGGTGCAGTGACTCGCCAAGGTCGCAGAGCTTAAGGTGGCAGAAGCAGACTCCCAGAGACTCCCAGTGGCTCCTCCGAAGCCCAGGCGTTTGCCCCGCACCCTCTTGCTGGGCTCAGGGAACGTCAGATGCTTGCTCTCAGCCCTCCCAGCTCCGAGGTATCCCTGCCCTGTGGTCTCTGGCCAGTTTCTGGCTCTCGGCCCCCCAGAAGCCGTTTGTCACTCCTTCTCTCCTCCAACCCCCCGCCTCCGACTGCTCCCTTCTCTGCCCCACTCCCTACCCCCAGTTCTGACTTCTGCTCCAAGGGACACAGCCCGATCCTGGCCTGTGTGAGGGCAGCACAGCAGGCACGACCCCCTGTGCTGGGAGCTTCTCGTGGCAGCTGTATGGTCTCAGCTCTGGGTGTCCAGGGCCACGCGACACCCAGCACCAAGTGGACAGTCAGAGACAGTTCTTGGTGGGGGTCATCCCACCTTCCTCCACCCCACGTCTGGGCAGCATCCTTCACAAAGGGCAGTTGGGTGGAAAGGCTGGAAATGAGGACTTGATTGGAGCTGGAGGGCCCGGGTTTGAACCCAGCTTTCCACTGGCTGCTGTGAGCTTTAAGCAAGTGAGCCCGGGCTCTCTGTGACTCAGTTTCCTCGTCATAAAGAACCTACCTCCCAGAATTACTGTGAGGATGAATCGAGTTCACATTAACACGTGTTTATCAGGCACAGAGCCTCACTGGGCATTATTACTATTACTATTATTATTATTGTTGTTGTTGTTATTTGTCTGTAGAGTAGTGACACCTGTAGGTAGTAACCTGCCTGCTCTGTCCACTGTAGCCCTCATTGGGCCAAGCTTCAGCCTGGGCCCCTCTTCAGGCCCATGTTCTTTCTTCACCAGTCAGTGGGGGCTGGAGTCCATCCTATAATCCTATTGCCCAGACACAGGGGGCCACCAAGCAGGGCTGCCTACCTTGACCCCATCCAGCTGGGTTTATGACACCCCAGTTGTCCCTCTAAGCCCTGGGTGGGACCCCAAGGTTGTTCATCAAACACTGATGCACCTGCCTCAGGCCCAGGGAGGAAGGTCCAGAGAAGACTTCAGCCGACTGTCTCAGGGTGGTCGGCCACCCCTTGCCCAGGACGGCTGACCCAGGACTCCATCCCCACCATGGTCCCCGGTGAGGCCCCCAGATGACGGGATAATGGCAACCCTGGAGGAGGCGAGGGGTCAAATGTAACCCTCAGCAGCCACAGTTGTAAAGTTTTCATAAACTCATGAATCCAAACCTCAGCCTCATTCACACACTGTGAGCCAGAAGGCACCCTGCTGAAGAGGCTGAACAAAGCAGAAGCTCCCAAGCCAGCTGGCTTACAGCAGGCCAACTGACGTCCCACCCGGGAGCCACCCGGCCCGCGGCGTCAACGGTGGGGCCGCGGCAGGAAAGGATACTGAAGCTCCGGTCGGTGATGGCCAGGTGCCAGAGGTTGATGCGCAGGTCGTCCGCGGACATGTAGGTCTCGCAGTCGCTGTTGACGGAGATGGAGTTGATGTGGTAGGTGTGGCCATTGGCGAAGACCCTCCGGGGGCTCACCTCCACCATCAGATCCATAGGCTTCAGCACGGGCACCTGCGGAGGAGGAGGGGCGGTCAGAGCAGGGGGAGAGGTGATGGCAGGAAACGTCCAGGGCCATGTGATCAAAAGGAGAGGCCAGGAGAGGCCAGGAGAGGCCTGAAGCGCACCAGTGGGTGTCCCCCCTGCCCGTGTCAGAAGTAAGCAATGCCACGTGGCCACGTCCTTCAGCACCAGCCCTGCAGGGAAGCCTGTCTCCTTTGCTTGGCCTCCTGGGATTGGTTCTGAACCTGCTGCGTGACTTTGAATGAATGGCTGAACCCCTCTGCACCCCAATTTCCTCATTTCTAAAATGGAAGGAGAAGGTACTGTGGCAGAGCCAGATTTTCCACCAAACATTTGTGTCCCCTTGTCACGGGGAAGTGGCTGCCCAGGCAGGGACTACATTTCCCAGCTGCCCTTGCAGCTGGGTGTGGCCACATGACTGTTCTGACCAATGGGGTGTGAGCACACTGATGCCCAGCACTTGGGGGCCAAGGCTTAAGGTTAAGAGGCAGCTGTGCCTTCTCCGCCCCCTTCCCTTTCCACAGCCAGAGGTGAGGATCCAGGCTTTAGGGATGGAGGCTCACGGGATGGAAAGAGCCTGTGTCCCTGCAGGAGAGCCGTGTGCCATCCAGGATGCCTATACCGGAGCTTTCCCTGAGTGAGAAATACATTTCTGTGTACTCTGCCCTGGGGCTGTTACAGCCTCTGGTGTTAGCGGAACTCGTACAAACTCCCAGAGACAGTGTCAGACAGCATGGCTTTGCTTCTCTCTGCACCCTCTGCCTGGAATGGTCACCCCCTTTGGACACCTAGTGAACCCCAACTCCTCCTGCAAGATCTGGAGTTAAGAGCCCTTTGGATGTACAGCCTGCCACACCCCTGCTCACCCTCAGCACGCTGCACTCACTGCTATCAGGGCTCTTGGTGTGCACTGCGGGGTGTTTTGGGCACGAGTCCCCGTTCCAGTAAACTGTAAGGTCTTCAAAGGTACAGACACACAGACACGGCATCGTTGATCTCTCCCTGGGTTGGCCCCAGAAAACGAGGGCTGGCATTGCCATCCCCATGTGACCGATGAGAAGACTGGATGCCAAGATGAACTGGGCTTCCTAAGTCACAGAGGCAGGAAATGACAGAGCCAGGACCAGAAGCCAGCTGTGACTGCCCCCAGGGCATCACGGTGCAAAGGTGTAGACCTGAAACCTGACTTCGGCTTCAACCCTGCCCGGCCGCTTACTAGGGTTACCTCCATTGCGGCCTTCACCTCTCTGGGCCTCAGTTTCCTTATCTGTAAACTGGGTAATGCTGGTGCCTGCTCAGGGCTTCTGTGAGGATTCCATGAGTTGATGCAGGTCAAGTGCGCCTGGAACATCACTCGGTCCACAGCGCCCTCCTCCCCGTCCTCGGGAGGTGACTAGGGGTGGCTGAGCCAGGGCTTACACGGCCAGTTTCCAGAGTGGGCCCTGGATGGGGGAGGGGGGAGGGGGGTGCTGCAGGGGCAGTGGGAGTTGTGCCCAGGAGAGAGGCAGCAAGGCCATCCTCGGAGTGAGGAAGAGAGCAGATGCCGGTGAGGGGAAGCAGACCTTTGTCAGCTAACTGCAAGGCTCCTGAGCCCCGGGCAGCAAGCACCAGGTAGAATGGCATGAATCCAGCCAGAATTGGGTGGCAGCAGGTGAGGGGGGACCCACTGCTTGCACTCACGTGGGAGAGAAGACAGTAGGCTGATACACGTGTGTGTGTGTGTGTGTGTGCGTGTGCGGTTTCAGGAAGCAGTAGGTGCTCTAAAGAAAAATAAAACAGGTGAGGGGACGGGGTGACAGGGCAGCAGGGGCTGGTGCCTGGCTGGGTGACCAGGAGGTGACATACAGGGAGGGGCTGAAACAGGCTGACGTGGGACCCTAGAGAATCTCCTTCTGCCAGGGGACCTCCCCCAAACCCACCTACTCTTAGGCTGGGCCTGGGGCTCCCTGGGGCTCCCACGGCCCTGTAAGCCCTCATTACAGCCTTGACCACGTGGTTAAGTTGTTGTCTTCTTGTTTGTTTCCCCAATGGACTGGGCAGCACTTAGGGGCGCCGTGTGTCTTCTTGTGTTCATCTCTGCATCTCTGGTACTCAGCCCAGGGCCCGGCACACACAGGTCTTCAGGTGAATGAGTGAATGGGTGAGTCAATGAACAAATGAGCTGTGTCCCTCCCTGGGGGACAGCTGAGATGGGAGGTGACAGCTTTGGTGCTGCAGTGGGGGTGGGCAAGCACTAAGCGTTCCTTCTGGTACAAAGGCAGCTCTGCAGCCGCCATGAGATGTTCTCATGTACCAGGGCGCCCAGTGTGAGCCTGTGTGGGTGTGTGAGCCTGGGTGTGCATGCATGAGTGTGTCAGTGTGCACATGCATGTGCCCGAGTGTGCATGTGTGTGTATGCAGTATCGGTGTGCATGCTCACCTGGCTCTGGGTGGTTCTTGTGTTGAGTCTGCGCTTCGGGACTGTCTGCCCGCGTGTCAGTGTTGGTGTGTCTGGGCCCCTCTATGGGGCCTTCCGCATGTCCGCCGGTGTCAGATATTCTACGTCTGCTCCGAATCTTGCCTTCCCTTCCCTCAGGGCATGGCCACCACCTGCCCTGGGGATCCCTGGAGTCTCTCTCAAGCCACACCTGCTCCTGGAGAAGGTCAGGGCATCGCTGGCCTAGCAAAGTCTCAGCATCTCAGTCTGCTCCCCGCTCCTTCCAGCAACATTGTCTTCCCCCAGCAGCCTTGGAACTGTTCACCCCGTGCTCCAGCCATGCACCGCCATCCCCAGACCATATTTCAAAGCCAGAAAGCAAAGAGAGGAGAGGAAGAGGGAAGAGAAACCTGCCCTGAAGGTTTGGAGGTTTCATGAATAAAACTTTCCCCACACCTGCGCTCTTCCAGAAGGCACAGTGTAGTCAAGGTGAAGGGCAGGAGGACAGACACATGAACACTAAGGACAGAGCAGTGTGGGATGCAAAAGGCTAGAGGGGACAGAGAAGGATAAGGATTCACCTGGCTCGTGTAGGAAAGACTTTCAGAGGTGGAGGCTAATAGGGTTTTAAAGGATGAATAGGAGTTCACCAAATAAAGAAGGTAGAGAAAGGCATTCCTGTGTGTCCCTGTGTCACAGAGCTGACTTCCAGTGTGGGGGTGACTCCATGTCTATTTCCTTGGGGGCCTGGGTACACTTTGGGGGTAGGCACTCAATCTCAGCTCAGCTCTGGGATCCCAGAGGCCCTGTGCTAGGTCTTGGGTGAACTGGGGAGGAGACAAGGTGAGAGGCTGGATGAGGAAAGACCCAGGCACCCACGTTCTTTCCCCCTTTCTTCTCCTCCAGCCTTAGTTTACAGTTAAGTGCCATTTCGGGATGTGTGTGACATACAGAGAAAAATCTCAGAGGCTGGGTGGGAAATAAACAAGATTCCCGTGGGCCACTGGCTCTGCCACAAATGCCAGGCCAATCAAGAGGTGATAATTGCCTCCTCCCACCAGATGAAACCCTCATAAACTTTCTTTGGGCTTGGAGGTGGGGGGAGCGGGGGGCACCCTCACTCCCGTTATTCAATGTCAAAGCTAATTGGCTTCCCTGCTTTCTCAGAATTTATTTGTGCAATTTGCCAGTCATTGAGAGGCCAATGTGTTTAAACATTTATTCCTCCTTCTGGGAACAACATCGATTGTCATTTCATATTTATGACAGTCGGCTGTGTGCTGAGTGCGGGGCGCTTGCTAAGCCGTTGCAGAAAAAACGAGTCGTTATCTCCTGTTTGCTGGTGAGGAAACTGAGGCACAGAGCAGGGAAACGGCCACAGCCATCTGACCAGCGGTGGGTGGGTCTGTGAGCAGTTTGGGAGCCTGGAGGGGCCTTAGCACCACCGTGGCACCAGGCAGCACCACTGCCCGCTCGGAGCAGCAAACACAGCCACGGTAGGAACCCAGGGAGACAGCATTCCATGTGATGTGAACTCAGACCTTTCAAATCTGCTAAAGAGCGCAGTCACCTCCCGACGCTCAGCCTCGTTGAGTCTTGGGACTCTGAGGCCCCCCCCTGAGCAGGGCCTGTCCCAGGCTTAGACCAGATCTGCCCTCAGACTCTTTTTTTTTTTTTTTTTTTGCGGTACGCGGGCCTCTCACTGCTGTGGCCTCTCCCGTTGCAGAGCACAGGCTCCGGACACGCAGGCTCAGCGGCCATGGCTCACGGGCCCAGCCGCTCCGCGGCATGTGGGATCTTCCTGGACCGGGGCACGAACCCGTGTCCCCTGCATCGGCAGGCGGACTCTCAACCACTGCGCCACTAGGGAAGCCCATGCCCTCAGACTCTTCATTCACTGTGGCCTCCAGGTGCCCAGAGCAGGGCTGGGCGGCACACAGCAGGTGCTCAGTAAGTGTGGCTGAATGAATAAATCTGGCATCACCTCCAGCAAACACATGGGTGGCTGAAAGCACCCACCCTCTTCCAGGCACGGTTCTGGAAGCCAGGGACGGACAAGGCGGCCTCAGTGTGCTTCCTGCAAGAAGCCGCTAACCATCCCCATGGCTCCCCTGGGAGGCAGGAACTTCACTTCCACTTCACGGAGGAGACTGGATGCTGATGCTGACTGTGGAGCTAGACTTCCCTGGGTTTGGAGCCAGCTCTCAGTTTCCTCATCTGTAAAATGGGGATGACAATCACATACCCACTATAGGATTCTGCTGAGGACTGAATGATTTTATAGCCAGAGTGCTTGGGAGACACATGCTCACGTGTCTGTTCTTGTTCCAGATGAGGAATCAGAGGCTCGTGGTGGCCCAGAGCCCCGCCCAGGGTCACACCACCAGGACGCGGGGGAGGCAGGATTTGAACCCGGGTCCTGTGACTCCAGAACTCTTTCATATCTCCCAGCCTCCCCGCTGAAGACACATGAGTCCTTTTGCTTTTCATTGCGTTGGGAGAAAAAGTTTGCCTTCACACGGCTCTGCCACTCAAGCTTCCAGGCCGCTCTTACATCAGGGCAATCTGTGCACTGAGCCTTCATAAAGGCTGCAAGAATCACAAGTTCTGGGTGTCCCTCTGACCCTCGGCAAAGGGCTGGGAACCCACAACGCTCCGCTCACAGGTCCTCCTCCTGGCTCTGCCACTTGCTCAGCTGAGCCGCTCTGGGACAGTTGCTGCCTCTCTCTGGGCCTCCAGTTTCCCTATTTGTATAACAAGGGATTCGAGAACATACTGTCCAGCCTCGGGTGCAGCTGAAAAGGGCTTCATGGACACGCATCACCTCGCCTCATCCTCACGAGACTTCCAGAAGAAAGATGATCCTCTCTGCCTTGCTGGGGAGGAAACTGAGGCACAGAGCAGGAAAATGAGGGTGGCCACCCAGCAGGTAAGCCGCCTGGCTTATTAAGTTCTGGATCGGAACGTGACTGTGGTTCAGATCGCCATGGCCCTTCCAGTCCTGAGATCCTTGCTGTGTAATAAACAAAGCACAAACTGCTCTGGGCTTGCCGGAACCGTCCGTGGGCCACATCTTACCTGCAGTGACGTCACCGTGGACAGGTCTTTAAGCTTCCCCTCCTCATCTTTCAGGTTATAACCCTCGGGCCTCTTATCACGTTCAGTAATCTTCCATAGTTTGATAGTTTTATCTTTAAAAGTAGAACAAAGTGAAACAAGACACACGGTGAACACCACATGGAGAATGGAGTACCCACTGAGCCTGCTAGATAAGGGTGCATCAACCCACAAGTTACTTAATCTTATCCTGTTCTTGGACATGAAGTTTCTTTCTAATTTGACTCCTTCGTCAACTGATGCAACGAACATCTTTGCAAAGGGAACGTTTGTCATCATGCTCGAGCTCTTCACAATTGATCCCGAAGGTCAAAGGGCATGACCCTTTCAAGGGCAGTTATCAGTCTTTCAACTAATTTCCGCAAAAACTGTACTAACGAAGCTTCCTGTTTTTTACCCTTCACTGGCATCCTATTTCCTGAGATGCATCCCGCCCATCCAGAAACTCAGCTCTCTGGAAACCTCACTTCTCTGGAATCCTGCCAAGAACATCAAAAGCGTAACCTTTACCAGCTGTGATGGTTCATTTTCGATGTCAACGTGGCTAAGCCACGCTTCTCAGATATTTGGTCAAATGTGTGGATGTCCCTCGGAAGGTATTTTTTTAGATGGGATTAACATTTAAATCCATGGACTAAAGCAGATTATCCTCCACAATGTGGGTGGGCCTCCTCCAATCAGCTGAAGGCTTTAGAGAAAAAAGACCAAGGTCCCCTGAGGAAGAGGGAGCTCTGCCAGCAGATGGCCTTCAGACTCGAGCTGCAGCATCAGCCCTTTGCTGGGTCTCCAGCCCGCCCTGCGGATTTTGGACTTGCCAGCCTCCACAATCAGGCGCGCCAATTCCTGAAAATAAACCTCTCCTTCTATATCTATATCTAAGTCTACATCTATATCCACATCTCTGTCTACACTCACACACACACACACATACACCCATCCTACTAGTTCGGTTTCTCTGAGAACCCTGGCTAGCACAGCGGCCAAAACAAGCACTTCCACGCTCCTGAGGAGGAAGGGGAGAAAACTGCTACCAATTAAACACTTGACAGGTGCGCAGGGACAGGCTACCAGGAGAGGGTGGAGCTGGGATTCAAAACCGGGGGTGGGAAGCTTTGAGGGTGTGGGTGTTAGGAAATTCCTGAAGCTGACCTTTCCTCCAAAGAGGCAGGCAGAGAATGACACTCTCTGTTAAATGATTAAAAAGAAAAAAGCAGCACATGAACGAGGAGGCTCAGTTGCCCACCCTGTTCTAAGCTCGTTATGATGTTATTTCCTTCCATCTTCCCCAAAATCCTATGAGGCAAGAACAGCCATCAGGTTCAGAAGAGGGAGTGGCAGGGCCAGGGTGTTAACTGCATTAGGGGCTCCTGCCCCGGGTGACCTATTCTGGTGGTGGGGGACCTCCCACTGCCTCTGTTCCAGCACCTGGGAAGGGCCCCTCTGCCTCTGAGACGGGGTTTGCTGAACATGACTCCGTGCCAGGCACCCCTCAGGGGACACAGACAATCAGAATGGCAGGAGCTCCAGAGGGCAAGCAGGGGTGGGAAGGCCCACGAGAGGGACACCTTGCTCTGCGGAGCGGTCAGGGAAAGCTCAGTGGGAGCTGACACCCAGCGGAGGCCTAAGGGATGAGGCGGGGTGTTGGCCAGGTGGAGGCAGGGAGAGCCGGCCTTCGGGCACAGAGGTGGGTTAGTGGCTCGAGTCTGACCGGCTTCAGGGGTGCCGTAAAGACCGCCCTAAGGAGTCTGACTCCCTTGGGAAGGCAGGTGGCATCATCTTATAAGACTCATCCACCCTGGAGCAGTACTGGCTGGTCTTGGGGTGCTGGGTGGGCAACACCTCCCTCCACCCTTGTTGCAACTCCAGAGGGAGCACAGGTGAGGAAACTGAGGCTCAGAGAAGCAAGGCCACTCCCCAAGGTCCCCTGGCTGGGACAGAAGCCAGGACCCTCCTAGCTCCCACCCCAGGCGCCTTTTATGATGGGGCTGAGAGGTGAAGGAGGATGAGCAGGTGGACGTGAAGGCGGGAAGCGGGGCCTCTGGCTCCAGGCCCACTGCCGGCAGAGGCAAGATGGCCCCAGGAACCGCAGCCTCTGAGTGGACCACAGCAAAGCAGGGGTCTGGCCGGGAGCCTCCTTGGGGATGCGTACCGTCTCCCAGAGCCAGATGGCCAGCGGCCAGGCAACCAGTGCTCCTCCTGTACCATCCACTGAGGACCCCAGATCATCCAGTGACACCCTCCACTCTGGGGGGTTGTGGACAAAGAGGCAAGTCTGAATTGAGTGTTGACTGTTTTCCTTGACCTGGCCTCCTTTGTCCGTCCTCAAATTAAAGTATTCACGGACATGCTCAAGAAGCTGCTATTTACAGCAGAGGCAATAAGCCCCCGTCCAACCACCAGGAGAGGGTGAGCAAGTGTATTCACTGCATGGAATTTACCCGCTGCTCAAAATACTATTTTTCAGGAAAGACCTAGAAAGACCTAGGAAAATGCTCACAATGTAAGTGAGGTGAAAAATGGCATTTGATGACAAATTGCTACAGTACGTGTGCACAAGAGCACACACGCCCACACACACATGCACACACATGCACACGCACACGCCCACACCGGCCGGGCTGCCTCACCGTTGGTGGACAGCAGGGAGTGGGCGGCATTCTGCTGGGGGAGCCACTTGATCTTGTTGATCTTCTCCTCTATCTCCAGACTCTTGAGATAGTCGAACTCCGGCTCGTGGCTCTGGAAAGTGCTGTAGACGTCGTACTCGCCCTGGCTGTGTGGCGCATTTTTACTCTGCAAGGAAAACAGACCCTGAGCTCCAGGATGGTGGGGCGGGGCGGAAGCCGGCACTGGGACAGGGACGGGACTGGTCAAACCCACGCAGGGCCTGGAACAGCCATGGCGACCAGGCATCCAAGCGAGGGTCCAAGGAAACTCTCTGCTTTTTAAGTGGCCAGTACCTTGCTGTGCAGCCATGGCCAAGCTCCATCACCTCCTCCGTCCAGTAAGCAAGAACAAGGGTGACCACGCCAGCTCATGTTTAGTGAGCACCTACTGTACACAGGACACCGAGCTAAGTGCTTTCTCAATTTACCCTCGACGCCCCTCTGTGATGGGCGCCATGACTCTCCCCACTTTACAGATGAGCAAGCGGAGGCTCAGAGGTGAGTCGACCCCCCTCCCCCCCAAAGCCACATGTCCACAGAGTGCTGTCACTCACTCCACTGAGGTCTGTCTGGCACCAAGGCCAAGGCTCTGATCTGCTCCCACATCCTTCTGTGCAACTTGGGTCTGACTCGAGGAATGAACGCATTTTGGAGCAGATTTAACATTGGGGCCAGACACCCTGCAATGTCAGATAGACATCGGGATAGACTGGGATAGGGTATCCTCCCCCCAGCTTTCCTGAGTGGGTCCCCTTCTGGTTGAGGCAGCCAAGCTCATTATAGTAAGGACCTCCTGGTGGAGCCCCCAAAACAGTGAGGTGGTGAGTCCATTGCAGGTACCAGGGACCACTTCCTGGTAGGCAGTTCAAGTCTATATGACAACATGAAACTACAACTAAAACTGCCTGGGAGCAAAACAAAGGTAGTCAGCCAAACACAATTTCAAGTTTTCTGTTGGTTTTTCAAAAGTATCTATTTATGTATTTCTTTTCCCGTTGTGCTTTTGGAAAGCTTTAAAGTTCTTCAATACTTTTGCCTCTAATGGACTTCATCTCCTGTAAGCACTGGCTAGGGAGAAGGTCAGTGGGACCAGAATTAAGAAAAAAATTAAAGGAGACATATTCAAAACTGAGAAACTTGCGCATCTACCGATTTAATTTCTTTCTGCAGTTTGGCAAAAAGAAGACGTGGCTTTGCAATCCCCAGTGGGAACTTCTGGTCCTTCTCGTGAATCAAAGTGCTCCGGCCACAGTACTGGGCTCATTAGATAACCAATTTCTCAGCTACCTGCTTTCTGGCTGTGTGTTCTTGGTAAGTTATGGCAACCCTCTGAGCTCTGATCTCCTCATCTGTAAAACAAGGATGACAATAGCACCTAAAGGCACCAGAGGGTTGTCACGAGGGAGGGTTATGGGAGTGAACACAGGTGACGTCAGAGCTCAGGGGACACCAGCTGTGGGGAGGATGCTGAGGAACTGGGGGGGGAGGATGATACTGCAGCTCCTCTCCCCCCTGCATCCTCCCCTCCTGCCCCTCTTCTCTGTTCTTCGTCCTGCTTCCCCTATCCTCCCTCCGCCTTCCCTCCCCCCTTCCTCTCCTCCCCCCACCTTGGTGTCACCTTAGATCCTGTCTTCAGCACCTAATCCCAGCCCTGAAAGGCAGGGTGGTGTGTGAGTAACAGACCACACCCCGTCCCGGTTTCCATCCCTGGCCTTTGCTCACTAGCTGGGTGACTGTGCAGGCGTCCGCATCTCTGAAACGGGGTGTCCGTCCCCACCCTCAGAGGGGGGCAGTGAAGAGTAACTGGGAAAAGCACGTGGAGAACGGAGTGAGCAGTCTGCATGTAGTAGGTGCTCAACAAATGGGGCCTTTTAATCACCAGGTTCTTCCAGTGGTTCAGAAACCTTGCCTCGGGTAGGCTGTTCCGGACAGCAGACCTCACTGGGGCAAGGCCCGGGGCTGAGCAAAAGCGCCCACCCCAGACAGAGGGCCACCCACAGCTGCGGAAGGGTCCGTGCTCCGCTCCACCCGGCTCTGGCCGGATGGCACCAGCTCACCGAGGCGGAGGGCAGTTTAATCAGGAGGCTGTTTCTCCAGGGTCTAGGACACAGTGACCAATCAGCAAACTTCCACTCAGCACAGGGGGCTCAGGATACGGTGCTGTGAGTCGACCCGGTGGACTCCCTTCCCTGGGCCTGCCCGGTCCCGTCCCTGCGTGCCGCGGCGCCCTTTCATCCAGCCCAGGCGTCCCCGCGGGATGCCGAGAGGCCCCCTGCGGGTTAAAGCCCGGGCTGAGCGCAGTCCCCCCTCCCCCCAGGCCCCGCCGCACCTCCGGTTCCCGCTGGAAGATGACGACCCGGCCACCCTTGTCGCCGGTGGCCAGCAGCTCCCCCGTGTGGTTGAACTCGACGGTAGAGATGATATCGGCTGTGGTGGAGAGACAGGAGGATGTGGCTCATTAGGACCCAGTGCTGTGCAGGTGGCCAGAGCTGCTCGCCCAGCCCCAGGGCCCCCATCGGAGAGCAGGAGCACTGACCAGGGGCCCTGCCCTCTCCCCGCTGGCCGTGGGACAGAGACCCGTTCATGGGTGTCTTTCCTTCCTTCCTGCTCCCCGTCCTCCTGAAGCAGTCTGGGGGTTTCCTCGTGTGCTGACCAGGTGACTGGGATGCAAATCTGACACTCACTAGCCCAACTCTGGGGGCCACAGAGACCAGCTGTACCCCTCCCTGCCTCCACTGAGCTCCCCATGGATGGCACCCCCGTAACCTTCACATTCCTGGCCTGGACCCTGTAGGCACCAAAAGCTTCAGCACAATGGATCTACTTTCAAACAAACCACAGATCTGACTACGCCTCCCGGCAGCCCCCGGCAGGTTCTCATACTGTGTCCTCCTTCCAGCCGCCCGGATGATGGCTCACCCCTCCCCCACCCCGACCCCTGGGGTATTTCTGCTCAAAACCCCCTCCTCTGCGTCCTTCCCTGCCTCAAATGAAGGCAGTTCCATCCTCCCGCTGGCTCGGGCCCGAGCCTTTGGGTCACCGTGACTCTCCCCCCTCTCTCTCACCCTCCACATCCAGTCCTATTGTCTCAGCCTTCAAGATACATCCAGACTCCATCACTTCTCCCGCCTCTCGCCTGGAGGACTGCAACGGTCTCCCATCCGATCCCCTCCATTTCTCCTGGCCCAGACACAAGCTGGCCCCCACAGAGCAGCCAGAGGGAGCTTTCTCGGACCCCTCTAGAGGCTCCCCACCGATAGAGGAAAAGCGAAGGTCTGCAGAGTATCTAAAGCCTTGAGTGACCTGTGGCCCCCCAGGCAGGCCACATCAGCAGCCCAAACCTTCACCCTGTCCCGCACTTGCCCCTGGCGCTTGGCATTGCCTCCCACCCTGGGCCGGGTACCGTGCCCTGTGATGGGCTTTGGCCTGCGGGACGCCAGCAGACAAGCCGCCGTCCTGCGCTTCTGCCGCGGCCCCGGAGGAGGACCTGCCCAAGCCCGCAGCAAAGCCGCCCAGCTGAGCTGCCTGGTCACCCAGTCCAACCAAGCCTAGATCGGCGGGGTTGGCAGATGCGTGACAAAAAATGGTAGTGTTGAATGCCCCGTGTTTTAACTCAATGAAAGGTGACGGACCCCTACCCCAATTCCTACTACTCTCAGCCTTGCCCTCCCACTCCGACTCAGGCTCCTTGCTGATGCTCAAAATACCAGCTACCTTTTGTCTCAAGAACTGCTCTCTCAGCCTCGAGTGGTTTTCCCAGTCCTGTTTCCTATTCCATACATGCCTTTTCCTTTTCTAATCACGTGCCTTCAGAGGCAGCTCCTGACCTGCACTGGCCTCTGAGCCACAGGTAAATGCCAGCCCTGACGGCGAAAGGAAAGAAGACAGAGGGAAGGTGGCTCAGAAGCAGGATAATGGGCTGGATGTACTCACTGCTCAGGATAAGAGCACGTTTCATTAAATTTAAAAATAAAGGGAATAAAAAACAAGGAGAGCCGCTCTTTTGGATCCCGGAGATGCTCGCTGAGTGTGGAATTGTCCCGGCTGCCTGACACTCGTCCCTGTGTGGGCAGCCTGCCTGGCCCAGGGGCACAGGAGGGCCACAGCCCGAGGCACAGCCCAGCAGTGCCGGGTTCCTGCACGTGGCTCTGGTTCTTGCTGTTTCATGTCAGCACGCCCTTAGCGGGGGAAGAGCAGGATATAAAACTGCATGTAAAATGTCTTTAATTATATAGACCAGTGATCACAGCCGTGTTAAACAGCAAACAAACTGGGCAGAGGGAAGACAAGCTGGAAGAGACTTTTCTGCCACGTTAAACAGAGATTGCTTTAGGGCAGTTGAAAGAAAATATTTTTTTCCTTCTCTTTCTATGTTTCCATGTTTTCTAGATCTTCTGTAATGAATGTATATTTCTTAATAGCTTTACTGAGGTGTAATTGATATACACAAAAATGCACATTTTTACTGTATGCAATTTAATGTGTTTGGACATATGCATAGTATATATTATTTTTATGATGGAAAAATAACAATGCTATTAAATTAAAACGCCAATGTAACCACTGGTATCCAGAACAAATGTGGTCCATAAATGTTGGGCAGCTACCACAGTAACAGACAATAACATCTGCAGGCAATTTACAATTTATATGTCAGTTTTATATCCGCTGCCTCCTTTGAACCTCATGCCAGCCCCTGAGGGAGATATGACTATCATTTCTATTGGCAACTGAGGAGATGGATGGAGGCCCATCCACAGTGACAACCCCCTGAGCTGTTCATGGACCAATCTGAAGTCCTGGGCTGGAGTCCTGGCTTCAATGCCTGGGCTATGTGACCTTGGGTGGGCTACCTCACTGCTCTGAGACTCAGTGTTGTCATCTGTAGCATGGCTATAGTAGAGTCTTCCCGTGATTAGAAACTCAAGAGAGATGTTGGAGGTGAGAGGGTTTGGGAGGGCTGAAGGACCATAACACCAAGGAATGATGAATGACCAGAATTTACCAGACAGAAAGTCAAAGCTTTTTCTCATCTTTGCTTCTGGCCTCCACAGAAGTGGCAGCTGCCAGCTCAGAAATGTGCCAGATAAATCTGAGATTCAACCTCACTGTACAGGTTTGGGAGTCCTGACCACCAGCCCCTCCAGTCCCCTTCTGCAAACATCTACAGAGCAACTACAGACCTCAGGCCAGGGCACTGCTTCCTCCGTCCCAGGAAGGGGCTGGTGGATATTTAACATCCATTCACTGTTACAGTAAGTGTCTTCTAGAGCTTGCCTTAGGAAAAGTTACCTCCCCTGAGAGCTGGAAGTTGTCATCAGTAAAATCATGCAATTGGAAAGTCCATGCTCTCATTTTGGAATGTTTGACACATCTCCATCCTCAATACCACCTCCCCCAGGAAGCCCTCCTGGAGAGCCCTCCTGACTCCTGGTACAGTTGTCTCTCCTACAACTGTGGTCTCATGCCCACTATGTGCCCCTCATTAGATGTCAGGCCCTGCAGGGGAGACAGCAATTGGAAGAAGAGGCAGCACTGGGTGAGCTTCTTATTTTCATGGCTTTTAGCCTGAGGACAGGTCCCAGGCCCTGTGCCACGTGGCTACTGAAACTCAGATAGAAAGTCATACTTTTAGGCTCTATAAACCAGAAGACAGAATCGGGGGAAATCCTAGTAGCTGCAAAATGAGGTATTTAATCCTGGAAATGGGGTCTAAAGAGCAGTCCCCAAATGCAACACATAAACTCTGCCCCAATCTTTAGCTGGCTGCAAACTGCACATGTACACACGATAGACTCCAGGCAGAGCTGTTAAGGCTAAAAGACATGAACCAGGATTTGTGCTGGGACAGAGTTCGAAGCTGAGTTCAACCCAGTTAACTGCTTACAAATGCCAAACAAAACAAAAACACTCTTTGGAGCGACATACTGAACATCTAGAGTCTCTACGGTATTGTCATTCTCAACACCCAGGATATTCTCCAAGATTATACGAAGATATACAAAGAAATAGGGAAATATCACTCATACTGAATAAAAAGACTATCAAGGAAAGAGACCCTGAAGTTCCCTGGATACTGGGATTAGCAAATGAAGATTTTTAAAGTAGCTATTATAACTGTGTCCAAGGATATAAAGGAAAATTTGTTCTCACTGCATGAAAAGAAAGGAAATTTCAACAGAGAAATAGAAACTATTTGAAAAATAGCTAAATGGACAATCTATAACTGAAAAATACCACATATGAAAATCACTGAATTGCTTAACAGGAAATTTGAGATGACAGAAGAAAGAGTTAGTCAGCGTGAAGATATCTCGATAGAAATTATGCAACCTGAAGGACAGAGAGAAAATAAATTAAAAAAGATAAAGCACCGCTCCTCGGGATCTGCCGGAGAACATCAAATGTCTATGTGTACTTGGAGTTCCAGAAGGAGAGGAGAGAATAGAGTAGAAGGAAGGCCTGAAATAATGACTGAAAAATGCCCCAATATGGTAAAAGACTTTAATTTACAAATTTAGGAAGCTCAGCTCACTCCAAGTAGGAAAAATACCAAGAAATCACACCTAACCATCAAACTGCTGAAAACCAAAACAAAAATGAAATTTTGTAAGCAGGTAGAACACAAACCACATATTATATTCAGAGGCACCGAGACTCAGATAACTGCTGATTTCTCATCAGAAATAACAGAGTCCCGAAGGCTTTTAAAGTGTTGAAGGAAAATGTAAAAACCTGTAAACCCAGACTTCTGTATCCAGTGGAATTATACTTCACGGATAAAGGGCACATAAAGACACTGTGGTGAAAGCTCTCCACGGACCAGCAACTGAATCTCAGGACAAGCCCACTGCCCGACCACCACTCTCTCTTTACAGATAAGGAACTTGGTCAAGAGGTGAGGCACTGGCCCAAAGTCCCATTCAGGGCAGGGCTTTTGCAGTGTATTCCCCTGGCAGGTCCCAGCCCCTGCACCACAGGGCCGAGTTGCCAGACAGCTGATGCCTCAGGCTCACAACTTAGCCACTGGGAGAGGTCCGCCAAGCCCACGTATGACTGGAGGGTGCTCCAAGTCCCCCTGTTGTGGGTGATGGCAGCCCCATGAAAACCCAAGGTGCCCTTCTACTTGTGAGGTCCCCTTTTCTTTCTGCTGCAGCTCTGGGAGTCCCCCAAATGGCAAGGCAGAGTTGGAAGAGGCAGCTTGACCAAGAAGCAGCAGTCAACCCCCTGGGACTGGGTATGGCGCAGCCCTATCCGTGCAAGCCCAGAGCCAACTGGTTTGGGAGCCAGAAAGCCACACTGTGGTTCAGCATGGGCTCAGGAGGAAGTCAGGGCTGGTGTCCCAAGAGACCAGCCCAGTGACAGGTGCACAGGGAGAGCCAGAGCCAGAGATGGGCGAAGACCACGCTGTGGGTTGAATTGAGTCCCCCAAACGTATGTGGATTTCCTAACCCCTGGTACCTGTCACCGTGACCTTATTTGGAAATAGGGTCTTTGCAGACGATCAAGTTAAGATGTGGTCCTACTGGATTGTATGGGCCCTAAATCAACGACTGGTGCCCTGAGAAGAAGGCCATGTAAAGACACAGGGGCACGCAGACACACGGGGGGAAGGCCATGTGACAATGCAGGCAGAGATTGCAGTGATGCGTCTACAAGCCGAGGTATATCAAGGATTGCTGACCACCACCAGAAGCTGGAAGAGGCCTGTGACAGATCCTTCCCTGGAGCCTTCAGAGCAAGCATGACCCTGCTGGGTACCTTGACTTCAGACTTGCAGCCTCCAGAACTTCGAGGGAAGAAACCTCTGTTGTTTTAAGCCACTGAATAGTTTGTCACAGCTTCCCCAGCCAACATACAGAGAGAACAGAGCAGAAAGGAGAGGCTGTGCGGGCAACGCTCTGGAGACCCAGGCTGCACCCTGGGCTGCGGCTCCTCCTGGCATCATGTGGGGAGGATCAGCCCTTGGATCTCACAGGTGCCCCTTGTGTCTTTTTCATCAAGAGGAAGGTATTCCAGTCCCAGCCTCGGTACATATTAGCTGTGTGACCTCATCCAAATCACACTCTCTCTGAGCCCTAACTGTCTCAGCCATAAAATAGGAACTGTCATCCCTGCCTGGTCACAGTTCTCCTAGGGTTTATGTGAAATTCAAATGATTCCGTGGACTGGAAATCTCCCTGGAACTTGGGGCAGAGGTCTGCAAATTCAAGGAGGAGATTAAGCTGCTCATCAGGGACCCCCCCCCCCCCCGCCCATCTCACCATTCATCACTGTAAGTGCTGTCGCCAGCATTAATGATCCATCAGCATCACAGCTCACGGCATAGTGAGGGCCCTCAGAAAGCCCAGCTTGAGCCTTCTGATGGGATTGCTGCATTTAATTAGTATTGTCAGAGGCATCAGGGCTGATGAGGAGGGCGGTGGGAGAGGAAACAGGCTCTGTCTGCTGCTGGATGAAAGAGCTCGGTGAGAGGAAGGAGGCTCCGTGTGCAGGCGCTCTGTGAGCAAGCTTACCCAGCATCTTCTCTGGGTTTGCAGAGAAGGGGCCAGGCATGCGAGGAGGGGCCAGGCTGGACCCTGGGGATAAGGAGCCTGTTCTCAAGGGCTGCTCTGGGTCCAGGGAGATGCACAGGAGGTGAAGAGGTGGCCAGGGGAAGTGACCACTTCAGGATGGGGAGAGGTGAGGTCCATGAGGGCCTCCTGGAAACAGTAAAACAGGAGTGGGGTCTTGCAGAACAAGGAAAGGTGGCAGACTCAACATAGATGCCCCATCAGTGGCTTCCTGTATCCACATCTTATACAATGTGATTCGGGGGTTCTTCCCGTCCAGCGACAGAGACTGTTCGCCCATCCTTGACTCTGCACTGGCTTGTGACTTGCTTTGGCCAACAGAATGCAGAGGAAGTTAGGGGGTGCCGGTCCAAGCCTGGGCCTCAAGAGGCCTTCAGTTTCCACTCTCTCTGAGACCCCTGCTCTGCCACAGAAACAACCCCAAGCGAGCCTGCCGGATGACGACGAGAGGCCATGTGGGCGAGCCAGTGCAGCTGAGGCCATGCTAGGCCAGCCCACAGCCAGTCCACCCCCGAACATGGCAGCAAGCCCAGCAGAGAAACCTCCTGACCCATAGCTACCGTACACATGAGAATGAGCACTGCCAACACACGAGGAGACGCGCAGTCGACTTAAAGACTAAGGGGCGGAAGCGCACGCTTGTTGTTGAAGCCGCTGAGCCCTGGGGTCTGTTACGCAGCAGGAGCTGGCTGAGACAGACGGGCTGCTGGGTAGAGCGTGGCCATTCCCCCCAGCCCTGCTTCGGAGATCACCCTTTTCTGGAGGCGGGGAAGTCATTTCAAAGGAAAGACGTTCCTGATCAGAAAAAGCTCTTGACTGTAGCCTAGTTTTTCAGTAGGACTCACACCCACACCCCACCCCATCCTCACCCAACCAAGGTGCCTTGTATACGCTGTGCTCTGATGGCAGCATTGCCCCTCCACGGCTCACCCCGGCAACCCTAATCATTCTTCTGGTCTCAGCTTGTGTTGCTGAAGCCACCCGAGTGCTCTTTGCATTGTACAGGTGAAGAAACTGAGGCACAGAGAGGATTAATAAGTTGCCAAAAGCTGCCCAGCTGCTGTGTGCAGGGCTGGGATTTACTCCTTGAACTTGACCCCCAGGCTGGTGCTTCTCAAGACATTTAAAGGAATCAGAGATGGCTGGGGGGCTTCCCTGGCGGCACAGTGGTTAAGAATCCACCTGCCAACGCAGGGGACACAGGTTCGGGCCCTGGTCTGGGAAGATCCCACGTGCCGCGGAGCACCTAAGCCCGTGCGCCACAACTACTGAGCCTGCGTTCTAGAGCCCATAAGCCACAACCACTGAAGCCCACGTGCCTAGAGCCCGTGCTCCGCAACAAGAGAAGCCACCGCAATGAGAAGCATGTGCACTGCAATGAAGAGTGGCCCCCAAAGCGCAGCAACGAAGACTCAATGCAGCCAAAAATAAATATAAATAAAATAAATAAATTAGAAAAAAAAAGAGAGATGGCTGGGGATTGGTGAAGACATTTCCTGGGAGAAAGCAGATGCTGAGGGAGAGTTTCCACTTACACCTTTTGGGGGGAATGGGGGAGGGTGCCACCTTCCCTCCCCAAGCCTAGCGAGACCCTCGCAGAGTCCAAAGTATGTTTCCTGAAGGTAGGAGACCCCAGCCTGAGACTCGGAGAGCAAAAGGGGTCTAGGGTCTGGACTCTGACTCTGCCGGGGACATGGAAGGACCAATGGCTTTATCCACGTGCTTCCTGGGGACAGGAGAGAGCCAGCTGGCTTCTGTCACTTAGTCCTGCCTGCTGGCTCCCCCGTGGGCAAAGAGAAAGCGGCAGAGGGAGGCCACTGTGCCCAGGGGCCGAGGAAAACCACTGGACATACAGCTCTGACTGCCCAGGTCCAGGTCTCTGCAAGAGGTAGCTTGGCAGGAAATTTCCAGACCACCCAATGCAGGACCTGTGAGAGAAGCGGGCAGCTATATCCCCCCGCCAGGCCCTCCCAGAGCAGGCAGAGCCACCAGCAGGCTCGCGGCCAGTGGTGAGCGAGAAGCTGCAGGACCCTGTCCCCTTCCCCACCGTCGGCCTCCAGCACAAACAGGCCCTGCTGTGGAGGTGCAGAAGGAGAAAGGCCACGTCTGGTTCGGAGTCTGGACCGTTAGCTGGGACCAGACATTCGGCACTGGATGGGGGCCATTTAGCTCTCCAAGGGTGATGGGAAAGGCGTGGACCTGCCTGAGTCCCCGATCCCCAAGCAGGTCTGGTGAGAAGTTCCCTCCTGCAGCCTGAACTAGGTGGACGGTGAGGGCAGCTCCCGGGCCGGGGTCAGAGGCGGGGTGGGGACAGCTGGGATGCTGTGGCCGGGCCAAAGCAAGTCTCCCTGGACAGTGCCTGGGTCACCTGGATGGAGGTGGATGTGAAGGGGCTGGTGGGAGGTTTGGGAGGGTTTGTGTGGGGCAGGTAGCGCCCTCCACCTCCCACCCATGCACCCTGGAGGCCCAAGACCCCGGCTCTGCCTGTGAGGGGCCGGAGCTCTCACGTTAGGGCAGGAAAGGGGTGTCGAGCCTCAGTTGCCCACAGGTGGGAGATGGAGCTGGCCACGCTGCCCCCTGTAATCACACAGGAGCCATGGTCCCAGCTCACGGATGGGACCTCCACCCTGCACCCGAGATCTAGTCCCTGATCCACCTCTTTCTGACTGGTGACTCAGGGCAGGTCACCTCCTCTTTTTCTGAGGATGAGAGGCAATGGGAACACAGACCAAGAACCTGAGGGCCAAGCACTGTGCTGGGAACTTGTCCACGGTGCCTCATCTCATCCTCTCCATGTCCCACAGGGCCATCTGGGTGAGTCCTGGATCCAACAGCCCCATCAAGCTACCTTTTTTTTTTTTTTTTTTTTTGTGGTACGCGGGCCTCTCACTGTTGTGGCCTCTCCCATTGCGGAGCACAGGCTCCGGACGCGCAGGCTCAGTGGCCATGGCTCACGGGCTTAGTTGCTCCGTGGCATGTGGGATCTTCCCGGACCGGGGCACGAACCCGTGTCCCCTGCATCGGCAGGCGGACTCTCAACCACTGCGCCACCAGGGAAGCCCCCAAGCTAGCTTTTTAAAAGGAAAGTGCACCCAAACAGGAGACCCAGTGGATGACAAGTTATGCAAACATTTAAACTGGGCCTAGTATTGATTAATCTTAAAGGTTGAAAGAAACAATTCCGTTATCCCGGCACCTGCTCCAAGAGCTCCAGGTGAAATGGAATGTTGGAACCTTGAATTATGGTTCCCATAATATATATATGTATATATGTATATATATATAAAATATAGTCAGTCAGCCAGAGCTGAGGATGCTTGGGAATATTTGGCTCAAATAATGACCTTTGGGGAGAGGGGTAGCAGAGGGAAGCCTGGGTATGGAACAGCCAGAGGGTCTGTGGCTGGTTGAAGTTCAGTCCTTAAAGTGTGGCTATTCCATGGTTCTGGCACTGCCTGGTAAGGGGGAAGATCTGTGTTCAGATCGCACTCTTAGTAGCTGCATGACCTTGGACAAGGCACTTCACCTCTCTGAATCGATTTGATTGTCTGTGAAAGAGAGATGGTCATACACACCCTCCAAGGCTGCTGGAAGGTTTACCCACATATCACCTAGCATGTGGCAGGCACTCAGTAAATCTGCTCACTGTCTATTTATTATTCAAAAGAAGATTAATGGGAGCTGTGGTTTAAGTTATAGTTTAAAGGGAAAATGTTGGCTAGAGTGGGATGTTTTTAATGTGGACTTTGGATAAAAGACTCAATAAAAAAAAAAAAAAAAAGAAAAGTACAGGGCTTCCCTGGTGGTGCAGTGGTTGAGAGTCCGCCTGCCGATGCAGGGGACACAGGTTCGTGCCCCGGTCCAGGAAGATCCCACATGCCGCGGAGCGGCTGGGCCCGTGAGCCATGGCCACTGAGCCTGCGCGTCCGGAGCCTGTGCTCCGCAACGGGAGAGGCCGCAACAGTGAGAGGCCCGGGTACCGCAAAAAAAAAAAAAAAAAGAAGAAAAAAAGAAAAGTACAGAGTTTCTGTGTGAGATGATGAAAAAGTTTTGGAAATGGATCGTGGTGACTGTTGCACAGCACTGTGACTCTAATTAATGCCACTGAATTGTACACCTAAAAATAAAGTGGTAAATTTTATGTTATGTATATTTTATCACAATAAGAAGTTTAATTTTAAAAATTAATTGAGGACCTACTGTATCCCAAGCACTGTTGCAAATGCTGGGAACTCAGCAGTGTACACACCCCACAAGAAGCTCACTCTCTAGTGGAGAAAACAGACAATAAGCAAATTTTCCTATATATATGACTTTTCTGGGAAGGAGATAAGAGCTAAGATAAAAGCTAAAGTATGATAAGGGATGGGAGGGTTGGAGGTGCTGTTTTAGCTGGGGAGGTCAGGGGAGACTTCCTGGAAGAGGAGCATTTGAGCAGAGACCTGCAGGAAGCAAGAGAGGAAGCCACACAGACATCTGGTGGGGGACAGCACGTACAAAAGCCCTGAGGTAGGAGAGAGATTGGTCTGTTGCAGTTCAGCAAGGCGGGCAGGGTGTGATGGTGACGGGGCAGGACATGAGCTCAGAGAGGGGGGCTGCGCCAGGTCCCTGGACCTTGCAAAGAAGGACTTAGGATTTTATTTAAGTGAAAGAGGAACCACACAGCATTTTGAGCTGGGCAGTCATGATCCAACTTGGGTTTAACGACACTCCTATCCTCATGTGTATCCCTCGCTAACATAGATGGGCTCTTCCCTTCTGTGCCCTGTCCAGGGCCTGGCACGTGGGCGACGGTTGGAAAGGGTTTGTTAAGTAAACACCAGAGAAGCAGAGGCTCACCAGGCACGTGGGGGATGGCAGGGGCCTGCGTGTCAGCCCTGCCACTCACTTGCCTAACGCAGTTCCTCTCTCTGGGCCTCACTCTGGTTCCTCGTCTATTAAGAAAGGCGTTGGCAACATGATGGTTTTATTGTCGTTGCTTGTATTTTACCATGTAAAAAACTGAGATGCAATTCAGGTAACATAAAATTCACCATTTCAAAATGTATATACTTAAGGGGCTTTTAGTATATTCAGTGTGTTATGCACCCATCATCACTATCTATTCCAGAACATTCCCAGCACCCCAAACAGGAACCCCATACCTTTGAGCAGCAGTCATTCCCCTTTCCCTCCTCCCCCCAGCCTCTGGCAAACACTCATCTGCTTTCTGTCTTTAAGGACATTTCACATAAATGGAGCCACACAGTGTGTGGCCTTTTGTGTCTGGCTTCTTTCACTCAGCATCACGTTTCCAAGGTCTACCCATGTTGCAGTGTGAACCAGGACTTCAGTCCTTTTCATGGTTGAATAGTTTTCCACTGTGATCATGATGGTTTTGAAGGCAGGCCCCAGAAGAGGGCTTGAAGGGGGTTGGGCACCTATGAATGGCCCTGTGTCCCCAGAACCCTGACCCATGGTTGCTCCCAGCTCTGCAGGCTGAGGGGCTGCTGCAGGAGCCAGAGTAAGGGTGGGACAGCGCTGCCCCTACAGTGGGTGCTCCAGGAGGGTCAGGATGTGAGGGAGGCCACGGACCGTGGCTGCCAGCTCCTCCCCGCCAGCCCAGACGGGCCCCTGCTAAGTAGCTATTGGCCTGACTGGCGCAGAGGCAGATGGGCTTGGCAGGGGTGCAGGGCAGCTGTGGATTGGCCTGTGGTCAGCAAGACCTGGTCAGCCTGCTGGGTTTGATGCTAGGCCAGGTTGGATTGTGCTCACAGCAGGGATGACTCCCCAGATCAGACTGAAGCATGGCCCTCCCGGCCCCTCAAAGCAGCCAGGTGGCCTGAGGCCAGCAGCTGGCCTCGGGACAGGGTCAAGGTGAAAGGGACAGAGAGAAGACCACCTGCTCCTAGCCTGCTTGCTTTCAGCACAAGCTCCTGAAAGCCCCACAGCACAATTGCCTGGGCTTCTCTCCTAAAGATAAAGATTCCCAGGGCCCTGCTCAGACCCACGGATCAGAATTGCTGGCCCCTGGAATCTGCATTTTGATGGGTTCTTCAGTGATGCACTGAGGTTTGAGAGCCACTGGTAAAGTGCTAAGAGGTTTGGGAGTGAGAGCGCTCACTTGAGTGGGGCTGCCTGATTCTCAGCAAGTTACAGACATTCTCTGAGCCTCAGTTTTCTGATCTCTAAAATGGGTATAATACTATCATCTCAGGGTTGATTGGGAGGATTTAATGAGGCAACAAGAAGCTGCTTAAAAATCACTAGCTGCAATTAGTAGTATATTATTATTACACATGCAAACCAAATCAGAGAACTGTCTGGATTTTAAAAGAAAGTGGGGCGGGGAAGAATTAATAAATGAGAGAGAGAAAGAGAGAGGTTTAAGATATGGGGAATTTGCTGTTGCGGGGAGCCTGGCTCTGAATCCCACCCAGTTCTGGCTGTCCTTTCATCCTTCAGTTTCCCAGTTTGTGCAGTGGTGAGGGTAAGCGCCGCCCGTGCTGGAGGGCTCTGCACACTGTAATACGCTGTCCCGTGCCAGGGCGGGGAACCCAACGTGAGGAGGAGGATGGAGGCCTGATGCTGATCTAGACTGATTGCTTGGGTCTGGGCCGGGCCAGCTGGCCGGGGCTCGCTCCTGCCCTCCCAGTGCCTGGCTCCCGAGGGCCCCGTCCTTTCTGTATCAGTTCCTCAGGCCCCAGCCGGCAGGCGGGCAAGAGGGCCCAAATGCCACTGTGACAAGTACACCCTTCAGACTCCGTCACATCAGTGTGTCCATTTGTCCCCTCGCCAGGCCCGTGTCTGCGCCAGGTAGGCGGACAGGGCTCAGGCGCTGAGCTGGGTGCTGAGGTCATGCTTGGCAGAGCCGGCTGGGTCCTCTGTCTGCCTCTCCTGCCTCTGCCCTGGCCTGGGCCATCGTCACTTCTCTCCTGGACAACGGCAGCCGCCTCCCCTTTGGGTTTCCTGCCTTCATCCTGGCCTAGGCCGCCCGGTGACCAGAGGGACATTGCTGAAGCTGAAAACTCATGGTTCCCCAACCCTCCCTAGAGCCCTATGTGGCTCCCCGGGGCCCTCGCCAGCCCTCTGTCTCTCCACTCCCGACACGACCCTCACCATTTAGGCACGCCAGCAGGGCCATTTATTTATTCGAGAAGTATTTACTGAGCCCTAATGCTAGGCGGCGGGAACTGAGAGGCGGCCTAATGGGCACCTCACAGCCCCTCCCACGCCCACCAGTCTGTCCCGTGTCCTGGGGGAGACAACCAGCCTGCTCTTCCTCCCCCTTCCTATTTTTAAAAAAATTTTTTTGTTTAAATTGAAGTAGAGTTGATTTACAATGTCGTGTTAGTTTCAGGTGTACAACAAAGTGATTCAGTTATACGTATATAAAAAATTATATATATATTTTATGTTGAGTATAGCTCTCTGTGCTACACAGTAGGACCTTGTCGTTTACCTATTTTATATACAGTAGTGTGTACCTGTTAATCCCACACTCCTCATTTACCCCCCCTCCACTTCCCCTTCGGTAACCATAAGTTTGTTTTCTATGTCTGTGAGTCTCTTTCTTGGTTTGTAAGTAAGTTCACTTGTATCATTTTTTAGATTCCACATGTAAGTGATATCATATGATATTTGTCTTTCTCTGTCTGATCTACCTCTCTTAGTATGATCATCTCTAGGTCCATCCAAGTTGCTGCACACCTCCCCCGTCCTCTTGAAAGACCCCGTGTCCCAGCCTCTGGGTGACAGTCTGGTAGAGGGTGACAGTCCATCCTGTTAAGGTGTGGCTGAGGCACCTCCCTGAGAGGAGCTGAAACAGCCTGGGATGGGCTTGACAGGCAGATGGGCAGGGGCGCTCCAGCTCTGCACTGGCTGCAGACCACTGTTAGCTCAACCTCTGGAGGCTTGGTTTCCTCACCTGTAAAATGGGCACAAGGGTGCATCTGAAATGAGGTGCTGTGGGTGGAGGCTCAGCATGGAACCCGGCACACAGCAGGCCCACTGGCTTTGGTGCTTTCATTTCCAAGGGACCCACTGTGCTGGTGGGAGCTCCTCAGGCCACCAGGCTCGCTGCCTAGCTCCCTGGCAGAAAGAGTCCCAGCTCTCCTGCAGCTCCCTTCTCCAGCCTCGAGGCCGTTAGCACAGCCGCTCCACTTGGATCACCGGGCAGTGGACAAGGAGTGGCTTTGGAAGTGTTCCCGTCCTGGTTACACACTGACCACCTGGTGGGAGCTGGGTCCTGGGGAGGTCACATTCACTGGGCACCAGCTAGGACCCTCACCCACCATGTGCATTAGCCCGCGGCAGACTGAGGAGTTTGTGGCATTCTGCCATTTCCACGTGGGGAAACCGAGGCTCTGAGGGTTGAACTTGTCCTCCTGCTGGGAACAAGTGGCTTCTCTGCACCAGGTGGACCCCAGGGCCTGTGCTCCTAACATGGTGAAGTGGGTCAGGCCGGACCCAGGTGCCTTCACCACGTGCACCTCCACGGGATGTGATGGTGCCATGGCCTCCCAGGCCACGTCTCGTGCCTGGTGCCCTGCACCCGACCACACCAACACCCCTTCCCACCCAGGGATGCCCGCACCCATTATAAAGATGAGCAAACTGAGGCACCCGTAGGCAGGACTTGCGGGGCCGGGCAGGTCTGGAGCCCTCCTCTGCCCTGTCTGCTGTGGGTTCTCCGGCTCCCTTCCTGGGTTTTTCCTGGAGACACAAACTCCCAGCATGTTATTCAGCAACTGCTGAGTGGATGACTGCTGTCGGCCAGCGTGGTAACCACCCTTCTATGTGGCTTCACGCTCCATCTCAAGCACCTCACACCCAGGACCTCAGTTACAGGTTGTGACCCCACTTCCAGATGGCGAAACTAAGGTTCTGGTGTGCTGGTGAACACTGACCACTGGCTCTGCGGGGTGGGGTGGAGGAGAAAACTTGGAGTCGTGGCTGAGTCTGTGGTCTTCAAGCCACCCACGGTTTAACAACCGGCTCACGAAATTCCTAAAACTTGAACAACCAGCTCACATAGTTCCTGAGCTGAGATGGCCCTGACACACCCTGGGTGAAGTGAGGCCCCAAGTCCACACTGGCAGAGACAACCTGATTCAGGGCTAAGTCCCAGTCTTCGGCGTCTGAGCGAGACTCTTCCTGGAGCCCCACGGCTGGCACCCCGAGGGCAGCGTGCCCCTGGAAACCCCATGTCTCCGTCAGCAGGACCCTCCCCATCCCTTGCATCACGGATGCGAGGACCAGACGCCCCCGTACACCACCCACTGCTCCCCCGTAGCTGCGAACAACCATCACCCCCATGGGAAATGCCGGGGCCCAGCTTCAGAAAACAGAAGTGTACTGCCTGGGAAAAAAATCCGGGTGATGTTGTCAGTGCTGTGCGAGTCTGAGGCTGTGGGCGCAGAGTGAGGGGGCCTCGGTGACAGCCGGGTGCCACGTGGGTCTCCTCCCCCCTCCACCGACCTCGCTGGCTTGGGCAGGAGGAGGAGTATATGGGAGCCAGAGGAGGTGGGCATGGAGCATGGTGGGCACAGCAGCATCCAATTCCAGCCGCCCCTCCCCTCAACCTGCCCCTCTTGGAGGGAAACCTGTTCCTGCAGCTTCGCAGAGCCCCTGCCCACCCCAGTCTACTCTGCACCGGCCACCGGCCAGGAGGAGGTGCCTGCAGGCCTAGATCCTCCCCGCCTCCTCCACCCTCCCCTCTCCCCTCCTAGAAGCATATTAAGCATCTCTGTCTCAACAGCAGGTGCAGGGCGACCTGGAGGTGGGGTTCAGCCCTACACCTGGTGATCCTTGTGTCCCTAGGAAAGCTGCAGCCTCCCCATCCCTGCTGCCAGCCCAGGCCATAGCATTCTGCCTCTACTTCTTCATCTGCACAGTAGCTCCCAGCTGAGGTTTTGGGCTGGCGGGGACCTGGCCCTCCAGCCAGAGCTGACTGGTGTCCACCCACTCATCCATTCATTCACCCAACATTCACCAAATGTCCGCTCTGCATCAGGTCCCCCAGGGCTGGGTCACAGTGATGGATATCCAGACAGTCTCTGTCTTCATGGAGTCTGCGGCTTACAGGGAGATGGACAAGGAAACTGATAAACTCTTTCCAGCCGCCCAGGTGCTGGGGTGGAGGTCTGTACAGGGAATGGGCACAACCCAAAATAGAGGGCAGGACTGCCTAGTGATTAGGAGCAGGATGCTGCAGCCAGACACTCCAGGTTCAAACCTCACTTCCACCACTCAGTTACCTAGGAAAGCTACTCATCCCCTCTGAGCCTCAGTTTCCCTCTCCTGTAAAATGGGTTCGATACTCATTAACTAATACTGCTTCAGAGGGTTGTAAGGATTAAATGAGTGAATATGTGTTCGTATTAGAACGGGACATAGACTCGCAAAACAATTTTACAAAAAAGGAACAAAGTTGGAGGACCTAGCCAACCTGATTCAAAGATTTACTATAAAGCTATAGGAATCAAGCCAGTGTGGTATAGGAGAAGGATAGACACATAGATCAACTGAACAGAGAATCCAGAAATAGACCCTCCAATCCATGGTCAATTGGTTTTTGTTAAAAGCACCCAAGCAATGAGGAAAGGATGGTCTTTTCAATAAAAAGATAAAATGGGAAAGAAAATTAACATCTGCCCTTACCTTACACCATATATAAAATTATGTGGAAATGGCTCAAAATATAATTGTTGAAATGAGACCTAAGTATAAAAGCTAAAGCTAAGTAACTTCTCGAAGAAAATATCAAAGAAGATCATTGCAACTTTGATTTCTTAGACAAGACATAAAAAGCATCAACAACAAAAGAAAAAATGGGTAAATTGGACTTTATCAAAATTCAAAACTTTTGCTCATTGTAAGAAACTGTTATGAAAATAAAAAGGCAAGGCACGGAATGAGAGAAAACATTTGCAATCCATACATCTGACAAATCACTTGTATCCAGAATGTATACAGACCTCATACAACTCAATAATAAGAACACAAACCACCTAATTAAAAACAGGCAAAAGATTTGGACAGATACCTCTCAAAGCAAAACATATGAATGATCAAAAAACACATGAAAAGATGCTCAAAAGATCATTAGTCACCAGGGAAATGCAAATTAAAATCTCAGTGAGATACCCATCAGAATGGCTAAGATTTAAAAGACTGATAATATCAAGTTGGTGAAGATGTGGCACAACCAGAAATCTCCTTCACTGCTGGTGGGAACGCACAACCATATCATCCCTTTGGGAAACAGCTTGGCAGCTTTTTTTTTTTTTTTTTTGCGGTACGCGGGCCTCTCACTGTTGTGGCCTCTCCCGTTGCGGAGCACAGCCTCCGGACGCGCAGCCTCAGCGGCCATGGCTCACGGGCCCAGCCGCTCCGCGGCATGTGGGGTCTTCCCAGACCGGGGCACGAACCCGTGTCCCCTGAATCGGCAGGCGGACTCTCAACCACTGCGTCACCAGGGAAGCCCAGCTTGGCAGCTTTTTACAGAGTTAAGCATATGCCTATCATATGTCCCAGCCATTTCTTCCCATTAGGAGTAACGAAAGCCCACGAACACCCAAAGACTTGTACACACCTGTTCCCAGCAGCTTCACCCACAGTTGCTCAAAACTGGAAACCATCCAAATATCCATCAACAGGGGAATGGACAAATTATGATAGATCCAAACCATGAAAGACTACTCAGGAATAAAAAAGAACAAACTATTGTTACATACAACAATGGGATGAACGTCAAAATGATTATGTGGAGTAAAAGAAGCCAGGCAGAGTGTGCCCTGTATTATTCTATTTACAAGAAATTCTAGAAAGTGCAAACTAATATATACTGTCAGCAGGCCAATCAGTGGTCACCAGGACACAGAATGTAGTCAGGGATGAACCACACAATGGAACAAGGAAATTTGGGGGGCTGATGGAAAATGCTCTGATTCTTAATTCTGGTGGTGGTCTCACAAGCATATACAGCTGTCAAAACTATGGGACTCTACACTTTAAGTAGATGCAGTTTATCGCATATAAGAACATGTTTTTAATTAATTAACTAACTAATTAATTAATTATTTTATTTTTGGCTATCTTGGGTCTTCGTTGCTGCGCGCGGGCTTTCTCTAGTTGTGGCGAGTGAAGGCTACTCTTTATTGCGATGTGTGGGCTTCTCATTGTGGTGGCTTCTCTTGTTGCGGAGCACAGGCTCTAGATGTGTGGGCTTCAGTAGTTGTGGCTTGTGGGCTCTAGAGCGCAGGCTCAGTAGTTGTGGCGCACGGGCTTAGTTGCTCCATGGCATGTGGGATCTTCCCGGACCAGGGCTCGAACCCATGTCCTCTGCATTGGCAGGCAGATTCTTAACCACTGAGCCACCAGGGAAGCCTCATAATAACATTTTTTTTTTTTAGAAGATGTTGGGGGTAGGAGTTTATTAATTAATTCATTAATTTTTGCTGTGTTGGGTCTTCGTTTCTGTGTGAGGGCTTTCTCTAGTTGCGGCAAGCGGGGGCCACTCTTCATCGCCACGCACGGGCCTCTCATTATCGCGGCCTCTCTTGTTGCGGAGCACAGGCTCCAGACGTGCAGGCTCAGTAGTTGTGGCTCACGGGCCTAGCCGCTCCGCGGCATGTGGGATCCTCCCGGACCAGGGCTCGAACCCGTGTCCCCTGCATTGGCAGGCAGACTCCCAACCACTGCGCCACCAGGGAAGCCCCATAACATTTTTTAAAAGTCTTTGTTTGCAGTAAAGGGGAAAAAAACAGCAGCAGCGGCCACCTACTCTTCGGAAGCCTCCAGCAAACTGCTGACTTAACACCCTACAGGCTCCATGGGCAAGGCGACCACCCGAGTAATTATATCAAGGGAAACAATCATTTGGTGCATTTTTCATCAACTGAGATCATTCATATTTATCAAGCTGCTAATTCATCTAGATTTGTCCCAGGAAGTCTGACCCACACTGGCCTGGGCATGAGAAATGGATTGTGCCAGGCACATGGTAGAATCTCATTAATTGCATGTTGAATGAATTAATAATTGCCCCGCCTTTCCAAGTGTGCACAGCACGTCAGTGGCCGACCGGAAGCCAGAAGCCAGCGTGGGCAGCCTGAGCTGACCCTGGGAGAAATCCAAGGTTGCCTTCCTCCAAGGACAAAGCCCGCTCACATGCCGAGGCTTGGAACAGCGAGAAAAGGCAAAGTCAGGACCATTTTGATGTGGCATTAGGGGGTGGGGTGACCACGCAACACAGCAAAGAAGCTTGAAAATCAGTGGGCAGCTGATATGGGGTCAGATGCAGGCTTCTTCCAGAAATGTCCAGTCCAGGGGCATGATAGACGCTTCAGACAATACCTGTAGCTGGATAAAACTGCTGGGGACAGTTGAGCCAAAGGGTCTTGGCTGGGGACCTGCAGTCAAGCCAGTCACTGCTGTTATTTCTCCTTTGGTCCGGCTCCAGGCTGGATGCTGTTAGAGCCCTAAGACGCACTTTCCTCGTCAATGCAGGAAGTGACCTGGGGATCACATGGTTTCTCTTCCACCTCCAGCTTGAGTCTCATCGATCACCTAAAGCAGCAGTTCTTAGACTGTGGTCCAAGGACCCCTGGGTATTCTTGGGGTCCTTCTTTTCCAACGACGTATCCGTGTGATGTATCTGTGTGGCGGAAATCACATTTCCACCAAACAAAATATCACAACAGACTGAATGCAGAAGCTGATGTGAGAATCCAGCTGTCCTTTATTAAGCCAGGCTTTAAAGAGATTTACAAGAATGCCACTCTTCTCACTAATTTTTTTTTTGTTTTGGAAAACATAGTTATTTTCAGAAAAATATTATTTATGTTATGTGATGGTTTGTTATTTCTATGTTTAAATGAATTAATATATAAATATTTCTAAATGTTTCAGCCTTAATTTCTTTTTTTTTTTTTTTTTTTTTGCAGTACACGGGCCTCTCACTGTTGTTGGCCTCTCCTGTTGCGGAGCACAGTCTCCGGACGCACAGGCTCAGCGGCCATGGCTCATGGGCCCAGCCACTCCGCGGCATGTGGGATCTTCCCAGACCGGGGCATGAACCCGTGTCCCCTGCATTGGCAGGCGGACTCTCAACCACTGCGCCACCAGGGAAGCCCAGCCTTAATTTCTAATATGGTAGATATCAATGGATACAACCGACACACACAGAAGTTCTTTGGGATCCGAAATAATTTTTAAGAGTTTAAGAGGATCCTAACATCAAAATGTTTGACAATCACTGCCCTAAAAGTAGCTGGGCAATTTGGGTATTTGATCTATTAATGTATCTATTGATCTGAGCAACATTCCTTAGTGCTTAGAGCTCCTGGCCCATGGAGGACTCTCCCATGCTCCTAGGATGGTACCATTTGTCACAAAATGCCCAGAGCCTAAAGGAGAAGTTAAGGTGAGTCAATGAGGCGTGATGATGAGCCAGTATCCCACTGGCAGCTCGTGGCTCCCATGTCTCGGATAACTCGCTGCCTCTGCTCACGGGGTTGTTACAGTCAAGGGTGTGTGTGAAGGAGTCTGAGCCGGAAGGGGCCAAGAGAACATCTCAAGGGGAAAAAGGGTCTCAACCCACATAGACACTCTGTCAAAAGTATACGTGTTTCCTTGGGCTTCCCTGGTTGTGCAGTGGTTAAGAATCTGCCTGCCAGTGCAGGGGACACGGGTTCGATCCCTGCTCCAGGAAGGTCCACATGCTGTGGAGCAACTAAGCCCGTGTGCCACAACTACTGAGCCCACGCCCTAGACACCGCACGCTGCAACTACTGAAGGCTGCGCGCCTAGAGCTCGTGCTCCACAACAAGAGAAACGACCGCAATAAGAAGCCCGCGCACCTCAACAAAGAGTAGGCCCTGCTCACCGCAACTAGAGAAAGCCCGTGCACAGCAACGAAGACCCAACGCAGCCAAAAAAAAAAAAAAAAAAAAAAGAAAGTATACACGTTTCCAATGCACATTTTGGCCAAATGGCATATGGCTGGTACTAAAATTGGTATTTGAAAAAAATAAAATAAAATAAAATTGGTATTGGGCCAAAGATAAATATCATCACCACAGAGAAAACTTCTGCATTATGGGAGTAAGTCTGAAATTGTATCTAACATTTGAATTATTAACCTTGTTAGAAATTATTCAGCTTGCCTGCACTTCTAGAAAAATCTGATGGAGACTTTTCTCTCCATCTCCGAGGCTCCGTTGATGGTAAGGACGCAGTTTTATGAAGCAACCCCACAAATGGACACTGTAGCAATGCTTAACGAAGGTGCTTCTGTGTACTTCCAGGAGCGGTCTTAGGCTGCCTCCCTCATCTCCACAGTTAAGTATTTTTACACGTGCTTATCCTGTAAGTTGTTTCACGCATTGGCTATGAGGGTGATCTTCATAAACCTAGGACCTCTGATCCAAGACAGCTCATGGATGAAAAGCTGCAGCTATCCAACCTCCCAGAGACCAAGGGCAAGGCCAAAGTGTGGAACAGCAGCCTGGGGCTCAACACATGCAAAGCCCTAAGCTCTGGTGCATCCGAGCCTGAAATCCCCTTGGAGTTGGGCTTGAGGACTCCATTCTCCTCTGCAGGACTGTGAGCCTGAGAGCCCTCTGACATCGTGACTTTATTCAAGTGGCTCCGGGGGGCCACAATCGTGGAGTGGTGACCACAGATCAGCTCCAGGTGCACTGGCGGTCAACCCACGGAGGAAAGTCACAAGCTCAAACAGCAGAATCCATGAGGGGGCATTTCCCACCTGGACACCACGGTGGGGGACAACAGTGCTGAAGAGGGTGCTGGGGATGATGACAATAGTGGCTGCCACTTAAGTACCTACTGTATGCCTGACGCGGTCCTAGAAGCTTACATACCTCAGGCAGTGGAGCAGAACAGTCAAAGGCACCAATATCAGAGCCTGGGGACCCAGGTTCCAACCCTGGTTCTGACTCTCAGTAGCTGTGTGACTTTGGGCTAGTTATTTAATCTCTCTGTGCCCTGGCTTCCTCCTCTACACATTGGGATTAATGATATGAGGGTATCGAGGAACTCACGGGGCTGCTGGAGGATAAATAGTAACATGTGGGAAGCAGATGTTGCTGCTCTTATCCCCTCGGGTCCACCGAGCAACCAGGGAGGTGAGTGAGGCTTATGGTCTCGACTTTACGGCTGAGGAGACCCACGCTGGAAGGCTAAAGTGCCCGCCCGAGGTCCTGCAGCAGGTACAGCTGGGCTTTGCACCCCCACACCTGCCTCACTTGAAGCCTCTGTGCTTTCTGCTTTACCTGTGGCTTCTCACAAAAGCTGTTCCTGTTTCATCAAATCAAAGAGAAACTCATCCTTGCTCCTTTAGACCCAAGATGGAAAACTTGATGAACTAGCAGGTGGGGTGCTTGGTTCTGAGACTTCCCGCTCACACGTCCCTGGTCTTCTCCTCTGCAGAATGGCTAAAACGCTGCCTGCCCGCCCTCCATTCCTTCCTTCTCTCCTCTCCTTTTCCTTGTTTCCTTTCTCCTGCCTTCCATTTCAGCAGACATGGGTTGTGCCACCACACCAGGCCAAGGGTGAATTGGACGCCGAGGCCCCTGCCCTCAGGAGCTCCCAGTCTCATGGGGGAGTCAGAGCGGTAAAGAAGCACCACGTGGGGTGGCCAGTGCTTCCATGTTGGGATGGCTTCCTGGAGAAGGAGGTGCCCAAGCTGAGTCCTGACAGGTCACTGCTGGTGGGGAGGCATTCCGGCGGGAAGGGGCGTGCATGTGCACGGCTGGAGCACCCGTCCTACGGACGATGGCCGTGGGGCAGAGAGGCAGACGGGGCCTCAAATACCACCCGTCTGCAAGGCCCTGAATGGCCCACTGCGGTGACCAGCCCATCAAGGAAATCTGTGTGTCCTCTTGCTGTCTCTTGTCTAACACGCACGTTCTAGGACCGGCTGGTAAACCAGGAGGAGGAGGCGCTGTAAATTCTACCAAGGCCAGAAGGAGCCGCTTTGGGCTAATTAGAACCGCAGAGCAGTTTGAGGACTTCAATTACCGCTCTCGGCAGGAAGGCGCATCCCCACATCTGCGGGATGATTAAATCCGCCGGGATGTCGCTCACAGTGCAATGCATTAAAAAAAGGCGGGGTCCCAGCATCGCCGGGGCAAAGCCCACGTCAGGAATTGGTCTGGAGACGAGAAAAAGAAGAACTCTGGTGCGTCCTCCCCCTCTGTTCCCCTCCCCCTCCCCAATGTTTCATGTGATTAAAAAAAAAAGGCAGAAATGAGACGGCGCTTAAATCACAGCTCTGTTGCCAAGTGTGTGAAGTTTATGAGAAACGCGGGTGGGAGGTGAGGCTGCTGGGGTCCCAGTTCCTAGAAGCATCACAGTCATTATTCAGGCAGCAGCTGATGCTCTCTCAGCTCAGAACCTTTTCCTCTGGTTCTGGGGGCTTAAAAATACAACAACCACCTTTTATCTGAGGGGCTGTACTGTGTCACTGCACCCCCATCACTGTCACAGTGGAAGAGAAGCACTGGGTGGAGGTCAGGGACCCAGCTCCCTCCCAGCTGGCCACCACCTCGCTGTTTGACCCTGGCGCTGGTGCTTGCTCATCTGTAAAGTGGGCAGTGGCGGCTGGATCAGGAAATCAGAAATTCTGCAGCTCTACAACTTCCCAGTGTATCTAGGGACTAGAGTTGCCAGAAAAGGTCAGGACACCCAGTTAAAATTGAATATTAGATCATCATTTTTCAGTATAAGTATATCCAAAATATTGTATGGGACATACTTATCCTAAAAAAAAATCGTTTCCTGAAATCAGATTTAACTGTGCAGTCTGTCTTTTTATTTGCCACATGTGGCATCCCTATCAGGGATACAACCTATTCTAAGTTGTATCCTTGGCGTGATTCCAACAGGGTGGGAGGAGGGCAGGGAGGGGACACAGGGGATGGACCTCCCATGAGAATCGCTCCAGATCAGCCCCCTTTGGTGAGAATCACTGAGCCGGGAAAAGCAGAGCCTGCGATTTCTGAGTGCAAACTGAAGCCCTTGGGGGCACACCTTGCTCGGGATACTCAGGTATGTGCCTCCCCAGTCGTGTGTTTCTCATGACAGCCCAGGAGGGGGTTGGGGGCCTGGCACGGAGGCTCCCATTGTAAAGATGAGGAAAGGGAGACCCAGAGTGTGGAGGGACTTGCCCAAGTTCACAGCTGGCCCAAGGCTAGAACCGCCCTGAGAACTGGGCCCCTAGGCCCACCCGGAGGACTCCCAGGTCACATGTCCCATGCAGATGCTGGTTGGAGCTTTGGCTTCTGCAGCTGCCCCCAGCCAGGTCTCACAGGGCCCCCCTTGAACCTGCCCTTCCTCATGTCTTTCAGCTGAGTTCCAGTCGGCTGACCATCACGGACCACTGCTACATACCAGAAGCAGGCAGGCCCGCTGCCGTCTTCCTGGAAGTTAGTCATCCCCCACCTGCCCCCCACCCCCCACCCCCCGGCTGCTCATTGTCTCTGGTTAACATGGTTACTAAGGTTAATCAGCTTTCACTGCATGTCAGGCTTTGCCTCACTGACCCTCCCCCACCTCCTATAAAGTAGATTATTATTATACCCACTTCTCAGATGGGGAAGCTGAGGCTCAGAGAGATCAAGTAACTCATACCTGGCAGAGCTGGGACTAGAAACCACCTGTGGTGTCCCGGGTCCCTGCTTCCTCCCGGAGGCTATCAGACTTTGTCCACTCTGAGGAATTGGTGTCCCTGGGAGAGGACTTGTGGGGATTTCCTTCCTTAACCAAGAGGTGGAGTTGCTAGTGGGAGAGTGCTGGGCACCTAATGGGCCTCTGGAAAGCTCCTGTGGGTCTTCGGTGGGGTAGGGGTCCCCATCCAAGGCCAGGCTGAAGGTGCCTTAATCTCCCTGAAGTTCAAGTTCCTCCAGGGCACCAAGGCTCCCCAGGCCCAGCAAGGAGCTGGCATACAGAAGGTGCCCTACAAATGCACGTGGAACTTGCTCTTCCAGAGCCGGGAAAGCAGCTACATGTAGATCCTTCCACCCCATTCGACCAGAGCCACCGAGGCCCACAGGGAGGGGATGCCCCTGAACTTGTCCCTCTGCATGGCGCTTTGCAGATTCAAGGTGCGTTCTCTGAGGGTGTTTAGTTGAACATTTGGAACATCAACTGTGAGCCATCCAAGCTGTCAGCTTGTCATCCTAGAGACAAAGGAGCTGCGACTTGGAGGGATGACCTTTCTGAGTTGGGGGGAGGATTGGGGTGGAGCCCAGGAAGCTGTATTTATAACAGGCTCCCCAGGGGAGGCAGGAGCACATGGGGAGCGAGGGTCTGCAGCGGGCACAAAAGCAGGGAGTATGGAAAAGCGAGGTGGATTCAGGGCACCGGCCAATTGCAGTGGAGATTCTGACATGGGGTGGGCAGCCCAGGAGAGTGGGGTCCCACGCAAGCCAAGAGGCAAGCAGAGGAGTGCTCCCGGGAGAATGAGATGAGTTAATAGATGAACAGCGTTCAGAAGAGTATCTGGCACAAAAGCAGTGCTACATAAGGGTTAGGGGTTCTGGCTGTCACTGCCCTGTGACAGACAGCACATTACATCCACTACCTCCTCTAAGTTCCGTAAGCCACTCCGTAACACTAGTCTCTCTATTTTATAGATGAGGAAGCCAAGAGAGAAGGGTGAAAGGAACTTCCCATGGTCCAGAGGCTCCTGAGTAGAACAGCCGGGTCAGGGCACTCCCACGGCCATTCAGCAGCCCGGCCACCTCCCACCCTGCCTGCGGGGAATGGAAGCACAGCGCTCCAAACTGGCTCTAAACAGGCACTCGACAGTGGTTTTCTGAACAAACGAATGGATGGATACATGAATGAACAAATGAAGGGGCTGGGAGGGGGGATGAAAGGATGAATGAATGCCACAGGGAGGATAAACCTTCTCAAAAGCAGGAGGATCCCCAATTTAATGACGGGGATGGTACCCCCAGGGCAACCCCATGCCAGCCATAATACAAGCACTCTCATTACTGTTTATGGCTTCCTGAGCCCATTAGCAAATCCTCCAGGCTCCTGGGGGTGATTAGAAAGGGGGAGGGGCTGGGCTTGCTCCCGGGGCCACACTGGAGGGTCCGGGTCTGGGAAGTAGCCCATCTTGAATCCAGATGCTGACATGAGAGAGCATCAAGAAAACCTCATTTGCAAACCCAAATTAGTGCCATCCTGATGATCATATAAAAGAAGGATGGGAATATAAAGCAAGCCATGAACAAGCATGACCATGGGTAACGGCATCAGTGAGTAGCAGGGAGAGCTCATAAACAAAGGTTTTTGTCATAAAACCCATTTGATGACTTACGGATTCAGCTCAATTCTTTGTTTTGTATCCTTGCAGGGGTCTCTTTTTCCTTTATTTTACCTATTATCGGCCTCATTAATAATACAGAGGTATATGATATGGATATAAATATATAATAATGATAATTACAATGATGATGATGAAATTTAGCATTTATAAAGTGCTGGTGCTGAGCCTGGCCTTATTCAGAGCATGTTACAAGCATCACCCCATCTACTTTTGAACAATTTAATACATTCTTGCCTTTCTGCTGTCTTTCAATTTGCTTTCCTGAATCCATCTGACATACCTGTTTATCAAATTAACCCCCATCCAGTCCTGGCCCAAAGTGATCTAAACCCCAGACCATGTGGGCCAGCACATCCCGTTACATGGGAAATGATGCCAAATACAGCTGGCTTTTCATAGCCCACTATTATTGTATGTATTTCACAGCTTAGAAAAATAAAACGCTGTCTCGGCCTCCTTGCTTCTTCATTCTTACTGTCACACATTAGTGTTTCACTGTGGTGCGTTGAAAGATGGCCCCGCAAAAGATGTGTCCACATTCTAATTCTCATAACCTGTAAACGTGACCTTACTTGTAAAGGTCTTTGCAGATGTAATAAAGTTAAGGGTTTCAAAATGAGATCATCCAGGACTATCTGAGTGGACCCTAAATCCTGTGACAAGTGTCCTTATAAGAGAACACAGGGCTTCCCTGGTGGCGCAGTGGTTGAGAATCTGCCCGCCAATGCAGGTGACATGGGTTTGAGCCCTGGTCTGGGAAGATCCCACATGCCGCGGAGCAACTAAGCCCGTGCGCCACAACTACTGAGCCTGCGTGTCACAACGACTGAAGCCCGCACGCCTAGAGCCCATGCTCTGCAACAAGAGAAGCCACCACAATGAGAAGCGGGCGCACCGCGACGGAGAGCAGCCCCTGCTCGCCGCAACTAGAGAAAGTCCGTGCACAGAAACAAAGACCCAACATGGCCAAAAATAAATAAATAAATTTTTAAAAAAGAGAGAGACACACAGAGGAGAGACACACTGACAAGAGGAGGAGGCCACGCGATAAGGAAGCAGAAATTGGAGCACTGTGGCCATAAGCCAAGTAATGCGGGCAGCCTCCAGAAGCTGGAAGAAGCAAGGATTCTTCCCTAGAGGCTAGGGGGGAATACAGCCTTCCCGACAAGTTCATCTCAGACTTAACGGGCTGCAGAACTCTGAGAACTAAATTTATGTTGTTTTAAGCCCTTGAGTTTGTGGTAACAAGTTATGGCAGCCCCAGAAAACAAATACATTCACTGATCAGAAATGGACACTGATGATGGGCTACCTGGCCTGTCAGCAAGGACCCAACATAAACAGGACACAGTGAGTCAGGATGAATGGACTTAATCCTCCAAGACTCCAGCAGATTTTACGAGCACTTCCTGTTGGAAAGCCAACATTTTAAAGTCAAATACTCTTAAACAATGGGCTGTAAAGTTCCTAAGCTATTTTTAACTATTCAAAAGGGGTAGAAATACATTCAAAAGGATATAAAGCAAGGTCATCATTCAGAGCTGCACTGTCCAATACAGTGGCCAACAGCCACATCTGGCCACTGAGCCCTTGAAATGTGGCCAGCCTGAACTGAGATGTGGTGTCAGTGTAAAGTACACACCAGATTTCAAGATTTAGTATGAAAGACAGAATGTGAACTATCTCATTAACAATGTCTATATGGATTACACATTGGTCATATTTTGGATATGTAGGTAAACTATTAAAACTAATTGCACCTATTTCTTTTTACTTGTGTAATGTGGCTACTGGAACATTACAATTTACACAGGTGGCTCCTGTTACATTTCTATTGCTCAGTGTTGATTTAGAGTATGGTGAAAATTTAAGAATTATTGGGAACTAAAAAATTGCGTGTGTCATTAGGTTGGTTAAAAAAACACTTAAATGGGGGCTTCCTTGGTGGCACAGTGGTTGAGAGTCCACCTGCCGATGCAGGGGACACGGGTTCATGCCCCGGTCCGGGAAGATCCCACATGCCGCGGAGTGGCGGGCCTGTGAGCCATGGCCGCTGAGCCTGCGCGTCCGGAGCCTGTGCTCCGCAACGGGAGAGGCCACAGCAGTGAGAGGCCCGTGTACCGCAAACAAACAAACAAACAAACAAACAAAAAACACTTAAATGGCGGAAAAGACTAGGAACCCCAAAGGGGTCAAATGTTAGATAAGCTGATAAACTAACAGCAGCAGTGACTTCATTGCTGCCCCTAACCCCTGTCCACCAACTGGCATCAGCAGCAACAGGGCTCTTTACCATATGACCACACCCTCACACTGACCTCAGCTGATTGGATCAAGAGGTAGACATCCCCCTTTACAGGCAGCCAACCACCAGGCTGCCCAGAGAGCTGAGCCAATCACGTTTCTCTCCAGAGTGGAACCCAGACCAGGTGTGAGTGGTGAGCTCAGGAAATGGAAGGATTCCTAGGGGTTGCAGGACCTGCAGGCTGAGGCCACAGAGAAACGCACAGAGAGCTGGTCCTCAGTGGGTTCTGCATCCTCAGGTATTTGAAAAATATCTGAAAAAATATTTGAAAAAAAAATCCAGAAAGTTCCCAAAAGCAAGACTTGAATTTTCCCCGAGCTTGGCAACTATGTACATAGCATTTATATTATATTAGCTATTTCAAGTAATCTAGACAACTTTAAAGTATACAGGAGGATGTGTATAGGTTATAAGCAAATACTTGGCCATTTTATATCAGGGATCATCAGCTGAGTTTGGACCTCATGGGCCCTGGAACCAACCCCCCTGTAGATACCAAGGGATGGCTATAGTCTAGAGCAGGGCATGGCAATTACATCAGTGCTTGTTAAGAATTCAGATTCCGGGGTCCTGCCCCAGGAAGCCTGGGTGGGGCCTGGGAATCTGTGTTTTAAACAAGCCCCCGAGTGCGTCTGCTAAAGGTCTGTGGGTCACACTGTGAGAAGTCCCAAGGGCAAAGGTTCCAGAGGCCAGTGGGTAGAGGGGCCTACCTACTGAGGAGGCAGACCAGGAGCAGACCAGGGGTGGCTGCCTTGGGTCCAATTCAGCAGGGCAGAGCCAGCCGGGGGTGTCGCTGTTTCGGAGGCCCCAGGAGGATCCCAGGGCACCCTCACCATGAAGCCCCCAACCGATGTGGCCTCTGAGCTTCCTGGAAAACTGGCCAGTGAGTGCCAGATACGCAGTCCACTAGCTTGGAGCAGAAGGACCTGAAATGCCCTTTCCGTCTTTCATTTGGCAGTTGTTTGATAAAACCTCCGTTTTCACCTCCACCTAAAGCCTTCTCTGGTTTCAGAGTTTGGGGAAATCTTCTCTCAGGAAGCACAGTGTATAGTAAGGAGCCAGCCTTGCATCACCATCTAAACCTGACATGTGTCCCTCGGACGCCCTTAATTAAACAGAGGGCTCCAGCTCCGCACCACTAGCAAGCTGGCAAGAGATGGATATGCCTGCTTAGAGCTGGGCTTCTGAGCCTCAGGGCCACTTTCTATGGGGCCCAAAGGCAGGAGCCCGCCTGGCGGCCTCACGGAGCTAATGAAGCCACGTGTAAGCTGTAATTACAGCTGCACATGAGCCGGGAGCGGGCTGGGCGTGCTTGTTCACGCAGGGCCTAATGAAGCATCCCGTGTTCTACAAACCTCGCTGCACGATTTAATTAACCCTCCGCTCCGGGTGTGCCCTGGCCACCCACTGCGAAGGAGGAGACCTCACCCCAACTCCGGAAGCAGCGGTAGTGACAATAATGGGGGGTGTTCACTAGAGGGAGATGCTGTAGGGCAGAGGAGAGAGCTCAGGCACCGGCTGGGGGGTCTGGGATTTGAGTTCACATTTAGGTGGAAGGTAAGATATCAAAAACATAATGGGGGGCGGGGCATGCTGGTGCTGTGTCAGGAGTGTGTCTGGCATGGAAAGGAACGGGCCATGGAGGTGACCATCCTGGCTGGTGTGTGGACAGGTGAGGATGAAACCCAGCCCGGCCACTTACCACCCGAGTGAGTCTGCACGAGTCGCTCTTTTTTAGAAATGCGCACGATCAAAGTCATTCATGTACGCTGATTATTTCATCCGCACGATGGCCCTGTGGAGTTGGGACTATTATTTACTCCCATTTTAATGATGAGGAGACTGAGGGTCAGAAAGGGGCAAGTAAGGTGCCCACAGTCAAAGAGCCAGCAAGTGGTAGGGCCTGGATTCCAGCCCAGCTGCCTGTGCCTACCTCCAGTGCTGGTGTGAAGATTAGTGCTGATGGCGTGATGCTCCGGCCTGGGGCCTGGCACACAGCAAAGAGGATCGTGAAGGTGGTTCCCTTCTCCCGGACCCTTTCAACCTTCTTCCGTCTTTCCTCCTCATGCTCTCCCTCTGCTCCACACAAATTGTGTTTCTCCCCAAACCAACCACACACTTGTAAATTTTCAAGTTTGTGTCTCTTCTCCACCTGGACTTTCCCAACAGCCTTCTATCCTGGTGGCTCTGCCACTTACCTCTGTTACTTAATATTCATGATGCCTCAGTTTCTTCATCTGAGAAATGGGGATAATAACACCTCAAGGGATTGTTTTGAGGATGAAATGAGGTAATAGTTGAAAATGACTTAGAACAGTGCCTAGCAAACAGTAAGGGCTATTTATTTATTTTTAAAATTTTATTGAAGTATAGTTGATTTACAATGTGTTGATTTCAGCTATACAACAGTGATTCAGATATACATATATATATACACATTCTTTTTTTTTTTTTGCGGTACACGGGCCTCTCACTGTTGTGGCCTCTCCCATTGCGGAGCACAGGCTCCGGATGCACAGGCTCAGCGGCCATGGCTCACAGGCCCAGCCCCTCCACGGCATGTGGGATCTTCCCAGACCGGGGCACGAACCCGCGTCCCCTGCATCAGCAGGCGGACTCTCAACCACTGCGCCACCAGGGAAGCCCCTATATACATTCTTTTTAAAATTCTTTTCCATTATGGTTTATCACAGGGTATTGAATATAGTTCCCTGTGCTATGCAGTAGGACCTTGTTGTTTATCCATCCTATATATAATAGTTTGCATCTGTTAATCCTAAACTCCCAATCCTTCCATCCCCCACCCCTCTCCCCCTTGGCAACCACAAGTCTGTTCTCCAGTAAGGGCTACTTAAGTGTTCATTAAATATAAGGAAGGTCAGTCACGGGTTCCTTATTTTTCCCTTAGCCTTTCCTGCTGGTGGCAGTGGGTGTGACAGGCCCTACATCAGACTGGTGAAAGCAGACTTGGGGTTGGGCCACATCCGCCAGCCCAGCTCAGTAAAGGAGCTCTCCAGGGGTCCAGGCCAATAAAAAATGAATAATGATCACAGCAGCCATGTGGACTGAGCATCTCCATGCGTTGCACACCCGCTGTTCCTCTCGCAATCACCATGGCAACACCAGGAAGTGTTCATTGAATTCGCATTTTACAGATGAAGAAACTGAGGGTGTTCTACGGATTTATCCAGTGTTACTTTGGACAGTGCCATGAGGACCAGGGCAGACAATGGTCTGAGCTGCTGTCTGCTGGGGTGCTGGGTTCAATCATAGCCGAGCTACTTTCCCCAAACTGTATGCCCAGCCCCAGGCTGCGTGCTTTACATGCACACAACAACCACACAGTGGGGAGTCCCCCCATTTCACAGATGAGAAAACTGAGGTTCAGAGCAGTCACACAACTTGACAAAGTCATCCAGCTCCCAAGAATGGAAGCCAGTGTTCAAACCCAGGTCCGCCTCTACCACCCGAAAAAATGCCACAGCCAATCCAGCAGCACAGCCTATCTGTTCTGTCATCTTGATGTCCCTTGTCATGCTCCTCTGGGACCTCCAGCCTTGGCCCAGCTTAGTACTTCCCACCACTGCCTCCAGTCTCGCCCACCCCAACCCCTCTTCAGCCTGATCTTCCAAAACAGCCGAGCAGCTGCTCTCTCCAGGACGAAGTGGGAGCCCTGGCCAGGCTGGTCACCAGGTCCAGGCTTCTCTCTTGTCATCCTGCTCTGCCTTCCCTCACCTCTGCTCCAGTTCCACTGACCCTCTGGCCAGTCCTGAGCTGCCAACACGCCCTCCGGCTGCACAGATGCCTAACAGCAGAGCCAGGCTCTGCATCCAGATCCTTCTGTTTCTCAAGACATTGGCTCCGACACTGGACCACACTGTCACCACCCTGCAGGATGGCTGGGACCATTTGACAGGGTCGGGGGAGCAAAAGACACTTCCTCCTGACTCCTGCTGTGTCCTCCACCGCAAGCGCCTGGCCTCTCCCCTCCCTGGGAGGGAGGGTGACCCACTCTGATCAGTGCATCTGGAAGGAGGGCTGGGTGTGAGGGGCGTGGCCCCCCTTTCCCCTCCCTGGGAGCCCAGTGCCCATGGGGAGCCTGCTCTGCTCGGCCCCTGCACGCCGCCAGAACCCAGAGATGTGTGGGTGTGCCAGTGAATTCTGGGCTTCAGCAGCAGGAAGCCCATTTGGCCAGCACACCTAAGCCAGGTCCTCCAGTGTCCACAAGGTGCCAGGAGTGATACTGTGCTTCTCCATGCTGCCCCCTTTGGCCAATGTCTCGATGGGGCACCCTGTAAGGACATCATAAAGGACGAGGAGGGGGAGGGACTAAGTGAAAGGGGACGGGACGAGGGTGGTGGTGATGCTGTTTCTGAGAAAATAAGAAGGAAAACAAGAAGAGTATAGAGATCCTTAGCCCCCATGGACTAGATTTTCACCTGGATCCTCCTCTGGGTTACATGCATCAAGGGCGCAGCCCTTCCCCCAGTTCTACTGCTTGTTGACCCAGGCTTCAGGCCTCCTGGGAAATCTTCTGCTAGAAAGCACCACCCTTCCTGGGGCTCCTGGTGCCCCTCCCTCTCTGTGACCTGGGTTTGGTGTTCCTGGGAGTGCCCATTCCCCTCCCTGCAACATGCTGAGCTCGGGGCCCCTAGAATCCCAAGGGCAACTCAAGTGGGTTCATTTCCAGGGCCCAGCCTGCCTGGTTCCCTCTGGTTGCTGCTCTGGCTTCTGGGTAAACACATTCTCCTGCAGAGGCTCTCAGGTAGGGGAGGCCCCAGAGACCCCCAGTCCATGGCTTCAGCCTTGCAGCAATAATTCAAAGATGCTTCTAGTTGAGGGTAAGCAACAGGCCTTCTCAGGACACAGTCTGATTAAGGCAGGAGAATCTAACTAAGGATGGAACCTGGGCTGTGTGTGCATGCACGGAGAGGGGAGGGTGGGTGCCTGGAGTAACCACCATGGAGGTGCTTGGTAGGGTCACCACGCCTCAAATGGCAGCCTTCCCCACAGATTTCTGCCGTTCAGTCCAATGATCTGAGATGATGGAGTTTTCCCTTAGCTCTGGTCCATGTGCCTGACCGTCCACAGCTCAGACAATGCCTTGAGCAGGCAGTAACTCGGACGGGGGAGAAGGGGGCAGGAGGAAGACCGGGCCAGGTCCCCATTCAGCCACTTGCCTTGCCTTGTAGCCTTGGGTAAGGCACCTCCCTTGCTGAGCCTGTTTCTTCATCTGTACAATGAGGTGGCCATGGCAATCCTTGGACAGAGCCAGGATGGGAAGGAGCCAAGGGGGGTAGGGGACACAAACCCACTCTGGAGGAAGAGAGGGCTTGACAAAAATGCAAGACTTTATCAGTCAGAGCCACCTAACAACAGAGCTGTCGCTAAGAGCAGGCTCCCTGTGTGCCAGGCTGCGTTATGCTGTGCACACCTCACCCCGTCCTCAGGATAGACATGACAGGGAGTGCTTGTCGTACTCTCCTGGAGAGGAGGCTGAAGCCCAGCAAGGTTAAGACATTCACTCACAGTCACATAGCTGCCAAGCAGCAAAGCCAGCGTTCAAATTCGCGTCTAACTCCAAACTCCGTGCTCCCAACATCAGCTCGTGCTGCTTTTAGAGATCATTTCCCTCTTCTCTACATTCTGCATCTCCTCGACTGAGCTTCTGGCTGTGCTAGGGTTGAGTGGGGCTCCAATCGCCCCACTGGCCCGGACGATCCTGTCAGATGTACCTTACTTTGGCTGACTCTTCACTCCTTTGCCATCAAACACTGTACAGAGGTGACTCAGCAAGAGCACCTGTCCTCCCAAAGGGACAATGACACCAGGGAAGTCACTGCTATTCAAGAGGGAACTTGGACAAGTACCCCGACCAGAGAGGGCTTCCAGAAGATTCAAACAAATCTCCCCTGAGCTCCCGATATGCCAGGCCCTGTGCCCAGCACCAGGGAGTGAAGTTGAACAAGAGAGACAAGCACTGGGATGGACACAGGGAGGCATGTCCCTGCCCAGCACCGTCCCCTGTGGCCTTCCTTCGGGAAAACCAGTCATTATTCCCACAGACAGTTCTGAAAACTGACCCCTGGGGGCTCCAGACTGGCTCCTTCTTCATCGGCACATGGCCCAACAGCAGAATACATGACCATGTAGCCTGATAACGGACTGGGTCTCCCTACAGGCAGAATTAAGGCCTGGAGTTCCAGGCTGGCAAACTGTAGCCCGTGGACCAAATCCAGCCCAGGATCAAGGATGTTTTTTGAATTTTTAAAGGATTGTACAATAAGACAAACAACAGACAATGACAACAAACCAAAGAAAAATATGCAACAGACACTGTATTTTAGGCCTGCGAAGTCGAAAATATTTACTATCTGGCCATTTACAGAAAAGGTGTGTTGACCCTGCTTTAGTTCAATACCTCACTTTGCAGATGAAGAAAACTGGAGTCAGAAAGTTAGGGGCTGGGGCTGCGTCTTCATTTCCTTTCCCACTACAAATGGAGAGGCCAGAAACGATAGAAATGTATTGTCTCAGAGTCTGGAGACCAGAAGTTCAAAGTCAAGGTGTCAGGAGGGTGGGCCCCTTCTAGAGGCTCTGAGGGGGAAGCCGTTCCTTGCCTCTCTCAGATTTTGGTGTTTGCAGGCAACCCTTGGTGTTCCTTGGTCTACAGACGCGTCACTCAAGACTCTGCTTCTGTCTTCACATGACATTCTCCCTCCTCCTCACACAAGGACACCAGTCATTGGATTTAGGGTCCTCCCTAATCCAGTATGACCTCATCTTAACTTAAGTAATTACATCTGCAAAGATCCTATTTCCAAACAAGGTCATAGTCTGAGGTTCTGGGTAGACATGAATTTTGGGAGACAATATCCAACCCACCATAGTCTAGAGCTTCCAATTTTTTCCACCCATTAATACTGCCTCCTCTGGGGAACTGTATCATCAGGGGTAAGGACACTTCTGTCCTACACACACACACACACACACACACACAAGCAGGCACACAGATGCTCTATTCCACATGACAGGCGGGCAAGACTTCCCAAGGACAGGCTGTGCGACGACATGCAGGCTGGCACGTGGCCACGACAAATGGCTTGTTTCTTGCGAAGCCCCACTGCCAATGTCTCCTTCCATGAGAACTTACCACCGGCAGTAAAGGGGAGGATAAGCTCATTCGCTGTGCTTGAATCAAGAGCATCCCCTCCCTCTCATCCACTGAGCAGGCAGCAAGGCTCTCACAAGGCCCAGCTGGGATTCAGAGCTGCCCATGTGGCTTCTGGTACCGAGGACCAATGTACTTTTTCTACAAAGCTTTAGCCACACCCCTGCCTGTGAACCCCAGGGGTAGGCCCCTCACTGCTTCCCATCACCCACCTCTCACTCCCACCTGCTCAGGTCCAGAAAGGGACCTGCTGGTGGCTGGTGACCTGCTGGGGACATGGTCACCCCTGACTGCATGACCGTGCTCTTCAGTCTACTGCAGGGCATGCTGACGGAAGTGATGGATTCTGGGACCTTGCAGATGGTATTAAACAGAGTAAAACAGAAACCTAATGCCTGAGAAGAGCGAGTTGGTAAACATGAGATGGCATGGCCATTCGGTGCAAACCCTGACAATGGTGATACAAATGAGTATCTGATGCCAGGTGCCAGGACTGTGCTTGCACTCTTAAATGCTCATTAAATATGTGTTGAATGTTACTGATGGGATATTTTAGGTGAATGTCCAGCATGTTTATGAAGCCCCCGCTTTTCCCAGCCCACCAACCAGCCTTGGGAGAGAGGCTGCTGCTGCCCGCAGTCGGGGGGCAGTTGGTTCTCCTTGGTGGGCTTGGGGAAGGCTTCCTGGAGGGGGGGTGCAGGGGCTGGGCTCTTAAAAGTGTAAAAGGTCTTCCAGGCAGAGGGACCACTGGGATCAAAGGCAGGAAGCACGACCCCACGTCGGCACCGCGTGAAAGAGCACGGCTCTATCTAAAGTCTGACCTCCTCCTGTCTCCCTTCACCCCAAACGCACTGCGGTGCATGCAGTGGGAGTGGTGGGCTTCCACCCTCCATCTAACTGGTCTGCGTGCACCCTCTTGTTACTTGGGGCGAATCTTCACTGCATATGGTCCACAGAAACGAAGGTGTCAGACCCTTCCCTCTGCCCTCCCCCATACAGGGCATGTGACCTGGGATCAGCCAATCACAGTGCTTCCTGGCTAGCACCTGACCGACGTGGGCCAATCAGATACTCCCCTGGACTCAGGCAAGAATGCTGCCGAGGGAGAATCAGTCTTCGACTCCATCCGGGACTCAGTGGCCGTGGAGGCAGATGTGGGGTCGAGCGGCTGGTTGGCCCCACTGAAAGGCAGTCACGTGCTTCCTGTTTCTTTGCTTCCCAGGCTGCCATTTAAAATTCTGGTTTTCCAGTTCTCGCCGAGTCTTCAAGCCCCAGATGGGGACCAGGCCGGTCCCGTTCCTGGCAGCTCAGAGCACCCCAATTGGCACCTAAGTGCTTTGTAAGTGTTTGTGGATCACCGTGACAAACAGCTCTGAGTAGTGTCACCTGCTTTGTGCCAGGTCCTCACTGGCTGCCGCAGACCTGGCTGGCATGGCTCACAGGCAGATGGGCCACAAACTGCAAACCAGCGAGGTGACTTCCAAGGGGAGGGGGCTGAGAGTAAGGAGAGGGCTCCTGGCACAGGGCTGCCCAGGGAGGGAGCCGCCTGGCTTGCCGGTAGCTCCTCCACACCTGCTGAGACCCGGAGGATGAAAAATTACAGTCCTTCCCCGTCCACTTACAGGGATCATGGCATCAAATGAAAGACGGGGTGTAAAAGGGCGTGGTGAACAGGCCAGGTACAGACAGTCTACAGAAAGACCTTCATTTTACTTCACCTCCCCATAAGCAGATGCCCTCCATGTGCTGAGCTAAATGCAGGGTGCTGAGTCAACTTGAAGGGAGAAAAAAACCCAGAATTCCTCATGTTTCAGGAACAGCTTCAGGCTGCATAAATTGAGTCCTGCCCGAGATTACAGCCCTGATGCGGCATTGGTGGAATTCTTTTTTTTTTTTTCAACTCAGTAGAGGATTGAGTGGTAAAACCTGTGTCTCACAAATATTTTACAACCCTGAAGAGGCACAGGCCCAAAGGGGAAACTGAGACCTAAGTCTGGGAGGCTGATGGGGCTCCTACACCCTCATGTCGCTGTGACTTTGCAGCCAGCCAATAACGACACTGAGATTTCAACGGCCACCTCTGAGCTTAGCACCCACTTGGCCTGAACCAGCCTTGGAGAAAGACAAGTGGACCAGGGTTCAAATGTCAGCACCAACACCTACCAGCAAGTACTGTGACCTCTCTGAGCCTAAGTATCCTCATTTGTAAAAATGGGAAAAATACTCCCCTTCCAGAGCTTAAAGAAGTAAATTAGGTGCTTATTCTCTCATTCTCTCAAGTTCTGGATGTTAGAAGTCCAAGATCAAGGTGTCGGCAGGGCTGATTTCTTCCGAGGCCTCTCTCCTTGGCTTGTAGGTGACTGCCTTCTGTGTTCCCAAATGGTCGTCCCTCTGTGGGTATCTGTGTCCTAATCTCCTCTTCTTATAAGGATCCCAGTCAGATTGGATTAGGACACACCCTAGTGACCACATTTTACCTTAATCACCTCTTTAAAGGTCCATCTCCAAATGCAGTCACATTCTGAGGTGCTGGGGGTTAGTGCTTTGTCATATAAATTTGGGAGGACACAATGCTGTCTTAACACAGTAACAAATGCAAAGGCTCCAGCACATAGTAGGGCCTCAAGAAATGTCACACCTGCTTGACTGGAGTTTTTAAAATAAAAACTACCACTGAGCACCTACTAAGTGCCAGCCACACAATGTTCATTTTACATGCACCATCTCTAATCCAGGGAACCACCTGTGTTCCTCATCTGTCCCAGGCCTGTCGGACACTCGCTCTCTGCCACGGCCCTGCATGGAAGGGACTGCAGCGCCCTCACCCAGCACTCAGTCCTTCCACAGATATCCATGGAGCCCCACTGCGTGCCAGGCCCTGCGCTATCCCTGGGGGTAGTCTAGTAAGCACACAACACATGGTCCCTGCCCTTAGGAAGTTTCACTCTAGTGGGGGAGACAGAGCCCGAACAGGTAGGCGGTGTCGGTGAGGTGCACCTGCACGAGACCAGGAACGGCCTTCTCAGAGCAGGCCCTGCTGCAGGCTCCTCACTGCTCATGGGGTTTGACAGTGTAGGCAGAGGGCTAGGGGTGCAAAGGTGTGGGGATAGGACCACATCCCTGTGTTTGGAACTGTATGGGACCAGCTCCCACACCTCCCACGAGAGCTGGCACGAGGACCTCACCTTGGAGACTCTTGTTTCTTCACCTGTACATGGCCAACCATGGCCAAACACCCTGGAGCCAGACTTTCAGGTTCAAATCCAGACTCCACCACTGCCTAGCTGTGTGGTCTTGGGAAAGAGGTGGCCTCTCTGTGTCCCAGTTCCCTCCTTTGTAAAATAGGGATACAAGAGTCTCCTCCACCTTTAGGATTGTCTTGAGGAATAATTGGTTTATATGGACAAAGAACTCAGCCTGAGCCTGGTACCCAAAAGGTACCAAGAAAGCATTTGTTATTCTTATCCTCATTCACGTGGGCTTGTCGTGAGGATGAGAGGAAGAAAGTGGCAGTGCTGAGTGCCCCGTGTGAGAGGCTGCATGAGGGTCAAGGGCCTTCACTGCTGTGTCCCTACAGCAGCCCGAGCTGCTCCCTAAAGATCCCTTCACTGTCCGCCCCTCCCAGGAGACAGCCAGCCCCCAGGGCAGGCACTCGGGACATCCATTCCACAAATTAAGAACAGGCTCAGGAGCCGGATGCTGGCCACACTCAGCTCTTCGTGTTGCTGTGTGTTCCTGACACATGCATAACCTCTCTGATCTCAACCATCTGGGGGCAGCGGCGTCACCTGGAGATCGGGTCATGCCAGCCCCTGCCCGGGAGTCTGGTGAGGACCTGGGGTCAGCCGGGTCTTACAGAGGTGCAGCCTGAAGCCTGGGGGTTCCTGCCATGTCTCCCTGAAGCAGCCCGCTCTCAGCTCCGTGGGGCTCAGAGCACATGTGCAGAAGCAGAGACTCAGGAGCACTATGTTCACCTCTGCCACCTGCCCAGGTGTGAACATGTGGCTTTTGGTTTCTGAGCAAAAGCGAGCCCCTCTGCCTTTCTGCGGGAGCAGAGGACAGGGCAGCCTGAGCGGCTGGGATTCCTCACTCGGCACACACAGGACCCTTGGGAAAGCACGTCCCTCCCCGTCCCCAGCAAAGCAGCACAAGCTGGGTGTTTGTGAATCCACTCTACCTTTGGAACCCAGGGACTGTGGACTGAATATTTGGGTCCCCCTAAATTCACATGTTGAAGCTCTAACCTCCAATGGGATGGTATTTAGAGGTGGGGTCTTTGGGGGGTGTTAGGTCATGGGGGTGGAGCCCTCGTGAGGGATTAGTGCCCTTATAAGAAGAGACAGGAGAGCTTGCTTCCTCTCTCTCCATGGGTAACGTGAGGACACAGTGAGAAGGTGGCTGTCTGCAAGCCAGGAAGTGGGTTCTAACCAGGAATCGAATCTGCTGGCACCTTGATCTTGGCCTTCCAGCCTCTGGCACTGTGAGAAATCAATGTCTGTTGTTGAGCCACCCAGGCTATGGTACTTTGTTATAGCAGCCCGAGCAGACTGAGATAGTGGGGAAGCATCTGCTCAGGCAAGTAGGTGTGCCCAGAGGACAGGGCCCCAGAATCAATACTTGGGCACGCCTTGGGGAGCTCTGTAGCCCATCAGGACCGGGTTGGGTGGGGATGGGATGTGCCGTCTGCCAGAGACAGGCCCTGCTGCCCTTGCGTCTTGGATCCAAGGACCCAGTTGGCACCCAGTTGTTGCTATGGTGCCCACAGGGCCACACCAATCGCCTCCCCTCTTGACTGGCTCAGTCCTGGGGAGCAACTGGGTCTCTTTGCCCAGCCTGGGAGTGTCAGGAAGCAGCTACTTGGATCAGACAGTGGCCAGGAGCCTGCAGCCCTTGCAGTACACGCTAATCACCTGGCAGCAGCAGGGAGGGAGGGATGGGAAGGTGGCCTTGGGGTCCAGCTTACTTCCATGGTCAGCTGCAAAAAAATCCCCACCACAAGAATCCTTCTATTCACATGTGCATTCTCTGCAAGCACCTCCTGCTTGCTTACTGCGTGCCAGGCTCCAGGCTGAGGACTGGGATGGAGAGACACAAGAAGGGGCCCTGCCCTAGTGCTTGTGACATCAGGCCAGGCCAGACAGATGTCCTCAAAGGGTTTGGGACCCAGACTGGCGGTGGCCTGCTCAGTCTGCTCAGGGAGGCATGCAAACGTTTGCTGCAGCCATTTATACCTGCACAAGGGTGGTCTTTATGTTTCAGACATGAGGACAGTATCATCTCGCAAAGCCTGCAATGCTCCCACTTTATTCCCTGCACCCTGCCAGCGTTCCGAAACACTCAGTGTCAGGGTTAGAAGACACAGAATGGACTATGATGGAGCAGCGTTGGAACAGCATCCTGGAAAGTGGATGCTGGATGCACCATCGAGAAATTGCGTTCAGCCTCCTAGTTTTATATAAAGAGGGACAAGCCCCAAGAGGTTGGCCCACCTGCCCAAAGCCATCCAGTGGTCAGCTGGCAGAGTGGGATTTATGCCCAGCCCTGACTACAAGCCTGCATCTCACCCACCTCACTGCAGGTCCCTCCCACTCCCCTCTTTGGCCCAGAGCCCTGCTCTTTGCTCATGAGACCCACACAGCTGGGTTGGGCCCAGTTTTGGTCCAACAGTGACCACCAGGCACAACACTTGAGCGATTCCTGCTCACCCAGCTTTGCGGGCTGCACTGTCCCTGAGAGCCCCAGTGGGGAGAAGCCAGTTTCAAAAGCTAACTTTAATAATCTTTTCCATGGGTCTGAAAGTGAGCTGGAACCTGGCACACACCACAGAGGGTGCGTCTGCAGGGGTGGGTGGTTTGTGGTCCGGTACTAAGCTGCCGCCACAGGGAGATGACTCGTAGGGTGGGGCTCACGCTGGTAGGTCTGTTCCACCTTGACCTGCACCTTCACCTCCAGCAGGGACAGAGCAGAGCTGCAGTCCAAGAGGAGAAAATCTGACCTGGAAACAGTCTGTGTCAACGTGTGCCAAAGTGGGTGAGGGTAACACTCTAAGCCCTGGCACTTAGGCTTTGCACCCCTGGAGCCTGGAGGGCTAGGACCAGTCTGGTGGGCCCTTGCTGTATGCCTGATGCCTAGAACAGTGTCTGGCACACAGCGAGTACTCAATAAATGTTTGTTGAATGAATGAAAGAACTGAACTGGAGAACAAAGTCTCAAAGTTCAGCACCTCGGTGCTCAGATGAAGCCTGGGAGATCCTAGCGGGACAATTCCTCCCAACTAACTCAACAACCGTGTCCTTGGTGCTGTCATTTGCAACCAAGCCATGGGTTCCCACTGGGCCTGGGTGACCGCACAGTCCAGGGGCTTATTTGGTTCTTTTGAGGGGATTCGGGGACAGGGAAGAGACCAATGTCACAGAGCCACCTGTGACTGCTGACAAGGGTCAGGGCCACCATTTTTCTGGTTCAGAAACCACATCTTGTCAGGGCAGCTGGAGCTTAGGAGGCCTGAAGGGCTGACTCATTTGGGCCAAACGCACAAGAGACTGATGAATAAGCCAGACCATTCATTCACAGTAATTGACAATGATGGAAACTTAGCACCTAGCAGGCGCTGGGCCCCTTGTTAAACGTGTCAGTCACGAACAACAGCCCTGCAGAGTGGGTGGTATTTGGTTGCAATTTATAGATACAGGAACAGAGCCCTGAGAGGTGAAGGGATCAGCTCAGAGTTGCAGCCAGGAAGTGACAGAGATGGGATTCGAACACAGGTCTGCCTGACTCCTAGGCCCTGCGTAGTTCTCAACTACAGATCATCTGACCTCAAATACTAGGTGTATTAGTCAGAAAAAACAGAACTGACGTTTGTTTTTGTTTTTCCAAAGAAACAGAACAAATGGAATGTTTATAAATATATATATAGAGAGATTTATTTTAAGGAATTGGCTCACATGATTATGGAGGCTGAAAAGTCCAAAATCTGCAGGGTCGGCCAGCAGGCTGGACACCCAGAAAGCCTTGATGCTGCAGTTTGAGTCCAAATGCATTTGCTGCAGAACTCCCCTCTGCCCAGAGGAGGTTATAGTCTTCCTTCTATTCAGGCTATCAACTGATTGGATGAGGCCCATCCACATTAGGAAGGATAATCTGCTTTACTCAAAGTCTACTGATTTAAATGATAATCTCATCCAAAAACACTCTCACAGAAACATCCAGAATAATGCTTCACCGAATAACTGGGCATCACAGCCCAGCCAAGTTGACAGACAAGATTAACCATCGCAATCGGCAGTCTTTCTATAAAAGGCAGATAGTGGATATGTAAGGTTTGCAGACCATACGGCCTCTGTTGCCACTTCTCAGCTCCCCCTCGTAGTGAAAAACCAGCTGCAGACAATATGTAAATGAACAGGCATGGCTGGGTTCCAATAAAACTTTATTTACAAAAACAGGTGGTGAGCCAGATTTGGCTCACAGGCTGCTGTTGTCACCCTTGTTTTAAGCCACAGAACAGCGCAGAAGCAGCCTTAATTTTTTTTTTTTACGGTATGCAGGCCTCTCACTGTTGAGGCCTCTCCCGTTGCGGAGCACAGGCTCTGGACACACAGGCTCAGCAGCCATGGCTCACGGGCCCAGCCGCTCCGCGGCATGTGGGATCCTCCCAGACTGGGGCACGAACCCGTGTCCCCTGCATCGGCAGGCGGACTCTCAACCACCGTGCCACCAGGGAAGCCCAGCAGCCTTAATTTCTGACCACGACATTACCTTTTTTCTAACTTAAGCACCGCATTTTAATTTTCATTTCTAAGCTAATTTTTCACATCCCTTAAAATAATTAACGTGTGGCTCAAATCAGATAATCAATGACCAATTAACAGTAAATCTCAGGCCCCAGCACCTGGTAGGAAGACAATAACGATGATCAAAAGCCTCACTAAGATGGGTTTTAATTGAAGATGGCAAAGAAGAAAAATCATTAAAGAAATCAGCAACACATTTTAAAAAGAAACTTAAAAGTAAGCAGTTGAGAATGATGATAAATTCCCACACCGTCGATAAGAATTACAGCTGAGAGTCTGAAGTTACAAACAGCATGAGGTGCTCGGCAGGCCTGACCATTGCTCTAAATCAAACACACTGCAGAATATACCACACTGCTCTGTCTGGCTTCTCGCTTTCTGTAATAAAGCTCTGACAGGAATGAAAAGCCAAATTTATGACCCGCCTCATACTGTTTAACTAGCTCCTTGAAGCTTTATTGTGTGCTGACACCACGGACATCAATTCTTGATCGAACGGAGTTCGCTGGTGGGAGATAAACAAATGCCCAGGCACATCCAAGAAGAAAGGGTCTGAGAGTGCAGGATGGCCCTTGAAGAGCAGGGCATGGAATAAGGGCCAGCTGTGCCTCCACTGCATCCGAGAAGGTCTGAGGACCCTCTGTGGAGGCGGCCTGCTTCACGCAGAAGCCCAGAGAAGCCAAATGCCTTGCCTGAGGTCATATATTGCATCCACAGGAGCCTGACCCCCACCTGTATCCTCCAGTATCCTTCATAATCTTAGGATGCTACCCAGGGCCTAGGTGGTCGTACCACCTTGTATCTGGGCCAAGATCAAACTTGGGGATGTGAATTTCCCAAGAAGTGGCCGTGTGAATCTGTGTCCTTTTCCATGATAAGCTGCATTTTCCCCTGCACCAGAATCAATGAAAGTTGCCACAACTATATCCTTGATGGGTACAGTGCTTCATGGCAGCCACCTGCACTGTCTCACCTGACTCCCTTGAACCCTGGGGGTCCATGAGGATCATCCAGATTTCCCAGAAGGAAGCTGAGGCCCAGAGAGGTGAAGCAAGTTCCCTGAGGTCACAGAGCCTGCACCAGTGGTCTGGCTCCTAAGGCCATGCTTTCTCTGCTCCACCCCTACTGCCCTGTATCAGTGAAATGCCAAAGGGGCCCACAGGTCCTGGAAGAGAGAGGTGAATCCCATATGTGACAACCCCTGCCCCCAGGATGCTTGGGAGAACGGTTTTCAAAGTGTCAGTGTGAGAAAAGGCCCAAAGCCAGGGATTCCCCATTATACTGAGCACTCCTAACTTCACAGTGAATCTCCTGCAGATGGGGATGGAAAAATAGCGGCCATTGGCCACTATAAAATGTCTTTATGTTCATTTAGAAAATTCAGGTCAATTTTGTAATCTATTCATTCATTCTTTCACCAAATTACAACTCTGCAGATACTTATCACTGTTTTACTTAATGTAAATATTAGAAGCGGAGGATGTTATAGCTGGGCACCCGGCCACTTGCCCTACTTTGAGAAGAGTGGCCTTAAGGGAGCCCACTCATGGGGGAAGGGTGCCTGAGATTCTAGACCACAGATACTCTTCGTCTTTCAAGGCCAGGAGTCAGCACAATCTAGCAAAGGGGGAGAGGAATTCTGAGGGAGGGGAAGGTCTGAAAGGCAGCCAGGAGTGCGCTGGCAAACGTTTAACAACTGGCTGGGCCCTGAATTGTAGCATCTGCCCACGTCCACGGCGTGAATATTCCCACCATAGGCAATTTCAAACTACCAGCCAGATGATGACCAGCTCACAGAATCAAAGCTTTCGCAGTTGGCTCTCAATAGCTAGTATGAGCCTCCTAGAATGCCCCTGGATGAAGCCCACCTCCCGGGTAAAATAAGGCAGGGCCTCAGCGGCTTCCAGAGGCCTCCACACTCCAGGCCCACAGCAGTGTGGCCTCCTGACCCCCAGTGTGGACAAGCTCAGGGCACATCTGCGGAGATCAGGCTGAAACTCCCTTCACATGCAGCCACACCCTCCCCCATCCTGTCTCCCACTGCTCGCTCCTGCCTGGTCTCCCCTGGCGACACTTCCTTAACAGATCACTTGCGCTCCCATCCTCATCTCAGGGTCAGCTTCTGGGGAACCCGCTGAGAGAGCCTGGAGCCCCAAGATCTCAAGTGTGCCCCTGACGCTGTCCAGCTGTGCAGTCTTGGGGTGGAGGACGGGCCAGTGTTTAACTAGCCCTTCTGGGGGCTTCCCTGGTGGCGCAGTGGTTGAGAATCTGTCTGCCAATGCAGGGGACACGGGTCCGATCCCTGGTCCGGGAAGATCCCACGTGCCGCAGAGCAACTAAGCCCGTGTGCCATGACTACTGAGCCTGCGCTCTAGAACCCACGAGCCACAGCTACTGAAGCCTGTGCGCCTAGAGCCCGTGCTCTGCAACAAGAGAAGCCACCGTAACGAGAAGCCTGTGCACCGCAAGGAAGAGTAGCTCCCGCTCGCCGCAACTAGAGAAAGCCCGCGCGCAGCAACCAAGACCCAATGCAGCCATTAAATTTACAAAAACAAAAAACAAAACAAAACAAAAACCAACTGGCCCTTCTGGTCTCCCCTCTCCCCTTCCACACTTGTCTGCTCTGAGCCATCCTCCAGGGACCTTGCCGAGCACAAGTCAGAGCAGCTCCCAGCCCTGCCTGCTGTATACCACAATCACCCCCTGGGAGGATCTGGGGTGTACCAGCACTCCATACTCAAACGCACTTCTATTTTGGTAGCAAAACACATGGAAATCTACACTAAAAAGATAAATAAAGACTCTAAATCAATTTAAGACATCAATTTAAGTCATGTTTTCCTGCCAAACAAGTTATAAAATATCTTTTGCCTTTTGGAGCTTTTTGGATTTTAGAATACTGTTGAATGGATTTCTATGTGTGTAGCTGCAAGAGTTTTTCTATCCTATTTACCCAGAAAGGGACGAGCTGGGCTGTAGGCCTGGGACATCGTTCACATTTCTACACGTTGGCAAATTCCTTTCCAAGTGGTTTGCTCTCATATATGTTTCCAATGGCAGTGTATGTGACCCTCCATTTCTCCACCCCCATCCTACACCTGGTATTACGAGACTTCAAGGTCTCTTTGCAGATCTGAGGGGTGTGAAATGGTATTGCCCCATCTTCCCGTTCATTTATTAAGACCCAGCAAGATGGCCTTCCTGGGCTATGTCCCTCAGGATGAGCTGGTTGTCCCCTCCTCAGCACCCCTCTCCAGACCTCTTATTGCCTGGCTGTGGCTGATCTGTTGGAAGGTCAGCCATCTCCACTGGGCCAAGAGGTATATGGGCTCCAAATCCAGACCCTGGGTTCAACCACGGACACGGTAATAGAATAGCTAATTTGACTATACTTGTTACTGCCAGGTTCTGTCCTAATTATTTCACTTGAATAAACTCACTTAATCCTCAACAACCTGATGGGGTAGTGTCTTAGCCCATTTGAGATGCTATAACAAAAATACCTTAGACTGGGTGGCTTATAAACAACAAACATTTATTTCTTGCAATTCTACAGGCTGGGAAGTCCAAGACCATGGTGCCAGCACATTCAATGTGTGGTGAGGGCCCACATCCTCATGGACAGCTGTCTTTTCACTATAACTTCCCATGGCGGGAAGGACAAGCTAGCTCACTGAGGTCTCTTGGACAAGACGCTGGTCTCAGTCATCAGGGTTCTCCCCTCATGACTTCATCAACTCCCAAAGGCCCTACCTCCTAATATCTTCACCTTGGAAGTCAGGATTCAACATATATATCTAGGGAGGACACAAACATTCAGTCCATAGCAGTAGGTACTATCATTAACTCCATTTTACATATCTGAGATCCTCAGAGGTGAAGTAACTTTCCCAAGGTTACACCTAGTACGTGGACCAGCCAGCATTTGGACTCAAACAGCTTAGGGTCAGAAGCTCCCTAAGCTGTGTAGCCTTTGGTTATGCAAAGGGTACAACAAAACTAATGGTGAAAATGAGCTTCCCTAACACCCTTCTCCCTCTGTACCCAGCTCCTCTGCCTAATGGCAACCACTGTTAACAGTTTCAAGTGTGTTATCCTATTAGGAATACTCTATGCACAAGCAATCATAAGATACCATATTTTAATCATAAACAGTGCCATATATCACCCACACTTCTGCACCCTGCTCAACTCACCTAAGAATCTTACACATTGTTCTGTATCAGCGTACATCAATGTGTTTCATTCTTTTCATTGCTGTATATTATCATACTCTGGAATAATTGATTTAACTAGTTCCCTATTGACAGTCATTACGGCTACTTCCATCCTTTTGCATTACCATCAATGCTACGATGAATCTCATGGACAAATGTCATTTCTCACTTGTGTGAGTATCTCTATTAGATAACGGTTAGAAGGGAAATTTTTGAGTCAAAAGTTCCTGAGAGTTCCTGCTTGCCTTACACCCTCACCACCATGGTATATTATCAGATACCTTGGACCTTGTCTATATGATAGATGAAGTTGGTATCTCATGTTAACTTGCAATTTTCTTATGATGTGTGAGATTGAGTACATCTTTTCACGTAAAAGATATCTATATTTCCTTTGATTTGAACAGTCTTCTCATATCCTTTATTTTCTATTGAAGTTTTGGGAGGTGTTCTTTTTGATTTATAAGGAAATTAGTTCTTTCTCTGTGATATGTCTTTGTGTTGACCTTACCATATCAGTATATCCTCAGTCACTTACTATATTCTTTTTCAATCCATAAATTCACACCTTATGTATGGAAAGTTTTCTTGAGTTGTATAGATATTTTAAAATTTAATTATTTCCCTTCTCATCTTCAGGGACACCAATTATGTGGATGTTGCATCCCCTTCTGCCGTCTGTATCACTGTTTTTCTACTCCTTTATCCCTTCTTTATTTACATGAATTTGCCTTGCTTTTACCAACACCCGCTCTTCCAGATCTCTCACTGTGTTTCCTGCATTTCCTGCTGTGGTAATTCCACTGTGGGCTTCCCTTGTTGTTGGGCTTCTTTTTCAGCCCATCTATTTTACTGAGCTCTGCTGTATCAGGTTTCATCCTCTTCTGTCACATTGCCACCTCTCCTATGTTCTTGTATCTCAACTTTGTACTTTTGTTTTATAGGTGGGATTGCCTCCAGCATGTCTTCATTAATTCAAGACATTATGTACAGTTGAAATGTTCATCCGTATTGTGGCAATATTTTTCTTATGCATATTCTTCACCTGTTACTTTCTTGGTTTTTTATGGTAACTTAATATAGAGCCTGTGCCAGTTCTTACAGATTATGACTCACCTTTGTATGAAGTGAGTTCTTCCTGAGCCATCAGTTTATACAAGATTCACGTGTAAGATAGTCCAAAAAGTGAGACAGCTCTTATGATCTAGGGTGTAAGGATTAGTTCTTTCAGCCTTTACTCTTTTTCTGGGCAAGGAACAGAGGCTGAAGGTCTGTACCCCACATAGAGCCTCTTTTCTCTACCCTGTCTCCCCAGGAGATGCTTCTAGAAACTATGGTTTGTCCATGTGAGACCATGTTCAGACTTCTCTGCTTTTACTTTGTTTAAAACTAGATCTGGGGCTTCCCTGGTGGCGCAGTGGTTGAGAGTCCGCCTGCCGATGCAGGGGATGCGGGTTCGTGCCCCGGTCCAGGAAGATCCCACATGCCGCGGAGCGGCTGGGCCTGTGAGCCATGGCCGCTGAGCCTGCGCATCCAGAGCACAGGCTCCGCAACGGGAGAGGCCACAACAGTGAGAGGCCCGCGTACCGCAAAAAAAAAAAAAAAACTAGATCTGATGGATGAATGTATAAGGAAGATGTGATATATATATATATATATATGTGTGTGTGTGTGTGTGTGTGTGTACCTATATGTGTGTGTGTGTGTGTGCGTGTATGGAGAGAGATACAATGGAATATTATTCAGCCATAAAAAGAAGGAAATCTTGTCATGTTTGACAGCATGGATGGACCTTGTGGGCATTAAACTGAATGAAATAAGTCAGACAGAGAAAGACAAATACCTCATGATCTCACTTATATGTGGAACCTAAAAAAACAAAAAACTGAGAGATACAGAGAACAGACTGGTGGTTGCCAGAGACAGAGGTTTGAGGGTAGGCAAAATGGATGAAGTGGTTCAAAAGTACAAACCTCCAGCTATAAAATAAATAAGTCACGGTGATGCAATGTACAGAATGGTGACGATAGTTAATAATTCTGTATTGTATACTTGAAATTTGCTAAGAGGGTAGTTCTTTTTTTATATAAATTTATTTATTTATTTATTTATGGCTGTGTTGGGTCTTCGTTGCTGCGTGCGGGCTTTCTCTAGTTGCGGCGAGCGGGGGCTACTCTTCGTTGCAGTGCGTGGGTTTCTCATTGTGGTGGCTTCTCTCGTTGTGGCTCGTGGGCTCTAGAGCACAGGCTCAGTAGTTGTGGTGCTCAGGCTTAGTTGCTCCGCTGCATGTGGGATCTTCCCGGACCAGGGCTCGAACTGTGTCCCCTGAATTGGCAGGCGGATTCTCAACCACTGCGCCACCAGGGAAGCCCCAAGGGTAGTTCTTAAAAGTTCTCAACACACAAAAAAGTTGTAACTGTGTGGTGACAGACGTTAACTAGGCTTACTGTGGTGATCATTTCCCAAAGTACACAAATATTGAATCATTGTGTCATAAACTAATAAAATGCTGTATGTCTACTATACCTCAATTAGAAACAAAACCCTAGATATGGGGGGGGGTCTCCCATGCCAGCAGATGCACTCAGTCCTGCTCCACAAAAGGGGCTGCAGGTTTTGCCCTCTGTGTGCACAACACGGGGTGCAGAGCGTTCAGCTCACCTGCTCTGTCTGAGCTCTTCTGCAGCTGTGAATTTTCTCTCCCTCTGGACCCCTCCTGCATCCATTTTTGACTTTTACTGGACTTCCCCATGTATGAGTTTCCAGATGCTCTGGTTTCATCAAAGATGGCATTTGCATTTCCACCTGTTGCTTCAGGATAATTTCCAAAAGGAGAAAAGGGAAATGCTGTCTTTACTCTGTCATTTTACAACTGGAATTCCCTGAGCCAGGCTTTGAACTTGGGTCATCCGGGCTCTAAATCCAGAATATTTCCCTTGTCCCATAAAAACTCTATAATATAGACCGGGATCAGCACACGTTTTCTATAAAGGACCAGACAGTAAACATTTCAGGCTTCACAGACCGCACTGTCTCTGTCGCAACGACTCAGTTCTGCCGCTACATCATGAAAGTATCCACAGACAATCTCTGAACCAATCGGTGTGGCTGTGTCCCCTTCGAACTTCATTCACAGAAACAGGAGGCAGTCCTGTGGGCCACAGTTTACCAACCTCTCTCTAGACTACAAAGCAGAGTGCAAATGCCCAAGTTGTCTTTTGGTGACTCAGCCCACACCTGAATGCTTAAAAGCTTCTCAGGGAACATTTAAAAATGGAAAGATTTGATATACAAACCCAAATTTCTTACTTCTTTTCAGAAATTGTGAGAGCTGACCACTCTAGAGTCCCACAAGGCTATGCTCGCCCCCATGCTACAGTCCCCACCACTCCGAGGCCTGGATGTCACCTTGCCTCTCCCGGCATCACGTTGCACTGTTTCCCTTACACATTTTGTACTTTGCTCATTGACATGCCCTTCCTGGTTTCTTGGGACATCCCAGTTTAGTGGTCACCAAGGTGGAGGACAAGCATCTTGCTCTATTTCCTCAAAAAAAGCCAGGGAAGTGCTAGACTTGGCTGTTAAGAAATGCAACTGGAATCGCTCAGAAGTAAATTGTATCTCTTGCTTAAGCCATCCCTGTACTCCGCTGGCAACAGGAGAACTGAGACATAAGGCTTGAAAAAACCTCTTGGGTCCATCTGGCACAAACCCTTTCTTTTAAAGATGGGGAACTGAGGCTCAGAGAGGAGTGGGACTCGACCAGAGCCAGAGGAAGCTGGGAACAGAGCTCTCATCAGACATCCCCTCATCCAGGACTCTGTCACTTATAAGTCTGCTGGGGCCCTTTCTTCAAAACTGGCCTCTATTGTGGCAAAGAGGAGAAGCAGAAGGAGTTGTGTCCCCTGCCATCTGCCTTCTGTGTGTTTACTGAAATGTACTTGTAAAGACTCATAAATAGGCCCTGGAACTTCGTGCAGAGAAAGGCGCGGCGGCCAGTGGTGTGTGCCATCCTCTCCCACCCTGCTATGGAAACAACAGGTGGTGTCACTCGAGTCATGAGAGCATCTCGTTCACCACTTCAATGCCATTGACCCCAACTCCACTGTCTGTCCTTCACACCGTGTTCACTGAATCCTCACGACCACCCCATACAGACAAACTGCCTTCACTTTTGTGTATGTGAACCGGGGTCTCCTGTCTCTATAAGTAAGTTTTCCCACCATAACAGAACCATGGACCTTTGGCAGGGAGGGTATAGACATTTGGGGCTAATTTTTCTTCTTTCAAGCTTCTGGACCGAATAGTTCTGCGGTTGGCTTAGCTGCAGTTTCACGAGGTTTTCTGGAAGGCAAACAGACTGCAGTTCATGGATCTGGGCCAGAAATCCCATAAAACCTCTCTCTCCTGTCCTTTTTCGTCCCAGGAACTGGATTAAAAGTCCCGAGTCACAGCTCTGTCACAGCCATCTCTAGCCCGCATCGAATCAGGCTGCTTGCCACTGCACAGCCAGTTCTGCTACAACCACTGCTTTTGCAAAGCAAATTAGGTCATACGTGATTCGCAAACAGGAGAGCGCTGTCCGTTTAACGTGAAAGTCGGATTGGTTCAAACACAATTTGTCTCCGTGTGTTAATGTTTTGTGCCAGCCAGTGGAAGCAGCTGAACGTGAAACACACAAGGGCTGAACCTAGCAGCTGCAGAGGAACCCAGCACAGGAAACCACGCCGTTCACTGCACTTCTTCCTATGGCTCAGTCTGGAAGTGTTTGGTGGGCCATTCCCTCTTCTGTACTTGGGACTTGTTTCCATCTGTACTTCAGCTCCCTTCTTGATAGCCTTTTCCATCACACGACCCTTGCCTTTTTTTCAGGATAAAGTTGTATAATTGCTGGAATATTTATTAGGAATTTAACTATTTTTTTAGAACCGTGCCAGATGTTTATAGGATTGTTACTATTTTTGTTAGGTTTCTGGTTAGAAGCTGCACGGGTTTCCGGTGGTCTGCCCCAGCTTTATTCTGTCCATCAGCCTGGATGGTGGTAAGCATGCAATTTTGCAGATTAAGAGGTTTCTCAGGAATGCGTATATCCTACTTGGGCGGAAACACCTGCACTTATCTTCATAGTTACTTTTTGTTTTTGGCCCGATTTGCTGGCTTCCATTTATGATAGGGGGCCAATTTTTAAAGAAAAGTATGAAGTGAATGTATGAGTGGTATACAGGTGAGCCCTGATTCACTATAGTTTAGGGGGTAGAAACCTGACATGGCGTGATGTGGGCACAGAGAAAACATAGTATGTGACGTGCTCAGTCAGAGGACCTCAGAACACACATGGCAGATTACTTGTGGACAAGGGACCCTTTCACACCGAATCCCTGAACAGTGCCAGGGAGGTGGTGAGAACTCAATAAATGGTGTTTGTTACTATGATTGCCAAAAAGAAAAGGCAAGGTGAAATAAATAGGATGCTTCCTCTCTAGAAACAGGCAGAAGAGCCCATGGTGACATGCATGGCCACAGCAAAAGCAGTTCAAACGAATTTGCTTTCCATTAACCCCGCACAAGCATTGGTTTGCCAGGATCAGCAGAAATGACTAATTACTCTAGTCTGAAGCCTAAAAACATAAAGAATTAGATTTATTATAAATGCAAGGGTGTGCACCCTTGTCGAAATGACTTGTTCTGCAGTTCGTGACGTGCACTGATTTATGGCACTGCATTCATACAGGGCTGCTTTTCCAGTTTCTAATGCTCTAAATGAGACATGGATTAAAAGGAAAATTAGAACTCTAACTTTAGCATGATTCAAAATAGCTCATTTCCATTCCAGAAGAGCAGAGATGAAAAGTATCTTTCTCCTCATTTTCTTCTAAATGAGGGAGACATGATCTGGGCTGATGGACGCTTCTGGTCACAACCAGGCCCTGAACCCACTCCCCTCCCCTGGAAAATCTGTAAGTCTCCCCACTGCCCTCCTGCCTCCAGACTCTCCCATCTTGTCCACTCTTCCCTCCAGGTTACCTCCATGGTCAGGTCCAAGTGCCTTCACACACTTCTCAGAGTCCGTACTAGCCAAATCCAGACTTCTAGCCCCATCCTGGCCAGCCTGAGCTTAAAGCACACCTTGCTATCTGCTGTTCCTTGTGCCATCTCACACCTTTTAGGGGCTAACACCTCCACCCAGCCTGCCCTCTATTTTTACTTCACTGTCTGGAAAACTCTTACTGATCTCTGACCAGCTAAAGGACCACTGCCCCACCACTGTCCCTCCCCCCATCACTACACAGAGGTCTCACAGCGCCATGGCCTCCTCTTTCCTAGAAATTGCCAAGATGACACTGTAGTTGTCTCTTTGTCCAACTGTCCTTCTCTCTACAGGTACCTCCCCAGGGCATGACTATAGGGACCTAGCGATCTCTAGGTCCCCAGTGCCTAGCAGGGGGTCAGCCAAAAATTGGAAAGCAACACAAGTTGGACAGATGGACAGGTGAGCAAATGCCCCATGGATTCATTTTCTGGGAAGATCTTGGAAAAGGGTACCTACCTTTAGAACTTCAGGCCTAAACAATCAGTCCTACGTCCTGGCAAGCTCAAGCCAGAATCTCAATCCTATAAATAGGAAAGCAGAAACAGGGAAACCCAGAGTCCTGTCAGCTCCTGTCCCTCTGGGCCAAGGATTTGCAGGGAGAGTGGATCAGCAACTCTCTTAAGGGAGGCCCAAGGCCCTGGGCACCATGGTACTGATCAGAAGATGACCTGGCTTTCAGGGATGGGAAACAGGCTGGATGTAACCCGCTCGATTCTTTAAACCCCACTGTGGTCTCTGGGGCCCAGCCAATGGAGAGACCCTAGGTAGTAGCCAGCGGGTGGGGCTTCCCTGGAGCTGACCACGGTGCTGAGCAACACCACGGGCATTTCCTGGCTCTGTCCATGGTGCTGACTCCCGGCCTCGGGTCCAGCCCATGGCCCCAGCACTTCCCTCCCCACCTGGCATGGCCTCCGAGCCTCCTGGCACAGCTGACAGCCATTTCCTGGGTCCTGTCTCTTGATATGTCCGTGAACTTCCTTCTAAATGAGCAAGAAGTTGGCCCTCTTCGCTGTCCTGTATTAGCTTGGGTCCAGACGCAGACCTGAGGCAAGGATTTGCGAGGACGTGTTCCCAGGAAAAACCAGGAAGGGTGTGGGGAATGTGACCAGGACGAAAAGGAGGCCAAGAGGGGAGTGAGACCAAGAAAAGTCCCAAGGAGGGCGACTTCGGCTCAATCTTGTGGGGAGCTCTAGGGACCGTGTAGGTCACCATCAGAGTGTCCAGATCAGGAGAGAGGGGGCTGGGGTATTTGTGCCACCACACCTGTCAGGCACTGGGTGAGGGCTGCCCCTTGGAAGACAGAGATCCCCGGGAGCTTCTGGCTCCCCGGCGCGTAGGCAAAGGGGGATCCAGCTGCCTGAGGGAGACCCAGGGGCAGGCTCCTGGAAGAGAAAGCAACTTTGGGGGCCCTCTGCGTGAAAACAGTGCCGGGGTCTGAGGGTACACGGGCAGAGGCTGGACACCCTCGGCCACAGCCTCCACCTCTGATCTCCTCACCTTCAAGCCCCTCTCCACACTGACGACCGCCGTGGTCCTTCTCAACCCAACTCCGGTCTCTTGCTCAGCTCAAAGCCCTGCCTGGCCCCGCTGCCTGCAGGGGAAATCCAGCCCCTCAGCCCGCCCTTCGAAGCCCCCACAACTTGCACCTCAACTCCCACCCTGCACTTTACAACCCTGCTTACTGAATGGTCTGCCGTCCCCCCACACACACTTTCTCACTGCCTGGCCTTTGTTCAGGCTGTGACCTCCTCCTGGAGCGCCCTCCCAGGCACGCCTGCCTGGCTCACGGTCGGGGCATCACCTTCTGCTCTGCAGCTGTGTCACCCACTCAGCACACCCGGGTCCCTGCCCCTCGCCCCAGCCTAGACCTCCCTTCCTCGGCCGGGCCTCCGCTCCCCTGGTTACCACCTCAGAGAGGAGGAAAGGGACCTCAGAGGTGACCGGCATCTGTCATAAGGGGTGGTGCTGTGGAAAGAGAGGGGATGGGGCCCTCACACCCAGGAGAGATCATGACTCCACCTGGCACCACGCCTCTGTGCAAGAACCTAGCCCCTGAGTCTCAATACCTTCATCTGCAACTCGGGGACACAGACGCGCCTAGCACTACTGGAAAAAAATGCCTGGTGCTCACAGCGCTCAGCCAAGTGTGGTTTCTTCCCTCTCCACTCTATTTCCTCCTGCACAACTCACAGCCCATGGCAGAAGGCACCCAACCACCTGGTCAGACCCAGTACACAGCCCGTCTGAGGCAAACACTGTGGGTGGGAGAAGCCAGTTGGCCAAGATGACACCTCACTCTCGGGTTCATCCTGTTCCTTGAGCGGCCGAGCTCAGGCTGTCACATTCTGATTTGACTCAGAAGGCTGTGACACGTGGCATCTTGGCAAGCGATGAAACTGCCAGTGGCTCAGGTGGACCCAGGGCCAGGAGGCCACCAGACTAACATGCCATCTCTCTCACTGGGTCCCAGCAGCTGGCCTGCCACTCCCGGCCACCTGCCCCCCTCCCCGCCCCCAGCAGAGGGCCTGTGCCCCCCTCCAAGCATCACACTGCAGATGACTCTCCTGCCTGGGGTGGTGGGAGGGGAGAGCATCCGCTTCTGCCTGCTCTTGGCAGGAAGGTGGGCGAGCGGGCAGAGGCTCGGGCTCAGGACCAACCTACGTGGACACTCCGGAACCCACACCAGGAAGCGGACCACCGATCCATGCTCGTGACGCTCTGCTGACCATTCGGTTCAATTTCGTTCAGGCGGCATCAGGCCCCACTGTGCACCACAAACAGCACAGCCCCAGCGGAGAGGATGCGGTGAGGATGATTATGACCACGGCAACGATCAGAGCCGCCAAGATAAACCGAGCACTGGCTGTGTCCCAGGCACTCACTAAGTGTTTTACGTGAATTAGCTCCTTTAAGCTTCCAACAACCCTAGGGCTTGAGTACAGTTTAATTATCCCCATTTTACAGATGAAGAAATGGAGGCACAGAATGATTAAGCGAACTCACGCCAGGCCACACAGCTATAAGAGGGGTGGGGCTTTGAATGCATGCGGTCTGTCTGACTCCAGAGTCTAGGATCCTACCGCTGCCCCAGCATGGAGCAGCTGCTGGCTGCACGGCTGGGCCCAGGGCTCTCCGTGACGCATTCTGGGTCCCCAGAATTCGCCCAAGGGAGGCACCTATGTTATTTCTATCCCAGCAAGGAGACTGAGGCTCAGAGATTTCTCAAGACTTGCCCAGGGCCACAGTCTGCTGGGCTCTGAAGCCCACATCCTAAATCACACTGTGCTTGACGGCCCCCCTCCCTGCTTACCGTCATCCACCATCCATTTCCATACATTGTCGGAATCCCTGTTTTCCCCCCAGGGATCCTGGAGAACAAAGCCCTATGGTGGCCCCAACTTTTTAAACTTCCAGCAGAGATGAGGTCCCTCCCTCTCTCCTCCTCGGCCCCACTCTCACGATGACCCCAGCCATGCACCTGACAGCTGCCAGGACTAATTCTATACTCCAGCCGGATCAGCATTAACAGGACCAGTGCCATCTCTCAAAACTGAATTTGGCTTCTCCACCTTCTACTGATTTTATTACAAAGGTTTTTATAGGCAAAGGCATCTTGTGACACTCACACAGGGTGCCCTCCAGACCAAACCTGCCCTCCTGGCTGACCAGTACTGCTGCAGGAAGTAGTTCAAACTGGCATGCACAAGCCCAAGGGCACCCCGGGACCTGGGGGTCATCAGGCGCCTTGAGAGGAGCCACCTTACTCTTGTGTGAGTCACTCTCTATTTATGGATATTTCCCACAAGTCACTGCGGCGGCACTTTTTTTTTTTTTTTTTTTTTTTTTTGCGGTACGCGGGCCTCTCACTGTTGTGGCCTCTCCCGTTGCGGAGCACAGGCTCCGGACGCGCAGGCCCAGCAGCCATGGCTCATGGGCCCAGCCGCTCTGCAGCATGTGGGATCCTCCCGGACCGGGGCACGAACCCGTGTCCCCCGCATCGGCAGGCGGACTCTCAACCACTGCGCCACCAGGGCAGCAGCCTGATGGAAAGAACATGAGCTAAGAGGTCAGGAAGCCCGGAGTCCAAATCCCATCCTGCCACTTCCTAGCTGTGGGACCTTCACCAGTGACTCAGCTCTGAGCCTCATGTTCCTGGTCTGTATAAACAGCATGGCAATGCCCAGCTTGTAGGGCTATAAAGAGGCTCTGGAAGATTCTGGGTGCTCAGTAAATGTATTCCTTCCCCACTCCACCTCCCAGGAGTCCTTGCAGACCATCTGGTCCAAGGGCTGCAAACAGATGGCTCCTGGGTGCATCCTACCCGGCTGCCTAGCTCGGCCCACGCAGGCTTGAAGGCGGTGTGATGAGGCCGGTATAGAGTCCGCCCAACCCAACAGCAGTGCAAGCCACCACGCCCGGCTGCATATTTTAACTGCCTGTGCTCTTTGCCTACGATGGAGTTTGGGACCCAAACACCGGATCAGAAAAGCCAGTGATTCTGCATTTCAGAGGCTGCTAATCGGGCTGGAGGCTTAGTTTCTTAATTTCTTTGACTACAAGGAAGCTGCATATGGAAGGAGAATCATGGTGCAAAAAGACAAAACGTCTCCATGTTTCCAAGTGATGACTAGCTGGGCAGATGATTTTGCACTCAGCAGTTTCTACTCGACACGGATGACAATCCTGCAGAGGTCAGAAAACGTCCGCTAAGCCGATAAGTAGGCTGCAAGGGTCATTTCTGTGCGGCACCTTCACACCCCTTGCCCAGCAGCACCAAAAACCTCTCCCCAAGCCTTTTCAGGGTGACTCCTAGTAATCTCTCTGTAACACCTAAGAATATTCCAGATTCTTGTGTTTGCTCCCTAGGTAAGATAGGACACGCCGAGATGATGTGCATGTCTGCGTCAGCAACTGTGCGCTTCATTAATCCAACCGGAACCAATTTAGGGGAATTTAAGTACCTAAGTTTGTAAAAGGACAGACTGTCAGAGGAAGTTCAGCCTGTACACTTGTTAACCAAATGTTCCAAGAACACGTGAAGCGACCGCTCTCATCTCCCACAAAAGCAGAGCTTTGTAAATAGGCTGCGGGGATGGTAAAGTTTTAGAAAAACAAGGTTCTAAACATCCCTAATCCAAGTGGCACAAGAGACCTTTCTAAGCACATGCTGAGACTCGTATTCCCCCCAGTGTGGTCTTAACCCACCTCCACTGCAGAACTGGCAACCAGGCCACTGGGAGGCACTGGACCCTTGCAAAGAGCGGTGGAGTTGGAGTCAGACCCGGGCTTGAGTCCCAGGTGTGAGCAAAGATTATGTTGCCTCCCTGAGCCTCAGTTTCCTCATCTGTAAAATGGAAATTAACACCACCCACCTCACGGGACTGGTGCAAGGATCAATGAAAACTACAGGTGGGAAGCCCATTGCACGCTGTGCCCACGCAGGGGCTTATGAGAGTCTCACCATCCTGAGGGCTCTTGTGCAGGGGTCTGAGACCCCGACGCACTTCCCAGGGGTCTCCCTGCCTCCAGGAGCTTTGTCCATCAGCCACGACCCCGTGGCCATGGAAATATTGATGACACCTGCACAGCACTCCCCTCCTACAGCCCACCTTCTCATTGCCCCTTACCAGTCATCTATGAGGCAAGCAGGGCAGGCACCCATGTTCCCATGAATCAGATGAGAAAAGTGAGGCTCAGAGAGGTTACGCAGTCCACGTCAGCACTCTTTCATTGAGCAAAGGGTTCTCTGGTGCAAAAACAAACCTGCTGGATAAAGGAGTGAGTGGATGAATGCATGAGGGCTGCAGGAGGAAACCAAGGGGTGTACAGACTTCTCCAGGCAATGGCTGGTTAACGGGCTCAAAGCACAGAGGCCCTGCCAAGGGAACGCTGGGAAGCTGCTGGCTGCAGCTCAAGACCCGCTGGAGAAAAGGGAGCTGCAGGCAAAGGCCAGGTCCTGAGGTCCCTGGGAGCTGGCTGGGGTCTCATGTGAAGGAGCCTTGGAGGCCTGGGTGGGCAGTGCTGGCTGGGCTCACCCTTGCTGGCCGAGGCGAGCATGCAGGGGGGCGCAGAGAAGGTCCCAGCAGAGGCGCCTACACCCTTCGGTGGGGGGACACACAGCCGTGGCAACTCCCACTGCACAAGCCTTCAGAGGAGCCTCCTTCCACTCTCCGTTTCCATGGGAATCCCCTTGAAATAACCCCATAACGGCTGCTGTTCTTCTCTGCAGAAGAGCTCAGGATAAATGCAACGGAGGGAGGCAGGCGCTCACTGGCGCTCAGGATGCCATGGAAATGTCAAGGCCCAGCCCCACGCCACCTACCCACTCTCACCAGTGGAGACGACCAGGGCCTCGGAGAAGACTTGGCCTTCACTCCCGCCTCTATGGGGGCACCAAGACCGTTTCCTTGGCAACTGAAGGACAAGGAGAAGACTGGCAATTGCATCTAAAACAACGTCCATCTGTCTCCCTTGGAGACGGCTCACACCGGCCCAGGAAGGCCCAGGTTTGCAGGGACATGGCCTGGGGTCAAATCCAGCAGCGTGACCTGGACAAGCCCCTGAACTTAGAGTCCCCTTTTCTCAAGTGCCTTGGGTAACAGCAGAGGGATACAGAAGCACCCACATCCCCTGCAGCTCCGAAATCACTGGTTCCCTCTCCTCACACTGGTTTCTGTATGCGTTTGTCTAATAATCCTAAAATATTACGGAAAGATTCTCTGGTTCATGCAGCAAATACCTGTCGAGCCCTCCTGGGGCCAGGAGAGTGGCCGGCTCCTTGCACGCCCTGTGGGATGCAGTGGGCCGTCACGCACAGTCACATGAGAAGAACACTTCTCCTCAGCGGGGTCTCCAAAGACCGCCAGCTCCTGAGAAGTCTTTCCTGCAAACACCGGGCACTTTGCACCAGACACCTCCGAAGCCCTTTCCACTATTTCCCACGTAGTTCTCACAGCCACCCTCTAACGTGAGATCTGTTATCCCTGCTTTGCTGAGGCCCCAGAGGTCACACAGAGATGTGTGGCCAGCCAGGAGCTAGGCCCAGGTCACCTGACCTTGCAGGCAGCCCTCTTAACAGCGGTTCCGGGACCGCCGTGCCCTGCCTGGGTCGGCCCAGCCCACCGAGCTGTGGAGATGAAGGCTCAGGCCCGGGTCCCAGCGGGACCCTCAGGGCGAGGCCCTCCGAGCGTGCCGCTCCATGTCTCTGTCTCCTCGTGTCTGAATCACCCCGTCCCTCCCCCTGGTCCCAGGGCCCACTCCTCCCTCCCAGGGAGGGGCAAGCTGGGGCTGTGGAAGCCAAGTGACCCTCCCCAGGGCCTTTAGCCAGAAGTCCTGGAGCAGAACTCCTGGAGAACTGCCACTTCCAAGCCCTTTTCATCTGTGCCTGGCTGGCCCCTCGTCCCAGACAAGCAAAGGGACCACAAAGCAATGGCCGTGACCCCAAAGGGCCGTGCTCCACTAAGAAGCACCTGCATCAGCAAGGGAAGGCTGTTCACTGGTTAACCCAAAAGGTCCTGCTAAACCTGGGTTGGGGGGCCAGTGCTGATCCCGGCAGACGGCTGAAATGTCCATGACAACGATCCTTCCAGCAGGGAGCCCCTCGCAGCCCCTGCAGATGTCCCCACGCTCAGCCTTACTAACCAACCAGCCAACCGCCATCCCTGAGAGGTATCCCTGCAGAACCTGGCCAGCTCTTGTGACCGAGGGCACCTGAGGGCAGGGACGGGGCACAACGTTCGGCTCAGCATCTTTCCACATGGGCAGCCGGGGACTTCGCTGGGGGCACAGAGGAGGTCCCGAGACTGTTTCAGAAAGAAAGGTTTTGTGCAAGTGAGGACTGGGGAAACAGGCACTGCAAACTTGGTGACATTAATCAGAATAAAAATACATGTACCTTTTGACCCTTCAGTACCCACTCGTGGGAATGAATCCTCAGATACACAGCACGGGTGTTAATTTGCAGCATCATGTGAAAGAGGAAAAACAACAACAAAAAACTAGACACAACCTAAAGTCTCTCTCTAGGTGACTGTTTAATCAACTGTGCTCCATTCCCACAACGAAATCTCTGCAGCTGTTAAAGAGAACGGTGCAAACGCCATGTGCCAATTCAGGAAGAACTGTATTGCCACGTTATACTACTGTGCTACTCTAAATATTTGTTGCCATATGAATACATGACTTTGATTTTTAATAATAAAACGAGTTTGATTTTTTAATGACTATAAAAGCAATGGCTAATAAAATTCCATGAAATATGTCTTTGAGAGAAAGGAAAATATAGAGCCATACGGACAGGAAGCATCGTGACCCTGCAGACCCTTCCCCGACCCCGTGTCCCTCAGCTGGCTCCCAACTCCGTGGGTCAGGGCTCCGGGGTCACGATGTCCACCGCTCCATGCATGGCAGGAGGTCTTCCTCTGGCTACCCAGTTCTCCATCTGGGCCCTGTGCACAAAATAGGCAGGACAGCAATATATTCAGCAGGGGGGAGAATCTCTAAGTCCTGGAAATCCATGTCACCAGGGCAGCACGTGCAGGCCCCCTCCAGCCCCTGCCTGAGAGTTCTGGAAACGGATGACGTCCCCCACAGGCCCTGGTCTGAGAAGCCAGAATTTTCTCTTCTCCTTTCACCAGACGCCAAATGCCGGTGGGCTATGATTTCCAGAGAAACGGCCAGTCCTGGACGTGGGAATGGGGCTCCCAGGGCCAGTGAGGACTGAAAAGAGGCCGATCCCAATCTGCCCACAGAGGCTGCCATGGGAACTTCTGAGCCGAGTTTCTGTGGGATGCCCTCTTAATTTTCTTTCATCGCATTGCCTGTCCTAGATCGCTCTGGGGGGTGGAGTTTCCTGCAGCAGCAAAATTAGATCTGGGAGGTGCAGGGTTTGGTGGAAATAGCATTTGCTTCGGAGTCAGGCAAGGCTGAGGCTGAATCCCAATTTCACCACCCTGCTGGCTGTGCCACCCTGGGCAAGGAGCCTGACCTCTCTGAGCCTTGGTTTTCTTATCTACGGGATGAGGGTGGGTGGTACCAGCACCAACTGCAGAGGCCTGTTGAGATAAGCATCGGGGTACCTCTGGCCAGTGTCTAGCACCTATTCCACAAACACTGGCTTCCCCTTGCCTGCATCAACATCCCCATTTTTAAGCTAAACAAAGGACAGGTGAATGGCTACCCAGTTCTTCATCTGGGTCCAAGAAAGATCAAGCAATGGCTCAGCTGCACTCTCATCACTTGCCAAGCGCTGGAAGGAAACGCCAGATGATCTGCACAGTGGGTCAGCTCAGGGAATTCCGGCCCTTCAGCAGCCCAGCCAATAACGAAGGAAGGCTGATGGCAGAGCCGGCCAATGAACCCATGTGCCTTCCTGGACACGGTACCCATCCCCGAGCCCTCAGTGTAAGGAGGTCCGTGCAGACCTAAGTGAGGGCTGATTTGACATCCGAAGACCTGGCTTCAAATCCCAGCCCACTCACTTAGGAGCTGTGAAGCCCTCACCTCCATTTCCTTGTCTGTCAATTAGAGACAATTCCACATCCCAGGTGGGCTTGAACGAGGCTTGTCACCACCTCCCCCTTCACACTGACTGGTCCCTCCTCACTCTCTGGTACCTTCTTCCCCTCTCCCCCGACTCGTGCTCCTCCTTTAGATCCTAGAACTTGCTCGGGGTCCTGTATCTCCTGTATCCCCAACACCAATCTCAATGCCGGTGCAAAGCAGGCACTGATAAATATGCACTGAATGAATTCACTTCTTCCAGGAAGCCTTCCCTGACTTCCCACCACCCAGGCCCCACTCTGGGCGGCGGCCCAGCCCCTAGGTTCCTCCCCGTCACTGTCCCGTCACTGACCCCTTGTCCATCTGGTCTGTTCTAGGGACTCCTCAGGGCATGGACCTTGTCAGTCATGTCCACAGCCATATTCCCCACTCCCAGCAAAGCGCCTGACACATAGTATGTGCTTAATAAATTGTGGGCTGTCTGGGTGAATCCACGAACAAAGGTTCCTGAACATCTGCTGTAAATTCTCTCAAACCTGTCGGTCTCTTTCCCTTCCTATACGACCAGCCTTCTCAGCATGATTAAGTTTTCCTATTCTGGATATTTCCTCTCCTAAACATCCCATGCTCTCCAACTACATCCAACTTTTTATTGTGATGAATTCCATCTAAAACATTAACAGCAAATGTGCCTTCTCTTCCATTTCCTGGATTTCCGTGCCCTCTGCAATGGACCATATCGGATCTCTGAGTAGTCAGGGGAGGGGTAGGGAGAGTGGGAGGGGGCAGGCCAGCTGGCGGGGGGGGGGGGGGAGGGCAGGGGCGGGGCGTGGCTTTTGTTCCTTCTCTGTGCGCAGCCCTGGAGAAGAGGCCTCAGGTTATAAATCCAGCTGAGCCTGTTTTACGGAGAAGGTGCTCCACTGCTGATAGGTTTTTATAGCTGCCTGTTTACAAAGCCGAAGCATAATTAATTCTCGGCCACCTCCCACGGTGCCAGCTCTCCCGTGCAGCCAGGTTTGGGGTGGCCAGGCTGAAGGAGGACAAAGGATGTTCTCTCCTTTGCGCCCCATCAACTGTACTAAGTACCCTCCCCCTCCCCTCCCCCCCCCGAGTCCTCTGAGGGACTAGGTTGGATTGCTTTGGGGACCCAGTAAATGGCACCCCTGTTCCTGTCCAAGTGTGACACGCCTCGAGGGGGAGAGAAGAGTCAAGTATGTAGAATCAGGCATACATCAGGCATACGGGGTACACATGCAAACCCCGGTGGGACCTGTTCTCCCAGAGCCCAGCAAGGGCCTCACCCAGCGCAGGCAGCGCTGACCCAACCCAGGCCCATACTTCACGTCACAACTCGTCCTAAACCCACAACTCAGAGTAAACTCCCCATCCCCACTGCCCAGCAGTAGCCAAGTGAGGGTAGAGGGAGCCCGGAAGAGCCCTCCCCCCAGAACGAGGGCTGGGGAGTGGGGTCCCCAGCAGCCTAGATGGGAGACAGGGGGGACCAGATCCCTCTCTGCTTGTTGCAAAACCAGACTTGTGCCTTCCTTAGATACAGAAACGGATCGAGCCACCTCCTGCTGGCCCGTGGGCCATGTGTCCCTTCAGAATGACGTGCGTGTCCCCCGATCAGATCCATCCGCCAGTCAGATCCCCAACGTATGAACATGGAAGTTTAACTCTTAGGGTGCAGCCGGCTCTTCCTCACTTTCCAGCTCCTGGGCACATCCCGTTTCCCCTTCGTCGCATCTAAGTCCCCCTGGATCATTTCCCTGGGTCTGCATGGGACCCTGCTCGCAAGTGTGTGCCTCATACCCACATGCCACCTCCTTCGACACATGCCCCTGCTTCAGAGAACACACTGGCATCTATGCCCTCAATGTAGAGTCTTCATTCCACAAATGAGGAAACTGAGGCCCGGGGAGGCTTGCAGCTCCCCCCGGGGTCACACAGCCAATCAGCAGCACAGCCTGGGCCTGTGCAGGGGTCTCTAGGCCCAGCGTCGTCGCCTGTCACCGTGCTGCACAGCCCCTTACAAGGATACAAGTCCAATCCCAGTTTTCAGCCATTGTCCCAATTTATCACCTGCCGTCCCACTGTCCCCATATGGACAAGCACTTGTAGCCAGAAAAGTGTCCCACTTTGGAGTAATGAAAATTGGGTCACTCGTAGGGAAGATGCCAGAACAAGGCACGCCTGGGGTTCACAGGGTTGACCACAGGGGCTCCCAGCTCCAACAAATGCTCCAAAGCATTTGGAAGCAAAGTTACCAACTGAGTCCTTGGCATAAAGCCATGTGGGTCCTTGGGGCCCTGCTGTCCTGCCGGATGTCCTGGCCCAAAGCTCTCCTGGAGATCCAATTCACCCTCTGGCCCAGCACAGATCAGGACCCACTCAGAACACCACAGGACTGCAGGAGACTGAGGGGCTCAGGTGTCCAGGCTGCCACCCTGTATGGGCTGCCCCCCCATGCCCAGCTCCAGCTCCTCATGGCCACGCTGCAGGTCACCCTCGCTTGGTTAAAAGGTAGGACTGGGATTGTGGTGGGTCAGAGTCAAGGGTCAAGGCCTTTGGAGCGACCCTGGAGCATCCTTTCCTGGGATGCTGATAGGCGTGGATGTGTTGGGTGTGGCTCCCTCCTTCTGTGGTCCCACTGCTCAGCAGAAAGATAAACATCTGATGGGACCTTTCTGAGTATCAGGTGCACATAACGTGTTATCTCAGACCACCCTTGAGGAGACCCCAAGAGTCCTCTGGCCCCGATTTAGAGCTGAAGATATGGAGGCATGAGGGGGGCCAAGGCAGGTCAACTGTGCATGGGCAGTGGGTACCTGAGTCCCTCGGTGCCCGTCCGCTCTACAGATGTACACGCACCAGGGACAAAGCACGGGGGGGAGGGGCCCCCAAAGGGAAGGAGTGGAGTTCGAAGGCATCGGAGTGCCCGCGGCATCGGGAACCAGCCCCAGTGTACCCCAGCTCTGCCGCCTCCTGGCCGAGGGAGGTCTTAACTTCCGGGACCCTCAGTTCCCTCATCTGTAAAATGGACAGAACCACCCCCTCCTCTAGGGCTCTTCACAATTCAGTGAGATGAGGCGCAACAAGAAGATGCGGTGGTTGGCAGGGGTGGGTGGTGGATCGGTCCCCACCGTGTCCCCTGCCTGGGGCAGAGGAGGGCCTTTGGGGAGCTGTCCACTCAGGAGGATGCCGTGTGTGACGGGGCTGCGGCTGGTGCACGGTGGGGTCCCTCCTCCCCACCTCTCCCTCCCACAGAACAAGCCTTTTTTTTTTCTTTTGCAGTACGCGGGCCTCTCACTGCTGTGGCCTCTCCCGTTGCGGAGCACAGGCTCCGGACGCGCAGGCTCAACGGCCATGGCTCACAGGCCCAGCTGCTTCGCGGCATGTGGGATCTTCCCGGACCGGGGCACGAACCCGTGTTCCCTGCATCCACAGGTGGACTCTCAACCACTGTGCCACCAGGGAAGCCCAAGCCATCTTCATGATTGAGTTTTGTCCCCAGAGAAGCTCGGGCTTTCAAAGATCTACTCTCCTTCTCAACTGCACAACATGGATGAATCTAGAAGACATTCTGTTCAATGGAACAAGCCAGATACAAAGGACAAATAATGTATGATGCACTTATATGCGGCCCTAGAAGAGGCAAATTCATGGAGACAGAGAACAGCTCAGAGGTTACCAGGGTGGAGGCAGGGGCGTTACTGTTTAATGGGGGCGGAATTTTTGTTAGAGTAATAAAAGCATTTTGGAGATAGACGGTGGTGATGGCTGCATGATATTATGGATGTAATTAGTGCCCTTGAATTGTACACTTAAAAATGGTTAAAATGGCAAAGTTTGCGTTACATATGTTTTACTACAATTTCTAAAAAATTGAGTAATATATAAAAAAGCCCACACTTTAAATGGGTGAATTGCATGGTATGTGAATTATACCTTAATAGAGCTTTTTTTTTTTTAATTAAAGATGTGAATCTTGACTGCTGGGGTCTCTGTTTGGCCAGGGTCCGAGCGGGCAGGCTGAGCCCACACACGGCAGCCAAACCAAGGTGCCCGCCTGTCCTGTGACCTGCACCCTGTCTCTGTGGACAGAGATTCTTTCCATTAGCTTTGCTGACACCCAGAGGAAAAGGGATCCCACCACACACTTACTCTGAGGCTGAGAGCTTGGTGGGAGCCTCTAATGTGGCCCAATGTCCCCTCCCCACCCCCAGAGGAGAAGGGCCTGGAGGGGAGAGATCATTGCCTGGGACACACAGGGATGATTTTAAGATGATGCTAACCCACCTCTCATTCAGAACAAGACAGGAAGAGAGCCCTAGACTCGGCATGTCCCTTCTCCTCCCTGAGCTCCCAGCTCCCCATCTGGGAAATGACAGTGCCTGCCCCAGGGACAATGCCTGGACACTGCTCACCCAGCCTGAGGCAGGCACGTACACACTCTCACTAAATGGCAGGGTGGCTTCCTTCCCTTCCATCACATGCACTCAGACAATGGTCCCCATTACCCATTGGGTGGATGCCACGTGGGCCATGTCTGGGACAGGTCACCAGGCTGTAACAGTTTCCAATAAAACTGCTTCCTCGAGGCTGGGCAAATAAGATGATCCAGGAGGTCGGTGTGTCCTTAGAGTCAAGCTGAGCAGAAAACCCAGCCAGCTCACCTGTTCCCTTCTGCAGTCTTCCCCCCATGACAGGGCGCTGCCAAGAAGGAAAGCGCAGCCCCACCCAAGGCCATCATCCCAGATGTGGGCATCGCATAGCACAGCACACCTGCAGCGGGGAAGGGCCGGGGTGGGGCAGTGACCGACAGGGTGCACCCCGACCTGACCCCCATTTTATCAATAACTTCTGCCTGCTGCACACAGGGAGGCGGGTCTGTGGGAATCTAGTCTACCTCCTAAAAAAAGCTTTTACTCACCTCTTGTTTTCTGTATTTATTTTTTCCAACTTTATCGAGATGTAATTTACAAATAACAGTGAATAAGTTTAAGGTATACAGTGTGTTGATTTAATATACTTATAGGTTACAAAATGATCACCACCGTGTTGTTAGCTGAATCACCATCCCAGCACATTATTACCATTTCTTTTTGTGGTAAGAACATTTAAGATCTACTTTCTTAGCAACTTTCAAATATATAATATAGTATTATTAACTATAGTCACCATGCTACAGAATATACTATAGATTATATACTATATAATGTATAGATTATACATTAGATCCCCAGAACTTATCCATCTTATAACTGGACCCTTTAACCAACATCTCCCCATTTCCTCCACTCCCAGCCCCTGGCAACCACCATTCTAGCCCCTGTTTCTCTGAGTTTGGCTTTTTTAGATTCCACATATAAGTGAGATCATATGGTATGACTTCACTTAGCATAATGACCTCAAGGTTGATCCACATTGTCACAAATTCTGTATTTAAATAGGCAAAAGTATGGGATGCTTTTCACATTTTTGAACAGAGAAATGGTCTGGAGGACAAGGCCTCTGCATCCTGTTACTGGTCAGGAAGACAAGGGAGGTGCAGCACCTTCAAGGTCAGACACATCCCAGTACGGATTTTGGCTCAGCCGGCTGTCTGCAGCAGACTGCTTCCCAAAGCGGGTCCCAGCACTGTCTCCCATCCCATCTGTTCTCCACAGTGTGACCTGGCCTGTCCCGAATCCAAACGCAGAATCTAACTCCCCTCCAACCCGGGCCAGCCTGTGATTTGACTGAATTAAAGTCACACAACTGGTGATGGGAGACTCCGAGGAGGTCAGCAAGTCAGGTCTCGCACCTGGATCCTGGGACACCTGATTCGGCAAAGCCAGCTGCCACCCAAGGAGTCCCAGTGCCCTGAGACCGCCATGCTGGAGAGGCCACGTCTATGGTCCTCAGGGAACCAGCCCGACCACACACGGAACACGTGAGCGAAACCATCTTGGACCCTCCTGCCCCCAGAGCAGCCTGCCCAGCAGCCTAGAAGGAAGATGCAGCAGTTGCCATGTAGAACAGATCTGCCCAAATTCCTGACTTACAGAATCCAGGGCACATAATAAAACCGCTGTTGTCTTAAGCCACTAAGATTTAGAACGATTTGTTGTGTAGTAGTAGTAACCATGACACCACCGTGTGACTTTAGGTGTGCGACCTGACCTCTCTGGGGCTCGTTTCCTGGAATATAAAAGGGGGTCATTCCCACCACCTCCCATAGTGGGTATAAAGTTCCGATGAGATCATAAACATATGTCTCATGACATCGGTGCAGTCAAGAAATGGCAGCTTCCCTCGTCATGGCCATCACCATTACTATTCTACCATGAAGACGAGATACCTGTACACGCTGGAAAAGGGTCACAGCACAATTCCTCTCCTGTGCAACCAAAGCCCCATCACCCATCAGACACACATCAAGAGACAATGATCACAGCCATAAGTCACTATGTACTGGAGCTGAAATTGATCCTTTTTTTTTTTTTTTTTTAAAGCAAGAGAGACAAAGACGGATGGGTTTGCTGTAATCTACAGATTACTCCAGAGCTGCATTATACATGTGGACTGACTCTCTTAAAGATCACCCACGGGAAAAATTTTGATACATTTTATTTTTAGTTTAGTAGACATGATATTCAAATCCTTATTCAAGCCCTTTAAAAACACTCCTACGTTTTCATGAAGAAATTGCATTCCCAGATAGCCAGAGATAGGAATAACCTGAAATACAGAAAAAAATGTACATTCTCAAGGATGCTCATCACATCTTAATTTAAAACACCCAAATTGGGATATGAGTGTCCGAGAGTGGGCGATCTCTCCACCCTCTACGCACTGTCATCCGCACCTACCAGCCTTGGGAACACGCTGGCATCGACCAGAGACGATGAGAGGAGGATCAACCCTCCTTTCTCCACCATGCATGCTGCCCCAGCCTCGCCTCGACAACCTCTCCTTCCCACCGCCTTCACCTCCATCCCCTTCCACTGCAGGCTCTGGGCGCCTCACTGGGGGCTTTCTCGCCTCTCCTGGAAATGCTCTCATCCCCCTCTGACCCTCACTCCCCCACTTCACTCTCTAATCTCCCAGAGACCTCTGGTCACTCTCGGTTCCCTCTTTCTTCTCTGCCTGGACAGATTACCAAGGTCCCTTTGTCTGTTCATCCACCACGACTGCCCAGGAGCTCCAAGACCCACAGGTTAATGCTCCGGGGACCCTAGAGCCACACTGTTTCTCACCTGCGAGCTTCTGTCCATAACACCCCTACTGCCTGGGATGCCTTCTCCCCTACGCGCTACCACCCTGCTGGACAAGCCACTCCTCTGCTTTGGACGCAGCCTCTCCGCCCATCTGCCCCCAGGCTGCGCCAGGACCCCACTGCATCCCAGCTCACATCACACTGTATTACGATCACCTGTTCAAGTCTCCTTGGTTCCAGAGGTTCTCAAGGGAGGAGCTGTGCCTTCGTCCTCCTCGTTCCTGTAACCTCCTTCCCCACCCACATACCCACTGTAGGCAGCAAGCCCCAGTCTGGTGGATGAAGCCTACATAGTTACTGAATAAGTAATTAAATCTACATGATGGACTATTCGGCAGCCATTAAAAACTGTTTACTCAGAGTCTGTAATAATAGAGGGGAATGTTTCAGCACGTTAAATATTTTAAAAGAAACAACTGTATTTATATTACATTTATATTACAATCTACAGGGGGCAGTAAGAAAGAAATGTAACAAAATTGGAACAATGTTTCTGGGGCAATGGAGTCAAGGATATTATTTTTTCCCCCTCTTTATTCTACTTTCTGCATTTTCAAACGTTCCTGCAATGAGATAAAATAAAGAAAATTAAAATCTTGCAAGGAGCATCTTAACGTACATGCACCTTAGCCCCCAGAGTATGACAATATGGGACATCTTATGATGATGGATTATATTTTCACAGCTTCAGTAAAGAGCCTTACTTCTCCTTGGGGAAAATATTCAGGTTGGTTTTTTTTTTTTTTTTAATCACCTTTCACATTGAAAGCTGGTGTAGGAACCACTATCGCTCAGCCCTTGACTCCTTCAGCCAGTTCATTCCATGATGGATTGTTCCAGAAGCAGACAGGCTGGCTAGCGATCTGCACAGTGAAAACAGTGGACGGGGCCTTCCCTGGTGGCGCAGTGGTTGAGAGTCCGCCTGCTGATGCAGGGGACACCGGTTCGTGCCCTGGTCCGGGAGGATCCCACGTGCCGCGGAGCAGCTGGGCCCGTGAGCCATGGCCGCTGAGCCTGCGCGTCCGGAGCCTGCACTCCGCAACGGGAGAGGCCACAACAGTGAGAGGCCCGCGTACCGCAAAAAAACAAACAAACAAACAAACAAAAAACCCAGTGGACGGAAGTGCCTCTCTCCCAGTGATCTACTGGCTGCCTAACCATTTTTGCAGTGAGGAATTTGAGTTATTTAATAGTCTTGAGCTGCTGCTTTCAATAAGGAGGATACTGACTCCAATCCTCCAGCCATGGTTTAACATCACCATGCCCTTGACATGTGGAAGGGCCACACAGGATAGACACTGCCCATTTGGCATGAGTTCAGGGAGACCTCACTTTGCACAACCGTGTGGAACCCTAAAAATGACCGTGCAAGCTGAAACACGCAAAGTGATCTTAATAATCAATGTGGAAATTACAAAAGTTCCACGATCTTAAAAAAAAACTTTCTAAAGACATTAAAAACTCTCTTACTGATGGTTATAAATGTATAGGGTAATAAAAAAAGAGTAAAACTAATATTTTATTTAGTACACAGTCATGTAAAACATTAGAAACATTGAGAATTCAAGTGTTTTCTTTGTAAAAAATGTATCCAGACTACTTTCAACAGTGCTGGCTTCCTCCGCTTGTTGGATAACTTGCGATGCTGGGCAAGCATCTTTTCTATGCCTTGAAGAACTGCCTTTCTAAGTTTAGATCCGCTTCCAAGATTCTATCCTCTGCACGTTCAACACTGTGAAATATCTTCAAGCGTTCCTTTCACATGAAGTGTGCTGCCAGCGTCACCTCCCCTGGGACATCTTCATTTTTTCTGTCACAGGCACTTCTCTCATTTATGTCAGTAAGTTCACCTTGACTTAGTTACTTAGTTCCCCTGGCTGCATATAAGAGTCTCGAATGGTCACAGCTTCAACATTCCCAGGATCAGCAGTTTCCTCTATAACTCCATTTACATCCAATCCAAATTTCTCTGCCAGCATTATTATTTTTCTTCTTCTTTTTTTTTTTTTTTTTTTGCTGAGCGTCATCTTTGTGGGCCAAATTTCCTCTTTTGACTATGCATTTTTGTAAAATGTCATGTGGGTTTATCACCAGGAAACAAGGAGGCAACATCACCACATGCTCTGCTGTCTATGTGTGAACCAACAGATACGCAGGGACCAACCAGAGACAGACACTGAAAGAAGTGACTTGGTCTCAGATCACAATACTCATCTGTTATTTACTTAGTGATCTGTGGGCTGCAGAGCGAGTGGCGAAGTTTCTACTTTATGCAATTACTCACAGTTACCATTTTGTGGTAGCTGAAATCTGGGCTATGTGATTGGGGGACTGGCATTACTGAACAAAACTGTGGTGACTGAAATCCGTACACATTGGAACTGTGCAAAGTGAAGATCGCCAGGTGGAGGCGTGGCATTTGGAAAAAAAATTGGACTACTCTGGGGTCAGATGTGAAGACATGCCATTTGTTCACTCAGTCATTCAAACACACATTTATCCAGCACCTAGTGGGCACCAGGTGGTACCAGGTGCTGAGCTGTGTACAGAGGAAACAGGCATGTCCAAGATATATATCCGCTGATGTTTCATGAGGCAGGACTCCGGGTCCAATGTTTCAGAAAGGCCAGGTTCCAGTCCTGTCTTATGATCTGAGCTGAGTCACCCCTCCTGGCTGGGACTGGGAATTAAGGTTCTTTAGTTATAAGGAACAGAAATTGACTCAGGCTAACATAAGCAAGAAGGAAGTTACTGGAAGGTCTTGAGGGAGCCACAGAATCTAGGAGAGAGCACAGCAGCTGGACAAGGGGCCTCAGAAGGAGCCGGGCAGTACTGGGAATTCAATTTCAGGGATCTATGACCATTCCAGTTACCTATCGCTGTGTAACAAATAACCTTATAACTCAATGTCTTCAAACAGAAACCATTTATTTTGCTCATGAGTCTGCAACTTGGGTAGCTCTTGGTGGAGATGGTGTGCCCTGCTGAACAACCTGCCCAGGATCTCTCGGCTGATCAGTGATGAGGAGGGGTCCTTAAAAGAGAGGGGCACACCCAGGGGATTCCCAGGATCCAGGCAAACACCTGTCAGCATCCGGTCCCGTCAGGCAACTGGGATTCAGAAAGGGATTACGGACTGTGGGGGTGAAACTCTAATCCTTAGGAAACAGTAACGAATGTCTTTATCAAGTCAGGATGGAGGACTGATCTCCAACAGAAAAGATTTAAGAGACAGAACAGGCAAATGCAGATGCAGGACTTTAGATCCTGGGTCAAACCAACCAACTATAAAAAGACATTTTTGAGATAACTGGAGACATTGCTAAGGTGAACCAGAATCAATCAACCTGTTTATTTTTTACTGAAGTATAGTTGACTTACTAAGATGGACCAGAATTTAGATGGAGAGAAATTCGTACTCGTTTTGATCGGTGAGATAGTAGTACTTGGTTATGCAAGACATGCCCTCACCTTTCAGAGATGCCTGCTGACGGAGGGGTGAGATGGCGGGAGCCTTGAATTTACGTAAATAGTCTTAAGCCAAAAGGATGGGAAAGTAAATGAGGAAAGTACAGCAAGATCTTGAGAGCAGCTGAAAAGCGAGGGGATGGATGAGGAGCAATTCAACATACGATCTTCTCTACTTTTGTACATATTTGAAAGTTTTCAATAAAACTTTATTGAATTTATAAAAGGAAATTCAAAAGCTGATAATGACAACACAAGTAGCTCCCTTTTATTGAGATGTAAGTGCAATACGCACATTATTGCACTTCATACAAAAAGCCCAGGTGGCCGGTAGTTCTCCCTCCCCTTTAGGGATGAGGAGACTGGTTCAGAGGCTGAAGAACCTGCCAAAGGCTCACAGCCGTGCCCAGGAGCGGAGCGCAGGGCTGGCAGCCCCAGGGGTCAGGGCTGCACCCTCTGCAGGGCGTGGGGGCGGGAGGCCGCAGGAGGCCAGGCTGGTTCAGAGGAGGCCCTGGTCTGCAGTTGGAGATCCCATCCCTGCTTGGGGCAGCCGGAACCTCTGAGCAGCCTTTGTTCTGCCTCAATGTGCCATTCAGCCCAGGGTTCTGGAGGACAATGGATCCCACTGTGCAAGGAGGCAATGCCATCCTGGGCAGCACAGAGGCCCCAGGTGGGCCCTGGTCCCCAGGCAGGCTGGCAACTACAACCTGGGCTCAGGTAGAGGAGCCTAGACGCTGTCAAGGGACAAGCACGTGTTAACTCTGCACACGTTATTCTTTCTGCCTGGAATGCACTAGAAACCTGTGTCCCAGCACGCCATCACCCCCGACCCTGTGAATGCCACTCCCTTTAGTGCCAAAGCCCCTGTCCTCTACAGAACTGTGATCATCCCCCCACTGACGCAGTGGAGGGGACCCCTTCGTCCACTGACCCATGTGGATTACCTTCACCACACGCGGCTAGGAGAGATGCAGGCCTGCTACGTGCCCAGCGTGAGCACCGTGCCAGGCAGTCCTGGGTTCAACTTGCGAGACCCTCTGAAGCTGGGTGCAGAGCCAGGAGTGAATGGGCCACCCGTCCCTTCCCTGTGGGTCCAACCAGGCAGCGTGGAGGTTAGGAGGACGCGTTTGCCGGCAGATGGCCGGCATTCAAGCCCCAGCTCTGCCCCCTTACAAACCACGTGACCCCGGGCAAGTGCCCAAGCCTCAGTTTTCTCCATTGTAAAATGGGGTAAAACATGGGCTTCCCTGGTGGCGCAGTGGTTGGGAGTCCGCCTGCCAGTGCAGGGGACACGGGTTTGAGCCCTGGTCCGGGAAGATCCCGCATGCCGCGGAGCAACTGAGCCCGTGCGCCACGGCTGCTGAGCCTGTGCTCTAGAGCCCGCGAGCCACAACTAGAGAAAGCCCGTGCGCAGCAACAGGCCCAACGCAGCCAAAAATAAATAAATAAATAAAAATTAAAATGGGGTAAAACACACACACATGCACACACACACCGGGGTTTGTGAGGATCCAATAATATGAGGCACTCAGTATCACATCTGGCATCAGTAAATGGTGAATCCTAATAATGGCTATTATGTTCGCTTCCTAATTATTTAATGCTGAAGACCAGATGAGTAATTTTGCACAAGGGCTGACTGGTGAGGAGACCAAGGTTAATTAACAGGACACCCCAGGGTGCTGTGGGGCTGGCAGATTGCTTCAGCAACTCCAGACTCCATCCTGAGGCAGCCCACTCTCTCACTGGCATCCAAGATGCTGGGAGAGATGGGCCCATGTTTCAAAGACACAGCCTGGCCTGTGTCCACAAAATGAAACCAGGAGCGTGGAGCTCTAGAAATGGTGCCTTCTGGGACCTGGAGCATTTGTCCCAGGGCAGGAAGACTGGGGCAGGGGTGTCAGGTGGGTGGGCAGCCATCCTGGAAGGCAGGTCACAGAGAGCGACCTATTCTGCGTGCCAACGGGGAGAACTATGGGTGCAGACTATAAAGGCTCATGGAGAGACGGCATCACCAAATAGAATGCAAGGGAACCAGGGGCTGGGTGGGTGTGGGCACCTGAGAGATGCTTCCCAACGTTGTCCTGGCTGCTTGGCCGCATTTAAGGCTGGGTGATCCAGCTTTCTTCCTGCCAGCCCCCTCTCTCTCCCTTCCCTTCCAGGATTCTCTTGGTTCTGTGACTCCAGAGCCTTCCTGTTTTAACTCCCACCTGGGTGGCCACCAAGAATTCTCGTTCTCTGTCCCTTAGATGATGGTGAACCTTGGGGCTCTGGCCTCAGCTCTCTTCCCGCCTTCCTCTCACCCCCACTTCACTCTCTCTGCCCAGAGACATGGGCTTCTTTTCTGCCTAGCACGTAGTGGGTGCTCCAGAAATGTTTGTTGAATGAACGAATGCATGAATGACTTTGTTCTTCAAGGTTGTACCTCTGGCATCTAACCTCACCCTGGCACTGAAAGGGGATCAGTAAATGTCTGTTGAACAAAAGGGGAAAAATGTTCAACCTCATTGGTATTCAGACATGAATTTAAACAAATACTTTTCATCTGTGATATGTGCAAAGGTCAAACAAATTAGAATACCTAATGCTGATCAGCATGAGGTAAAATAGAGAAACTTTCTGGAGAATAATTTTTCAATGTGTGTCAAGAACGTAAAACACGTTCATAATTTTTACGTAAAATTGCATGTGCAGGACTCTCTCTGAAGAAAATTATTCCAGACCTGGGGGGAGGGATGGGAACAGGGTGTCTTCCTACACACACAGCATTCCTTCCCTCAGTGTTAGTTATAAAAGAAAATAAGCAACCTAGTTATCGGGGGTGAAGAGTGGAACTATGACATCTATCACAGGAAGAGTGTGCAGCCAATAAAATGATGGAATTTGGGGGCGGGGCCGAGGTAACCAGTTACACACCCCTTCCCTGCTAGGACTTGAGAACACACAGGGAAGACGGACAGGAAGGAAATCAAAAAAATTCTTCTTTCTTAACGGTAAACTCGCAGTGGGGAATGAGCTAGGGAACCCTACTCCACTGCCCCTCCTCTTGGGCCTGTGGGGAGAGATAGGTCTAAAGGCTGGACTCTGAAATGAGGGAAACATAGGCTTCACCTTGGGGACCCATGGGTAGGGGTGAAGCAGAGACCTTCAATACTACAGCCCCGCCCAACAGAGAAAAATTGTCCAATGAGTGACAGGTTCTCACCAGTTCCACCAATCACAAAAGCCAAGGGGGTGAGAGGCGGGGCCAAGGATTCCACCATCCCAGGAATTCCAGCCTCCTCCCTACAGCAAAATAGGGCCAACTATAGCATTTGTGGAGCCCAGTGCAAAGTGAAAATGCACAGGATAAAAAGCAGGGAAAAGTATCATTAAAGGTACAAAAATATAAAGCTTTCTCATTTTTTCCCCATGACTTGTCTTAGTTATTTGTTATTTAATGACAATTGAAAAAAAAAGTTTAAATTATTAGCATGAATTGTATCGCTCATTCTGTTGTGTAAATTCCAGCTTTAAATGCAAATAGAAGAGCACTGAACTCGAATGCAGAATCCCTGCATCACACAATTCGTATCTGGTAGCTGCTACAGGCAGGCATACGTAGCTTGTTCTTACCAGAGCAGTGGGAACACTGCACATTTTTTTTTTTTTTTTTTGCGGTACGCGGGCCTCTCACTGTTGTGGCCTCTCCCGTTGCGGAGCACAGGCTCCGGACGCGCAGGCTCAGCGGCCATGGCTCACGGGCCCAGCCGCTCCGCGGCATGTGGGATCTTCCCGGGCCGGGGCACGAACCCGTGTTCCCTGCATCGGCAAACGGACTCTCAACCACTGCGCCACCAGGGAAGCCCAACACTGCACCTTTTATTTCACCTTTGGACGCTTGCATGTTCTAGGCACACACCTCCACCCTCGATGAATGACGGTTGAAGGGAACAGGAACTATGGTTGTCCATCTTTCCCTTTCTTTTGGTGCCATCATTTTCAGAAGCGATGATTAGCTAGCCCAAGGATGTCACACGAGTAACAAGGGATATGATAGGGTTCCTTGGTCCTTATGCTTCTTAGAATGTCACTGCCTCCTTTCTGCCTTCAAAACAAGTTCTGATTCAAAGGGAAAGCGTGGCGTCTCAAGCTGTCAGTGCCCCTGTTTACGCAACCACAGACATGCTGATCGCTGCCTATGCGCAGAATTCTGGTGGCCCCAGGACGCTGGGGAGCTCCATGACACTTAAAGTGACACAAGGTAAGCACGTTACGGAAGCCACACCAGGAACAGTGGAATCGCTTGTTGCATGTGTCACTTCTGTTCACAGGTGTGCTCCATTGTCCCATCAGATGTCACTTACAAAACACGGGTTCAAAGATACAATTATTAAAAATTTCAAGATGGGGACAGCAGAGAATTAAACCAAGCGCAGGGTTCTTGGTCCTTCCGAATATGGGACCTACACGGGTTGCACACTCAGGACACCAGCTCTGCAGCAAAGCGCTGGAAAATTCTTATAACCTCACACTTAAAAGTACCCTTCCAAATGGTTTATATGGAGAGATTAAAGCTTTTATTAAAAACAGACATGGGCATTTAAAAAAGATGGGCAGGAGCTGTGGCAAATGGCTAACAACATGTATCTAGAGGCTGGTCTTTCGTCTTCATCTGCATTGTTACTCTGTAATCCTCCCCTTTAAGCCCCAGTATTTCATACAGCCACACTTCAGGTGTCAAGACCTAAACACCTTAGAGAAACATCCCTTAGCTCTGCTGACTTGAAGGATAAAACCCAAAAACTGTAGCAAGTAAAAACCAGGAGATGATGCGGAAACATTTTATTAGCATTTGATTTCCATCTTGCAGCAAGAAAATGAGAAACCCCCTACTTGGTGACTGCACCAACCTTTAAGTGAGGTCTGGCTTCCTTGACAGTTTGGGGAAACTGATAAAAATAACCCCTTCCCAAGGGTGGACCTTTGGAGTCCACACGGTCTTTGCTCCTCAGAACCTTGTGACAACCCAGGGCAGGAAGCAATGCAGGGAAACTGAGGCTCAGAGAGGTGATGTGACTTACTGGGGGACAGCCACCGGTGTCCCACTGCAGCCTCCTTCCCTGAAGTGGAGACAACATGAGCTCGTGAAAACCCAGGCAAACTTATGGAAGGGGTGGTCCTAAGTGGAAGCAAAAGGAACAAAGATTTCAGAAATCAAAGGCTGGCTCTCCGCTCTCCTTCTGGGCTGGCTCAGGTCACTGCCAGACGTAGCCTCCCCTCTCAGCACAATTTCTCTGGGGCTGGAGATGGAATTAGGTTAGCCAGTCTGATGACAGTTCTAAGGGCTAGTCTAACTCTAACCCCTAAAGAACAGACATAGTTATTTATGGACAATATTTATTAAGTACTGACTGTGCCCCAGGCCCTGGGCTGGGCACAATCACACACACCAAGCCATTTAATGCCATGAGTTCACTGAACATATTCCATTCACGAAGCGCGGTGGGGAGTCCACAGAGAAGATGCTACGGCATCAACTAACTGCACGTCCCTGGTTTCAAGTGATCTAAGGAGCAACCTGGAGAAGAAACTAAGGCTCAGAGAAACCTGCCCAAGATTACAGACCCAGAGCAGACCCCACTGGGAAGGCAGGTCTCCAGACCCCACCAGGAATGCAGATCTCCTGACACCAGATCTTGGGATACCTCATCTGGCTGGAAATGCGAGGAGGGGAAATCAGAACTCTGCAACTTGGACTTGAGCGCATGAAAGAATTCAAAGAGGATTTCTAAAACAGAAAGCAAACAAATCAGCATCCCTCCTGGTCTTATGTATCTCGCATCTTGTTCATGAGTGACAGGGCAGCCTTTCTGTTTTCCAGACAGTCGGTAAAGGCTGTACGAGTCGGGGTACTGCTGGCTGCAAGTAACAGAGACTTGGTTGAAAGTTTGAAACAACGAGTAAATGTAACAGCTCACGGAACTGGAAGCCCAGAGGTGGGGTGGACATCAGGCCTGGTTAATCCAGGAGTCACAGATGTCACCAACGTCCCCAGTTCTCACTCACTGTCTGCTCTGCCAGCAACGGTGTTGTTGGCTTCAGACTGGCTCCCTCCATGGTCTCAAGGCGGCCGCCAGCAGCGATGGAGGCTTCTGTGTTCCATCACAAGAGAGGGACCAGCTTCCTGCAGCTCTCTCTACTCTCCACTCAACCGCCAGAAAGGACTCCCACATCCATTCTGGGACCAGTCACTGCAAGGGGGATGGGAGTACACTGGTCCATCACTGCCTGCCCAGGGCCAGACTCAGAAAAGGATGTGCTTGGTAACTGCTACTGAATGAAGGAGGATGAATGTATTTTGTAGATTCAAGCTAGCCTAAAAATGTCTATTTAACCACCTTAAAGCTGAGTCCTGGGGCTGCAGCAAGAGAACACAGCCAGGAAGAGTCCTTCCTAGAGCCATATCTGGCCCTTGAGAAAAGCCTAAACAGAGACTCCTTGGCATTCTCCTATCCCTGGGGCCCCTTTCTCTAGGGTTCAGGTCCTTCCACTGCCCACTGTCAACTGTACTGTTCTCCCCAACACTCACCCATCCTTGCCAAGTTCTCTGTGCCCCACAGTGACATGCACTCATGCCTTATGATCACAACAGCCCTCAATCAGCTGAGCTGAGCTAAGAGTTAGAGGGGGAAAAGCTGCTCTAATTCACACTAAGGTGTGAATGACTAACAAAACCTAAACTCTCCCCAAGGTATTTGAGATTTTACAAGAAGAAATTGAGGAACTCAAGCAAGACTCAGACTGGTGAAGATGACATTTAACTTGAGACCTAAAGGATGAGAAGGAAGAGCAGGAAGTGGGTGTTCCAGGTAGTGGATGTAGCCAGTGCAAATACCCCAAGAGAAAGAAAAAACTTCCTGCTCAAGGAACAGGAAGTAGATCAGAGCCACTGGGATATTGTGAGTGTTTGTGACCAAGTGACCAGGTGGAACAGGAATTTGTACACCTGGCTCTTTTACAAACTCCCAGCATCCATTATTTGCTTGTGAAGCTCCTCCAGGAACAAGACTTTTAAATGATAACAGTGCCATTTATTAAGTGCTTCCAACAGGCCAAACACTGTGCCAGGTGCTTCCTAAATTAGCAAAACCACTGATCATTCCAACAGCCCTGTAAGATGAGTCACTATTACTCCTCCCTTTAAAGGGAGAAAGTGAAGCTCAGAAACATTTAGTAACTTGTCCGAGGTTGCACAGCACCTGAAGAGTCAGAAGAAGGATTTGAATACAAGTCTGTCTGACATCCAAATCTGTAACATACTCTGTGCTCTGAGCACAAAATGCAGGCAAGATGCAACAGTGTGAAAGTCTGTTTTCATGCAGGGAGGCCAGAAATCTCACATAATTCTAATAATTATTGCTATTGCTTTCTCAAGGGTGGGAACTTCAGATCTTGTTCCTAGGTTCCCTAGGACCTGAGCTCTGTGCCTTCCACACTCTGGCATTCAATCTGGGACATGGACAAAAGCCACGCCTCAGTTTCTTCATCTATAAAATAGGGATGCGGGGTGTGTGGAGCTCCTGTGAGGCCTCAGCACGTAACGGGTCCTCCACATACTTGGGCTGCCAGTTCACAATTTGTAGTTCTGAGGCGGCTCTTTCATCCACCATCTTATCTGACCCTCACAGAAACCTTAATACGTCTAGGCAGAATGGTATTATTCACTCCCATTTCACAGATAGGGAAAAGAGATCCATCCACATAATGGCGTTCCTTTCTAGAATACAGGCTGCCCACGGGCAGTCCCTGTGTCCAGTCCCCAGGGCTAAAACTGACCAGAACATAGTAGGTACTCGGTAAATATGCGTTGTATGAATGAAGAATTAAAACCATCACTTCTTACTCTGATAACTCTGCACTTCTCCCTTGCTCCTCCCTTCTAAGAGCTGGTGAATTTGTGAGAGAAACAGGGGGAGACAGAATAAAGAAGGAATTAGGGTTTGCAAATGTCCACTATGAGTCAGGCAGTGCTTTTTAAATACTTTACATCACGGAGCCCAGTGCCCTGTCCCATCATCCTCAATGTAGAGGAGGGAAAACGGAGGCTTCCTCCAGAAAACCAGACCAGAATGACCTGCCAAGATCCCCTCTCTCTCTCCTGGCTCCGGCCAGACCACTGGGGCACCTGCCAGCAGCCCAGCAGCCTTTTACCTCTGCCTCTCAGCAGGCTGCCAGCAGAAAGAACACCCAGGAAACACGCTGATCCTTCCTCAACCTCTCCAAGGCAGGCGACAAAAGACCGCTTTCAGCTGCCGGGGGACACCCCCCACCCCGAAACCCCTAGCTTGGGGCAGAGCCTGAGCAGCCCTGCCCCCTCTCCCTACACACACCCATCAGCAAAGCGTGACTCAGCACTTCGCCTCCGGGGAGCGGGGAGCGCCGCTCTTCAGCACATCTCCGCCCAGGTTACACACCGAGCCTCGGCTCGCCTGGGTCAGGACGCCCAGGAGCCCACCCCGCGGCGCTGGCCCAGTGCTCCCCAGGCCTCCGCAGGGCTCGGGCTACGGGCTCCTCGGCCTCATTTCCGGCGGAGCCAGGCATCAGCGCGGCGGACAGCACCCTGGAGTCGAGTCACCGCTCCGAGCCCACACGGGTTCCTGACACAGGCTCCCACGCGCACCAGTCCCGCGGCACGCAATGCCCAGGGACCCTCCCACCGAGGCACCCACCAGGGGACCTCTTGCTAAAAACCCACAAACACTTCTGCAGCCAGTCCAGCAGCCCCCAGGGAAGATGCAGACGGCCCCTTAACCCGGGAAGGTCTCCAGCACAAGTGTCCCTACCGCTGCATGCTGACACCCCGCGGCTAGCTCTCCCCATCCTCAATGGAGGCTCCACTCCGCGGGCCCCCGGCTGCGGCCCGGGAGCTGTCCCCACCGTTCCCTGGGCAAGGTGGAGCAGAGAGACCCTTGGAAGTTACAGGCTTATAAGAGAGGGCCGCTGACCCTCTAGATCCCACCAGCCTCGGAGTGGCGGTTGGGCTTGGGCTGTAGGGCCAATTTAGGGGATTTCAAATGCAGGGCCTGTTTGGGGTGGCATGTCCCACTCTGGGGGAAAATTCTGACAGTTTAGGGCCAGCTGTTCCTGTCTTAGTTCAACTCGCCAGGAATAAAAGATAAACCCCAAACCAGACACCTTCTCCCACCCACTAAGGGGCCCTGCTTCTGGAGGCACAGGGAGGGGCCGAAGACCGCGAGCCTCTAGGGGAATCTGGCTATGGATTTCCCCCCCACCCCCACCCCGGGTCCCACTTCGTCTCCAGGGAGTGGGCAGCCTAGAAAATTCTGCGGGCTCTGGGCAGGGCAAACCCAGTATTCTAAGCCACTAAATTTCCCCGGTATTTCTTCACCAGATTAGCCGCAGAGGTGGCCTTTTAAAAAATGAGGGCCAGGGCCGATTCAGGATGCCACCAGGCCTGGGGGCGGAAAGCTGCCTGCCGGAGGGCGGCGCGGAGGAGGGCGCTGCGCTCTCGGGCTGCGGGGCAGCGGAGGCCGGCGCCCTCGGGCTCCCTCCCTCCCGGACCCGGGGCGGGGTAGGGTAGGGTAGGGTGGGGGGACACGACACACAGCGCGCGGTCCAAACCTTCGGAGGGCATTCGGTGCGACGGCATCCCCACGCCGCGGCCGGCCGGAGGGGGCCTCAGACAACACGTACGTTACCTTCAGTCACATAGCTGTGGTCCCGCAGGAAGCTGTGGTTAATTTTCCGCGTGTCCGTGTCCTCGCCCATTGAAGGCCGTGCCCGGTGCCCTGGGCATGCCCCGCCGCCGCAAACCGATGCAATCCGCAGAGGTCGCGCCGGGCGCGCGGGCCATGCCGCCGCAGCCTAGCAGGGGCGCGGGCCACCGGGGCCCCGGGGGGCGGGCATCGCGACCGGGGGCAGCCGGGGACGGGCGAGGGCGGCCGGGACGGGCGCCGCGGTCAGGCTTGAGCGCGGCGGGCGGGCGGCGGCCGCGGGTGGGGGCGGGCCGGGGCCCGGGAGCGCATCCCGGCCGGCGGTGCGCGCTGCGTCGGTGCGCCCGGCGGCGGAGGCCTGGTGCCTGTGCGCCTGGCTGCGGCGGCGGCGGCGGCGGCGGCGGCGGCGGGAGGGGACGCGCGCGGCGCTGCGCCGACCGAGCCGAGGCCGAGCCAGGCTGCTAGGGCTGGGGCCGCCGCCGCCGCCGCCACTGTCGCAGGCCCCTCCCTCGCGCCGCCCGCTCCTCCGCCCCCACGGCCCGCGCAGCCCGCCGCGCGCGCGGGCAGCCCGGCACCCTGCAGGTGCGGCGGCGCCCCGGCAAAGGCTGCGTCTCCGCGCTCCCGGCCTCGCGGGTGGGCACCTTTGGTCCCTGGGTCTGCCAGCGGGGGAGGGAGGAAGGAGATGGCCAGCTTGGGGGGCACACGGTCAGCTGAGCCTTATGAGGGTCACTTTGCGTGCCCAGGTACTCCAGTTGTGTAAGAGACGGCCCATGGGTGGGGAGATTAGAAAAGGGGAGGACAGGTGGGCAGCCTCACAAGGCCGAGGGCCGCGGCGACCAGAAGAACAGGGAAGGGAGCGGGGCGCGGCTGAAGGCGCATCTGGAGAATGGGAGACTTCACAGCCGCGGAAGACCGGGGTGGGGAGTAGGGACAAGAGCCCCCGTCCATTGGTAAAAGAGGGTAGGCAGACGCATTCCCAGGAACCTCCTGAGCGCAAAACTGGACCCGTGGGAAGAAGCTAGGGGGCGGACTGGGGGGGGGGCGGGGAGAATCAGCACCCTACAAAGAAGGCAAAACTCTGGATGAGATGGCTGGAGGTAGTAGGCCTCCTCCAGGCAGAGCGCCGAGATCTCTTCTCATGCTCACCTCTCTACTTACTGGTGAGATAAAGTGGAGAAACAGTGCTGGGTATGCTCCAAAAACAGGCTGAGAAGTGCGGGTCCCTCCTCCCTCTGCCAGGCAGGAACCTACCCCCTCCCTTCCCTTGGTCATAAGTGTACCCGCCACCCCCTCGCATCCTACACAGTGCTTCACATAGAGCAGGCGCTCAAAAGCTATTTGTTCCCTCTTTTGGCGAGCTGCCACCTCCTCCAAGCTGACCCCTATGCCTGATGAACTGAGCGCCCTGCAGGGAGCCCAGCCCCCAGTGGGTGTGTCAGAGGTGTTGGGTATGGATCAACACCCCCCCGCCCCCCCCCCACACCAGCAGGCTTCCTAGTTGCTCAGCAAAACCAGTTTGGAAAGGGAGAGTAGGAAAGGTGCAGACTGCCTCCAAGGGGTAGCAAAGCTGAAGGGGCCCTTGGCCTGAGATTGGGGGGTGGTTCAAGCCACAGGAGGGAGGTGCCGCTGGTGTCTCTCCTGCAATTCTGTGATGCTTTCCTCTTCTCAACTGGCTTTCTGGGGACTCCAGGCATCTCCCCAAACTGCAGTGGGGACAGGAGAGTCCAGAAGGGGCTGGGGTAGGAGGATGGGGTTATGGGAGAGACTGGGGAAGGTGGAAGCCACCTGAGGTTTCTTGCTGGGAGGTGAGAGGGAGTTTCTGAAGCTAGATATGAGCTTTTATTCCATAGAAATGCCCAGAATGAACCTATAAGGAGGTGAAAGGTTCCCCCACCCCCCCCACCCCCGCCCCAGCACCCTGGAGGGCATAAGTGAAAGGGCAGGACCCAGGAAGGGCCTGGGGTCCTGCCAGCGCCACCACCTGGTTGCTGAGTGACCCGGGACAGGTCCCGCACCTGTCCCCACCTCAGCTTTCTCACAACGTCCACCTCATAGCACAGGCGTGCAGATCCAGTTCAAAGACCAGGTAAATGCAAGGACCCTCAGGACGTGAAAGAGGCTGACATCCAGTTCTCTATCACCCACCAGCCTGATCTGCTCAAGTACCCCGCACCTAACAACAGAACTCAGCATCCCACTCTCTGTTCCCCACTCACCTCTCTAGCTCATATAGCAAGTGGTTGCAACCTCAGATACTGGAAACTGGACAGTTTGGGTTCAAGTCCTAACAGTGAAGGGGCCCCAGGCAAGCACAGCCTTGCCAGTTAAATGGACGTGATCACAGGGCTGGTGTGCCCAGTTCATGCTTAGCAGGGGCCTGGCCTCATCGGGGCTCTGGAATGTTAGCCATTATCATCATCATGCTGACCCTCGCCTCTCTGATCTTGCGGAGACCCCCTCACCCCCAGCCTCCCCATCTGTCAGTCCCGCTGAAATACCCACCCTGTCTTCCAGGATGCCCTGGATCACAGTGAAAAGGGCCTTGCCCTGACCAAACACAAGGATCCACCCCTTTCGTCAGCCTGTAAGCCAGGCTGGGGACCCGGGAGTTGGTGGTCTTGAAACTTGCTGGGCCCCAAGGCTCAGCTTCAGCCCCTTGCACCCCTATGCAGTCTCCTCTGACTCCCTCAGGGCTCCTCTGGACTGTCTCTTCCATTCTCCTGAAGCACCCCTACGTCAGAGCCAAGGCCCCTCCCTCATCCTCCTGCTCGCGCCCACCTCCACCCCACTCAACCTCATGCCATCCACTGCTTCCTCTCCTATATCTGTAGGCATCCCTGCCCCTCGGCACATCCTGCCCCTCTGTTCTCCTGACCCCAACCTCTCTCTCTGTACGGCCTCCTCCCTTGTCTTTCATTGACGATGACTATTTGTTGAGCATCTACTATGTGCAGGCCCATTTCCAGCACAGGGGTAATGAGAACAGAACAGACCAAACTCTCTGCTCCCATGGGGTTGACCTATTAGTGGGGCGAGGTCAACAAGACAATGTGAACGTATAACATGGAGGTCATGATGAGTGAGAAGAGAAAGCAGGGTGCAGGGATGGAGATGGATGGTGGAGTCTATTTTATAAAGGGTGAGTGGAGAGGACCTCTCTGAAAAAGTGAAATTGTGTAACTACCACCTACATCAGGAAAAGAGGCCACTGCCATCCTCATAAGGCCTCCCTCACGACCCACTCTCTCCACCCCAAAGATAATCCCCATCTCGACTTCTAACACTATCATTTTGCTGGTGGGTGTCTTTGTGTAGGATCATAGAGTGGGAATGTTTTTCTATCTGGTTTCTTCTGCTCAACATTCTGTTTCTGAGTTTCACTCATTATTATATCCATGCAGCTGTAGTTTATTCATTTTCCACTGTTTTATAGTATTCCATTGTACAGATAGACTGCAATGTACCCTCCTTGTGATGGGGGCTTAGCTTGTTTTCAGTTGGAGGTTATGATGAATAAAGGTCTGCCTGGACTTACTTCCGTTGGGCGATTATGCTCATTAGGAAATTGCCAGATGTTGGGATCTGTGTATGTGGAGCTTTAGTAACTGATATCAAAGAGATAATGTAAGGGAGTTCCTGTTGCTCCACAACCTTGTCAAACAAGATATTACCGTTGTCTGTGATTTTAGCTACTCACCACCTCCAGCACTGCACTGGGCATCGTCTCCAGAAACCGAGACTGGCCCTCGCCCTCCTTCCCACTCAGGATGAGCTGGAGTCCTCCTCGACCCCTCACCCTTACGCCTTCACAGCCTGTCCATCTTTCAGTCCTGCTGACTTGCTGTCAGAGCTCCCAAGCCCTCCCCCTTCTCATGCCGGCCTCACCGCCCCACCAGCATTCAGGGGCTCACCCCTCCCTCATGTGGACTGAAAGCTGACTGTTCACTTTCCTGCTTAAAATGTTTCAAGGCTCCCAGCTTCTACACGCTAAAGTCTAAATTCTAAGGTCTTTGTAATGTGGTCCCAAACTGCATCTCTAGCCAATTCCCTGTGTGCTCGACCTGTTCTGCAATTTTCTGAGCAAGGCTGGCCCTTTCAAGACTCTGTGCATTTGCACATGCTTGTCCCCTGCCTAGAATGCCATTCCCACATCCATTGGTCTCCATTTGGAATCAACCTAAATGTCATCATGAACAGTAACTCTAACAGCAGCTACCATTCATCGAATGGCCACAGGGAGGTCTTCGTGCTGACCTCACATGTCCTGCTTCCCACCTCCTCCTGAGTACTGGATAGATTTGCACTTCCTGTCCCCTCAAAAATTAGGCATAGTCATAAGAAGGTGTAGTGAAATGTAAAGAAAGTAACTGGTGTCTCTTCTGAGTTAGAACTTTAAAGCCTGAGTGTGGTTTGCCAGATTTTTTTCTTTTCCTCCTGACTTAGGGTCTTGAAAAAGCAAATGTCAAGATAAAGCCATGATCTTTATCTTGATCATGGCTTTGCCTTTGAATGATTACAAAGAACAGGGACCACATTAAATGTGTAGTGTGAGTGAGAAATAAACATGTGCTGTGTTTGGTCACGGAGATTTGTGGGTTATTTGCTACTGTAACATAACCTCACTTATCCCGACTGCTCCACCCCTGTAGGCCAGCTGGTTGTAGTTAAACACTTCACAGGTGTTATCTCGTGCTGTCCTCAGAACATGAGGACTCTGTATCAGCCAGAATGGACTAGGTTGTATTGCAGCAAAGCATGACCCTTGGAAAGGCAGTGCCTTATAGAATCTACTTCTCATGCCACATGCCCATCACAAGTTGGCTGCAGCTCTGATCATTGGCATCCTTACTCTGGGAGCCAGGCTGACCAAGCAGCCCTACATTTGGGCATTGCTGGGGTCATGATAGAGGTGAACAAGAGATGAGTGTCATGAGCTCACTCTTACAACTTCATTGGCCCAAGTAAGTCACATAACCACGACTCATGAGTTCAAAGGGCAGGGAGGGACACTATAGGTCACATGACCACATGACCTCAATGGCACATATAAGTACAATCCTCCCCCAAGGAGGGACTACAAATATTTTGCACTATAGCAGAATCTACAACAGTACTCATTTTATAAATGAATAAACAGGCACCAAGTCACTTCCGAAGTCACCCACTAGTAAGTGGCCAAGCTGAGATTTACCCAGGTCTGTGTGAATACAAATCTTGTACAGTCAGCCCATACCAGCTGGTACTAATGTAACTGTCTCTCCACCACCTTTCCCCTCTGTGACTACCCACGTCCCACAGGGAGTTCAGGGTGGTCTCTTGGTTCTTTTCGCCACTGGGAACTATCTGTTTTCCCTGGAGAGGTGGCCTAAAGCAGTACCCGGATGGATTTTTCTCCAGTGAAAGGCTAGACAAAAACCCAGCCACCACCTTAGTCTAGGTCACAGTGCCTCTGGATAGAGAATGTCTAAGAACGCTGAAATGTGCTAAGACCCATCAAAGAGCAATGTCACCAGGGAAGGACCCAGGGCTGTCATCTCGCCACACACTCAAAGTTTAGTGATTTTCTGCCACTGCAGAAGTAACACTCATGATAGAAAATGTGGAAAGAAAGGAAAATAGAGAGTGTCGTCCTGAATCCAAACATAATTACCAGAAACCTTTTGGAGTGTCTGATTCTGGGGCCTTTCAAGATAGAGTTTTGTTTTTACACAGTCATGATCATACTTTATTTTTTGTATTGTATTTATTTTAATGAGATATAAATAAACAGAGACTAGAGTATATTATTACAATCCCCCACCTTTTGAATATTGATTCAAAGGAATCAGTGTTAAGATTCTGACATCTGGGCTTCCCTGGTGGTGCAGTGGTTAAGAATCCACCTGCCAATGCAGGAGACACGGGTTCAATCCCTGGTCTGGGAAGATCCCACATGCCGCAGAGCAACTAAGCCCGTGCACCACAACTACTGAAGCCTGTGCGCCCTAGAGCCCATGCTCCGCAGCAAAAGAAGCCACCACAATGAGAAGTCTGCGCACCACAACAAAGAGTAGCCCCCGCTTGCCACAACTAGAGAAAGCCTGCGCAGAGCGACGAACACCCAATGCATCCAAAAAAAAAAAAAAAATAGATTCTGACATCTAATATGTCAGAATCTTTTAATGTAAGAAATAAAATTAGAGATATTGAAGCTCCTTTGCATCCCTTCCTAGTCTTAATCCTCCCATTCTCTTTCCAAATTCTGCCCCCAAATTTATGTTTTCTTCTCATCCATGCTCTGTTCTTTAACACATGTACATGCATTACATCATTTTGTGTAATTTTAACATTTATACAAACATTATCACATTGATTGCACCATATTGCAAATTGCTTTTTCTCTAAGCCTTATTTTTTCAGCTCTACCTAGTTTCTTTATTGATCTCGAATGCTAGGAGAAAACAAACAATGGTGTGCCGGAGCCTGCCCCAAGAACCTTCTTGCAGGAACGGATTGTGTGTTTCTCTTCCAGACTCTGTGTTCAGTGATGTCGTGGTGGTAACTAGGAATCAGCCTTGGTGGGAGTTATTTACAGCCCGGAAATCAGCAAATGCTACAGATTCAGGCTTTTTCCCTTAGATAGTAGGTTGTTAAACATTTATGAGCAGTGACTGCAATTAATTTATTATTTCTCCCATCCTCTCCACCCACTTGGATGGATATTTAGGTTGTTTCCAACCTGTAGGAATTTCAAACAACAATACAGTGACATCATTTTACCTGGTTCCTCATAACAACCATGGACACCTGGAGGCAGGGTTATGGTATATGTATATATTTAACTTCCTACATGTTACCACAGCAAGAAACAATTTACACTCCTACAGCAGTGTATCGAATTTTGAGCAGCACTTGAAACTGAGTAAATGCACCTCAAGTTGGTGCGTGAGCTGATAGGTGATGGTTGTCTAATTTGCATTTCCTGATTACCAGTGAGGCTGAGAATCTCCATTTCCTCTTCTAAGAACTGCCTGATCTTCCCTTGCCCCTTTGGCTTTTTTCTTACTGATTTCCTGGAGCTTCTTATATAATTTTACTACCTATCCTCTGTCTCATCATGTGTGTTGCAAACATTCTCTTCTAATTTGTTGCTTTTCTCTTAAATTTGTTTAGGGTATTGTTTTCCTTCAGAAGTTGCTGATTTTGATGTAGTGAAGTTTATCAATATTTTCTTTTAAGTATTTTGCCTTTTGTGTCCTCTTCAGTAAATACTTCTCTACCTGCTGAGTTATGAAGGTGAGCTATAGAATGTCTTTCTTTTATATTTACATTTAGCCCATCTATAGCATAATGGTCTGTTCGGGGTGAGGTAGGGATCTAATTATACACTTTTTTCCACATGAAGTACCTAATATCCAAATCATTTATTGACTAATCCATCTTTCTCCCTCTGATTATAATGCCAGCTCTCGTCTATACCAAGTTCCTGTACAGGTGTGGGTCTATTTCTGAACTCTCTATTCTATTCCATTGGTCTTTTTATTTGGCCCATGTGCCTTAGATATTATAGTTTTATAATAAGTCAGTATCAAGTAGATCAAATGGTATAGTCTTTGTTTTTCTCAAAATTGTCTTGACTATTCTTGGACCTTTGCTTTGCTACATAAATTTTCAGTTGATCAGATCCCATTAAAAAGCCCGTTGTCATTTTCATTAAAACAGCAAAGAATTTATAAATTTAACCAGGGGGAAATGATATTTTTCTAATGCAGAATTGTCCCATCCATGGGCATGATCTATCTCTATATTCAGATATTCCTTCATGTTCAATTGTGCTGTAATTTTCTTCCCAACAATAATAGCAAACATTTATATATTTATATGTGCCAATTACTCTTCTAAACGCTTATATTTAACTCAGTTAATCTTCCCAGAGAGGTACATATTATTGTCTCCCTTTACAAATGGGGAAACTGAGGCAGAGAGTGGTCAAGTAATTTACCCAAGCCAATTAGCAGTAGGGCTATAATGTAGAACCAGGCATTCTGAGTTGGAGGCTCTTCTCTGACCCGTGCTGCTATACTGCTTCCACATAGGGCTTGTACATCTGTTCTTAGATTTCATCTTAGGTACCCTATAGATTTTACTGCCTTTGTGAATGGAGTTTGCCTCTCTTATATGTTCTAAATTGTATTCCCGTTCAGGAGAAATGCTATTGACTTTAGTGTGCTGTCTTGTACCCAGCAGTTATGTTGAACTGTTATATGGTTTTAAATAGTTTGAGAGATTACCTTGGATTTTCTATGTAGACAATCATGTCTGCAATTAAAGACAATTTGGACCTTTTCTTGCCAATCTTTCCCCATTTTATGTCTGGCTCAGTTGGTTCCAGTATAAGGTAGAGTTGAATAGCAGTGGTGACAGAAGGCATCTTTGTGTTTGGTCTAGCAAGGCTTTTACATTTCCTCATGAAAAAATGTTTGCTGTTGGGTTTTGACAGGTGCTCTTTCTCACCCTTCCTAGTTTTCTGGGAGAGTTTATCAAGAACTACTATCAAAATTTGTCTAATGTGAGGTGTTTTTGTTTGGCTAGTTACTTTGTTTTGCTGTATCTATTGATATGATTATCTGGCTTTTTCCTTTTAACCTATTAACGGAGTGAGTTAAATTAATGGTTTATCTTTAAACCATTCTTGCATTCCCAGAGTGGACTCAACATAGTCATAAAGTTTTACTGACACGTAGCCATACTCATTCATTTATGCATTTTCTATGGCCACTTTCGCACCATAATTGCAGAGTTGTATAGTTGCAATGGAGGCCATAATGTCCACAAGCCTAAAATATTTACAATCTGTTTTTTTAAGAAAGGTCTGTTAACTTTTCCTAGAAATTTTATAGGTTTGGGTTTTCCGTTTTGGTCTATGGTTCATTTTGAATTAATTCTTGTGTATGATGCGAGATAAGTTTCATTTTTTTTGAAGTATAGAAGTTCACTTTTACACACACACAATTGTTTTAGCACCAATTGTCTATTTATTCTCCACTGAACTACCTTTTTATTTTTGTTCGAAATCAGCTGTATCAGCTGCCATAAATGTGTGGGTCTATTTCTGGGTTCTCTATTCTGTTCCATTGATCTATTTGTTTACCTTGACATAATACAACCAATACCAATATCAATTACTGAAACTTTATAATAAGTTCTTGAAATTAGATCGTATTAGTCTTCCAAATTTGTTCTTTTCTTTCAAAGTTGTTTTGACTATCTTAGATCCTTTGCATTTCCATGTGAATTCTAGAATCAGTTTGTCAGTTAAAAAAAAAAAGCTTACTGAGATTTAATTTGCACTGTGTTGAGTCTATAGATCAACTTGAGGAGCATTGACATGTTAGCAATATTGAGTCTTCCAACCGATAGAACACTTTCTCTTTATTTAGGTTTTCTTTAATTTATCTCGTGTTTTATAATTTTCAGTGCATAGGTTTTTCACATCTGTTAGATTTATTTCTCCATACTTCATATTGTAAGTGATATCTTTAAATTTTAGACTCTGATTGAGCTTATATCCTGCAAATTCGTTAAATTTATTATTAATTCTGGTAGTTTTTTGTAGATCTCATTGGATTTTTACTTAGACAATCATGTCTTCTGTGAATAAAGACAGTTTTACTTCCTTCTTTCTAATCTGAATGCCTTTTATTTCTCTCTCTTGCCTTATTGCACTGGCTCTAACCTCTAGTACAATGTTGAATAGTCATGGTACAAGTGGCTGTCCTTGCCTTGTCCCCTGTCTTGTGGGAAAGTATTCCATATTTAAGACCATTAGGTCTGTGGGTTTTTCAGAGATGTTCTTTATCAAATTAAGGAAGTTCACTTCTACTTGTAGTTTGTTGAGAGATTTTTTTTTTTTTAAATCAGGAATAGAGGTTGGGTACTGCCAAATGCTTTTTGTGTGTCTGTTTAGATGATTGTAAAGTTTGGATTTTTTATTGTTAATATGATGAATTACATTGATCAATTTTCAAATGTTAAACCCAGCTGGCACGCCTGGGATAAACCCACTCAGTCATGATGTATTATCATTTTCCCCTGTTATTGGATTAGACTTGTTAAGAATTTTCGTGTTGATGTTCATGAGGGATATTGATATTGGTTTGTAGTTTTCTTTTCTCAAAATGTCCTTGTCTGGTTTTGATACCAGGGTCATGCTGCCCCACAGAGTGATTTGGGAAGGGTTCCCCTTTCTTCAATCTTCTGGAAGAGATTGTGTAGTATTGGCATTATTTACTCATTAAATATTTCATAGAAGTCATCAGTGACTGGGCCTGGAGTTTTCTTTCTGGAAAGGTTCTAAATTATCAATTCAATTTCTTTTAATACTTATAGGACTACTCAGGATATCTTCTTCTACAGTAAGCTTTGGTAGTTTGTCTCTCAATGAATTTATCCATTCCATCCAAGTCACTGAATTTATTAGCAAAAAGGTGTTCATAATATTCCCTTATTATTCTTTTAATATCTGTAGGATCTGTAGTGATGTCACCCTCTCATTCTTGCTACTGGTAATACTGTCTTCTCTCTTGTTGTCCTCGTAAGTCTGGCAAGAGGTTTATCAATTTTATGGATACAAAAGCTCAAAGAAACAGCTTTTGACTTCATGAATTTTCCCTATTATTTTTGTTCTACATTTTGTTAATTTCTCTTCTGATCCTTTTGATTTCCTTTCTTCTTCTTACTTTGGGTTTAAGTTGCTCTTTTTTACTAGTTTCTTAAGGTGGAGCCTAGGATAATTGATTTGAGAACTTTCTTTTTTTCCAATATAGATGTTTAGTGCTATAAATTTCCCTCTAAGTATTATTTTAGTGACATATCACAGATTGTGACACACTGTGCTGTATAAACCACACACTCTGTTGTCATTATTTTTGTTTCAAGAGCCAATTATATTTTAAAGAGACTAAAATAATAAGGGAAAATACTATATATTTACTTGTGCAGTTACCACATCTCATGGTAATGCTCTTCATTCCTTTGTGTGATCCATATTTCATCTAGTATCACTTTCCTTCTGTTTGAGGGACATCCTTTAACATATTATATTTAGGATCTGCTAGAGGTGAATTCTTTTAGTTTTCATAGGCCTGAGAAGCCTTTATTTTGCTTTTATTCTTGAACGACTTTTTTTTTTCTGGATATGGACTCTAGGTTGACAGTACATATTTTTTCTTATTCAGTACTTTAGAGATGTTGCTCCACTGCCTTCTCACTTGCATTGTTTTCTACAAGAAATCTACTGTAATCCTTATCTATGTTCCTCTGTATGTAACATGTTCTTTTCCCCCACCCCCATCCTTTGCAGCTACTTTTAAGATTTTATCTTTATTATTGATGTTGAGCAATTTACTTATAATATGCCTTAGTGTGGGTTTTCTTCATTTTTGTTGTGCTTGGGTTCATTGACACTCTTGTATTTTTGTAAGTGTATAGTTTTCATCAAACTTGGAAAGTTTTGGGTCATTATTTCTTCAGATATTTTTCTATTCCTCCCTGTTCACTATTTCAGGGACTCCAATTGCACATATATTAAGCATCTTGACATTGTCTCACAGCTCACCAAGGCTCTGTCTCTCTTTTAAATTATTATTTTTGTTTTTTTATTCACTATGTTTCTTTTTGGATAGTTTCTACTGCTGTCCTCAAGTTAACTAATCTGTTCTTCTGCAATGTCTACCCTGCTGTTAATCCCATCTGTTGTGTTTTGCATCTTAGACATTGTAGTTTTCATCTGCAATAGTTTGGTTTAGGATTTTTTATATCCTAAACCAAATATTTTTTATATCCAACCTATATTTATTGTATGTTCCATCTTTCCTGTAACTTTTTGAACAAATGGAATAGAGTTATAATGACTGGTTTGGTATCTTTGTCTGCTGATTCTAACATCTGTGTCAATTCTGGATCAGCTTCAGCTTACTGACTTTTCTCCTCATTATGGGTTGTATTTTCCTGCTTCTTGGCGTGGCTGGTAATTTTTACATTGTTTTCTGTCTTTTATTTTTTTAATTTTGAAAACAATTTTTTTGAAATATAGTTGATTTACAATGTTGTGTTAGTTTTAGGTGTATAGCAAAGTGATTCGTATATATATATATGTGTGTGTGTATATATATATATATATTCTTTTTTAGATTCTTTTCCATTATAGGTAATTTTTTTACTGAATGTCAGACATTGTGACTTTTACCTTGTGGGATGCTGGGTATGTTTGTAGTTCTATAGCTATTCTTGAGCTTTGTTCTGGCTTGTTGTTAACTCAGAAACAGTTTGATCCTTTCAAGTCTTACTTTGGTGATTTGCTAAGCACATTTGGACCAGTTCTCAATCTGGGACAAATTATTCTCCAAGGCTCGCCTGAGTAGGCTGCCCAATGCCCTGTGAAATGTGAATTTTTCCAGCAGGCACTCTTTCCAAATCTGTGTGTGCTCGAAACACTGTTCCCTCTTGTCCTTCTGGGTGGTTCTTTCCCTGACTTTGGGCAATTTCCTCCCATGTATGGGCTGAACAGTTCTGAGCTGAGTGCTCATGCTGGACCTCTCCATACCTCCAGAACTCGCTTTGTAGCTCTCTCCTCTACAATATTCTGCCCTGGGTACTCTAGCTTCCTTGATTTCCCCAGAATCTCAGCTCAGTTTCCTCAGCTTGAGGATTTTACCAGACTCAGCTTGGACAATGTCTCCCTGACACATGGCCGGGAAACTCTCAAGGCATAAGCTGGAGCAATCATGGGCTCTCCTTGTGTGTTTTCATTTCTCAGTGATCACTGTCCTTTACTGCCTACTGTCCAGTCTCTTGAAAACCACTGTTTCTGATGTTTTGTCTTGTTTTTCAGTTGTTTTGGGTGGGAAGGTAAATCTGGTCCCTGTTATTCTTTCTTGGCTGGAAACCCATCAGGTACATTTTAAGCTTTGAGTCATCCATCCACACTTGGCTACAGAGAATGGGCAGGTACCTCCTCTTCCTCCCACTTAGCAGTGATAGGAGCCTCAGCACAGCCCCTTCCAGAGCAACACTCCTCATGACTTCCCGTCATTACCCACCACCCTTCCCTGTCAGGAAGGGGTGGAAGAATCCTTGCAACCCACTCTTAACATTTTTCTTTGAAAACCCGTTTCTTCATCTGGTTCCCCACTTTGGTGTATTATATTTATTTTATCTGGATATCTCAGTGAGGATTAAAGCAGATGATATACATAGAGCCTGGTACATCACAGGTGCTCAGGGAGTATAGATTGCCCCTCATTTCTCAGATTCTGCCAGCCCACCACTCAAACAAGGAAGTCAAGCCTTGAGGGGGTGGGGTGCTCAGAGCAACACCTCTTTGCAGTACCACGTAAAGCAAGAGTCCCTCCCCCCATTTAAGCACCTGAATTAATCCCATCCACAGCTTTCAAACTTAATACCAAAGAGAAATGGACGGCATCCCGTTTTACCCCACAGACTGGATTCAAGCAAAATAAATGGGCACAGAACTAATCCCCACACACCAGGCCAGCCCTAGGGAAATTTGGAAAACAGGCAATTAAGCACGATGGAGCAGTTTGGCCTAGGAGGGAAATGACCTTGCTTATACATTACTCTCTGGTGATCAATAATTCACAGCACTGCCAGCTGAGTGTGCAGCCTCCACTCAGCCACCCCTCTGACCAGACATTGCGAGAGGGTCCTGAAGGTCCCATACTCATCCCCATGTCCCACCCAGGCCTGGCGGTATCAGGGAAGAAGACTCCAAGTCTCCTGAGGGCGGGCTCCCAGGAGATCGGTGCAGCAGCCCAGAGCCAGACCCTCATCTGGGGACACACATTCATCTTTCAAGGGGAGACTGCAGGACCCAGCCTTCCACAGTGAGACTGGGTTCTTCTTTCCCACTGGCAGTTCCAAGCCACCCTCTCATGACACTTCTTCCATGAAGCCTTCATTGATTACTTCAATGCTTGAAGTCATTGCTGAGTCCTTACAGCATTTATTCACCATCCATTAATTTAATTAGAAATTATTGATCACCATTAAGTATCAGGCCTGCAATGGACATTGGAGCAGAGACCAATGACTAACACACATTCCTGACTTCAAGGTCTCAAGTAAACTCGAGGGACAGATTCACGGGGAACCAGATGGACAGATGGACGAGAGCCACCCAGATGATCACAGAACACATTAGCGTTTAAACCTCAAAAATGAGGACCATGCTGCTCACTGCTGCTGAGCGTAACATTCCTGGACACAGAGCATGAGGGAATCTACACGTCTCAGGCCACGAAGAGAAGGTAAGATTGGGGAACCACTCACATGGCATGCACTGTGCAAATGCTCTAAATGCATTATTTCACTCCACCTCCAAAACCTCAATGGGTAGGCACTATTAGTGTCTCCATTTCACAGATGGGAAAATTGAGACTTAGAGCAGTTGAGTAATCTCTGTCAGATCACTCATGAGCAGCAGATGGGAGGTGAAGCCCGGCAGCCTGGCTCTAGCACTGGGTTCCAACCTCTCCCTATGCTAAAAAAACGGGCACCACCCCATCTAGAATTGCAGGCTTAGCCCCATCATTTCATACCCCCTTCTCTGCTTTACTTTTGATCTCTTTAGTAATTATCACTAACATAGCATATCTTTTAACAACTTGTCTTAGTGTTGTTTGTTTCCCCCGCTTCCCCCATGTCAGCCTTGGAGAATGTCAGCTCCACGGTTGCAGGGACTTTTGCTTGTGTGTTCAGTGCTGTGTTCCCACCCACCTACCACGCCCCATCCCCCCCCACCCCCACCCCCAGTGCCTGGCAGGAAGTAGAAGCTTATGCAGTACTTGTTGGATGGATTAATGAACAAATGGGTGATTGGGGAAGCCTGTCAGCAACGCAGATGGCCAACCCGTCTCCTTCCCTCCCACCACAGTGGGTCCCATAGGGAGTGGTGCAGGCTACCCCACAAGGTTTTTGCCATGGGCCGATGGTGCAGGGCCGGCTCAGATGTCTTGGTGGGTCAAGCCAGGGGCCATGCTGGGTGGCAGGACCATCCCAAGCATCCCTCAGGGAACCAGAGAGGCAAGTCCAATGGGGCTGTCAGAACCCAGAGGGCCTTGGAGAGCCAAGGCAGAGGCAACTGATTCATACAGGAGGGCAGCTGGGCCTGTCACAGAGCAGGGCTGGAGTTGGGGGATCTGTCACTGTGGCTGGGATCTACCTACTAGCCTTGCTGCAGAGCCTGAGAACTAGGGTCCTTGAGGGCCCAGTGGTGCCAGGGATGATGGGAAGCGTTGGCCAGCACCCTCGGGTTGCAAGTGACAGAAAGGCAGTCCAAACTGGCTTAGCAAAAAGGGGACATGAATCCAAGCCTCAGAAAGCAGACCCAACCTGGGGGACACATGGCCCCTGGAGCTTGAACTTCATCAGACCTCACGTGCCTCTCCTCTCTGTTTCTCCCAGGGGCTGGCTTCGTTCTCCACCTGCTACAGGCAGACTTCTCTGGGTGTGGGGAGACCACGGCTAGCAGCAGCTCACATCTCACAGCATCTCTGCTGGAGCAGGAAAGCCGTCCCCACTCTCTGCAGTCACAGACCCCAGCCTGGACACCTGCCCACTCCTGGACTAGTCCCTGAGGCCAGGGAGGTCCCATCTTTGGCCTGCCCAGGGTCATGGTGCTGAAGAATGAGACTGGGGCTGGGAAAGACACCACGACAGCCTCAGCCGTCCTCTGGTTCTAGCCGCAGCTGCGGTGGACCATTGACCAGGCTCCGACTCGCCCGGCTGCCAGGTCCCCTCTAGCACTCTGGCGTCCTGCTGCGTTCTGCTCCCAGGCCTTCACCGACACCCCTGGGTCTTGAGCCCATGCAGCCTGGAGTGCGGGGAGTCAGTGCCACCTGGGCACCCCGACTTATTTGGAAGAAGAATCCCTGGAGAACTGCTGCTACCCCTCTCCTTCAGGGATCCGTTCCAGAACCTTCCTTCCACGTCTCAGTGGACCGGAGCCCCCTTTCCCCACAGCAGGGAGCAAGCGATGAGCCCTGGGATCCCCTCCCAGGTAGACTGCCTGCACCCACATGCTTTCCAGGCTCTGATTGCCAGGACCTCACACTCAGCCACATCACCGAGAGGGCCCAGTGCATTTGGGAGACTCTGAAACATGGACACAAGGAGCAAGACGGCCCCCCACGGCAGGGAGGCCTGTGTGCAGGGCATGGGCCCCGGGTCTGCGACTGGATTTCGGGGTCGGGATTCTGACCTGGAACCAGCATGAGAGGAGCACCGAGTAGCCGCTGAGGCTGGGGCGCTGCATGAGCCGCTCCCACCCAGGGAGCCAGAGGGATGGCCACTCCCACAACTGGAGGCTCTCACAGCGGTCCTTTCTGCCGTATGATGAGCACCTACTGTGTGCCAGGCATGACGCTGGGTGCTTTGCTGGCAATTGACCAGGTGGGTGTCACGGGAGCCTCTTTGCAGTTGAGAAAATGGAGCGTCCACGCAGCCATGAGTTCCCCGGGCAGATTCAGGCTCTCCGTAGGCTCCTTCTCTTCCTCTGGTCCTTGTTCAAATATCCCCTTCTCAGATAGGCCTTCCTGGATGTGACGCCATTGCAAATGGTAACTCTGTCACTCTCTGATTCCTTCTCTGCTCCATTTTTCTCACAGCACTTAGCATTATGTGATAATTTAGAATAACATAGTTGACCTAATATCATTTCCTTGTTTGTTTATTCACTCTCCATCTGTGTCTCTAGAATATACACTTCGTGAGCACAGGGCTTCACCGCTAAAACAGTACTGGGCCATAGTACGTGTGCAGTAGTTTCTGAGGGGGTGACTGACTGAATGAATGAACAAATGAATGAATGAACAAAGGTAGAGTTCCTTCTTCTCCTACTTCCCCACGGTCACCATCGTCCAGGTGCCAAGTCCTACACATTTGCTGCAATCCCCCCTCCCAGCAGAGACTGAAGGGGGCTCTGAGTCAGAGGGGATGCACCCAGAGGAGCTGGAGCTGGGCTGAGACCCCAGAAGGCACATCCCAGCTTCTTGGAGGCCGTACTGTCCCGTCCTTCAGCCCAGCTTCCTCCAGGCCCCTGGGAAGTCCCTGTATTGGTGATGGGGGTGGGGTAGAGAGACAAGGGGGGCCTGCAGGGGTCTGTACAGGGTTAGGGCTCCCAGGGGCAGCTACCAGTGTACACAGTGAAGATGTATGTATGTACATATGTATGTATGTACATATGTACGTGTGTATGTATGTACATGTGTATGCGTGCATGTATGTGTGTACATGTGTGTGCATGTATGTGTGTGTATATGTGTATGTATGTATGATGGGACATAGCCCAGTTCTCCAGGACTGGGACCAGCACCTGCCATCTGCAAGATGGAATCCTGGAGCCACAGGACACACACGGGCCTGCAAAGAGCGTGTGAGTGTGGGCGAGACACGAACTGCAGTGTACGTTCCTCCCAGCTAACCGCCCTCTGCCCCGTACGTCACTTGTCTCTCTCCCACTTGTCTCTCTCTCTCTCTCTCACAGGCTGCTCTGCACACGTCCATCCACCCTCTCTACCTGCTCCCTCTCTCCCTGTCCCCTTCCCTCCATTCATTTGTTCAATAACCACTTGCTGAGTGAGCTCTGGGGACCAGGTGTAAATCAGCCTGGGGACAGGCCCTGAAGGGCCCGTGGTCCAGAAGAGGGATCCGAAGCCCTCATATAAGTGGGGTCGGGGGGCAGGTCCTGGGGCTGCAGGGACACCAAACACAAGGAGTGCAGATGGGCTCAGCAAAAGCTTCAGAGGGAGCGAACATCTGAGCTGTGGATTGAAGAATAAGTAGGAGTTTGTGGGAGGAAAAGGCAGGGAAGGAGCCAGCAGGTAAAGGCCCAGATTCAGTCTCCGCCACTCAGCAGCTTGGACCTCCTGCTGGTCCTTCCCCGGGGGCCTCAGCCTGCTTGTCCATGAACTAGATAAGTGAGTCTCACCCTCTCAGGTGCACAAACCCCCAGCACAGGACCTGGCACAGAATGGTCCAGTGAACTGTGGTTTCCCCTCCCCACCAAGTGCCCCCCTCTTCCTGCCACGATGTCCCCCCAGTGGCCTGAGAACCCCACTTGATCTGCTTCCCTCTCCCCACTCCTCCCACCTCACTCCACTCTAGACACACTGGCCTCCCTGCTGTTTCTCCAACCTGCCTCAGGGCCTTTGCACCTGCTGGATTATCCCTTCACCTGGCTTGTTCTTCCTTTATCTCCAAGGCTTAGTCTCTCACTTTCTTTAAGACTTTGCTCAAATATTTTCTCAATGAGGCCAACCAGGATTCTCCTATTTACGACTGCAACCAACCCCCCAAGACACTCACCCCGATTCCTGGACCCCTTTACTTGGCTTTGCTTTTTTTACTTTGTAGCATAAAATACACTTTGCTTGTTAAGTGTGACTATTATTTAGTATCTGTTCCCCCCAACCCCTACTCCGAATGTCAGCTTCACCAGGTGGAGACTTTTGTCTCATTCACCCTGGAACCCCAGCAGGGTACACAGAAGTATCAGTGAGTGCTCAGAAAGTGAACAGAGCTGTTGAGAGGCTGGAGCCCTTTGTAACCTAAGTGAAGACAATGAATCCTGACCATCAAGATGACACACTTCATACGTTTTGCACACTAGCAGTGCTGTGTTAGAAATCGGACACGTACTAAATCGATTTACTGCAAAATAAGAGATAAATTCACGCTGGTGTCTGAAGGAGAAGCCATGTCAGCAACTGGCTCTCCACCCTCGCAGCTGAAGGCACCCGGGAAGGATTGCAGACATGGAGGGTTGGATACCCTTGGCTTTGCTCTAATTGCTGCTAACCGTTCCTGTCCTCTGGGCTGCATTTACACTCTCCCCCAGCCCCCAGCCCGATTAATGGTTTTTTCTTTGGTCAGGAGCTGCAGCTTGAAAATCACACCCGCCTCAGTGTACTCTGTTACCTAGCAACAGCCATAAATCAACAGAACATGCTGGAATGTTCAAGCCAACCTCCCCGGCTGTTAGATGCTTCGGCTTTTTTTAAACCCAAACATGTTCATTTGCCCCCATGCCTCTTCTGCACCCACCTCTCCACCACTGGCTTCATAGAGCGCCCGGGTTGGTATATTTTTAAACTATCTTATGCCCTGTCTGATTTTGCAGCAGGGATCTTTTGTGCTTTCTCTGAACTCTGGCCATTGCCCAGGAATGGGACCAGGACTGTCTGTCCAGCCTGCATGCTTCCACTTCATGCAGCCAGGGGACCTGGATCGACCCTGCAGAGTGTCTGGACACACGGTCCTTACTGCAGGTCCCCAAATAGCCTGTCCACATGGCACCCTGGGTGGATCGGTATGGATGTGCAGTCCCTCCCCTGGGTACCCTCACAATGACGTCTGTCCTGCATTCACTCATTCGTTCGTTCAATCACTCAGTCATTCAACAAACAGTTACAGAGCACATCCCTCGTGCTAGGCCTCTACAGGCAGAGAGGACTAAGGCCTGGTCCCTGCCTTCAAAGACCTCTCATTCCTTGGGCTTCCCTGGTGGCGCAGTGGTTGAGAGTCCGCCTGCCGATGCAGGGGTCACGGGTTCGTGCCCCGGTCCGGGAAGATCCCACGTGCCGCAGAGCGGCTGGGCCCGTGAGCCATGGCCACTGAGCCTGCGTGTCCGGAGCCTGTGCTCCTCAACGGGAGAGGCCACAACAGTGAGAGGCCCGCGAACCGCAAAAAAAAAAAAAAAAAAAAAGCCAGGCTCAGCTAAGCACTAGATGGTTTAGGGCTATAGCTTTGTGATGAAACTGTAAAGAAACAAGGTGATGATAGAGATACCATTCAGGAGAGTGGTTACTTTTGTGGAGGGGGAGGGGGAGGGTTTGGGCAGGAAGGAGCACATAGAACAGTATGTTCTAGGCTCAGGGTAGGGTTCACAGCTGTTTTAATTTAATTTTATTATTATTATTATTTTTAATTTATTTAATTTATTTATTTTTGGCTATGTTGGGTCTTCGTTGCTGCACGCAGGCTTTCTGTAGCTGTGGTGAGCAGGGGCTACTCTTCGTTGCGGTGCGCGGGCTTCTCATTGCAGTGGCTTCTCTTGTTGCGGAGCACGGGCTCTAGGCACACGGTCTTCACCAGCTGTGGCACGCGGGCTCGATAGTTGTGGTGCACATGCTTAGTTGCTCCGTAGCATGTGGGATCTTCCCGGACCAGGGCTTGAACCCGTGTCCCCTGCACTGGCAGGCAGATTCCCAACCACTGTGCCACCAGGGAAGCCCCACAGCTGTTCTTACTTACTGTTCTGCTCCATGATCTACACAGCATTATGGTATATCTATTTGTATGTGTCAAATAATTCTTAATTTTAAAAATATAAAAATAGAAACTAGAAGTGCCAAGGATTTTTTTAAAAAGTGAGGTGGAAATGTGCACTGGGTGTGCTGTGGAATATTAACGAGGGACAGCAGTTTGCCAGGGGGGCTGTGAGAGGTGACACCCTCAGCGTTCGTTCCAAGGCGGAGGAGCACATGACTGTGCAGAGCCTGGGGAACCAGGGCAGCAGAAGCCACCCAAGCAGGTGGCTCATTCTCTTGTGCAAGAGACACCTGTGGAGCCCAAGATGCTCCCAGGCTGTGCGAGGGCCAGTGGGGGGGACACAAGGTGTCTCCAACAGTTACCAACAAGGGAAAGGTCTCTTCCCTGAGCCTTGGTTACTTTTGTCATCTTTCCCCATCCTGGGAGGGACCTCATTATCTATCTTCATGGGGCTGGTATTGTAGCAGGTGCCCCTAAATCTAAACCAGAAATCAAGAGGGATTTGGTCTGGAAAGGAGATGGCTAGGGACCATCTCTGTCCTTTCTGATCTGAAGGGCTGCCTGAGCAGTGGGATGAGCAGAGTGGGGTGTGGTGGATTTCTGGGGAGAGGACACACGGGACAGAGTACTTCTTTCCATGTCAGAATGACACTCCTGCCTTCAGAGCTTCTCAGCACTGGAACCAGTGAGCCCTGGAGCTTTCCCTGTCACACGGGCACAGGGTCCTCCCTTCCTTCCTCCCCAGCCCCTTGGCCCCTTGGCCCCTACACCTGTCCAGTCCCTCTTCTGGGTCTCCCAGTGTTTCCCCCGTCCTCCCTGCAGGAGAAGGCAGCTTCACAGGGCAGATACCAAGCAGCTCTGACAAGCTTAGAAGCACTAAACGGAGATTTTAGTTGCTCCGCTCTGCAAGGGACACATTTACTGTTTGAATTCAGAAGTTAACTATCTATAAAACCAAAAAAGGCAACACTCTTAGGTGTAACATAATAGAATCCAGAGTGTCTACAGCGTTTTGCTCACAAAGTTCAGGGTACAAACCAAAATCACTTGACATAAGAAGAAACATAGGAATCAACTGGGACTGACCTCAAATGTTGGAATTTGCAGCTGATAATTTTAAAAGAGCTGTTATCACTGTGCTCGAGGATGTAAAGGAAAATAAGTTCGTAGTGAATTAAAAGATAATCTCAGCAGAAAAATAGAAACTACTAAATGAACTAAATGGGAAATCTAGATCTGAAAAATATTGCACCTGGAATAAAAAATTCACTAGATGTACTAAAAGCAGTACAAATCCGAGAAGAAAAACTCAGTGAACTTGAAGAGAGATTGATAGAATTTACCCAATCTGAAGAACAGAGGAGGAAATTTAAAGTAACAACAACCAAAGTCTCAAGAACAGGACAATTGACTGGACAGGGGAGCCAGGGATCTTTTTGAGGTGATGGGGTGTCCAATAGCTGATTTGGGTAAAGGTTACACATTTGTCAAAACTCATCAAATTGTATGCTCAGGATACACTTTACTGCATGAAAATATACCTTAATAAATTTTTTTTATTTCAAATGTTGACATGGATCTCTGTGTTATGACTTTGGCATTTAGGCAGAAGACAAGCCGCTGACAAAAACCCCACCTGTAACACAGCTCCACCAATGTCCACACCAGATCCTGTTCCCACGAACTAAGAGCACAAGGCAGCTACTGAGGCAACCAGCACACAGAACTGATGAGGCCTTTGAGAAGTGACCTTTGAAGAGATGATTGAGGAGAAGGGGTCAATTGTGAAAGATCTGAGGAAAGAATTTTCAGACATGGAGACAGAAAAGGGAAGACCTTGGGTAAGTGTTCCAGTCAGCTGCTGTTGCATAACAAACTCTTCCTTAAATAGCAGTGTCTTTTCACCTTCCCTGGTTCTTAGACTGACTGGGCTTAGCCGAGCTGCTCCTCTTGACTTTCCTCATGAGGTTTGCAGAGAGAAGCTGGGGCTGCAGCCATGTGAAGGCTTGGTGTGGCCAGATGTCCAGGATGGCACTTTCCCATGCCTGGTGGTTGATGCTGGTTGTCAGCTGGGAGTTCAGCTGGGCTGGTCAACAAGAGCACCCACACATGGCCTCTCCACGAGGCTTGAGATTCTCACAGCATGATGGCCAGTTTCCCCCAGGGTGGACATCTCAAGAGCAAACTTGAAACACCCAGACAGAAGCTACATGGCTTCTTATGATGCAGCTTCAGAAGTCCTAGAACATCATTTCCACTGCAGGGACTGATGCTAAGGAAGACACCACAGCCAGCTCAGGTTCCAGGAGATGGAACCAGGCTCCACATCTGATGCAAGGAGCAGCCCTACATTCAGGGAGAGAAGAGCTGATGGTGGCCATCCTGGAGACTCTACCATAGACAGGAAAGAGCTGGGAGACTCGAGGAAGAGCGAGGAGGCCAGGGTTCCCAGCACACAGTGAGTGGGCATGAGAGAAATAAGAAAAGAGGCGGGAGGAGGGGAGGAGGTCAGGTCAGAGGGCCTGGCAGACTGTGGTAAGGACTTGAACTTCATTCTAAATGTTTCTCATGATCGGATTCACATTTTCAACAGACCATGCTGGCTCTTGTGTGGACCATGCATGACAGACAGATTAGGAGAATGCTGAATTTGTTCAGACAAGAGGTGCCGATGCCAATGAAGATGGAAGGTGTGGACTGATTCAGAACATATTCCAGTGGTTGGACTGATAAACCTGCTGGTGAGCTGGATGTAGGAGAAGAAAGAAGAGGACCAAGGTGGACTCCTGAGTCTGGGGCTTGAGGTCTGGGGCCTGAGGAAAAGACCAGCCAGGGGAGAGGGGATGCTGGTGAGAAAGAGGGCTGGGCAGAAGAATCAAGAGTTCCACTGTGGGGCTTCCCTGGTGGCGCAGTGGTTGAGAGTCCGCCTGCCGATGCAGGGGACACGGGTTCGTGCCCCGGTCCGGGAAGATCCCACATACCGCGGAGCAGCTCGGCCCGTGAGCCATGGCTGCTGAGCCTGCACGTGCAGAGCCTGTGCTCCGCAATGGGAGAGGCCACAACAGTGAGAGGCCCGCGTACCGAAAAAAAAAAAAAAAAAAGAGTTCCACTGTGGTCATTTAAGGTTACAATGCCTGGTGTAGACACATCAAGTCACCACAGATGGGGATGGAAGCCAAGAAGCTCAGGGACAAGGCCTGGGCCTCAGTTTCCTCAGCTGTAACGTAAAGCACACCGGCATGGCTGATGCTGGGGACCTTTCTATCTCTGACCATGTACAACTTTGGGACGCCAAGGCTGGGAGCAAATGTTGATGTTGTAACAGTTTCACAGGAGGGCTGAACTATGTTCTACTGAAGGCTAGAAGGCATTGAATTTCTCTGAGCTTGCCTCATTTGGGACCAACTCTCAGGCCACCTGCTTGTTTTAGCTGCAGAAGGTTTTGAAGGAGCACTCCCACTCTGCATGTCCTGTTGTACTGTGGCTTTGCCACTCCTTCTGCCAAGAGGTGGAGTTCATTTCCCCTCTATTTGAATCTGCGCTGGCCTGTACCTTGCCTTGGCCAATAGGAAGAGGAAGGAGTAGCCCAGGGTGACTCATGAGGCCTTGAAGCTATCATCTCTGCCATTTTTCATCTCTGAGCCACCATACAAAGAGGGCTGGCTGCCTTGCTGGACTCTCCCTTGGAAAGAGGGCAGCCCAGTCTGCCTCCAGCTGTTCTAACCATCCTGGCTGGGGTTATCTTGAATCCCAGTCAGCATCCACATGACTGCTGGAGGTCACTGAGCAACTCCAGGTTGACCAGCAGAAGAATCACCCAGCTGAGACCTGCCCAGATTGCAGAATCATGAACAAATAAATGGTTGTTGTTTTCAACCTCTAGATTCTGGGGTGGTTTGTTACACAGTGATATCTACCTGATACACTAAGTAAGGCCCATCTATCCCACTCCCCATGTCCTATCCTAAACTGGTCCTGTTCAAGATCAGCCCTCATTCTCTGGGCAAATCACTTTCCTTGCTTAGAACACAGTTTCCTCATCTATCACAAGGTAGGGTTGATCATAGTTGCTGAAGTACATTTCAGCTCTGAAAATTCAATGACACTGAAAGACCTGACTCAAAGTTAGAGTGAACGTCAGGGTGTGAAAACAATGACAATGTAGTGTTCAATTCCTAAGAAGGATAATCCAACCATTGTTTTAACCACAATGTTGAAAACACCTCGAACTTTTCAGACAGGAAGCTAGGTGAAACTGGGCTTCCTGTGGTTGAGAAAGGACAATTACAAAGCTGCAACACTCTAACTTTGAAAACAAAGGGTTCAAACAGGAGACCTTCTTGAGAGACGGTGACTTAGTCTGCATCTCTGTTTTTCCCGTAACAATCCAAAGACAGGGCTAGAGCAGTGTGTCAAGGATTTGTGAGCTGAAACACAAGAGATATTCAAGAGGGAAAGTTGAAATGTCATTTAGAAATCAGTGAGTGCAATGAAAAAAACCCAATTCAGACTGTGGCATAAGTAAATGGGAGATAAACCTTTACACCAGAGGAAATGGCACGTTCAGTAAATCTACCCAGAAATCCAACCACACAAATTCCAATTGCATTCAAGGGACCCGCCTACCTCTGATCTGATGAAGCCACCTCTGCCAGGAGCTCACAGCCATCAGGTGTGAACAAGGCTACCCTGCACTCACTTTTCCACCTGCCCTGGAATCTGTCTCTGCTCCCTTCTACCTGTGTGAGCTGAGCTCTCCATGCCTCAGTTCCTCCTGTGGTTTCCACAGTGCCAACAGCGATACCTTCCTTCTCTTTTCCTCTATTCCAACAACACACCTGAACGGCGTCTGGCCTGGGTAAGTGTTCGCTGTCATCAGGGTCTTTAGCCTTCTTTCTTGCACCCCCATGTCTAACTGATCAGTTCTTCTTGTTGACTCCGTTTCCCCAATGGATCTCAAATGCTTCTATTCCCCCACTTCCATGGTCATTACCACAGTCTGGACAACGACCGTCTCTTGCCTGGATGACCACAGGCTCCTTCAGACTGGTCTCCCCATCTTTAATCCTGCTCTCCTTCAATTCTGTCTACACAGCAGCATGAATGGCCTTTTAACACACAAGAAAGACCATGCCATTGACCTACTTAAAACCCTTCCCACTGCACACAGAATAAACCCAAACTCCAACCCTTACCCACAGGGCCTGGCCTTGCCCCTCATCCCAGGCTTACTCCCAACTCTCTCCCCTGCTCAGGACCCTGGAGACTCACTAGCCTCTTTCTCTTCCGAACATGGCTGGCTTGTGGCTGGTGTGGGGTTTTGACACTTGCTCTTCCCTCTCCCTGGAATTCCACCAACAGATCAACCCCTTCTTGTCTTTTCAGTCTCCATTCAAATGTCACCTACACAGGTATTCCCTGACCAGCCAGTCTCAAGTAGCCCTGCCCCGTCACCTTTGTCGCGTCACCCTGCTTTAATTGAATCACAGCACTTGTATCTCTCTGAAATTGTCTTTGTTCATTTATTTGTTTACTTCTTCATTGTCTATGTCTTTGCCTCACTCGGATGTACACACCCATGCTTGCTTGAAGGCAGGCACATACACATACATGCACATGCAGGCACACACAGGCATTGGCCCCTACACACACATACATGTGCACTGTGGAATGTAAACCTGCCTCTGTCTTCTTAGTTCTGTACCTCTCAGCCCCTGGATTGGTGCCTGATACTAGGAGACCCTCTCAGAGAGTGTTTGCTGAATGAATGAATGAGACTAAGCATCTGATTTGATTTTCAGCTCTTTCACTCACTAGCTGGGTATTTGAGAAAATCCCTGAGTTTATCCTAATATTCGTTTCCTCATCTATTAAAAATTGAGATAATAACTGTGTCTGTTTTATGGGGTGTGTGTGAGGTGTACCTGAAAAAACATGTTAAATACTGAGGCAAGTGCCTGATATGGAGTAAGTGCTCAAAATTAGTTGTTCTGGTGGTGATGGTAATAGTGATAATGGTGGTGGTGACAGTGATGAGGGTATTGATTATGGTGGTGACAGTGGTAATGGTGGTGGTGATAATGATAGTGATGATGGTGATAATGGTAATGATGGTGGTGGCGGTGATGGTGGTGCAGGTGATGATGGTGATGTTGGTAATGATGGGGATGCTGCTGCTGAGGATGGTGTTGATGGTGGTGGTGATGACTAATGAAGAAAACACTCAGGATGAAGCATCACTTGGGCCCAGCATTCCGTACAATGATGGAATGTATATAAAAGTGCCCAGCCTGATGCTTGACGAATGGTAAGTGCCTAAGAACTGTAGATTTCAGTTCCATTCCATTCAGTTCAAAACAAATGTATCATCTTATGATAAAATTCAGTGAAGTCAGATCCAACATAACCACACTTATAAAATTCTGATTTAACAGCATTAGCTGGTCATATCAGGATTATGGAAAGGACTTCACTGCACTTTATTGCATCTTGGGGAATTTTTAAAATAATATAATTAAATTTGCTCTCAATGTGAGGGTTTTAAAAAGACTTGCTGCAGCTAATATAATTTGATTACATCTTAGGGCTAGAAAAATCTTCCAAAGGAGAACACCTGATTAAGTCACTCACCCACTAACTCATTCATTCATTCACAAACATTTAAGAAACTTCCACTCAAAAATATGCTCAATTTCGAGGACCTCAGATATTAATGAATTGATTGTGTTACTGGAGGCCTTGGTTTTTTGTTTGTTTGTTTTTGCGGTACGCGGGCCTCTCACCGCTGTGGCCTCTCCTGTTGCGGAGCACAGGCTCCGGACGCGCAGGCTCAGCGGCCATGGCTCACGGGCCCAGCCGCTCCGCGGCATGTGGGATCTTCCCGGACCGGGGCACGAACCCGTATCCCCTGCATCGGCAGGCGGACTCCCAACCACTGCGCCACTAGGAAAGCCCTAGGCCTTGTTTTTCAATTCAATGGGACGAACAGGCACTGGATTGGGATGGGGTCTGTCCGAAGGGTTTTTGCCTTCCAGGAGCTGTGGAGCAGCAGGAAGAGGGGAGGCTGTGTCAGCCCAGAGGAACCCTCCCGAGCTGGGAAGGAGGGTGAGGGGTGAGCAAATGAATGCCTTCCTAGGAAATGGGAGGCTCCACAGGAACTTGGAGGGAGGGGCTTTGGTAACCAGGCTGCGCAGACGGATGCCTGTTTGTGCGGCTCTGAGCCACTAGGTGGCGGGCTGGAGTGAGGCAGGTGAGCATGAGGGGACAGGTGCCTTGTGTGACAAGCCTGGGCTAGTTCACGAAGGGCATCCCAACCAAGCCAGGGAGCTTCAGCTTTCTTCTCTGGGTGATGCAGACTCAGGGAAAGGTTGCACACAGGAGAAGCCCCTGGCGGGGCGGGAAGGGTGCACCTAGAGGCGGGAGGCTGGGGAAGGGTCCCTGCCAACCCCCATCTCCTCCCCGCTTGCTCGGTTTTGTGCATCGGGGAGCACCCGCTCTGCAGACACCACCTATTCTCTCCCCGAATGAATCACCTACGGTTCAAAATAGGCAAATATTTTGCAAATCTCTGGTGAAAATAAATTAAATCAACACTAATTTTGAGGCTTTCTAAAAGTGTTCAAATGGGGTGTATGAATCAGGCCTCTTATATTTAGGAAGCTGAAGAATACAAAAGCAGAGCCATGTTAATGAGCAGTGAATTAATTTTATGTAGGGAAAAAATAACTTACCTCCCTTTGACATTTTTTTCTTTTTAGAAAGTACAAAACCTGGTATAATTGTTATTCTTTTCCCATGTATCTAAACTGCAGGTGAAACTATTGTGCAATTAATCTTTTCAATTTTGTGAGCCTATGATATTAACAGAAATTTAATTTCATCTATTGAATGAACCGCCCCACTGGGGGGTTCTTATTGTATTCATTTCAATTCAAGAAACGTTTGTTGAGGACAAGGTAGAATCAGGTACTCTCCAGGTGTTCGCACATCTGTCCCACTTCGTCCTCCCATCTCTCAAGGCAGTGCCATCGTGGCCACTTTTCTGGAAGAGGAGGCTTGAGGTGTTGCCCGGTGGGCCCAAGTTCTTAGCTCGGTAAGGGGCAGAGCTGAGCATTTAATCCACTACTGGCTGACTCCAGCGCCCTTGATGTTTCTAGAACTGCACCTCCTTGCCCCGCATACACAAAGATGTAATGCACAGAGGGGAGAATGGTCATGTCATCTGAACTCTTAAATGGGGGAAGTTCAGATACCTGAGTTCTAGAACATGCTGGAAGAACGTGGGGGGGAGTTTAGAAGAGGAGGAGTGCAGTCAGCTGGTGGCAAAGCTTGGGGTATATGTTCATTTCCTGGGGCTGCTGGAACAAAGTACAACAAACTGGGCAGCTTAAAACAAGAGAAATAGGTCCTCTCTTAGTTCTAGAGGCCGGAAGCGTGAAATCAAGGTGCTCGCAGGGCTACACTCTCTCTGGAGGCCCAGGGAAAGTCTCTTCCAGGCCTCCCTCTAGCTCTGGTGCTGATTAGCAATCCTTGGCATTCCTTGGCTCGTAAATGCATCACCATAATCTCTGCTTCCTTCATCACATGGCGTTTTCCTTGTGTATCTCTGTGCCTCTTCTCCTTCTTTTTATTTATTTATTTTACTTATTTATTTATTTATTTTGGCTGTATTGGGTCTTTGTTGCTGCGCGCTGGCTTTCTCTAGTTGCGGCGAGCAGGGGCTATTCTTTGTTGCAGTGCACAGGCTTCTCATTGTGGTGGCTTCTCTTGTTGCAGAGCATGGGCTCTAGGTGCCCGGGCTTCAGGGGTTGTGGCTCACCGGTTCTAGAGCTCAGGCTCAGTAGTTGTGGCGCACAGGATTAGTTGCTCCGCGGCATGTGGGATCTTCCTGGACCAGGGATCGAACCCGTGTCCCCTGCATTGCCAGGTGGGTTCTTAACCACTGTGCCACCAGGGAAGCCCTCTGTGCCTCTTCTTATAAGGACACCCATCATGTCACATTAGGGCCCACCCTAATCTAACATGACCTTTTCTTAATTTGCTTGCACTGGCAAAGACCCTATTTCCAAATTAGGTCATATTCACAGATACCAGGGGTTAGGACCTTCACATATCTTTTTGGGGGGACATAATTCAATCTACAACAGGGTGCTAATAGAGATGAGGGCTGGTCAGGGAAGGCCTCTTGGAGGAAGTGACAATTTTAAAGAGAGAATCAAATCAGCCCTTATTCAGTGTATCTCAACCAGCAAACCAGAGGCTCTGGCAGCCTGAGGTAGGAAAGAAAATCTTTCTCTTGTTTAAAAACCAAGGACTGTCATAGAATCCCAGAACCTTCTCAGCACAGCTGGGGAAAAGCAGTGAACATGTAGGGGGTAGTCAGCATCTATTGAGCACCTACTGTATACCGTGCCATCAGCAGGGGGGCAGTATTGCAGTGCTGACCAGCCAGGGCTCTGGACTTAGAGCACCTTACAAGACCCTAGCAAGTGGCTTGTCACTCCGTGTCTTGGTTTTCTCCTGCATAAAATGAAAACAGCAGTAGTACTCTCCTCAAAGCATTGTCCTGTGCATCGATGAATGAGTACCCTATAGTGCTCACAGGAGCACACGGCACGGAGTAAACACACGGGAAAGTTCAGCTCTCAGCAAATCCTCAGCTCCTTGCCTGCTATACAGCAGGCACTCAATAAACATCATTCCTTCAGCAAACATTTATCAAGCTCCCACCCTGTGCCCTACATGCGTTAGGCATTTGTGTCAGTTTCCAAGGCTGCCGTAACAGAGTACTGCCACAAAATTCTGGAGGCTGGAAGTGTGAAGTAGAGGTGTCGGAGGATCCTTCGTGGCCTGACCCTTGGCCACCCTTGGCTTCCTCGACTTGTAGCTGCAGCACTGCGATTGCTGTCTCTGTTGTCACATGGCCGTCTGCATGTGTGTCTGTTCTTACCAGGACACCAGTCATATTGGATCGGGGCTCACCCTAATCCAGTATGACTGCATCTTAACTAATTATATATGCAAGGACCCTATATTACAAAATGAGGTCACGGGGCTTCCCTGGTGGCAGAGTCGTTAAGAATCCACCTGCCAATGCAGGGGACACGGGTTCAAGCCCTGGTCCGGGAAGATCCCACATGCCGCAGAGCAACTAAGCCCGTGCGCCACAACTACTGAGCCTGTGCTCTAGAGCCTGTAAGCCACAACTACAGAGCTCACGTACCGCAACTACTGAAGCCCGGGCGCCTAGAGCCCGTGCTCTGCAACAAGAGAAGCCACCGCAATGAGAAGCCTGCGCACCACACGAAGAGGAGCCCCCGCTCGCCGCAACTAGGGAAAGCCTGCGTGCAGCAACGAAGACCCAACACAGCCAATAAAGAAATAAATAAATAAAAATGAGGTCACATTCCAAGGCACCAGGGGTTAGGACTTCAACATAGATTTTGAGGGGACTCCATTCAACTCATATCAGCATTGGTAATTTCTTTTTCTGGCAGGCCTCCTAAGGCCACACTTCTGCTTGCTCCCAGCTGCCCACTAACTCCAATGCATCCCCAGAACCCTGACCCAGGCAACTCCGGGGGCCCCAGGACCACCCTAACTGTGCAACCTGCAAAGAGGATCATGACAAGGACTTCTTGTCCAGACAACAGAGCTACTGCAAATTCTCATCCATTGCCCTGTCTTACTCTCAGTACCAGCCTGCGAGGTGGGAGTCAGCATCCCTATTTGCAGATACGCCAGCTGCATCTCAGAGGGGGGCTAGTTATCCTCTTCACCCCACACCCACGGGACCCAGCATAATGCCCAGCCTCCCGATCTCGGGCCATCTGTCCACCTGTCCACCCTTCCGCCCCAGGTGTGGTCAGCACCTCAAAGCTTTAGGGTCTGGGACTCCCCACCACCAGGCCCCAGGGGCACGTGTGGTCCATCATTGTTTTCATCAGCTTCTGCTAAAATTAGAACAGCTAGGACCCTGCACTGAATTTTCCATTAAAACATGTACTCAATTTCCTGACCGGCCCTTCATTCTAAGATTATGCAGTTTCTTCTTTTTTGGGCATTAACAGAGTGTTTCTTTTATGACACGATGGTGATAATAGGTGATCCTGTTTGTAGAAGTCCTTACGTGACAAAAGGAACCGCTGGCGACATTGCTGGCCCTTGAGCTTCCGTGGAAGATGTCTCTGGTTCATGAGATCCTGCCCCAGCCGGCCCCGGGTTCCCTTCCACTGTACAATCACCCAACAGTCGTGGTGCGCAGTGTGCAGGCAGGGCGCTACCTATCTCGCCATCCCAGAAGTGTCAGCAACTCAGAGCGAGTCAGGGGCTATTTATAGATAAGCACAGTTTTCTTTAAAAAGCTCTGCCGCAGCTGGCTCCTCCACAGTTCCCCACACTCCCGGAAAACGACCTGGTGGGCTTTCCCCTTCACCAGGACCTGGCGGCCAGAAAGAGAGCACCATGTGGATACCCACCCTCCTCCCCAGCAAGGCCACCAGGTGGCTCACCTGGCAGGTGGGCAGACCCTCTGGGTCGGGGGTGGGATTGGCCCTCCCTGATGACGCCCACCCCCAGGGACCACTGCCGGGCACCTGCCCTGTGTGACAGGCACCATGCCGCAAACACAGCTCACCTGATCTCCACGCAGCAGGTACCCTAGAAGCAGCCCATGTCATGTCGTCCAAAGCCAGGCTAGGCAACCTGGCAGCTGGGTGAGCCCGGGCAACTTACTTAACCTCTCTGAACCTTGCCGTCTCTTCCGTGACATGGTAACGAGAGTGACTACTTCCCAGGGATCATGTGAAGAGTACATGTGACAAGGGAAAACACTAGCACATAGAAAGCCCTGCTTATGTGTTAGGCGCTGCTGTTACGACCAGTCGCTGAGTACATATCATCCCCATTTTGCAGACGAGGAAACAGGTTCCAAGAGGCTCTGCATCACTAGGAAGTAGGAGAGAGAAGGTGTTACCCCGCAGGCTACCTGGGAAGTCCTCCTGCAGAGACGCATCCCTCCCTATGCTCCTTGCCTTCCTTTGTCATTTCAGCAGGCATCCCTGGTTTGGGAAGGAGGGAAAAGACGTGGGTGTGAAAACCAGGCAGACGGTGTTCGGATCGCAGTTGCTGCGCTCCTGGCACGACGGAGCCTCTGGCCCTCCCTGCCCTGGGGGTCCCGGCACAGTGGGGATGCCTGCGGTCCAGGGCTGCCCGGGCTTGGGGTGAGTCCGGCCAATTCTGGGGCTCAGTCTGGGGAGCCGCTTGTCCTCAGACATAAACCACATTTTCCATTGTCAGTTTCCTTGGTCACAAGGCTGCTATTTTGATGTCCCGTCTGCCCCCTTTTTGTGTCTGACATTTAATTGGCTCCAAGCCTGGCAAACAGGTGATTTATTGGCCCCTGGTCTTCCACTCCCTCCTAAACCTACAGCCAACGGGCATGGACTTAACCTGCCCAGAACAAACCTGGGCCTCGCCAGCCTGTCCTCCCTCCCTCCCTGGAGGGCACCTCAGCTGCTGACCTCACCCTGACCCTGGAATTCAGCCTTGCCTCATGCTCCCTGGCTTCCTATCTCCGCTGCAGCCTCTCTCCCCCAGGCGTCTCCCCTCACCCGGAGCACCTGGATGGAAAGTCCTGATCAGCCCTCGGCCCTGCCCTCAGCCCGCAGACTGCCCAAGGCTCCCTGTCACTCCGGCCCTGCAGGCTGGGCTCTGGCACACTGACTGTCCCAGGCGCCACCCTCCTCTGGGTGTTCTGGAGGCGCCTCCAGCTTTAGCTCAGCACAGATCCCCCTACAGACACCCTCCCACAGCCCTTTGCCCGGCTTCTTTCCCAGCACATCACATGCCCTTTCCTTAGGCTAAGGAGGTGGCTGATGGGAGTGGAAAAGAGCTGGGACTCCCAAATCTTCGAGACCTGGCTCAGGTCGCAGCTCTGAGCCAGCTGCAGAGTTTTAAGCCGAAGGGGGAGACTGGCAGCTGGTGTCGGATCCTCCTGCAGGGTCAGTGGTGGCCCTCCAAAAAGATGCATTCGGGCCAAACCCTGAAACCTGTGAAGGAGGTCTGTGAGAGGTAATTAAGTTACTGGATCTTGGGGTGAGGTCGTTACAAGAGGAAAGAGAGGGAGATTTGAGACCCAGGGAGAATGCCATGTGACGACGAGGCAGAGACCCAGGTGATGGGTCTACAAGCCCCAGGCAAAGAGCAGGTCTATCCGTGCGTGTCACCGTCCACCCCTCCTGTTGGACAAGATCTCTCTGTCCCACGTTCGCGGCAGCCCTGCCATACCATCCTGGTGAAAAACGACCCGGCCACACACAGATGAGGGGCTGCCTGAAACAGATGATGACAAGGCTGTCCTGCAGTGCCAAGCACAGCCCCCAACAAATAAAACCTGGCAGCAAGACTCTGGCTTGATGCTCGGCTGAGCTGCATGATTCAAGTCTGACAGGCACACAGTGAGAGCCACCACCCACCCACCACCAGGGCACTCCTCACCCCTACGTCAGGGCAGTGGGCAGGATGCAGGATGGGCGGGATGCAGGATGCGCTGGACTTGGAGCCTGAAGACTTGCCACTTTAGGAAGGGCCATGATGTGCCCGGGTGTGTGCGGATTATTCTCTACAATGAGGAGACACACATCCTGCACCCCCGCACCCCCCAGCTGCACTGGACACATAGAGAAACTGAGGCATGGAAGGGAAAGGACATCTCTTAATGACCCACGGCTCGAAAGGGAAATCCAAGCGTGCCCCGTTTCCACACTCTTTGTACAATGCTCTGTTGCCTCCCTCTGACAACCACTTTGATTTCACCCAGGCTCAGTTTCTTCATCTGTGAAATGGGCAGAGAGGGGAAGCAGGTGAACCATTCTGGCCCTGGTAAGGAAAGGTCAGTCTGCTGACCGGAGGGCTGGGGATTGTTCTCCAGGAGCTTCCCTGTGCTGGTGGAAGGAGAAAGCGTGGAGGTTGAGGCTCTGTGTGCTGCTCCCCTCTCCCCTTCTGCCTTTACGTCTTGTGAGGCCAGTGCCAGCTTGTGAGCAAGAGGTGACAAGGAGAAAGAAATAAAGCCAGTGCACTGATGAAGCCCGGGTGGGAAGATGAAGGTGACTGTTCCCTGATGACAGCGGGTTGGGATCCGGTGAGGAAAGAGAACGTCTCCCCACCTGCCTCCGTGGTGGTGAGAACTGTGAAAGGGGGGCATCGGGAAGGCACCCCAGGGAAGCCTCTGGGTTGGGTTACTAGGATTCTCCCAGATTCCATTGAGAACACAGGTGTCAATGAGTCCAAAGCAACAACAGGGAGATTTACAGAAATTCTCTGTAAACAAGAGATGAGTAAGGAGCTCATAGGCCCACAAAGAAGGCAAACTGCGGAGAAATGAGGTGTCTCCACGTATCATCCGGGGAAAGGACGTGGTCAGGCTGGGCAGCAAGTGCCTCACCTGTTAGCGGTGGTCAGAGGGCGATGTCCGGGCCAGGAAGGGAGGGAGGACAGGGGTCAGGGTCTGGGGCGATGACATCCGTCAGCCCCCTCGGTGCCAGCACCTGTGTGGACATCATCCCACCTGAGCCTCTCAGCATCCCTGCGGGCAAAGACTCTCACCTCCCCATTTATAGGTGATGAGACTGAGGCCCACAGCTCAGGAGGCCCTGGATGCCCAGAGGAGATGCCCAGACTCGCCCCCTGGACTGTGTGATGGATCACCCACTAGGAAGTCTGTGGTTTTTTTTGTTTTTGTTTTTGATCACCCACATACCATTTGTGTCGTGTAAAAAGATTTACCACAGGAATAAATGAGAAACAAACAAAATACATGCATGTTGTAATAACCGAAAAATCCAGAAGACCATGAAGAGGGAGGAAGAGGGGTGCCCTCAGGCCCCCCAGAGACCGAAACTCGTTCCTTTTCACGACTGTCCTGAAGCATCTCTTTGCCAAGGTGGTGTCTGTGTGTCAGGACTGTCACACTTGGGCTTTGCCTCACGTAGTGTGCATGTGCCGTCGGGGCCTGGTTCAGTGATCTCGGGGTAGCACACGGCATGGGACAGGTTACCTGCATACTCAGCATCACAGGCTCAGACAGGACTGGATCCTCGCCCACCGATTACAGGTGGTGGAGCCGCAGCAGGACACAGCGGGCGTCTGCCTTGGCCTCGTCTTGATGGCCTTAGGGACAGGAGGAAGGTGGCAGTGCGGACCCCTGTCTGTGCCAGGCACTTTATACTCACCTCCATTCCACATCCTCAACCTCCCTAGGAAGCAGCTAACATGGCCCCCACTTGACAGACAAGAGAACTAAGGCTCAGAGACGGCCAGGCTCTTGTCCCAGGACACACAGCTGCTGTGCAACAGAAGGACGAGGGGGGATTCAGCCCAGGTCCAGCCCATGGTAGCGTCCCCCAGCACCCACACAGCGGCCGATTCCGAGGTCTGGAAGGTCTTTGTCCTGCTTCACTGCTGTGGTCATCATTGGTCCTGTCCTCCAACCTGCCAGTTCTCTGGAATATTCTCTCTGCCTGGGCCCCTGTGAAGGGTGGTGTGGCCTCTGAACCCTGAGGCCAAGCCACCATGAACAAAGGTGTTGTGTCTTGTCCCACGGAAGCTTTTTCCTGCCTCTGAGATGAGGAAGCATGTGTTGAAATACAGCGTCCATCTGCTGGGTCCCTGGTGACCAAATGAGAAGGGCCTCTCTGCCAACCTCCACTGGATACATGGCCTAGGGGCAAAGTGACCTTGTGCTGTGTTAGGATCATGAGTTGGGCCGCTTGTTACGGCAGCATAAGAGGTTTGCCAAATCTGTTCTCTGCCTTCCTAGCAAGGTGGCTAAGGAGTGCAGGTCTAGAAACAGGCCAGGCTTTCTGGCATGCTGAAAAGGATGATGATGGTGATGCAGGTGGTGGAGATGATTATGGTGAGGAGGGGGAGGATGCTGTAACTGGGATTATAATGGTCTGGGGAGGCAGGGACCCTCATGCCATCCACCGCTGCTCCCCTTAGCAGGCCCCAGCTCACTTCTCTCTAGGAGGAAGGACTTGCTTGGCCCAGCCCCTTTCTCCTCCTCTTTGGTACAAGCTGCTTCCATGAGATGTGCTCTCACTGGGCTTGGCCACACACACAGGTCTGTAGGGAAGGCTCCACTGCTGCAGGGGAGGCCCCCCCCTTCTGTGACAGGCGGAGTAAGGTGCTAGAGGTCAGTGTTAGGAAGCCACCGGGCTGCAGGATAGCGCCAGTCTGCAACACCCACTTTATCAGGTACAAAGGTGGTATTTGGCCGCTGCCTCTGCCTTTTCCTCCTTCTTCTCATTCTGCAGACACTTACTTTGGAGTGTGCCAGCCCTGGTGGGTCTCTGGGAACAGCAGCGTGGCTGAGGCACAGTTAGTCCTGCCTTTGAGATGCTCAGGGCGTAAGGGGGCAGATAAGGGGCCACAGGGGCTGTGGCAAAATGACTAGTTGGTTCCTGGCAGCTGTGTGCCCCACCAGGAGGCCCTACCAGACGCCCTGCTGCGGGCTTCCCTCTGTAGGCGATTAAGAGTCCAGGAGGGGGTGTAACGCTGAAAGTTTTTCAGGCCGGGTCGTCCTTTGTCCTTGAAGCACCACTGTCCTTGGGGCACCACACTAGATACCACCAAGGTGACACAGCACAGGCAAGGACAGCCAGGACTGCAGAGACTGGAGCAACTCATTTCTTCATCGAAGTTTCATTGAGGAAGGACCGTGTGCCAAGCAGAGGTCCAGGAGCTGCGTGTGTGGAGCAGAGATGGACCCTCATTTCCCCTTTCTCCTGCTGCGAGCATCTGCTGTGCACTGCACACAACCAGAGGGACGGACCTCAGCTTTAGAAGTACAGCCAGATCTCGGTCATGAGCCGCCCCTCCAAGATCTCCATTCCCAAGAAATCTCCAAGATCAGCCTTCCACGCTGGCCCTGCGGTAGCCTCGGGCATAAACACGTAGTTATGAGAATTGGGGGCCTGGTCCATATCACCATTCACGTGGTACCCCATGAACCCCTGGATCCTGTGTACTGTTCGGTTACTCTGCAGAGACAGGAATGAGAAAACAGTGTTATTGTCCAGTACAATGTCTCCTGGGCGTCATCCTCATGATGGGAAGCAGGCTCACGGTATAACAGACAAGAGCTAGATCAGGACTCCATGTTCCATCTGTTTCTTTGACTTTAACCTTTGTGATTTGTCGCTTTTGTTATTGTAATCATACACAATGGCCTGCCTCCGGGGAACCCTGCCCCTCTGCCTGAAGGGTAAACTAAAGTGCCTCTGTTCAGCTCACAGGGAGACAATCTGACCCCGCCCACCTGTGGATGGTTGCAAGAAAGAAGAAATTAACACATGCCCTCATGGAGGCTGGCCATTCCAGAGGATATTTGCAAATGTTATGGCCTTTTTACTTCACTTCCTCATCTCCTCCCCGTCTCTGCGCTATAAAAGAAACTGGCATCCAAACCCTGATAAGATGGTTTTTCAGAGACACTAGTCTGCCGTCTTCTCGGTCTGCCGGCTTTCCTTGCCTCAACACCTCGTCCCTGATTCATCGGCCTGTTGTGAGCAGCGTGAGCTTGGACTCCGTGAAAACAACGCCTCTATTCAGACACCAGCCTGGAACCAAGAGTGAACAAAAATAACCTCCTCAGAGCCTAAGTGACAGTGATGAGGTCACTCGATGAAGCTCATGCACTTGGTTTGGAGAAAAGCCCTCTGGACCCACCCACAGCCTGTGTGGCATCAGATTCCTTCCCTGTCCAGGAGCAGATCCCAAAGGAGGAGGGGGACAGAGACTGCACAACAGGCTCCTGAGAGCATAAGCAGAGGGTGTATCACGGCTGCAGAGGACCCTCACTGGCCATCCCCAGTTATCCTAGAGGCTGGCAGGGGTCAGCCTCCTCCTTTCAGGAGGTCCCCAAACCAGTACATCATGGACATTTGTCATGCTGACTGGTGCTGTCCAGATGTCACTTGCCAGGGCCTCGACTCACTCATCCAATTCTTCTGACCCCGGTGGGCAGGGATCGTTGCCCCATCTCACAACTGAGGCACACGAGACTTGGAGATATGACCTCACTTACCCAAGATCCCACACTTAGGAAGTGCACAAGCCAGGACTCAGATTCAGTTCCAAATCCACATTCTTTACTCACTTCATTATGTTAGGACTTTGGGTTAGGATACCATGGGATATCCTAGGCTCAGAGCCTTGGACACACAGATTTGGATTATACACCTGGGTGTGGTCTAAGCTAAGACACAGTGATGCATTCCTATCCAGCCTGGCCCTGTCTGGCGGCAGAAGATGAAGAAGCAACACCTCTGTATCACTTTGGGGATTTCTATAGGGCTGTTGTGAGGTCATGGAAGGAAGAGGAGGCATCAGAGGAGGACCCTCTGCTCAGCTCCTTGGAGGTGGAGAGAAAAGGATCCTTTTCCTTAGTCCGTGGGCATTGGTCAGCTGATACCAATTTGTCCCATTACAGCTGATGCTAATTTTGCTCGCTTCATTCAGGGGCTATCTGCCAGATTCCTGGACTGAAAAGTTACTAATTTTCCAATTATCCTTAATAGGGTCTTGGAGGGAGTTACTGAGAGTTGCATAAACCACCATCTCGTGAATACTCCTCCTGTCTACTTCATTTCCCTTTACTGGTAAGTGACTTTGCAAAGTGAAGGTTCACCTTTGTTCAGGCTTTTGTTAATGAATGTTCTGTAAATTTCCACTTCGTTCCACAGTCATGTCACAGTTATTCTCTTGTTTATTGCTTTTTGCATCTCCAGGAAAAGAAAACAGGAGTCCTATAGTGTATATGCAAGTCTCTTCAAATGCTATAATATAATTAGTACAAATGAGAAATGAAATCATTTCAAGGAAATAGAGGTTTGCTGCTGCAAAAAAAAACCTTCACAGTGTTTCATCTTGTCCTTCTCACTTCTTGAGTTGATCCGCATCTTTCACTTTAGATCAGTAATCATTCTAGATATTTTAAATGAAATAAGATATTGTTGCCCACATCTTAAAATCGGATATCCATTCCTTATTTTTGATTGAGTAGTACTTGGAAGTAGAATTAAGGATCTGCAAATTAGAAATGCTTCCTAAGTGTTTTAAAGGGGCTGTCAGGAAACTATTTGGTGAAATAATTTTCTATAACTTATAATGTCCTATCTTCTCTACTGAACACAGGACTGGATGGGAAATTGTAGAAGCCCTGGGATGAGTCATGTTCCTTTTTTAATAAACAGGTCTTGCTGTCTCTAAGCTGAACCTGGTCGCCTTTTGGGGACAAAGGAAAGAGCCCTGAGATGTAAAGAAGAGGAGATAACAGTCACACACCCAGGTAGGTGGGAATGAATAAAGCAGATAGCACAGGGGTGATGTCCAAAGGTGGAGGGGGAAGCTGGGCTTTAAAATGTTGTTTGGGAAGTTCTGCTTCAGTGGAAATTATGTTGAGAAGCCTAGGTTCTGTCTCTTGCTGTCACAGGGGTACCTGACCTGCTCCACTCGTATCATGCTCCTAAATCCTCTAAGGATTTTCCTTTTGCTCCAGTGATCTTCCATGGCAATCAGAGTGAGAGCCAAAGGCCTCCCCATGGCCAGTGGGGGTCTGTATGTTCTGACGCTTCTTCCATTGCTTATGGGGGCCTGGGAAAATCTGTGCACATACAGAGTTCTCTTATGGAGTTTATGTGAGTTTCTCCTTCCTTATTTCTGGAAGCACTTGTCTGCTAGAGACACCTACACGTTCCACTACAACATTGGGAATGTGAGATTCAAATCTATGTAGAGCAGGTTTCCCCATGGACCAGACCCTGTACTAGGTCCTCAGAAATAAACCTGGGAGCCTCACAGCGTTTACCCTGGCCTCACGATAGAATAACCTGGGCCACTTCATTAAGATAGCATTGATCTTGGGCCCCGTCGAAGACCAACTGACAGAATCTATGGGGGTGGGACACAGGGGATGGCAGCTCTAAAAAAAGTACATGAATGATCCCAAAGGGGAGTCAAGGCTGAAAATGACTTTGGTGAACATTGCTCATCAGAATTTCCTGTCTCTACAAATCACTTAGGGATCCCTTTAAAAACAGGCACTGGGGCCCCCCACTCAGATATTACGACTCTCCAAGTCTGGATGAAGGTCATGAATTTGCAGTTTGAGCGGCCACTGAGGTTGCTTCCCCCAGACCTCATTTCCAGCAGCATCAATCTAGAGAAATCGAGAAGGGCGCCTGAGTGCTGTATACACAACCACCCTAACTGAACACAAACACTGCTTGTTCCCAGGGAAGACCACTAACAACTTCGGAAAAGATGACATTCTCTGCTCACCACTTTCAAATTGAACAGGGACTAGAGGAAGCAGTGGGGTCTGAACAAGACTATGATGGGGAAACAACATTTATTCGTTCTTGAAAGGAATGTGTCATGAGGACCTACTGCAGGTTCACAGGTAGGAGAGGACGCACTGTGTTCAAGACACTGTGCTAAGATCCTCCCATTGTGAGAGGTGACTGTCATCTGCTGGGAACTGGGTATTCTATGTTCATCTTTCCCAGGAGGATTTAGATGTCGGGCGTGCCTTCCTGGGAGTAGAGGTTATCGTCTCTTCTCTTTCATTATCCAGATGATAAAGATAAAATCCACCCACCACATTTCAAGTTCTTTGCTCTCCTTTTTCTGAGTCTGAGCATCAAAAGCTGTGAATGCCGGATCCATTCACAAATGTGGCAGCGTTCCCAGGAACTCTGGTCTCTGAGCTGCTCTGAAAAGGATGACATAGGAATGCGGGCGGAACCATTGCAGGACTTTTTTTTTTTTTTTTTTTTTGGTTGTTTAAGTGGTCATTTTAAACGGAACCTGAATTGACATTTCCTATTAAGCTCTGCAAGTGTGATTTTGGAAGAGGGACTATATTCTGGATGGAAATTCTGGAGCGGCAGAGCTGTGCCCGCAATGTTAAGCCTGAAGTATGTAACGGGAATCTGCGGCATCAGATGGGCTGCTCTAGAGGTGGGACTGGTGGGTGCCTTTTGCGTTTGTATTACTCAGGGCGATTCTGGGTGGCCAGGGCCTGATTCCAGACTGCTCTTGGGTCATATGCATTGTTAGAAGTACTAGATCCAAGGCCTTATGAGTTTCCCCTGCATTCCCTGTGTGTGCCTGCGTGAAAGTTTGGGTTAAAGAAAAGGCAAAAAAGGGAAGGGTTGTCAAAAACCCAGGGGTGGATGTGCCTGGTGGTCTAGTGGTTAAGACTCCTCGCTTCCACTGTAGGGGCCCGGGTTCGATCCCTGGTCGCGGAAGTTCCGTGTGTCGTGCGGTGCGGCCAAAACAACAAACAAAACAACAACAACGGCACAAACCCCGGGGGTCACAGCACAGGGCAGAGGGAGAACTGGTCTGTGCTACACACTGTGGTACCAGCTTGCCTGGACTGCGAACTGAGGTGTGTGGGCCTCATCAAAATGGGATTTAAGACTGGTGATCTTGAGCCCCTGGCTGGTGAAGGCAGGAGCCTGTGACTGGGTGTTTTGGCCCTGGGAGGGGCTGGTGTGTGCCAGAAGTCCTCTGTGCCCTGCTCAGCACATGGTGGCAGACTCTGACAGCGTAGGCAGTGTGGTGTTAACTATCAAGGGTGAAGTCTGGTCAAGTGAGGGCCTAGCTGTGCTGGTGTGCTGCCGACATGAGTGATTGCGGGCAGGGAGAAGTGGGGAGAGGCTTCACACCGAGTCCTCAGGCTGCGCTGCACCCCAGTGAGTTGTTTAGGGACTAGGTGAGGAAAGTGCTCAAAATGAAATGGGGCGCTGTGTGTTAAAGTACTGATTTATGCACATTCCAATTTTCAAGGGTCAATTTGAGCATACCTGTATTCAGTTCCAGCAGCCTCAAATCATAGGTGGCTTGCAGCAATTTATCTGCAGACACTAGGGGAGAGGTTTTTCTAGAGAAGACACCAAATCAAAGCAAGGGTAATAGTTGATTGTATCTTAACCAGTCATCTCGGTGTTGGAAAGCCTCGTTGGCTGTGTGTGGTTGATTGTTCTTAATTTATTTTCTCAGATTAATGTGCCTCGACTCTGGATTAAGTTTTGCTTCAATAGGCCACCAAAGCATGAGAGTCACCTCAACCTAATGGCCTCCTTGTTTAATTACTTGAACACTGGAAATGCAGTAGGTGGGGTGTTATACTTTTCATCCATTTGCAAGGTAAGTTAGCAATTGTCCACCTAATGTGGAAATGCACAGCCATGTTGGTGCAACAATTTCATGTCCCAGAACCACCCAGATAAGCCACATGTGTAGAAATCAAAGATCCACATACTGTGACAGCAGGAGAAACACACGTGTAACCATGTACATGTATAACTAGGGAGTGTGTCAGTAAAGCCTTTTTATTCATAATTACCATGGAGCATGATGTAGTGTGTTTGGGAATGCGGGAAATCCATTTCTACTTGTGTGAAAATATCACCTTCATATGTCATTGGTTAAGGAAAGCAATTTGATTGACAGAAAGTTTGATTTGACAATATGTATGTCAATATTGAACCATGTACATAATATTTTATTGTTTGTGTACATGCAGATGTGTATTATACATACTCAGATGGTTTTTACACTTGGAAATTGCATAGCAAGGAGCATATACTTGGAACTGATGATGTTACATCTGGAGATAAAATTTTATTGCTTCTGGGGGGTGGTTAATGAATGGACATTTTTACTTGATTTTATTGTTTAAATATTTTATAATTTCGTATTTTATAATGTTTATTATTTCATACTTAAATTTGTTCCTATGCCTAGTAGTTTTCTATCACTGCTATAACGTATGACCACACAATTAGTAGTTTCAAAAACACTCTACACTTCATAAGTTAGAAATCCAGTGGTCTTGGCTGGTCTTTCTGTTTAGGGCCTTACAAGGTCAAATATCAGGGTTGCATGAGGCCTAGGATCTTATCTGCAGCTTCCAGGGGAGAGTCCACTTCCAGGACCATTCAGGTGCTAGGCAGAATCCACTTCATTCTGGTGGTGTCCATGTGACCCCTCCATGGTCACACCTGCATCCGGTGTCCCTAAAGGAGAGAAGAAGTATTGTGTCACTGCTTTCCTCATTTGCTTCTCTAATCCTTTACTGTGTGTTCAGTTGAAGGGATCATTACACGTATTTTATGTAAGTAAGGTTATTACCTCAAGGTCTCAAACTAGAAACTATTCACAAGTAGGTTATGATTTGAATGCAAATCATGGAATTAGTGAAGAGGAGAAAAAATCAGTGACCCTCCATCCACCCACTGCACCTACCATCCCCCCACCTCCATCCACCCACTGCACCTACCATCCCCCCACCTCCATCCTTGACTCCATCATTCTCTGTTCCTCACTGTGACCTCAGTCTCTCCACCTGTGTGACTTTAGATATCTCTAGAACTAAGTCTTCCCCTTCTAGCCTTCTTTATTGCCCTCCCACGTCCATCCTGTGCATTTTCGACCTCCATCCCCATGAAAACTCTATCCCCCAGGATTCCAGGCTCTCAGCCCAACCTTGCTTCCCTTTATTGCTCCCCAGCCTTTTATCCTTCGTATCCTCCTTCTCCCTTGCCCTTTATCCTCCCCTCATTCCAATGACTTCAGCCCATATTATTCAGCCCTTATCTCATGTCCTGTATGTCTAATGCCCTCAGAGGATCCAGTCATCAGTTATCAAATGTCCTTAGTTTCCTCATGACCCTGCACCCATTTCCCCCAACCCTATAATTCCTGACTCTACAATTTCCTCTGCAATTTTCTGGAATAGTTTGAGAAGAATAGGTGTTAACTCTTTATATTTTTTATTGTTATATTCACTAGTTTGTTGCATTTTTAGATTCCACATATAAGTGATATTATACAGTATTTTCCTTTCTCTGTCTGACTTATTTCACTTAGCATAATGTCCTCCAAGTCCATCCATGTTGCTGCAAATGGAAAAATTTCATATTTTCATAGCTGAGTAACATTTTTTATATATATATATACACACACCACCTGTTCTTTATCCATTCATTGGTTGATGGACCCTGAGGTTGCTCTTATATCATGGCAATTGTAAATAGTGCTGCTATGATAGTGATGCCATCTGCTCCTGGACTTCTGTTTGTTGGAAGTTTTTCTTTTTTTTTTAAATAACTCATTCAATTTCATTATTGGTAATTCGTCTAATTATATTTTCTATATTTCTTCCTCTTTCAGTCTTGGGAGAGTGTACATTTCTAGGAATTTGTCCATTTCTTCTAGGTTGTCCATTTTATTAGCATATAATTGTTCATAGTAGTCTCATTCTCATTGGTACTTCTCGGTGTCATTTGTACCTTCCCTTTTTCATATCTGAATTTATTGATTTGGGCCCTCTCTGTTTTTTTTTTTTTTTTATGAGTCTGGCTAAATTTTATTTACCTTTCCAAAGAAACAGCTCTTAGTTTCATTGATCTTTTCTATTGATTTTTAGTCTCTATTTTATTTATTTCTGTTCTAATCTTTATGATTTTTTTAAAAAACATTTTTTACTAACTTTGAGCTTTGTTCTTTTTCTAGCTCCTTTGGGTGTAAGGTTAGATTGTATAGTTGAGATTTTTCTTGTTTCCTATGATAAGTTTGTATCACTGTAAACTTCCCCTTTAGAACTGCTTTTGCTGCGTCCTGTAGATTTGGATTATTGTGTTTTCATTTTCATGTGTCTCCAGGTACTTTTTTATTTCCTCTTTGGTTTCTTCAGTGATCCATTGGTTGTTTAGTAGCATATTGTTTAGCCTCTACGTGTTTGTAGGGTTTTTTGCAGTTATTTTTTTATAGTCAATTTGTAGTCTCATAGCACTGTGTTTGGAAAATATACTTGATACGATTTCAATTTTCTTAAATTTACTGAGAGTTGTTTTGAGGTCTAGCATGTAATCTATCCTGGAGAAATTTCCATGTGCACTTGAAAAGGAAGTGTATTCTGATGATTTTGCATGGAATGTGCCCCCCCCATATATATATATCTCCATCCATCTGGTCAAATGTGTCATTTAAGGCCAGAGTTTCCTTATTGATCTTCTGTCTGGATGACTTGTTCATTGTTATAAGTGGGGTTTTAAAGTTCCCTACTTTTATTTTGTTACTGTCAATTTCTCCCTGTATGTCAATTAATATTTGCTTTATCTATTTATGTGCTCCTATGTTGGGTGCATAAATACTTACCATTGTGATATCTTCTTCTTGGATTGATCCCTTGATCATTATGTAGTGTCCTTCTTTATCTCTTGTAACACTACTTATTTTAAACTCTAATTTGTCTGGAAGTTCCCTGGTGGTCCAGTGGTTAGGACTCGGATTTCACTGCCAGCCCAGGTTCAGTCCCTGACTGGGGAACTGAGATCCCGCAAACTGAACAGCCAAAAAAAAAAAGGCAATTTAAAATATCACTAAAAGGTTAAAAACATTGGTATGTGGAGCATGAAACACTTATTGGGATATACTAAAAGATTTGAAAAACTGAAAATGGAACTACCATATGACCCAGTGATTCCACTCCTGGGTAGATATCCAAAAATACCCCAAACACTCTTGCAAAAAGATACATGTACACCAATGTTCATAGCAGCACTATTTACAATTGCCATGATATAAGAGCAACCTCAGGATCCATCAACCAATGAATGGATAAAGAACAGGTGGTGTGTGTATATATATATATATAAAAAAATGTTACTCAGCTATGAAAATATGAAATTTTGCCATTTGCAGCAACATGGATGGACTTGGAGGACATTATGCTAAGTGAAATAAGTCAGACAGAGAAAGGAAAATACTGTATAATATCACTTATATGTGGAATCTAAAAATGCAACAAACTAGTGAATATAACAATAAAAAAAAATCAGACTCACAGATGCAGAGAACAAACTAGTGGTGACCAGTGGGGAGGTAGGAGGGGTACTATAGGGGTTGGGGAGAGGGAGGTAGAAACTCTTGGGTGTAGGACAGGCTCAAGGATGTATTGTACAACATGGGGAAATAGCCAATATTTTATAATGGATGTAAATGGAAAGTAACCTTTAAAAATTATATTAAAATTTTTTTTAAATAAAATAAAAAATTTAAAAGATTCAATATTCTCAAAGAATATTTGAAAAATGGATATGCATTTCTCTAATTTTTACCTTAATGAATGCACTTTAAAGATGTGAGAAAGTATAAATATGTGACGGGGGTGGGGGGAGAACAAACTGTGGCACCACAATTTATAACACACACATATAGACACACACACAATCAACAAAAAACTCTGATCTGTTGATTCAGTTATAATGTGCTTTATTAACATAGATCACAACATCCTTTGTGAATCATCAAATATGCATTCATGGCATCATTTTCAAAGGCTTCTTCAACACAAAATGTTAATCCAGCCTCCACTGCTGCCCTTGATTTGTTTTCAGAGATTTGTTTTCAATCTGTGATGCAAACAACTCCGTGCTCTGAATCTTTTGGGGCATGGAGTCTCAGCTCCCCTGAGGACAGGTGGTCATGCCCTCCTCCCGAGTACTCCTGCTGGTCAAGTGGGCCCTGAGAGGAGAGGGGGCTAAAGGACCTGAGGACTAAGGGTATCTTTGGGTAGATTTCTAAGGGCCACCCTCACACAACCCTAAACCCACCATGTGATTCCCACCAACCCAGCAGCATGTCCCCTAGGCAACAGCAAGGCCATACCTATTCCAGAAGGAGCTCAGCCCCTAGGAATCAGGCCCAGGGAAACTACACTTTTGGAAGTTCTTACCCCAAACCTTCACGCTACTCAGTGGTCTCAGGTGTGCTATGCCAGATAGATCTAGCTCAGTGCTACTGAATACGGTTCTGACAGAGTAACATCGGCACCAACAGCAAGCTTGTTACAGATGTCATTTCATGAGCCTCACAGGAGAATCATCATTAAGAGTGGGGCCTGGGTTCCCCCCAAATTTGTAAGCACTTTAAAGCTTTGGAAGAAATGTTTGCTACGTGGCTCCCATGCAGTTTCTCATTAGTATTACATGATGAGTATTTAGCAGTAACATCACCTGTGCCCTCCCCACAGAGTCTATTGATCTGGGTGGGAGCATCTGCGTTGTTTTAACTCCAGGTGATTCTAAGGTTAGGCCCGGTTTAAGCACGAGGGCTGCTTGGGTACCTTGATGAGAGTTGCTTCCAGTCTTTGGTCCTTTGGCCTCTGGGGAGGTATCGGTGTCTGCTCTACATGGGATTGAAAGGGGCAGGACTGTGTGGCCCACTTGCTCTGTGCTGTAGCAGGGTTTCTGGGCATCTGTGTGAGGGGAGAGCACGTGTAGACAGGAAAGAAAAAGCTCACAGTTTGGTCTCCACGCAGGAGCTCCTTGTTCCTGAATCTCTCTTTTTCTGAAGGTTGGCATTTCAGCCTTTCAAGGTCTTTTGCCTGTGGGTATGGTGGGAACAGGTGAAGGAGCTGTGCTGATGCCGTTGAAGGCATATTCTCAAGATGCTGATGTGATTCCTCAACATGATATCAATGAGAAAATGACCAAGAGCAGGAGGAAGAAGAGGACGAAGTGGCAGTTTCTCAGGTAAATGTCCTGTCCTGGGTCAGAGGCTGTGTCTGCTTTTCCTCCTGAAATGTCATGGATTGGGAACCTGCAAACCTTTCATTTTCTACTTCTGACGTTCCTCCCTAGCAAGGTTGTTTTCAACTACTTGTTTTTTTTCCTTCTTATGATAGTCAAAGTCAGCTCTTTAAAATATTTCTCCCCTGTGTTCCAGAGCCTTTTCCCCATTGTCTGCATCCAGGCTCCCTACAGAGCACAGAGAATTCTCACCATGAATTAATAAACTTCAACTATCGAAATTCCTGTTCCTTTTGTGAAAGATCAACATGGGAAGGCATTAGTATCCAAACTTTCCTATGGGATAATTTCAGACGTTGAGATATTAGTGAAGAAAGGGAAATGGAAGGATTAATGAACATCTGAATGCAACATCAACTTATCACAACAGGATTAAGAAAATGCACTTTTAACTGGGATGGCATTAGTGGTCCAGATAACTCAAAGTTCTGAAAAAAAAAGTAATTAGGAGAGATTTGCTCTGTATATTGATAAGAAAGACTATTTAAATACAGTATTAGAGTCAGAGAACATGGGAGGTATATGTGGACTGAAATTTGCTTAAAACTGACATTTTTTTTCATGATAGATTCAGATTATGATTTTCTTATGTATTTTGCCCAGAATACCAAGGCAGTGATAATGTTTTGTGTGCTTCACTCACCTGATAATCATTTGTGCCATTACACCTGATGTTCACCTGGTGCTTTCTGCAAGCTTCCTCTATGAAGTTTATATGTTTTATCTTTAGTAAGGGTTTGGTGTGATTCACTGAAAAATGTGCATAAACCATCATGGTAAACCTTGAAACTCCCATTTCTTTTTAGTTTTCCTTTGCTTGTAGTTTGCTTTAGAAAGTGAATGTTGCCCTCTTTGTTTATTAAAGATATTGGTTTTTCAAGTGGAGTCTGTAATCAGTCAAGGCTTGTTCTTGTAAGTTTCCATGATACTCCACACTCATGCAACAGACATACGGTTCTTTATCACTTCTTTGCATTTTCCAAAAGGTTTACAAGGACCATATTATTAACGTATGCTCAGTTGTGTTAAATTTCTGAAACATAGCCCAACTCAAATGATAAATATCTTCAAAGACATCAAAGATTCAGAACCAATAGCTCTAACTTCCTTTATATCATTGTGTCTCCCCTAGTGTATTTATAAAATGCAAATTGTATCATCCACAAATAGATTCATAAGATTTATCCAGTTAAAAGTAATTCATATTAATTCTTCTTTAAAAGTTTGGTAGAATTCACCAGTGAAGCCGTCTAGTCTTGGTATTTTTTTGTTGGGAGGTTTTTGAGAACTCCTTAACAGTAATTTGGTCTGTTGAGATTATTTTCTTTCTTCATTATTCAGTCTCTTTATTTTTTTTATTTTTATTTTTCGGTATGCGGGCCTCTCACTGTTGTGGCCTTTCCCGTTGTGGAGCACAGGCTCCGGATGTGCAGGCTCAGCGGCCATGGCTTACGGGCCCAGCCGCTCTGCGGCATGTGGGATCTTCCCGGACTGGGGCACGAACCCGTGTCCCCTGCATCGGCAGGCGGACTCTCAACCACTGCACCACCAGGGAAGCCCACACTGATTCTTAATGTTTAATTTCCATATATTTGTAAATTTTCCAGACTCTGTCCTGTTGTTCATTTCTGGTTTCTTACCATTGTGGTTGAAAAATACTATGTAAGTGAAGTAAGTCAGAAAGAGAATGGCAAATACTATATGATATTACTTCTATGTGGAATCTAAAATATGACATAAATGAACCTATCTATGAAACAGAAACAGAATCACAAACATAGAGAACTCACAGGCGGTTGCCAAGGGGGAGGGGTTTGTGGGACAGATGGAGTGGGAGGTTGGATTTAGCAGATGTAAGATTTTATATATAGAATGGATAAAGCAACAAGGTCCAACTGTATAGCACAGAGAACTATATTCAGTATCGTATGATAAACCATAATGGAAAAGAATATTAAAAAATATAAAAATATTAAAAAAAGAACGTGTATATATATATATGTATATATAACTGAATCACTAAAAAAATGCTTAGTATGATATCAGTCTTCTTAAATTTGCTAAGAGTTGTTTAGTGACCCATCACATGATCTGTCCTAGAGAATGTTCAATGTACAGTAGAGAAGAACATGTATTCTGCTGCTGTTGGATGGACTGTTCTGTTTTTGTCTGTTAAGTCCATTTTGTTTAATGTATAGTTCAAGGTCAGTACTTGCTTACTGATATTCTTTCTGGATGACCAGTTCATTGTTGAAAGTTGGGTATTAAGGACCCCTACACTTTTTTTTTGTACTGTCTGTTTCTCTCTTCAATCTGTTAGTATTTGCTTAATACATTAAGGTCCTCCACTGTTGGGTGCATATTTATTTGAGTGTTGTCTTCTTGATGAATTGACAACATGATCATTATATACTGACCTTAAATGTTTTCTTGTGGCAGCTTTTGCCTTAAAGTCTATTTTGTCTGGTGTTTTGTCTGGTGTAACTCTAGCTACCACTGCTTTCTTTTGGTTTCCACTTGTATGGAATATCTTGTTCTAAAGCTTCACTCTGAGCCTAATTTGTGTTTTTTACACTGAAGTGAGTCTCTGATAGGCAGTATATAGTTTGATCTTGTATTTTTTTTCCCTAATGTTTATGGAGTATAGTTGATTTACAATGTCGTGTTAGTTTCAGGTGTACAGCAAAGTGAATCAGTTATTCATATACATATATCCACTTTTTTTAAAGATTCTTTTCCCATATAGGCTGATCTTGTATTTTTATCTATCTAGCCACTCTATGACTTTTGACTAGAGAATTTAATATATTTATGATTACAGTAATTATTGATAGGTAAGGACTTACCAAGGCCATCTTATTGTTTCCTGGATGCTTTGTTGTTTCTTGTTCCTTTTTTCCTCTTTTGTTGCCTTTCTTTGTGAATTAGTGATACTCTGCAGTGGTATGTTATGATTTCCTTCTCTTTATATTTTCTGAATCTACTATAGGTTTTTGCTTTGTGGTTCCATGAGGCTCACAGAAAATGTCTTATAGATACAACAGTCTATTTTATATTGATAACAATCTAACTTCCATCACATCCAAAAATACCTACTCTTTTACTCCCCTCTGTGAATTTTTGTATATGGTATTACAATTTACCTCTTTTAATATTGTTTATACATTAAAATTTTTATACCTGCAGTTATTTTATTTTAATAATCTCATCTTTTAACCTTTATACTAAAGTTAACTGGTTAACACACCACCATATCACACTATTAAAGTATTCTTACCTTAACTGTGTACTTACATTTACAACTCTGTGGTGGTGTATTTTCATGGTAGTATTTGGTGTCCTTTTTTTTTTTTTTTTTTTTTTGCAGTACGCAGGCCTCTCACCGCTATTGCCTCTCCCGTTGCGGAGCGCAGGCTCTGGACGCGCAGGCTCAGCGGCCATGGCTCACGGGCCCAGCCGCTCCGCGGCATGCAGGATCCTCCCAGACGGGGGCACGAACCCGTGTCCCCTGCATTGGCTGGCGGACTCTCAACCACTGCGCCACCTGGGAAGCCCAACTCTTTTTATCTTTGCTCTCCTCTGAGTGTATATTTTCAACTTACTGTCTTCTAACTCACAGAAAATTTCTTCTGCTTGATCTGTTTATTTTCAAATTTATCCATTTATCTTTGGCTGCATTGGGTCTTCGCTGTCGCGCGCGGGCTTTTCTCTAGTTGCGGCGAGCAGGGGCTACTCTTAGTTGCAGTGCGCGGGCTTCTCATTGCGGTGGCTTCTCTTGTTGCAGAGCACGGGCTCTAGGTGCGTGGGCTTCAGTAGTTGTGGCTCGTGGGCTCTAGAGGACAGGCTCAGCAGTTGTGGCACACGGGCTTAGTTGCTCCGCAGCATGTGGGATCTTCCTGGACTAGGGCTCGAACCCGTGTACCCTGCCTTGGCAGGCGGATTCTTAACCACTGCGCCACCAGGGAAGCCCTCTTGATCTGGTTAGATATTGATGATGCTTATTGTGTTTCTTCTATTTTTCTTGTAATATATTGAACACATAATATTATTTGAATTTAAGGTATACAGCATGGTGATTTGATACATTTACATATTATACTATGATTGCCATTGTAGCAATATTTATCACCTCTGTCATGTCACATAATCATTATTTCCTTATTGTGTTTGGAAAAATTAAGATCTGGTCTATTAGCAAGTTTGATCATAATATGATACCGTTGTTTATGTTCACTATACATCAGATCTTTAAGAATTATTTACTATTAGTTAATGTTTGTACCCTTAAACAACATCTCTCCTATTCCCCACACCTCAGGCCCTGGTAACAACATTCTACTCTTTGTTTTTATGAGTTTGGCTTTTTTTTTTTTTTTTTTTTTTTTTGCGGTACGCGGGCCTCTCACTGTTGTGGCCTCTCCCGTTGCGGAGCACAGGCTCCGGACGCGCAGGCCCAGCGGCCATGGCTCACGGGCCCAGCCGCTCCACGGCATATGGGATCCTCCCAGACCGGGGCACGAACCCGTGTCCCCTGCATCGGCAGGCGGACTCTCAACCACTGCGCCACCAGGGAGGCCCATGAGTTTGGCTTTTTAAAAAATTTTATTTTACATATGAATGATATGACATAGTATTTGTCTTTCTCTTTTTGACTTATCTCAGCATAACTTACCCAAGGTAGATCAAAGTAAAGAACGGTAGAATTTCCTTCTTTCTAAGGGCTGACTCATACGCACTGTGTGTATGTATATATAGGTGTTAGCTATCACGTCTTCCTTATCCATTCACCTGTTGATGGATACATACCACAACAGGATAAACACCTGCCCCTAGGTTCTTCAGAACCTTGTTTTGTTTTAAGATTCCATATATACGTGTTAGCATACGGTATTTGTTTTTCTCTTTCTGACTGTAGCTCTCTTTACAATAGCCAGGACACGGAAGCAACCGAAGTGTCCATCGACAGATGACTGGATAAAGAAGATGTGGCACATACATACAATGGAATATTACTCAGCCATAAAAAGAAACGAAATTGAGTTATTTGTAGTGAGGTGGATGGACCATTGGATTTTTTAGAGAGATTTATTTGAATCTACCAATGGCAGGCATTGAGATAAGTACTTTTCAATCTTAGAAATTCCTCTGATCAATGAACATAGGCTATCTTCCCATTTGTTAGTGTCTTCAGTTTATTTTATCAATGTCTTATAGTGTTCATAAGTAGAGACGTTTCACCAACTTTGTTAACTTTTTTCCTGAGTATCTTATTTTTGATGCTATTGTAAATTAGTTTATTTTTTCAGATGTTTCACTACTTGTGTGAAGAAATACAACTGATGATGTATGTTGATTTTATATACTGCAGTTTTACCTACTTTGTTGATTAGTTACAACATTTTGGGATTCCTTGGGATTTTTTATACACAAAATCATACCATCTTCAAATAATGAGAATTTTTGTTCCTCCTTTCTGATTTGGGTGCCTTTCTTTGTCTTTCCTGATTGCCCCAGATAATACTTCCAGTACTATACTGAATAGGAGTGATTAAGTGGGCATCACTGTCTGGTTCTTGATCTTGGCAGAATAGCTTTTACCTTTTTACCATCAAGTATGATGTTAGCTGTGGGCTTGTTTTGTATGGCCTTAATTATGTGGAGGTGTGTTCCCCCATAATCAATCTATTCAGAGTTTTTCATCATAAAAGAACTGCATTTTGTCCAATGCTTTTTTGGCATCTATTGAAATGATTATGATTTTTATTTTTACTCTATTAATGTGGTGTACCCCACATATTTATTTGTGTATGTTGAACCATTCTTACCTCTCAGTGATAAATCCCACTTGGCCCCAGTGTATACTCCTTTTAATGTATTGTTGAATTTGCTAATATTTTGTTCAGAAGTTTTGCATCTATATTAATCAGTTTTATTGGCCTCTAGTTTTCTTGTAGACTCATTGTCTGGCTTTGGTGTCATGGAAATGCTGGCCTCATAGAACAAGTTTAGAAGTATTCCTTTCTCTTCAATTTTTTTGGAAATTTTGAGAATCATTGGCATTAATTCTTCATAGGTTTGATAGAATTCACCAATAAAGTCATCTGGTCCTTGAGTTTTCTGTGTTGGGAATTTTTTGATTGCTGATTCAATCCCTTGTTATTGGTCTGTTCAGATTTTCTATTTCTTCCTGATTCAGTCTTTGTAGGTAGTGAATTTCTAGGAAGTATCAGTTTCTTCCTTAGTATCTAATTTTTTGGCATACAATTGTTCATAATAGTCTCTTGTGATCCTATGTATTTCTGTAGTATCAGTTGTAGTGTCTGCTCTTTCATTTCTAATTTTGTGTCTTCTCTCTATTTTCCTAGTCTAGCTAAAAGTTTGTGAATTTTATATTTTTGAAAATCCAGCTTTTAGTTTGTTGATCCTTTCTATTGATTTTCTTGTATATGTTTTATTTATTTCCACTCTAGTCTTTATGATATCCTTCCCTCTGCCAACGTGGGAATAAATTTCTTCTTTTTCTACTTCCTTGAGGTGTAGAGTTAGATGTTTGAGAGCTTTCTAATTTCTTGTCGTATGCACTTATCACTATAAACTTTCCTCAATGAACTGTTTTTGCAGCATCCAATAGGTTTGGTAAGTTGTTTCCATTTTCATTGGTTTTGAGATTTTTTTTTTTTTTTGCGCTACGCGGGCCTCTCACTGTTGTGGCCTCTCCCATGGTGGAGCACAGGCTCTGGACGCGCAGGCTCAGTGGCCATGGCTCACAGGCCCAGCCGCTCCGCAGCATGTGGGATCTTCCTGGACCGGGGCACAAACCCGTGTCCCCTGCATCGGCAGGCAGACTCTCAACCACTGCGCCACCAGGGAAGCCCTGGTTTTGAGATTTTTTTAAAATTTCCTTTGGCTTTCTTTTTTGACCTACTTTATTTTTTGGAAGTGTGCTGTTTAGTTTTCACATATTTGTAGATTTTCCAGATGTTGTCTTGTTGATTTCTAGTTTTCTATCATTGTGTTCACATAGTTGGTATAATTTTGATCTTCTTAAGTTTGCTAAGACATGTTTGTGTCCTATCATATGATCTATCCTGGAGTATGTTCCACGTGCACTTGAGCATAAGTTGTTGGATGTAATGTTCTATATACGCCTGTGAAGTCCATTTGATGTAGTATATAGACCAGTGTTTTCTTGTTGATTTACTATATGCATGATCTATCCATCGCCGAGAGTGGAGTATTGAAGTCCCCTACTATTAATATATTGTCTATTTTTCCCTTCAGATCTATATTTGCTTAATATATTTAGGTACTCTGATGTTGGCTGTGTATATTTATAGCTTCTTGATTTATTGACCCTTGTATCATTATATAATGACCTTCTTTGTGTCTTGTCATTGTTTTTGGCTTAAAGTCTGTTTTGTCTGATATGAGTATGGCTAGCTCCACATTATTTGGCTTCTACTTGCATGGAATATCATCATCCATCTCTTTACCTTGAGCCTATGTGTGCCTTTAAAGCTGAAATTAATGTCTTATATAAAGAACATAATTGGGCCCTATACATTTTTAGCCAGCCAGCCACTCTATAGCTTTGATTTGTGAATTCAATCCATTTACATTTAGAGTGATTTTTGATATGTAAGGACTTATTACTGCCATCTTATTAATTGCTTTCTGATTGTTTTGTAACTCCATTGTTTCCTTTTCCCCTCTGTGTCTACCTTTGTAAATTGGTGCTTTACCATGTTGCTGTGTTTCCTTTCTTAATGTTTGTGATTCTACTAAAGATTTTTGCTTTGTGATTACCATGAGGCATTCATAAAACATCTCATAGTTTAAAAAGTCCATTTTATGCTAATAGAAACTTATCTTTGTATGCCTATAAAAGTTCCATTCTTTTATTCTTCTCCTGTTATATTTTTTATGTTACAATATACTTCATTTTATTCTGCATATTTGTTAAAAAGCTATTGTAACTATAGATTTTTCTATTGCATTTTTCATTTCATTTATTTCAGCTCCAGGATGTTTTTTGGTTTTGTTTTTACAATTTTTGTCGGTTATATTTTTCTTTTCTTCATGTTTTTTCTGATTTCATTGAATTTTTTTTTCTGTCTTTCCTTGTAGGTCAGTGAGGCTTCTTATAACAATATTTTAAAATTATTTATTGGGTAGATTGCAGATTTCTAAGTATTTGGGATTGATAACTGGAAGATTTTTGTAATCCTTTAGTGGTGTTAGATTACTTTGATTTTTTTCTTTTAACGTTCCTGCAGTTTTGTGCTGCTATCTTCACTTCTGAAGTAGCAGCCAACTGCTCCAGCTTTTACTAATTGTCTGCAGGAGAGAAACACCTTCTGTCAGCCCTCTAGAATTAGAGATCCTGAGGCTTTCTCAAACCTTTATGGATAAACCTGTTTCATGCTTCTTGTTACAGCTTTTGGCAGAATTCTTTTTCTGTCTTTTTTTTTTTTTTTTTTGCTGCTTTTCACAAGTCGAGGAATCTTAGTTCCCTGACCAGGGAATGAACCCACAGCCTTAGCAGTGAAAGCACAGAGTCCTAAGCATTGGACTGCCAGGGAATTCGCATGGCAGAATTCTTAAGCTTATACGCCATCTTTTGATCTTGCAACACAATAGTCTGGGTGCTGACAGCCCCTCTTTTATTCTCCTAAGGGTGGTGCTAATACAGAAATTTATGGTCTGTCTCTGGCCTGCAGATGTGAGCCATCTACCTGTGTGTGTTCTCAAACTCTGTGCCAAAGCTTGCCCTCAGTACTTTAGTTGGGAGCATACATGCTGAACTGACCACAGTGTGAGGATTGGTGTTGGTACAGTTTACAGAGGACCAAGGGTGCCCATTGGCCAGTTTGGGAGGATCTATGGGTGAGGCATCCCTATTGGCTCATGGATAGGCTTCTTGATGGAGTCTGTAATAAAGCTAGTAGACTCTGCAGCACATTAATGCCTTACCAGAATCCTATCTGCGACGTCTTCCCCACCCCCAGTCATGCAGCTCATGATTCAGCACTCTGGAAGGGGCAAGAAAATAACAGGCCTTTTTGGCAGCATCCCATACAGTTGGAGAAGCTTCATGCTCACTCACATGCTTTCACTTGCCCCTGCAGGGGAAATCATGGGCCAGGAAGATCTCTCTTGGCCCTAAATTGTAATCTTGGTGGAGGCGTGATGTTGGTAAAGTGAAACTATTCCCTTTACTTTGTCCAATGCATCCAAACTCATACATTTTTTTTTCTCCAACATTGTGCTAGTACTTCTCTACTAGAAACCTGGATATCCACAAAACCTCTTTTCTTCATGAGTAATGGATTAAAATAGTATTTTCCAGGTGCCCCTGGGCTTTATCCAAGAGGAGCCAGTTAACAGATGACCACCAAGTCCAGAGCTGGGACTGAGGTCTCTATGCCTATTACCTTGTGCACAGATGGGTGAGATTCCTCCTGGTCCCCTTGATGTATGGTGCTGTATTCTACACCTCGCACAAAGACACTTGTCTGTGAATGAAGCCAAGTTGTTGTTGAAGGGGGACATGAGGCACATGTTATTCAAACTTAATGCTGAGGGAACTCCTCTCTGAAGTATATTCAAGTCAAATTGGGTAACTCAACGTGAGCTTCCTTTACTTTGCTTTTATCTTTTCATTGGTCTTGAGACCTCAACCAGGAGGCCATCTGGAGTCTTCCTCACTAAGAGAAGAAATCCGAGACAGAGAGAGTGAGAGTGAGAGTGAGAGAGAGAGAGAGGGAGAAGCTTCCCTGAGACAGATTCTCACATGGAAAAATGATTCGGTTCTTTGCCCCTCCTAATAGCATCCCATTCTCTATAAAATGACCCACACTTTCTTGACCCAGTTCAGAGTTTCTTCCCATGTTGGAAAAAGACCAGAACAAGTCAGGGAACAGTTATCCTTGCTCTTCACCTGTAGGAGTTCTCAGACTTTGCCTCGCATCATTGTTACTTGGAAAACATTTTAAAATTCCCATGCCTAGGACTTAAAAGGATTCAGTAAAGTAGTATTTCTGGGCATCAGTATTTTTTAAAGATCACCATGTTATTCAAATTTGCTGTCAAAGTGAGAATAAGGACACTTGCCCTACATAGTAAAAAAAAAAAAAATGCATGTGAGTCACCTGAAAATATTGTTAAAATGCTGTTTCTGTTTCAGGAGCCCTGAGTTATGCCTAAAAGTCTGAAATCTAAACACAGTTCAGGGACGTAGACTACACTGAGGCTACTAAGGTCCTCTTTTATACTCAAGTAAATAAAACTTGGTGACAAAAGAAAAAAAAACCTTACAAGAGATGACTGGAAGTGAAAATATCTGTACAATATATCACATTGGGAGGATCTCATTATCATGAAGAAACTAAATATCATTTCCAATGATTTTTAATAACCAAAATTTACAAGATGAAGACCATATCCTCCATTATGGTTTTAAGTAGGACTTTCCCTCTTAGACAAAACTTCTAGTCTCAGGAGAGCCTCAGCTTAAAATATGCAGACCTTTTCATCCCTACATAGGTGTCTATTTTATCCAGTTTCCCAAATTCCAGTCACTTGCACACTGAAGACAAATCAATGTTAATTAATAGCTTCCTACTGACATTATAACTTAATATTTTCCAATGTGTTGACTCAGTTTCTTATTAATTTACTAATATTTTCCTTTATTTTGCTTTCAGTTCTATTGAGATATAATTGACATACAGTACTGTAGAAATGGTGGGTGTACAGCATAATGACATATTGTAAAAGGATTAGCAAACAATTAAAAAATTTTAAAATTTACTAAATACTTCATATGACAGTTTGGTAACCTCCATTTAAAACATAAGTTAAATTTACACAATTCATAACATTACATGAAATGGGCTGTGCAAGTCTCAATATTATCTGGCGTTCTGAAATTTGTACGTAAACCACGGCTGGGGAAGTGCTAATTCATGAGACAAATTCTGCTCCTTTCTTCTTTCTTTTACTCCAGTAGTCGCCTCTGAGCCGTGTTAGCCTGGAGGCTGAAACTTCCATGCCTTGGGGCAGGGCGGGTCACTCCCCTCAGAGGAGACCAGAAGGTCCTCCTGGAGAACATGGACTGGGACACGGGTCAGTATCACCCAGGTTCCTCTAAGAGGTGAAACATCTGACTTGTAGGAGAAGGCTTCTTAGGAGGATGAAATGAAAGGCGTTCTGAACCTGGGGCCCTCCCCGCATCCCTTGTCCCATCATGAAGACAATTCTGAAGTGTTGGTCTGGAACATGTGTAGATGGTGGAGTTTGGGGGACAGTGCAGGCCTGGATTGGGCTCAGGTGAGGTGAGTTGGGTAGAGGCTGGGAGTCAATGCTTAGCATTGGGGCAGGTGTCCTTATGGTCATTTGGTGTGCCTGTGTGAATCCAAGTCCAGTTGTACTGGGAAGAGGATAAAGCCTGTGGATAATTCCACAGATCAGGTCTCTGAGTATCCTCAGAGGATAAAAGGGACCTGAGTCTTACTTTTGTGGGGGGAGAGGCGAGAGTGGAGGGGAGGTTCTAGCAAAACAAGATGGAGACCCAGGCAGATCTCTTGCCTGCTGCCTGAGTTTGGAGTCCTCATCACATTTACATGTGAGATTCTCTGGTCTGCACATTGAGTCTACACTTCAGTGCTCTGTGGTTGGTGACGTGGTCCAGACCAAATGTCTTGGTGGCAAGCTGGGGAACATCATAGGAGAAGCTCCCAGGCCTGTTGTCTGTCAGCTTGGCAATAATGTTTGAGCATTGACCAATGTGCTTGGGTGAGGTTGTGAGGTTTAACGATATCCTCATCCTGTCCTTTAACTGGTCCACAAGTTGAGACAAAGAGCTCAGTACAGAGCTCTTGATGTAAGGCTGTGCATGGCAGATGGCCCTCATATCAAGCATCTTGAGTGATGGATGACCTGTGAAAACAAGTTCCTTGACAAATTTTTTAGTGACTGTGTGCACAGTAATTGGCTTGGAAGGATGTGGGAGAAGACACCACAAATATAAAGTATATTTGAATTGCCTCTCAATCAAGAGAAAAAAATAGAAGCAAACAAAAATATTTGGAACCTATGAAATTAAATTTCACTGTAAAAGAAAAATGATCATTTTACATATGAAGAGGCACCCAACCTCAGTGATGGTCGGGGGAAATAAATTACAAAGCCAATGTAATAATTTTTCTTCTCTTATATAGAAAACGTAAAGTGCCTTTGTAGCGTCTCTTGTCAACATCAGCGGAAACAAGCCCTTTGATGTACTCTTGCAGGGAGTGTACATGACTAATGTCCCTTTTGAGGCAGGTTGTCCCCTCTTTTGCTTCTACATGTTCTGGACTTTAGGGGTTCTGTGGTGCTGATGTCTGTGTGATGATCTGGAAATTTGCTATGTCCTTCCACCTCTGGTCAATCTCCTTCAGGCACTGATAACTTGATTTCCTGAAGTAGAAGAAAAAAGGCAAAAAAAAATCATATACACTTTGAAACAAGACAGTGGACTACAAGGACGTGGAGTTCAAAAAGAAAAAAAAAATGCACCACCAAATAGTTCTGTCTCATTACTTCAACCTCACGCTTCGCCCCCAGACAAATCCCAACTCCTGGAAAACCACTCTGCAGAAGGAGCTGTCCTCTGGAGGTGGGGAGACTGTAAGGGAGGAGGCTAGAGGTGGGAACCTTACCAGCAGGAGACCTGGAGACCAGGTAACTTTTCAGAGCTCTTCCAGCCCAGAGAGTCCACCGTCCTTTGGGGGGATGGGGCTTCGTTAGGGGTAGGAGTGCCCACCTGGATCTGGAGATGGTGGTCCCATGCAGTGGGGACCAGGCACTACAGGTCCAAGGAGGGTTCAGTTGCTGCACCATCCTTCCCAGGTCCCTCTGTCCCAGGTCAGTCCAGCCTTGGGACCCAAGCCGGCTCATCTTCTAGGGATGGCACAGCAGCCCGGGTCACTGAGGCCTGAGGGGAACACACGAGGCATTGTTTTAAATTTAATTTTTATTTTATATTGCAATTTAGTTGATTTATCATATTGTGTTGTTTTAGGTGTTCAACAGGTTGATTCAGTTGCACATAGACATATATATGTTCTTTTTTCCTGTTCTTCTCAATATAGGTTATTAAAGAGTGTTGGGTAGAGTTCCCTGTGCTAAACAGTAAGTTCTGGTTGATCATCAGTTTCATATATATTCTGGCATATATGCTAATCCCACCTTCTCATTTGTCCCTTTCTGCTACCTTTCCCCTTTGGTGAACACATGTTTGTTTTCTAAGTCTATGAGCCGGATTTGTTTTATAAATTGATTCCTTTGTATCAGTGTTTGAATTAGACCTATAAGTGATATCATGTGATATTTCTCTTTCCTTTCTGACTTACTTCACTTAGTATGATCACTTCTAAGTCCATCCGTGTTGCTGCAAGTGGCATTATTTCAATTTTTATGGCTGAGCAATATTCCATTGTCTATATGTACTCCATCTTCTTTGTCCATTCATTGGTCTGTGAACATTTTCTTTGCTTCCATGTCTTGGCCATTGAACATACGGATGCTATGGCCGTTGGGGTACGTGGGTGTTTTTGAATGTTGGTTTTCTCTGGATATCTCCAAAGGAGTGGGATTGCTGGATCATCTGGTCTCTTTATTATTAATTTTTTCAGGAACCTCCATACTGTTGTTTAACGTGGCAGTTACCAGTTCCCATTTCCACCAGCAGCATAGGCAGGTTCCCTTTTCTCCATGCTCTCTCCGGCTCTTATTGTTTGTAGACTTTTTGATGATGGCCACTGTGACTGGTCCGAGGTGATACCTCCTTGTAGTTTTGATATCCATTTCTCTGATAAGTAGGGATGCTGAGCACCTTGACTTGTGCTTTTTTTTTTTAATTGGTGTGTGTAGAAGTTACCTCTTTAAATTGGCTTCTTCACGGTCGTCAGAGTTTTAAATTCTTTTTCCATTTCCTACCCAAGGACATTTCTTGAGGGCAGGTGTCATTTACAGCCCCCCCAGGCTTTGTGACTATCAAGTGCTCATAAGCCCTGGTTTTAAAGCTGTCGTTGCGGTATTGGCCACAAGGTGGCAGGATTTCTTCATCCCCAAAGCTGGTTATTCTCCCAACAAGAACCTGAGAGAAAGTTGTATTTCTGGGTGTAAATTCGAGTGGTATGGGGCTGAACAATCAAGCAAGGAGACGTCCCTGGCGGTCCAGTGGTTAACACTCTGATCTTCCAGTATAGGGACTCGGATTCAATTTCTGGTCTGGGAAATTGGATTGCCCATGCCACGTGGCCAAAAAAAAAAAAAAAGAGAGAGAAAGAAAAACAACCTAAGAGGTTGCGTCTCATTAATTCTTTGCCCTTACACTTCACCCCTGGGGAAATTCCAACCCTTGGGACACCATACTGCAGAGGGAGCTGTCCTCTGGAGGTGGGGAGACTGTAAGGGAGGAGGCTAGAGGCGGGAAACTCACCAGCAGGAGACCTGGAGACCAGCTGACTTTTCAGAGCTCTTCCAGCCCAGAGAGTCCACCGTCCTTTGGGGGCACTGGGCTTGGTTTAGGGGTAGGAGTGCCCACCTGGATCTGGAGATTGTGGTCCCATGCAGTCGGGACTAGGCACTACAGGTCCAAGGAGGGCTCAGTTGCTGCACCATCCTTCCCAGGTCCCTTTGTCCCAGGTCCCTCTGTGCCAGGTCAGTCCATCCTTGGGACCCAAGCCGGCTGAGAGTCTAGAGATGCGACACAAGCGCAGGTCACCGAGGCCTGAGAGGGACGTAGGAGGCACTTCGTTTTTTAATTTGTTTTATTTTATATTGGAGTAGATTGATTAACAATGTTGTGTTGTTTTAGGTGTTCAGCAAGTTGATTCAGTGTTACATAGAAATATATCTGGTTTTTCTTTCTGATTATTTTCCCACATAGTTTATTAAAGAGTGTTGGGTAGAGTTTCCTGTGGCATACAGTAGGTCTTTGTGGATTATCGATTTCACATATATTATGGGGAACATGCTATACCTCATTTGTCCCTTTCCACCACCTTTCCACTTTGGTATCCATACGTTTGTTTTCTAAGCCTGTGAGGCTGTTTATGTTTTGTAAATTGGTTCCTTTGTATTAATGTCTGGTTTCCACCCTTAAGTCACATCATGTAATATTTCTCTTTCCTTTCTGACTTACTTCACTTAGTATGATCACCCCCTAAGTCTGCCCGTGTTGCTTCAACTGGCATTATTTCATTTTTTTTTAATGGCTGAGAACATTCCATTGTCCCGCACCTAGGCATATAAACGGCGAAAACCAGAATTTGAAAAACTTTCACCCCAACATTCACTGTAGCACTATTTACAATAGCCAAGACATGGAATCAACCAAAATGTCCATCAACAGATGAATGGATAGAGAAGAACTGGTACATAGACACAACAGAATATTATTCAGCCATAAAAATGAAGGAAATCATGCCATTTGCAGCAATACAGATGGATCTCAGACGATCATACTAAGTGAAGTAAGTCAGACAAAGCAAGACAAATATCATATGATATCCCTTATAGGTAGACTCTAGAAAGTGATACCAATGGACTAATTTCAAGAGGGAAACAGACTCAAAGTTAGTTATTAGAGACGTGCAAATCAAAACTACAAAGAGGTATCACCTTGCACCAGCTAGAATGCCATCACCAAAAAGTCTACAAACTGTAAATGCTAGCGAGGGAGTGGAGAAAAGGGAGCCCTCCTACACTGTTGGTGGGAATGTAAACGGGTCACAGCCACTAGGGAGAACAGTATGGCGGTTCCTTAACAAGCTAAAAATAGAGCTACCATATGATCTGGCTGTCCCACTCCTGGGCGTGTATCAGGAGAAAACCAGAATTTGAAAAACAAACATGCACCCCAACGTTCACTGCCACACTAGTTACAACAGCCAAGGCATGGAATCAACCAAAATGTCCATCAACAGATGAATCGATAAAGAAGAAGTGGTACATAGAGACAAATGAATATTATTCACCATAAAAAAGAATGAAATAATGCCATTAGCAGCAACGTGGATAGACCTAGAGATGATCACACTAAGTGAAGTAAGTCACATAGAGACAAAAAAATGTCATATGATATCACTTAGTAGTGGAATCAAATAAGTGATACCAAGGAACTAATTTGTAAAAGAGAAACAGACACAGATTTAGAAAAACAACTTATGGTTACCAAAGGAGAATGTTGGGGGGAAGGGATAAATTAGGAGGTTGAGATGTACGTAAACACACTAATACAAATGAAATAGCTAATCAACAGGGACCAACTGTATAGTTCAGGGAATTCTACTCGACACTCTTTACTAACCTATTGGAAACAGAATCCGAAAAAGAATAGATAAATGTATATGTATAACTGAATCAACTTGCTGTACACCTACAAATCACAACATTGTAATTAAACTTTACTCCAGGAAAAAAACAAAAATTAAATTTAAAAAAAACAAGAAGCGATTATCACAGGCATTTGGGTGTATGTTCTGGTTAATTCCCCTGTAATTTACAACGCACAGAGGAGTGCAACTAAGGCTCTGGTTGCCCCAGTAACCAGTGTTGGGCATGAAGAAATCCTTCCACCACGCTGTGGTCATTTTCTTTAACAGCAAGTTAAAAACCAGGTCATTTGGGCACTTCATACTCACAAGCACTCCAGGGCTATAATGACACCTGCCCTCAAGAAATGTCCTGGGGTAGGTAATTGAAAAAGAAGTCAAAGAGGGCAGCCTTTCAAGATGCCAATTTCAATAGGTAAATTTTACTCTCACCATTAAAAAAAAAAACACGTGAAAATTTCTTCAACATAGCTAATTATTAGAGACACGCAAATTGAAATCTCAACGAGGTATCACCTTGCGCCAGCCAGAATGACCACCATCAAAATGTCTACGTACTGTAAATGCTGGCAAGGGTGTGGAGAAAAGGCAAGCCTCCTACACTGTTGGTGGGACTGTAAACTGGTCACAGCCACTGTGGAGAACAGTATGAAGGTTCCTTAACAAGCTAAAAATAGAGCTAGCATATGATCCGGCAGTCCCACTCCTGGGCGTATACCTGCAGAAAACCAGAATTCGAAAAACATGCACCCCAACGTTCACTGCCACACTAGTTACAACAGCCAAGGCATGGAAAAAACCAAAATGTCCATCGACAGATGAATCAATAAAGAAGTGGTACATAAAGACTATAGAATATTACTCAGCCATAAAATAGACTGAAATAATGCCATTTGCAGCAACATAGTATAATCATCCCTAGGTCCATCTGTGTGAAGTAAGTCAGATAGAGAAAGACAAATATCATATGATATCACTTATAGGTGGAATCTAAAAATTAATACCAATGAGCTGATTTACAAAAGACAGATCACAGACTTTGAAAACATATTTATGTTTACCAAAGAAGAAAGGTGGGGTAAAGGGATAAATTAGGTGGTTGGGATTAAATATACATACTAAGACATATAAAATAGGTAATCAAAAAGAACTACTGTATAGCACAGGGAACTCTGCTCAACATTCTGTAAAAACCTATGTGGGATAAGAATTCAAAAATGAATAGACATATATATATGTAGAACTGAAGAAGTTGATGTTCACCTACAAGGAACACAACATTGTAAATCAACATTAGTCGAACAAAAATTAAAAATTAAAATTAAAAAATAAGTAATGAGACGCAAGCTTTTGGGTGTTTGTTCTGGTATAGTTGACTCTAATTTACAACCCAGGAACATGAATCCCACTAAAGCGCTGGTTGCCTGAGTAACCAGAGTTGGTCATGAAGAAATGCTGCCGCCTTGTGGCCGTTTTCTATAACAGCAAATTAAAACCGGCGCTTCTGGGCATGTAACACTCACAAGTACTGTGGGGCTGTAAATGAACTTGCCCGGAAGAAATGTCTTGGCGTAGGCAATCGAAAATCAATTCAAAAGAGGACAGACTTTGAAGAAGCCAATTTCAACAGGTAAATATTACTCACACCGTTAAAAAAAAGTTCAAAGACGCTAAACATCACTAATTATGAGAGACATGTACGTCAAAACTACAAGGAGGTATCACATTGCACCTGTCAGAATGGCCATCATCAAAAAGTCTGCAAACAATAAATGCTGGATAGGGAACCTCCTATGCTGTTGGTGGGAATGTAAACTGGTCACAGCCACTATGGAGGTTCCTTAACAAGCTAAAAATTGAGCTACCTATGATCTGGCAGTCCCACTCCTGGGCATATAGCCAGAGAAAACCAGAATTTGAAAAGACACTTGCTCCCCGACTTTCACTGCGACACTATTTACAATAGCCAAGACATGGAAGCAACCAAAATGTTCATCAACAGATGAATGGCTAAAGAAGAAGTGGCGCATGGGCACAATAGAATATTA